>NC_057887.1:3369483-4611983 GCF_019740435.1 Gambusia affinis | reverse complement strand
CCTAGCATCAAATAAAAGTAAAAACAGTACATAACAGAATATAATGCTTATGAATACTTAAGGACGTTTTATATTTGTACTATATGGTAGCATTTATTTACCGTATGAAACTAGGAAATAAATTCCCACTAGAACAAGATTTTTGTTTTTTCTAGTAGAAGCACAATGAGAAGATGGAGAATGAGAGCGAGCCCCTTTATGGATTTTTAAGAAGTCATAATCTGTCACTGGCACATATTTTTACATCTTGTTAAAAACAACAAATGTTCTCTTTTTAAGATATACAACTAGTCTCATTATAACAAGAAAGTGTCCTATTTTAATGAGATTCTGCTCCTGGATTTATTTTCTAGTTCTGGCAGTTAAATGCTTCTGTAGCCTTTTATGCTAATGGTTCTCCCACTTTTAACATCAAGTACAACTTTTCTGCTTTCCTCCTATTTCCTGTGCACATGTTCCTCTGTGTTTCAATGCAGCCCAATTGTCTATTTCACAAATAGACAATTGGGCTGTATAAGAGCCCAATTGAGAGCAAAATAATGGCTGAAATCTGAAACAATTTTTAATTGTTAATGACGCTGAAAGGCTGAGCCGTTACGTCACAAAAATCAGATTTTGGGGGGGAGTTGGGGGGGGGGGTGGTTAGCACCGACTCACTTGACTAAACCTCCACTTGCATAGAAGCCATTATTCTTGCTATGGTCACATGTACGCTTGGTAAAGGTGACAAAACAAAGTGACAGACTGAAAACTGGTGTGAACACAGGGTAACATGTTGACCGTGCAGCTAACTCAACGTTATCTCACCACATTTCCGAGAAGAAGCACGGCTGAATCAATTTATTATTATTTTTATTTTTTTGTCACTCCGCAGGGACTCGTTCTTTAACAGAACGCAGTTGAATGAATCCAGACTGAACAAATTTCAGTCTGTCTAGCTCCTCAGATACAACTCTATTTTAAATTTTGGGCTCAACTTTTCACTGAAACAGCTCACAATTTAGGTTTTGCATCCGTTCTGGAAAGACGTGTACTTACTTGCAGTCAGTGTGTGTTGGTCTGTAGTAAAAAGCAGGAACCTTCTGCTCATACTTGGCCTTAGCGGCGCCGTTTCCCATAGCAGCCATTAACTGCAACAGAGACAAAAGACATGAGCTAATTATGTTGTTAAAGGGTTAACAGAGGAGCCACGTTGTGATGACTTCCTGAAGGCGGAGTTTCATAAAGAGCAGGAGCTTCTTAAAGAGACAGAGGCCCCGATTTAAAGATGCTAAATTACAAAATCAAATCTATTTTAAGTCATATTTGACATGTGCAGCTTTTTTTTTATATATAATAACTAAAGGTAACAATTACCTTGTTGTGCTATAAAATGGCTCAATGTGCTTGGAAAATACATGAAACATCATCCTCACTTCATATCCAATCGTATTATAAAGAACATGATCCATCACTGCCTCCTTCCTAATCCAACATCAGAGACGTTTCAGGCTCATTGAGTTCCAGTGGCCACTCTTGGGTGATGTATTTTGTGTGTTATTCAGCGCGGTCACATGGAAATGTGTAGCTTTATCTCACACACGTTGGGAATTGCTCATGATAGGAATCTGGAGTTAAAAGATGAAGTTGATTTGATCAAACTGGGAGCTGGTACAGTCGTATTAATGAGGCGCTGGGTTCAGCACTTTGGGAAATAAGCTTAGTGGATTATTTGCTGAGGCTCAAATAAAGATATCAGTAGCTTCCTGGAATCTCAGCTGGTTGCTTAGCAACTACATCTTCCCAAGGAATAGTCAGGTGCGTAAACCCCCAGTGGAAAACGTTTGTGGAGTCTCGCTTGCAAACTGGGGATGGCGTCAACATGAACATTTGGGCCAATAGAGACAATAACCAACATAAACCCTCTTTTTTTCAGTTGAATTTGATTTAAAAAGACTTTATTAATTCCACAAGGAAATAAAATATCCTTGACTCATATTTTCAACGTTCTTTCAAAAGGTTTCTTACATTAGCATCCTTGATAATAATAATAAAGGCCTAATGATTTAATAAAAAAAAAATTATATATATATATATATATATATATATATATATATATATATATATATATATATATGTATATATAGCTATATATATAGCTGCCAGGATAGCTCAATAGATAAGTCAGCGGGTCTTCACCCGGTCGACCCGGGTTCGAATCCAGGTCAAAACCGGAAAAAAGGGCACTATCCTGTCTGGGTCCTTAGGCAAGATCCTTCGAGCTACAGCCTACCTCATAACATGAGAGACACAAAGAAGCAAGGAAACATGCCGGCTCAGACGTCGCCCGGCCAAACAAGGTCTGCGTCAGGTGCTGGGGAACCAGAGCACCTTGATGATAAATGGGCTACTGGAACAACGAGGCGGACAACGAAGCGGAAATGGGCAAGAGATGAAAACTTGGATCTGTTGGAATGCTACTACTCAAGTAGCCCCGATCGGAGGGGCTATATGCAAAGACTGAGGGAGGAATGGTTACTTCGACATCCCCAGTCCACACTAAGTGCTAAACAGCTAGTAGCTCAGTGTTCCAACATCCGCAAACGGCAGCTACTATCACAGCTTGAGATTGACGAAGTACAACACAAACGCTACGGCGAAAAGGAGGAACCTGGATGTCAGAGAGGGCGGGGCTTAACTACAAGCCCCAGAGAGGGAATATGCAGCCACAATGATGGAAACAGAGCTGAACGAGGCTGCAACAGACCTGAGAAATAGAATCATGGCAGGAATGACAGACAGACCTCCTCGGCGCCAATTACAACGGCTGAGTGAAATACCATCAGAAAGTCTCATTGAGAATGTGAATGCAGCAGTGAGAACAATCCCTACCAATACCATAACAGAAACCAACGAGCTGATTTACAGCGCATCAGTGATCCTTGAGTTGCTTGGCTATAAGAATAACAATGACAATAACAAATACCCACCATGGAAAAGACGGTTAGAGAGTAAAATCAAGGCAACAAGGAGGGAAGTGAGCCAACTATCAGAGCTCCATAAGGGAACAACAAAAAGACCAATACCCAAGAAGTACAGCCAGATGAAGCACTCGAAACTGCCAAACAGAGACTCCAGGCCTTGGCCAGCCGCCTAAAGAGATACACAAGGGAGAAGGAATCCAGAAGGATTAACAGGCTCTTCTCCACCCAACCAGTACTCTCCACCAAAGCTGGAGACAGAACAATACTGGAAAAGCATATGGGAGATGCTGTGGTCATCTCTACGAGATGACCACAGCAAACTCCCTGAGCAAAATCCGGTAACCATCACTGTGGCAGATGTCCAAGAAAGAGTCTCAGGTATGAAGAACTGGACAGCACCAGGGCCAGACAAGATCCATGCCTACTGGCTAAAGAAACTGACTGCCCTACATGAGCGACTGGCAGACCAAATGAACCAGCTGCTACAGAACGGGAACCACCCTGAATGGCTAACTGAAGGGCGCACAATCCTGATCCAGAAGGATCCAACAAAGGGCCCGGTCCCATCTAACTACCGACCAATAACCTGTCTCTCCACAACCTGGAAGCTCATGTCAGGCATCATAGCGGCTAAGATAAGCAAACACATGGATCAATACATGAGCACGACACAGAAGGGCATCGGGGTGAATAGCAGAGGAGCCAAACACCAACTCCTTGTAGACCACACAGTTGCCAGAGACTGCAAAACCCGACACACCAACCTGTGCACGGCTTGGATTGATTACAAGAAAGCCTATGACTCAATGCCACACACTTGGATCATCGAATGCTTAGAGATGTACAACATCAACAGAACCTTGAGAACCTTCATTGCAAACTCAATGGGGCTGTGGAAGACCACCCTTGAAGCCAACTGCAAGCCACTTGCACAAGTATCCATCAAATGTGGCATATACCAAGGAGATCGCTGTCCCGCTACTGTTCTGCATAGGCCTGAACCCCCTCAGCCAAATCATCAACAAGACTGGCTACGGATACCGACTCAAGAATGGAGCCAACATCAGCCACCTCCTCTACATGGATGACATCAAGCTGTATGCCAAGAGCGAGCGAGACATAGACTCACTGATCCACACCACCAGGATATACAGCACGGACATTGGGATGTCATTCGGACTAGAGAAGTGTGGTCGGATGGTTACAAAGAGAGGGAAGGCCATCCGCACAGAAGGGATCTCACTCCCAGAAGGAACAATAGCAGACATAGAGGAAGGTTACAAATACCTGGGAATAGCACAAGCAAATGGCAACCTTGATGAGATCACAAGAAAAAGAGCCACAACCAAATACCTCCAACGAATAAGACAAGTCCTGAGAAGCCAGCTCAATGGCAAGAACAAGATCCGTGCAATAAACAGCTATGCCCTACCAGTAATCAGGTACCCTGCAGGAATAATTAGCTGGCCAAAGGAGGAGATACAGGCCACAGATGTTAAGACCCGGAAACTACTAACAATGCATGGAGGGTTCCACCCCAAATCCAGCACACTGAGACTCTACACGAACCGCAAAGAAGGAGGCAGAGGACTAGTGAGTGTGAGAACCACTATCCAAGACGAGACATCCAAGATCCATAGATACATCAGGGACAAAGCCTCAACAGACAATGTGCTCAGTGAATGTCTCAAACAATGGGGAACAGAACCTGAGGTGCGGAGGAACCATCATGGGAGGACAAGCCCCTGCATGGGATGTACCACCGGCAAATAACGAAGTGGCTGACATCAGAAAGTCCTACCAATGGCTGGAAAAAGCTGGACTGAAGGACAGCACAGAGGCCCTCATCATGGCCGCCCAGGAACAGGCCCTAAACACCAGAGCAATTGAGGCCCAGATCTACCACACCAGACAAGACCCAAGGTGTAGGTTGTGCAAGGAGGCCCCTGAGACAGTCCAACACATAACAGCAGGGTGCAAGATACTGGCAGGGAAAGAATACATGGAACGACACAACCAAGTGGCAGGCATAGTGTACAGAAACATCTGTGCAGAATATGGACTGGAACCCCCAAGATCAAAGTGGGAAACACCCCCGAAGGTAGTGGAGAATGACCGAGCTAAGATCCTGTGGGACTTCCAGATCCAGACAGACAAAATGGTGAGGGCGAACCAACCAGACATAGTCGTGGTGGATAAACAACAGAGGAAAGCCGTTGTGGTGGATGTGGCAATACCAAGTGACTGCAACATCAGGAAAAAGGAGCATGAAAAACTAGAGAAATACCAGGGCCTAAGGGAGGAACTGGAGAGGGCCTGGAAGGTGAAGACCACAGTGGTGCCTGTGGTCATCGGGACCCTCGGGGCAGTCACCCCCAAACTGGAACAGTGGCTACAACAGATCCCAGGAACAACATCAGACATCTCAGTCCAGAAATGTGCAGTCCTAGGCACAGCCAAGATACTGCGCAGAACCCTCAAGCTCCCAGGCCTCTGGTAGAGGACCCGAGCTAAGAGGAAGAAGAATCACCACCCGCGGTGGGTGAGAAGGGAATTTTTATTTTTTTTTATATATATATATATATATATATATACATAATTTTTTTCTCTTACTGACAAAAAAAGAAAGGAAAACAAAAACAGAAAAAACTGCAGTACTCCTGCCAGCCGAGTAAATTTTCATAAAATTGTCATTCATGCCTGGTAATTAAACAATAAGATCCAGTAAGTGGCAGGTTAGATCAGAACGACTTGTCTTCAATTTCAAACTGACTCTAAGTGAGGAAACAGTTCACATCTGCAGCTTTTGTTGCACCTTCACTAGAGCAAAGCCGTCTGCTACTCTGCATTATTCTGTAAACGACACCAGGTTGACCCATTTCAGTTTCCAGAATACGCCCATTTTTTTTATTTTTTTTTATTGTTATGTTTTTTGTTTTTTTTCTGGCATCACTCCCAAATAACCAGTCTGCATTTACAAAGTGTCTTCTGGTTGTCATGGAGACTTGCTGATGAAAAGACACCTCTCCTTGTATCAGGTCTCCAACAGTGAACTCAACAGACTGTTGACATTTCTGTGCCCTCTAGTTTATAATTAATAATGTGAAGATAAATATGGATCCAAGTCCAGCCAAATGTCCAGTGGCCATGTAATCTACAGCCACTGGACATTTAACAATTTAGTGTTTTCCAAAACTCCTTGATCAACTAAAAAACCAAAAATGCAAAATTTAAAATAAAATCTTATTTTAATGTCTGCTTGGACTGTTTGCTTACTATGTATTAGTGTAAATGCCACACCCAGTATGGCCTGATCTCCCATGGCAACTTACAAATGTTTATTCCCAGACACAATCATAAAGATAGTCCGCTAGACATGAACAGTGTATTTAAGATTAAATTAGAAAAGGAGCTCAAACTGTGAGAACTGGTTACCATGGAGAGGTTTAGACCTACTCACAGGGCTCACACTGTGTTGGTCAGTGTCAGTGTCTCTCTCTGGTGTTCTGCTTTGGCACACGGTTTGGTTGTTTATTGCTCATCCTGATTAACAGTTTTACATATTTCATACTTTTCCGTGGTTACACAAAACACACTAAATACACAGTGGAGAAAGTATTTCATTTGTGACTTCAAGTTTTACCACTTTCAAGGATGTCCTTTTTTTTTAAGGCTTTAGCTTTAGCCGCTCAACTTTTCAAGGGTAGTTAAGAAAGGTATGAGGCGTCAACTAACTCACTCACTCTTTGGTTACCTAGCAACAACTTGCGTAGCTTGTGGTTACCTAACAACCTAGAGTAACTTGCGCAGGTCTCGCCACCGTGCCTGATAACAACTTATGATAATGGATAAAACTTGAAAGGTCACGGCATCAGTTTGGTATTATTTCAGACATCTAAAACAAAAACAACTAATCAATAATTATCGATATCGACTGATGTGAAACGCTTATGTCATGATGCATTTTTCAGCCGTGTAGTCCAGCTGGCCACAGTATTTACATTTTCTTTTGTTTAAAAAAAAAAAGAAAAAAACAAGAAAAAGAAGCATTTATCCTTTCCTTCCGCCTACCTCCACCTCGTTCTCCTCCCACGTGTCCTGCACCGACTTGACCTGGCTGATGTGGGGGATGCTCCGGTGAAGGAGCGAGCAGGCCTGGCAAACGAACACGCCCAGAGTCAGCGACGCCCAGTCCGGCTCTGTGAGAGAGAGAGAGAGAGATGAGGGAGAATTAAAGAGGCAATATGGTGTGAGCAAACATAGAGGCGGAAAGGAAGGATGTGAGTTCAGAGGCAACCAAGACAACAGGCCGTCGGAGTCTGAGTAATAAGTACTGGTAGAGGGGACAGGGGGCACAGACGCACATTTAGAGGGTCGCTGCTCATACAGCAAGATCGCATTTGATGGAAATCCCATTCTCTGCGGCCCTCTAACAGGAAGCAGAGATCTGATCAGAAGTCAGCTGAGGCAGTTATCAGGTTAGCTGCATTACCGCGCAGCGGTACACGCACAGGCTCCAACACGAAAGCAGAGAATTCACACACACACACAAACACAAACACGCCGAGCGTGACCTGGATCTGTGGCCGAACACACACTGATCAACAGCTAGAGAACGTGAGGAACTACACCACAAAGCGGCAGTAGCAGCTTCCGCGGGTGGTCAGCAGTGGAACGGTTGAGTCACTCAGTCCCACACACACACACACACACACACACACTTAAAGAGAGAGAGAGAGAACAAATGAAGTGTTCACAACAACTACAGGTAGGAGAATAGAGCCAATGATAGGTCTGAAACGATTAATTGCGATGAATTAATGATTGAAATAATTGTCAACTAATTTAGTAATTAATTAATCATTACCTGGAGAATTCAGACTTTCTTTTTTTAAATGGCCTTTTGGTGAAAGGTCTAGTCAACAGACATAAAGTCCAAAGTGTGCAAATATTTATGTATATTTACATATTTAGCATTTAAGATAAGAAAAGCTTCGTATGTAAATATGTTCTGCTGAGAACTCTTTAAGTTCCATCGTTTCAGCTTCACCTGGTTCAAATTCTGTAAGAAAAGAAAAATCTTCCTTTTCACCTTTTACCATCTAATTATTAATTATTAATTGGTTAATGCAAAAAAATATATTCAACTGATCCATCTGTCTCTGTACTGATGAATCCTTTGCTTCAAATGATCCATCGTACACTAAAGGAATGCTGTCATTTCATTTTATTACTTAAAAAAGGAACTGAATTGTTTATTTGTATATTTTTAAGTATTTCTAATATTTTACAAGACAGAAGATAAATGAAAAATCTGTGAATATTAGAATATTCAGATTTTTGTATTGTATTGTACTACTAAAATAATTGTAAGTTGCATCCCAAGTCAACATTCAAGAAGAGTGAAAAAATGATGAAGGGTCTGAATTTAAGCATTTTACACTGTTAGTAACTCAGAAAATCCCGTACTTTGAAAGTCTCTCAATAATAACAATAAAGGGCGTGCTGTGGTGGCGTAGGGGATAGTGCAACCCACATTTGGAGACCTTCAGTCCTCAACGCGGTGGTCGTGGGTTCAATTCCCAAACCCGGCAGACGTTTGCCGCATATGTCTTCCCCCCTCTCCTTCCCCCTTTCCTGTCAGCCTACTGTCATATAAGGGACACTAGAACCCACAAAAGACCCCCTGGAGGGAAAAATAATAATAAAAAATAATAATAATAAAAAGACATTGTTTGATAGAAACCCATAAAAAAGTTTGAATGTCTCTCATCGAACATTAAACATTAAAATAACTCGGAGATGAAAAGGTTTAGAGACAATGTTGGGAACGGGATTGAAGATTTAAATCTCTTGAGGTTTTCTGCAGCATTTTAACAAAAGCCCACCTCGGATTTCTCTCCGTCACCCTGGGATTAGCGAGCAACGCTTCGATTGATGTCTCTTTATCCTTTAATCATTCTGGATTGTGATTAAGCACAACTGCACACAGGCCTCTGTGTGAATAAATCAAATGTCTTTCTTTAAAGATCTGCTAGGCCTCCTGCTTACCAGCCTCACACACACACACACACACACACACACACGCACACACACACACACCGGGCCCGGCACACACCAAAACACCCCACCTGCCATTTAGCCGTGAGGTCATCTCTCTCTGAGTCAGAGCTTGTAGATGAGCAGGCAGCACTCAGGAAGATTACCACAGCAGGATGACTGACTTACCACACGCCCGCCCACACACACACACACACACACACACACACACACACACACACACACACGCATATAAACAGAGAGAGATCTTAACAGATGTGTGATTCAAAACAGCAAGCTGAAAGGTTGCTAGTTCCACACACAGTGACTTACAGTAATAGTCAAACACCTTAAGGGTGTCCAAAGTGTGGCCTGGGGGCCATTTGTGGTCCTTGAAATGATTTTGTTTGGCCCCTGATGACAAGTCAAGAATGGTCCAAATCTGGTCAACAGAAGAGGAAGAACTGATGACACAAACATTTTTACCTTTAGGATACTTAATTGGGTTCTCTCCGGGTTCTCTGGGTTCCCCCCACAGTCCAAAAACATGACTGTCAGGTTAATTGGTCTCTCTAAATTCTTCCTAGGTGTGTGTGTGTGTGTGTGTGTGTGTGTGTGTGTGTGTGTGTGTGTGTGTGTGTGTGTGTGTGTGTGTGTGTGTGTGTGTGTGTGTGAATGGTTGTGTGTCCTGTCTCTCTCTGTGTTGCCCTGCGACAGACTGGCGACCTGTCCAGGGTGACCCCTGACACCAGCACCTCCCGACCCCACTAGGGACAAGGGTGTTGGAAAATGGATGGATGGACACTTAATTATATAGACATTTCATTTTAAATATGTGTTTATAGTTCAGCTGGTTAAACTAAAAACAAAATCACATTGAACTAAGTTTTGCATTTTTTTTATTTAATACATTTTGTGGCCCACCAGTAGTTTAAATGTGACAGTTTTCGGCTCCCGGGGTAAAAATGTTTGGACATTGCTGCTGTAACTTATTCGTATTTTACTGATTTTTTGTCAAATTACAACCGGAAACGTCAACGTATCGTTTTAAGACATTGCAGAAAGTAACGTCTGGCTGGCTGTTAAGCATGATGCTGCCACCACCATGTTTCCCAAGGGAAAATTGTGCTCAAAAAGGGATGCAAATTTATTTTATTTTTTTATTTAAATAATAAATAAGTAAGTTTTTTTTCTGGTCCTGTAGCACCTTGGCTTCTATTGCAGACTATAATAATAATAATAATAATAATACTTAATAAAAAATGCCTCTTTGTATTTTACACACATCATTTGAATGTCTGGATGCAAATACAGGCAGCCATTTGCATCCTGGTGGGAATTAACCAGCTGGTCATGTCCGCTGAGGTCGCGACCCTTACACTAAACAAAACACCAGCACACAGGAAGATGCGGTCGTTCCATGAGCTTCTTTGATTTTACTTAATGTGTGTTACCTTCGGTTCAAGGTGGCTGTGGGGGATTTGATCAAATAAAATGTTTTCTTTTCACACTCTACTTGCCTTGAAAAGATAAAACTTAATCGTTACACATTCTCTTTGATTATTCTATAAATATACAGACTGTATTGATTTTGTTGCTCCATCTTGGTTAAGAAGTTTTTTCTTTTCTTTTCTTCTTAGTGAAATACTTGATAGGAAACACAGAGTCGTGTAACAGCTCAGAAGTTAAAGGTAAGTAATTGAGTAGAAACACTTTAACATTAGCATGAACTACAGTGGGTCTGTAAATAGACAAGATTTAACTTTTTTTCACCATCTTTTCACTTTCAAATTTGCAGTGATGGTTATTGACATAGGACTAAAAGTGTCTACATACATATTTTTTGTTCATTTAAGAGCTAAGGGGAAGAGAACAGTTTTAAATAGAGAGAAATATTAACATATTTGTGTTGTAGAGGCAGATGGAAACAACACAGTTTATTTCAAGCTACATGCTGCCTAGAATAAACAACTGCACCATCCAAGGCTGTGCGCCGCTAATAAGATGCCGTCTGGACTTAAGCTCTGTACATCTTCTACAAGAACCGAAAAATGTGCTCTTGACTCGAGAACAAGAGAAGAATTCTTGCTGGCCAGGAAGTTTCATACCTCTAAAAACACTAAAAACACTAAAGGCGCAGATCTTCTAGCAGCCAAGCGTCTTGGAATGCAGCATGTGAAGATCAATATTTCTCAAAAGCTGTGGGAAAGAGAAAACGTGTGGCCCAGAATGTGCGTCAAAAACAAGCTGCAAGAACTCCCAAACAAACCAGAGCTGGAAGAAAAAACCGGGGAACAAAGAAAGTACCGAACGAAGGAACGAGCGAAGAAATGAAGAAGGGAACAAATGAAGGAACGAACAAAGGAGCCAACGTTCATTTAACGTTGAATGAAGCAATATTGAATGAACGCTCCTTCATTCAATGTTCTTTGTTCGTTGAATGAAGGAACGAACAAAGAATGAACAATGGAACGACTGAAGAACGAAGGAACAAACGAAGGAACAAAAGCAACGAAGAAAGGAATAAATGAAGGAAATAACAAAGAAACCAATGAAGGAACGTACTGTACTTGTGATTTAGACTTTTGCTGTCTTCACCTCAAAAATAAATATTTCATTGCCTAAAGAGTAAGAGATGAACAAGAATATTTATGAGTAATGTATCAATACAGTTACTACTTGACCATAATTATAAAGATCTTACTGTGTTAACATCAACCCAAACACAGCAACTCCCAGCTGTAATTAGCTGGAATCGTTTCTCAGTTCAGAAGCTACAGAACATGCAGAAACTTTGGAATCCTGCTTTTCCCAGAGTAAATAATAAATATCAAACCCGTAACTCACAAAGCGATATCCCAGAATAGCTTAGGCCTCACATCTCCATCAAAGATCCTGCTGGGGTTTTTTTCCCCGTTTTTTTTGGCGTTTCGACAAACATCTTCCCCACCGCCTCAGAGGACTGCTGATCCCTCTCAGCGGGGAATAACTCATCTGTGCGTCCTTTGCAGAGGTCAGAACTGCGACGCTGCTGAGCTATAGAGAAACCCCGCCGTATAAGCTCCCGGCTCAGCCTCTCGTCAAAGCTCACCAGCAAAGTTAGAGGTTTGGGGGACAAAAAAACCCCCCAAAAAACCCGCACAGGTAAGGAGGAAGAGTGACTAAGCATAAAAATCAATGAGCAGTTTACGTTTATGTGTTTTCCGGTCCATCTAAAAGTGTTTCTGTTCAGTAAATGGATGGAGGGGATACGGACAGACTGGCACAGAGGTCAGCCGGGTCACGGCTGATGATGAAATGCCCTGGTTTTACTAAGGCGGCTGTAAATGCACAGTATGTGACATCATACGACAGCCTGACTTCTCGCAAATTTGATTAACTGCTGCCAGAGTCGAGACGAACTCGGCTCGTGTATTTCAATTTGTCTTAGTCAGAGGGTTTAACTAGGCCACCGTCCAGCACAAACAGATATGCTTTGTTATCAACGTAGCTAGGGCTGCAATTAACGATTATTGTAGCAATCGACGATTAATCGATTAATCAGGTAAAAAAATTAATAAAAATCAACCCGTTTTTTTGCCACATTCTGCAAATTTTTCATTTAACGACTTAAGCCTTTTTTTAGATAAAATATTCGAAGTACATCAGCAAGATACAAATAAGCAAATAATTAAATAAATAATTTCAGAGAAGAAAGTAGACATTTCATTGCCTAAAATGCAACAACATAGCATTCCTTTAGTGTACGCTCAAGTTCTAGGTGGAACGTATGAACAAAGGTTGTTTGTTTTTTTTATCTTAATTGCAAACTGCTTAGAGTATGTTGTACTTTCAGCAAAATGCCTTTCTTTGTGTATTCAGGTTTAAGATTAATCGATTGCAAAATTAGTTAATGACTATTTCAAGAACCCGATTAATCACTATGGCACTAAAAGTAACACACACACACACACACACACCAACACTCTTCTCATGCTTATAATCTAAGCTACAGTTTTCTGTGAGCGCCTGCAAGCAGCACAGCCCAACGTTTCCACTTACTGACATGGAACCAAACGTTTTCCAATTCTGTATTTTTAACCAGTCCGTAACAAAAATGTGATTTAAAACGTTTCATCTCTCCTGGCCGTTGGAGAGCATTTACAATACCCGCTCACTTATGGACAGTGAGATGCGTGTTCAACCTACAGTAAACTGAGCACTATAAACGGTTGCTTGCATCATCGTCAAAATCCCCTATACCCACATGGCACATATGGGAAAATATCACACACTCAGTTTATGTTGCATTTTGTTTCTGGCCTCAGCGATGCACATTTGTGGCAGGAAGTTGACATAAATTCATCATTGACTTGATGTCAATGATGACATAACGGGTTTATTGGAATTTTCCGTAAACAAGTGCGGCCCAGAAGTCTCCTGTTTGTGATACCCATTCCCATTCAATAACAAAATATCATCCCATCAACTGATGTTTTTTTCTGATTTCTTTTATAGACAGACTTTAAACAAGGGTAGCTTCTTTTAAGACCTTACAAATAAATGTGAAAAATACACTTTTAAAATAAATAAAAGCTATTTCCAATATGAACTTTAACATAGACTTAGAATGTCTTGGTATTATTCAAACTCAATACCTGAAAATGTCTCACAACATGCAGACTTCTAGACTGGAAAAATGGGTGTTAGGGGTATACTGGTGTGAAAAAATGTCTGTCTATATCAATATCCAATATGAATATTGTTGTTATGGTTGATCCACAATATTATTTACATTATATCTATTGGCAGACAGGGGCTACTTGGGTCTCATTCGGTAATTGTAAGCTTGGAAAAACCAAAAAACAGCTGTGGGGTTCCTCAAGGCTGTATTCTCAGCCCACTTTTAGTTAACATCTATAGGATCCCGCAGCTGAAATGATAGAGAACCACAACTTCTCTCACAATGTTTATGCTGATGATGACACACAAATTATATCACTGTGTCACTACGCAACCAGGCACTACAGTCGCTGAGTCACTGTGTTGATAATTTCAGTGAGCAAATGGGTTAGAAAGTCCCATAGCCGTTCACAGAAAAGATAGAAGTCATTGCTTTTGGACCCAGAAATCAGAGGGATTAGATTCAAACAGACTACTTGAATAGTCTTGGGTCAAAATACGTTTTAGAGTTTACATGTTGAATCATGTTGAGCCTTCAGTTTGTCAGGAACCAGGTTTCTTAATGTTCCCAGTAGTAGAACAAAAAAGACGGTTTTGCAGGGATTGGACGTATCAAAACCTTCTACGGCGTTGGCATTCCGTATACTGCTCTGTGAAAATGTTGTTTCCCTCTTACAGATTTCTTCTGTTTTCCATTTTTGTTCACACTTAAAAGTTTAGATTCATCAAACCAACTCTAGTATCAAAGCCCATCTGAGTAAGCATAGTGTGCTTTTAAACGATGATTTCATTTGTTAAGGCATAAAATGGTATCCAAACCAGACTGTTCCTGTTTAGAAAAACAGGGGGGGGGAAAGGAATTGAGTCATAAAAACCCAACATGTCACTGAGCCATCCGTTGGCGCCAATGACTGCCATCAATGAGTCTTAAATCACAGAGGAACAGTATTGGTCCACTTTTCTTTGCAGAATTGATTTTAAGTCAGACATTTCCTCCAAAAATCTGGGGCATGGTCCAGATGTTCTTGACCAGTTTGTTGTTGTAACAATTTTGGTGTGCTCCTTACTTGTGGATAATGACAATCTTGCTGGAAACCAAAACCTTTAGGATGTTTCTTTTCAGACCGATACACGTTTCTGATTTTTTTAATGTTAATCTTTTTGAATGTGTTATTTTTTCAGATCTATTAGCCCCCTTCATGTTGTCAGCTAGGTTCTATTTAAATGTTTTCTTGATCGCACAGGTAAAAGACACAAAAAACAGAAGAAATGTGTAAAAGGCAGAAATATTTTCTTACAGCATTGTACGCAAACAAGTTATCCAAATGTCTTTTTATAATTTTATGTCCACGCAGTAAGATTTACTTCTTCAGAACTTTTTCATGTTTAAACAACATGCTTATAAAAATAGAATGTATCACACACAGCAATGAAGATACCAAAAGTTCATACAAAATAAAACTCTAACTTTACATGAATTAAAACAAACTCATCTCAATTTGATTTTTGTTTATTTTTGTGAAACATGCACTTCTTGTTTTTCATTTTTTAAATGTACTGTTCAACTGGACTGAAAAAGAGGATCAAATGATGTTTGTACACATAATTTCCGAAAGAAGGAGGTAAAGGTTCTTACAATACACATTATTTTTCTATAACCATACGAGCAACATCCTTCTGAAATATAGCTTAAAATTACTCTTGTAGAATTCCTATTGGCTTCCTTTTATGAGGTGAGATAGTACTGCAAAAGCATTTTTCTTCCCTAAAAGAGGCAGAGAAATAGTAGTGAACCAGACAGCACTCTGTCCCCATGCTGGGCCTGAGCCACCAAACTAGCATCAATAATTCATGTCCTGACCATTAGGAGATATGAATTATAAGCCTGGGAGTTCCTGGTAACAGAGAAGAGGGTTTACTGTAGTTTTGATTGATCACTGATTTTCCTTGCGGTTTTTAATTGTACTGCCACTTGTTTCCTTAGATGCCTCATGAAGGTAAACATGGAAACATAATTAATTAGCCATAAAATTACTATTCAGCTAGCTTTATTTCAATAAAACCAACAGTAGAATGTTTTGATAAATGTGGTGTTAGGTTTAGACAGAATCTTACAAGGTATTTAGCGCTAAATGAGTTTGGAGAAACAGAAAGGAACGGATGGGAAACTCAAGCTAGCTAGCTACTTTGAACCTAGCTAGCTAGCCATACAACATACAACCGGTTCCAGAGCAGACTTCTGCCTTCTGACGCACAATTTTCTGACCCACAAATTATTTCCATGTTTTAAAAAGCAGAAATATTAGCAGTTCAAGCTAATATTTTACACCACCAACCGTTACTCGTGTTGGCCACTCTTCCAAATATGGAATTAGCATTAAAAGATGTCTCGACATTTGGCTCGGTACTTCTCTCTTCGAAGGAGAGAATGATTTTTCGCAGCAAAGCTAATTTCCTGTAAGTTTCACAGACTCAAACTGGCGCATTACATATGATGTCATGACCAAACGTTAGTGATTAAGTAAAATTTAAAACCTCAACAGTGTCCACAACTCCAGGAAGTAACTGTTCATCAATAACCCAGGGTCCAGAACCTCTATACGAAGCGAAGAAAAAGAAGTTGGTTTTACCAGGCTAACCCAACATATGACCATATTTACGTATTCAGTGGGCCACATGTCTGGGCGCTCAGTAAAAATTAGCATTATAGCTAAAACTCATTGAGCAAAGAGTACAAAGGGGCAGAAAATTCACGAGTCACTAACTATGGCTTTAACATCAGTACTCTGGAATCTCTCTCTGAGACACAGCACATAAATTAACATGATATGTGTTTCATCTGAATGTCTTTGGTGGAAAAACAATTTATTTCTTAAGATTATTGAAACCTTTTGATAATAGATGTTTCATGGCCAAAATAGCTGCAAAAATCAGGTCCCAGGTCAAGACCCGACCCTTCACAGATGGCAAAACCACATCGGCCAAAATAAATGAGAATACTGAAAAAATAAATTTATGGCAATACAGTAATACCAAATGTAGTTAGGCTTGAAGATATAACCTGCCAATAAAATGCATGGATGGATGGACCTACAGATGGAGGGATATGGAAGCTTATAGATGAATGGATAGACAGATGAATAGATGTATGAAGGGATGGAAGTGGAACTTACAGATGATGGAGGAGTAGATGGATGAATAGATAGTTGCGGTGCAGATATCCATGGAGGTTTTGTTCTCCATGGCGACCAATAGCACTCCCAGACCCAGTGAGAAGATCTTCTCCTCATGTCTGATCGCAGACTGTTTCCCCTCCACCTGTTCAGGGACCCCCGCCCTGGCAGAGCTATCTATCTGATTCTGCCAGAGTACCACTGGCTTCAGAGAAGCACACATACACACACACACACACACACACACACACACACACACACACACACACACACGCACACGCACGCACTCAGCGAGAGCCATGCCTCAGAGAGGCTGTGAGCGGAGCCAAAGCATCCTGGGAGGGCTGGGCTCCCAGCACTGGGCGTTCAGCCTGTACTGGAGCCTTACTGGTTAACTGCCACAACAGAGAGGACAAATAGGTATGGGATGGAGGAAGGAAATCCCAAAAGACAGAATATGGATTGAAAAAAATATATATCTGTCAGGAACTGGAGCATATAGAAAAGATTTCCAGCTAAAACAAATAGCAACTGTAGTGCAATCCACACAGTAAGTAATAAGGGTACAAGCTGAGGTGCTGACAGTGGATAATTACAGACCTCACATTGACTACACACAGTTAGGCAAAACAATGACACACACACAAAGATAACCCCTTTATAGATTTATGATTCAGACTTAAGTCCAGAGTCCATCCTCTTCTAACTATAATAAAGAAAACCACTTTAGATTTCTGCTTCTTTATCTAAATGGATCAGATAGGAAATGTGAGACTTATTAGCTGTCTCATCTTCCCTCCTCCTCTTCCACATTAAGTCCCCACGGTGCAGCCGCCGCATGCTCAGCCACCACCGGCTTCAGGGAGATGGGGGAGCGGGGAGCGTCCTACCTGGGTTGCCGCAATCAGCGCACGTTTCGTTGCTAGGTTTCTCCAGTACGTCCTGCAGCCGCAACTTGTTCCCGTCCGCTTCCAGCGCCATGGCGTGCGTCTTGTCGGTCCAGCCTCACCGCTGTGGGGTGAAGCCTGTCCGAGAACATCCGCCGCCGGAGCCCGACAGACAGACGGATGGACAGTCAGAGCAGGAGATCACCTGTCACCTCCGGTCTGAGCTGGAGCGGCGGAGACCGAGCTATCCGTGCCGACGAGCCTCTGTCTCTGCCGCGCTCTGATTACTCTGGTACCTTGTCTCTCTGACTGCATAATAATGAAGCTTGAAGAACAACCACCAGAGCCTCCTCCACCTTCTACCTTCTTCAATAAAAGACTTTTAGTAGTGAGACATCTAGCGGCACAATACGTAAATTGCACCCAGTAAAATAAAATTTAATACAAAATTTGATAAAGACGTGAGGCAGCATTGAATTACTATTTTAAAGGTGTAGTCCGCTGAACTTTTATCACCTCAAAATAAGTATAAATGAGTAGAAACAGACATGATTAGTTAATTGTTCTGCTTCGTAACTATAGGCTAACTGCTACTAGCAATACAAGTTAATAATATTTAAACGCACATCGTGTGCTGTTAAAAACGCTCAGTGTGTGGATTTGATGAGATACAATTTGAAAAATTTGTGAATATAACTGCAGTGACGATCCCAAGAGAGGGCCAAGGGGGGCCATGGCCACAGCTGGAAAATGCGGCCACCGTTTCGGGTTTAGTTCATACAAAGGCATACAGTCTTCTTCAGTCCAGACATAAATGTAAAACTAAATAAATAAATGTGAAAAAATATACATTTATTTACTAAATGTATGAATAAATATATAAATAGGAGATTATTTTGGTGCCACAGTGAATTGTTTTTGCTGGTCTGGTCTGGTTACGCTTGTGAAAATTTTTTGGTTGCTCCACTGTAGTAGTTTTTTTTTTTTCTGCAGCCATGGCAAATTTTTTCAATGTATTTGAGGCTGGTGGTTCTCAGCCTCACAGCTTAACCACCTGTTGACAAATAAAGTCACTCAGGAAACTTGTGGGCCAATTTATTCAGAGATTATCTTCTCAGCTCACTGATGATATTGTGAACAAAAATAGTAGCTCCAATAAAACTTTCCTGAGCTTTTATTTTATTTGAAGTCCACACTGAGTGACTCAGAAAACATTCTAATAAATTAATGTCTAAATAATGAAAGATACTTTGTTCATTTAGAAAAATCTTTAAAATGTTTGGGAAAGCCCACATTAAAATCATAATTTTGTATGCTTATTACATGTTAAATCACATTTCTTGTCTCCCAGTGGGACAATAAAGGAATATCTGCAGATATAAAATGTTTCACACAAGTCAAGAAGAAAGTTTAAAAGATACATATAAAAGGCATCATTTCTTAATTTTAATATTCTGGCATTTAGGATGAGGAAAAAAAACACAGAAACATTGCACTCTGAGTCTTAAATACAAAAGACTTACTAAACAAATAAGTCAACTGAACTCAGCACCCCGCAGTATAACTGGGATGTTAAAATCCCAGTTATATATATATATATATATATATATATATATATATATATATATATATATATATATATATATATATGTCTTTATTGTGTACCTTATATTCTCACTCTCTATAAAGCCTGTCATGTCTTCACAAGTTTGACATTTTGTGCATTTATTTTGTACATTTCCCTTATATCCTTAGGTTACAGTTTTTAATAATCTGAAATAAAACCAACCGCTATACGCCTTTGAAGTTCCCCATAAAAATAACAATCAATAATTAACTTGTATTGAGTTTTATTCACCATTCAAGTTCACGAAAATGTACGTAATAAAATATATTGAGCCATTCTGTGTGGCTTTGCGCATTTATTGGTGCGTATTTAAGCCAGATACAGTAGCCTTCAATGCAAAAAAACAAACAAACAAAAAAAAAAAACCTGAAACAAACATCGATGTAATCTGTTATCGACACTCGGCGCGATGGACTCGATTATTAATGTCTGGTTGCTGACACCAAAACAAAACGTCACATTACGCGACGGCAGGGTCGCAGCCTTGTTTAGTTCTGAAGCCGCAGCTTCTCCGGTTCAGATATTCTTCTTTTCTGTTAATATAAACGCAAACATGTCGACTGCTATGAATTTCGGCACGAAGAGTTTTAAACCTCGGGCTCCGGATAAAGGCTCCTTCCCTCTGGATCATTTCGGTGAGCGACAGTGACGGCTTACGTCGTTCTTCTGGTTAAATAACACTTTTGACCCACCATTGACCCTTACATGTAATTTGTGTTTTCAGTAGGTAGTTTAATCATTTTAATGTTATTTGGTCCATTTAATGTATCTATAAAATACAGAGTAAAGCGCACAGGTATTTTTAAGAAACTAAATCCATAGTTCTTTGACTTCTGGTCTTAAATGGCAGGAAAGAGCCACAAAAGACAAACTGCAAGTGGAAAGATTAATAACAACATGAATATTAGGTCTTATTTAGAATTGAGCGTTTGTGTTGCGTCCTAAAAATCTGTGGTGAACGGCGAACTCTCCTTCTCAGGAGAGTGTAAGGCCTTCAAGGAGAAGTTCATGCAGTGCCTGAGGGAAAACACCTTTGACAACTCAAAGTGCCGGCTGCAGTCCAAAGACTATCTGGAATGCAGGATGGATCAGTAAGGAAGCCGCTCCACTTGTTGCCCTTCTGACTCTGAAAGGTCAAGACAAACTGAGCTCTGTGTTTTCCTGTGTTTTCCAGTCAGCTCATGGTCAGGGAGCCTCTGCAGAAACTGGGATTCAAGGACTTGATGGATCCTCCTCCCAGCCAAGAGGGATCCAAACCCTGACCCGGTGTCGTTTCCACCTGGAGTCTCTGTGGACTCAAAGTATCCACCTTCATGTTGGGACGCCCTCCGGAATCACACGTATGGTAGAGAGACTGCAGTGTGAAGCGAAGAAGGGCTTAAGGACTGGGAATGGAGGCCGTGGAAGCGGACATTGTGTTGAGATATGCGACTACGGATTATAAAATTATGTGCTGCATAAACAGAAAGTGCTTAATATAAAGAGCTGATGTTTTGCTTTTGTCAAAATACAGTTGTTCTTTTGTTGTTGTTGTTTGAGAAAGAGAAAATGGTGGATTTAAATTCAATCTTGTAGGCTAACTAATCCAACTACATCCATTTGATTTCAAATCAGCTCAACTCGTTTATAGAAACGAGTTTGTCAACGTTTATTCTGTTGATGATCCGTCGGCACAACAAACATCTACCGAAAATCTTTGTTTTCAAGCTTTTATTTCTGTTGATTCTCATTACAGCTGCTGACAACATGACATTTATGATTAGAGTATTACAGAAGACCAAATAAAATATTTATTTTAAATACATAAATATGGATTTAATGAAATCAAAGAGCCTGAAAACGTTGAAAACGTTTGCATGTTTGAAAATGGTGTGTTTAATACCTGATTAAAGGTTGCTGCTGTTTTCAAAAAGTACTTTTAATGCGACATACTTGAGTCTCATGCAGCGCAAATTCTAATTGAATGTATGTGTTTTTATTACAGGACTTGAGATGTAATATTCATTTATTAACATGAGTTTTAACTCACTTTAAGGTGTATTTGGTGATTGAACTATTACAAAAATCCAGTGCTGAGTGTTTTTAGAAGAAAAGCTACCAAATGTAGCATTTCCCTTCATGTTGGCCTCACAAAAAAAACCCCAACTAATATTATTTAATACATAATGCTTTGTGGTCGTAACGTTAAAAAGCATAAATATAACACAGCACCTCATTGGTGTATTTGTATATTGATTTACACTTTTCAATGTTTTCAGGCTTTTTGTGAGCCACGGAAGACAGTTTTGCTCCTACACTTTTTCAACAGGACACAATTCAGCTGTTTTGCATTTTATTTTAGGGTTTAGCTTCTGGAATTAACTTTTCTAACTTCTTTTATTCCTGAAGAAAGTGGCATTTAAAACATAACTAATCCCACAGAACGCAACTCAAATAATCCCACATAATCCTCGGGACAATGAGGAAAACATTAGCCTTGTTAAAAAATAAGTAAATCAAAAAGAAGAAACGGGTGTACTTATTTTATTCATTTCTTTGCAAAACTCTGGAAATATTAGCTAATTAGCTTAAAAGTAAGCTCTCAAGACATTCCAGCAAGAAATCTAATTCACCTCTGATTAACATTGCTGATGTTTATTCTAGTTTTCCTGATTTTAAACTTTTACAGTATTTATACTTGTAGGAGCCGGCTTTACAAAAGCTGTAAATACAAAACTCTGGACAGATGCTTCATTTGTTTTGTTGAAGGAAATTAATTTAAAAAAAATTAATCCAACTGCGGGAGACGACAAAGTTGAAACTGATACCATTTGATATCCAGTACCTCCAGATGCATTATGGGTTCTGTAGGCCGCTGCTGCCCGATTCACAGTACAGTGCAGTTTATTCCTCTCTGTTGAGAAAACAAATGTGTCCATGACATTTAAGCAACTTCCACATGGTATTGGTTTGTTCATTGTCTAACATGAATGTTTAACACTTACAGCGGATAGTTTTTCAAGTCTGGTTGGCAGCCAGCTTGCTTTTGGATCCACGCAGTGGAATTTGTTTGAAACAGTCACGAAACTGTACAAAAGGAACGAAAAACAAGAAATATAAACGCATATAGATGGAATAACAGTGCAATGTAAACGGAATCTTGACTGAATCCCAAATCTAGATTTTTTTTCTTTTTTATTATTGTTTTTTTTTTTAGAATCCAAAATTGGGGGAAGCAGCTTGTGCAGAGCGATTACTTACATGAAGGCATGCACTTTGCAAATGTTAAACGTGTACTCCCTCTGTTCGTAGCAGGACTGGACCGCTTCGCTGATGTGGGCAGCCGAGGTTTCCACACAACACGGCAGATCGATTCCAGTTTGTAAAATAAATGTATTCGTTGTCCCGTTTTTCTGTCCTGCAATGCAAAACATAAGAGCGTTCAAAAATGGGGGGGGTCCATGAATCCGGGTTTTGTCACAGTTATCGATGCGTGATGAAGCCTAAAGTCAGAAGCTGATGAAAGAGGAAAACAGAAAGCTGAACTCACCTTGTGCACGAAGGAAGAGCAGCACGGTAGCACAGATTATAGCTACTTTCCAGTTTGCTGAGAAAGACATCTTGGAAGTGAAAAAAATAAAAATCAGGAAGCTGTAGAGTCTTTTAGTTCTTGTTTTTCAGTGTTACAACTGTGCAGCAGTGGAGCTCTAATTTATACAAAGACAAACCCTGCTTATAACTTCAAATCAGAAAAATGGACACTCCCTCTACTACTCATTTCTCGGGATAAAATGACATAACCTTGTGACCAGTTGCTCAATATTCCATTTTTGAAATAAAATCCTTTAAATAGGATTGCGACGCACCGGAAGACTACAAATAATACGCCGGATGACATCACTCTGTGCTGTCTGACAAACACCCAAACCACGTCAGAGGGGCAAAGGAATTTCTTCTCTTTTATGCTCAATTTTTTTCTTCTCCCATGCCACGTCTTGATGAATTTGCCACTCGGACACATTCTTTACACTTTTGGACGATGGCCTTGTATTGGTACACCCTACTGTAAACTTCTAAACAACATTAAGTCTGACCTGTCTGCTATGATGCCTTGAGCCTTAAAGCCTTAATGTCCTCTAACAAACATCTGAGGCCTTTACAGAACAGCTGGATTTATATCAACTTTAAATATCACACACGTGGAGTTTAGGTAATAATTAGGTGACTTCTCACCTGACATATTTCACAACTTGATTTTAGGGTTGTACATTTTGGCTTGGCTCAGTGAGCATCTTGACTGTGACAGTAATGTCAGGGTGTTACTCCGTTTCACAGCTTCAGTCAGATGTCTGATGCTCTGGCTTCATCCTCCACTTCTTATGATTCCTTCATGTCTTTTCCAGTAAATTTACAAGACAAAATGGGGACGTTGGGGGGAATATTAGAAGCAATGATGAAGGAAGCCAGTTGCTTAAGCAACAAATCCCACGTTATGTTAAAAGGTTATTATTCATTTTACTTTATGAAGTTTAAAATAAATGTTAAGCTTGGACTCAAAATTATTTGTACCGCTGGTAACGTTTTTTTGGGGGTCAGTTAAAAAGTTTGCTTTAATCTGAAATGACAGACTTATTCCTTAAATTATACAGAGGAAAGCATTGCTAAGATAATCTGGAAAAATTGTTGATGACAAATAACACCGGCGGGGAGGTTACGACTTAGGAATTTTAAAGAAAGTCAGTTTGGTGTTTCCTTTTTGTGACTCCGTCAGTGGTAAAGTTGCAGACTGGTGACTCCCATACATGATGTCGCAATGACAACAAAGATTCTAAATATTTGTCTGTCCTAATTGTCCCACTGGTTTTAGTTGTGGTTTAACTGGAAAAAAAAAACAGAGAATAACTCATATCATTGGTATGAATCATTATTTTCAAAATGAGCAGAATGAAAGCGTATCTGAAGGTGAGATATGAGGATGATTCACACGTATACATTTCCACATAGGTTTTCTTTTTCTTTTTTTGCAATATGGCCCAGAATTACCAAGTTTAAATCACAGGGGCCATCATATATACAATTTGCTTCAATTAAAAATGCATATTTGTTTTTTGTTTATTTCCCAATCAATAGTTTTCCTTATCCCCGCTCTTAGGGGTACAGCCAATTAGCTCCCTGTAAAATTAATGATACTCACGGATTGGCTGCTTTGGCGACACCAGCCAGTAGCGAATCACGTAGCATTACAGCCTCCTATGCTGAATAGTCCTTGTAATATTTTTGGTATGTTGTAAAAAATTAATAATAAACAAAATCCACAAATAGGCAAATTTTTCACAAATACTTTAGAGTTACTTACCTCATAAAAATGTGCAAATACTGAACCATGAATTGGTGGGTGGGGAATATCACTGTATATCCTGAATTTCTAAATGTAGAAGTAATTACCATTTGTGGATCATCTATTAGCTTAGACCATATGTATCAAAGCATCAATGTTTTCCTCTCTCTTACATGTAACGTCGCTACCTATAGTTACTGGATGGTAGCTTTGGAGCAGAACCTGGTTCTCTTCTTTTTCCGTCTTGTTCCAGTAACACATTTCTTGTCCAAGCGCAATGATTCCTCAACAGTTGACCTTGTTTGACCGGACAACTCCTGAGCTGCTGTGCTTCTTGGTTTATTCAGTCAATTACTGTCACTGTGGTTTTATATCTCACTAGATTACTGCAGCAGTTTCAGATAAATCTGAGTGAATTGGTCTCACATCCTGAAAAAGATTTTTAACTCTTAAAAAAAAAAAAAAAACGTTTTAGCGGGAACACCAACATGGAGAAACATTGTCTCACGGTAGGCTACCTCCCCGGCCCGCAGGACAATTTCCATGTCTCGACCGGTGCGCGGTAATAAAAAGGTTGGGGACCACTGCTTTATACCATATTACAATTTTTTCGCTCTCCACTTTTCTGTCGTCATCACATCCTCATATTCATGTCACATACCTCAGTTATTTTTAGTTGAAAAGTTGAAGATGCTGCGTCATCCAGCATGGCTAGATAAGGACTTTTTTAAGGTTACAGCTTATGGAGCTTGTCGAGTGTTTATATTTAAAAAAAAAAAACCCGCATAAATTGCCACAAAGGACCGTTTGTTTCCCTGATCTGGGATACCGCCGCCATCTTTAATTCTTGTTCCGTATAAGGAACGCCGCCTTCTGCTGGATGGAGGCCAAACTACAACACTAAGGAAAAGAGAACGTCATTAGTCAAAAGAATTTAATTAATTTTAACCTAATAAACCATTAATCGACAAAATGGATAAAATTTTAAAATAGACATATAGAAATCAAATCTCATTATAAATAAGATGGACCCAGTTCAAACATATGAGTTCCTCTAGAATGTTGCTGTCAAGCTGAAAATACAGAGCAGTTTGGTGCTGCTGGTGGTCCAAGTGTCAGTAGATCTTAATTCACTCAGAAGAAGCTGGGCAGGAAGTGAAACTTCTTTTCAAAAGCTGCTCTGATTGGTTGGGTTCGGGTCCAAGTTTCCTGTTTGTGGCGAAGCAGCCGAACATGCGCCACAAACCTGCAGCTCACGCTCCATCAGAACTCATGCTCTGTAATTACATCAGCAGCAACATCACCCAGTTCACCAAGCTGGGTGGTTTCTATGGAGACCACGGCTTGGCTTCCTGCAGGGGTGAAAGGATAGAATTTTAACAGGAAGTGATCGGAATGTGTGTCATATGTGTCATTTTCACTTCGTCACCTTTTAGTTTCGAAGTGACTGTGTTGTGCACGTCACGTACAGGTACATCTCAAATAGCGTGGATATGATGAAAAACATCATTTATGCGAAGTTATTCTAGAGATACTGTCACAAGTTAAAGTTATTTACCCGAGCCCCTGTTGCAGCAAATTGAAGCCAGCAGGATGCTGCACACGCAGTACGGGCAGATGACCAGCAGGTGGCACAGGAGGTGCACCAACGACACAGAAGGAGAAGGAGAACTTGCTGTATGATTAGCACCATCAGCTGAAGAAGTGGGAGCTGATGGTTGAGGGAGAGGAGGATCTGAATAGAGATAAAGGATACGTTTGGTCACTAAAGCCGTCACCACCTGCTGGTCAGAGAGAGGAATTGCTGCAAAGTTAGCAATGCAATCGGCTGTGTTTTCTTCGAAATTGTGCCAGTTGAGATAATAAACTCAACTTTTCCATAAATATGATAGTATCATTATAAATGCTTCTCCATCTGCATCTGGACTGATATTATTACACATTTCTGTAAATAGACAATTATCTGCATGTTCTATACAGTGAGACAATATTTATTGTGAATTGACGGTACATAAATGAAGTGAAATCAATCATCAGCCCATGTCTGGACACAGGAAGTGATGTCACTATCCTCACCTCTGACTCTCAGATAGCTAAGAGGTGATGATCCAGAAGTGTCAGTAGAACACCAGTAGGAACCTTCATCGGGCTGTTGGACTCTGTAGATAATGGCCTTCTGAGATTTGACTCCATCTTCAATAATATGGCTGTTTCTGTAGAAATAAGCTGCACGGGTGGAGCCATCTTTGTGACGACAATGCAGAGTGACGTTACTTCCTTTCACCACAGGAAGAGCAGGGATCTCCAGAATAAAAGCCCTGTCTGAACAGAGAGACACAAATGTTTATCCCATCAAAACATCATGATGATACAATGTCATGTTCAGAAAAGTTTGATGTGGTTCCAACAAGTTTTGATAACTCTCCTAAGCTGTGGTCTCCTCAGTCTGGTAAAAAAAAAAAAAAAAAAAAAAAGAAGAAGCCCTTTATTCTATGCTTTTCTATGTCTAGACCCTTGGTTATTGGGACACAATTGCTTGCCGGACTATGTTAAAATTTTAAACAATTTGATCTGATTTTACCCAATCGGTAACGTTTTGAGGTACATAATGTGCCAGCTTGAAGAAAGGTGCAGTAAACTGTGTGTGCTGTAAGCATTCATCATCCACTACAACAAAACAAATGCCCAGCCAAACAACATTTTTGCCAGCGATATCAATATCCAGCCGTGTCTATCCCCACAATTCTGCCAGACATTTTTATTAAGTTTGATTTAAAAAAAACTACTTTTTTATCTTTTTCTTACACGGGATTACAACCATATTGAGAAAGGTTTCGGATAAAATTTCCTGTCAGCCTTCCATCAAAAACCTGTCCTAGTTTTACTGGATACTAGTTGATCTTAAATGGGAAAGGTGTAAGAATTATCTCATAATATCCTAAACTGGTTCTGATATTTTTTGACAGACAAGGATTATTCTAACCCCTCTTAATTATAGTGATGAGCTAACAAAGATCATTTGTGAGGGACCCCAAGGCTCCACTCTCAGACACTTTTATTTGATTCCTAAGCAATCCCCCTCGCTCAGATTACTACATTTTCTACAACATATTTATGCCAAGAATGTGACCACTTGACCATACTTCACTAAGGTCTTTGAGTTAAGTGTTCAAAACAATGACTGAAGTCAATATTCTTGGTTCCAACTATACAAACACAGGAATCCAAACAAACTAGAGTCCATGAAGCTGAAGACCTCAGACCAAGCAAAATACCATACCTTCTTTCTGGTTAACAGTGATATTGATGTGGACACTCCTCTGTCCTGCACTGGTTTCACACCAGTAAACTCCAGTGTAAGAAGACAAAAGGTCGAGGACACAGGAGGAATCCTTAAACACCCCAAAGTCTGATCCAGATGCTCCACAGGTTTCAGTGAGTGTTCCTTTGGTCCTCTTAACTGTCCACCCATCAGCTGTCTGTCCATCCTCACAACTCAGAGACACTGACTGTCCACTGAAGAACTGCTGAAGATCTGGTCTGACGATCAGAGACACTGGAGGACAAATGGGAAGGTAAAAGAAATCCTTTTAGCATTTATTTCTTCAGTTAGCTTGAGGAATTTCAAGAATCTCAAGCCACATTTGTCACATAAGCCAGTAAGAGGATCCAACATCCTGTGGGAATGGGTCATATTTGTCTGGCAGATTATAGTTTGTTACTTGTGGAGTACCACAGGGTCCTGTATTGTAAACAATTCCATTGTTAAGCTGATGGTACTCAACCACTGTCACCACTGTCAGTAGCTGTCAACATTTTATGTGCACATTTTGAGGAATTGTGTTAGAAAACGTTGATGGAACAGAAAAATTCTAAGTAACTTTCTCAATTCTGGAAAAAGAAGTTTTATGCTCAACTGAAGTGCTTTCTGGCCTTTCTGAAAAGAGTTAATGCTCTAAAGGGGAGATAGAAAGTTTTTGCTAAGTAGGCTTTGACTGTCAAAACCTTTTCTGCTAATACGTTTCTACAGTGAGGTACATTTCTGTACCTCGCTATATACTTCCGCATATAGCAAGGTAAATGTTTGCTACGTCAAATTTTGACATAGCAAACATTTACCACACTACCTCCTCATTGGTATTACAATGTATTAGTAGACAAATTATCTAACCTTCAGAAACCGTTCCTCCTGCCAGCAGGACAGCTGAGACTCCTGGAACATAAAGGTTTGAAGATCCACAGTGAGCAGAAAAGGAAGTGGTGATTGGTTACATCCAGAGGAAGTTTTTTTTTTAACGCTTTATAAGGATTTAAATTAAATAAATTTATGCACCTGAACATTGGCAGAAAAACATAAACTGACAAAAAACAAATTCACAACGTCACACAAACAAATTCTAGAATGATAATAAAATAACTACTAGATAGGTAAAAAAGCTGGGGCAAAATTTATGTTATTTCACTTCCATCTTCATCACCATTCAGAACCCGTCTGATCAATTCTTCAGGGTGTTATTTCATCTGTATGCGCTCGCTGAACCTGCTGTGACCCTGGAAGGACAGACGGACAGTGAGGTGGATGTAGAAGTTCTGGTTATGGACTCACCGAGCAGCAGACACATTGATGGAAGCTTCATGATGTCTGGATGGAGACTGAAAAATCAGAGTGACTGACAGAAGGATGTCCTGCACCACTTCCTGTCATCAGAACAAAACACCATTGCCGAACAAACAGCTTCTGTCACATTTGTAGGAGAATCACAGGTTTCGCATCCTGTCTGATGTGACATTTATGCATCCTGCTACTGCAGCAGTTCTGATGTGTGATTCTGAGCTGACCTGATGAAGATGATTCTTTAGAATTGGGTTCTTAATACAAACTGGTCAGTTTTTGTCTACTTTCGCCCCCCAGTCCAACCAAAACAATGTGTGGTGAAATATGAAACGACACTGAAGAGCTTCAACCTTTTTAATGGCATCAATTCAAATGTATCAGATATTTTACTGGGAGAAAATACTTTATATAAAAAACACCACCACCAACAAAACATTTTCATAAAAAAAAAAAAAGAGTTCACGTACAGCCAAAGGGAAGCAAGGAGGAGGAAGAGTCATGAAGTGAAAGCTGCACATATGCTTGATTTGAAGGTGTTTAAAAAGCCAACTGGGTTCTGCTGAACTTGAATACCGGGACAAGTGGAGATGACCAGCACCACGGACATGTCCACATGTGGAGGTCTGTCCAACCATTTGATCCTCCTCTGCAGAAACATTACATAGGCGGAAGACTAGAGAAAGACAGTTTGATGGCTGGTTGACCTCACTGATAATCCAGTCAGTTCCTGAACTGGCTGCCTTCTGGAGAAATCTGGAGTCATCTTTGCCTCGTGTGATCTATTAAGCTGAGATCCACTTCTGTCGAAAGTCCTGCAGAAGACACAAGACAATTAATCAACACAAATTTACAGGACGTGGGAAAACTTTGTTACACAAGCCTGATCTAAGAAGAACAGATAATAGTGTACGGAAAAGAGGAAGACGATTGATTGCAGTAAAATCGTCCTCCAAGGCTGCTCTTCAGACTCTGTCTCAGGCTGCTCCTCTTAGGCATGTGGTCGGTTTGGTCGGAGTTCGTGTCAGACCAGAGCAGATGTTCTGTGGACCACACACAACTATTAAAAAAAATTCGGAACCATGTAAGCAAGTATTTAAGCGCCTACCAATATTTAAGATCCGTCAGTTGCTGTCACAAATGAGTGCAAAACTTTGTCAGTATGCTCCTGAAGTTGAACAAACACAATTTTGCAACTGCTGTGTTTCAATTAAATAAGAAACACAATTAAGTGTCATTAAAAAATGTGCTGCCCCATCATCCTACTACTTCCTTATAGTGTCTTCTTCGTGGTTTGCCCCAGTGGCAGCATCTAGTTGTTGATCATGTGATGCGAGAAAAGTGTTTCCATTGCAGTTTCGCAAAATATACTTGCAGTACTTTCTCTGCAATTTATACAGCACCAGTTAACAACAGATGTGTTCAGGAATTAATGCCTGTTCAGACTAGGAGCAGTTCAGAAATAGTCTTGGGGTTCTACTTGGTCAAGCAGAGGGTTGGATTGCCTCCATATCTTACAGACTACTGAATGGGTAGACTCTGACCTCTGTATCATCAGATAATTTATGATCTGCTCCATATGGTGTCAGGAGGAGTTTCCAAACCAGCGTAGAGTACAGGACATAGAAGTATTCACAAAGCTAACCTTCAACAAAGAGAGACACAACCTTCTGCTTCAGGTTGTGTCCACCCTTTTGGACGGTGCAGACATAGAGGCCACTGTCACAATGGTTGGGGCTGTACAAAGTCAGACTGAGATCTCCGGTTCTAAACGGGTTGTCTTCCATCTGTGTAAGACCTCTAACCATCTCAGGCAATTGCAGGGTGCTTGGATACAGGTGGACCACCTGGTCCGTGTCTATACGTCTCCACTCTACTGTTGCCGTTTGAGGAAGATGAACTTTGGTTTTACAGGGCAGGACAACAGCTTCTGCCCCCTCTGCAGTCTTCACCACTTGCAGCTTGTAGACTGAGGAGAGAGCAAGAGAGCATGATCAATCAACAGCTGAAGATCATGAGCTACAGTGATGGTGGAGAACATCTCATCCTGCTATAGTCAGTTAGAGTTTGTCTAAAGGTTTCAGTCTGAACATGAAGCAGGTACCATCTCAAGGTTACATACCTGGATCACGTTTTATCCTCTTGTATCTCTTATAGAAGACCAAACCAAAGACAGCAGTCAGGACGAAAAATAGAATCATCACCACTAACATAGGTATCAACCATGTCGGATGAGGATGTTCTGCAGGAACCACAAAGAAGACATCCAAGGTTCAATCAGGAATTGAGTGACTTCTATGTAACTATTAAGCAACACTACAGAATCCCACAGTGACTTGGATTGGCACCAACCCTTTACTTGGAGATGTACGTGGATACGGCTCAATTCCTGTCCAAACCTGCGGACAGTGCAGGTGTATGTCTCACTATCAGAGACAGTAGGGTTCTTCAGAGTCAGACTGAGGTCTCCGGTCAGCAGAGCATCCTTGCTCATCATCGTTCTATTGCTGTAACGCTGGTTCTGCTCAGACAGATCGTCGCCGCTCTGCTGATGGATGTGAACAGTAGAAAACCTAAGGTCCTCGCGGCTCCACACAACCGTGGACTCCATGGAAACAGACACGTTGACCTGGCAGGGCAGTTGGACCAACTCCATGCCATCGAACACCTCCACACCCAAAGCATGCTGGGAAACTGAGGGAAACACAGACTCAACTGTTTTTTTCTACTTTTTCAAACAGCCAAGACTGGATGTTAGCATGACGTAAGTGAGTAAGTAAATAAAGAAGTGAAGTTTATTTACAGTAATGAGCATCCATCCATCCATTTTCTTGTCCCTTATGGGGTCAGGAGGGGTGCTGGTGCCTACCTCCAGGGAACGTTTCAGGAGAGAGGCGGGGTCATCCTGGACAGGTCAGCAGTCTGTCGCAGGGCAATAGTGAGCATACTTCCGCCAATGGCTGCTAATAACTAATTTTTCATTTAGTAGTTTAGTGTTTTTGCTAACTTTTAGTTGACATTTAGCATACTTAGCTTCCCCTAGATTGACTGTTCTGGATAAATTCTAAAACGTTAATTTACTTATCTGTTTTCCAAATTTTCAGGAAGAAAAATTAAAAGTTCAATGTCAGCTTGATAACCAACATTTGCTCATGTTGAAGTGTCAACTTCAACATGATAATAGATTTTAATAACTTTAATACTTATTAATATGTATGTAATAAGTTTATAACCATTGGTACTTCTCCAACTGGAAGTTTATTTTCCTGCTCTTAATACAAAGTCTTTATGCAGGAGTTCTGTTTCCTCTCTTTACATCGCATTTTCTACATTTGTTGTTCACAACAAACAAACAAAGTAAAGTATAAGACCGAGGTGACATGGAACTGACAAAGCACAAGAGTCAAGCTTTCTGATCAGCTGGATCAGAAAGTTGGATGGGTATCTATTCATGCAAAAATTAATCAATTGTTACCCATTTCATGCTTGTGTTAGGTAGACCTCCAATCATGAAAGACATGTATCCTAAAGAACCATAATTGTGACTAAAATATAACCAGGCACTATTTGAAAACCTGCAAGATTCTGGCAGGATTTTGAACTCTTGAAACACACTGTGAATTGGATGAGTGTAAACTAACATTGACTGGTATTTCTGGCTTAAAATAATTTACACTGTCACAGCGTAACAGGTTACAGCTGTGGCTGTAAGAGAGCAAAGAGATATTGGACAACATGGTAGAGTGGTTGTGCCATCATGTTGCGTCATCAAGTGGTTAAAAGGAAACTTTTGGGGAAATTCCTAGAATACGAAGGGAGTTGCTATGGCAACAAGGGCAGGTTCGGCTGAGTTAGCTTTGTTCACATTATATAGCAGGGGTGGGCACTCCTGGTCCTGGAGGGCCGGTGTCCTGCAACTCTTAGAGTCTCCCTGGTCCAACACACTTGAATCCAACAGCTGAATCACCTCCCAAGTGCAGTCAGGTTCTCCAGAGTCCTGCTAATGACCTCATTATTTGACTCGGGTGTGTTGAAGTAGAGATACATCTAAAAGTTGCAGGAGAACCGGCCCTCGAGGACCAGGATTGCCCACCCCTGTTATATAGAGTCAATATAAACAGAATGTCAATATTCTAAAAACTGTCTATATGACTAAGTTTGCTGTAATGTTCCTACTATAAAGTTAAAAATTTAAGCGACACAGAGTGATTGGATACACTGTAGTAGTTAACAAGCTCAAACAGGTCAGACCAACAAAGAAAGGCTGGTTTGTTCCATTTCTCCTGGTTATGGAGGTAAATTAAAATTTTTCTCTTTGTTTCAGTATTTGTGGAGAACATAGCTGGATAACATCTAAGTCCAGTCCTGGTAAAACGTCTGAGACACCAGGAACATTCACCTCTCTAAAAGAGTTCACGTAACATTAAACAAGACAGCACAGAGAACACCGCACCCTTTAGTAAATAACTTTGAATAAAAAAGCTATAGACACAGCCTTAATTTAAACCTGTATGAATGCAATTTAGAAAACCAGGAATGACTATGGTGGCTTTATCATGCCACCATAAATGACTCTGAGGTTTTCAAGTGTGAGTGGTGTAATATGTGCTGTTTTCAAAGTGGAGACTGCTTTTACCACAACCGTAATAGTCCAGCCTCTGGAGTCCACAGTCCACTACTGATATATTGGATTCATACTGTACTCAGAGATCACTTACCAAGCAGGACCAGCAGCTGCTGTAGAAGCATCTCAGACCTTCTACTGCTGAAAGACCTGAAACCTTCTAAAAGGTACTCGAACTCCACAATCACAATCCGGCGGACGGTTTCAGATCAGAACTTGGGGTCTGTCGGAGGTTTTCTTTTTCACTTTCAGTTCCTAATTCAAAGATGAGTTCACATGTCTTTAGATTCCTGTATCTTGAAATTTCAGCTCCTTCTCTGTGTGGACGGGAATAATTACAAACATCAGGGTTTGTCTGGCCGAGCTCATAGAGACAGTTCCAGATTGAACCTGGAAGGAGTTTGGGACTAAAGCAGACAGAATGTCATGAGAGACAGACCTGAGAAGGACAGCTCTGACTTATAACTGTATTCTCTGCGGTCTACTGCCCCCTGGTGGGCATAAACTGCAATCATATTTGTCTTCATCAGATAAGCAGCGGCTGGACGGAGAAAGAAAATAATGATGCATAGGTAAAAGTATGCAAGAAGGAATGAGGGCTGCAGTTCTGAAAAGCAGCGGTACATGAAAGTAGATATAAATCCTAGAACAAGAAAGTTTATTGAAGAAAACTGTGTCAAGGTGAGGTTGAGAGGGGAAAAATAGGTGTTTCATAAAGATGACAGTGTTTTGTTTTGTCTTATTGCATTTTTTAAAAATTCATTGTTTATGAAAAGATAGCCGTGTATGCTTTTCATGTAATACTCATGGGTTTATTTACCAATATATTTATTGTACTTTGTATTGGAAACCTTCTTCCCCTCCAATAAAGAGATATATTGCAAATTTGTTAAGTGCAATTCAATAATAAAAAAGGACTGAAAAAAAAGTCTCCGTTATCTCTAGTTCACAATGGTTCCAATAAACCACGTGATCGTCTCTCGGCTAGATCAAAGTGCGTCGTAACGCTCTATAAAACTGCTCTGATATAAACCAATCAACAGCCTGGACGCATGTTACGCAGTCAGGAAGAAGCATGGCAAGGCGTTTCAGCTGTGAAATATTTACCCCTGAATTTCGACTGTCAGGTAGCATTTCCGAACGATTTCATTTAAATACTCTTAATATCTTCCGCCAGTTGTTATTATTTTCACCCTCAATATGCCTAACTGTAGTAGCAAGATATAAATATTTTTATGAAAACTGTTCTGATGTCACAACAGCAATAACCTTTTTAGAGTATCTGGAGGGAAACAACCTGATAGTCTAAACTCTGGGTGAAACAGCACCTTCTCAACCGGCTTCAACGAAAAAATGTTCCCCCTATTTTTCTATCAGCCAGACAAGGTTAAGGTAAGCTGGGCAAAAGAGAGACAAGACGGTTTAAATATTTTCTTTTAGTGAAGAAAATCAAAAGGTTTCGCAATTCCAAGCTGCCTATAAGAGGACTGCAATGAATATAAAGCTGTAGGACACTGTTAGACGATTGGCATCCAGATGAGTTCTACAGGTACAAATGAAACAGAAGAAAGAGGCATCTCTGCAGGGGGTACCAGGACTCTTGCACTAACTGTGTTATTTGCTGCCATTGGAGGAACTTTCCAGTATGGCTACAACATCTCCATCATTAATGCCCCGACCAGCTATATCCAGAACTTCATCAATGACACATACGTGGAACGCTGGGGAACAGGTTTGGATACTCCTCAAGTAATCCTAGTGTGGACCTTTATTGTCTCGGCGTTCTCCCTGGGGGGCTTGCTGGGGGCCCTGTTAGCAGGGCCTATGGCGGTTCGTTTTGGAAGGAAAGTGTCGCTGCTTTTGAACAATTCCTTCCTGCTGGTTGGTGCTGTGCTTGTGCTGACATGTAAGGTGGCAAAATCATTTGAGATGATCATCCTCGCTCGTTTCCTGGTTGGGATTAACTCCGGAGTCAGTATGAACATCCAGCCCATGTACTTTGGAGAAAGTGCTCCTAAACACCTCAGAGGCGCTGTGGCGTTTTCCTCGGCCGTTTTCACTGCGTTTGGAATCTTCTTTGGACAGGTTGTCGGACTCACTGAGCTGCTGGGTTCAGAGCCTCTGTGGCCCTACTTACTAGCTAGCAATGCTTTGCCGGCATTGATCCAGCTAGTGACCCTGCCCTGGTTTCCCGAAAGCCCCAGATACCTCCTCATTGACCGTGGAGACAGGGAAGCTTGTGTCCAGGCTCTTGGAAGATTACGTGGAGGAAAGGTTCCTCCTCTGGAGATGAAGGAGATGCTTCAAGAGCAGCAAATGTCTGCGGCCTTAAAGTCTGGTTCTTCTGTTCCTGCCAAGACTCCGTGGTCTCTGTTCAAAGATCCGGACCTACGACTTCAGCTCAGGACAGTCATCACTGCAAGCAGTGCTATGATGCTCTGTGGCAACGACTCCATCTACTTTTATGCATACTACATATTTCTGGAAGCAGGAATTCCATCAGAGAAAATTCAGTATATCACCATTGGAACAGGGGCATCTGAGTTTATTGCTTCCCTGCTGAGTAACGTCCTGATTGAACGGGTGGGCCGCAGGTACCTTCTCATCGGTGGGTACAGCCTCATGGTTTGTTGGACCATCGTCTTCACTATTGCTCTCACGCTTCAGAGTCAAGGTGTCACAGGAATGCCATACCTCAGCATGGCATGTGTGTTCGCCTACATCCTCAGCTTCGGCTTGGGACCTGCGGGGGTCACGGGCATATTACCGGCAGAGATCTTTGACCAGACAGCTCGGCCAGCGGCGTACATGGTCGCCGGCTCGTTTATGTGGATCAGCCTCTTCCTGGTCGGAATGTTGTTCCCTTTCATTGTGAACGGGTTAGGAAACTACTGCTTCCTACCTTTCCTGGTCGTGTGTCTGGTCTCGGCTGTTGTGCTCGGTCGAACCATGCCAGAGACTAAGGGGAAGACTCTGGCAGAGATTACAGCTGAGTTTGACAGAAGAAATGGAAGGGCCTTACATGTTGAAGAGCCTGAGCAGTACCAGCTGGGCAAAGCAAGCTCCTTACCAACAATGGAAGCTAATTCTGAATCTGATCATAAAACTGACTAACTTCTAGGAAAAGTGTAAACGGAACAGAGGTATTGAAATATTTTTATGCACTTTAAATATAATTTGGTTTACATGTCATACAGATGTTATGCATTTCTTGGTACCCCTTGTACACTAAATACTTTTACTAAAAGTGCTGGCAAATTGCCTCTATAATGGATAGATATATGGATATCAAATGATGATCCTGTTAGAAAATGTTGGGATTTACTCCTTATAATGCTGGAAACTAACAAAATCTTTTATTACTAGCGTACTGTAGCATGACATAAACCAGTGTAAACCCATTAACCTGCTCTTAACACGACCGAATGCTTTAAAGCAATATTGAGAAAGTGCCTTTTACTGATGCTCAACGTCCTTCAGGATCCAACATCACAGAGCCAGTCTAAGACTTAACAACTTACAACTTAACAAGCTTACTCTAACTCACCACCAAAATCCCTTTGAAGTTTGTAGCAAGTAGATATGTTGGCAGAGGAGAGGGTAATCATTTGAATTGCATGTGATAAAGGATTATCTACGGTGCATGGACACATCTGTACTCCCAGAGAGCCGTGCTTGTTTAGTGGGATAATCTTTCCTGGCTCTCCAGCCCATCCCGAGCAATGCCCTGTGCATGTTTCCCCATCTACCAAACCATGTACAACTATTTTTTGACATCTATTTATGCACCAGCTGGATTCCACCTTTAATTTAACTATATTAGTGGAAGTCTTCTATACATTATGCCCATAAGGACATATATTTGCAAATGAAGCATAAAAAGTTTAGAATTTTAGCTGCACTACTTAAAAATGTCCAGCAGATGTCAGCATTGTCCTCAAACTGCCTGTTTGCTGGAATATAATGCAAAAGTCACGAGATTGAATATTAACTTCCAGGCATAAATGACACGTTTTCTAGCCAACAGCTGGCACTTCCTCACCCCTGTGAGCCTCCTGTGAACCGTCGGTCCCAGATTCTCTGTGTTCCTTAATTACATTGAGATGCCAAACTGAATTAAACATGTGACATATTCATCTATTTATGCGTAAATCTAATGTTTTGCATGCTGCCGACTGTTTGCCTTGAATGAATGATTGAATGTACAAACACTGTAAGGCACTGTTATTCCAAAGAGTTGTCTGACAATCCTCAGTGCTGGTCTATAGATATATATATATATATATATATATATATATAAATCTCTTTGTAGTATTCTCAGGCTCTATTTATAGGCTATCGTTTCTGTTGGCCAATATTTATTAGACAATGTTTATCATACAGATGGTTGTCCTGCATGTTCAATGAATAAATAAGATGTGATGACTCATGCTTGTCTCCTGTCTGATGCGGTTTGACTGATTCCATCTGTCTGAGGTGGCTGCTTATTTAAAATTGTGTTTAAGCACACCACTCAACCTCCATTCAGTCCCCAGCACTTTAGCTCAATTTCTCCTGCCCACTTGTGTTAAATTGTCACTGTGGCACCGTTTATTAATGGAAGCTCTCCAGGAAGGTCACAAGAGCTCAGGTGAGATTTTTCAGTAGATCTCTCGATTTAGCACAAATAAGCAAAGTATGTTACAGAGAAAATAGATGTACTTTTAAGTGTAGCTCATGCGTTTTAATATAACGCTCCATTAATGATAAACCAGTCAGATGCAGTTTGCTTGCTGTAATATCAGTATCAACTTCAAGCCGATGAGATTCATAGTTAATCTCATCAGATTAACTATAAACACCTTATCTATTTTTTATATTTTTCTTACACTTAAGCCCCATTAGTATTAAGAATATTTTCCAACAAAGATTATTGAGGTGCCAGCTGCATCACTTCACATAAAAGGCAACACAAAAAAAATTGTGCTGCCTTTTATGTGAAGGCAACACAAATGCCTTCACAACACAAATATATACATATATTTGTATATGAGTGTTTCCATATTTAGTTGATTTTATGTAGATTTTTCCAGATCTTTGTGTTAATCACTCAAATGGAAGCTAAAAAATAATAATTTAGCAGGACTGTTTAACCAATTACAGTCTAATATATGAGCTTTTTTTGTGAAAGATAAAATGTTAAGAGGTAGGACAATGAAAACGTTTTAAACATTTTTTGCAAACAAAAATCTGAAAAGTGTGGCATGCATTTGTTTTCAGGGGTCCTTGAGTCATGAGTGTTTTTTGTCTCTTGCTCCTCGTTTGGAGCTTATGTAGACTAACATCTTTGCTTTCTTCCAGTACTTAGTTCACTCCAGTTACTTTCTGAATGACTTCTACATTAGTTTTACTGGATTTTAATGAGGGGTTAATCAAAGTAAAGAGGGGGAGACTATTAATGTATGTCATTAGTTTCAGATATTTAAGTGATTTTGCTAGGTATAAATCATTTAAGAACCTGGTAGTGAACATACAGCAGTATCATAAAAGTGAGTACACCCTTCACATTTTTGTAAATATTTTGTGACATATTTCCCTATGACAACACAGAAAATATAACATTTCAATTATAACACTTCAATATAATGTAAAAGTAGTAAGAAGTGTAAAGCTTGAATTACAGTATAGATTTGTTGTACCCTCAGAGTAGCTCAACACAGAGCTAATTTATGTCTCAACTACTGGCAACAAAAGTGAGTACACCCCTAAGTGAAAATGGCTAAGGCTACATTCACAGTCTTGTCCAATTCCAATTATTTTTGTTGAAGGGGTTGTTCATACTTCTAATTATATGCAACCGCGATCAGACTTCTGTGTGAACGGTTTACGACCCCAAAGCGTACGCAGGAGTGAAATGTGGACGTCCTTCAGCGGTGCCCAGTACAGAGGAGTCATTTTAAAGCTTTTCAACAATGAGAGCCGACAGCATCGTCACAACATCATAACAACATGAAGGAAGGAAATAGAAACTAAACGCATCTAATGGCGATGACCTTCGGTTTCGCATTGACTGAAACTTGAGGAGAGACGTCTGTTTGGATGCATAGTCAGAGCCAGGAGGGGTGGGGTTCTGACGTGACGAGCTCCACTGACACGACGAGCTCCACTGACAGTGTGATTTCATAATTATAATTTTCAGCCACTGTTTACGTCTGGAATCACCGATTCTGGCTTCTTCTATTGCAAAATTATTATTACTTGAGAGCTATTGCATACTTAGAAGATCTACAGAGCACTAGTACGTATAAAAGTGACACATCATAGTTGGGGTTGTGAAAAAGTCTAACATGGGTAGCATTTGCCTGCTTGTGAACATCGCCTTAAACGTACTGATTTAAAGCTGATTAACTAAATTTATACTCCACAGGAGTTCGATGTCAGACGGATAAAGCTTCCAAATTATATTCTCAGTTGAGAGACAGCGTATTGTTGTGTTGACGGGCATGAAAGCGGCCCTGTTTAAATGTTAATACAAATCAGTTCAACAAGAGGCACCTGTTCATTTCTCTTTCATTGTTGCTTGGAGAGCCTCTCCTTCTCGCCGCCCAATGAAGAATGGACAAGGCAGCTGAGGGTTTCATCTTTAACAGGACTTTTTGTTACTATGAAAACATACGAGGACGTTGCCGGGCACCAAAGCGACAAGGAAAATGAACCTTGATGTCGACAGAAAGAAAGAGCAATAAAAGGTGACCATCTTTTATGCCGGAGAAAGGCTTTGTTTGCTCCAACAAACAATGCCAGGATAGTTTTAATAAGAAGAGTTCCTTCAGAGATTTTGAGACCTCTGCGTGGAGACCTGTAGCAAATCAACTTGATGATGCCATTATAGACCAGACAGAAGGTTACAACGGCCCTTGGAAAGAGGCTCATCATCATCATCAGACAAGCTTGGACCACCGACATAAAGCCCACGGCATGGAGAAAATTGTGACATTATTACAATTTGACCTTTTCTCTCAGAGAAGGGATTGCAGAGAAATCTAGTTAAAAATGGTTGAAAGCACATTAGAACAATGTTGGACCTGTTCGTCGCATTCTGAATAACCTTCAATTCATTCGGTTTAATATGAATAGTGGATATGAGTACGATATTACCAAATTGTAACTTGTGCAGTTGGATTTAATGGTTTTGTAGAACTGAATTATGGATGGGGCAGCATGAATAGGAAACATATCCAAAAGCATAGAGCCTTTCCAAAAGGAAAATGACTCTTTTGAGAAGACTCATAACGATAAAAGTTCAGCACTCGGCGTAAACAACTCCATCCACGACTTCCCAGGAGAGCTATTGAAAGACTCCCACTTTGCTGGGGTGAATCCTCTGGAGGGTCCTCCTTCCTGCTGCCGTGATCACGCTGAGGTGGGGGTACCATCAGGAATGTGAGCTGAACAATCCTGTGTTTGTTGAGAGTGCTGGGTACCACAAAGGAGACGTTGAAGATGTTCATGGTACCTGGCATAAAAAGATTCCTTGGGTACTGTGCCGTCATAGTGACACACTGTGCTAGTCTACAGAGGAGAAGTGACCTCGGATCTTCTCGACATGTGATACTTTGGCTCTCATCCGCTCAATTCTGGCCATTCTGACTTTAACGCCTTACCCATTGCCCTCATTTGAGATCTGTACTGTAGGATGACTAATTATTGTAGGATGACCCTCTGAAAGCCTTCACCGAAAGTAGTCCAGTGATAGTCTTTTGGACAGGTCTGCTTTGTTTTAGCAGAGACTAGTAGGCATGGAGCAACATGACAGATATGTAATCAGAGTCCATAGTCCTGTGTGTTATTTCCTCTTGCTGGCATATTGATATGTTGATGAAAACTCAGCAGCATATTTGTCAGATTTACGTTGTTTCATTGAAGAAGGCACCAAGGAGTTTGTTTTAGAGCTGGTGGTGTTTTGAAGCTCATTTAGCACATTGTTAGCATTAGCATCCCATGGTACGTACAATGAATCTATATATGACTGAAATGTGACAAAAAATATTTGTCATAATAATTTATAATGCTACACTTAAATGTTTATTGAGGTTTGTAGTTGTTCCTCACTATTTTTCAGATAAATAAATAAGAGATGTGAGATGTTTAAAGCTAATTCTGTTTTAAATTCTCACACTTATGATGGACGTAAATTATCTGTACAAAATTGGGAAAATTCTAAATGCAGCCCACATTTTTCAGACTTTAGTTGGAACAATTCAAGATAGATTATTTTTCTTGGCCTACATTAATCTGTTGGTCTATCACATAAAATCCCCAGTAAAAGTTTGCAAGGGGTGTGAATACTTTCAGAAGGTAACAAACAATTCTATTCAGATTTAAGCTCCTTTTCCTGTACCTTGATCTTTGTGTCTAGCATTGTTACCTTTCTTGGAGCCATATTCAGATCAATGTATTGATCTTTAGTTTGGAAAAAAAGTGACATTTCAATAAAGTCATAAGCAACGTGAGAGAGAAAACAAATTAGGCATATTTGTAACGATCAACAGAGAGAAATACTCCGGTTGCTTTGACACCCAGAGGGAGGCCCAAGGGCATTTTAAGGGTTGTAAGTGATGAGATGCAGCCAGAGAGAAGACATTTACAGCAGACGTGGAGCTTGGAGAACTGCCTCCCTGCGGATTCCTCCGTGTCGGACGGAAAATCTCATTTCTGTCCATCATCATCCATCACTGGGAGAAGAAACCTTCTTTCAGGGAGGGGAGAACCCCCAGTGAGCATAATAAGGACCGAGCAAGCACTCCCAGCAGCACATTCCCATCCACTTTAAAGGCGTTTATGCACCAAACTATTATTTAGAATAAGTAGCAACAAGAGGCCCACCTTCTGATACGTCAAATCAACACATTTCGCAAAAATGTTCTTACAATACTAGATGAACAGGAGTCATGTCAAGCGATAAATGAGATAGATTCCATTCATGATTCTGCAAACAATTTCAGCAAGAATCACAACAAATAAACTCGACCCAAAGTTAGACCAGCAGGAACCTTCATTTAATTTGTCCGTGTGTGTGTGTGTGTGCAGAGAGGAGCGCGTGTGTGTGTGACATCAGTTTAATAGGCTCACTACTGCTAAGAAGATGTTTCAGTGAAGTAGACTGAAGTACTTTTGGCTCTGGCGTCAATGTGTGACGTGTCAATTTAGAAAGTCTGGAAAAAATGTTGATCTCCACTTTGCATTTGTGTTTTTTTATGTTGTATTCCAAATGTCTGTGGGTACAATTTGAGATTAAGAGTGTTTTCACAGCTGAAAGTCCAGCACACTATCAGGTAACCATAATCATTCGCATACTTGGGTCATACAACAGCATCTAGATCCAGATGGACGAGGTTAACCGAAGGCCTGATGTGAGTCAGGCACGACCTTAAGCATCGTGCTCATGATCAATATGGCTGAAATAAAAGAAGAGTTGTCTAAAATTTCTGTCAATAATGTAAAAGTCTAAAAGTCTAATTTACAGTTAGGTTCCCAGTGAAATCATCTTTTTATCAGATATTAGGCCTTCGCCATGGAAACTGAACAGCTGAGCTGCTTGAATGTGTTTGCTATAGCTACATCTGTCCTGTGCAGGGGGACAAACGGTGCTCACCTGCTGAGTCAACTGGAAGAGGTGGACTAACAGGAAATTAAACAAAATAAACACCCAATGGGTGGCTTGACTGAAATGGAGTCAGAGGATTTTCCCTCCTCTTAAATGGAGGGAAGAGCGTTTCCCAGCCGGATCCGATCCTGTCGGGACAGCTGAAAATTTAACTGACCATCACGACATAAAGACATTTATTTTTTGAGTTAATATATTCCACACCGCGTTTCTATCAGCCTTATGATTGGTAGGATCATGCTTTTCTCAATTTATTGTTAGGTTCACCTGAGTGAAACAACAATGGTTCAAAAGCCAAATTAAAAAATATTAAAGGATAATAAGTAAGCCTTTTCCTCATAATTAAGGTTTTATTCATCCTTACTAATAACAATGACCCCAATACAAATTCAAACACCAATAAAGAGAAAACATAATGTAAGGGTGTATTCCAAACTAACTAAGCTAAATACAGAAATTCTGAAAGTTACCTTTCTTGCTCGTAAAAGTTTTAATAAAATCCTGCCAATCAAATGTACCCGATTAACTGATCATTATCAAGTGTTTATTTTGCTGCTTTTAAACCAGATGTTTCAGAAATGTGCAACTCAGCAGCATTTAACTGTAATAAACAATTTGAAGGTTAATTATTTTACAATGAGAAAGAATATTCACAAGACTAAAGACATCTGCCAGACATTTCTGAAATGAAAATTACATTATATATAGATTACACTGTCATACTTAAAAAAAGAAACAAAACTAAAAAGCCCAGAGCTGTAGCTAAGACTCTAAATGCATTCTGACTAGTAAAGTTCATGACAGTGGGATTAGAAAAGCACAGCTTTTGAATGGATTGGACGGGAAAAAGCTTTTTCTCTCTAAAAATATTGTGGTTGAGCAGCCCAGGTTTGCAGCGTCGCCTATGAATCAAACAAAATTAGTTTTATCTTTCCTTCAGGAGCCCCACTCCTCTTTAGAAGAGTCATTCAGGGTAAGAAAATATTTCAGAGTACGTCTAAAATCACCAGGTTACCTCTTGGAATGAGCAAAACTGATGTGACAGATCTATCATCTTGCATCAAAAATATTTTCCAAGCTGTCAATTTCATAAAACAGCTCAATTCCATAAATGATTAACTAAGCCACCACACTAATTATTGTATGTGACAGGACTACAATACAGTTAAAGTGCTCTACATGTAATCATACAGCTTGGCCTTTCTGTTGACATATCTGACTCAGAGTTGCTGTGACTGAGTAACATTAGTTCTGGTTGGAAACATCATTTGACACCTTCAATCAAAAACAAAACATCTCCCCGGTGAACAGAGCTGATATCGACCGGCTTTCCACAATTGGAAGCCTCTTCAGTTCTGTATCACTGAAGCATCTTGTCTCATGGGGAGATGGCTTTTAATCGAATCACACAACATTCATTATTGCTTTCCTCAATTCCCTTTTTCCATCACTCTACATTTAGCTGTTAACCAAAGGTTTGTAGAGAGAAAACCCATCTAACTGCTGCCTTCTCTTCCTTATATTTCTGTGGTGTCCACTGTGGTGGAGTGTGCAGGGGCGGAACATGGCCAGCTGGGAAAGGAGGTTCATTTCTCAGCACACATCCCCTCTTGCCTACGGAGCAACACTCCCCAATCGGGTTTTGGGATGTGGGATGATGAAGAAGACTAAGGTCACTCCACAATCTCTTCAGATCTTCAATTTGATATTGACAGGGTGCGCTGTCATTGTGACGAAGCTCAACGTACCCTTAGACGTCCAATCATTGGAGGTTATGGCTATGCTTTCTGCCTTCTTCAGCATCTGAACAACTTCCTGTTCTAAGCTACTGCTTGTGTCTTGTTTTGGAACTCTGTCACACTCTGTCGCTCCAACTGGAAACTCAAAATGCTGCCAAACTAATAGCTGTAGGAGCATCTTCTGACTGCGTAGTGCCAGCTGTCACCTTGATGAGAAATATTGTAATGTTTTAATATTGTAAGATATTGTACAGCAAGATCTTGTTACCTGCCCCAAGAAAGCGATCACACATTGATCATTGGTCATCATAACTGATGGCATACTAGTCCTTACATAGCACACACTCAGGCATTCAGTACACATTTAGACACCGGGTTGAAAGTTTCTTCACCTACAATAGTAGGGCTTAAATTGTTTTACTCTACCCCAAAGGAGCTATTCTTAATTGCTGCCTTCAACAATTACGAAGCCTTGTTGGATGCAAGTGTGGAAGAAGTTTCCTTCAGTTCAGTGAGCAGACAAGATGAACGAAAGATGAGCCTAAAGGCAGCAAGTTCTGTAATTTCAAGAACAAGGCTTTACACTGAGAATGTCGTATAAACGTGACACCGTGGATGATGCAAAGAGAATCCAAAACTTACTGGTAAAATTGTAAGGTGGTAGCCCAAATTGATGTGTTAATTCAATGCTGAAGAGTTTGCAGATCGTATTGGCCTTCCCACCCTCGCCTTGCTTCACCCACTGACAGAAAAAGAAGCAGCGTGACCTTCTGCCATCCTTGGACCTAGAACCTTGCCATCTGGCAGCGCCTGCCTTGGCATACATTAGGCGGCATCTCCAGGAGAAACATGTCATTTTTCACCCTACGACACTATCTATCCTGCTTAAACAGAACCAGGGAAATGATGAAACCAGCCAGTCGGATCCTGAGAGAGCAGGTGGACGATGGATGGTAGAATGCGTAGAGGATGAAGGGAGAGAGGGGGTATCTGGGGGCACAACTAATGATTATGGAGAGCTGGGGGGGATGAGAAATAAGCCTGCCTCTGTTATGCATCCATGTAGAAACAGGAGAGAACCTGCTGCCGTCGAGGGGCAAACACACACTGAGGGGGTCCTGGCCATTTAATATAGGTTATTTAGATGACGAAACGGTTGCCGGTTTGTATGTACATCTGCAGAAGATTGTTTTTGCTGAATTCTGTTTCAAAGCCAACAACCAGCAGAGAGCCAGAAGGCCGAAAGGTCTCCCTTCAGAGTAACTTCATTACGGAATGCAAGCACTGTTAAAGTGGTGTGGCAACAGTAGACAGAGATACCTATTTAACAGCATGAGCCAGGCTCTGGCCTCTTATTTAAAGGAGCGGTGCAGTTAAAGCTAATAAGTATGAGGTGAAATTGGGCTGAAAACTCACTACTCCTTAACGGGCCAAGAATGGACCCTTCAGGAAGAGCTAATAATCCGGTAGACCGACGTGAGAGGGTGTGACGGAGGAGCCGTCACGAGCTGGGATTTAATAATAAGAGTCCGTATCAGCATGCGAGCGCGGCCGCGCGCGCACACGTACACAATCACTGACTTACTTTTTGTTGCAGCTTAAACTGACGCGGTTCATCGTGGGAGCACACGCGGTGTTCCTGCTTCACTCAACATTCATCCTAACCCGTTATTTTCAGCTTCAGACATTTTCCCGGTTCTATTTTCAAGTAGGGTTGTTTCCGGATTGTGGCGCGCCGGGAGGGAGTCGCATGATGACTTAGTGACGTCATCAGAACGTACTGAGTGTTTTCTATTTAATTGAGTATTGTATTTTTGTTTAATTTATGTATTTAATTATTGTTATTCTTATTTTATTTTGTATACATTAAGAGTTTATTTGAGTTAGAAGTAATTGCTTAGTTTTTTTGCTTATTTGGACTTTTTGTGGGCGGAGCCTGTGGCTTTAAAAGCCCCTTCTCTGCTCCACAGTCTGTGGTTAGACTCCTGAAGAAGTCACACTAAAGGTGAAGGACTCTTACAATGAAGGTATTGTGGTTTGTTTGATTTTTAACCTGCCTTGGATCTTCTTTGTATGTATTCCTCACCTGTCATCTTTCTAACCTGAAGACAAGTTTAATAAATTTCACTAAAGTGATCTCCGGCCTTGGCCAGTCATTTATGTTTGACAAAGTCTTAATAGAACCCGTCACGACCTGATACCAAACACCGGGGGATGAGTATTTATGACATCTTTGAGCAGGCTGTGTCCAAACCTCAACAAAACACACATTATTAACAGGTTATAGTCCCTCATTTAGAATGTACCGCAAGGTATTGCTGGTATTTTTGCATGGATATTGATTGAAACAATTACTAACATAGGAGAAGTAAAACCAAGCCTTTGACGTCTGCTGCTAGCTGGAGATTCTACTTGGACAGTGTTACACTAAATTGTGGTTTATAACCTTTACACCTTCAACAATCAAACCATTACATGGGAAGAGGGGAAAAAAAGTCACCACTTGTGAAACTCAAATGTCTCATTGGTTGTCTTTAGATTTCAATTTTATAGCTCATTAGGCCAAGTCAGGATTCAGAACCATTTTGAGTTCAACGTTTAATGTCTATGGGAAGGATCTTTAATAAGTTTTTCTCTCTCTCAAAATATTGGTCGTAGTGTATTTTCATAAAATCGTCTTCTTCATCTTTTCTGCCAGTTGGTCACGTGACTTGTGTGATGCGAAAGTAGAGTTTCCATTGTAGTTTTGCCAAATACAATAACCTCTCAAAAATATTTTTCAAAGTGTCTATCTGTTTTTTTTTATACAGCCTCATTACTTTTTGATATTTGTAGTCTTTTATTTTGAAGGCAGTTTTTTTTTATGTATTTTGTCCTGAAGGAAATGGAGATGAAGCTAACAGTTGGAAAACAAGTAAAACAAGTGTGTGATAAGGTGTGGATTTTAAGTACTATAAACACACATTGTTATTTTTCCTCTGGGACTTCGGTGCATTCCTACTGCACTTTGAAGTCAAATCTTTCCATAAAAAAGAACATCAATGCTCTATGAAGTCTGACATGCAGCTGGAAAACGTCAGAGTTTGCTGGGATATCTCGAGTTCCTTCCAATATGGCTGCCGCACACATAACACATTGCTAAAGTAAATTGTGAATGAAGCTGACAAAATCTTTACAAAGCATAAATATAAGTTGTTGTATCTGGTTGGAGATGCTCCATGACTAACGTTGACGGCACGAATAGGCCACAGTTACATTTGTTATCCTCTTATATCGGTCTGATGGGAAAGTTTACAGTGTAAAAACATTAACAATTGTTAGCAAATGTCAACAGCCCAGCAACACAGCGGCTCCCCTCGCTGCACACATTTTCTCTCTCGTGGCCTTTAGTTTTCCATCGCCTCTGATGCCGAGCGAGTGAATAAATATTAGACTGTGGTCTGCCTCATACATATATTAACATTTCATATCTATTCATGGAAACTCTCACTAAACCTGCTATATAGTCAGTATAAGTTTTTTCTAGCTTTGTTCTCTTTCTGTTGTTTTAGAGCTTAAACTTGCTTTGTGTTGTGTGGATGGAACTTCTTTTTAGGGGCTTGTGGAGAGAAATAATGTGAAAAAAGTGATATTTTTTTCAATATATATCACATTATTTCAAGCTAGAAGTTATGGGCGGAAAAACAATGTCTTAAGGAAAAATGGATCCATATCGTGGGCGATTCAGGGACTTGCTATAGAATTTGATCTTTTGTCGTTGCATACATTTGCTGTGTAATTAAACTCATCAGTCACGATCTTGCATCTTGTAAGAGATGATCAGACTGTGAGCGTCTTTCACCTTTATGGCCATCGTGTCACACAGCTTCTCATTTGAATTTCATTAGCCGGCTCTTGGGCTGGATGTTTTGCTAATAAGCAGCAGGGAAAGGGGCCTGCCAGCTGTCAACCAGCAAAATACAATCCAACACAAAATTCACATTTTTTAAAACAGATCTAATGATACCCGATTAAATTAAATTCAAAACATTATTTATTGATCCCACGGGGGAAATACATGTTTTGTCCACGTTTCTTGAGTTGTACATCCTGATTTACAACAGGAAGGATCTCCAGTAGCAGTCTGTGTCACAGGGATTCAGAAGAAGCCTCTCACTTAAGTCATTCTGTTGCTATTTAACAGCAAAATTTCTTTAGTACAAATTTGTTTGTACATCGAACAAAATTGTCCTTTTTCGATTTTGTTTCATGTACAAACTAGGATAAATTTCTATCTCCTTTAAGATGATTAACAGTGCAAAAACAATTTTTATTTAAATTCAGATGGTATGTAACACTCTCCAGATGCTTTTAAAGGTTCTAAAACATTAATTTACGTTAAAGGTATGTGAATAGTACTTATAATAACCCTACCTCGGTATCAGTTTGGAGATCTTCATAGCACAGAAAAACAGACTCACACTCTGTTCCATGTCTGCCATGACATTAAACAAAAGCATTTCTCCAACAGCCGGCGCCTTCGGTCGCCCGTCTTCTCTCCGCCATAATTGGGCTTCGTGATTGTTAGCTGTCTTAGACTTGAGTCATCACGAAGCTCTTTTTCTCCCCCCCTTTTTTTCTTTTTTAAATCACTCCATTTTGTGTGTGAAAGAATGCCAACCACTTTTCTTGTCACATAAATTGTTTTGTGCGCCTCTCGTAATGTGAAGAAATATTCAGTTTATTATTTTGCAAGAACATGATTGGAAAAAAAAAAAATCCAACAGCGCCTGCCTGGCGTTATTAGAGGTCTGTCGTCTCTGACAAAGGAGGCTGACAAAATTTTGATGCTTCATTTGTCTTTCTGATTTGGACTGCTGTCCTTAATGGCTGTCGAGGACGATCGTTTTCTTCCTGTTCCTTTTCACTAAAATAACTAAAAGCTGTTTGAATGTCTTACGGAAAGAAACAGCAGAACTTTGCATGGCTTTTCTAGGTGATTACATGTTGCACATGTGATTACACCAGAAAGACAGGAGAAAATAACTGCAGATTTGTAATTGTAACATGTGAAAAACATGTTTTACATCTGGGAACATTTTCAGATTGCAAATATTTTATGGTTGGAAGGGTTTGTTTTTTTCACATGTTAATACATTTTCCACATATGACACTGAAGACAAGTTTTTCTATCAGTTTGTATTGTGCAGTTTCACATGTATTGTGGACATTGTGTTGTACACATGTGGGAAAACAGTTCACGAGTAAAATTTTCCTACAGTTAAACATGTTATGACACGTGGAAAACATGTGAAACATGTGAGAAAAGGCTTTATGAGTGGGGATTTGTCATATGTTTCACATGTTACTCTAAAATGTAATTCCACATGTCAGCCAAGTGTTCACGTTATAAAACCCATGTACATGTGGAAAAACATTTCACACATTTAGACTTTTCTGATGTTTTTCACATGTTACAACGTGTGAAAGATGAGACATTTCCCATGTAGAAATTTTTCATGTGTTTCACATATTACTAGACAATGTAATTCCGCATGTCAACCGAGTGTTCACATGTTGCAGCAAATAAATTCTGCATGTGAAATGAGGATGTAAAAATATGTCACATTTTTCCAGTGTATTTCACATGTCAATAAACCTTCTACATGTGAAACGTGAGAATATATTCCACATGTGTAGGGATTTTCCAGGCGTTTCACAATGTAGTTCCACATGTGTCAGCGAAGTGTTCACATGTTACTACACCATGTATTTACCCAGTGTTTTGCATGTCACTAAACAACACAGAAAATGTTTTCTTCACACTATATTTATGCGTTTCACAGACCATAGAAATTATGGGGAAAACATTTCATGCGTTTAAGTTCATTCAGTGTTTCACATGTTATCATAAAATAAAAGCCATGTGTAAACACTTCAACACGTCGCTACACAACACAGCTTATGAAACACATGGGCAGTTGTTGTTGCTGTGCGACAACGCCGCCAACCACTGTGCAGCCTTAAAAATCTAATTTTTCATAAAACTTGCCATCGAAAATACCCTCATGTCTGAAAGTGTCATAAAAATACCAACTGCCCTCTTGTTTCTAGTGAATTTCTAACCCAAACATCAGGATGAGTCCGTTTTCTGCCCCTCACAGAAAGCACTGCTTCACACTGAGGATGTGACAAATACCCGGTTAAGTGTTGCACTGTGTAAAGTAACCCATCACCTCGTGCTGAACGACACGCAAGCCGATTAATAAAGGAGAAATATAACACCAACAATAGCAGAAGCCGATTTCCCATTCTAACCCTGAGAACCTGCAGCAGGTGAGGAAGGAATCCGAATCGATCCACGGCCGCTGGTCCATCTCGTGGTGAAGGCGGTGATGTGATTATTGAGCGGCTGAGAAAAGAATTTCAAAAATAAAATCACTCTGTGAGTGTTAAAGTCATACTACGTAAACCATCTGATTCTTTTCTCTGCAAAGTGCTACAAAAAAAAATGCTTCAAGTGGGAACGTTGCCATGGATTCCTCAGCAAAGATAGTTTCTAGACTTCTCTCTCCCACTTGACGCCTTTTATCCTCCTCCGATTCACAAAAATAAAATAATAAAAATAATTTTTTCTGGTCTGTCTACCAGGCCCAGATTCTCAGTTCTGGGTTGCTTCGTCTGCCCTCACCCTCTGGTACTCTGCTCTCTTCTTGACACTCAGCTCCACCTTCCTGCCCCCGGAGACGACACACCACCCAGGAAGAGGGCGACGGGGTTACCGTCTGATATCTGCTGGCTGCGCCACATGTCACGGCAACTCACACGTGCAGCAGACATGAACACGGTTTATTTTTGACAGCGTATGGCCTAATAGGCTGGCAGCCAGTCTGCACACGTGACACAGCATATGCATTCGCAATTACTAAGGTACTTTAGATAAAAACTGACAGTAGAAAGAGTTTTTAATCTTAATAGATAAAACCTCTACTGGAATTATCCGAAGCTGTTGTTGAATTATAGGCTTAAAATGTCCTGTTTGCAGGTTGCCATAATTCATGATAAGGGAAATGGCAACATGCTTTTACAGTTTTGGCCTATATTGAATAGATTGTGTTATCAGGAAGGCTAACATTAGCTGCGTTTCCATCGACTACATAATTGCGCGATTTGACATTTCAGAAATAAATTTGCTTCATGGGAATTTGAAAAAAAAAAAAAAAAGTTTGTCGACAAAATTGTAGTGATAGCATGATGTGTTTTTTATTGTGGAATGTGGAAATTGGTTTATTTTACAAAGCTGCAACTTTTTTCACATCGTGAGTCACACAACCAACGACCGGAAGTTGCTGCTGGTGCAAACCACGAAGAAGAAGACAACAGGAAGTAGCATTTGCTTTCTTATAACTTACTGTTGACAAACTTCTTAACATATGACTTTAATTGCATTTTTCATTTAATGGAAACACTATAAATGAGAAATACTGTTTTTCCAACATTAAAACAGACAGAACGCGATCACAACGGGGCGTCAGGTTTCTGTTTCCCCCTTTTCTCCCTCTTTCTCTTTTGAGCCTCTGATGCCTCCACTTTGCTATTTTTAAGAAGCCCTTTTGTCCGTATCTGAGCAACACAACCAAACCTGAAACCTGAGTGCACCTTCAGTTTGTGTGGCCGAGTGCAGAACTTCCTCCGCCTAATGTGAGTAGTTTCACTTGAGACCCCCTTACTGAGCAAAAACAAAATGTGAAGTATTGACGCAAGTGGTTTTTAAATAAAAAAGGGTTTTACATGCATGTTTTTGTTGATGCATTAAGGCCTCACTGTCCTAAAGGGGATAAACAAATCTATTAATGAAGTGATGTGGGTAAATTAGCAAGGTTTTCCTAGGGGGAAGATACCACAGCTGCTAATGGGGTCAGAAAATAGATTATTTATAACAGCTTTTCCAATGGGTCTGATGTCGAGTTTCTGTAACTCTAGTAATATGATGGTTTAGTAAAGATTGTTTTAGAGAAGATTGTACAACCTTGACAGATGAATATTCATATAAAGAGATTTTAGCCTGTTCCAAACTCCTTACGAATTACATAAACAGTTGTTTAATGTAGCAGCCACTCAGGCCTAGCCCACATGTAGCCGGATATCTGGGAAAACAAACACATAATTATGCATTTCCTGCTTCCATCCATACAAAAACTTTGTTTTAGTGTCACCAAAAATGATTATTCATAAAACTCGGTATTTGTGTTTGCCTGCGTATGTGTGAAAACGGAGATTTGAGGTCCTATGCATTACAGTCTGACAAATAATGTGCCTCTGTATCTACATACTTACTTTGACAAGTATGTGGATGTCGACATGGTCTTGTGTTTTGTTAACTTTATAGCTTAATTTGCTACTTAAAAAGTAGTTCAGCCTAGAAATTTGTCCACAGAAATGAATGTCCTTTGTGCTTAACTCATAACAGGAAGTTGTGGTTGTTTTGAAGAAATCTGATTGGCTGACATAGGTTTTAGCTTTGTGCTGCACTGCCCCCTATGGGTTTGGAATGTTTAAAACAGCACTTAGGGAGGGATTTGTTCAGATTCGTGTGGATAAAAACTTGTCAGAAATCAGAAACCATTCCTTTGTGCGCAATATTTACTTTAAACAATGAGGCAGAAATATAATTTTTTATAAAAACCCCAGCAATGTGAGTACAAGGCCTCAGAAACTATGAATCAGAGTCCAGCTTGTCATCAACAGCCACCTGCCATACGCCGTATTTTCTAACTAAGCTGAAATTTAAAAAAAATTTTTTTATTGAATTTGTGATGCCCCTCAAGTCGTGATGCCCCGTGTGGTGAGCCTTATAAAAAACTGCCACTGTTGCCGATGAAGTTATTATTTTTTTTAAATAAAAAAATCTCCTCATGCCCTGCACATCAGTTCTTTCTTGTTTTTGTAGCCCTCTTTTCATTATCTTTTGCTGCTCTGTGTTCTGTTAAACGTGGCAGTCTGGCAGAACTGTTGACACCAAAGATGTTTGCCAACGATATTCGTCCCAATCGCGCTGGCATTTTGCTCCATCTATGTTGACATGGGAGGTGATAGACGACGCAGATTCACTCTAAGCTTTTGAAAGTGAGATTTCAGTCAAACCGGAGCGTGTATTTGAACTGTGGGTGGAAGTGGGAGGAAGCGGAGGAAACCCACTCACTGCCAGAGTTGAGCCAGCAACCTTCTGGATGTCAGGACGAGTTAAAGGGAAAAGTCAAATTCATGAACCCCAGCAAAACTATACACCATCGCACCATCACAACTAAAACAATTTGTAGAACTAAAACCGTATGCTTTCTTTTTTGACTGTGTAACATTATAGAAACCCATCATTTCGACAAGCATAATTGCACACTGTTATGTGCTTCAGGCACATTACAATTCTTTCTACTTATTTTTCTAGATTGTTTTGTGTATTGAGTTTGGATAATTCTTTTTTCGTAATTAATTTGATTTCGTTAATTTGCGGCGCTGTTGGCTGGGTTTCAACATGTGTGGAGATCCGTCCTTCCACTCGACTTTTGATCGACTCACCAGGTCCAACTTTCTGTTAAAACTTTTGGGATTTTTGTTTTGTCCTCAAATTTTTTGGGAAACAGGGAATTACAGGTATTTAACTCTCTTTTTTTCCTCCACAAAAAAATCAAAGCAGTTGAACCAAAACAAAAGTTCAAGAATTTTTTCGAACCCTCATTTTTGCCTATCTGTCCTCAAACATGTTGTGCCCTTTTTGGACGTAACATACACAAACCTCTGTCTGGTCCGTATGAGGCCAGTTGCTCTCCACCTCAAACAGATGTTCACAGCTTTGTCTGAGTTTTTGGCGGTGTTCCATTTTTACGCTCAGAGCAGGAGCTCTATGTAAATCTAGGCAAAATTCAGTATGATGGATAATGTAGAAAAATGATGTTGACAGTTCAGCCGATTTTCTGGTGTGAATGTTTGTAGCCAGACTTTTCACTACTTTACATGTTTCAGACACAAAGGGAGACACAAGTGAAGCTGATATTGATCTGCATGCTGGATGACTCATCGATTTGCAGCAGGTTGTGCATGTTTACGTAGACGTGTATCCGCAGATGTTTGATCTTGGAAATCTTCTTTTATTCACCCATTATGTCAGCGTCTGAGGATTTGACCCTCCTTTGTGAAAAAGTGAAATCTTACTTCATGTTTTTAATCTGTTTTAACGAGCGTGCCGAAGTGTGAGAAACCAAATGCGACAGAAAAAGATTATTTTTAGCCTCTGATGTGACAGTACAAAGGCTGCTGCAGTGCAGGAAACTCCAAGGTGATGGAATCGTAGAAAGCAAGGATCCAAAACGGTAAAACTGTCCGAAGTAAAGCCTGACTAGACCAGCAGGTTGTGAAGCAAAACAGTGGATCAGAATATACAATGAAAATTACAGTAATGGAGGTTTTCAGGTAACACCAGTTTTTCCTCACCTTTTTCTTTCTTTTCTCAACATCAAAACCACTATCCACCATCATTAGCACTCAGACGCTGCAATCATTTTGAGCACTTCACTAGGCTGTTGGTGTATTGACCCTTTGAACTTTCAATTTTGTATTTTTTGATCATCTTGTGGTTTGGTGTACCTTGTCTTTCAATGTTGCGATGACTTTATTCCTCCGTAAACATTCATTCTGGGTTTTGTAGGGGATTTTTGGTGGTCTAGTTTCTTTGTGTTCTATCATCCTGTTTTCCTGTTACACATTTTTTTTCATTATTTGGATTGTGATTACAGTTTTTTTTTATGGTGTTCTTGTTTTTGTGAAGAAACTCATCTGTGTTCATTCTAATAAACCCCCTCCCCAACACTGACGCCTCGCTTTTTCAGTCACACCTTGTCTGATCCTTCTGTTCTATCCTAGATTAAAGTCTATGTGCTCTCTGTCGCTCTGATCATGGGTGTTAATTTGCTTTCTCCCATGTTTCCACCATGTGTATTTAGGAATTTTATTAACTAAAATGTCTCGCCTTCTGTCGGTCATCTCTCTGTGTTTGGGCTCATGCAACAGCAACTCATCACATCTCAAGAAATTATTTGCAAAATGTGATATTGTACTGATCTTGCGATTGAACTTGATGTATTGGTTAAGCCTGAGGGTGTAACATCTTCACGCCGCCATGCTGCCTTGCCTTGGTCATTACACGGATTAAATCCCAATGCCAAGAAGTCGTCTCAAAACAGAATTTAAAGTGTCTTGTGAAAGAGGCACGAGGTCAACAAGAAAAACAATAAACAAAAAGTAAATAGCTAAGCCACTGTGGTTATTAAAATAACAGCCTTGCAGGCTTCCTATTGTTTGCACAATTGCGGAGGAAGGTGCCACAAAAGTTGCGTATGTGATAGTGAAAGCTAAAAGTAGGAGCACTGACGGACTCATTCCCTCGTCCTTTCTTAACATGCCTCAAAACACCCTTCTTGGTTTTGCACCTTCATCCTCTCTGTGCCGCCCCCTGTAGGGCAAACAGTGGCTTCCTTCATCGCGGCCCCACAGCGCGCTCAGCTTCTTCGGTGGTCCGCCTACATTTGCTAAGAGCGAGGTGTGAATTAACATCGAGTCATTACCAGACTGGTCTCCCTTTGCTGAATGAGACCCTGCTTTCATTTTCTGAATGTAAGGAAACCTTTGGAGGTGAAGCTTTGCGGTCGTGACAAGAGACTGATAGACGAGAGATTTATGAAATGCTCAAAACTCTGAGAAACTTCTGAAATGTTTCAGTACGAAGGCAGCGTATCAGAAAGAGGTGCAAACATTTTTGACTCTGGCTGCCACTGACTTGGTCGTTCCTCTGGATTTTGAAATGTTCTAGTCATCCCTTTCCTCTGCCTGTATCTATATTTGTTCATGTATGTGTCTGTGGTCTTGGCTTTCAGTTTCCACAAGTCTACGTATCTGTCTGGTACCTGCCGGGACACTGTTACAAGAAAAATCTATTATTTGAGAAATAGTAGGAGGAAGACGCAGTGTTTCTCAGCATGCTGTTTGTAGACATGTGCTGCATGTCAAGAAATGATGTGAAATAGCCAACCTGTGCAGTGAGGCGCTGCACATATGTCTGCAGAAGAAGGTTGTGGGTTGACAGATTGCAATGACAGAAGGGTGGGAACACAAAACTGTAGTTTTTTTATTAAGTTTGTAAAATCAATTTCATTTCATTGGGGAATAAAATTAAATCCAAAAGATCTGTAATAAAACCCCCAAGAGGAATTACAATGTTTGCAGGTCTTTCATAAATCATGACGCTACACAGATTAGCTTGCCCTGCTTTGCCCCACTTTTCTCTCTTTTCCTACCGAAGGAAGGAAAACATTCAACATTCTCTTCCACTCATCCAAGACTTATTCACAAACGTAACAGGATCCAAGAGAGGAATCATGACATCTTTATCTTCTGTATTGCTTTTAAACACTTGGCGGTTACGTAGCTAATGTTGGGTTAGCCGAGGTTTTGGGTGATCGGCTTGAGGCTGAAAACATCTGGTCTGTGAGCAGCATTTTTATTCTTTCGACACTTTCCTAAAGTAACGGTCTTAGTCATTTGTGCCAAAAGATGATTTAGGTAAAAAATGGAATAGGCCATTATTTTAGGAATGTAAAAATTAGCATTATTGCAGAAAGTCATATTTCTGAGTTCGTGAAGTGTGCAAATACAGAAAAAAACTTGTTGTTTCAGGTTATAACACTTGTTGAATATATTGCAGCAAAATTAGTGTCAGATATGCTAGCTAGATAAAGTTAAGTATGCGCAGTCTGAATAATCACTGCTTGGATCTCTTTGAGTGTGTTGCACCTGAGATTTTTTGTATACAATAATTTTCTGGAGATCTTGTGTGAACGTGCAGAAATGTTGTATTATTTATTTATGAATATACAAATGATACCCATCTTCCCAGTTGATACATAACAACATACATCTCGTTACAAAATAACCTACAGCTCATGATAGAGGTACATAAAAACTTTGGGATCTTAACTAGGCGTGTGGACATAAATATCTTTGGTTCTCTTGGTAACAAGATTGAGCAAACCACTCAGAGCTCAGTTTATGGTTGAAAACCTAAGTGACATTTTCCCTCGTGTTCCGAGTCCACTCGCTCATTTTCTGATTTTAATGCTTTTGGCCTTTTTTTGCTTTTTTACTCCTCACAAATGGCTCCGTTTCTCTCGTGGTTCAGCCTGATCCACACCTACTCTCTCTGTTCTTTGTAACATCTCGAGTAGCTCCCCTGAACGGTTCATGGCTGGATCGCTTCTCAATCCCATTGTGACGCGTGGGAGTGAAATGGACACAGAAACCTCTTTTATGTGCGTTCTTGATCCTCTCTGAAAGGTTGTATCTTTTATTAGTCGTCATTGCTGCTTCGTATTTACTGAGTGTGAAGAACAGTGTTTGCCCCTAGTGATGATGGGTAATGTGACTCTCTTATTGGCTGGATTCATAGAATACGGTTCAAACCATATAGTTTACATACAGTGTAGTAAAAAAAAAACATTTTAAGGGGAGCTAATGTAGAGGCAGTATTATTGTAGCTAAAAATATGAAATAAAAGTAAGATATACTGTCGATTTGTGAATTCTGTTTATGTAGAAGATAGAATACAAAAAAAGTATTTTCACAAAAGAAGAGGTGAAGGAAAGTAATATTATGATGTGTAATATTTCAGTCGTGCTGTTAGTGAGTCTTATTATAGGACTGCAAGAGGCCAACGTGAGTTTCTCTGGCACAAGCCGCAGCGCCGCTTCAGGCTTCGGCGTTCTGTTAGAGGAAGCAGCCGACACACCACACTCTGTCCATCTGTGGCTCCCTGCTGATGATCTTTCATGAATGACTCAGTACGCAGGCGATGTGCCTTTCTGCTGCAGACGGAGTGATGGGAGTTGGACCTTCACACCTATGTGTGACGTCATATTTGATGCACTTTTATGTCTTGTTTTAATTCGTTTTTGTTTTTCACGCCTACATGATCCCTCATCTGAATTAAGAGAACCAATTGCACCTGTTAATACATTTAAAGGATTAATCACTCTGGCTCCAAACTACAGTACGGAAGAGTTTAACTGACAGAGCTCAGAAATAAATTCGGGAGCAGAATCTCGGTAAAATTACAAAATGTTCTAGTTTTCACAAGATTAAAAAAGCTTGTTAAAACGAGATTTAAATCTAATTAAAACCAAAAGATGTTCTCTTTTAAAGAAAGATCACAACAGTAAAACAGCAAACACCTCTCAGCATGTTTAGATGTGTAGAGGAAACAGATGATGTAAAAAAGAGTCGTAGTGAGCCTCTATATGCCTTTTTCTCAGACCATGAAGCGTAGTTTTATTTCATCTTTCTAAAACAAGAGTTTTGTACTTTTGGAGAAAGCTGGAACGCCCAGTCAAAAGGTAACAGGCGACAACAACAAACTAACTCAGCTTTCAGTAGACGGTATTTTTTCCCCCTCTCTGGTCTTTGAGAATGCGTCGTTTTCTGCTTCGTTTGTAACCAGGATTTTCATCTAAACGTCTTCTGGATACTTCATTTAAACGTGAACAAACTGCATCAGAGCGACACCGCTTTCTCGGCAGCAGCTGTAATGGAGGAGCCATCAACACACAGCTCAACTCTGTAACCTCCTGGGATAATCTGGCTTAAGCTGACAAACTGAAGACCTGAAAGGACAATCTCTCTGTCGTTACCACAAACCAAAATGATCACCTTCACCGACAGGAAGCGTATACTGGATTGATGAGTTTATCTGCTGTGTGTGAGAGAGAACACACACACACCCGCACACGCACACACACACACACACACCCGCACACACACACACACACACACACAGCCTTGAATGCCATCCAATACGCCACTTCTCTCTGTAATTACATTATTTTTTTTAATTGACACTGAAGATAATTAAATAAACAACTAAACAAAGAAAATATATTTCTGATTAAACACATATTGGACCTCCTGCCTGTTTATTCTCTGTAAACTAAGAAACATTCTTTCCTGAACACTGCGCCGTTCAAAGTGTTTGTCCTGCTTACGTACATTTCATACAAGTTACCTCCTTCCAGTTACCTTCAGTTCCTGATTTTGCTCCATATTATTACTTTGAAGTTGTATGAAGAAGATAACCAACGCTGAAAACAAGACATGACATAAAGTTCATTCAAGTCATGAGAATGTGCAGCATTTTACGCCAATAATTGATTGGCGGCCATCTTGAAAAACAGCCATCGTGCTGAAATTCTGCAGATATGAAAAATAGGGATCCGCAATATTATCTGCATGGTATTGGTATCATGGAGATATTTTACAGCCGATATTGGCTGTAAAATTTATTATTGGACATTCCGTCAAAATAACTATATAAAAGGCGTTGGTTTTATATGACAAACCAGTTACAATGATGCCTGCAGCACAGCACAACGTAATGACGTCACACACGCCAACCTGATCTGATCACAGAGGGTGAGCAGTCCCAAGTGGAAACGTCAGCGGTGAAGAAGCTTTTTAAAGTGTTGGAAACTGACAGCAGAACTTCCATTTGCAATGATGCGAGGAGGAGCAACAACAAAGTCCTGCATCACTTCCAACCTAATTAACCATCTCAGTAACCACTACTCTGACCATTACGATGAGTTCATGGTGGCCAAAAGGGAAAGTGAGAGAGTGGTTAACCGGGGAGAAAAAACAAACAAACCTCACCACCAGTCTATTCTACTCATTTGGCCGATAATTGATATCGGCCAAACTGGATAGTCAATATCGGATATCAAGTATATCCGATATCCTAGATATTGGATATACTGGATATTGGCTATCCAATATATCAGATATCTACCAATAATTCAATATTGTGCATCCCTAATGAAAAACATTTGATTTGAGGGGTCTGCATGCAAATGTTTATGCTTCCATCCACACTTTAAAGATTTTTACAGTAATAATCTGAACTAATACTTTATTTTTTATGAGTCCTTTTTGATCTACTTTGGCGTCAGCTTACAGCAGAAGCAACGATTTGCTGGAAATTTGGTGGTTGACAAACATAATGTTGGGTAAAATCCAGCCACTAATAGAGTTGGGCCTATTGTCTTCTGTTCTTCCTGAAATGCTGGAATTTTCCGTCTCGTTAATCGAACTGCGACAGGGTATCAGAAATGGCTGCCCAGCTCCATTCTTTCACATCTAAAGACGCCATCAGGGCGTGTCGATGCGAGTTCATCCAGAAAGAGTTTTCAGAAGGAATCAATCGCATCAGACACAGGTGTGTCTAATAAAGTGTCCAGGGAGGGTTTGTGTCTCTATAACCTTCTTGATATTGCGGGTCTCTACAAAGCAAAGCCACCCTGCAATAGAAATGTCCAGGGTGTTTTCACTGACTGCTGCCGATGTACTGCTGTGTACATCTGTGTGAGACAAAATAATTGATGCTTCTACAGCTGATGGATGCTCACTGATAAGTGAATAAAACATAAACAGAGAGGGCCTCCATTGTCTCCCTGGCGGTGGAATGGGTCCACACCGACAGAACAAAAAGACAGGCAACCCTATTTGTGCTGCTGTCACTCACTGCTGATTCATCACAGACTGAGACTAATTTAATGCGCTTGGCTCGCTTGTAAAACATGATTTTCATCGGAGATTAAAGAAGGATAAACATGCATCAAAAAACGTTAGAGAAACCCCTGAAGACGGCGATCGTCGTATCCGGCTCGGGGAAAACAGAAAAACAAAAACAATCAAACAAACAAACGCCGTTTGTCGTGACGTACCGTAACGAGGGATCGGATTATGGCGAGGAAAGCTGTGTGTGCTGCTTATCAAGCAAGCAGCACACACAGATCTGAGAGACTTACTAATCTGAAAGAGTCCATAGTTTTGGAGAATTTTTAAAGTTAAAATGATCAAACTCTTTAAACCCGAGTGGATTTGGTGACAAGCTGTGCTTCTTATGAAAGTCTTGGTGTTCAAACTAAAGCGAAGTCTAAAAAAGGGCAGGCCATTACACTTAGAAATATTAAATCAGAACGTATAGAAGGGGGCATGTTATAGATCAGCTCAATGCTAATATAGCAGAATTAGCCAAAACGCTACTTTACAGAGCAGGTCAGACATTCATCGTCTATGTCTGAAACTGAAGACTTGAAAGCCTCAAACTGATCATAATTATGTGTCCATTTTGATTTTCGTTCTAGTGTTATACTCAACATATACATAAATTAAGCATTTTTTGCGCGCGTTGCTTTACTGTCGGTTGTGTTAATGGACGTCTTTGTGAACTTCTCTTCAGACACTATCACAGTGGTGCCAGTCAGTAGCTTCAGAGCTTTCACCACCGTTCCTGGGGCCGTTATGTCGGTGTCTGCTGGGGAGTGGAGATAGCTTGAACTCCCCTGGTGACAGAGCTGATGATATCACAGGCTGGAGCAATTCCAAAACACACTGTGTGCTTTTATATCAGCTCACACAACGACCACATTTCTGTTGACATGCTAATAGCGAAGCTATTTTTTTATTTAGCGCCTTGGCGCTCAGCTCAGATATTAGATTCCCATAAATTAATATTTCTAAGGTGCTAATTTATTTGCCTGTTTTGTAAACTTTCAGTTGAATAAAGTTCATATTTGTTGACGTTTTGGTTATGGACTGTCCAGAATGCTTACTTCTGCTGTCTAATTGACCCTGAAGTTATCAATTAGCAACAGAGTTAGCAATACTCAACAAAGTCTGTTCAAAAATAAAATCACTTCCTCGAGCACAACCATACAACTGGGTGTGAAATAACAAATTTGGCCCTGTTAAGGATTACATAATATATTGTAAACATATGTTGTGGTATTGGCACCTGATGGGCAACACGGCTGAATTTAGTGATCGATACAGCCTGCTAACAGAACTAATGATCATGGATTAGTATTTTTGCCAACTAACGTTCTGGTTAGTAGTGCCCAGTGTTGGTGGTAGCCACTGGAATATTTCAGAAACTGATTTTAGATCCATCATATTGTCGCCATCCTTAAAATAATAATAAAAATAATTTGCCCAAAATGTTCCCAAAAGAATTCTTTGATTAAAAAAAATTCCTCGGTTTTCAGTCTGGGTTGAACGACACGAAGTTAAGCTATCACTCCAACCCCAGGAAGTTCCTCTTTTATGCAAGTTGTTTGGATTTTGTTTCATGGACAAGATGTACCTGGAAAATTGGGCTTCGCTTTCTAATTTGGTTTCCATTCTTGAAAGGTATCGACCCAAAAACAAATGTGTGCGACCACGAGGCAGCGCACTAAGGATTTTCACAACCTTTGACTCGTCTCTGGCTTTTAATGTCGAGCTGGAGGCTGAGCAGCACCATTACGCTCGTGTGTGCAGTAATGATCCTTCGCCAGGTGCCAGCTTTAGAAAATGAGAGGCAGAGCTCAGCTTTTATGATAATAACACCTTCTGCTTTCATGTTTTCTGAAAAAAAAAATAATGATAATAATTAGCATCCAGAAAGCTTATCGAAATATGGAGGATGGCAAAGACCTGGAAGCCCCCGAATGTTTGAAATTTTGAATGGTAGTGATGGGCAACTTTTGACACTGGACACAATCCGTGGCTCGTTAGCGTAGCAACCTAATCAGCTGCTGCTTCTAACCACTGAAGAGGAAATTACAAGAGGGAAGCAAGAAAGATGTGGGAGGATGCGCTGAGGGGCAATCAGATGGAAGCACGAGGAGTGATGTTTGAAGACGATTAGAGCTAATCTGGAGAAGCTCGTCAGATAGTGGCTCAAACACAGGCTCGGATCACATGAACGGCCCAGAATTATTGAAAGAAATGACCAGGAAGACTTTTCTCTCCCTCATTATTTGTTATATGACTGGTACAACAAAGAAATGGTCAGGATTACCAAGATATGTGTTGTACTCTTTGGCTGTCTTCATTATTGTCAAATTTCTGCTGTGTTGTCAAACTTTCCTTGTCTGTTAAAATGACTGCCATAAAGTAGAGACACCAGCTTTTCTATCGGTGCTGATTGCTTAAAATACAGATGGAAGGGTTTGCATTTACAGCTGGTTTAAACTTTGTATAATCACTTGTTGTCATCTTGCAGAATTTTAATTAAAAATTGCCTTTTTAGTAGTAACTTCAGTAACCTAATCTAAATATTGGAACAAGCTGCTGCCTTTTTTTTTTTTTTAAAGGAAACGTTTTAGACATAACGTTTCAGACTAGTTATTAGCTCTGATACCACGATATTGTCATGGGAATCTTAACCATATCATGGTTTTAGTGCTACGCTCAGGAAATGTCAGTCAGACAGTGGGGAAGCGGAGAGGTTGTTCCGTCAGACCGTCAGTTCCCAAAACCACATACAAAACAAATTAAAAAAAAAACTCATAAAAACAAACGCGAGGTCGGTGTGATCCCGCCAGACCACGCACACAGTAAAAGTCTTGTGAAGGCCAAATGACCCTTAAATGTTGCACAAAAATAAATTAAATGCCAATTAGTCGTGTTTCCATCTGCTGATTTGGAGAGAATCAACCAGGCTATGCTGAGTGCAACTTCATCAGACGTTTACGCTACACACGGCTGTAATAAACTAAATGTAGATGTTGCAAACCAGCCACATCACACTACAGTTCCCTCATTCATACTGGAGTTTTGGACTTTGAAATTATTTTGAGTCTTGTGCCTCTGGTAAGACACAGATCCAAACTGTCCTGCAGTTTTTAGATGTGCCACAGGTACAAACCACTGGAATGAAACGGCTTAATGACCTCCTCCTTGTGTAGATCAGTTCTCCAGAGCCTTGCTAACGACCTAATTATTCTATTCAGACATCTAATTATTCAACTCACAGATCTAAACGTTACAGGTTAGTGGCCCTCCAGGACTCTGTGTTCCAGAGACACATTTTGTACTTATTAGAATTTAAAATTGCTTTCTAAAATCGATGTATATTTTATTGTAAGAAAATGTGGTTATTCATTCATATGATTAAACAGCAGGAGGTCGGTTACTCAAAGGAGCTTTTTTTTTTAAATGAATGACTTGGCAAAGGAGGTAATTGATCAGCAGTTATCTGACTCCTTTAAGTTTGATTCTTCTTTAGGGATTTATCTTCTGTTTTTCTTTTTTTTAATTATTTCTTTTGAATAAAAAACAGACAATTAAAAACTAATTACATGCCATGCATTCTGATGAGGCTCATTTGACAGATTAAAAGTACTACTTGAAACCCTTCAAGCAGGTATTAATTATAAAAGTGTTTACCTGCCACAGCTAGGAAATAAATACAGGACCTCATTATGAGGAGTTTTATATCTTGTTATAATGAGAAACTTTATTGCTTTAAAGAGATTGAGCTCCCGTATTTATTTTTCTCGCTGTGGCAGTCAAACATTTCCACGATGAAACAGTTTTTTGTTGATGAAATATTCTCAATTTCAAGAAAATGAAATGTGTTTTCTTTGGCTGTCAGCAGTAAATCCTTATAATAAACGGGAATGAAAGCTTGAAATTGTGTGGAATTACTGTATATAATGTTTCACTGGAAAAAAAATTCACTTTTCCATAATATTCAAGCTTTTTGAATATAACTGTAGTTCAAATAAAAAGCGAAAACGAAATTGCTGCACTTTGTTAATCACCACAATTATTACACTTCATTAATGTCACTGCAATTAATTTGTGAGCAAGTGTTTATATTTTAATGGCATTTTTCCACATGCAGCAACACCAGTTTTGAATAAATTGGCCAAAAATGTACATGAATCAGACGGCTGTCTTACGTTTATTTAATCAACATGCAATTAGGTTTCATTTTTAAGCTACATCGTTTTATTTCAAGGCTGTGTTGAGTCGTGCTGCCGGATATCAGGGAATGAATATATGCTGGCCAACACGTTTTTATTTATTTTTTTAAATCAGTGCTCCATCCTGACCCAGATGCAGAGAAACAACATTAGTTTATTTTTAACCAAAAGCACAAGCCTGGAAAGAGGCAACCTTTGAGACCCCGGCGCCGTGTTCTGCCTGTGAAACAGAGACCCTCTGTTTCAACACAAAACCCGTCTGAGAGATCACAGCTTTCACTGCACCGCCCTTCGTTGGACCCCGTTATTTTGGGCCCGCACATTTTTGACGACCGTGTGACCCGTCCAAAAAAAAACTTGCAATTAATGTATGACTGTCGTCTTCCAGAGAGAAATTTTGATAAAGGAACATCATTCGCAGTTATTTATTTATTTCACTGCATTTTATTTATTTATTTCAAACAAACATGAAGTAACACAAAGGTAGAGGGTTGAGTTGTTGCTTGGCGACGTTTTGTAAACACGTCTGCATCCATCTATGAATACATGCATTTGTTATGTTATAATACACAGACGCCACGGTTCTGTAAATGTTGGAAGCTACATTACGGAAAACGATAAGAGTTCTGTACTCGACTCTACACATGGAATAGAAAATATAGACCAATAAGCGATTAGATAAAGTCTGAGCATAGCTGCAAAGCTTCGGGCTAACGCTAATGAGTAAAAACATTTAAAGAGCTGATGTTGTAATCATGTTGGAAGCAACAAAATCAATGACTGGAGCAAAAGTTGAAGCGTTTGCATCTGTTATTTTTTACAACTGTCGTTTTTCCTCAGGTTATTGTTATTTTCTATTGCTACATCTCATTTTTACGTGCATCTGCATGTTTCAATATGATTGTCACTTTGTCACCTTTACTTCCCCTCTCAGGGACAATAAAGTCTATTCTACTCTGTTCTATATAATCTGAAATTTGCTGGGCATGACTCACGGGAATCAGCCACTTCTTCTTCTTCTTCTAAAGCTGTTCTCTGCCCATCTAGAGGCCATTAACTCTTGTGAAAAACGTGCGGTTCAATTAAACAGCCTTCCTGCTTTCCCCTTTTCACACATTCGTCGCTCAGCTGGCGGCCCGCCTCTCTAGCTGCTCGGCTCTCTTGCTTTTGACATCACACCGAGCTATTTTTAGCCTCCGTGCAGGAGGAGGCAGAGAGAGGACGACACGGTCCCTCGTAGATTCGGCGGACGGAAAGAAGGGAGGAGGAGCTGGGGGGGGAAAAAGCGTGGGCAGATTCAGGATGTGTGCTCATTTGAATATTCATATCAAACAGCTGCGCTCAAAAGAGTAGTGGGGGTGACAGGGAAAGCGATGAGTGCGGAGTTATGAGCGGTGGAGCATGCTCCTTTTCACACTCTGGAATGACTGGCATGACTAATAACTGGAGCACAATAAATTACAAGATACACGGATGTTAGTGAGCATTGACTCCTACAGCTAGAGATGATTTGAGTAGCTGAGTAATGAGAGGAATATAGATGTTTTGGGACTGGGTGATATTTAACAGCCGTACCTCAGATTCCTGGATCCGATCTCATTTGTAATACACACAAATGTCTGAGTTACACATTGTGCTTCTGGATTTTCTCAGACATAAAGATGGCCAACATGAAAGAAGTGTTGCATCTTTAAAGGTTGCTCCAAATCAATCCTCTGGCATGCTGCAGCAGCGGTACACTGCAAAAAAACCACAAAATCTTACCAAGTGTTTGTCTAGTTTCTAGTAGGAATATCATAGAATATTTAAAATAAGACAAAATTATCTTAGAAGTAACTTTCAGCAAGAAATAGGGGCTTGTTTTAATAATCCTTAATGTTGATTTTTTTAAAAGTACCAGTCCACTGGCAGATTGGTTTACATATAACAAGATTTTTCCATGTTATAAGTGAAATAATATGCCAATATAATTTTAAAATCAATATCAAGTGATTATGTGCTTAAAATAAGCTCCCATATGTTGCTGAAAAGTTACTTGCAAGATAGTTTTGTCTAAATTTAAGTGTACTATGAAGTTTTTACTAGAAACCAAACCAAAAAAAACTGCAGTCAGAGATAGCTTTAGGAATCACGATGAAACCAAAGAAAGACACCCAAAGATACATTAATAAAAGAGTAAGACTTTTGGACAGCATTGAAGATGACTGTTTCTGCAACTTTTGAATACAATTTCCAAAACAGAATTTAGTTTAGGATTTTATAAAAATGTTTTTCCTAAATACCTACTAATTGTTTAACTCAAAATATGACTGCATAATGACTTCTTCTTATCAAAGTAATTTAATGATATGTCATTTGAAGAAGAGTCCTGGACTAACCCCCAAAAAAGATTAAATGAACAAAAACACTATCACAGCCTGCTTCCAAAAACTGACCTTGGTTTTAATTATGTGCTTTGAACAACAGTGAACAAGAAAAAAATGTACAATTTTACAGACATTTGAGAGACGCAAAAAATAAACTTCTTCTTTAATATTTTTGGCATTTTAGGCAGTTAGACCAAAGAAACCACATCCAACAGTGACTTCATGCACACCAGTTCACTTCCACAGACTTGAACCTGACTTCTACTGGATACACCGCAGTATTTCTGCCTCTGTTGGGCTACTCTAACACCGGCACCGGTCGGCCTTCACAGCTCACAAATTAACTGCACTTCACGTAGAATTTTTTTACATAGCAAGAAAAAAGGCACTGAGAGACCATGCTGCTAGAGCTAACAACAACCAGTTAATGTGTTTCATTCCAAAACTAAAATCTTCAAAAGTTCCTGATCTCTGAAGTAAATAAAGACAGGTAATTATGTCCTCCATGCAAATGAAATTCTTCATATTTATACGCAGCAGTTGAGTGGAATGGCAGATTCTCATTTTTGGAATGAGACGTGTATTTAACATTCAGATGAACAAGTTTACAGTCATCACAACCAGATATCCTAAATAGAAATATAAGGATAGCAGTGAAAGGCCTCAAATATATTCTCTACTACATTACAAAATATATTTCCACTTAAAAATACACAGGGTTTTTACTCTTTATACAAGAAAAGATAATAAGACACTGTTAAAGAGACATTCATAAATGTGGCTACACTCTTATAGATAATAATTAGCACAATAGATCCATGATATGTAATTTGTAGGAACCCCCAGTCTCTAAAAAGAACAACTATCATCAAATAAATACCATTTATACCACACAGATTTGTAACGAACCATAAAAAAAATTCAAAGAAACCGCAAATAACACACAGAACTAGCTGCTTCTCCACAAATGCTAACATTTCATGCAAAAGATGAGATCAGAGAGAAAATATTTATCCAACAACATCCATAAAAAAAAAAAACTCTGGAGCTCATGTGATACTGCTGGGTCTATCTCAAATCCCCACTACTGCTGGTAGTGACAGTATGCTACCATAGCTTTTCCGGCTAGCTTGAATGCTACATATTAGCCCGACGAGAACAGAGCAGGATTTCACTCTTTCTTCACAGATCAGTCAGGTTCTTGTACAAAATACTTAAGTGCATTATTATTATGGGTAAGTAAGGTAGGTACTTACGTTTCACGTTTAGCATCATGGAACAATTTAGTAAATCGTTTCACGTTAGCTAAATTAGCTAGATACTCATTAGCTTTACCATTGTTATTTATACAGAATGTGGCCTGTGTACTATAAATGTTAACTGCTAGGATTTATATTCATTTTTAACTTTGGAGAGATACTAAGCACATTGTAAGCATTAGTTCATTATGTCCAGGTTGACATATGAAAAGGTTTGTCGGTTTTTCTCCAGGATGTGACGCACCGACTGAAGGATTTAAGGCAAAAACACACCAGGATGCCTCAGTGCGGAGAGTCGTTTATTTGTTTATTAGTTATTATTTAGTTCATAATAGATTTCACTTACTTACTAACTGCATTGAGTACAGCTTCTTGAGTGTGCTCCTTGTTTTTGTGAGTTGCAAACTACGAGAAGGAAGTTTGTTGCGTCTAAAACACAAAGTTGTATTGTGAATGAGACTTAAATTAAATAAAATAAAAATGTATCAAGAAAATGAACCGCAACCAGAATGAGAACTTTTTAAAAAAGTGAAACTTGAAGAGAAAAAATTATTAAGTTCCCTCATTAGATAAAAACATTGGGGGAGAAATCCACATTCTCTTTATCCGTTTGAACGCACATCTGTATAAATCATTAGCCACTAGATTAAAATTCCCGCAATGCCAAAAGCCTATCACTTGAGAGTTAAGATGGATGACGAGAGATAAAGGCAATGCTTGTTTGATTGATCTGTGATGGACTGGTGACCTGTCCAGGGTGTACCATGCCTCTTATCCACTGACCACTGGACGTAGGGACCAGCTCCCCCCGCGACCCGGCTAGAACAAGTGGCTAGAGACAATGGACGGATGAAACTACACTGTAGACGGAAAATTGTATGTGAATAATTTAGCAGAAAAAGTAAACTCGCTGAGTATTGCATATTGTTTTAACAAATCTGTAAATGTAAAATAAATAAAGAAAGAAAGAAATAAAAACCTGACTAAAACTGTTTGCTTTCTCATAATGAACCACTGCACTCTAAGTAGACCATGGAGGAAAACTCACAGCTCTGTAATGAAAGGAAACTCATTTAGCAGTGAAGTAATGTTGCCATCATGAGCTCTTGTTACAATTCAGCTCCATTTGTAGTGAAAGAAAAAAAAAAAGATGCTGCTTTTCCTTCCTTAACCAGCTGCACATTCAAACTGTCAAACCGGAGCACAAAGACTAGATTTGACCGGTGGGTATTTCTACTCCTGGCAGTACATGTTCAAAGGTTATTGTTCTGTCTCACGTGACGCTTCAGGGAAAAAATAATGACATAATAATAAACTGCTACTCCTGAGGCGCCTTTGTTGAAAGCATTCCTCAAACCCAAAGTGGGCAGCGGGAGAGAAGTACCTAGAAATACGCTCCTGTCTCTGTTACCGGCCTCAAGGTTTTAAGAAGTTAAGAGTTTTCAAAAACGCAAAAATGTCAATGCATATAGTTTCAATTCAAAAAGTCTTTTTGAGGAGAAGCCAAAATCAAATACTGCAGCACAGCACCTCCCACACCTGTTGCTGAATGTTCTTGCAATCACTGTCTAGAAAGACAGATTTGTTGACTTGGAGACAGTTCCAGTCAAGAAAAGTGATAGTTGCACAGAGGCACCACCCATCACTCTTAATCAGTCTTACTGGGGTGAAATGTCTGTACAGCAGCTGAGTGCTTAAGACTATACAAACTACAACTAAATCTGTGTTTATACTGTTATTTTGCTGGGATATCACATCAGGACATTTTTGAGTTGTTACTCCTCAATAACAATAAGAAAAGTGACTTTCCTACTTGATACTATCTGTCAAAGCACGTCCCCGTCTAAATAATACCAGCGTTGTTCAAGTCTTCATCAGTGAGTGCTGAGTGGAAACTCCTCTACAACTCTGTGACAGTCCAGCAGAAGTCCCCGCTCTGTCACAAAGTGCCCTCAGCAGTGAAGAATCCACTTTCCTTCTTTTTCCGTTTTCTCAGTCGATGGGCCCTCCAACAAACGCCCGCCACAAGCAGCATCAACATGCCGGTGCACAGCAGTGCGACCGACACCACTTTAGTCTGGGGCAGGGTGTTGAAGGTGAATGTCACCCCGGTGCCCGCCATGCCTATCACGAGCGATATCACGCCGAACGGGAAGACGCAGCGGTACCAGGACTTTTCCGTGCCGCCCGTTGCCTGGGCGAGCCTCTCCAGGGTGTGGAGGGACTCCGGGGGTCTGGCTTGCCCTTGTCCGAGGCTGTCCTCCCCGTCGGCTCCCTCTCCGCTGCCATTCAGGCTCTGGTTTCGGTTGTCGGAGTCTTGGGGTGAGGTGTTGCCCTCACTGGTGTTGCCAAAGTCCAGGTCTGGGTGAAGGACCGAAGCCGGGGGCTGGCGTCCAGAAGAGCAGCCCATCCCAGAGCTGCCGTCCTTGGGGAGCAGAGTGAGAACGGCTGCCTGACGCTGGTCCTGTCAGCGCGCCTTGTATTGAATGCCACTATACCGCTGCCTCTGACGTAGCAGTAGGATTCTCTGAGGCTGACGCTGCTTCTAGTGTTTTTACTCGTAAGGTTTGCTGTCAGCATTTATCTGCAGCAGGAAAGAGAAGAATGAAAAGAGCTGAAAATAGACCAGGAGATGAGAGGGGAGGAAGGGGAGGAGTGACTGGCACAAGACGCATAAAAACTAACCTAACAAATCAAGTTGTACCTGCAACTTTTACAAAAAAAAGAGGCTGAATGGATGAAGTGAAATATGGAAGGTGATAAAACAGAGGAAGAACTCACCCTGTTATTTCTCTGTCCATCAATGGGAGACTGCTGCCAGCACAGGCTCGCCTCCTCAGCAGCCTGCATGGTTTGTGTGTTGTGATGTCGATGCTCACAGACTATATAAGCAAGGGGGGAGGAGGAGGAGACTGTGGGAAGTGTCAGACACGACTGGAGGGTCGGATTGGCTCGCTCGACAGACTGATTCAGAGAGGCGGGGCGGTAGAGAGGCTGACCGCTCTGCGCCTCCATTCATCAAATTTAATTCATTATTTAGAGTAATTTGAGATGCTCCTTTGATAGTAGATCATGCATGGTCAGAGGGAACCGATATAAGGAAGGGGCTGCTGACGTTAAAAAAGATTAAATGTAATAGTGCTGGATCTATAATGAGAACGACAGCAATGCTTTCATGAAGACTCACCTTTATTACTGTCACCAGTTTTCTTGATGAGATGTCCTTTCCATTTTTTCTGTTAAACAATTGCTATTTCATATTATCAGTCAAAGTTTAATAAATGTGGCTGAATTAAAATGATTCTGTAAAGAAAAGCAACCCCAAATAGCAGCGGCTGAGGCCAGGAGTGGCATAACCATTTGTAAGTTTCAAGATCAATTACGTTTTTGCATGACAAGTTGGCTTAGGTACAGTTTTATTTTATTAAATTTTTTTAGATTGTGCCCCCTGCTGGCGCAGTGTTGCCTGGTAATTTCTGCCTCTCCTATTGAAGTACCGGACAGATAGATATCCAATGATCACATGAAGGTTTGGGGTCTTGGGTTTGTTTGAGGCTCACCCACCAAGAGGCTCTTCTCATCAGCAACATCTTCGCCAAAAAGGTCGAACATTGATTAGAGGTTTGGATTCTTGTTTGCATGTTAAGGTGTTTCAGTTATGTCTTTGTTTCCATTTGGATGTACAAATGGTGAAGTCAGAACCGCAGTGTGGGGTGGATATGGCTTTATCAATCAAATATATATTTTTTTTCCATTTTGACACCATGCAGTGTTTTGGCAGATCACACTGAACACACCACACTCAGCAGGAATGTCTCTAAAGATTATCTTAAGAGCCATTCCCATAATTAGAGCATCCTTAAGATTGTCTGAAGGGCAAAATCAGGACAAAAATAGAGGTGTAAAAATGTTTAAAGTGTGACCTAGGCATTAGGGAGAAAGTTTTTTATCCCTCCATTGTAGACAGAAAATTCTCCTACATCACTTTTTCTTTCTAACACGAACTGCTTCCATACCTGTAGCAGATTTCCCATGGGAAAGAATCCTGTCTTGGGACCCATGTTAGAATATCCGTCATCTCAATATGAAATCCACGGTTGTTTCTGGAATGATGGCTTAAATTATCATGTTTTTTAAATTTTTGTTTGATCTGCCAGAGGGGTGGAAAAGCAAGAAATGTAATTAGTGAGGAATAAAAAACAGTGAAATTGGTTTTAAGGGATTCTCTTGTAGCAACAGATGTGTATTATGTGTGTTCAGGATTTACATCAAGCCACCCACAAGACATTAATTAAAAATCCTTCTAGCTCCTCTCTCCTTTCTCTCTCTCTCTCTCTCTCTGTGTGTGTCCTCCAGTTATACCTTCCTCATTGTGTTCGTCATCCTTGCTCCCCTGCACAAAGACACAGCAGCTAGCTTCCCCACAGTCACCGTCTTTGTCACATTCCTGCAGCGTATGTGTCGTTCAGACTACCTAGCCATGTTCAGACAATGTCAGCAGGACACATGAGCCAATGGCAGTGATCCCCTGGGGACAGATCGTATCACCGATAACAGCGTCAGTGGGTGAGTATGTGAGTGTGTGTGGGCACGGATATTGATGTAGGCCCTCTGTTATTTTCTTGTTTCTCAAGGCATTAAAAAGTCTTCCTATCTGCGGAATCTGCCATAATTGTCCATAATTCGATCTCATCCCTCGCAGGCACTGCTGTGCTCTTGTTGTTTGCGTGAACCTATAAATGGAACGGCTGTAGAGTCAGAGATCTCTAGTTAAATGGAAAAGACAAAGACGAGCTGCTATTGACGCAGGAACCCCAAAGGATGCAAAGCATAGAAGACTGAAGTTATGTCAGAGTCGACTAAGAGGTGAGTATCTCCTGGAGCTGCCCTGGTCTGTACAATGAGGTCACTTGTATTTATAGATCACCAGCCACAGTTTGTTGACCCTTTACTGTTTTACTGAGGAGAACCTCTCCAGTGACCTTCACAACCTGGAGGCATGCATTTCTTAAGTGCGTACAGCACAGTTGACTCCCTGCAACAGTTGAAATACACAAATACTTGAGACCCACTCGAATAAAAACACTTACAACTCCGTATTTTAATAATTCACACACCCCATATAACTTAACATGCATTAGTACACTCAGTGGAAATCTACTCTAGAAGCGACAATCTCCAGTCTTCCTCATTGTCACTCTTGGGGGTACAGCCAATCAGAGCCAAGGACCACAAACCTGGTTTGGCTGCTTTGTAAATGCCATCCAATAGCCTGTCGTTTCCCAAGCTGGGTTATCCTTCATAATTTAGATGTGTGCTATCAAAAAAATCCAAAAGGTACATTTAAAAAAAAAAATTAGATAACTGTGATCATTTTCAATAATACTTTTGTTCCGACATATATTCTGGAAAAAAAAAAAGATTTAAAAAATGGCGGCTGAACGGATGAGAGCGACACAAAGATCTTGCGCGCTGCCGTCGGCCATGCTGGCGTTCACACTCTAACAAAGACCAGCTTTGTGCCGAAGACAGCCGAACATACCCACACACGTTGTTCCACTCACCACACAGTCTGACGTGGGTCAGTGCAGATGGTGGTTGTCGGATCCTTAATGTTGGAGCTGATTTGGGTATGTGTATGCGCGTTTGGGGGATCGTTAGTTGCAGCAAAATGTGACTGAAAATTACAGCACTGCAGACAAAAACGGACAAAACTATGATCTAAATTTTTATGGTGTTTGGACCGCGTGTTCTGAGAGTTGTAAGAGAGCTGCCGCCGAGTTTCTACTTCACATTTTGGAAACACAATAACTCCAAAGGGAGAGGGAGTTCTTTATTACACAAACGTCTTCCATATTCCAGAATAGGGCAGCTGAATTGTCCAATATTCACAAATATTATCAGTAAGCACAAAGCATAAGTTGGCCTTTGGTTCATGGTTTTATGTTGTAGTTGCAGTTTCTGTGATACCAAATGTTTCATAAAATCAACTTTTATTAAGCCAGTCTTTAAATAGTTTTGATACAAGGTGTTCTTTAAAAGCTTGTTTTACTTTTCCTTTATTGAAACGATCAGTTATATTTCGAGAAATGAAAAAATGAAACTCACTCCCATCATGTTTTAAACATAGCAAAATCTAAAGCTTTTCAAAAGAGCCATGCTTAATTATTTTATTTTATGAAATGATGCAATTGTACGTTTAAGTGTGCTTTGTCGCTAATGTCATATTAAGTGTCTTTGTAATGAATGTGTTTTTATACTAATGTGGACCCTAGGAAGAGTAGCCATGGTTACGGCAATGGCTAATGGAGATCCAAACAAACAAACTGTACATCCATTACAACACGTTAATTTCTCTGTTTGGCACAAAATCAGCATTAAGGTTTTCAGAAAAACCAACATAAAGCTCACACCAGAGTCACGTTTATTGTGGGCCCGCCACCACAACGGCTGCTGGAGGGACAGGAACACGACATTTGGTCTGGTGCCGTGATCCACCTTGGCAGGTTGACCGTTGCCCTGCTGTCAAGCCCATCTGGCAACTATTGGCACCAAAGTAATGCCTTGTGAGCCTTTGCTTATTCTGCCACCCACATACATCCTGCTGAACGTGCTATAGCATCGATTCCAACTCTGGACGGCACAAACGGCATGTTTTTACTGGCTTGATTGATATTAATTGCCATAATAAGTGCGTGTTAAAATTTGTATGTGTTGAATATTGGTTTATACTGACATTACTGGTGCATTTTATTATAGTCCTGTTGAGAGATGAAACGCTGTGTACTAATACAAGTACTTTTGTCTATGTGAGCTTAACTTCTCAATGAACACGACCCAATATGTGCTTTCAATATATTGAATGCATCAACAGAAAGCCAAACATAAAACTTGAGGTTCCCATCTTCCTCTTCAATGTGCAGTCGTATGTATTTTCCAGCCACATAGTGACATTTTATACCATAACCAAGTAATTATGCTTCTTTCAGTTGTAATAAAAATGCTGTATGTATCAAATATGACTTAGAAGAAATTGGACGTTGTAATTTAACACCTTAAAATTGGGCCTCTGAAACTTCTGCTCTTTCTGAAACTCCTCCTTGAGGAACTCATCATAACATGGCTCCACTATTAACCCGTTAACGATGTTTTCTGCAGAGATTCACTGAGAAGTAGCTCTAATAATGGTGCAGTTCCACCAGGTGTTTGCTAATTGCTGCTGGCTAGTCTGAAGGAGCTGAGTGTGGTAGTGGAAGCTAGAAAATTAGAAACCGCAGCTCTGAGGATTAGTTTTTGATGAAGAGATAACATCGTAACGTCCAACCTGGATTGAAAACAAGTTTGACTTTATGCCAACAATGCAGACAAAGCTTTTACTTTAGTTACAGACGGACCAGATAGCCCAGTTCCAGGAACCAAAGTCCCACCAGCAGCCACTGGGAAATGTTTCTAGTCATGATCGATCAATTTCAGACCTGAAGTTGGTAAGATGAATGCGGTTTTGTGTTTGATATTAAAGAAATGGTAAATGGAAATCCGAATGGTAAAAAAAATTATTTAAAGAAATAGCAAACAGATATGACTGAAAGTATATATTGTTACAAAATTTTTAATTTTGTTGTATTTTTTCTTAAATTTATATACTACAAATCAAATAACAGGTAAGTGGTACAGACTGCAGAATTCCAACTGTAATATTTTGTTTTATTATTATTATTATTATTATTATTATTATTATTATTATTATTATTATTATTATTATTATTATTATTATTATTATCATAATCAGCATTTTGTGTTATTTTTGAAACTGTAGGAAATCTTGTTGATTGAAGCTGGCTGTTGCTATATCCTAGTATGTTGTTGGAAGATTGAGTGGAAGGAAAAACTGCGGTTGAAACAGACAAGCCAGCAGCAGAAAAAACGGCTGTAAAAACACTGAGTGAAACATTTCAAACTGTAATTTACAATGATTATGAGAATTACAGCTTACAGGTAATGGAAACCAAAAATGATGTCTCAGAAAATTAGAATATCACATTAAATCAATAAAAATGTAGAATTTAAGTTAAAAGTATAACTTCTAAGCATTTAATACTTGGTTAGTGCTCCATTTGCATAAAATACTGCATCGGTTTTGCTTGTCACTGTTTTTAGTGACATTATCACAGTCTGATTTGACAAAGGCACACTATTATATGCAACATTTAACATTTTATGTGGATAAGTGAATATCCCTCTAAAAATACCAAAATGTGAAAATTTTAATTTTAAACTGGAAACTTAGAAGCAAGATTTAGAAACCATGATGGCGTCTACGTCAGTCGCTTAGATACAGATTTTGTGAGCAACGTAAAGCGAATTAAATTATCTTGCAAATTTCATGAACACAAGTTTTGTTATACGTCAAATGCTGTTGTCCAAGTGGAAATCCCACAAAAACAAAGTTTTATCTCTGTGGACAGCAGATTAAAAACCCCATAAAAATATATAAAAACTTAAGGGAATTGAATTAGTCACGTAAGCCTGTTGTACATTTGTGTTAACGCACCTTTTTCTGTCGCCCACCTGCACTCCCAGGGGAACAATGGCTGCCTACAGAACGTCTCTTCGCCTTAATAAGGTTGAGGATCTCTCCACCTCCACGTCGCACATCAATACCTCCAACAGCTGGGAGATAACAGGGGAGGACAAAGAAACCCTTGAGAACAGTACAAGGAAAACCGGAACAAAGTCACAATAATTAGGCGTAAATGAGTTCGGCGCGGAGAGAAATGAGCTCGGCGCTGAAGACAGCTGCACAAAGCAAATTAATTTGAACAGGCAAACTCTAAACTAAGGCGTCTAAAAATAAATCAGTCACAAAGATTAGGAAACTATTATTTGTTAAGGTGGGTTCCTGGTGGTCAAAAAGTGAGGAAGAAAACTATCATCATGAGCGGTGATGTTACCGGTTAGTAAAAAGGAAAAAAAAAGGTTTTTATTAAAATACAAATGCAAAATAAATTATTTTCATCTGGTGGTGGGACTCTAATGAATTCGCTGCAATTAATCAAAAGCCATCTATCAACAATATAAGCTAAATTTTGTCTGTTGCAATTCATAAAAATCCCTTTTCTGCTAAATTCCAGAGTAGGTAAACATATGAGCTGAACAACAAAGATTTTTATTGCTTTTGATATGTTATTTATTTTATTCAGCCATCAGATTGGTGCGCAAAGCTATCACACCCGTTTAGAAATGTATTCTGTGGACGCTGACATTAGCATCGGAGACATCTGTGCTGCTGCTACATATTTAGCAGTGTTGTTTCACTATCTACACTAACTCTTTGAAGAATTAAAATAAATATGAATTACAGCAACACTTAATTTGCCTTTGGGTTGGGATCAATAAAGTATTTTTGAATTGAATTAGAATTGAATTGAGATGCTATTTTGGGTTTGAGTAGCTTTGCTAACAGGCTAACTCTTTTTAGCACAACCTACAACATTAGTCGTTTCCAGTCCCAGCAGATTAAAATTAAACCCCAGTGGGTCAAGAGAGGTGATTTCTCCATGGATGTCTCTTGTGTGTCAGATTTACGGACGTACCAGAAACAGAAATGTAAAGGTTCCATTGTTGGGACTTTTGTATAAAAAAGGGATTAATTGCAATCAAGTTTTTAATTGAAATTAACACGTTAAAGTCCTGGCTAAAGGTGGGCAATATGGGCTGTCATGGAAAATTGCAATAAGGTCACATCTGCTAGTCATGTCATATGAAATGTTTATGAACTCTCACCAAAAGAACTATTTGGGTTTCATGTAGAAGGTTGGAAGTTGTTTTCTACAGCTGCATCAGAACCAGGCTGTCTCTCCCCTTGTTGTTATTTCTTTATCTTTGGTATAAAACTCTTGTGTTGTCTCTGCCTGGCAGAGCTTAGCAAGCTTTTCATCCAGACCTGCTTCATTACTGATTGTCCTACAAGCTCTCGGTATTGTGCACAATATATGAATAAACCTGATTGAGTGATTTCACCTGAACAGTGCTTGGAAATAGTATTTATTCCACGACAGGGCTTACAATTTTATCATAATTTTTTTGCAAGTACTGTTGTGATGACAATAAAAACGATGATATAAGTTTATGTAATACTTTTTTAAAAAAGGTAATTGCATGACAGAAAACAAATACTGACATTTCTATTTAAAATAAGCTTCTTCAGGATGCCACATCCTTAAAGAAGTGTGAGTTATATCACTAAAATGCATAAAGAGACTCCATTTAACCATATTTTTAAAAAATAATTCATTTATGCTCGCATGGAAAAAAATGCATTCAATTTTTTGAATACAACGATATTTATTGCGACAACGATAAATTAAAAATCTCATGATAAGAAATTTATCACAAAAAGTAATAAATGATACAATAAATGCCCATCCCTCGCACTAATGTTTACATTTAAAGCAAGGTGACAAAAATATTTTTTAGGAGAATCTGATTAATGTTATAGGTCAGAAGGAGCAGTTTGTAGCTTTAGGCCATGCTAGCTAATGCGCTGACCATTAATTATCTCACACAGTGCGGAAACTCAATGAAATAATCTAGATTATAGCAGGTTATAATATCAAAGGAAAGCACCTTGATTCTCAAAAGGACTGAAGCTCTAGTTTTGATTAATCTTAAGATGTTAAATATACAAATCAAGTGGGAACAGTTTGGAAAAAAAGAAATGGGGTTTATAAGAAACTGGAATAACGCATGACAAATGTTTTCAGGAACATTTGTCATGCATTTCATCTCTTCCTAGAAAGGTCAGCGCGCGCTTTGTTTCTGTCTACATTATTATCCCTATTCGGCATCGAAGCCACGAGGCACGGATTGCCTCTGCGGCCTTCATTCAATTAAAAACTCGCTCATTAATCTGCTGAATCCTTTCCCGTTGACGTGGAGAGACGAGAACTGCTGGGTTCAAATGGAGCCGGAGCCGAATAAACACAGGGCGCTGATGTCACTGCACATCTCCTGCAACCAAAACCCAGTCTCCATCTCTTTGCTGTCCACAGCTACTCCTGGTGACTCATACAACAGGCTACTCCAAGTTCCACACAAACAAAAACATCACGACTTGGATTTACGACAAGTTGTGGGCGTCTAAGTGTACAGTCTGCTGATAAAAACCGCTGGTAAATTATACCACATACTATAACGCTGGCGTTATAGTATGTTGTCTATAATGCCGGTATGCTAATTGTCCCAACGTCACACTTCAATGTCGAAGAGCCGGAGAGCCCCGAACTGCAACGGTTAACATTTCTAAAACAAAAGTTTGGCTAATGGGTCAAGCCGTTGTGCGGCGCTAAGCTTCGTGAATCGTTCTGCTTGAAATCGAGAGCTGCACACTCCATGTGAACCTTTGAAGCACTTCTAAGTTAATTACGTATTTCTGAGTGGAAATGTGTCTGAAATTTAATTTCACGTCAAGCTGTGACAATAAAGACCTTTGTTATGATCCCAGGGAGTCCTTTATGTTTGTGTTTCTTTATTGCCTCTTCAAGCACATTATTATTGCTTTAAAGGCTTTGCCGTATTTTGTTCACTCCTTCGTATTTAATATCTTAATTTATTCTTGTGCTTTTTATGTGTGTTTTATGATTTTGTCTTCTTTGATTAACAATGTTGATTTTTCAATTTTTTGAGCAATAAAGCTTTCTGGAACAAATTTTCAGAAAACTGAAATTGCCAAAACACTGATTCCCTTTAAATTAAGACTAAGAAACCCCACCTGCGTTTCCATTGACCATGTAATTTGATAGTTTGGGGGGGATGAGCTTAATGGAAACACTACGATTTTAAAAAAACACTAAAGAGTTTTGGCACTAGGATCAGGTGGTTGTGCAAACCACAAGGACGATTCTCGTTCCGTCCTGTGGATTTCCCATCTTCACAATTAAGCCACAACACACAGGACAATGACTATTATAAACTCAAAGAAAATTTTTTAAAAGCTCAATCTGTTGCCATTTTATCTCCAGGAAATTGCATCTCAGCCATGGAGGAAACGCGAACGCATCGGGTCTGACCGTCCAAAACAAAGCTCCACGACACGCAGCGGCTGAGAAACAGGCTGCCAGCAACTTATCATTACTGATAATGATCCAATGAAGCAGTGGAGAGCCGCAGGCCGCCGGTCAGATGATGACTCACTCAATTTGTGAAGTCTATTACCATGCAGAATCAAAAGCTTCCCCTTAATCCTTCTTTAAAACGTTCTTATTAAAGAACGCGGCACGTACAGTGTAGGCGGTGGAAAGGAAAAACGACTTTATGAGTAAAACGTTCACTCCTCTTCAAGATGAAATAGAAAATGACTATATTGGGTTGAAGAAAGAATTTCAACTCCCCCATACCACCTGGGGTCCTTTCAAATCTGATTAGAGGTCAGCATACACTGTTAATGTTTAAAAAAAAAAAAAAAAAAAAAAAAATTTCCAAATGCGCTGTTTATATTAAATAAGAGATTAAATTAAAATCACACGTGAATAAGTTTGAACATGATAAGTACGTATGGTGGTGACGGATGTAAACAGCTAAACAGTTAGTGTCTATCATAGGAGTCACTCTGGCGCTGAAGCGAACACTTTGGAGCGTTATGGAGTCAACACCTTAGAGTGACACAAATTTTTATGAACTGCTCAATGGTGTGAGAGTTCTGAAGTAGCCAGCTACAAATCATCCTCCTCCTACCACTTCCTGTCGTCTTCGTTGTTGTTTCCGCCAGTAGTAACATCCAACTCTTGAGCACATGACTCACATGATGTGAAAAAAGTGTTTCTATTGCAGTTTTGTGAAATAAATCTATTTCCATACAGCTGAAAAATCACCTGATGCAAGCACGTTTTATCAAAAATATTTCTAGAAATTCTAGCTTTTCCATTGAAAAAAATTTATTTCCCTAATTCCAATTTGCGCAATTTTAAGGTGAATTGTGCTTTTTACCTCCAGTTCTTCCATTCTCAGGTTTTCCCATGATCACTATCCTCACTCCGGTATAAAGCAGATCATTTTGGTAACAGGACCCACCGCCATGATTCATCAGCCCTCTGTCACTTACAGGATGATCCGTTTCTCTTATCGGCAGCCACTCTGTGTGTTTTCTACGCCTCCATTCGAGCTACCTTTGTGTCTGGAAATAGCACAAATTATCTTCCCTGGTTCCACTTGTTATTTATTCAGGCTCGTTCTGCAGCTCATCTCTTTATGCCGCTCCTTGGCGGGCATTTACAGAGCAGGAAATAAAGGACAATTATAGAACAAAACCTGAAACCAGAAAAATGTAATCCTGCTTCTGCATGTTTATTTCTGTGTGTCCTACATAATGATGTAAAAATATGCAGCAATTTGGATTGAACTATAACTTCTTTGCTATTTTAAGTAACAATTACAGTCTTCGATGTATTGTAGCCCCTAGATTATAAAGTAATTTGCTGGGGTAGAAGTGGTGAATAATTGTGAAGTTGAAGCAAAATGCCAAATGCTTTTCAACACTTTTGTTACAAATAAAAAGCCCTTCCTAAATTGCAGTTTCTACTCTTATTGGGTATGTCTGTAATCCTTCATGCTCATGACAGATGTTATGTCATGTTTATATGTCATAGAGCTATCAGTTCCACTTTATTTGATGGGCTGTGTCAGACTAACATGACATATAAACATGACATAACATCTGTCATGAGCATGAAGGAGTCTTTATGAATGTTTACGACTGTTGTCATGAAGTGTCATTTAGTAAACGACATTTTAATACAAAGCTGCATTAAAAGTGCCACTTTCACATTATACCAACTTCAAGAACAATCCTGTTCTTGAAGTTGGTAACGACGGTTTAGATCTTTGCTGCTCAGCCAGTCAGAGAGAAACGTGGACCAATGCTGCTTGTCCCAGTCTGGTTGGAGGCCAATCAAGCAGAGCCGGTGACTGACTGGATGTCAGTATTTATCAGCTACCAGGTGCATTCGATTAACAGCCCATCTACCTGCTTCCTGAAAAGAACAAAAACAAACAAATAGTGGACTAGAGACACCTACTGGACAGGAGGGGATTGTCACACAAGAAGGAATTTTCATGGCTTATCATCTGACATTTTCATGGCATCTGACCTCATTGTCCTTTTCTACAGGTGTTGCATGTTAAGTGGAGTTAGTGATGCTCTCAGGTTATCCTGCCAAAGTCGACCAGCAGTTGGTTGCTTGAAGCTCTTTCCCTCCAGGAAGGTGCGTTGTCCAATTGATACCTGTAATTTTTATGGCCATTAAAGTCTATGAATCGCTCTTGGTCTGACCCCGCCCTGAAGCCTTTATGCCATGTGAGACCCCACCAGAGATGAAACTCACAGACAGCCAAGACTTCAAGACCATAGGGGTACTCAAACCCCTCCACCACGTTAAGGTGGCGATTCTGCGAAGGGGAGGAAACCAGCAGATTGCATCAAAGCTTTATATCAATGCAATCCCCCATCCTGAGCAAGCACGGGGCGACAGTGGAGAGGAAACACTCCCCTTTCAAAGGAAGAGACCTCTAGCAGAACCAGGCTCAGGGTGGGCGGCCGTCTGCTTCGACCGGCTGGGGTTGGAGAGGACAGGAAAGTGGACAAGACAAACAAAACATACAGTGGAGCTCTGGCTCTGATGGAAGAACAGACCTGAAAATGACAAAGATCATGTTAGTGGTAGAACATTACAAAAACATATGAGGTTTGTTGTGTCTGGTGCCCGTCTAATGTCTGGATTTGATGAAAGACAAGAAATGGAAGAAAAGGGACAGGAGAGAAAGTGAGACAGGATGGAGTGAACAATGGAAATGTGACAACTGACAAGCAAAAACAATATACATTGCACAAATACATATGTAAACTGGAGCACCCAGAGAAAACCTATAGTTCAAACAATTCCTTGCACTTCAGGATTATTAATGACGTCTTGAAAATTTGGTCAGCTGTGAAACGAATTTCTTTATTTTGGCCTGGGAATAACTGGGAGTTTTACCGTTTCTTTTCAGCATTTCTCAGAGAGCTGCACAGATTTGGCGTTCAGTGAGGGAATTCTGACCGGCATGATATTACTAACTCTCTGACGACTCAAACGTCTGGAAATATTGCTGCTTTTGTCGTCATGTTTGTCAGCAGTATACACCGTTCTTCCCACACTGGACTTGGAGCTGCTATTTCCTGGTTCTTCTGCTGGCAGACTCTTCCAAACTTCATAATAAATGGACTGTTTTTGTTCCTGAAGCTGGGATATTTTATTTTCACGTCCAGACACTCTTTCTAATTCAATTAAGGTAATCATTTCTTTCCTTTCAAGGTCACGGAGTTCCTTTTTCTCCTGCTGTTTCCGTTTTATCTGCGAATCCCACGAATCAGTCATAGACTTGGTAGCTGCAGCTTTTTTCTCTTTCTCCATCTTTTGACGGTTTTGCTCTGCAGCTACCTGATGTTTCATTTCTTTCAGTAACTTACCTTCTGTAAAAGCCCTTTTATTTGCTTCTTTCTTCCTTAGGACTGACAGTTGGTCGTATACTATTTTCTTATTGAGTTCACGACTTCTGTCCTTGTCAGAAATGTTATGGTCTAAGACCGATTCGTGCTGACCAGCTCTTCCTTGGTCAGTTGCATTGTCCCGTGTCTTCTGATTTTGTTGGAGGTCCTTCTTCTGTCTGCTTTCCTCAGCTTGATAACCAGGAAGAACTCCTTGCCTTCCAATCTTGTCCGTTTCATTCTTCTGTTTTTGTTTACATTCATATCTGGCAGCCAATTTATCAGCCAGAGGGTTTTTCTTTTGAGTTTTCACTTGCTGACCTATTTCAAGTAAAATTTGGTCACCCTTCTCCTTGGCAAAGCTGTTACAAAGCTGTTTTTGTAAACGGGCATCATCTGCAGCTTCTTTCTTCAAAATATCTTCTAAACTGTCATTCATACTTTTCTTCACGTCTTCTGTGTTTGGCTCAGACTCGTCATCTCTCAAAAATATCTGGTTTTTCACTATTTTCTGTTTCCTGATGTCAATTGCCTCGATCTGATGCAGTCTATCTGATTCCATGATGACAGCCATATGTTGCCTTTCAATTTCAGCCATTTCCTTCTTCTGTTGTTTATCTTCAATTTGAGAATTCAATGTGTCGGCCAGAGACTTTTTCATATTGGCTTTCCTTTCTCTCTCCTGTTCTTCTCGTAACTTTTGGCCTAACTGCAGCTCAGCCCTCTCTTTGCAACGCTTTTCCTCCAAAAGTACAAAGTCAGCAGCTTCTTTCTTTTTTATATTATCCAGATTGTCATAAACAGTCTTCTGACGATCCTCTAGAGCAGGGGTGTCAAACTCCAGTCCTCGAGGGCCGGTATCCTGCAACCTTTAGATGTGCCTCTGCTGCACCACACCTGAACAGAATAATTAGGTCATTAGCAAGGCTCTGGAGAACAGATCTACACAAGGAGGAGGTGATTAAGCAATTTCATTCCAGTGTTTTGTACCTGTGGCACATCTAAAAACTGCTGGACAGCGGCCCTCGAGGACTGGAGTTTGACACCTGTGCTCTAGAGATTGGACCTTTTCAGGAACCCTCATCTCACGCTCGTCTTGTGCAAACTCTGACGTGGACTCAGTCTTGTCCTGTGTGCTGAGTTGCTGCTGCTACTTAGTTTCCTCAATTTGTTGCAGCCTTTCTGCTTCTATCAAGTAACAAGATCCTTGCATTTTAGCCTTGTCCATTTCCATCTTCTTTTGCCGTTGATATTCCACTTGACTATCCCAGGCATCAGTCAAAGACTTTTGCATTTCAATTTTCTTTTCCCTCTCCTGTTTCTCACGTAACATTTGGAGAAACGCTCGCCTAGCGATTTCGTTATTTATCTTTTCCTGCTCTAAAACCTCTTTGAAAATTTCATTTCTCTTTATTTCCTCCAGATTTTCATAGGCCATCTGGTTACGTCTGTCTTGAAATTTATCCTTTTTAGGAACTCTTCTCTCCCTCTTTTGATGAATATTTTCCGTTTGAATACCAACACTAGCACTCTTGTTTTTATAGGCCGTCTTCTTGAAACTCTCTTGAAATGTGCCATCACTAGAGCTGTTACATTTATGCCTTTGCTTTACAATTTCTTCTGTTGGATTTTTTGTAACTTTTATAGCGATTTTCTGGTGTCTTTCTTCTCTTGAAAGATGACAGGACTTTTTATGCCATTTGTCATGTTTGTCTTTGGGTGCTTTTTCTCTCTCTGTATCAATTGGATCTAATTTCATAAGTTCCCGTATTTGAGCCTCTTCCATTGCCTTGTTCTGTCTCTTTCTCAAAATTTCCACGTCTCGTTCGTAAGCAGTTTGCGCTTTTGGTTTCGGTTTCTTTTGTTGAGCTTTCCAAATTATTGCTTCATCTTTTTCTTTTATCTCCTGTTTGAAGCGCAATTCATTTTCCAGATCAATCATTTTCTTCATGTCATACATCTCGTCCATACCTGAAGGGAGATCTGATATATATCCTGAGCTTGTGCTAACATCTGAATCGGTTTTGACGCAATATTCCTGTTTCTCATCTGTCTTTGTCGATTGATGTCTCTTCTGGTTTTCTGCATCTCTTGTAAATTTAGGTATATTTGAAATAAAGGTCTCTAAAGAACAATCCTGTTCTTGAAGTAGGTAAGGGCGGTTCAGATCTTCATTCACTTCTGTCGTTGTCTTTAGCCAAGGGATAACCTTCTTGAGTAATCGACTGGTATCCATCTTCTGTTTCTTTCTTACGCTGGAAAAAATTGGTTCGCTGTAAGTAAGTCTGGTAAAAGTAAGTTCGGTGCTACACCTCTGGTTCTAGAACACAAGTGACAAGATATTCAAGAGGTTTCAGAGCTGATGTCAGAATCAATGACACAAAGCATTTGATCTCAGTGACATCATCAGTTAGGTAGAAGTGTAAGGTTGGTTGCTATTGCTATGGTAACCAGGAAAAGCTCTGAAGTGATTCACGCTTTCTAGTAAAAGAGACGTTTCTAACCATCAAAACATTTCTAAATAAACTCATTCACCATAGCTGCCATAACTATGCAGATGACACACAGCTTTACATTACGATGTCACCCGGAGACTCAGAACTCATCCAATCTCTGAACAGATGCTTAGAACAGATAAATGTGTGGATGTGCCAACACTTCCTCCAGCTGAACAAAAACAAAACTGAAGTCATTATTTTTGGACCGAAAGAGGAACGATCTAGAGTCAGTGTACAGCTTCAGTTATTACAACTAAAAATCAGCGATCAGGCCAGAAACCTGGGGGTAGTGATGGACTCTGACCTGAACTTTCAGAGCCACATAAAGACAGTTACAAAGTCGGCCTTCTATCACCTAAAGAACATTTCCAGGGTTAAAGGACTAATGTCTCAGCCAGATCTAGAGAAACTCATCCATGGGTTTATCTTCTGTTGTATTAATTACTGCAACAGCGTCTTCACAGGTCTGTCCAACAAATCAATCAAACAGCTACAGCTGATCCAGAATGCTGCTTCTCGCATTCTCACTAAAACCAGGAAGATAGAGCACATAACACCAGTTTTAAAGTCTCTCCACTGGCTCCCTGTCGCTCAAAGAATAGACTTTAAAATACTGTTGTTAGTTTATAAATCACTGAATGGTTTAGCACCACAATACATTAAAGATCTGCTGCTGTTGTATCAACCTTCCAGAACTCTCAGGTCTTCTGGTTCTGGTCTGCTCTGCATCCCCAGAACCAGAACCAAACGAGGAGAAGCGGCATTTAGCATCTATGCACCAAAAATCTGGAACAAACGTCCAGAAAACTGTAAAACAGCTGAAACACTGACTTCCTTTAAATCTCAACTAAAAACCCACTTGTTTAGAGTTGTATTTGAAACGTAATCAATTGCAAATTTATTGACAGAATCTGACTTGATGTTGTTGATTCTATGTTGCATTGTGTTTTTGTGTTTGATTTGATGTAAAGCTCTTTGAAATGTGCTATATAAATAAAGTTTGATTTGATTTTGATTTGATTCATATTGAGACAAATGAAACTTTTTCCAACAATTTAGACTAGCTTCAGCCAGTGTGGCTGTACTTGATACAGATTTAAACACAATCACCTGGTTTCCCATTAAATCTGCTCAACAATGTTTTCCTCATCAAAAGAGGTTTTTGATCAGGAACCTAACAGTAGTTTCTCATTTCTTTTGTTGGCCGCTATGTAAGCCACGCCCTAAAGTCGGCGTTCCCACTGTGCTGTTTCGTTCAAACTTAGCTTTGTGCACATGGGCTCTATGTGTGTGAAAACCACCTGTGTTTATGTGTGTATGAGTCTGCAAAGAGCCGAGAGATGGAGGAAAACAGAATTATTTATTCCTGACGCTCTCTTCCAAGTGACCTGCACAAGTTTTGACTCTCCACTGAAGACTCCATCAACAGTCTTCATGTTTTTTTCCCACAAATTCAGCCTGATACAGAAAACTTCTCAGAAACAACTGATGGTGAAGCATTCTGGAGGGATGAACGCATGGGCGTAGGTTTGGGTATGGAACGTCGTGACATGTCACGACCAATATTCAAGGGATATAAAATAGTCCCGACCAATTTTTGCCATATTCATTTTTAAAAAACCATATGTATTTTTTAACAAAAACAAAATAAACGAAAATCTACATTGATTAGTTTAATATTTCAATATACTACGCAGTGGTAGCATTCCTTTAAAAATTCGCTGTTATGAATTATGACGACCCATGCCGCTATTGGCTCAAAGAACGTGGATCTACGTTCTTTGATTGGCTGAAACGGGCGACGGCCAGCTGGACACACGCGGAACGGAAGCTTGGTCCATGGTGCTGAAAGTGAACGCGTCTCCTTCTGAGTTTGACATTTATTATGAGTCTCCAAGACCATGTCGCCATCAAAAGAGAAAAGGACGACAGACATTAGAAGTTATTTCGCTACCTCGGCTGTGAGGGGGTTATTAAGCCAATGTGGTGCCCCCCCTCCCCTCCCCCACTGGTCAATAATGGTCGGTGCAGGTGGGAGGGGACGGGGTGTCGGTATATATCAGCTACCCGGTGCATTCGATTAACAGCCCATCTACCTGCTTCCTGAAAAGAACAAAAACAAACAAATAGTGGACTAGAGACACCTACTGGACAGGAGGGGATTGTCACACAAGAAGGAATTTTCATGACTTATCATCTGACATTTTCATGGCATCTGACCTCGTTGTCCTTTTCTACAGGTGTTGCATGTTAAGTGGAGTTAGTGATGCTCTCAGGTTATCCTGCCAAAGTCGACCAGCAGTTGGTTGCTTGAAGCTCTTTCCCTCCAGGAAGGTGCGTTGTCCAATTGATACCTGTAATTTTTATGGCCATTAAAGTCTATGAATCGCTCTTGGTCTGACCCCGCCCTGAAGCCTTTATGCCATGTGAGACTCCACCAGAGATGAAACTCACAGACAGCCAAGACTTCAAGACCATAGGGGTACTCAAACCCCTCCACCACGTTAAGGTGGCGATTCTGCGAAGGGGAGGAAACCAGCAGATTGCATCAAAGCTTTATATCAATGCAATCCCCCATCCTGAGCAAGCACGGGGCGACAGTGGAGAGGAAACACTCCCCTTTCAAAGGAAGAGACCTCTAGCAGAACCAGGCTCAGGGTGGGCGGCCGTCTGCTTCGACCGGCTGGGGTTGGAGAGGACAGGAAAGTGGACAAGACAAACAAAACATACAGTGGAGCTCTGGCTCTGATGGAAGAACAGACCTGAAAATGACAAAGATCATGTTAGTGGTAGAACATTACAAAAACATATGAGGTTTGTTGTGTCTGGTGCCCGACTAATGTCTGGATTTGATGAAAGACAAGAAATGGAAGAAAAGGGACAGGAGAGAAAGTGAGACAGGATGGAGTGAACAATGGAAATGTGACAACTGACAAGCAAAAACAATATACATTGCACAAAATACATATGTAAACTACAAATTCAAGGATACTTTGTTCCTCATTTTCTCGGCTGCTCTGTATCTTTTTGTGCATGTAACTATGTGATAGTGCTTGTGGTTGTGTCCTAACTCATTTACTTAATGTGAAATCTACATTTTTATTGTTAAAGACAGTTATCAACAACATGAATGTAGGCTATTCCTACGGAACCCATGCCCCATAGACGCATCTGACCCAGTACAGACTCTAAAGGACAGGAACAACAACTAAAAGCCAACAACAAAACAGGTGATTAAAGTCATCCGACAATGCCCCATCCTACCATAGAATAAGGACTTCCTACCACATGCCTACCAAGACCACTACCCTATAAAAGGGGCACACCAATGACAGCACAGGAAGCCACCTTAAACAATCCATAGCACAGATCCTGGAAACTCCAGGAAATCTAGTCATTTAAAGTTATTTGAAATGCCATCATATAAACTTGTAATTCAAAGTTTAAAGAAAACAGATTAAAATGTTTTGGGGATTCTTAAACCACTGCTGCTAAGTTTTTGTGTGCAATGGATAATAAGTGGAATAAAACCTAAACATTGTAGTACAATATATCCCAAAGACAATTTTGCACACTCTATATCATCTAAGGATGATGCAGAATATCCACCTAAAACACGTGTTTTATTTTTTCAAGAGGATGAAAAATAGATCACCAAGAAAAATCTCACTGATCTCTACTTCAACTAAAGGACCCTTTTACATCTAATGGGAAGAAAGGAGCATAAACCTATTAATCTCAATTTCACCCAGCAAAATCTACGAAACTCCAATTATGCTATTAAACACCCATGGCCATAGATGAGGTCATGAATCCTAAAAATCTCAGTTCAAACATAGTCCCTCCAGCATGTCCAGGGTCTTCCTCGAGGCCTCCTCCCTTTGGGACGTGCCCAGAACCCCTCACCAGGGAGGCGTCCAGGAGGCATCTGAACCAGATGCCTGAGCCACCTCAACTGGCTCCTCTCGACGTGGAGGAGCAGCGGCTCTACTCTGAGTCCCTCCTGGATGAGTGAGCATCTCACCCTATCTCTAAAGGAGAACCCAGACACCCAACGGAGAAAATCCATTTCGGCTGCTTGTATCCGCGACCTGGTTCTTTTGGTCATGACCCCAAAGCTCATGACCATAGATGAGGGTGAGAACGTAGATCAACTGGTAAATAGAGCTTTGCCATTTGACTCAGCTCTCTTTTCACCACGACAGACCAGTACAGTGCCCGCCTCTGCAGACGTTGCTCCAATCTGCCTGTCGATCTCCCGCTCCCTTCTTCCCTCATTCGTGACCAAGATCCCGAGATACTTAAACTCCTCCACTTGGGGCAGGACATCCCCCCGACCCGGAGAAGGCACTCTACCGTTTTCCGGCTCCAGTACCCTCTCGTTCCGGGGCAAACCCCAATGTACAGGCACCGAGATGGGGGGCAACAAGTATGCCCTCTCCTGCCCAGTGCCTCTCACCGAGGGCAACTCCAGAGTGGAAGGACATCCAGCCCCTCTCAAGGAGACTGGTTCCAGAACCAGAGCCATGCGTCAAGGTGAGACCAACTATTTCTAGCTGGAACCTCTTAACCTCAGACACTAGCTCTGGCTCCTTCCCCACCAGAGAGGTGACATTCCACGTCCCAAGAGCCAGCTTCTGCTACCGAGGATCGGAACCTGTCCTTTAACCCTAAACCTTAATCCTCATCCCAAATTAGACTAAACTAACTACCAACAAAAAATGTTAAATGTTGTATCGTAATGTTTGTGTGATGTGTAGTTTACAAAAACCATGGATGATTGAGCAGTTCTTGCAGCGTGGGACGCTCCTCTGGGTCTGTCATCAGGCACCTAGTCAGAATATCCTGGCAGTCTGGAGGGTCAAAGGTCAAAGTGCAACAACAGTTAGAGCTGTGGACAGAGGACAGATTTATATATGCTATGAGAAGATATAATATAATGTTTGTCTCACTTTTGGAAAGCTTCTTGCTGATCTTCAGCTTCTTTTTGAGAAATTTGTTTGTCTCAAAATTCTTATAATGGAGAACTTCAAACAAGATCACTCCCAGTTGCCACACTGTTGTGGGTCCAGCAGAATATTTCTTTTGTGTGCAATATTCTGGTGATCGAAGAGCATGGGTCCCTAGAAAATGTGTCAGAATTAAGAGAGTCAGAAAGAAGAACAGTAAAAAGAATCTTTGATTTCTCAGAACTGATAGAAAGAAGTGGGATATCGTACCTTGGAAGATGGTAAATTTCCTTCCACGGTCAAAGCGGCTCAGACCGAAGTCTATGAGATAGGCTCGTAGGCCTTCTGAGCTCCTCTCAATAAGGACATTTTCCGCTTTAATATCTCTGTGGAAGATGTTTGCATCCTGAAGTTGAATCGATGCTTCCACCAGCTGTTTCAAGATGATCTGAAAGACAAAAATGATTTGAAGCTCATAATTCTGCAGATTGATGTTGGACTTCAGTGAGAAATACATTGACTTGTAAAGATTTTCATTTTCATATGGATTTTTTTCACATTACACCCACACACTTCAATGTTTGTAGAGACATTATGAGATGCATTAGCATAAAGTTTTACAAAATTGTTTTACGGAGTGAATATTGCACTGTATTTCATTCCTCTGATTTTATCATATTCACGATGAAACAAAATCCCCAACTGAAGCAGTAACTGACAATATTTAAAAAATCCACTCGAATTTCCATCCAGCAGCTTACCTTGGCCTCCTCCTCAGTTAAACAACCTTCATGGTCATCAAGGTAGACATTGAGGTCCTGTGAAGGCATGGGTCTCTCCATCACTATGAGCAGCTCCTCCTCCAGTTCATACCAGTCCAGCAGGGACACTGTGGCTAACCGCCCTGATGAACTGGTAGTCCGATTCTGAAGCTTCATCATGATGGCCACCTCCAACGCCATCTGCCTACCGTTCTCATCCTGAAACATCAAAGCAAACAGGAGAAACCCACAATGCATCTGGAATCCGATAGGACTTAAAGTCAGTCCTAGATGCTGTTGTTCACTTACCTTGTGTTTGTACACCATGTCATTTCGAATGTGTTTGATGGCCACCTATACAATAGAAACCAAAGATTGCTCAGCAATGGGAATGTCCTTAAAGGAAATGTTCATATTTTCTGAAGTTGCTTGACGTTGAGTTATCAGTGTTTTGACTATTATGGTGAGTTCACACCAAACGCTTTTTGATTGTCAGGCACGTTTGGTTTACATTCAAAGTCTATGCGTAGGTGTGTCGAGGGCTGTTGCGTGTCCACCGTCCAGCGCAACGTGATTTGAACCGTTTGGAGGTTTTGACACGTCAAGAGCGTCCGATGCACCTCCACATGGATTTAAAATGTAAACCAGCGAAACGCAAGATATGTCAAGCGTCTGCATTCAAAGTGCACACGCGTTGAACTTGAAGCGTCGGACGCCTATTTGATGTGTGGAATGCATTTGTTGTGAATGCACCATTAGAATCGAAAGAAAATTTAGCTGTCTAGTTTGGTCTTTCCAAAATCAAATTTAAAACTACAAGAACTGAAAATGTTCACAGTTGTGCAATTCTAGTATTTATTAGTAAATATTACGCATCTGCACCTTTATCCTTAAAGTCTCATTGGTCAATGAAATAATTTATCTAATATAGTCTTACTTTACAGATCTGAACGTTTTCAGTTTGAGATGTTATTAGCTAAAATCACCTGAAACAGAGTCTGACTAGCCATTAGACTTTCACCACTATGAGGATATTAACTCTTTATTTACAAACTTTGACTCCTACTGACCACAGTTAGAAGAACTATTACTGATAACTTCACAGAGCCTCATTTTAAGTATTCCAAATACACCTACAGGTAATTTATCCACTTCTCGATATCCAGCAAACACAGATCCATAGCCTCCTTTTCCCAGCAGATGCAACTCAGTATATTTTTCCTGGAATTCAGCTAAACACATGAACACATCTTTAAATTTCATAAAGCATCAGAATAAACTCTGTTCACTAATGTTATCTTAGATCTAATTATCACCACACCTTAAGTCTCTCTAACAAATGCTTATATTACAATTCTATTGAGACTTAACCTCTGACCTCTTTGGGAATCCACTTCTTCTTTTGTCTTCCTGGTCTTCTTCCTTCTATTCCTCAGCTGTGGTTTCTCAATGTCCTTGTCCTCCCTCTTCAGATTCCTCTTCCGTAAATCGCCTATTCCTGAGCTGCAAAGTTCCAGGTTGGAGCTGCTGGACTCTAATATTGAAAAAAAACAACACAGAAACAGCATGAGTGTTTTAATAATATATTCCATAAGAGAAAAACATCCCAACAGAAACATAAGACTTATAGTGATGTGTAAAAACACTTGTCCTCTTGCTTTTGCACATTTTGTCACATTACAACCACAAAACTTAGAGTATTTTACTGGGATTTTATAAGAAAGACCAATATAATGTAAAGCACAACTTTCAAGTGCTAAGCATATATTTATAAATGTAGATCTGAAAACTTGCAGCATGGAACTGTATTCAGCCTCCCTCTGTTTAAAGAACCACTTTTTGCTGCAACATCAGATGATAATCTTTTGAAGTTTTTCTCAATCAGTTTTGAATAATCAGATATATTCAAACCTTGCAACAGATTATCAATCTGATATTTGTATGGACTATGACTAGGCAATTATAGGGTCATGTTTTGGAATGATGTCCAGTCTTTTCAGTCACACATATGCTTTTATCTATCATTTTGGTCTGTCAACATGCAGAAGAGAAAATTAACAGACATTTCACCAAAGTAGCCAACCTGTGCTGATGTCCACTGGCTCTTTGGTTACGACCTGCTGCTGGAGCCCCTTATTCTTCCTCTTAGCTGGTGTTAGAGATCCTTCTCCTTCTTCTGTTATTTTCCTCCTCAGTCTCCTCACAATCCTCTTCTGGTCCTGGTGGCTTTTGGATGGTCCGAACATCTTAGAAACCCTGGTCCATTTTCGGCGGTTTTCTTTTTTAACCCTTTTCCTTCTCTTTGGTCTGCTGTCTTCAATAGCCTCAGCACACTGTGGCATCATGCTGCTGCTGTTGATTTCTAAAGTAAGAGATGTTGGGAATAAATAGTGATTATTTATTACATCTTTGGTCTGTCACTATAAGCCAATTAACAATTAGTTTCATCAAAGCAGCCAACCTATGAGGATGTCCACTGAGGAGGAAGACTCTCTGGTTGAAACCTGCTCTTGGAGTTCTTCCTTCCTGCACTTGGCCGGTGTTGAACCTTCTTCTTTTCCTTCTGTCAGTTTCCTCTTCAGTATCCTCCTGGTTCTGATCTCGTCCTGACAGATTCTTGAGGTTCCGGCGATCTCAGAGGTCCTGATACTTTTTCTGTGGATCTCATCTCCAGAATTTCTCCTTTTATTTGGTCTGCAGTCCTCAGCAGACTCACCAATTTGTAGCATTATGCTACTGCTTGTCCCTAAAAAAACAAAATTGAGGAAAATTTGTAATTTCTTTTTACAGTTTGGTCTGACATTTTGGTCTGTCAACATACAGAAAAGAAAATGAACATTAGTTTGATCAAAGCAGCCAACCTATGAGGATGTCCACTGAGGAGGAAGACTCTCTGGTTGGAACCTGCTCCTGGAGTTCTTCCTTCCTACACTTGGCCGGCGTTGAACCTTCTTCTTCTTCCATCATCTTCCTCTTCAGTGTCTTACTGGTCCTTATCTGGTCCTGGCAGATTTGTGAGGTTCCAGCGATCTCAGAGGTCCTGATTCTTTTTCTTTGACTCTCACAGTCCTCAGCAGATTCTGTACATTGTGATGTCATAATGCCGCTTCGCTCTATATTGAGAAATATTGTGGAAAATTAATGATTGTTTAGAGTGCATGTTTAGTATTTCTGAATCACCTCACAGACTGATATCTGATCAGGGACTTTATTACATAAACTGTTGAACATTTAACTCATTTTCATACAAATTCATGTTTCTATGAGAAGCCGACAGAGATTGACACATTTCAATGTTCCTAACCAATGGAAGTTAATAAAACAGAATTTCTGAGCAATAAAAACTCAAACTCTCTTAACTATACATCAAGACGTTTATAAGACTGTTATTAAGTGTTTAAAATGACCTAAATTTTTTAGATCCACAACACTTTAAAACATTATTTTTTTTCTACTATCTTCTACTCTTTAAATTGCAGAATTAAGTTAAAAATCAATTCAAGATTAATGAACTTAAAACAAGTTTAAACAACTTGTCTCTTGTTGTTAAATCAATGGCATGAACTTTCGTTTCTTAATTAAAATCAATATAATTTTCTTGTTGACTTCAGTTACATTTTCAACGCAGTAGGCAGACTTTCATTTTCAAGTTAAACCACCTTCAAATATTTTACAGTATAACTTTCCAAAAAACTGAAACATAAACTTGTCTTGATAAGTAAGAGTGAAACTCAAACTCATTACCTTTTGTTCTCCTCAAGGCTTGGCTTTTACGATTCTGTTCAGATTCTTTGTCCATCTTTGTTTTTGGAGATTTCAGTGTAAATTTATTCACTACAAGACAAAGCAGGTTGAACTCTGAAAGTTACGTCTCACTCTATCTGAGATTTCTGACGAACTGAGCTCAAACAGAATGTTGGGTTCTGAACCCAACCAGTGTGACATCAGGAAAAACATTCCAAACTTTGGGTCACAAATGTTAGAATGGAAGTGATGATGCCTAGTAACCTTCTGACTTAAACCAAAACAAACATACAGAACAGAAAAATCCCCCAAAACAAATAAAAGTAATATATTTTCTGTTAGTTTTCCAGGAAAGAGTTTGAGGAATGAATCCCAAATATTGGAGCCACACAAAGCTCTTCATTAATTTTTATTTTCTTCACAATCTTAAGAGCTTCAGCTGCTATTTATAGCATTTTTATTAATCAAAAACGATTCAAAGCAGCAACTTATAGCATTTCCAAATAAAATTTTATTTGACAGGCAGGCTTACACTACCGGTGTCCGACCCTTTTGCCATCAGTGCCAAATATGTTCATAATAAAAGAATGCAAATAAGCCAAAAGAAAATATTTTTATATTTTAGAATTTTCTTTTTCATCTTACCTGAACTGAAAACAACACACATAATAGTACCGTAGTTTTGGAGTGCACCTTACTATAAGCCGCATCTGCAGTGTTTAAAAAAAAAAAAAAAAAACTGGAAACGTGCATTCATACGCTGTACCAGTCATAAACCGTTGATATCTCTGCTGCTCTCGGATTTTCACATGGACCCAGCAGAGCACTGCACAGGGGCGGATCTAGAAAAATTATCTAGTTTTGTTACAGTATACAGAGTGACTAGTGGGCCAGTAGAGAAGTTCACTGCACTATTTGTATGCAGTTGACCACTCATTTCAGGTAATTGAAATGAGTATAAAAAAGTACGCAGAAACACCAAAACCTAACATTCAGTCTGTTACATTATGTTGTCAGGCTTTATGTCTATATTGTGATATTAATACATTTTCATCTGAACACAGTGGTGGTTCATTAGCTGATTTAAACACCTGCTTTACTGATGACTTGGTGTGAGGGTTGTCCTCTATTAGCACAGCACATGTTAAGGTTGCCGAAGTCAGTAGCAGGCTAGCAACAGTTAGGCTAGCTTAACTTACCCACTGCTCCTTTTCTCAATATTTTCTTTAATCTAAAACTTTTTCTTACCTGTTAAACCCATGAACCTTGTTACGTTTAACGATCAGTGTTGAATTAACAGCAAAACATTGGGTCCTTTTTTCAGACTCTTTGAGTGATTGTGGTATTTTCCGGACTAAGTACCGATATTCTTGATTCAATGGACAGCAATGGCGCATGCGTGGCGATTCGTTCACGCGGAGTTAACATGCTTCCTCCAATACTACTAGATCGATAGGCCTTAGTGACTTAAAAGCTGCATCATGTGAACTTCTTGTGTGGTTTCCATGATGAAACAGATCTAAGAAATTTCTCTGTCGAGCCTGCTGCCAGCATGTGCTTGTTCTAAATAAAAATTAGCTCTTTCTTCTTTGATTTCCAATTTTGACTTAGTGGCGCAGCACTAAAACTCCAGTTTTAGGAGTGCAGCGCCCCTGAATAGGGTTGTCACCCATCCCGTAAAATACGGAGTCGTCCCATATTTGGCCATTAAATGTGTGTCTTAATTAGAACCGATAACTGTTCGATAGACACGCCTATCATATGTAACGGGTGGCATCAATGAATTTCCGGAAGTCATTCAGTCAGGTTTCAATGAGATATTTTTTTTATTCTGGGGAAGAAGAGTAAAACTAATCAACCACCTCTTCAACTCCTTCTCCCTGCACTCCAGCCACACAGCAGCGCGGAACAACGCTCTCTACTAACATTTCTTTTTCTCTGATTCAACAAAAGTCAACAATAAAAAGAAATCTTCTCACAAACACCATAAACTAAAACCAAGAGGAGAAAACGCCACCTGGTGGCCACAGCAACACAATACAGTGGGAGAGAGTTAAATAAAAAGAGATAAAAAGTATAACTTAAAATAAAAATACATACCTGGGGAAGAAGAGTAAAACAAATTAACCACATCTTCAACTCCTTCTCCCTGGACTCCAGTCCTACAGGGGGGAAAAAAAGCAATGTTCAACCTAGCTGTGCTGAACTAGCAACGGTTGTTCGCGCCAAAATTTTAAAAAAGGAAATTATAATAAAACTGTTTATAAAAACCCACAATGACGGTCAAAATTGCAAAATAACACACTAAGAAACAATAATAAACAACTTATGGTAGAGACCTCTACATAAACAACATACATACAGAAAAACAAACATATATCGCAACAGCGAACTTTCCTCTGACTTACCCACAGCAGCGCGGAAAATCGCTCTGAGGGAAAAGGAGGGAGCGGAGGAGTTACTAGGACTGGAATGAACTACGGAAGCCAAGGAGACACAAACGAGGCAGAGTGCAGAAGGGCGACCCCCGCAGGCAAAAACAACGAACAATAAATAAAAATAACTGAATAAGATAAAATTCACAAATTCTCAATTTAAAATAAATTAGAAATAACAATTTTAAAACTAGTAAACCACAGCTGACTTCCTATCAATGAAGACAAAACATGCCAAGCAAAAATGCACCAAACCTGCAGCCCAGGAGCCGTTCTAGACTGGGGTCCAAGAGGGGTTCTGAAGAAATGATACTAAATAAATGTCTTTTTTAAAATATTCAATGGTAGATATATTTTAAATCTTCATAATTTTATTTTAACAATGAATTAAAATTATAGTACTTTACTTTAAGGTTTTAGCTGTCTTTGTTTAATTCTCTTTTAAGTGTCTTCGTAGGAAAAAAAACACACAGACTACATGGACCCCTCTAGTAAATTTGGTGTAGAACCAGACCAGCCTCCAAAGTAAACAGTATATATATATATATATATATATATATATATATATATATATATATATATATATATATGTATGTATATATGTATTTTAACCAGCTAAAAAGAGGCCAGACTTGTATCATCAGCATCTTTGTTCAGATGACAATTTTCAATGCAAAATATTATGCTTAGAAATTTTTTGCAATGGCAAATTTTAAATGGCAACGCAGTACTCAATTTAGAATATTTTTTTATATTCATGAATGGAAATTCTCAAATATATTGGACAGTAATGGTTTTATTTATTTGAAGAGTATTTTGTACTTCAGTACGAAATGTATGTGTGCAAAATATTTGGATAAATAATGGGTTAGTCTGATCCCGGTCCTTAGCCTTGTTAATTACTCTTATTGGTCCTTTTTGAAGTTTGATTAGTGACTGTTGTGTTGTTTTGTAATTAATTTCCCAAATCTCCTTGGAGTCACTTAAATAGTCAGCCAGGAGTCAGCCAGATCTAGAGAAACTAATTCATGTGTTTATCTTCAGTCGTATTGATTACTGCAACAGCGTCTTCACAGGTCTGTCCAACAAATCAATCAAACAGCTGCAGCTGATCCAGAATGCTGCTGCTCGCGTTCTCTCTAAAACCAGGAAGATAGAGCACATAACACCAGTTTTAAAGTCCCTCCACTGGCTCCCTGTAGCTCAAAGAATAGACTTTAAAATACTGTTGTTAGTTTATAAATCACTGAATGGTTTAGCACCACAATACATTAGAGATCTACACAGACTGTTTTGCGCCCTGCTGTGGTAAGTCATCAAATCCGGTTCTCCTCTGATTAGTACTTGTGGTTGTGTTCGGGAACTAAATTGAAGTTTTGTTGCGGTACACAGAATGAGTGGTGGACCAGTAGGGGGAGTTAACTGCGCCGTTTGTGTGAACTGTTAATTACAGGTAAAAACAAAAAAATGTCAGTAATTTAATGTGTCAGTTTTGTTTGCTAGTTTGTCAGTTTGTTTATTATCTGTTTCCATCACGACGACATGGCCGGCTTTATTTTCTGTGAAGCACCACAGGGTGCTATTTAGTAATTTAACAATTAATTTTGATTGCTGTCTATATTTATTTTTTTAAACTATTTCATTTATAAAAGACAAAATTGTATTAAATTCATTTTGAAGATGTATTGTTAATCAAAACCACTATATGATCACATGTTAGAGGAAAAAAAATAAATTGTAATAATTATTTGTAAGACACAGACTGTTTTGCGCCCTGCTGTGAATAACTGGTGGACCAGTAGGGGGAGTTAACTGCGCCGTTTGTGTGAACTATTCATTACAGTAAAAAACTTAAATGCCAACCAATTGGCCTCTGTGTGTGCATGACGGGACGGGTAATAGGGAAGCTGTTACATATGCACCACAGATCTGTAACAAACGTCCAGAAAACTGTAAAACAGCTGAAACACTGACTTCCTCTAAATCTAAACTAAAAACCCACTTGTTTAGAGTTGTATTTGAAACGTAATCAATTACAAATTTATTGACGGAACCTGTGTTAATGCTGTGTTTTGATTGTTGATTCTATGTTGCATTGTGTTTTTGTGTCTGATATGATGTAAATGTAACCCAGTGTTTAAAAACACACAAAAAAAATAATAGATGTTGATTTAATGTCTTATTCTACCAAAAGAGCTAAAAGGTAATTACGTAAATCATCAAAAATGTGAAATATGCCTTTAGTGTTAGCTTTTATTGACAGATTAAGCAGCCAATGGCTGGCGCGGTCTGGTTTCGTGTCGGCCAATGGGGTTGATCGTCCCGCCCCTTTTCAACAGTGGGCGGTTGTTTCTTTCTGAGCGCGGCAGACAGTCTTGAAAGCTAACCGCTGACGGTTGCTTCGCTCAGAACGCTTGAGAAAAGGCCACATAACATTCAGATAAAAATAAGGGTAATACAATTTCTAAATATGTTTTTCAAATAAAGTTCAGGTTAAGGACTCCTTTTCAATTGTCATTAACCTGAACTCCTACCTTGATAACAAACTGGTTTTAGGTTTATATATGAATTTAGTAAAATGTTCTTCAAATGACTAGTAATGTATAATTTTGAGTAGATTTAATTTAATTTCTGGGAGAGCAGACCACACTAGGACAGGGTCACTCCACAGCTGCTTATGTCTCATTAATGTTAGCAGATGTTGGCAGGTATGATGTGATCTTGAGATTCTGTTTCAAACTGAGTCTATACTGAGTCCATACACCAGTATATGTTTCAGTAAAGTGAATATTCTTTTATTCTATGAATTACTGACAACATGTCTCTTATTCTTGTTTGTGAATCCATGTAAATAAGCAGTTAGATTTAGAAAACTGCACCAACAAATATCTTTTCATGGGTCTTATCCTTACTGGGGGCTAAGCATCCCTAAAAGTCAGATCCTAGAATCGCCCCTGCGACTTTCAATGACTCAAGTTCTGCTAAAGAGCCCCCTGGCGGTTGAAGAAAAGTCCACAGAAAAGCTGGGGGAAACTTTTATGAGTCTTACTTCCAGCGCCAACTGGAAGTAGCAGCATTTCACTGTAATTTGTCGCTTCTCGGCCTTTTGGCTAAGACAGCGTCCCCTCCATTGGATGGTGATAGCGGTAGTCTTTGTGACTTGGCTGTTACCACTGATTTAGAGGTCCATTAACCTTCGTCCCTGGTTAAAATATTCTTATCTTCTTTTAGTTTAATTTAATTGAGGAATTTTATTTGTCAAAAGAAAAGTAAAACATTTCTGTATAACTGTGCAATGCCATGTTTTAAAATGTCCCAAGAAACGATAAAATATTTAGAAAAAAACATTCACCGTAATTTGTAGGTTTTTACGCTAATTTGTAGTCATAATAGAATTTATATCTCTCTTTTGCAAAATGATAATTTTGCATAATTTCTTTCCAGCTTAATTTAAAATGTAATTTCTATGACCACCAAGCCACACAGGTGTAACCAGGTTGTTCCTGTATGACTCTTGAGGGGAGACTTCCTGAACTCTGAGAAAATAGAGGATGCATAGTGTTTTATTTGAAAATAGTTTAATAAAAAATAGGTGGGCAACTCATACAGAAAGACCTACAACTAAAGCTGTGGAGAGTGTTATCCTTCAACACTTTATTAGAAACATATCATGGCTTTTTTATCATATGAATGGAGGAGTCGAAAATGGAGGGATAATTGCTAATTGGAGTCAAAGAGACAAAACAGAGGTGATGGGAAAGCAACAGGGTTCCCTGCTTATTATGACAAGTAAATGGAACAGTCTGTGTGCAGGATGGGTGGAGTCCTTCATGATGTGAACACTGAAGTTTGTAGCTTTGGGACGAAAATTGCAAAAATTACAAGTGTCACGCCCACTCGTAGGAGATGATAAAAATGGGAGACAGACGAACGAATCCATAGAAACAATAATTTATTTAATCCAAAATATGCACTGGGAGAACTGCTCAGCCAGTCAGAGAGAAACGTGGACCAATGCTGCTTGTCCCAGTCTGGTTCAGAGAACAAAAACAAACAAATAGTGGACTAGAGACACCTACTGGACAGGAGGGGATTGTCACACAAGAAGGAATTTTCATGGCTTATCATCTGACATTTTCATGGCATCTGACCTCATTGTCCTTTTCTACAGGTGTTGCATTAATGCAACACCTATTGCATTAATAGGTGCAATAGGTGTTGCACCTATTAATGCAGGTGCAACATTAGGTGCACCTGCACCTAATGTTGCAGGTGCACCTAATGTTGCACCTGCAACATTAGGTTGCAGGTGCACTAACTCTCAGGATAACCTGAGAGTTAGTGATGCTCTCAGGTTATCCTGCCAAAGTCGACCAGCAGTTGGTTGCTTGAAGCTCTTTCCCTCCAGGAAGGTGCATTGTCCAATTGATACCTGCAATTTTTATGGCCATTAAAGTCTATGAATCGCTCTTGGTCTGACCCCGCCCTGAAGACTTTATGCCATGTGAGACCCCACCAGAGATGAAACTCACAGACAGCCAAGACTTCAAGACCATAGGGGTACTCAAACCCCTCCACCACGTTAAGGTGGCGATTCTGCGAAGGGGAGGAAACCAGCAGATTGCATCAAAGCTTTATATCAATGCAATCCCCCATCCTGAGCAAGCACAGGGCGACAGTGGAGAGGAAACACTCCCCTTTCAAAGGAAGAGACCTCTAGCAGAACCAGGCTCAGGGTGGGCGGCCGTCTGCTTCGACCGGCTGGGGTTGGAGAGGACAGGAAAGTGGACAAGACAAACAAAACATACAGTGGAGCTCTGGCTCTGATGGAAGAACAGACCTGAAAATGACAAAGATCATGTTAGTGGTAGAACATTACAAAAACATATGAGGTTTGTTGTGTCTGGTGCCCGTCTAATGTCTGGATTTGATGAAAGACAAGAAATGGAAGAAAAGGGACAGGAGAGAAAGTGAGACAGGATGGAGTGAACAATGGAAATGTGACAACTGACAAGCAAAAACAATATACATTGCACAAATACATATGTAAAATACAAAATTCAAGGATACTTTGTTCCTCATTTTCTCAGCTGCTCTGCATCTTTGTGTGCATGTAACTATGTGATAGTGCTTGTGGTTGTGTCCTAACTCATTTACTTAATGTGAAATCTGCATTTTTATTGTAAAAGACAGTTATCAACAACATGAATGTAGGCTATTCCTATGGAACCCATGCCCCATAGACGCATCTGACCCAGTACAGACTCTAAAGGACAGGAACAACAACTAAAAGCCAACAACAAAACAAATGATTAAAGTCATCCGACAATGCCCCATCCTACCATAGAATAAGGACTTCCTACCACATGCCTACCAAGACCACTACCCTATAAAAGGGGCACACCAATGACAGCACAGGAAGCCACCTTAAACAATCCATAGCACAGATCCTGGAAACTCCAGGAAATCTAGTCATTTAAAGTTATTTTAAATGCCATCATATAAACTTGTAATTCAAAGTTTAAAGAAAACAGATTAAAATGTTTTGGGGATTCTTAAACCAACAAATCTATGAAACTCCAATTATGCTATTAAACACCCATGGCCATAGATGAGGTCATGAATCCTAAAAATCTCAGTTCAAACAAAGTCCCTCCAGCATGTCCAGGGTCTTCCTCGAGGCCTCCTCCCTTTGGGACGTGCCCAGAACCCCTCACCAGGGAGGCGTCCAGGAGGCATCCGAACCAGATGCCTGAGCAACCTCAACTGGCTCCTCTCGACGTGGAGGAGCAGCGGCTCTACTCTGAGTCCCTCCCGGATGAGTGAGCTTCTCACCCTATCTCTAAGGGAGAGCCCAGACACCCAATGGAGAAAACCCATTTCGGCTGCTTGTATCCGCGACCTGGTTCTTTTGGTCATGACCCAAAGCTCATGACCATAGATGAGGGTGAGAACGTAGATCAACTGGTAAATAGAGAGCTTTGCCATTTGACTCAGCTCTCTTTTCACCACGACAGACCAGTACAGTGCCCGCCTCTGCAGACGTTGCTCCAATCTGCCTGTCGATCTCCCGCTCCCTTCTTCCCTCATTCGTGACCAAGATCCCGAGATACTTAAACTCCTCCACTTGGGGCAGGACATCCCCCCGACCCGGAGAAGGCACTCTACCGTTTTCCGGCTCCAGTACCCTCTCGTTCCGGGGCAAACCCCAATGTACAGGCACCGAGATGGGGGGCAACAAGTATGCCCTCTCCTGCCCAGTGCCTCTCACCGAGGGCAACTCCAGAGTGGAAGGACATCCAGCCCCTCTCAAGGAGACTGGTTCCAGAACCAGAGCCATGCGTCAAGGTGAGACCAACTATTTCTAGCTGGAACCTCTTAACCTCAGACACTAGCTCTGGCTCCTTCCCCACCAGAGAGGTGACATTCCACGTCCCAAGAGCCAGCTTCTGCTACCGAGGATCGGAACCTGTCCTTTAACCCTAAACCTTAATCCTCATCCCAAATTAGACTAAACTAACTACCAACAAAAAATGTTAAATTTTGTATCGTAATGTTTGTGTGATGTGTAGTTTACAAAAACCATGGATGATTGAGCAGTTCTTGCAGCGTGGGACGCTCCTCTGGGTCTGTCATCAGGCACCTAGTCAGAATATCCTGGCAGTCTGGAGGGTCAAAGGTCAAAGTGCAACAACAGTTAGAGCTGTGGACAGAGGAGAGATTTATATATGCTATGAGAACATAGAATATAATGTTTGTCTCACTTTTGGAAAGCTTCTTGCTGATCTTCAGCTTCTTTTTGAGAAATTTGTTTGTCTCAAAATTCTTATAATGGAGAACTTCAAACAAGATCACTCCCAGTTGCCACACTGTTGTGGGTCCAGCAGAATATTTCTTTTGTGTGCAATATTCTGGTGATCGAAGAGCATGGGTCCCTAGAAAATGTGTCAGAATTAAGAGAGTCAGAAAGAAGAACAGTAAAAAGAATCTTTGATTTCTCAGAACTGATAGAAAGAAGTGGATATCGTACCTTGGAAGATGGTAAATTTCCTTCCACGGTCAAAGCGGCTCAGACCGAAGTCTATGAGATAGGCTCGTAGGCCTTCTGAGCTCCTCTCAATAAGGACATTTTCCGCTTTAATATCTCTGTGGAAGATGTTTGCATCCTGAAGTTGAATCGATGCTTCCACCAGCTGTTTCAAGATGATCTGAAAGACAAAAATGATTTGAAGCTCATAATTCTGCAGATTGATGTTGGACTTCAGTGAGAAATACATTGACTTGTAAAGATTTTCATTTTCATATGGATTTTTTTCACATTACACCCACACACTTAAATGTTTGTAGAGACATTATGAGATGCATTAGCATAAAGTTTTACAAAATTGTTTTACGGAGAGAATATTGCACTGTATTTCATTCCTCTGAATTTATCATATTCACGATGAAACAAAATCCGTAACTGAAGCAGTAACTGACAATATTTAAAAAATCCACTCGAATTTCCATCCAGCAGCTTACCTTGGCCTCCTCCTCAGTTAAACAACCTTCATGGTCATCAAGGTAGACATTGAGGTCCTGTGAAGGCATGGGTCTCTCCATCACTATGAGCAGCTCCTCCTCCAGTTCATACCAGTCCAGCAGGGACACTGTGGCTAACCGCCCTGATGAACTAGTAGTCTGATTCTGAAGCTTCATCATGATGGCCACCTCCAACGCCATCTGCCTACCGTTCTCATCCTGAAACATCAAAGCAAACAGGAGAAACCCACAATGCATCTGGAATCCGATAGGACTTAAAGTCAGTCCTAGATGCTGTTGTTCACTTACCTTGTGTTTGTACACCATGTCATTTCGAATGTGTTTGATGGCCACCTATACAATAGAAACCAAAGATTGCTCAGCAATGGGAATGTCCTTAAAGGAAATGTTCATATTTTCTGAAGTTGCTTGACGTTGAGTTATCAGTGTTTTGACTATTATGGTGAGTTCACACCAAACGCTTTTTGATTGTCAGGCACGTTTGGTTTACATTCAAAGTCTATGCGTAGGCGTGTCGAGGGCTGTTGCGTGTCCACCGTCCAGCGCAACGTGATTTGAACCGTTTGGAGTTTTGACACGTCAAGAGCGTCCGATGCACCTCCACATGGATTTAAAATGTAAACCAGCGAAACGCAAGATATGTCAAGCGTCTGCATTCAAAGTGCACACGCGTTGAACTTGAAGCGTCGGACGCCTATTTGATGTGTGGAATGCATTTGTTGTGAATGCACCATTAGAATCGAAAGAAAATTTAGCTGTCTAGTTTGGTCTTTCCAAAATCAAATTTAAAACTACAAGAACTGAAAATGTTCACAGTTGTGCAATTCTAGTATTTATTAGTAAATATTACACATCTGCACCTTTATCCTTAAAGTCTCATTGGTTAATGAAATAATTTATCTAATATAGTCTTACTTTACAGATCTGAACGTTTTCAGTTTGAGATGTTATTAGCTAAAATCACCTGAAACAGAGTCTGACTAGCCATTAGACTTTCACCACTATGAGGATATTAACTCTTTATTTACAAACTTTGACTCCTACTGGCCACGGTTAGAAGAACTATTACTGATAATTCACAGAGCCTCATTTTAAGTATTCCAAATACACCTACAGGTAATTTATCCACTTCTCGATATCCAGCAAACACAGATCCATAGCCTCCTTTTCCCAGTAGATGCAACTCAGTATATTTTTCCTGGAATTCAGCTAAACACATGAACACATCTTTAAATTTCATAAAGCATCAGAATAAACTCTGTTCACTAATGTTATCTTAGATCTAATTATCACCACACCTTAAGTCTCTCTAACAAATGCTTATATTACAATTCTATTGAGACTTAACCTCTGACCTCTTTGGGAATCCACTTCTTCTTTTGTCTTCTTGGTCTTCTTCCTTCTATTCCTCAGCTGTGGTTTCTCAATGTCCTTGTCCTCCCTCTTCAGATTCCTCTTCCGTAAATCGCCTATTCCTGAGCTGCAAAGTTCCAGGTTGGAGCTGCTGGACTCTAATAATGAAAAAAAACAACACAGAAACAGCATGAGTATTTTAACAATATTTTCCATAAGAGAAAAACATCCCAACAGAAACATAAGACTTATAGTGATGTGTAAAAACACTTGTCCTCTTGCTTTTGCACATTTTGTCACATTACAACCACAAAACTTAGAGTATATTACTGGGATTTTATAAGAAAGACCAATATAATGTAAAGCACAACTTTCAAGTGCTAAGCATATATTTATAAATGTAGATCTGAAAACTTGTAGCATGGAACTGTATTCAGCCACCCTCTGTTTAAAGAACCACTTTTTGCTGCAACATCAGATGATAATCTTTTGAAGTTTTTCTCAGTTTTGAATAATCAGATATATTCAAACCTTGCAACAGATTATCAATCTGATATCTGTTTGGACTATGACTAGGCAATTATAGGGTCATGTTTTGGAATGATGTCCAGTCTTTTCAGTCACACATATGCTTTTATCTATCATTTTGGTCTGTCAACATACAGAAGAGAAAATTAACAGACGTTTCACCAAAGTAGCCAACCTGTGCTGATGTCCACTGGCTCTTTGATTACGACTTGCTGCAGGAGCCCCTTATTCTTCCTCTCAGCTGGTGTTAGAGATCCTTCTCCTTCTTCTGTTATTTTCCTCCTCAGTCTCCTCACAATCCTCTTCTGGTCCTGGTGGCTTTTGGATGGTCCGAACATCTTAGAAACCCTGGTCCATTTTCGGCGGTTTTCTTTTTTAACCCTTTTCCTTCTCTTTGGTCTGCTGTCTTCAATAGCCTCAGCACACTGTGGCATCATGCTGCTGCTGTTGATCTCTAAAGTAAGAGATGTTGGGAATAAATAGTAATTATTTATTACATCTTTGGTCTGTCACTATAAGCCAATTAACAATTAGTTTCACCAAAGCAGCCAACCTATGAGGATGTCCACTGAGGAGGAAGACTCTCTGGTTGAAACCTGCTCTTGGAGTTCTTCCTTCCTGCACTTGGCCGGTGTTGAACCTTCTTCTTTTCCTTCTGTCATTTTCCTCTTCAGTATCCTCCTGGTTCTGATCTCGTCCTGACAGATTTTTGATGTTCCGGCGATCTCAGAGGTCCTGATACTTTTTCTGTGGATCTCATCTCCAGAATTTCTCCTTTTATTTGGTCTGCAGTCCTCAGCAGACTCACCAATTTGTAGCATTACGCTGCTGCTTGTCTCTAAAGAAAAAGAAATTGAGAAAAATTTGTAATTTGTTTTTACAGTTTGGTCTGACATTTTGGTCTGTCAACATACAGAAAAGAAAATGAACATTAGTTTGATCAAAGCAGCCAACCTATGAGGATGTCCACTGAGGAGGAAGACTCTCTGGTTGGAACCTGCTCCTGGAGTTCTTCCTTCCTACACTTGGCCGGCGTTGAACCTTCTTCTTCTTCTTCTTCCATCATCTTCCTCTTCAGTGTCTTACTGGTCCTTATCTGGTCCTGGCAGATTTGTGAGGTTCCAGCGATCTCAGAGGTCCTGATTCTTTTTCTTTGACTCTCACAGTCCTCAGCAGATTCTGTACATTGTGATGTCATAATGCCGCTTCGCTCTATATTGAGAAATATTGTGGAAAATTAATGATTGTTTAGAGTGCATGTTTAGTATTTCTGAATCACCTCACAGACTGATATCTGATCAGGGACTTTATTACATAAACTGTTGAACATTTAACTCATTTTCATACAAATTCATGTTTCTATGAGTAGCCGACAGAGATTGACACATTTCAATGTTCCTAACCAATGGAAGTTAATAAAACAGAATTTCTGAGAGATAAAAACTAAAACTCTCTTAACTATACATCAAGACGTTTATAAGACTGTTATTAAGTGTGTAAAATGACCAAACTTTTTTAGATCCACAACACTTTAAAACATTTTTTTTTCTACTATATTCTACTCTTTAAATTGCAAAATTAAGTTAAAAATCAATTCAAGATTAATGAACTTAAAACAAGTTTAAACAACTCGTCTCTTGTTAAATCAACGGCATGAACTTTAATTTCTTAATTAAAATCAATATAATTTTCTGGTTGACAACAGTTACATCTTCAACGCAGTAGGCAGACTTTCATTTTCAAGTTAAACCATCTTCAAATATTTTACAGTATAACTTTCCAAAAAACTGAAACATAAACTTGTCTTGATAAGTAAGAGTGAAACTCAAACTCATTACCTTTTGTTCTCCTCAAGGCTTGGCTTTTACGCTTCTGTTCAGATTCTTTGTCCATCTTTGTTTTTGGAGATTTCAGGGTAAATTTATTCACTACAAGACAAAGCAGGTTGAACTCTGAAAGTTACGTCTCACTCTATCTGAGATTTCTGACGAACTGAGCTCAAACAGAATGTTGGGTTCTGAACCCAACCAGTGTGACATCAGGAAAAACATTCCAAACTTTGGGTCACAAATGTTAGAATGGAAGTGATGATGCCTAGTAACCCTCTGACTTAAACCAAAACAAACCTACAGAACAGGAAAATTCCCCAAAAAAATAAAAGTAATATATTTTCTGTTAGTTTTCCAGGAAAGAGTTTGAGGAATGAATCCCAAATATTGGAGCCACACAAAGCTCTTCATTAGTTTTTATTTTCTTCACAATCTTAAGAGCTTCAGCTTTTTACTAATCAATATACATATAAATAAATATATATATATATATATATATATATATATATATATATATATATATATATATATATATATATATATATATATGTGTGTGTGTGTGTGTGTGTGTGTGTGTGTGTGTGTGGGAGTGTGTGGTACGCCTACAAATCCCACCACAGTATTTAGTTTTTTTAATTAATTTTCAAATAGTTTCAGATAAAATTTATTCTATTTTCTAAAAGAATAATAATAAAATAACAAATAGCATTTTGTTTACAGTTAGGCAAGTTCATTTGTTTACATTTATAATGCTTTCCTGAGGTGGGGACGGAAGTGGTAGCGGCGAAGCGGAACCTTCGTTAGGGGGGTCGTTGCTTCCAGGTTGGTTTTGGGATGGACTTCCGGTCTGCCCCAAAAGCAATCTGGTTGCTAAAGGCAGCGCTACGTTTAATTGCTGCTGACCCCTGTCTGTCTGTCTTCTAGATCAGTATATAGTAAAAAAAAAAAACACCAAGGCAACTTTGTACGATGTTTATATGTTGATTGCCGTGGTTTATCAATGAGTCGCGGTTTCTGTGCATCGTTATGTCGGTGTTTAAGGACGAGGGTGGTGTTGGTGCTGTACCCGCTGGCTCTGAGGACCGTTATGTTTTAACCTCTTCATGTGGGGCCGTTGAAATATAACGTCTCTTTGTAGGACCGTTATATTTTAACGTCTTTATGTTTGAGAAGTTGTATTTAGTTTTTTTAAAAAAAAGAAAGAATACAGTAAAATTACAGTCGGGTTTTGCGGCAGTTGATTTCTCCTCTCTAGTATATGTGCCCCGGTTCTCTTCGACAGTGTGAGGTTAATTTGGCCTTTCATGAAAGCAGACCAGTGGCAATGTAAAATGATTTAATGTTATATAATACAAAGGTTTTGTGTGTTTACAAATTTTAAAAAAGCAATCTGGATGCTAAAGGCAGCGCTACGTTTCATTCCTGACTCCTGTCTGTTTGTCCTCTAGATTGTTTCATCACTGTTACAGCAGTTCTGACACTCGGGACCTGTAACATATATATTTATATTTTATGACTTTCTTTTTCATTTTACTTGAACAAAAAAAAAAAAAAAACTATTTTAATGAAACAAGCATAGTACCGTATTTTCCAGATTATAGAGTGCACCTTACTATATAAACCGCAGCTACAAAGTTATTTTTAAAAACTGGAAACGTATGTATATCAGCCGCACCGGGCTATAAGCCGCATTTATCTCCTTCTCTCGGATATATATCTATCTATATCTATAGATAGAAATATATATATCTATCTATAGATATATATATATATAAAAAGTAAGACGGTGATGATGGATACTGTGTATTGTCAAAAGACCAAAAAAAGTGTCTGTCGTGGCGCAATGTGCTGCTGTATATCCGACACCCATCAGAACCTAAAGAACCAGACATCAGAGTCTCATCATCCTCAATCATCTCCTGATGCTGATATGGTACAGAACATTTTGTTATGATTGATTAAGTTTCTTAGTGTGATTTTAGTTGACTATTGTAGTTTTATTGTTTGCTTAGGATGTTGAGTTTGGATTATATTTAAATAATAGCATTAGCCAAAATGGGTTTCAAAGAACAAATCATACGAATAGATTAACAGTAAATACATAAATATTTCCTACATTACATTACTTTTTTCGTTTTATTTAAAAATGTTGACATATTTTATGAATAATTGTTCAGTGGTCACTTAATTACGGTGGCTCTGAGGTGCAAACCACTTCAGGAAGTTGAAAGCATATTTACAAATTACAAAAGCACTACATTAATGAAGAACAATTGCAAAAGCTCAACAACATTAACGTAGCACAATTCCAATTTACAAAAGCACAACAACATTAACAAAGAACAATTACAAAAACCACTACAACATTAACGAAGCACAATTACAAATTACATAAACACTACAATATTAACGAAGAACACTTACAAATTACAAAAGCAGTAAAACATTAACGAAGAACGATTCCAAATTACAAAAGCACTATAACATTAACGAAGAACAATTCCAAATTACTACAATATTAACGAAGAACAATTCCAAATTACAAAGCACTACAACATTAACGAAGAACAATTACAAATTACAAAAGCAGTAAAACATTAACGAGAAACAATTAGAAAAGTGCTACAACATTAACGAAGAACAATTCCAAATTACTACAACATTAACGAAGCACAATTACAAATGGAAAAGGTTTGTTTATTTTTGCCATGGTTGCCTAGAAGTTTGCAAGACAGGTCGCTGTGCGTCTGTGGTCAAACATGGTTGCTTTAAGGTACGTCAGTTGTCTAAGATGTTTCTTATAATTTATGTAGATTAAAATAATTTGTTTGATATAACAATGAACCTGAAGTGGACTGAAAGTACATTAATCCAGAGAGCAGCGTGGAGACCGGGGGATTTCGTTAGGACAGGTCCATAAAGATCAGAGATTTTAAAATGAATGCTACCACTGCGTAGTATATTGAAATATTAAACTAATCAATGTAGATTTTCGTTTCTTTATTTTGTTTTTGTTAAAAAATACATATGTTTTTTTTATATATAATATGGCAAAAATTATATCCCTTGAATATTGGTCGTGACATGTCACGACCGTCCATACCCAAACCTACGCCCATAGTAAGATGGATGGATGGATGGATGGATGGATATCTCCATTTGAAGTACTAGGGTATTATGACGGTTTATGTAAAGAAATTAAAACTAATTTAGTCTGTTAGATTTCATTCACACTGCTGTCTATAGCACAGTTGATATATTACATTGTAATAAATATTTTCTAAAAGTAAAAATACATAGCTAAAGTTTGACAACTATTTTAATAATAGAGAAGGTTGCAGAATATATTTATCCATCCTGTTTGTAGAGACACTGCAGCACCCACAGAGAACTTATGTTTAAAGTAGTTATTTAACTAATATAATTACAGACAATATCTGTCTGTCTTTTGTGTTTGTAGAGACACCGGAGCACCCGGAGAAAACTAATATTTAAAGTAGGATTACTTTAAATATATTGATCGATCGATCGATGTCTGTAATTTCTCTGCAATTTTCTTTATTAGTAAAATTCAGTAATCTATCTATCTATCTATTGTTTTTCTAGGAAAGCTGGAGCACCCAGAGAAAACCTATAGTTCAAACAATTCTTTGCACTTCAGGATTATTAATGACGTCTTGAAAATTTGGTCAGCTGTGAAACGTATTTCTTCATTTTGGCCTGGAAATGACTGGGAGTTTTACTGCTTCTTTTCAGCATTTCTCAGAGAGCTGCACAGATTTGACGTTCAGTGAGGGAATTCTGACCGGCATGACATTACTAACTCTCTGACGACTCAAAGGTCTGGAAACATTGCTGCTTTTGGCGTCATGTTTGTCAGCAGTATACACCGTTCTTCCCACACTGGACTTGGAGCTGCTATTTCCTGGTTCTTCTCCTGGCGGACTCTTCCAAACTTCATAATAAATGGACTGTTTTTGTTCCTGAAGCTGGGATATTTTATTTTCACGTCCAGACACTCTTTCTAATTCAATTAAGGTAATCATTTCTTTCCTTTCAAGGTCACGGAGTTCCTTTTTCTCCTGCTGTTTACGTTTGATCTGCGAATCCCACGAATCAGTCATAGACTTGGTAGCTGCAGCTTTTTTCTCTTTCTCCATCTTTTGACGGTTTTGCTCTGCAGCTACCTGATGTTTCATTTCTTTCAGTAACTTACCTTCTGTAACCTTCTTTTTTCCTTAGGTCTGACAGTTGGTCGTACACTATTTTCTTATTGATTTCACGACTTCTGATTTCACGACTTATTGTTATGCAGATGACACAGATATATTTACCAATGAAGAACAACTAACTGCAGGTCAGCCCTCTGTTTTCAAAGCTTTTCCTCCAAAAGTACAAAGTCGGCAGCTTCTTTCTTTTTTATATTATCCAGATTGTCATAAACAGTCTTCTGACGATCCTCTAGAGATTGGACCTTTTCTGGAACCCTCATCTCACGCTCGTCTTGTGCAAACTCTGACGTGGACTCAGTCTGGTTCTGTGTGCTGAGTTGCTGCTGCTCCTTAGTTTCCTCAATTTGTTGCAGCCTTTCTGCTTCTATCAGGTAATGAGACCCTTGCATTTTAGCCTTGTCCATTTCTAGCTTCTTTTGCCGTTGATATGCCACTTGACTATCCCAGGCATCAGTTAAAGACTTTTGCATCTCAATTTTCTTTTCCCTCTCCTGTTTCTCACGTAACATTTGGAGAAACGCCCGCCTAGCGATTTCGTTATTAATCTTTCCTGCTCTAAAACCTCTTTGGCAATTTCTTTTCTCTTAATTTTCTCCAGATTTTGATAGGCCATCTGGTTACGTCCATCTTGAAATGTATCTATTTTAGGGACTTTTCTCTCCCTCTTTTGATTAATATTTTCCGTTTGAATACCATCACTAACACTCTTATTTTTATAGGCCGTCTTCTTGCAACTGTCTTGAAATATTCCATCACTAGTACTGTTACATTTATGCTTTTGTCTTTACAATTTCTTCTGTTGGATTTTTAATCACCTTTATGGCGATTTTCTGGTGTCTTTCTTCTCTTGAAAGATGACAGGACTTTTTAAACCATTTGTCATGTTTGTCTTTGGGTGCTTTTTCTCCATCTGTATCAATTGGATCTAATTTCATAAGTTCCCGTATTTGAGCCTCTTCCATTGCCTTGTTCTGTCTCTTTCTCAAAATTTCCACATCCCGTTCGTAAGCAGTTTGCGCTTTAGGTTTCGGTTTTATTGTCCTGTTTATCACACATTTGATTTCCACAGTGTGCAGTTAACAACTTCTTTGTTCGTAGCATTTCTTTTAGTTTCAGGATCCATGCCACACATTTTATTAGCTTTGTCCAACTGGAAAAGTACATTTGCAGCTTTGTGGTTGGACACACTTCTTCCAGGGCAGCTGCACATGTCAGGATCTGATGTTTAACCTCTGGATCAGCTTTCAAATGGACAGGTAATTCTTTAATCACTGCTGTCATAAGTGCTATTGGACCTTGCTGAAAACTAATAAGCACACCTAATAAGGCGCTATTCAAATCTGGTCCCTGTAGCAGCTCTTTGTTCATTGATGTTCCAGCAAACATTGCAGCACAATCAAAAACAACCCGCAGTGTTTTCTTACGGGGGTGGTAGACCCCATGATGAGGTACATACCACGCTTTTCCTTCCTCATGTTCCATTTGGTCTTGTGGTATGATTTCTGAATGCCCTTCCAAACCAACATTATGCATAAATCTATAGCTACTTACAGGTTTTTCTTGACCCATAGTTTTTAGCAAGATTTCCATTTTCTTTCCAGGTGCATTTAACTGCATCATCAAAGCCTCTGTACAAAATGTTGCAGAGCTGCCTGGATCTGGAAAGGCATAAGTCTCCACAATCTTTGTCCCGTTTTCCAACTTTACTTTTACTGGGACGACTGACAGAACACACTCATTAGACCCGGCCCCAGTGTAGCTACCAACATTCAAAGATACAAGAGCATTTGAGATTGGTGACTCTTTACCCTTAATCTTAACTGCTTGGTACTGCTGCTCTGTTGGTTCAATATGCAGAACTGTAGGGTGACTTTTACTACGGGTCAGGCACGTTAGACGTTGTGGACAGTTCTTACTCAAATGCCCCTTCTGTAAGCAACCAAAGCATAACCTTTACTTTTAAGGAATGTCACCTTTTCTTTGTTGGCTTTCTGCTTGAATGAATCACATTTTTCCACACAATGATTTCTATCACAAAATAAGCACCGAGCTTGAACTACCTTTGTAACCTCATGGCTAAACTGGACCTGTTTGTCATTGTTGTGTTAGAAACTACAGCAACAGAAGTGGCAAAACTGCTGCTTTTAGTTTTAAAAGGAACCTTTGATGGGTTTAAAGCCATCTTTTAATAAAACAGACCAAGCCACTGTCTTGTGTGTCTCTGTGTTGCCCTGCGACAGACTGGCGACCTGTCCAGGGTGAACTCCGCCTCTCGCCCGGGACGCAGCTGGAGAGGAACCAGTAACCCTCCCGACCCCATTAGGGAAGAAGGGTGTAAGAAAATGGATGGATGGATGGAACATAATAACTATATAAAATATATATATATATATATTATTTTTTTTTTAAGTTTTCTTGCAGTAGCTTATTTGTCTTACCTTGTGTGCTTCTTGGCCTGTCTCTGGAAAAGGGAGGAATCTCATCAGAGCGCCGACTTTTATACAGACCGCTGCTGACTTTTTTTTCCCCCTCCAGCAAAGACACTCGACTGTATCTGTATGCAGTCTGTGGATAAGAGGATCATGTACTTTTTCTTTTATCGATCAGAGAAATACGCCATCAATTAATTTATGGAAGTATTTTTTATTTTTTATTTTTATTTTAGAGCTTTATCAGTACCGTAGTACAGACCACTACTGTAACTGTACGCATATACGTTTGGGTCATGTGATTTAAAAGTGGCGGTCCAAAACTTTGAGGACCTGATATGTCAAGCGTCGTTACAAATATGGTCAAGATGTGCGTTTTTTTAAAAAAATAATAAAAATAATAATAATAATAACAATAATAAAGTACATAGTGATATTAATTATTCTACTGTCAGCTGTCTTGGTGTGCGCTCGCTCGGACACGCGTGTTACTCTAAGTTTACATCTACAGACTCCCCCCTCCGATCAGCATTTTTAAAGATAAAGATCTGAAAAGTGTATTTGTATTCCATTCCTTATGTCCTTCTCCTCCAGGAATGGGAAAAAATACAACAGAATAAACCTAGTGAGAACCTGATGAAGTTTAGAGTAACTTTGGAGGAGCTGCAGACAGCCGCAGCTCGAATGGGGGAATCTGTTGGCAGAATTATTGTTATTTGTGCACTCCACCAATCTGGCAAATAGAAAACTAGTGTTGAAAGAGAGACACGTTAAGTCCTGATCATAGTTTGTCTGTAGGCACCAAGTGGGAAGAAGGTAATCTGCCTAAAATATTTGCCTACAATGACAATATATAGTGTTAAAGAAAAGTAGTAAAACACTTCACTGTGAACATCACTTGATGCATCTCCATGGTGAAACAGGGCGGTGGCAGCATCATGCTGTGAGGAGGACAGAAAAGCTGATTAATGGAAGATGAATGGAGGTACACATGACAGTATTGTGGGAAAATTTGTACTAGAGGCTGCAGTGGCCTTGAGATTGTGATGGAGATTCACCTTCCATCAGGACATCAATTCAGTCAGTTGCAGTGCAGGTTTGGATCAAATTATTACTTTTGCTTGTCACTGTTTTCTCTCTTATGGTTGAGTAAAAGTTATCAAAATAACCCGAGGTTTGGATGTTATCCCCTAATGCCCTCTATGTTATGCACATTTTAGCTTCTTCCTTGGTGCTCCACTGGTTATTCAAGATCACAAATCCTTTTTTGGTTTAATGGAAAAGCACAATCTACTACCAGCTCCAGGGACGAGGGTCAAAGTTCAGAACCCTGACTTGGCTGGTTTTAGAAAACACCTAAAAAGTTTTAAAAATCACTTTCCAGTTAACAAGGATTTATTACCAAATCTGTAGAAGGAGTAGAGTAAGAATGGTTTGAGGATGTTGGAAGACTTATATATGTGGGGCAGGGGTATGATAATGCCACATGCGGGGGGAAAAAAGCATCAAGGTAACGTGGACAGAGCAGGCCAGACTTTGTCCAGGCTGATGGAAAATTCCACCCTGGTCTCTGGCACCTAAATGAGTTAAGTGCATCAACATTCTTTGTGAATAAAGTACTTTAGATTACTCTTAGTGGGACTACTAATGAGAAAATGCACTGGCTCATATTTATGCTGGATTAATAAAAGAGTGGAAAAACCATAATATCCTAACTTAAAAATTGAACATCTGAAAAAAGAAAGAAAGAAAAATATCTGCTGCTAATGTTACTCATTAATGAAAGAAACTGTACGAGTGTGCTCTTTGTACCAGACAGCAGGCGGCTGCAAAAGTTCCAGAGGATAAAGGTTCTGGGTAGCTTTGATCGAAACCCCCCCTTTGTGTTGAGCTGTGGAAAAAACCCGAAAAAAAAACAACCTTCTCAGCAAGTGAAAGTGCATGGAAAAATTTCACAGGCCATGGAGTGATTTCAAAAGCTCATAGTTTCGACTCTTAAAGCAACATTCACATTTACAGAAGCTTCAGGTTGAGCTGATCATTTGCCTCCTTGAAATTCCCGCAATGAGGAGAATACACTGCGAGAAATCAGCACCAGGGGGCGCACTATGGTGCAGGTGTTCTATCAGATAGCCATACATGTCAGAATAGCAGCTGATTTAGCTAGGGGAACAGAATGGACCTTACCAAGCTCCGCCCACAACCGACCCACGTGACCGCAAGTCTCACAAGCAAAGCCTCTAGCGCATTATTTCTATGTAAACATGACTCCATTAGTGCATTATTTCTACCGGATTTTCGCAATATATCAGCTACTACAATGGACAGAGGAACTAACAAGTTCATGTCATCATCTGGGAGGAGGTTACTGGTTTTTCAGTCACAAGCTGGTTGCAAACCTGAGGCCAGCAGGTGTCAGTCAGTCAGTTATGGTAGATCTGAAATTTGGTTTGATGACCTCAATATGAGAAGCTACAGACTGATAAGAGGAACCAAAGAGCTCTGTTAAGGTAAAGAAGCCATTTGTTTGTTAAAATTTTATGAAATATATTTGTTCTATTTGATGTTTGTTGTGAATGACGTATAGTCACAAACGAACAGGGTAATTAGTCCAACGTTTAGAAACTACAGCGGCTGTAATGAGCCACAGCAAAGGTAAACAAAGGTAAAATAACCCGAACAGGTGATCAACTCAAAACGACTCGTACCTTTTTACTCTGTCTCTCTTTGTAGTTTAAGCACACCTGTTACCGTATCAACCGCCTGCGCCCCGCAAGACGAGCAAAGATTACGTTAAAATCATAACATTCAGTCCGTTACGATATCAAGTTTCCAGGCTTGATATTTATTTCTGGATTATTAATCAGCGCTTCCCTGAACACAGCGATGGTTGATTTACTAGCTGTACTTGGTGCTGGAGTGGCTAACACGAGTAACAGTTTAGTCCAAAGCCTTTTCTGCTAAAATAAAATCTTTGGTGTGTGTCAGATACAACACACATTGCATATTGATCTGTTTAGCTAACGTAAGACCGTGTAGCAGACAGGCTTCAAGGTGTAGAAGTTGTATCAGAACTGCTATTATGCTGTACTTAGCTAACGGGAAGCTCGTGTTTGTGAGACGGCCACCCACGTGACCACGTAGAATGGGCATCAGCCAATGAAAAGCGGCCCCTCTGGTAAGGTCCATTTCGCACAAGACCGCCTGAACCATCATTTGTTTACATGTTAGCAACTCGCTAACCGGCTTTCGTCAAAAGTCTTACACACAAAATAAACCTAGATATTTTATTTTGTCATTCCTGGGCCAAACATAATGATAAAATCTCAGATCATGAACTTATTTTATTAAATTCAAATTATAATTTACATCACACCAAGCTAAAATAAAATAGCTAAGTTTGTTTAGTCCAGGGGTCGGCAACCAATGGCTCCGGAGCCACGTGTGGCTCTTTCATCCTTCTGTTGTGGCTCCCAGTGACTTTGGGAAATAGAATATTTTATTAAAATTAAATCATTAAAAAATTATAAATTAAAATAATTTTAAAATAAATGTCTAAATCTGAAGATTATGGTAAACTTGTAACATTAAAACAAAAAGTTTTGAACATTTTTAGCACCCAAAATATACGTCATGTCCGCCGATGTGCGACAGGCATTCCTAGCATACCCCACATGTCTGACAGACCGCATTTTTTAGCTCACTGATTTATTGACTTTTTGACCCTCGCCTGGAAGAAACATTATGAATAAATCTAAGAAAAGGAAACATCCTGAAGATGGCAGAACATTTAATGCTACGTGGACAGATCATTTTGCTTTCACCGCTGATGAAACTGGTTCACCAGTCTGCTTAATATGTGGCGAAAGACTGGCAAACAACAAGAAGTCAAATGTTGAAAGACATTTCGAGAACAAACACTCTGTCTTTGCTAAAAGATATCCCGAGGGAGAGGAGAGAAAAAAGGCTGTTTCGGAGCTGATGCGGAAGGCTGAAGCGAAATAAGTGAAATAGTCTTTTTTTTTTTTTTTAATTCAGGAGGACAGGTGACCGCACACACGCGATGGGACACAGAAGCAGACTGCACATTTTTCGGTTTGCATGGTTCGTTCAGTGCCGGTGGATAATATTTGAATAAGTTTTGATTTTTTATCTCCTGAATAAGAGGAGGACAGGTGACTGCATTCTGTTTCTATTTTTCCTTCAGTGCGGGTTGGGTAAGTTTCGGTTTTTATTTCTTAAATACAAAGACCCAAATAGGGTATTTTGTTTGCAATTGAGCAAAGTGTAAAATGCGTTTTGTTACATGCAGAAATAAAATTTTGTGTTCTCTGCAGCAGTTCGTTGATTTCATAAACGCAACATAGTATCGATTTTTGTACATAGCATATAGGTTTTATATATATGACGTCAAAATGGGTTGTGGCTCCAAGTGCTTTCTTTTTATTGGGAGGCGGTCCCAAATGGCTCTTTGAGTAGAAAAGGTTGCCGACCCCTGGTTTAGTCCATCAGAACCAGAACCGCGATGTTCTGAGTTGTTGTTGCTGAGTCACGCTAAAAATCAACAGAAATGACTGCAGGTGCTGCGCTTCAGACCATACTACACTGGAACCGAACCGAATAACCTGTTATAGAGAGCAACTTGCGACTGGTAAGGGACGTAAGATGCACTTGGGGAACTATATCATATATCATGAGGGCAAGGAATAAATTGGCTAAATCTACAAAAATCCTGTTCCATCAAGCTATCAGGTACGCTATCAGAGCCACAACAAAATATTCCACAGCAGTCAAACTTTTAAAATTGAGCACATTTCTCAAAGAACACATTAAGTGTAATCAGTAATAATAATACTGTAATCAAATGAAATATTGAAATAGTATATTTTATGGAGAGAGCACAAACACTTCTTTCCTTGACCGAAGCAGACTCGGAAGCAGAAAGTTCCAGAAGCTTCCACGACTTGGTAGTACGTGGCAGCCAATCAGAGATGGTGCTTTTCCCGCGTCTATGACGTATCCTGCTGCTGACCAGTCAGCTTTGCATAGCAACGATTTTAAAAAATGCAAACATCACAGCTGGCTGGCAACTTCTTTACCTTACGTGACATAGATAATCAGGTGATTGACATTTTCCATGTGTATGACGCTTCAGCTGGCGTCAGCTTTGACGTGTCAGCTGATGCGGGCTTCTGTTTATTTTTATATATATATATATATATATATATATATATATATATATATATATATATATATATATATATATATATTTATTATTATTTTTTATTTTTTTTAATGTGTCTGTAGTTGTCTGGTTGTCCAGTCGGATCTCGTCTCTCCGCCGTTGACAGACAAAGTCGGACATGTGTCTCTTGCCCAGCGAAAAATTTGCTTCCTGGGTCCTTCTTTCCAGGTCCAGTTGACTCTGGCCGTGCACGGATTCAGCGCGTCTCCCTCTGCCTGACAGCAGAGGAGGGAGAGATCCGGGGTTTCGGCACCAAAATGATAGGTACTTTTCCTTGAACCTATATAAAAGAACCACAGACAATGTATATGAATTTTATGACAGAGCTTTTGCAAAAGGAGAAGTCTCCGATAGCAGCTTCTCCAAGCCGTTCACAGAGAGTTCTGAATATCCGTCCACGCGAGCCCCTGTTTTATTGTCAAAGAAAAACAGCCAAGGGGGCAGTTAGAAAAAACAGCAGAGGTCGTAAACCATGTAACCTAAACAACCAGCAACCCAATTCCAGGTGTGATAACTGATCTACGATCTGAGCCCGGTTCAAATCTCGGTCAAGCTGTTAACTAGACAAAATACAACTGCTCACATGAAGATAAACAGACAATCCTGACCTCCGGGTCAGTTAATACACACATAAGGAAGAGAACACTTTAAACAGACTGAATGTGAATGTGATGTTTCAGTAGGTCTGTTTGTTAGCCTGAGTTGAATTTTGTTACTTTGACCTCTTTTATGGGCCCAAATTTGTAATTTGTTCATGACTGATCCATGTTCGTTGTTTTGGGTTCAATAAAAAAGAAAAAGACACTTGAATCTAAACTTGTGCCTGAAACTCCTTCGACTGCTCAGATCACAATTGGTGTCAGGAGTGGGATCTTTCGCTGTCAAAGGCTCATTTCTCATTAACGACGAGAAATGAGAACAAAAATTATTCCCATCGCACATAAACTGATCCATCTCCAAGGATTTGATGGCGGTCTTCTCGGTATGGGTCGAATTCCTCTTTCGATGAGTCCAATCCTGTGTACACCTCGACCTAGAAGAGAAACATGACTTTCGAAATCGGGTAAGCGTTCCATTAGAATGACAATCTCCACAATTTCTTGAAACACTGTTTTGTATTGTATCTGCTCTTTGAAGCAAAAGGTCTGCATGAGTTTGCGCATGTATTGTAACTGCAAGCGCATCTGGATTTTGCAAAGTTAACTCAAACATATTTAACCGCCGTTTTAGAAAGTTTAGATAAGCAATTATTGCCTCTAAATCTTCAATATCCATGGTAGCTTAGTCTGTCTTTGAAATGAGAGACTAAACCCAGATTCTTTGCAGATGTAGTGTCTAGTTGTAATGTCACAAGTCAGTGTAGAGATATGTTATGACATCATTGTGGCATCATGTTTTCATTGTCCCGGTTCACACTGCGAAAACAATCCTTGGAAGGTTTCGAGAACTTTAGTTTTGTGCTCTAATGATCCGGTATATGGCCTGAAAGTTCATAGAGGTCAGCGGGTGGTGTACAGTTTTGTAACTTTCTTTACCACGTAGAGTAATAAAAACGTAAACATATCTGCCTGTCTGTGCAGCATGCCAAAAAGAATTAGCCTAACCAAGAACATTTTCCAGTGCAACATATCTTCGCTGGAGCTGATGTATTGCTGTACAATGTCAAACACATTTTCATGACTGTGACAAAAACCGAACTGAATCTTATTCCTCTTCTGCAAACTAGCAAAAGTTGCCTTTCTTGTGAATGTGCTGCTGATCTTTGTTTTGAAATCCCTCATCATTTCTTTCTAAGATCTCTAAAGGCAATAACCTGCAGACTGACATCCAAGGCGTCTAAATACGATGAGTCTTTCTTTAGACTTGAGCTATTTTTTCACAGCGTGTGTTTGAGTGTGCATGCTTAGGAGTTCATTTTTTAACCATCATCCATGTGATTGCACTTAATATTTACATAAAAGAGGGCATTTCTGCAAATCGTCAATGAGTTGTAGTGACGCAGTCGGTGGAGATGACGCAACAAGTATGTGGTTTGAGGTGTGTGACGCTCTGGTTAGCCTTAGTGGCTTCTTGCTGGTTTTTGTGAGCCAGATCCAGACGCTCCATTCGACAAACTTTTCCATCGGCGACTGTTTGGTTAACCCGTGTCAGACTGTGCCCTCTTTCTGCAATAACAGACCAACGGTCTTCCCAGCACATGGCGACTTTCCAGATTTCAGCATCCTTTTGCTGTTGCGAATCACAATATGCTGAATAGCACATTTACGACCAAATTTGTTTTATGGTTGTCCTACTGTGAAGAATATGAATAAGAATATAACCGAAGAGAAGCAAAGTAAAATAAGTTGCTACACTGTTAATATGTGAGTGGTGGATAGATTTTGCACTCATCAGCTGTTTTCGGTTTTGCTTACTGAAAACCAGTATACTGTATTGAAGCTTTTATCTTGAAGTGTTCAGATATATCTTGGTGTGATTGCATTGTGTCGTGTCAGTACATTTGCTTCTGCTGTTAAATATGTTAAAGATTTTTAATTAAATGGGGAACGCAATTGAAACCGCTTGGCGTCATTTCTGATGCGTGTGTGTGAGACAAATTATTTTCACTGTTGACCAGATAGTAGATGAAACGTTTATCGTGTCAGGACAGCACACTGCCCCGGCATCCTCTCTATTAGGACATACATAAAAATACAAAACAAGATATGATTTAGCACTTGCTGTTGAAATCATACATTTGAACAAACTGCAAAAACATGAAAACAAGGACTTTTTAGTATTTGTAACCAGTGAATTATGTGGTACAGAATATTATGACTCATCTCTTTGTAAATAAAATTTAAGATCATGATTTTGACAACAGCTTCTTCTTATTGCTTGGGATGACCTTTTACCTGCTCAGACACCAGGCAACGGTATGTATAGTAAAATGTAATTGGAAAATTTTTGTTTTAATTTCTTAGTTTTCCACGAAAAGCATAAAACATTGTTCATCATTTCTCTTCAGTGCAGTCAGTCGGGCAAATTTCTTAATTCGATTCAGTTGATTTATAAAACGCTAATTTACAATAGGTAATCTCAAGACCATTTACAAAAAAAAAGTCACTTCTATTCTACTTATCAAACAACGCGGCAATTTAAATGTATTATTTAAGTCAGTAAAAAAAAAGTTATCAAAGTTCAAAATGCAGATTGCATCATGTCATTGACTTGTCGTTGACTTGACTTGTTTATACGCTTCTCCCTCTTCAAATCACTTTTACCCTGTAATGACTGATTTGATCCATATTTTCAGGAGAAGTCTGTGGAACCAACATGAACATTTGCTGCTTTCTATCTTTGTTTTTTTCTTTCTTAGACTAGTGTAACCTACAACTCACAAAAACAGGTTAATTAATTTAGTATATATATATATATATATAAGAAGTTGGGCCTAATCAGAAGATTTTAAATTCGAGAGAACCCAGGTGTGAGCAACAACAGAACACACTCAGTGTCTACAAGAAAACAGCAAAATTTAATATAATAAACAATGGTGGATCCACATTTAAAACAGACAAACAAATACTGCGCGCTTTTAAAAAAAAAATAAATAAATAAATAAATTGAATACTTCGGTCTCCAATGAGTCAATTGTTCAGTCTCAGTCTCTCAGCTGGTGACCAGTCGGGTCACTATCTACCCGTGCGCCTGGTCCTCTGGGCTGGGGCTCGCCATCCAGGTTCAAGAGAAGAGGGTCTTGGAATCTTTGGCTCTCCAAGCCAAAAGTGTATCAAACAAGCTAAAACAAAAAACCTGACCTATAACAAGGCCAAAGTAAAACATGTTAGCACATAAGATGCCAGCATCACTAAAGCTTAAGCTATATTTAATAATTTCTCAAGTTCTTCTTATTGTTTTTCTTTCATGTTGTACAACAACAAGTTAACAGAACACAATTATTTCCAACATATTAGTAAAACTAAATAGATTAGCTTATATGTGGTTAAAAAAATATATAATATACATTCAATCTTAAAATAAATGCAATTACATAAAACAAATACAACATACACAACAATAACAATACAAAATATTTCAATTCATTTCATTTTATATAAAATTTGATAATTTAATAAGTATTTTAGCCAATTTTCACCAAATTTTCTTAACCAACGGTCGAACGCGTGCAATGACTCACCGATGCTCCGAGCTGTCAACGGCTATTTTTCGGTGTTCAGCTGTTTACAGGGGAAACTCTCCGAGATCTAATAAAACGAATTTAGTACTTTGAATTACATATTCAGTCAATTTATATTAATATTGATTTCCTTACCAACCTCCAGATTTGTCAATTTCTTTCAAGCTCTTTAAGGAAACAACCGTCAGCTGTTAGCTCTCAGGCGTTCTGAGCGAAGCAACCGTCAGCTGTTCTCAAGCGTTCTGAGCGGAAGCAACCGTCAGCTGTTAGCTCTCAAGCCTGTCTGCTGCGCTCCGAACGAAACAACCGTCAGCTGTTAGCTCTCAAGCCTTTCTGCTGCGCTCCGAACGAAACAACCGCCAGCTGTTGAAAGGGGCGGGACAATCAACCCCATTGGCCGACGCGAAACCAGACCGCGCCAGCCATTGGCTGCTCAAACCGCCAACAGAAACTAACACTAAAGGCCTATTTCACTTTTTTTTTCTTTTTTTTTACGTAATTACCTTTTAGTTCTTTTGGTAGAATAAGACATTGAATTAACATCTATTATTATTCTTTTTTCTTGTGTTTTTAAACACTGGGTTACACTAGGATCACTACAAAACGCTGATTGAACTCTGAAATTAATAAAATGTCATTCAGTTAATCATTCAGTTACTATCACTGTGTCACAGAATCAACACGACATTGACTCTTGCCATCTTTAAGATGACTAGAACAAACTCCTCACAGCTGAATCTGTGGTGTTGACATTACTTTATTACAAATGATAGTAAATAATTGGAAATATAAAAATCTACCAAGCTAGAGCTTAATCCGTTATTACCGGACACAACTGGAGTTCCATAAAGTCTCGTAGTAAAAGTCACATCAAGACACAATCAGAGAGCATCATGCTAAACCGATCCTCCGCACAAAACCATCCTCCAACGTTTGTTTATCGTGTCAGAGTTTTAACAAGAAAGAAAAACACGGAGTACAACTGGTAAAATTGTTGCTTTATAAGTCAGTTGGAAGTGTACAATTTATCTTTACGGTTTTATGTAACAGCATACTAATAAGCTACATTATTATTATTGATGAATAACATCACAGTGAAGACAAATCCTAATCATGCATCAATACTGGATCTGATCTTCCTCTGCAGCCCCTGGATTAACAGGAACAACTGATGTTTGTCTGTTCTGTAAGGAGAAAAGAATCAAAGTTTAGTTGGCTTTAGATTGTTGTTCTTTAGCACACAAAAATGATAGAGCACTTAATAAATTCAATAAAAGTTGTTCATGTACATTATACTCATTTAAACCAAAAAGGAAAGGTATTATTTATACTCTACAATTCAGTGTAGAATTCAGTTTTTAAAGAGATACAAATTTTTTTAAGTTTTCACAAACCTTAAAGTCTCTTCAGCTCGTGGAGCCGTTTCAGTGAAGTTAGAGTTCATGGAGAGAAACTTGCTGTTCTGTTCGGTCAACATGTTGCAGATGTCAGAAAAATCTGCTGTCATGTCATGAGCTGGGGAAAAAAAACAAAAAAAACAAGTCAACAAACATGTTTGCAGAAAAAAAAGAAGTGGCATCTATTTTCACCTAAGACTTATAAAATAGTTTCATGATTTTGGTTACACCTGTAGAATTTAAACTGAGGTAACACTGAAAAATAAATTGTTTGGTAAATAGTTTGAAAAAGAGGAGATATTAAAGACACGCTAACCTAAACGGCTACAGATGCAACCATTGCTGAAAATGAATCAAACTCATGTAACATGGTGTAATGTTTCACCTCTCTGCAACACTTTGAGTCACCAAGCTTTATTCTTTTTTTTTTTAAACCCTCGCTATTTGATCAGTAGAAAAAACAGAAACATAACATTTACTCACATTACATCTGTAACATGACTAGAAGAAGACTCATTGTGTACACTGAGGCCTATGAGTTCAGCCAGAATTAAAACATTCAGGATTCCCAAACATGCGACCACACCGAGGCCGAGCCTCTTTGGAGCTGCTCCAACCTTAACAAAAACCTTAACATTAGCAAAATTGAATAACATACATACTAGATTTCTTTGTAACTTCATTCTTACCTGTGTGATTAGATGCAGTTTGTCCAACAGGTTCCATATTGACGTAAATTTCCTCCATCACTTCAGATTCTGCGCTGGATTTTAACATTGACTACAAAATCCACTGCAGTCGTGGAACTAAGTGAAAAAACTGTGGAAAAGATGTCTGGTATTCAACATAAAAAATAAACGTAGTTTAGAGATAACAACCAAATAAAGAAATTCATGAGTTCACGGCTTCAGTATTATTTTCTTAAATATCTTGCACAACATCAAATTCTTGTTCTGTATCAATGAATATTTATTTCTCTTTTCTCTCTGTTTTCCTTCAGCTTGGGTAATCCTACTTGTAATAAACACATTACACTTTTCTATGGGTGAAAAAATAATTGACTCTTTCCATCTTTAAGATGATGCAAAATTAAAAATAGCTTTGAATTACTGATATAAGGATGAAAAATACATCTGATGTTGTTATGTTCCTGCTCCTTGTGTCCAAAAATATTTCCTAAAGACTAATAAATTGTTGGAGCAGATGACCGGTTCCCTCCTTGGTCATGTGGACCCAACAGTTTTTCAGTTCTCATTCTGTCCTGATAACTAGTCACAGCCTTGCTCTCAGTAAATACAAATATCATCTTTGCATTTTTCTTTCTAAATCCTCTTTTAACACTATTTCTTGTCCAGTAGCAGAAATACTTACATTAAGAAAGCACAATGCCAGAATTGTATTATTACCAAACTTCTATAACCGCTGGATCAAATAACTATGGAATTGTACGTATTTATTCATATTTTAAAGACATGTACTTTTAGGACTGCCATCTAGTAAAAAAAAAAAAAAAAAAAAAAAAAAAAAAAAGCTACATGAGCAGCTGCATGAGCTGACCAGTACTGTCTAAAGCTCAGTCACCGTGTTTCCTCATCTTCTGAAACAGCGACCAGGCAGATCAACCATTTGACACACAGTTTGCTTTGTGAAGCACTGCCTCACTGGGAGGGAATCAAAAGACTAACATACCAATCAGGTGCAAGTTGGGCGGGTTAAAGTAAGAGAAACCAGATACTGCATTCAAAGCATGATGAAGACCAGCAAGCCAAACATTCACATATGTACCGATATGTAGAAGAATGTCAGTAGATATTTCATTTCTCTGAGTCAGTACTGTTTGTACAGGCAGTTTTAAATATGAAACTGAAATTGTTTTTTTATGCAAAATTTTATTGAATGTACTTAGATGAGTTCATATATGCTTTAGGTATTAGAAAATAAACAACATAAGACAAAACTTTTTCTGATTCTTATAATTCAAGTAATGTAAAGCAATACAACAATGTACAAATGTACCTAATGGGTTCCTTTTGAGTAAAGAAAAAAAACAAATTACAAATTTAGAACATTTTTGTTCTCTGACATGTCTACCATAAAAGCACTAAAATTCACCTCTGTAGTAACATGATCAGCATTTTGCTTTACATTTCATAAATGGTGAATTTTTAAACTGGCACGGAAGCGTATTGCTGTCACAGGAAAAAAAATTGAGCGCTATCACGTTATAACGTCATATGTATCTTATTAAAATGTGATACATATTTTAATATGTATCACATTAAAAAATGTGATATTTTAATATCACATATTAAAATATGTGATATTTTAATATCACATATTAAAATATGTGATATTTTAATATCACATATTAAAATATGTGATATTTTAATATCACATATTAAAATATGTGATATTTTAATATCACATATTAAAATATGTGATATTTTAATATCACATATTAAAATATGTGATATTTTAATATAACATATTAAAATATGTGATATTTTAATATCACATATTAAAATATGTGATATTTTAATATCACATATTAAAATATGTGATATTTTAATATCACATATTAAAATATGTGATATTTTAATATCACATATTAAAATATGTGATATTTAATATCACATATTAAAATATGTGATATTTTAATATCACATATTAAAATATGTGATATTTTAATATCACATATTAAAATATGTGATATTTTAATATCACATATTAAAATATGTGATATTTTAATATCACATATTAAAAATATGTGATATTTTAATATCACATATTAAAATATGTGATATTTTAATATCACATATTAAAATATATGATATTTTAATATCACATATTAAAATATGTGATATTTTAATATCACATATTAAAATATGTGATATTTTAATATCACATATTAAAATATGTGATATTTTAATATCACATATTAAAATATGTGATATTTTAATATCACATATTAAAATATGTGATATTTTAATATCACATATTAAAATATGTGATATTTAATATCACATATTAAAAAATGTGATATTTTAATATCACATATTAAAATATGTGATATTTTAATATCACATATTAAAACATGATTGCCTTCTACATAAAATGTTCAGCAAATACATCTGAGCCTCCGTTATAATCTTTATAACCTGTCAAGGCACCGTGGGGTTCAGGAATTGGATGATGTGTACGACCAAGAACCCAGAGCAGGTTAGGAGTCATGTTGCTTCAGTTCGAAGTGGGTGATTGTCCCAGCCACTGCAGAAAGTATCCAGATCATCCTGCAGACATGGCAGGAAGACTTGATGGCAACAGAAGAGGAGTGCTTCATTTGAAATGTCCAGGTATCCCTCTTCTTTAAGGTAGTGTAGCACGTCATAATAGATGCACGTTACAGCCGTCCACAGATCTCTCCACAGTCGCTCAATCCTTCAATTATGGAGTAATAAACAATTAAAAACTGCCCTTCAAATCTCATCATATTGAAGACCACACAAAGCTAATGTTACTATAGACATTCAAAAGCATCACATATTGAAACTTGTCATTTGTACAAACCTTTGATTGTGCACACTCTTCCCAGATATAAAACTGCTTCTTCCTGCTCCAAACGATCACGGAGTCTATCAAAAATATGATTCAGCAAAAGTTCCTTGAAAAGAGAAAAAAAACATTTAAAAAATTGTCAGTAAAATAAAAAAGTATTTTGACATCAGTAGGTCAGCATTGAGAAGTCACAGTAATCTAAATTAAATTATGATATTTAATCTAAAATAAGTTAACAGATGTACTCACAAGCATATATTTTCTTGAAAATTAGTTAAAATCAACTGAAAAAACAAAGGCGGTTGTTTATAGTGTTGCTAGGTAACAGAACGAGGTTTTAGGCAAAGTAAAAAGAATGTAAATTAATATTGTATATCAACAATTGTCAGATAAGAGAAGCAGTATTTTGGATGATGTTGTAATGAAGTCACCTGAACAATACGGTAGCTGATCAGAATGGGGTTGTGGTTATAATTAATGTCGGAAAGTGTTCACAGCCCCTCTTTGAAGCAACAAGGCAGCCATATTAGCGGTAGCATCTCCTGAAAAATTACGACTTTACTAAGACTGCCTGTCTCAGTCTCACCTAAGACAACATACAAACAACCCAGAATGTCGCCACCCATCAGTTCTCTTTAAAGATTCTAGACTTGAACCAAGTGGTATTTCTTTTTGAAATAAAACTGGGGAAATTGGACGTGGGACAGCGGGGAGGGGCTGGGGGTGCTAGGAGGTAGCGAGATGTAATATGCCAGCACTACACGGTGTAAGATTCGCCAGCCTGGGTGATGCTGGTATTTCTTCAATATGACGGTTGTGTCACGTGATTAGGTGGATGTTGGACTCGGACATCCATTGCTAATGTCTGTGACCTGAAGTAACCTTGGCCATTTTTACAGCGAATTTTTAGACGCTGAATTTGAGACAGCGAATTTTTAGACGCTGAATTTGAGACAGCGAATTTTTAGACGCTGAATTTGAGACGGCGAATTTGAGCAAGTTGAATTGGAGGACAACGAAAATATTGCATTTGAATTTTGAAAAGTTGAATTTTTTATATGCTGAATTTTTTAACACTGAAAATTTAAACTGTGAAAAATATGTATATCGAAAATTTGATCACTTTGAAATAGGAATGTGAATTTTTTTAATAACTGAAAATTGCAACCATGTAAAAAATTACAATCAATTTTTTTACTGCAAAAATAATGACATTGAATTTTTTTTTAGGTTAAAAATATATTCTGAATTTATTTTAATACTGAAAAAGTAAGCACTAATATACAACATTCAAATTTCAGAGGTATTTTTTATTCAAATTCTGATGGCACATATTTACTTCCATAAAAAGCACTGAAACTCAGTGGACAAGCAGTACAAAACTGGAATTTCTTGAGACTGTTGCCTCTGTTAATTGGTGATAAGGTGCAGGATTCACAAGATGATATATGGCAGGTTGAGATGAAGGATGTGCCAGCAACACCCTGCCTTATTGTGTGTGGTATGTCTGAACCAAGTTGACAAAGTAGTTGAATGGTTGACACAGGGGCTTTTTGTGATATGTATTTGTTCATGTTTTTTATTCAAAGGGTCCTCTTGGTTCACTGCGGACTGCTTCATGTTGAGTATTGATCAGAAGATTATCAATGACCGCATCACTGCCTTCTCCTGTGCCATCTGCCTGATGTTTGGCAGTTACTACTGTTTTAATATACACTACCCAGTGGAACTGCGGTCAACACTGGAGTTCCTCCAGAGGTAATTCTTATACTTACACACAGTCTATATTTACCAGCAAGATAAAGTTTTCACAATATAGATCAGAATGTTACTAGTTACCGAAATATAATAAATACAAAAGACAATTGAAATGGAGGGAAAAAAACTGCTAAATCTAAATATTCATGATAGAAATAATGCCAGTAGAAACTGTGAAAATGTTTTATCATTTCTTTGCTGTTGCTGAGCAGTGTTTAAATTGTATATTTTTTATGCCCATGGAGACAGAAGAGTACTTCAGTCTGTTTGTGAAGCAGGATAGGCCCAAAAGCCTGTCACTAAATATTCCTCTGACTCTGCCACTGAATCCAGCCACCACAAAGCTGGATCTCGTGATATCTTTCTGTTAAGTCATTTATAAACATAACATTAAATGCAATAAAATTTATTTTCTTCAAGGTGTTTCTTTTCAATTAATCCAGAGAGAGGAATAAAAGTTGAGCATAGCAAGAGGAGGAAGATCTTTGCGGTCAACCCAAGAGTCCTCACACTCATCGCTGACCTCGCAGACCATGAGTGGACTTAGACTATACTTTGTGAGTCATGTGATATGATGTGTAACGTTATGTAAAACTGCATTTTATTGGTATTTAAGGTTTACACTGTAAGATTTCACATTTTTCATCTTCATGTTAAATCTTGTAAATTTATGTTAGACATTTTTTTTCTATATATGTATATAGCAGATGGCAATAAAACAGATTTTATGCTGCACCACAGTCACAGCTTAATGAATATGTGGTGATTTACAAGTTACAAGTCAAAAAACCTGACAAACGTGAACAGTTTTAGCTTTCTATTTTAGAAAGGTTACAGTGGTGCCCAGCACATTTGTTAGAAAGTTCTTATTTCTGTGTATGTGCCAATTCCATATGATATGGATTATTCATTTGAAACACACTGCACCAGGGTTGAAGTGATAATGTTGTGTCATATCTGTTCAAACTTTTGCACTAATATAAGTGCTTGCTGCTTTTTGGAAGATGTGTTGCAAGTTCTTTGTAATCAGCGTTCACAGGGTTGTGAGAAGTTTGTAGTGCCCAAAACGTTTTCATTAAATGGAAAAAATACAATAAAGTTTGGTTTTTGGATATTTTATGTAAAATTTACTTATACTTTTTCATGTTTTTTACCATTAGACAAAACTGGTAACACATTATTTAGCTGCTCCAATCTATTTCATGATTTTACCAAGTAAATTTGCACTTTTTAATTTCATAATTTGCACTAACTAAACATTTCTTTAATGTTTCATGTTAATTTTTAGCCAAAAAGTGAGATCTTTGTAGTTTTTTTTCCTTAGTTTTATATAACATTATGGTTTCAAAGTCAGTAATTAACCATAAAATCAGCAATACTGGTGCTCTTTTACCATTAAAGATAAGGATAAATATCCTACATTTTTACAGTTTTTTCCCTTTGAAAAATAAAGACAAAACATGTATTTAATTTAGGGAAATGTTAGCATGGTAAAACTGTTAAATTTACGGTAAAATGTTTTCAAATTTCATGGCATGAACTGCATCTTATATATCAATTTTCGGACAAAATATCATTTTTTATATTGGTAATAATAGTAATTTTTACAGTAAAAGGTTAAAAAAAAATTATTACCGTAGAATCAGCAACAATATTCATATTCAATATTAATCTATAAATTCAAAATTCAATATTCATCTATAAATATCTTACTGTAATTTTGACAGTGAAATGCTGGCAACCACAGCTGCCAGTAAATTACCGTTTAAAATACAGACAAAACCCAGTAATTATACAGGAATTCAGTGACATATTTTATAATTTAGACTGTTCATTTTACAGCAAAATACTTTAATATTTCATGGCTCTAACTGTATTTGTAATATTGTTTTACTGGAAATTTTAGGATAAAACTTGATCAATTTCAATGGTAAAAACTCATTTTTACGGTAAAAGGTTGAATAAAACACCATTTATTACTGTAGAATTAGCAATTGTAAAAATATCAGACTGTAAATTTTACGGTTAAATTCTGGCAACCACAGCTGCCAGTATTTTACCGTAAAAATAAAAATTTTTTTTTACAGTGCATAGCACCAAACAATAGATACCTCTATCTATTGTTTTTGTAGGAAAACTGGAGCACCCAGAGAAAACCTATTGTTCAAACAATTCCTTGCACTTCAGGACAATTAATGACGCTTAGAAAATTTGGTCAGCTGAGAAACGTATTTCTTCGTTTCAGCCTAGGAATGACTTGGAGTTTTATCGTTTCTTTTCGGCATTTCTCAGGGAGCAGCACAGATTTGGCGTTCAGTGAGGGAATTCTGTCCGGCATGATATTACCAACTCTCTGACGACTCAAAGGTCTGGAAACATTGCTGCCTTTGGCGTCATGTTTGTCAGCAGTATACACCGTTCTTCCCACACTGGACTTGGAGCTGCTATTTCCTGGTTCTTCTGCTGGCGGACTCTTCCAAATTTCATGATAAATGGACTGTTTTTGTTTCTCAAGGTGGGATATTTTATTTTTACGTCCAGACACTCTTTCCAATTTTTTTATGGATTTCACGACTTCTGTCCTTGTCAGAAATGTTATGGTCCAAGACCGATTCGTACTGACCAGCTCTTCCTTGGTCAGTAGCATTGTCCCGTGTCTTCTGTTTTTGTTGGAGCTCCTTCTTCTGTCTACTTTCCTCAGCTCGATATCCAGGAAGCACTCCTTGCCTTTCAATCTTGCTGGCATGGGGAGATCCGTGCTTTGAAAGGAAGGTGTGCACTTCAGCTCACAACTCAAATAGCCTGTTCGGTACTCTTCCACGAGACAGCCAGCGCACTTCAGTATGCAGGAGCAGTTCTGTGTGTTCAGCTCCCGTATTTTCACAGGGGCTGCGGAACAAACGTGCGTTAATTGGCTTTGACATGATGAAAGTTTATAACTTTAATGCTGTATTTCAAAACATTGTGAAACACAGGGCTCATTTTCTTGGACGCTAGGGCTTCCCTGTGTATCACACAGTGCGTCCACTTGATGTCGGGATTTTCTTTTTTAATCCATGCTATGAGCCCTTTCGCGCTGCCTGTCACTGATGCAGCCGCATCTGTGCAGACGCTGCTGCAGGATTTCCAGCTGATGGCGTTTTCAGTGAAAAACATGTTAACGACATTAAAAATGTCCTCTCCGATTATTCGCCCCTCCATTTCTTTGCAGAATACGATGTGTTCACAGAGGTTGTCCGTGTCAATGTATCTTACAAATGCAACAAGTTGCGCATTTCCACTCACAACTGCCCATGTTATCTGTTCTGCCGAAAACGGTGTCATTAGACAGAGGCATAGTTTTTAATGTATCTGCTGATTTTTTTTGTCCAGCTTAGTTTCGGCCAATACAACAGCAGCGGGGAGCAGTAGGTCTTCCGTTATGGTGAACGGTTTTTTGGCTTTAGCAACAATCAATCAATCAAACTTTATTTGTATAGCACATTTCAGCAGCAAGGCATTTCAAAGTGCTTTACATCAAATCAAACACAAAAATACAATGCAACATAGAATCAACAATAAAAACACAACATAGTCAGATTCCATCAATAAATTTGCAATTGATTACGTTTTGAATACAACTCTAAACAAGTGGGTTTTTAGTTGAGATTTCAAGGAAGTCAGTGTTTCAGCTGTTTTACAGTTTTCTGGAAGTTTGTTCCAGATTTTTGGTGCATAGATGCTAAATGCCGCTTCTCCTCGTTTGGTTCTGGTTGTGGGGATGCAGAGCAGACCAGAACCAGAAGACCTGAGAAGTCTCGAAGGTTGATACAATAACAGCAGATCTTTAATGTATTGTGGTGCTAAACCATTCAGTGATTTATAAACTAACAACAGTATTTTAAAGTCTATTCTTTGAGCTACAGGGAGCCAGTGGAGAGACTTTAAAACTGGTGTTATAAGCATAGATAGCGCATAAGAAGCCTCCAGGGCTTTGGCTGATGTAGTGGAGGCTTTTCGCATTGTGCCTTGGGATGACTTTAACTCAGAAAGTTTTCTCCTGAAGAACTCCAGTGGCTTACCAACGCAACGTGACATCCATGTTTTGTGGTGAGATGCCGCTGGAGGTGTGCTGGATTCATGCTAGCGTTGGCTAATTTCTCCCCGCAAAAACAACAGTGCCTGTGGAGGGGTCTGAGATCGTGGACGTAAATCCCATTAAAACATACTTTTCCATATACTTTCTGTACTTCGTCGGCTCAGTCTGGTCATGTGTGCTGAGTTGCTGCTGCTCCTTAGTTTCCTCAATTCGTTGCAGCCTTTCTGATTCTATCAGGTAATGAGACCCTTGCATTTTAGCCTTGTCCATTCCTATCTTCTTTTGCCGTTGATATGCCACTTGACTATCCCAGGCATCAGTCAAAGACTTTCGCATCTCAATTTTCTTTTCCCTCTCCTGTTTCTCACGTAACATTTGGAGAAACGCTCGCCTAGCGATTTCGTTATTGATCTTTTCCTGCTCTAAAACCTCTTTGGCAATTTCTTTTCTCTTAATTTTCTCCAGATTTTCATAGGCCATCTGGTTACGTCCGTCTTGAATTGTATCCTTTTTAGGAACTCTTCTCTCCCACTTTTGATTAATATTTTCTGACTGGATGCCAACACTAGCACTCTTGTTTTTATAGGCCGTCTTCTTGAAACTCTCTTGAAATGTGCCATCACTAGAGCTGTTACATTTATGCCTTTACTTTACAATTTCTTCTGTTGGAGTTTTTGTAACTTTTATAGCGATTTTCTGGCGTCTTTCTTCTCTTGAAAGATGACAGGACTTTTTATGCCATTTGTCATGTTTGTCTTTGGGTGCTTTTTCTCTCTCTGTGTCAATTGGATCTAATTTCATAAGTTCCCGTATTTGAGCCTCTTCCATTGCCTTGTTCTGTCTCTTTCTCAAAATTTCCACGTCTCGTTCGTAAGCAGTTTGCGCTTTTGGTTTCTGCTTCTTTGGTTGAGCTTTCCAAATTATTGCTTCATCTTTTTCTTTTATCTCCCATTTGAAGCGCAATTCATTTTCCAGATCAATCATTTTCTTCATGTCATACATCTCGTCCATACCTGAAGGGAGATCTGATCTATATCCTGAGCTTGTGCTAACATCAGAATCGGTTTTGACGCAATATTCCTGTTTCTCATCTGTCTTTGTCGATTGATGTCTCTTCTGGTTTTCTGCATCTCTTGTAAATTTAGGTATATTTGAAATAAAGGTCTCTAAAGAACAATCTTGTTCTTGAAGTTGGTAAGGGCAGTTCAGATCTTTATTCACTTCTGTCGTTGTCTTTAGCCAAGGGATAACCTTCTTGAGTAATCGACTGGTATCCATCTTCTGTTTCCTTTCTTACGCTGGAAAAAATTTGGTTCGCTGTAAGTAAGTCTGGGAAAAGTAAGTTTGGTGCTACACCTCTGGTGTAATGACAGCCATTTGTTGCCTTTCAATTTCAGCCATTTCCTTCTTCTGTTGTTTACCTTCAATTTGAGCATTCAATGTGTCGGCCAGAGACTTTTTCTTATTGGCTTTCCTTTCTCTCTCCTGTTCTTCTCGTAACCATCACTAGAGCTGTTACATTTATGTTTCTGCTTTACAATTTCTTCTGTTGGATTTTTAGTAACTTTTAAATCGATTTTCTGGCATCTTTCTTCTCTTGAAAGATGACAGGACTTTTTAAACCATTTGTCTTTGGGTGCTTTTTCTCTCTCTGTATCAATTGGATCTAATTTCATAAGTTCCTGTTCCTCGGTTTCTTTTCTTGAGCTTTCCGAATTATTGCTTCATCTTTCTCTTTAATATCCCGTTTGAAGCGAAATTCATTGTCCAGAGCAATCATTTTCTTTATATCATACATATCGTTCATACATCCAGGGAGACCTGATCTATATCCTGAGCTTGTGCTAACATCAGAATTGGTTGACGCAATTTTCCTGTTTCTCATCTGACTTTGTCCATTTCTCTCTCTTCTGGTTTTCTTTAGCTTTTTGTCTCAGCAGTCTTTCTTTTATTTTCCTTTCAGTTTCTCCGTCTTTCATTTTCCTTTCAGAATCCACATCTCTTGTAAAATAAGGTAAATTTGAAATAAGGTCTCTAAAGAACAATCCTGTTCTTGAAGTTGGTAACGGCGGTTCAGATTTTTGCTGCTCAGCCAGTCAGAGAGAAACATGTACCGATGGTTCTTGTCTCAGTCTGGTTGGAGGCCAATCAAGAAGACCCGGTGACTGACTGGATGTCAGTATTTATCAGCTACCTGGTGCATTCAATTAACAGCCCATCTACCTGCTTCCTGAAAAGAACAAAAACAAACAAATAGTGGACTAGAGACACCTACTGGACAGGAGGGGATTGATGCTAAGCCATTTTCATGTTAAGTGACCCCACTTCCACCAGCAGGACTTTTGTAGGACTTCCACAGCTTCCACCAGCTGTTTTAAGATGATCTGAAAGACAAAAATGATTTGAAGCTCATAATTCTGCAGATTGATATTGGACTTCAGTGAGAAATACAGTGACTTGCAAAGAAAATTGCAAAATAACACACTAAGAAACAATAATAAACAACTTATGGTAGAGACCTCTACATAAACAACATACATACAGAAAAACAAACATATATCGCAGCAGCGAACTTTCCTCTGACTTACCCACAGCAGCGCGGAAAATCGCTCTGAGGGAAAAGGAGGGAGCGGAGGAGTTACTAGGACTGGAATGAACTACGGAAGCCAAGGAGACACAAACGAGGCAGAGTGCAGAAGGGCGACCCCCGCAGGCAAAAACAACGAACAATAAATAAAAATAACTGAATAAGATAAAATTCACAAATTCTCAATTTAAAATAAATTAGATATAACAATTTTAAAACTAGTAAACCACAGCTGACTTCCTATCAATGAAGACAAAACATGCCAAGCAAAAATGCACCAAACCTGCAGCCCAGGAGCCGTTCTAGACTGGGGTCCAAGAGGGGTTCTGAAGAAATGATACTAAATAAATGTCTTTTTTAAAATATTCAATGGTAGATATATTTTAAATCTTCATAATTTTATTTTAACAATGAATTAAAATTATAGTACTGCACTTAAAAGTTTTAGCTGCTGCATGGAGATAGGATCACACTTTCCTTCTGCCAGATCAGGAATCTGCAACCTGAATGTCTGGAGACACAGTATTAAATATTAAATGAGGAGATTTAATATTTATTTAATATATTTAAAAAATATATCTGTCTTTGTTTAATTCTTTTTTAAGTGGGGGGCTGCATCGTGATAAACCTAGTGGATTTATTGGATTCTGATTCTGATACTGGATTCTCTAACGCTTACCCACAGATTCGTTCACCCGGAGTTTACATGCAGCTGCTCTATTTACCTCCAATACACAGGTGTCAGACTCCAGTCCTCAAGGGCCACTGCCCTGCAGCTTTTAGATGTGCCTCTGCTGCACCACACCTGAATATAATAATTAGGTCATTAAGGTTCTGGAGAACTGATCTACACAAGGAGGAGGTAATTAAGCCATTTCATTCCAGTATTTTGTAGCTGTGGCACATCTAAAAACTGCAGGACAGCGGCCCTCGAGGCCTGGAGTTTGACACCCCTGCTCCAATACTACTAGATCGATAGTGCACGACTTAAAAGCTGCATCATGTGAACTTTTTCGTGTGGTTTCCATGATGAAGGGGTACGAGATCTAAGAAATTTCTCTGTCGAGCCTGCTGCCAGCATGTGCTTGTTCTAAATAAAAATTAGCTCTTTCTTCTTTGATTTCCAATTTTGACTTCCCAGTGGCGCTGCACCCCTAAAACTCCAGTTTTAGGAGTGCAGCGCCCCTGAATAGGGTTGTCACCCATCCCGTAAAATACGGAGTCGTCCCATATTTGGCCATTAAATGTGTGTCTCGTATTGAACCGATAACTGTCAATAGACACGCCTATCATATGTAACGGGTGGCATCAATGAATTTCTGGAAATCATTCAGTCAGGTTTCAATGAGATATTTTTTTTATTCTGGGGAAGAAGAGTAAAACTAATCAACCACCTCTTCAACTCCTTCTCCCTGCACTCCAGCCACACAGCAGCGCGGAACAACGCTCTCTACTAACATTTCTTTTTCTCTGATTCAACAAAAGTCAACAATAAAAAGAAATCTTCTCACAAACACCATAAACTAAAAACAAGAGGAGAAAACGCCACCTGGTGGCCACAGCAACACAATACAGTGGGAGAGAGTTAAATAAAAAGAGATAAAAAATATAACTTAAAATAAAAATACATACCTGGGGAAGAAGAGTAAAACAAATTAACCACATCTTCAACTCCTTCTCCTTGGACTCCAGTCCTAAATGTGAAAATAAAAACAATGTTCAACCTAGCTGTGCTGAACTAGCAACGGTTGTTCGCGCCAAAATTTTAAAAAAGGAAATGATAATAAAGCTGTTTATAAAAACCCACAATGACGGTCAAAATTGCAAAATAACACACTAAGAAACAATAATAAACAACTTATGGTAGAGACCTCTACATAAACAACATACATACAGAAAAACAAACATATATCGCAGCAGCGAACTTTCCTCTGACTTGCACAAAGCAGCGCGGAAAATCGGTCTGAGGGAAAAGGAGGGAGCGGAGGAGTGACTAGGACTGGAATGAACTACGGAAGCCAAGGAGACACAAACGAGGCAGAGTGCAGAAGGGCGACCCCCGCAGTCAAAAACAACGAACAATAAATAAAAATAACTGAATAAGATAAAATTCACAAATTCTCAATTTAAAATAAATTAGAAATAACAATTTTAAAACTAGTAAACCACAGCTGACTAATTCGTAGTCATAAATGTCAGAAATGATATCTCTCTTTTCATAAATCCATCCATCCATTTTCTGTTCACCCTTCTTCCCTAATGGGGTCAGGAGGGTTGCTGGTGCCTATCTCCAGGTTCCAGTGAACCCGCCTCTTGCGTCCCGGGCGAGAGGCGGGTTCACCCTGGACAGGTCGCCAGTCTGTCGCAGGGCAACACAGAGACACACAAGACAAACAACCATGCACACACACACACACCTAGGGAGAATTTTAGAGAAACCAATTAACCTGACAGTCATATTTTTGGACTGTGGGAGGAAGCCGGAGAACCCGGGGAGAACCCACGCAGGCACAGGGAGAACATGCAAACTCCATGCAGAAAGATCCCCAGGCCGGGAATCGAACCCAGGACCTTCTTGCTGCAAGGCAACAGCTCTACCAACTGCGCCACTGTGCAGCCCTCTCTTTTCATAAATGAAAATGATAATTTTGCATAATTTCTTTCCAGCTTAATTTAAAATGTGATTTCTATGACCACCAAGCCACACAGGTGTAACCAGGTTGTTCCTGTATGACTCTTGAGGGGAGACTTCCTGAACTCTGGGAAAATAGAGGATGCATAGTGTTTTATTTGAAAATAGTTGAATAAATAGGTGGGCAACTCATACAGAAAGACCTACAACTAAAGCTGTGGAGAGTGTTATCCTTCAACACTTTATTAGAAACATATCATGGCTGTTTTATCATATGAATGGAGGAGTCGAAAATGGAGGGATAATTGCTAATTGGAGTCAAAGAGACAAAACAGAGGTGATGGGAAAGCAACAGGGTTCCCTGCTTATTATGACAAGTAAATGGAACAGTCTGTGTGCAGGATGGGTGGAGTCCTTCATGATGTGAACACTGAAGTTTGTAGCTTTGGGACGAAAATTGCAAAAATTACAAGTGTCCCGCCCACTCGTAGGAGATGATAAAAATGGGAGACAGACGAACGAATCCATAGAAACAATAATTTATTTAATCCAAAATATGCACTGGGAGAACTGCTCAGCCAGTCAGAGAGAAACGTGGACCAATGCTGCTTGTCCCAGTCTGGTTCAGAGAACAAAAACAAACAAATAGTGGACTAGAGACACCTACTGGACAAGAGGGGATTGTCACACAAGAAGGAATTTTCATGGCTTATCATCTGACATTTTCATGGCATCTGACCTCATTGTCCTTTTCTACAGGTGTTGCATGTTAAGTGGAGTTAGTGATGCTCTCAGGTTATCCTGCCAAAGTCGACCAGCAGTTGGTTGCTTGAAGCTCTTTCCCTCCAGGAAGGTGCGTTGTCCAATTGATACCTGCAATTTTTATGGCCATTAAAGTCTATGAATCGCTCTTGGTCTGACCCCGCCCTGAAGCCTTTATGCCATGTGAGACCCCACCAGAGATGAAACTCACAGACAGCCAAGACTTCAAGACCATAGGGGTACTCAAACCCCTCCACCACGTTAAGGTGGCGATTCTGCGAAGGGGAGGAAACCAGCAGATTGCATCAAAGCTTTATATCAATGCAATCCCCCATCCTGAGCAAGCACGGGGCGACAGTGGAGAGGAAACACTCCCCTTTCAAAGGAAGAGACCTCTAGCAGAACCAGGCTCAGGGTGGGCGGCCGTCTGCTTCGACCGGCTGGGGTTGGAGAGGACAGGAAAGTGGACAAGACAAACAAAACATACACTGGAGCTCTGGCTCTGATGGAAGAACAGACCTGAAAATGACAAAGATCATGTTAGTGGTAGAACATTACAAAAACATATGAGGTTTGTTGTGTCTGGTGCCCGACTAATGTCTGGATTTGATGAAAGACAAGAAATGGAAGAAAAGGGACAGGAGAGAAAGTGAGACAGGATGGAGTGAACAATGGAAATGTGACAACTGACAAGCAAAAACAATATACATTGCACAAATACATATGTAAACTACAAATTCAAGGATACTTTGTTCCTCATTTTCTCAGCTGCTCTGTATCTTTGTTGTGTGCATGTAACTATGTAATAGTGCTTGTGGTTGTGTCCTAACTCATTTACTTAATGTGAAATCTACATTTTTATTGTAAAAGACAGTTATCAACAACATGAATGTAGGCTATTCCTACGGAACCCATGCCCCATAGACGCATCTGACCCAGTACAGACTCTAAAGGACAGGAACAACAACCAAAAGCCAACAACAAAACAGGTGATTAAAGTCATCCGACAATGCCCCATCCTACCATAGAATAAGGACTTCCTACCACATGCCTACCAAGACCACTACCCTATAAAAGGGGCACACCAATGACAGCACAGGAAGCCACCTTAAATTATCCATAGCACAGATCCTGGAAACTCCAGGAAATCTAGTCATTTAAAGTTATTTGAAATGCCATCATATAAACTTGTAATTCAAAGTTTAAAGAAAACAGATTAAAATGTTTGGGGATTCTTAAACCAACAAATCTATGAAACTCCAATTATGCTATTAAAAACCCATGGCCATAGATGAGGTCATGAATCCTAAAAATCTCAGTTCAAACATAGTCCCTCCAGCATGTCCAGGGTCTTCCTCGAGGCCTCCTCCCTCTGAGACGTGCCCAGAACCCCTCACCAGGGAGGCGTCCAGGAGGCATCCGAACCAGATGCCTGAGCAACCTCAACTGGTTCCTCTCGACGTGGAGGAGCAGCGGCTCTACTCTGAGTCCCTCCTGGATGAGTGAGCATCTCACCCTATCTCTAAAGGAGAACCCAGACACCCAACGGAGAAAACCCATTTCGGCTGCTTGTATCCGCGACCTGGTTCTTTTGGTCATGACCCCAAAGCTCATGACCATAGATGAGGGTGAGAACGTAGATCAACTGGTAAATAGAGAGCTTTGCCATTTGACTCAGCTCTCTTTTCACCACGACAGACCAGTACAGTGCCCGCCTCTGCAGACGTTGCTCCAATCTGCCTGTCGATCTCCCGCTCCCTTCTTCCCTCATTCGTGACCAAGATCCCGAGATACTTAAACTCCTCCACTTGGGGCAGGACATCCCCCCGACCCGGAGAAGGCACTCTACCGTTTTCCGGCTCCAGTACCCTCTCGTTCCGGGGCAAACCCCAATGTACAGGCACCGAGATGGGGGGCAACAAGTATGCCCTCTCCTGCCCAGTGCCTCTCACCGAGGGCAACTCCAGAGTGGAAGGACATCCAGCCCCTCTCAAGGAGACTGGTTCCAGAACCAGAGCCATGCGTCAAGGTGAGACCAACTATTTCTAGCTGGAACCTCTTAACCTCAGACACTAGCTCTGGCTCCTTCCCCACCAGAGAGGTGACATTCCACGTCCCAAGAGCCAGCTTCTGCTACCGAGGATCGGAACCTGTCCTTTAACCCTAAACCTTAATCCTCATCCCAAATTAGACTAAACTAACTACCAACAAAAAATGTTAAATTTTGTATCGTAATGTTTGTGTGATGTGTAGTTTACAAAAACCATGGATGATTGAGCAGTTCTTGCAGCGTGGGACGCTCCTCTGGGTCTGTCATCAGGCACCTAGTCAGAATATCCTGGCAGTCTGGAGGGTCAAAGGTCAAAGTGCAACAACAATTAGAGCTGTGGACAGATTTATACATGCTATGAGAAGATATAACGTTTGTCTCACTTTTGGAAAGCTTCTTGCTGATCTTCAGCTTCTTTTTGAGAAATTTGTTTGTCTCAAAATTCTTATAATGGAGAACTTCAAACAAGATCACTCCCAGTTGCCACACTGTTGTGGGTCCAGCAGAATATTTCTTTTGTGTGCAATATTCTGGTGATCGAAGAGCATGGGTCCCTAGAAAATGTGTCAGAATTAAGAGAGTCAGAAAGAAGAACAGTAAAAAGAATCTTTGATTTCTCAGAACTGATAGAAAGAAGTGGGATATCGTACCTTGGAAGATGGTAAATTTCCTTCCACGGTCAAAGCGGCTCAGACCGAAGTCTATGAGATAGGCTCGTAGGCCTTCTGAGCTCCTCTCAATAAGGACATTTTCCGCTTTAATATCTCTGTGGAAGATGTTTGCATCCTGAAGTTGAATCGATGCTTCCACCAGCTGTTTCAAGATGATCTGAAAGACAAAAATGATTTGAAGCTCATAATTCTGCAGATTGATGTTGGACTTCAGTGAGAAATACATTGACTTGTAAAGATTTTCATTTTCATATGGATTTTTTTCACATTATGAGATGCATTAGCATAAAGTTTTACAAAATTGTTTTACGGAGAGAATATTGCACTGTATTTCATTCCTCTGATTTTATCATATTCACGATGAAACAAAATCCCCAACTGAAGCAGTAACTGACAATATTTAAAAAATCCACTCGAATTTCCATCCAGCAGCTTACCTTGGCCTCCTCCTCAGTTAAACAACCTTCATGGTCATCAAGGTAGACATTGAGGTCCTGTGAAGGCATGGGTCTCTCCATCACTATGAGCAGCTCCTCCTCCAGTTCATACCAGTCCAGCAGGGACACTGTGGCTAACCGCCCTGATGAACTGGTAGTCCGATTCTGAAGCTTCATCATGATGGCCACCTCCAACGCCATCTGCCTACCGTTCTCATCCTGAAACATCAAAGCAAACAGGAGAAACCCACAATGCATCTGGAATCCGATAGGACTTAAAGTCAGTCCTAGATGCTGTTGTTCACTTACCTTGTGTTTGTACACCATGTCATTTCGAATGTGTTTGATGGCCACCTATACAATAGAAACCAAAGATTGCTCAGCAATGGGAATGTCCTTAAATGTTCATATTTTCTGAAGTTGCTTGACGTTGAGTTATCAGTGTTTTAACTATTATGGTGAGTTCACACCAAACGCTTTTTGATTGTCAGGCACGTTTGGTTTACATTCAAAGTCTATGTGTAGGCGTGTCGAGGGCTGTTGCGTGTCCACCGTCCAGCGCAACGTGATTTGAACCGTTTGGAGTTTTGACACGTCAAGAGCGTCCGATGCACCTCCACATGGATTTAAAATGTAAACCAGCGAAACGCAAGATATGTCAAGCATCTGCATTCAAAGTGCACACGTGTTGAACTTGAAGCGTCAGACGCCTATTTGATGTGTGGAATGCATTTGTTGTGAATGCACCATTAGAATCGAAAGAAAATTTAGCTGTCTAGTTTGGTCTTTCCAAAATCAAATTTAAAATTACAAGAACTGAAAATGTTCACAGTTGTGCAATTCTAGTATTTATTAGTAAATATTACACATCTGCACCTTTATCCTTAAAGTCTCATTGGTTAATGAAATAATTTATCTAATATGGTCTTACTTTACAGATCTGAACGTTTTCAGTTTGAGATGTTATTAGCTAAAATCACCTGAAACAGAGTCTGACTAGCCATTAGACTTTCACCACTATGAGGATATTAACTCTTTAATTACAAACTTTGACTCCTACTGACCACAGTTAGAAGAACTATTACTGATAATTCACAGAGCCTGATTTTAAGTATTCCAAATACACCTACAGGTAATTTATCCACTTCTCGATATCCAGCAAACACAGATCCATAGCCTCCTTTTCCCAGCAGATGCAACTCAGTATATTTTTCCTGGAATTCAGCTAAACACATGAACACATCTTTAAATTTCATAAAGCATCAGAATAAACTCTGTTCACTAATGTTATCTTAGATCTAATTATCACCACACCTTAAGTCTCTCTAACAAATGCTTATATTACAATTCTATTGAGACTTAACCTCTGACCTCTTTGGGAATCCACTTCTTCTTTTGTCTTCTTGGTCTTCTTCCTTCTATTCCTCAGCTGTGGTTTCTCAATGTCCTTGTCCTCCCTCTTCAGATTCCTCTTCCGTAAATCGCCTATTCCTGAGCTGCAAAGTTCCAGGTTGGAGCTGCTGGACTCTAATAATGAAAAAACAACAACATAGAAACAGCATGAGTGTTTTAACAATATTTTCCATAAGAGAAAAACATCCCAACAGAAACATAAGACTTATAGTGATGTGTAAAAACACTTGTCCTCTTGCTTTTGCACATTTTGTCACATTACAACCACAAAACTTAGAGTATTTTACTGTTTTATAAGAAAGACCAATATAATGTAAGCACAACTTTCAAGTGCTAAGCATATATTTATAAATGTAGATCTGAAAACTTGTAGCATGGAACTGTATTCAGCCACCCTCTGTTTAAAGAACCACTTTTTGCTGCAACATCAGATGATAATCTTTTGAAGTTTTTCTCAATCAGTTTTGAATAATCAGATATATTTAAACCTTGCAACAGATTATCAATCTGATATTTGTTTGGACTATGACTAGGCAATTATAGGGTCATGTTTTGGAATGATGTCCAGTCTTTTCAGTCACACATATGCTTTTATCTATCATTTTGGTCTGTCAACATGCAGAAGAGAAAATTAACAGACATTTCACCAAAGTAGCCAACCTGTGCTGATGTCCACTGGCTCTTTGGTTACGACCTGCTGCTGGAGCCCCTTATTCTTCCTCTCAGCTGGTGTTAGAGATCCTTCTCCTTCTTCTGTTATTTTCCTCCTCAGTCTCCTCACAATCCTCTTCTGGTCCTGGTGGCTTTTGGATGGTCCGAACATCTTAGAAACCCTGGTCCATTTTCGGCGGTTTTCTTTTTTAACCCTTTTCCTTCTCTTTGGTCTGCTGTCTTCAATAGCCTCAGCACACTGTGGCATCATGCTGCTGCTGTTGATTTCTAAAGTAAGAGATGTTGGGAATAAATAGTGATTATTTATTACATCTTTGGTCTGTCACTATAAGCCAATTAACAATTAGTTTCATCAAAGCAGCCAACCTATGAGGATGTCCACTGAGGAGGAAGACTCTCTGGTTGAAACCTGCTCTTGGAGTTCTTCCTTCCTGCACTTGGCCGGTGTTGAACCTTCTTCTTTTCCTTCTGTCAGTTTCCTCTTCAGTATCCTCCTGGTTCTGATCTTGTCCTGACAGATTCTTGAGGTTCCGGCGATCTCAGAGGTCCTGATACTTTTTCTGTGGATCTCATCTCCAGAATTTCTCCTTTTATTTGGTCTGCAGTCCTCAGCAGACTCACCAATTTGTAGCATTATGCTGCTGCTTGTCTCTAAAGAAAAAGAAATTTAGGAAAATTTGTAATTTGTTTTTACAGTTTGGTCTGACATTTTGGTCTGTCAACATACAGAAAAGAAAATGAACATTAGTTTGATCAAAGCAGCCAACCTATGAGGATGTCCACTGAGGAGGAAGACTCTCTGGTTGGAACCTGCTCCTGGAGTTCTTCCTTCCTACACTTGGCTGGCGTTGAACCTTCTTCTTCTTCCATCATCTTCCTCTTCAGTGTCTTACTGGTCCTTATCTGGTCCTGGCAGATTTGTGAGGTTCCAGCGATCTCAGAGGTCCTGGTTCTTTTTCTTTGACTCTCACAGTCCTCAGCAGATTCTGTACATTGTGATGTCATAATGCCGCTCTATATTGAGAAATATTTTGGAAAATTAATGATTGTTTAGAGTGCATGTTTAGTATTTCTGAATCACCTCACAGACTGATATCTGATCAGGGACTTTATTACATAAACTGTTGAACATTTAACTCATTTTCATACAAACTCATGTTTCTATGAGAAGCCGACAGAGATTGACACATTTCAATGTTCCTAACCAATGGAAGTTAATAAAACAGAATTTCTGAGCAATAAAAACTCAAACTCTCTTAACTATACATCAAGAGGTTTATAAGACTGTTATTAAGTGTTTAAAATGACCTAAATTTTTTAGAACCACAACACTTTAAAACATTAGTTTTTTCTACTATCTTCTACTCTTTAAATTGCAAAATTAAGTTAAAAATCAATTCAAGATTAATGAACTTAAAACAAGTTTAAACAACTTGTCTCTTGTTGTTAAATCAACAGCATGGACTTTAATTTCTTAATTAAAATCAATATAATTTTCTTGTTGACTTCAGTTACATTTTCAACGCAGTAGGCAGACTTTCATTTTCAAGTTAAACCACCTTCAAATATTTTACAGTATAACTTTCCAAAAAACTGAAACATAAACCTTGTCTTGATAAGTAAGAGTGAAACTCAAACTCATTACCTTTTGTTCTCCTCAAGGCTTGGCTTTTACGCTTCTGTTCAGATTCTTTGTCCATCTTTGTTTTTGGATATTTCAGTGTAAATTTATTCACTACAAGACAAAGCAGGTTGAACTCTGAAATTTACGTCTCACTCTATCTGAGATTTCTGACGAACTGAGCTCAAACAGAATGTTGGGTTCTGAACCCAACCAGTGTGACATCAGGAAAAACATTCCAAACTTTGGGTCACAAATGTTAGAATGGAAGTGATGATGCCTAGTAACCCTCTGACTTAAACCAAAACAAACCTACAGAACAGGAAAATTCCCCAAAACAAATAAAAGTAATATATTTTCTGTTGGTTTTCCAGTAAAGAGTTTGAGGAATGAATCCCAAATATTGGAGCCACACAAAGCTCTTCATTAATTTTTATTTTCTTCACAATCTTAAGAGCTTCAGCTGCTATTTATAGCATTTTTATTAATCAAAAATGATTCAAAGAAGCAACTTAAAGCATTTCCAAATAATTTTTGACAGGCAGACTTACGCCACAGGTGTCTGAACCTTTTCCCATCTGTGGCAAATAGGTTAATAATAAAAGAATGCAAATAGGTCAATATATATATATATATATATATATATATATATATATATATATATCTATCTATATATATATATATATATATATATATATATATATATATATATATATATATGTGTGTGTGTGTGTGTGTGTGTGTGTGTGTGTCTGTGTGTGTGGCACACCTACAAATCCCACCACAGTATTTAGTTTTTAAATTAATTTTCAAATAGTTTCAGATAAAATTTATTCTATTTTCTAAAAGAATAATAATAAAATAACAAATAGCATTTTGTTTACAGTTAGGCAAGTTCATTTGTTTACATTTATAATGCTTTCCTGAGGTTGGGATTGAAGTGGTAGCGGCGAAGCGGAACCTTCGTTAGGGGGGGCGTTACTTCCAGGTTGATTTTGGGATGGACTTCCGGTCTGCCCCAAAAGCAATCTGGACGCTAAATGCAGCGCTACGTTTCATGGCTGAGCCCTGTCTGTCTGTCCTCTAGTCTAGATCAGTATATAGTGAAAAAACCCACCAAGGCAACTTTGTACGATGTTTATATGTTGATTGCCGTGGTTTATCACTGAGTCGCGGTTTCTGTGCATCGTTATGTCGGTGTTTTCGGACGAGGGTGGTGTTGGTGCTGTACCCGCTGGCTCTGAGGACCGTTATGTTTTAACCTCTTCGTGTGGGGCCGCTGAAATATAACGTATCTTTGTAGGACCGTTACATTTTAACGTCTTTATGTTTGAGAAGTTTTATTTAGTATTTCGGGTTTTGCGGCAGTTGATTTCTCCTCTCTAGTATATGTGCCCCGGTTCTCTTCAACAGTGTGAGGTTAATTTGGCTTTTCATGAAAGCAGACCTGTGACAATGTAAAATGATTTACTGTTATATAATACAAAGGTTTTGTGTGTTTACAATTTTTAAAAAAGCAATCTGGATGCTAAAGGCAGCGCTACGATTCATTCCTGACTCCTGTCTGTTTGTCCTCTAGATTGTTTCATCACTGTTACAGCAGTTCTGACACTCGGGACCTGTAACATATATATTTATATTTTTTGACTTTCTTTTTCATTTTACTTGAACAAAAAAAAACTATTTTAATGAAACAAGCATAGTACCGTATTTTCCAGATTATAGAGTGCACCTTACTATAAACCGCAGCTACAAAGTTCTTTTTAAAAACTGGAAACGTATGTATATCAGCCGCACCGGGCTATAAGCCGCTGTTATCTCCCATCTCTCGGATATATATCTATCTATATATCTATAGATAGAAATAGATATATATATCTATATATAGATATATATATATCTATATATATATATAAAGTAAGACAGTGATGATGGATACTGTGTATTGTCAAAAGACCAAAAAAAGTGTCTGTCGTGGCGCAATGTGCTGCTGTATATCCGACACCCATCAGAACCTAAAGAACCAGACATCAGAGTCTCTTCATCCTCAATCATCTCCTGATGCTGATATGGTACAGAACATTTTGTTATGATTGATTAAGTTTCTTAGTGTGATTTTAGTTGACTATTGTAGTTTTATTGTTTGCTTAGGATGTTGAGTTTGGATTATATTTAAATAATAGCATTAGCCAAAATGGGTTTCCATTCAAAGAACAAATCATATGAATAGATTAACAGTAAATACATAAATATTTCCTACATTACATTACTTTTTTCGTTTTATTTAAAAATGTTGACATATTTTATGAATAATTGTTCAGTGGTCACTTAATTACGGTGGCCTTGAGGTGCAAACCACTTCAGGAAGTTGAAAGCATATTTACAAATTACAAAAGCACTACATTAATGAAGAACAATTGCAAAAGCTCAACAACATTAACGTAGCACAATTCCAATTTACAAAAGCACAACAACATTAACAAAGAATAATTACAAAACCACTACAACATTAACGAAGCACAATTACAAATTACTACAACATTAACGAGGAACAATTACAAATTGTGCTACAACTGAAATGGAAAATGTTTGTTTATTGTTGCCATGGTTACCTAGAAGTTTGCAAGACAAGTCGCTGTGCGTCTGTGATCAAACATGGTTACTTTAAGGTACGTCAGTTGTCTAAGATGTTTCTTATAATTTATGTAGATTAAAATAATTTGTTTGATATAACAACGAACCTGAAGTGGACTGAAAGTACAATAATCCAGAGAGTAGCGCGGAGACCGGGGGATTTCGTTAGGACAGGTCCATAAAGATCAGAGATGGAGCTGTTTTTCTTCAGATTCTTCAGATGGGGGAAGAAGGGAGCGGGAGATTGACAGGCGGATTGGCGCAGCGTCTGCCGTCAAGCGGGCGCTGTACCGGTCCGTCATGGTGAAGAGAGAGCTGAGCCAAAATGCGAAGTTCTCGATTTACCGGTCGATCTACGTTCCCAACCTCATGGTCATGAGCTTTGGGTCATGACCCAAAGAACCAGGTCGTGAATACAAGCAGTTGAAATGGGTTTTCTCCGTTGGGTGTCTGGGCTCTCCCTTAGAGATAGGGTGAGAAGCTCACTCATCCGGGAGGGACTCAGAGTAGAGCGGCTGCTCCTCCACGTCGAGAGGAGCCAGATGAGGTGGCTCAAGCATCTGGTCAGGAAGCCCCCTTGACGCCTCCCTGGTGAGGGGTTCCGGGCATGTCCCACCGAGAGGAGGCCCCAGGGAAGACCCTGGACATGCTGGAGGGACTATGTTTAAACTGAGATTTTTAGGATTTACGACCTCATCTATGGCCATGGGTGTTTATTAACATAATTGGAGTCTTGTAGATTTGTTTGTTTAGTTCTGTAAATCCAGGATGCCTGGCAGCTCTTCATGCCTGTGCGTGTGTGTTGCAGGTGGGGGTCACACCAGCATGTTGCGGTACGATGACCACATTGTGTGTAAGCCTCTGATCAGCAGAGAGCACCGTTTCTATGAGTCTCTGCCTCCTGAGATGAAGGAGTTCACTCCCGAGTATAAAGGTCTGTGTAATTTTAATAAAGAAAATTACAGAGAAATTACTGACATCGATCGATCGATCGATGTCAGTAATTTCTCTGTAATTTTCTTTATTAGTAAAATTAAGTAATCTATCGATTGTTTTTCTAGGAAAACTGGAGCACCCAGAGAAAACCTATTGTTCAAACAATTCCTTGCACTTCAGGATTATTAATGACGTCTTGAAAATTTGGTCAGCTGTGAAACGTATTTCTTCATTTTGGCCTGGGAATGACTGGGAGTTTTACCGTTTCTTTTCGGCATTTCTCAGAGAGCTGCACAGATTTGACGTTCAGTGAGGGAATTCTGTCCGGCATGATATTACTAACTCTCTGACGACTCAAAGGTCTGGAAATATTGCTGCTTTTTATGTTTGTCAGCAGTATACACCGTTCTTCCCACACTGGGGACTTGAGGGATGATTTCCTGGTTCTTCTTGACAGCTGGCAGACTCTTCCAAACTTCATAATAAATGGACTGTTTTTGTTCCTGAAGCTAGGATATTTTATTTTCACGTCCAGACACTCTTTCCAATTTAATTAAGGAAATCATTTCTTTCCTTTCAAGGTCACGGAGTTCCTTCTTCTCCTGCTGTTTCTGTTTTATCTGGGAATCCCACGAATCAGTCATAGACTTGGTAGCTGCAGCTTTTTTCTCTTTCTCCATCTTTTGACAGTTTTGCTCTGCAGCTACCCGATGTTTCATTTCTTTCAGTAACTTGTCCTCTGTAAAAGCCCTTTTGCTTGCTTCTTTCTTTCTTACAGTCCTGCTCACCATTATTGGCAACCCTTCATGTTTTGCATAGCTGAGTGAATATCTTCAGAAATAAATGGAAATGTTCAAAACGTAAATCAGCAGTATCTTTCAATTTGAGGTCCAAAGTAATTTAACAAAGACAATTACCATTTCAACATAAATATTTTTATTGCAAAGGACAAAACAGAAAACCACAGCATGTGCACTAATATTGACACCCCTCCTTAATATTTGGTTGCACAGCCTTTGGCAGCAATGACAGCCTCCAAACGTTTCTTATATTCATCCATAAGCTTCTTGCACTTCTCGGGTGGCATTTTTTCCCACACTTCTTTTGCAATATGCTCAAGCTCTTGTACATTTGCAGGGTTCCTTTCTCCAATGGCAGATTTCAGCACCCTCCAAAGATTCTCAATTGGACTGAGATCTGGACTCATTGCTGGCCATTTTAAAACAGTCCATTTTTTCCCTTTCAAACATGCCTGCGTGCTTTTGGGGGCGTCCTTTGGGTCGTTATCCTGCTGGAGAACCCAGGATCATTCCCTCAAACCAAGCTTCCTTACACTGGGCAAGACATTTCGCTCTAGAATTGCTTGTTAATCTTCTGATATCATAATACCTGTGATACAGTCAAGGCCTCCAGTACCAGATGCCGCAAAGCAGCCCCACAGCATTATGGATCCTCCACCATGCTTGACTGTTGGTATGGTGTTCTTTTCTTTAAAGGCTTCATTGCGCCGTCTGTAAACATATTGTTTGTGTGAATTACCGAAAAGCTCCACTTTTGTTTCATCTGTCCATAAAACGTTGTCCCAGAAGGCTTGAGGTCTGTCCAGGTTCTCTTTTGCGAAGATCAAGCGTTCTTTTTTATGTCTTTTCTTCAGCAATGGGGTCTTCCTTGGCCTCCGCCCATAAAGCCCCACTCTGTTTAGTGTGTGCCGTATAGTACTTGTTGAAACAATCACACCAGACTGCTCCAGGTTGGTCTTTAGGTCTTTAGATGTTTGACGTGGTGTTTTTTTCCACCATTCGCACCAACCGTCGAAGACTTCTGTCATCAATTTTTCTCTTCCCCCTACGTCCAGGGAGGTTCTTGACCGTTCCATGCCTGGAAAACTTCTTAATAACATTACGCACCGTTGAAACAGGGATACCAAGGTCTTTGGAGATGGCTTTATACCCTTTGGAGGTCTTGTGCTTACAAATAATAGCATTTCTGGTGTCCTCGGACAGCTCCTTTGTCTTTACCATTGTCACATGTTAAGATGGACTAACAGGTGGCTTTTAAAGTACCAACATGATCATTCATTGGTTAATTCATGTCACATGTGTGGAGGCAGTTCATCACAAGTGATCTTTAGTTGTGATTTGCAACAGGTGAGCCGAATTGGGTTTTCATACTGATTTGCTGCAAAGGGTGCCAATACTATTGACATGGTAAACATTATGTTTTTCTTTGTTTTCCTCATAATGTTTTTTTTTTTTTTTTATTCAAATTTTTATTATGGAACAACAAGGAGGGCGTGTATCACCTCCATTTACAAAAGGTGGTACAGACATTTATTAGCATCCATTCAGTTTAACATATTGATCCATATTACATACCCCTTCCTGTGTCTATCCTACCTCCGGTATTTAGTGTTCCATTTTTTTTTTTTTTTTTTCCCTTCCTCTACCCCGGACCCTCTCAGAGGAACGGGGAGAAAAAAGAATGAACAAACTGGTACCACGTCATAAAAACTTTCGTGAACTGTAAAACAGAATACATCGAACAGAGTAGCTAAAGAACAGTGGGTGTCACCTCATTTTCATTGTTATCAGATCTGGAGTCCATGAAAGTTTGCCATGGGGTCCAGGATCTTTCAAATCTGTCCTGCTCCAGTTTCAGTGCGAATGTCAGTTCCTCCATCTTGCGAATGTCTTGGATGATGTTTATCCAGTCTTGTAGTGTGGGTGTTTTATCCGTCATCCATTTTCGAGTGATTGCTTTTTTGCTGGCAGTAAGCATTATATTGAACATGTATGTTTTATAGAACCCCTTTACACAATTTGGTCTTCTGCCTAGGAACAACGTCTCAAAGTCCAGAACAAGATTGACCCCAATAACAAACTCTACACTTTGTTTAATTGTCTCCCAGTAGGAAAGTAGTTTAGGACAGCTCCAAAAAATATGAAAGTGGCCGGCTTGACTCGACCCACATAACCTCCAGCATGTTCTGTCTGCATTTCTGCCCCTCTGAGCTGGTGTTTTGAAGAAGCGTGTAGCAGTCTTCCAGGCAAATTCCTTGTAGGCTAGTGATGATGTACATTTCCAACAGTTATTCAAAATATCAGACCAATCCTCAATGTGAATTTGATCGTTCCTTTCTTTGTCCCATCTCTCCTTTATATATAGTGTATTCCCACCCGCCAAGATTTGTAGTTCATTATACATTTTAGACGTTAATTTATTAACGGGGGTTGATTGATACGATTTTAGAAAGATGTTCAATATGTCGACAAATGTTCCGTCTAGCTTATCTTTGTTTGTTTTTTCTAGATAATGCCGGATTTGTAGATAACGGAAAAAATCTCTGTTATCAAGGCCATATTTTTGCTTGATATCTTGAAAGGTCCTCAGACGACCTTTTTGATATAAGTCATTGTATTTTACCAAGCCCTTATCAATCCACTTTTTAAAAGTAATATCTGTTTTATTTGGGGTAAAATCTTGATCATATGCTATCCACCTGATTGGTAAACATGATTCTTTATTTTCTCTTACTAATTTTGACCAGGTCTCGAGTGCTGTTTCTGAACATGGATTGAGTTCTTTAAGGTCTTTTATTAAGTCTATATTTCCAATTGCTGCTTGCAAGGGGACACCAATGCTTTTGCATTCAATCTCCTTCCATTTTGCTGTGTATGAGGGATCACACATTTCCACCAGTGGGATTATTTGTGCTGCTTTGTAGTAGTTATTCATATTTGGGAGTGAGAGACCGCCTTTACTTTTATTTAACTGTAAAGTTTTAAATCTAGTCCTTGGCTGTTTCCCTTGCCAAATAAATCTTGAAATCAGTTTGTCAATTTCTTGGAACATAGATTTGGCTGGTTCTGCTGGTAGTGACTGAAAAAAGTATAGTAACTTTGGCAGCATCATCATTTTGATAGCCTCTATTCTTTGCATGAGACCCAAATAGGGTAACAGGCTCCACCTGGATATGTCGTTTTTTTATTTTAGTCATTAATGGGTCATAATTTACTGAGACAATGTTCCTTGGGTCTTTAGGAATGGTTACTCCTAGGTATACTATTGAGTCCGTGTCCCAATTTATTTTGAAGTTTTCCTTATCAATATTATTGGGTAAATATTTGAATGTCAAAACCTGAGTTTTGTGGGAATTCAGCTTATAACCTGAAAATTTCCCATACTCTATCAAGGTTTTATGTAATTCTGGGAGGGATTCCCGGGGTTTTGCTAAGTAGATTAGAATATCGTCTGCGAAAAGCGCTAATTTTTGTTCAGTATGATTTATCTTAATGCCATGTATTTTGGTGCTCTGTCTAATCCATTGTGCTAAAGGTTCAATAAATATGGCAAATAATAATGGGGATATAGAGCATCCTTGTCTGCACCCTTGCTCGATTTTTATTTCTTCTGATAATCCCCCGTTGATCCGAATCCTACCTGTAGGTTTGTTGTACAATTCCTGAATTATCTTTATAAATTTATTGGAAAAGTTGAATTGGGACAAGACTCTGAATAAAAATGCCCAGTCTACAGTGTCGAATGCTTTTTGGGCGTCTAGACCCAGTATTATTGCTTGTTCGTCAGTCCTCTTAATATGATTAATCACGTTTAGGGTTCTTCTAATATTATCTCTGGTACGTCTCTTTTTTATGAATCCTGTCTGGTCTAAATTTATTATATCTGGAAGAACATGTTCTAGTCTTTTAGCTAATATGGCTGTAAAGATTTTATAGTCTTGATTAAGAAGACTAATTGGACGGTAGTTCGAACAGTTTAGTTTGTCTTTACCTTCCTTTGGGATAACTGTAATCATTGTTTCCCTCCAGGAAGGAGGAATTTGCCCCCCATTTAAAACCCAATTAAATGTTCTCAAAAGAATAGGAGACAGCTCTTTTAAATAGATCTTATACCATTCAGCGCTGAATCCGTCTGGTCCTGGTGATTTGTTTAATTTTAAGTTATTTATTGCTTTTTCAATTTCTTGAGGCGTTATATTTTTGGTCAGGCTTTCATTTTGCTCGTTTGTTACAGTGGGCAGTAACAATTTGTTCAGTAGTGTGTTAGCTTCATCTTTTCCTTCTTGGTCTCTTAGGGCATATAATTTTTGGTAGTATTTTTCAAAGCATTTTCTTATTTCTGTACCGTTATATAAAACTTTATTAGTTGTTGGTTCTCTAATTTTATATATAGTTCTTTCTTCTTGTTGTTTTCTTAATCTGTATGCTAAAAATTTTGATGACTTGGGGCCAGATTCTAAGTAACTTTGCCTTAGGAATAAAAGTTTCTTCTGTATGTTGGTCTGCAATTCATGATCAATTTCGTCTCTGATTTGTTTTATTTTTTGTGTAATTTGTAGATCTACTTTGTTTTTATTTTTCCCCTCTAATTCGGTCAAGACATGTTTTAAATTGTTTAATTTTTCTTGTTTTGTTTTTTTTATAAGAGATGATTTTGCAATTATTTTTCCTCTCAGGACAGCTTTACATGCATCCCATAATATTGCAGGTGAGACTTCTCCATTGTCATTGTCCTGCATATATGTCTGAATTTCTTGCCTTAACTCCTCTTTAATTCTGCCCTTGAGTATACTAGAATTAAGTCTCCATAAGAACTGGGTTTTTGTTTTGTTAACATTTACTTCTATATGAAGTGGGAAATGATCAGAGAGGTCCATCAGCCCAATATGACATTTTTCTACTCGTCCTACGTCCTTGTTATACATGAAGAAATAATCAATTCTAGAATATGTATGATGAGCAGCCGAGTAGAATGTATAGTCCCTCTTTCTGGGATTGAATTCACGCCAGACATCAATTATCCCCAACTCTTTGATCATAGTCCTGATCTTCCTATCTAAGCTGCTATTAATTCTGGGTTGTTTAGAGGTATCTTCAGAGGGGTTTAGTCTTATGTTAAAATCACCACCGCAGACTACTAAGCCTTGTGATTTAGTTATCATCATATCGAAAATATGTTTGTAAAATAACCACTCCGAACGTGGTGGAGCATATACATTGACAAAAGTAATTTCTTGTCCCTCGAGTCTGCCCACTACTATGTTGTATCTGCCTTCCTTGTCTTTATATTCATGGATCATCTCAAATGTGATCCTCCGAGATATTAAGGTCGCCACTCCCCTTCTACGACCTGTTTTGTGTGATGAACTAAAAACCTGATTGAAGCCCATTCTTCTTAGTTTATTATGCTCTACCTCTGAGAGATGGGTTTCCTGTAGGAATAACACCTCTGCTTTTTCCTTTTTCATCTTTCCCAATATTTTCGCCCTTTTTATAGGATTAAGAACTCCTTTTACATTGTAGGTTACAATTCGCAGTGGAGATAATGAAGTCATTGGATTATATAACGCTGGAAATTCCAAGCAAGTGAAATAGGTGACAACCCTAGACTACTCAAACAAAGAACTGAGAACAAACAGAACATTTTAGCATTGTAAATTAAGTTCACACGCATCCATTTAAGGACTTCCTTTCTTTTGGTCTTGTTAATGACCTCAGTGACGTTATAGTTTGTGAGCGATTTTGAGGGAAAACCAGCGCAACTCCGTGGTTGCGAAGGGCCCCCTGGTGGCGTTACCTGTTTATGGCGTCCCATTTTCTAGGCGGTGTGGTCCCCGACTCCAAATAACGTCAAAAGAGATGAAGCATTATTAGTCAAAACAAAACAGACCGGGATATGCTTGATCCCTCCGCTCCTATGGTTGTGCTTGTCCTCTTCTAAACCCCTCCAGTTTCTTCTTATATTCCTCCCGCGCTCCATTTCGTGGATGATCCTTGTCATTCTTTCCCGACTTGGTCCACATCGTGTTCTTGATTTTGTCGACCCACGTCGTAGATGGCTGAATGACGGTGATTTGGTAACCTCGATTCACCATGTCTTTTGTAGCTTCTGCCGCGGAGTTGTAAACACATGTGTTGTTCTCGTAGAAAACTCTCAACCTGGCCGGGAACGGGGTTTGGAATTTAATCTTCTTTTCTCTGAGGACCCGCTTCACTTCGAGGTACTCACGTCGCCGTTTTAACACGTCTGGAGCATAGTCGTGATCCGCTATGACTTTTTTCCCTCCTAGCATGAAGCCTTTCTTTTGCCAGGCTCGTTTTAAAATTTCGTCTTTGACCTTGGATGTGGCAAACCTAACTATTATTGAACGTGGGGGGGCTTCAGGTGGAGCTCTGGGTCCCAGAGATCGGTGGGCTCTCTCAATATTCAAGTCGAGCGATGTCGGAATATCCAGTTTCTCTCTGAGTAGATTCTCTATGAAAGCTGATAAAGATGGTGAGCTTTCCTCAGAGCCCTCCGCAATGCCGTGGAGCCTCAAGTTTTCCCGTCTCGATCTCCCCTCGAGCTCCACCAGCTTAGCCTCGAGCTCGTCCTGCACTTTACTTAGCTTCAATGCTACCTCTTCGAGCTGCTGAACCCTGTTCTCCGCCTCCGAGATGCGCGTTTCTGCCTCGTCCAGTCTTTTGTTTACGTTTTTTATTTCCTCTTTAACCTCTCGGAAGCCCTCACTATTCTCTCGACGTGATTCTCTTAGTTCTTCGAGAATAGTTTGTAGGTTAGCTGTCTCGTTGGCTAAATCGTTAGCCGCTAGTGGAGCATCCAGGCCCGAGTGGTTAGCCATATCGTCTTCGTTCGATTCTTCCTCTCTTAACATTAGGTGTCGAGACTGCAAAGTGCTCTTTGATTTAATCTTGGGCATTTCGGCCCACTTTTAAGTTACTTAATATCCCGCACTTGTGTCGAACCTGTGATTTTCAGTAATATGTCGGGGAGCCACCTGGTTATGCTGTCGCCATCTTGCTTGCTCACCCGGAAGTCTCATAATGTTTATCTTATGTTGTGTTCCGGGGCTCTCTTGTCTTCTTGGTGGGGTTTTGCCCATGTGCCTTTTCCCCATCTTACCACCAGAAGGCAACAGATTCCGGTGGTGTCATTATTATCCTCAGCTGTCCCCGATTACATTCATCAGGGGAGCAGACATAAAGAGTGGGCAGCCAGTCCAGCGTCGCCTGAGTGTTGTGCCAGTCACGGTACCTCTGAGCCCCTCGAGCCCTGTCTCATTGATCTTCGTTGCTCTGAGCCTTTTAGTAATTCTCTGTTTGTCTCTCTGTTGCCTTCAGGTGATCCCTTGGACGCTCTGGATCCGTCGATTAGATCCTGGCTGTTTTATACTGTTTTCAAATAGGAAACCTTTGTGACGCCGTGGAACGTACCCACTGGTTGCCCGAGTTCCCAGACTCATCTATTCCGTTGCTTGCAAGAAGCTTCTGGACCCCGCAGCTGGCGGCCGTACCGCTCCACTGTGTCTCGTTTGCCTCCGAGCCTACCTGTCCTGTACCTACCACCCCAAGACTCGGATCCAAGCACCACCAGTAAGGACAGCGTTTTGTCTGTCTGAGATCTCTCCATTTTCCCACAACCCCTAAACTCACCACTCTGCTTTTCTCCCTCAGTGAACTATTGCTGCACGTTACCGTTGATTTCCCTGGACCAGATCACTCTGAGACATTCTGATAATTGTGTGAGCTGTAATATAATCATTTGAACTGATTTCACTTCTCCCGTTTTGTGTTCTGCATTTGGGCTAGTAGATTCAAACCCAACAAGACAGCTGACCTATTTCATGTAAAATTTGGTTACCCTTCTCCTGGGCCATGCTGTTACAAAGCTGTTTTTGTAAACGGGCATCATCTGCAGCTTCTTTCTTCAAAATATCTTCTAAGCTGTCATCCATACTTTTCTTCACCTCTTCTGTGTTTGGCTCAGACTCGTCTTCTCTCAAAAATATCTGGTTTTTCAATATCTTTTGTTTCCTGATGTCAATTGCCTCGATCTGATGCAGTCTATCTGATTCCATGATGACAGCCATTTGTTGCCTTTCAATTTCAGCCATTTCCTTCTTCTGTTGTTTATCTTCAATTTGAGAATTCAATGTGTCGGCCAGAGACTTTTTCATATTGGCTTTCCTTTCTCTCTGCTGTTCTTCTCGTAACTTTTGGCCTAACTGCAGCTCAGTCCTCTGTTTGCAACGCTTTTCCTCCAAACGTACAAAGTCAGCAGCTTCTTAATTTTTTATATTATCCAGATTGTCATAAACAATCTTCTGACGATCCTCTAGAGATTGGACCTTTTCAGGAACCCTCATCTCACGCTCGTCTTTTGCAAACACTGACGTGGACTCAGTCTGGTTCTGTGTGCTGAGTTGCTGCTGCTCCTTAGTTTCCTCAATTCGTTGCAGACTTTCTGATTCTATCAGGTAACGAGACCCTTGCATTTTAGCCTTGTCCATTCCTATCTTCTTTTGCCGTTGATAGGCCACTTGACTATCCCAGGCATCAGTCAAAGACTTTTGCATCTCAATTTTCTTTTCCCTCTCCTGTTTCTCACGTAACATTTGGAGAAACGCTCGCCTAGCGATTTTGTTATTAATCTTTTCCTGCTCTAAAACCTCTTTGGCAATTTCTTTTCTCTTAATTTTCTCCAGATTTTCATAGGCCATCTGGTTACGTCTGTCTTGAAATGTATTTATTTTAGGAACTTTTCTCTCCCTCTTTTGATTAATATTTTCTGACTGGATGCCATCACTAACACTCTTGTTTTTATAGGCCGTCTTCTTGAAACTGTCTTGAAATGTGCCATCACTAGAGCTGTTACATTTTCTGCATTTTTATGCCATTTGTCATGTTTGTCTTTTGGTGCTTTTTCTCTCTCTGTATCAATCGGATCTAATTTCATAAGTTCCCGTATTTTAGCCTCTTCCATTGCCTTGTTCTGTCTCTTTCTCAAAATTGAAATGTTTGAGAATTGTTTCGCTGTGTAACGATATGGCGAAGCTAGTTTACTGACGTGGATACAGTAAAGATAGCCTGCCTACTGAGACTATAATCCCTTCAAAACACATACATTCAAGTAAGATGATAAATATAATGACTCTGTATTCCTTTCTGCTGGACTCAAGTGTACATAAATTATTTTGATTAAACAATCGCAGAACAAAATTAGAAAAACATACTTTTAAATTTCATTAGGGTTTAATTCTGTCTACCAAAAGCTTAAAGAAAACCCCAATATCGATGCATTTCATCAACAGTAATTATAGATGACCGGAAAATCTCTGTCAAAAGGCTTACTACTATTTACCTCCACCCTCGTCAACCAAGTGAGTAAAAAGAAAATGGGGTAGGTGAGACTGACTTTCATCAGTTTGTCAGTAAACATTTTTTATTACTTTTGTCAGTTTCATGTTACTTCAGTTACCACTGTGGGCTTTTTGTTCATTAACACTTTTATTATTAGTAATATTACCACTGTGTGGAGAGACACGTTCCTGCTTTTATTTTTTTTAATGTTTAAATGTTAATAAATATGTAAATTGTAACTGTCCATTTTAATTTGATAAATTTGCTTTTTCTTTATCGCCGAGTGAGAAATGTCCCCAGATTTAGTCTTGGAAATCTGGTCACAGGAATTATGCATGACGACCTGTATATATATGTATATGTAGTTTAGGCACATGATGACCGTTAGCAGATGTTCTCGGTTTTTGATATAGACGGCATGATGAAGTGGCTGTATCTATACTAAAATAATATATTCAGGAGATTTTTTATGAAAAACTGTACTTTCTTCTGCCCTTTTTCAGATGGTCGGTAGTAAGGAATTTTCCATAAAAAAAGAAATCTAAAATACAATCTATTTTCTGTCAGCAAGATAAAAAAGACTACTAAAGATATAAATGAATGTTTTTATCTGAGGAAGCAGCCTAATTAACGTCTAAGAAGGAAGTTTCAATGAAATGCATAAAAAAATAAATATTTTAGTGCAAGTGAAAACTTAACTAAAATTAGATATTTTACATAACAAACAATAAATTCCTATTTCCTACCACTAATATCAAAGAAACTATTAAAGATTGACAAAATATATGATTTTATATTATTCAGCAGCCTAATTTATCTGTAGTAGAGAAGGTTTATTTAAATCTGATGAAAAATACAAATTTGGAGAGTGGTCAAAAAATACTCAATTTTAAATCGGTGAAATGAGCTTTGGAAACATTTTGTGGTCTAATAAATCTTTGTTAAAAAGTCCCAGACCCCTACAAAAAATTGAGCTTGTTAAGATAGCAGAGTTGGCTGGGAAAAATATTTTTTAATATGGGATCCCAAAAATGCCATGCTTGCTGGTAGGGTCAATATTGAAATTTGTATTATTTTTCATTTCTTAAAGAATCTTCATTTTAAAAGTAAGCTTTTTATACGCTGTATTTTCATGTTTTGCAATATGATTTATATATATTTAAAGAATGTCATTACAAATAAGTTACGTATCACGTTTTAACAATATACTGTGGAAATTATTTATAAAAAAAAAAAAAAACACAACAGAAGATGAGAGGTTTTAGTTTTAACATTTCAGGAATCCCTTTTTCTTCCCCAAACATGTTGTTTCATTACAAACCATATTAAGGAAATGTGTAAATCGATGTCCAGATGTATAACTTATTTTACTATGTTGGCTAGAACATTTAATAATATACGTGATGCGTATATAGTTTTAACAAGATACGTATTTCGTCTAAGATAAGTATCACTCTATAACGTGAGAGCGCTAGACAAAAGTTTTTTTCCTGAATTTTAGCAATGAGCTTCTGTACAAATCAAACCAAAATTAATACTGTTCCATCTGAGGACAGTCAGGAATAAAACCCACTTATGTTTTTCACTTGAATGTGTTTGGCTCATTTGTCTACACTGGGCAGCTCATATATACAAGCATGAATATGTCATAGATAGAGCTATCAGTTACACTTTATTTGACGGGCTGTGTCAGACTAACATGACATAACATCTGTCATGAGCATGAAGGAGTCTTTATGAATGTTTACGACTGTTGTCATGAAGTGTCATTTAGTAAACGACATTTTAATACAAAGCTGCATTAAAAGTGCCACTTTCACATTATACCAACTTCAAGAACAATCCTGTTCTTGAAGTTGGTAACGACGGTTTAGATCTTTGCTGCTCAGCCAGTCAGAGAGAAACGTGGACCAATGCTGCTTGTCCCAGTCTGGTTGGAGGCCAATCAAGCAGAGCCGGTGACTGACTGGATGTCAGTATTTATCAGCTACCAGGTGCATTCGATTAACAGCCCGTCTACCTGCTTCCTGAAAAGAACAAAAACAAACAAATAGTGGACTAGAGACACCTACTGGACAGGAGGGGATTGTCACACAAGAAGAAATTTTCATGGCTTATCATCTGACATTTTCATGGCATCTGACCTCATTGTCCTTTTCTACAGGTGTTGCATGTTAAGTGGAGTTAGTGATGCTCTCAGGTTATCCTGCCAAAGTCGACCAGCAGTTGGTTGCTTGAAGCTCTTTCCCTCCAGGAAGGTGCGTTGTCCAATTGATACCTGTAATTTTTATGGCCATTAAAGTCTATGAATCGCTCTTGGTCTGACCCCGCCCTGAAGCCTTTATGCCATGTGAGACCCCACCAGAGATGAAACTCACAGACAGCCAAGACTTCAAGACCATAGGGGTACTCAAACCCCTCCACCACGTTAAGGTGGCGATTCTGCGAAGGGGAGGAAACCAGCAGATTGCATCAAAGCTTTATATCAATGCAATCCCCCATCCTGAGCAAGCACGGGGCGACAGTGGAGAGGAAACACTCCCCTTTCAAAGAAGAGACCTCTAGCAGAACCAGGCTCAGGGTGGGCGGCCGTCTGCTTCGACCGGCTGGGGTTGGAGAGGACAGGAAAGTGGACAAGACAAACAAAACATACAGTGGAGCTCTGGCTCTGATGGAAGAACAGACCTGAAAATGACAAAGATCATGTTAGTGGTAGAACATTACAAAAACATATGAGGTTTGTTGTGTCTGGTGCCCGTCTAATGTCTGGATTTGATGAAAGACAAGAAATGGAAGAAAAGGGACAGGAGAGAAAGTGAGACAGGATGGAGTGAACAATGGAAATGTGACAACTGACAAGCAAAAACAATATACATTGCACAAAATACATATGTAAACTACAAATTCAAGGATACTTTGTTCCTCATTTTCTCAGCTGCTCTGTATCTTTGTTGTGTGCATGTAACTATGTAATAGTGCTTGTGGTTGTGTCCTAACTCATTTACTTAATGTGAAATCTACATTTTTATTGTAAAAGACAGTTATCAACAACATGAATGTAGGCTATTCCTACGGAACCCATGCCCCATAGACGCATCTGACCCAGTACAGACTCTAAAGGACAGGAACAACAACTAAAAGCCAACAACAAAACAGGTGATTAAAGTCAGCCGACAATGCCCCATCCTACCATAGAATAAGGACTTCCTACCACATGCCTACCAAGACCACTACCCTATAAAAGGGGCACACCAATGAAGTTTTTGTGTGCAATGGATAATAAGTGTAATAAAACCTAAACATTGTAGTACAATACATCCCAAAGACAATTTTGCACACTCTATATCATCTAAGGATGATGCAGAATATCCACCTAAAACACGTGTTTTATTTTTTCAAGAGGATGAAAAATAGATCACCAAGAAAAATCTCACTGATCTCTACTTCAACTAAAGGACCCTTTTTCGTCTAATGGGAAGAAAGGAGCATAAACCTATTAATCTCAATTTCACCCAGCAAAATCTACGAAACTCCAATTATGCTATTAAACACCCATGGCCATAGATGAGGTCATGAATCCTAAAAATCTCAGTTTAAACAAAGTCCCTCCAGCATGTCCAGGGTCTTCCTCGAGGCCTCCTCCCTTTGGGACGTGCCCAGAACCCCTCACCAGGGAGGCGTCCAGGAGGCATCTGAATCAGATGCCTGAGCCACCTCAACTGGCTCCTCTCGACGTGGAGGAGCAGCGGCTCTACTCTGAGTCCCTCCTGGATGAGTGAGCATCTCACCCTATCTCTAAAGGAGAACCCAGACACCCTACGGAGAAAACCCATTTCGACTGCTTGTATCCGCGACCTGGTTCTTTTGGTCATGACCCTAAAGCTCATGACCATAGATGAGGGTGAGAACGTAGATCAACTGGTAAATAGAGCTTTGCCATTTGACTCAGCTCTCTTTTCACCACGACAGACCAGTACAGCGCCCACCTCTGCAGACGTTGCTCCAATCTGCCTGTCGATCTCCCGCTCCCTTCTTCCCTCATTCGTGACCAAGATCCCGAGATACTTAAACTCCTCCACTTGGGGCAGGACATCCCCCCGACCCGGAGAAGGCACTCTACCGTTTTCCGGCTCCAGTACCCTCTCGTTCCGGGGCAAACCCCAATGTACAGGCACCGAGATGGGGGGCAACAAGTATGCCCTCTCCTGCCCAGTGCCTCTCACCGAGGGCAACTCCAGAGTGGAAGGACATCCAGCCCCTCTCAAGGAGACTGGTTCCAGAACCAGAGCCATGCGTCAAGGTGAGACCAACTATTTCTAGCTGGAACCTCTTAACCTCAGACACTAGCTCTGGCTCCTTCCCCACCAGAGAGGTGACATTCCACGTCCCAAGAGCCAGCTTCTGCTACCGAGGATCGGAACCTGTCCTTTAACCCTAAACCTTAATCCTCATCCCAAATTAGACTAAACTAACTACCAACAAAAAATGTTAAATGTTGTATCGTAATGTTTGTGTGATGTGTAGTTTACAAAAACCATGGATGATTGAGCAGTTCTTGCAGCGTGGGACGCTCCTCTGGGTCTGTCATCAGGCACCTAGTCAGAATATCCTGGCAGTCTGGAGGGTCAAAGGTCAAAGTGCAACAACAATTAGAGCTGTGGACAGAGGACAGATTTATATATGCTATGAGAACATAGAATATAATGTTTGTCTCACTTTTGGAAAGCTTCTTGCTGATCTTCAGCTTCTTTTTGAGAAATTTGTTTGTCTCAAAATTCTTATAATGGAGAACTTCAAACAAGATCACTCCCAGTTGCCACACTGTTGTGGGTCCAGCAGAATATTTCTTTTGTGTGCAATATTCTGGTGATCGAAGAGCATGGGTCCCTAGAAAATGTGTCAGAATTAAGAGAGTCAGAAAGAAGAACAGTAAAAAGAATCTTTGATTTCTCAGAACTGATAGAAAGAAGTGGGATATCGTACCTTGGAAGATGGTAAATTTCCTTCCACGGTCAAAGCGGCTCAGACCGAAGTCTATGAGATAGGCTCGTAGGCCTTCTGAGCTCCTCTCAATAAGGACATTTTCCGCTTTAATATCTCTGTGGAAGATGTTTGCATCCTGAAGTTGAATCGATGCTTCCACCAGCTGTTTCAAGATGATCTGAAAGACAAAAATGATTTGAAGCTCATAATTCTGCAGATTGATGTTGGACTTCAGTGAGAAATACATTGACTTGTAAAGATTTTCATTTTCATATGGATTTTTTTCACATTACACCCACACACTTCAATGTTTGTAGAGACATTATGAGATGCATTAGCATAAAGTTTTACAAAATTGTTTTACGGAGAGAATATTGCACTGTATTTCATTCCTCTGATTTTATCATATTCACGATGAAACAAAATCCCCAACTGAAGCAGTAACTGACAATATTTAAAAAATCCACTCGAATTTCCATCCAGCAGCTTACCTTGGCCTCCTCCTCAGTTAAACAACCTTCATGGTCATCAAGGTAGACATTGAGGTCCTGTGAAGGCATGGGTCTCTCCATCACTATGAGCAGCTCCTCCTCCAGTTCATACCAGTCCAGCAGGGACACTGTGGCTAACCGCCCTGATGAACTGGTAGTCCGATTCTGAAGCTTCATCATGATGGCCACCTCCAACGCCATCTGCCTACCGTTCTCATCCTGAAACATCAAAGCAAACAGGAGAAACCCACAATGCATCTGGAATCCGATAGGACTTAAAGTCAGTCCTAGATGCTGTTGTTCACTTACCTTGTGTTTGTACACCATGTCATTTCGAATGTGTTTGATGGCCACCTATACAATAGAAACCAAAGATTGCTCAGCAATGGGAATGTCCTTAAATGTTCATATTTTCTGAAGTTGCTTGACGTTGAGTTATCAGTGTTTTGACTATTATGGTGAGTTCACACCAAACGCTTTTTGATTGTCAGGCACGTTTGGTTTACATTCAAAGTCTATGCGTAGGTGTGTCGAGGGCTGTTGCGTGTCCACCGTCCAGCGCAACGTGATTTGAACCGTTTGGAGGTTTTGACACGTCAAGAGCGTCCGATGCACCTCCACATGGATTTAAAATGTAAACCAGCGAAACGCAAGATATGTCAAGCGTCTGCATTCAAAGTGCACACGCGTTGAACTTGAAGCGTCAAACGCCTATTTGATGTGTGGAATGCATTTGTTGTGAATGCACCATTAGAATCGAAAGAAAATTTAGCTGTCTACTTTGGTCTTTCCAAAATCAAATTTAAAATTACAAGAACTGAAAATGTTCACAGTTGTGCAATTCTAGTATTTATTAGTAAATATTACACATCTGCACCTTTATCCTTAAAGTCTCATTGGTTAATGAAATAATTTATCTAATATAGTCTTACTTTACAGATCTGAACGTTTTCAGTTTGAGATGTTATTAGCTAAAATCACCTGAAACAGAGTCTGACTAGCCATTAGACTTTCACCACTATGAGGATATTAACTCTTTATTTACAAACTTTGACTCCTACTGACCACAGTTAGAAGAACTATTACTGATAACTTCACAGAGCCTCATTTTAAGTATTCCAAATACACCTACAGGTAATTTATCCACTTCTCGATATCCAGCAAACACAGATCCATAGCCTCCTTTTCCCAGTAGATGCAACTCAGTATATTTTTCCTGGAATTCAGCTAAACACATGAACACATCTTTAAATTTCATAAAGCATCAGAATAAACTCTGTTCACTAATGTTATCTTAGATCTAATTATCACCACACCTTAAGTCTCTCTAACAAATGCTTATATTACAATTCTATTGAGACTTAACCTCTGACCTCTTTGGGAATCCACTTCTTCTTTTGTCTTCTTGGTCTTCTTCCTTCTATTCCTCAGCTGTGGTTTCTCAATGTCCTTGTCCTCCCTCTTCAGATTCCTCTTCCGTAAATCGCCTATTCCTGAGCTGCAAAGTTCCAGGTTGGAGCTGCTGGACTCTAATAATGAAAAAAAAAAAACACAGAAACAGCATGAGTGTTTTAACAATATTTTCCATAAGAGAAAAACATCCCAACAGAAACATAAGACTTATAGTGATGTGTAAAAACACTTGTCCTCTTGCTTTTGCACATTTTGTCACATTACAACCACAAAACCTAGAGTATATTACTGAGATTTTATAAGAAAGACCAATATAATGTAAAGCACAACTTTCAAGTGCTAAGCATTGTTTAAAGAACCACTTTTTGCTGCAACATCAGATGATAATCTTTTGAAGTTTTTCTCAATCAGTTTTGAATAATCAGATATATTTAAACCTTGCAACAGATTATCAATCTGATATTTGTTTGGACTATGACTAGGCAATTATAGGGTCATGTTTTGGAATGATGTCCAGTCTTTTCAGTCACACATATGCTTTTATCTATCATTTTGGTCTGTCAACATGCAGAAGAGAAAATTAACAGACATTTCACCAAAGTAGCCAACCTGTGCTGATGTCCACTGGCTCTTTGGTTACGACCTGCTGCAGGAGCCCCTTATTCTTCCTCTTAGCTGGTGTTAGAGATCCTTCTCCTTCTTCTGTTATTTTCCTCCTCAGTCTCCTCACAATCCTCTTCTGGTCCTGGTGGCTTTTGGATGGTCCGAACATCTTAGAAACCCTGGTCCATTTTCGGCGGTTTTCTTTTTTAACCCTTTTCCTTCTCTTTGGTCTGCTGTCTTCAATAGCCTCAGCACACTGTGGCATCATGCTGCTGCTGTTGATCTCTAAAGTAAGAGATGTTGGGAATAAATAGTGATTATTTATTACATCTTTGGTCTGTCACTATAAGCCAATTAACAATTAGTTTGATCAAAGCAGCCAACCTATGAGGATGTCCACTGAGGAGGAAGACTCTCTGGTTGAAACCTGCTCTTGGAGTTCTTCCTTCCTGCACTTGGCCGGTGTTGAACCTTCTTCTTTTCCTTCTGTCAGTTTCCTCTTCAGTATCCTCCTGGTTCTGATCTCGTCCTGACAGATTCTTGAGGTTCCGGCGATCTCAGAGGTCCTGATACTTTTTCTGTGGATCTCATCTCCAGAATTTCTCCTTTTATTTGGTCTGCAGTCCTCAGCAGACTCACCAGTTTGTAGCATTATGCTGCTGCTTGTCTCTAAAGAAAAAGAAATTGAGGAAAATTTGTAATTTCTTATTACAGTTTGGTCTGACATTTTGGTCTGTCAACATACAGAAAAGAAAATGAACATTAGTTTGATCAAAGCAGCCAACCTATGAGGATGTCCACTGAGGAGGAAGACTCTCTGGTTGGAACCTGCTCCTGGAGTTCTTCCTTCCTACACTTGGCCGGCGTTGAACCTTCTTCTTCTTCCATCATCTTCCTCTTCAGTGTCTTACTGGTCCTTATCTGGTCCTGGCAGATTTGTGAGGTTCCAGCGATCTCAGAGGTCCTGATTCTTTTTCTTTGACTCTCACAGTCCTCAGCAGATTCTGTACATTGTGATGTCATAATGCCGCTTCGCTCTATATTGAGAAATATTATGGAAAATTAATGATTGTTTAGAGTGCATGTTTAGTATTTCTGAATCACCTCACAGACTGATATCTGATCAGGGACTTTATTACATAAACTGTTGAACATTTAACTCATTTTCATACAAATTCATGTTTCTATGAGAAGCCGACAGAGATTGACACATTTCAATGTTCCTAACCAATGGAAGTTAATAAAACAGAATTTCTGAGCAATAAAAACTCAAACTCTCTTAACTATACATCAAGAGGTTTATAAGACTGTTATTAAGTGTTTAAAATGACCTAAATTTTTTAGAACCACAACACTTTAAAACATTATTTTTTTCTACTATCTTCTACTCTTTAAATTGCAGAATTAAGTTAAAAATCAATTCAAGATTAATGAACTTAAAACAAGTTTAAACAACTTGTCTCTTGTTGTTAAATCAACAGCATGAACTTTAATTTCTTAATTAAAATCAATATAATTTTCTTGTTGACTTCAGTTACATTTTCAACGCAGTAGGCAGACTTTCATTTTCAAGTTAAACCATCTTCAAATATTTTACAGTATAACTTTCCAAAAAACTGAAACATAAACCTTGTCTTGATAAGTAAGAGTGAAACTCAAACTCATTACCTTTTGTTCTCCTCAAGGCTTGGCTTTTACGTTTCTGTTCAGATTCTTTGTCCATCTTTGTTTTTGGAGATTTCCGTGTAAATTTATTCACTACAAGACAAAGCAGGTTGAACTCTGAAAGTTACGTCTCACTCTATCTGAGATTTCTGACGAACTGAGCTCAAACAGAATGTTGGGTTCTGAACCCAACCAGTGTGACATCAGGAAAAACATTCCAAACTTTGGGTCACAAATGTTAGAATGGAAGTGATGATGCCTAGTAACCCTCTGACTTAAACCAAAACAAACCTACAGAACAGGAAAATCCCCCAAAACAAATAAAAGTAATATATTTTCTGTTGGTTTTCCAGGAAAGAGTTTGAGGAATGAATCCCAAATATTGGAGCCACACAAAGCTCTTCATTAGTTTTTATTTTCTTCACAATCTTAAGAGCTTCAGCTGCTATTTATAGCATTTTTATTAATCAAAAATGATTCAAAGAAGCAACTTATAGCATTTCCAAATAAAATTTTATTTGACAGGCAGGCTTACACTACCGGTGTCCGACCCTTTTGCCATCAGTGCCAAATATGTTCATAATAAAAGAATGCAAATAAGCCAAAATAAAATATTTTTATATTTGAGAATGTTCTTTTTCATCTTACCTGAACTGAAAACAACACACATAATAGTACCGTAGTTTTGGAGTGCACCTTACTATAAGCCGCATCTGCAGTGTTTATAATAAAAAAAACACAAAACTGGAAACGTGCATACATACGCTGTACCAGTCATAAACAGTTGATATCTCTGCTGCTCTCGGATTTTCACATGGACGCAGCAGAGCACTGCACAGGGACGGATCTAGAAAAATTATCTATGAGGCGGCAAGATTTTTCAGGGCTGGCAGCATATGGCACTATATATATATATATATATATATATATATATATATATATATATATATATTTTAAACATAATATGTCTCATAATTGTGGTTTTGGCGCCCCCTACTGGTTTCCTTTAAATACGATGGAAAACCGACAAAAATTCCACATGGTCTGTTCAGCGCTCTGCAGTGGTAAGCCATCAAATCCGGTTCTCTTCTGATTAATGTTGGTGCTTATGTTCAAAGGCTAACGTTGAGTTTTGTTACAGTATACAGAGTGACTAGTGGACCAGTAGAGAAGTTCACTGCACTATTTGTGTGCAGTTGACCACTCATTTCAGGTAATTGAAATGAGTATAAAAAAGTACGTGGTGGTTCATTAGCTGATTTAAACACCTGCTTTACTGATGACTTGGTGTGAGGGTTGTCCTCTATTAGCACAGCACATGTTAAGGTTGCCGAAGTCAGTAGCAGGCTAGCAACAGTTAGGCTAGCATAACTTACCCACTGCTCCTTTTCTCAATATTTTCTTTAATCTAAAACTTTTTCTTACCTGTTAAACCCATGAACCTTGTTACGTTTAACGATCAGTGTTGAATTAACAGCAAAACATTGCGTCCTTTTTTCAGACTCTTTGAGTGATTGTGGTATTTTCCGGACTAAGTACCGATATTCTTGATTCAATGGACAGCAATGGCGCATGCGTGGCGATTCGTTCACGCGGAGTTAACATGCAGCTGCTCTATTTCCTCCAATACTACTAGATCGATAGCGCGCGACTTAAAAGCTGCATCATGTGAACTTCTTTGTGTGGTTTCCATGATGAAGGGGTACGAGATCTAAGAAATTTCTCTGTCGAGCCTGCTGCCAGCATGTGCTTGTTCTAAATAAAAATTAGCTCTTTCTTCTTTGATTTCCAATTTTGACTTCCCAGTGGCGCAGCACCCCTAAAACTCCAGTTTTAGGAGTGCAGCGCCCCTGAATAGGGTTGTCACCCATCCCGTAAAATACGGAGTCGTCCCATATTTGGCCATTAAATGTGTGTCTCAATTAGAACCGATAACTGTTCGATAGACACGCCTATCATATGTAACGGGTGGCATCAATGAATTTCCGGAAGTCATTCAGTCAGGTTTCAATGAGATATTTTTTTTATTCTGGGGAAGAAGAGTAAAACTAATCAACCACCTCTTCAACTCCTTCTCCCTGCACTCCAGCCACACAGCAGCGCGGAACAACGCTCTCTACTAACATTTCTTTTTCTCTGATTCAACAAAAGTCAACAATAAAAAGAAATCTTCTCACAAACACCATAAACTAAAAACAAGAGGAGAAAACGCCACCTGGTGGCCACAGCAACAATACAGTGGGAGAGAGTTAAATAAAAAGAGATAAAAAATATAACTTAAAATAAAAATACATACCTGGGGAAGAAGAGTAAAACAAATTAACCACATCTTCAACTCCTTCTCCCTGGACTCCAGTCCTAAAGGTGAAAATAAAAACAATGTTCAACCTAGCTGTGCTGAACTAGCAACGGTTGTTCGCGCCAAAATTTTAAAAAAGGAAATTATAATTAAACTGTTTATAAAAACCCACAATGACGGTCAAAATTGCAAAATAACACACTAAGAAACAATAATAAACAACTTATGGTAGAGACCTCTACATAAACAACATACATACAGAAAAACAAACATATATCGCAGCAGCGAACTTTCCTCTGACTTACCCACAGCAGCGCGGAAAATCGCTCTGAGGGAAAAGGAGGGAGCGGAGGAGTTACTAGGACTGGAATGAACTACGGAAGCCAAGGAGACACAAACGAGGCAGAGTGCAGAAGGGCGACCCCCGCAGGCAAAAACAACGAACAATAAATAAAAATAACTGAATAAGATAAAATTCACAAATTCTCAATTTAAAATAAATTAGATATAACAATTTTAAAACTAGTAAACCACAGCTGACTTCCTATCAATGAAGACAAAACATGCCAAGCAAAAATGCACCAAACCTGCAGCCCAGGAGCCGTTCTAGACTGGGGTCCAAGAAGGGTTCTGAAGAAATGATACTAAATAAATGTCTTTTTTAAAATATTCAATGGTAGATATATTTTAAATCTTCATAATTTTATTTTAACAATGAATTAAAATTATAGTACTTTACTTTAAGGTTTTAGCTGTCTTTGTTTAATTCTCTTTTAAGTGTCTTCGTAGGAAAAAAACACACAGACTACATGGACCCCTCTAGTAAATTTGGTGTAGAACCAGACCAGCCTCCAAAGTAAACAGTATATATATATATATATATATATATATATATATTATATGTATTTTAACCAGCTAAAAGAGGCCAGACTTGTATCATCAGCATCTTTGTTCAGATGACAATTTTCAATGCAAAATATTATGCTTAGAAATTTTTTGCAATGGCAAATTTTAAATGGCAACGCAGTACTCAATTTAGAATATTTTTTTATATTCATGAATGGAAATTCTCAAATATATTGGACAGTAATGGTTTTATTTATTTGAAGAGTATTTTGTACTTCAGTACGAAATGTATGTGTGCAAAATATTTGGATAAATAATGGGTTAGTCTGATCCCGGTCCTTAGCCTTGTTAATTACTCTTATTGGTCCTTTTTGAAGTTTGATTAGTGACTGTTGTGTTGTTTTGTAATTAATTTCCCAAATCTCCTTGGAGTCACTTAAATAGTCAGCCAGGAGTCAGCCAGATCTAGAGAAACTAATTCATGTGTTTATCTTCAGTCGTATTGATTACTGCAACAGCGTCTTCACAGGTCTGTCCAACAAATCAATCAAACAGCTGCAGCTGATCCAGAATGCTGCTGCTCGCGTTCTCTCTAAAACCAGGAAGATAGAGCACATAACACCAGTTTTAAAGTCCCTCCACTGGCTCCCTGTAGTTCAGGGGTCCCCAAACTCGGTCCTCAAGGGCCGGCGTCCTGCATGTCTTAGTTCTCTCCCTGGTTAAACACACCTGGATCAAATGATGGCCCGTTAGAAGGCCTAACAAGAACACTGACATGCTGAAAAGGTTGTTGGTGCCTCCAGGGAGAGAACTAAACCATGCAGGATGCTGGCCCTTCAGGATCGAGTTTGGTTACCCCTGCTGTAGTTCAAAGCATAGACTTTAAAATACTGTTGTTAGTTTATAAATCACTCAATGGTTAGGCACCACAATACATTAGAGATCCACACAGACTGTTTTGCGCCCTGCTGTGGTAAGTCATCAAATCCGGTTCTCCTCTGACTAGTATTTGTGGTTGTGTTCGGGAACTAAATTGAAGTTTTGTTGCGGTACACAGAATGAGTGGTGGACCAGTAGGGGGAGTTAACTGCGCCGTTTGTGTGAACTGTTCATTACAGTAAACAACTTAAATGCCAACCAATTGGCCTCTGTGTGTGCATGACGGGACGGGTAATAGGGAAGCTGTTACATATGCACCACAGATCTGGAACAAACTTCCAGAAAACTTTAAAACAGCTGAAACGCTGACTTCCTTTAAATCTCAACTAAAAAGCCACTTGTTTAGAGTTGTATTTGACACGTAATCAATTACAAATTTATTGACGGAACCTGTCTTAATGTTGTGTTTTGATTGTTAATTCTATGTTGCATGCATAAAATACCCATGTATTATAAAAACATGGTAAAATTCAGGCAACGAAAACTGCCAGTATTTTAACGTATTTCCCGATATACCAAAAAGTTTGTACAATAAAGTATTTCCGAAGATAGGGTTAAAAGAAAAAATGAAAATGTGGTTTTGCCATAGTAAATCCGGTCATACTGCCTGAGGCTTAATATCTCCGCAACCGTGACTTTAGCAGTTCAGAACTGTAACCTTTTCTATGCAACTTACTATAAAAACAACACATATATTGTAAAGATTAGTCTACGTAAGTAAAAAACACAGCAGGACTGTGATATATTGACATTTTATTGTAAAACAACAAACAAAATAAAACCTCTGGTAAATTACTGGTAGCTGCTTTTACCAGAATTTTACAATAAAAATGACAGTACAACACACAAGGAAGTGTAATTTGTCAGCATTTCAATATGGACAGTTATAAAGAAAATAAGGGCAAATTAAACAAAAATACAGATTACAAGTAATCCACTTAAGAAACAATTTCTAATTAAAAATTCAGTTAAAAAAGTACAGATGCTTTTTCCTGTCCAGTTTCCTCATGGTATTACTGAGATCTGTGAAAAAACAAAAAAATAGAAACCCAGCATGTGTCCATACCAGGGATAACCTATTGTAGAAGTAAAACCGGTGATGAAAGGATTCTTGCACTGGGTTGAGAGCAACAAGTCACTGAGTTCAGACTTTGCTCAGGATGGTGTGCATCATGGATACGGTCTTCCCAGTCGCAGGTTGAGCCTGAGACTCATATCTTGTCAATCAGCTGGAAAACTGAAAAAAAGCAAAAGGTAGAATGAGGCACTACATGAACGTCATATAAACTCAGCATTCGCTTAAATGTTTGTTCCACCCGTGTTGGCTTGCAGATGGAGACTGGTACTTCAACCAGGCAGTGTGATCATTTCTGACTGAAAATGAATTTTAAAAGTACATTAAATTAGTGTTTAAATCACAGATGGGACACTGCGATAGAATAAAATGTCAACAATGAGTGTTACTTTTTACTTTCCTATAGCATCAAGCTTAGAAAAACGAAAGCAACTAAGGGTAAATGAAAATGGATAACACACCCTAAAATTACCACTGCAGGTAACAGGATGCATCTATCAGTACAAGTGTTTCACAATCTAGAGGAAATGCTCACATTGAACTCCCATTTTACATTTTTTAATAGTTCCAGAATGTGTCTCACATAAGCTTATCCTAAACAATACAACCATGAGACACAACATAGATGAGTGAGTCTGAGCCATAAGAGATCTGAAAATTAAAGGGCTTAAAGAATTTAGGTCGCAACATCTAACAATTGAAACTGTGTGAATTTAATGGACAACGATAAAAAACTCAAAGCAACTACAATTGTACTCTTTAGAGACTAAAATCCCTGCTGTTGTTTCACTGGCTGCTGTTCAGTCGACTTTCCTCGTCTGTATGTGGGAAAACCAAAACGTTCCCTGGATTTTGTAAAGTGATAATTGACTGCAGCTTAAGGGCATTTTGGGCTGAAACATTGCCGGTGCACACATGGAGTCGATACCTGATTAATGGAATGCAACGACAAAAGTGGATTGCAGAGAAAAGCAATTAAAAGAAAGGAAAGAGTTTTTACCAGCAGCATCTGAAGAAATTAATAAGCAGTGGAGCTCATACATTGCCTGCCATTTAGTATCTATAGTGTACATATCTATTTGGCTAATGGTATCACAGACTTTGTGGTATTTTTTTCAGCATTTTCTCTCCGGCAGTTCAGTTTCGTTTCAGTGTCTGATAAGCAGAACATTTTCTTGCTCCCTGCTTTATTGATGTTGAACTTTTTTTCACACTTCTATATTTAGGCAGAGATTGTTTTTTTTTGGTGTTCATTGGGAGATAGAACAACTCGGTGCAGCTGGTTTGTCTGAAATGTTGGATGGCTGCTGGTAGGAAGACAGAAGGAAGGCAGGCTGCAGACTGAATGCTAACCCCAACATCGTGACGCGCCGTCATTAACCAAGCTTGGTTTCTGAATGCAATATTAGGCCACGCACAACAAAAGCACCAATCCAAAGAAACAGAAGCCGGTGTTGAATGATTTTGAATTTTTCCACGTTTTGTCACTTCATGCCGGTCAAACTTTCCATATTTTTGTTGATTTTTATCTCATAGAGCAACACAAGCTAGTGATTAATTGATAAGTGGGAGCAAATAGTTTTCAGGACATGCTGCTTTATGTTGATACTTTTGAATGCAGTGGAACCCCTCCTAATCACAGTTTAGCATTTGCAGATTTTCCTTGTAGTGCATAGCTACAGCGTAGTTTAGGAAGCTGAAATACTTTTAGTCCAATCCTAGTTGACATGCTTTGGCTGGGGTTTGCGAAGCAGCCAATCCCTTTTCTCTCCCACTGATTGGCTATACCTAACAGCAGAGATAAAGACTTGTAGATGTAGACTTCTTCTGCTTCTTCTTAGCAGAAGAAGAAGCAGAAGCCATGGAAACCACGGTTTCCATGGTGTGTATGAATGAATATTAAGTAATGATTTAATATTTCTCACTTGGCTGAATTTTAAGTATTCCTGTAAGAGGAGGCGTACACCTTCAAGCTAGATAACAGAAAACATCCATCTAGAGATCTAACAGAATGGTCCAGCCAAAGTCCAGATCCAACAATAGAATCAATACCTAAAACGTGCAAGACGAGACTGAGTTTACAAGGACGCAATTTCATTATACTTTCAAAAACAGTTCCAAGATCAAATATTTCCTTCAATAAGGCCTTTATTCTGGTTCTTAAGACAACAATTCATGAGCTGCAGTACAACATTTACAGTTTCCCAGTGGAGATTGGTGGGCTGCGCTGTGATTGTAATGGAGTCACAGAGCAGCGGACTTCAGCGTACCACTAGAAGTCCAGTCATCGTTGTTATCGCAATGTTCGGCCGATAACATTGCAATAATGTTATCGCAATGTTAAGGTATGTTATCATACGTTAAAGTCCAGTGCGCTTAGTTTAACTCTGGTCCATAACATTTTCCAGCTGCTGCGGTTCCCTTTCACATTGCATTGTGTCAAACTCCTTGGACACCTTGTTCCCCTTCTTGCCTGTGGCGGTGCTGCACCAAGAACCACTGAAGGAAACAACAGGAAAACCTCTACAGAAGACACTGAGCACAACTTCCTTCTTCAGAAAATGCAAACAAAAATGGAGTGGTGTGAGACAAAGCAGTTGGATACGGTGGCCGACAGGTGCAAATGCGCAGCAAAAGAGAAAACATGCAAACAAAAAAAAAGACACCCCCGAATGAAATGCAGCAAACAAAAAGAGAGACGCAAACAAAAAAGAAGACGCCCCCGAATGAAATGCAGCAAATAAAAAGTGTTGAAAACGGAAGTGCTCCAGACCACTAGGGGGAGTCAAAGAAAATAGTATTCATTTCTATGGGACCAGATGCAAGATTCAGAGAAAGAAATTTGAAGGAAAGTAAAGGTATGACTATATTTCTTTTCAGATACGCCGTCTTTTATAAAATTGGAAATATTATAAAAGAAGAGATATTATATTATTAAAGAAGACATATTATATTATAATAATATTTATAATAATATTTCTAATATTATTAAAGAAGACATATTATATTATTAAAGAAGAGATATTATATTATTAAAGAAGACATATTATATTATAATAATTCTTCAGATAATATTTCTTTTATAAATTGGATCGATCTCAAACAATCAGTAAATTCCATTTTTGTTCTTTCACCAGGTTCTGAAGTGCATCTGGTCACATTTGGAAAGGAAAACCTTTAGCTTATTGACTGGAGACCTAAGCTTTTTGTTTGCTGCATTTCATTCGTGTCGTCTTTTGTTTAACAATCCTTGATTGCAATATTTGCTCTCGGGGAAGAGCTTCTTTTGTTTCACCACACCACCTGTTTGCTGCATTCACCGTGGGTAGCTAGATATTTATGCACTTCTCACTATGTCAGAGTTGTACTTAGTCAAAGCTCTTATGTTTTCCTATTATTTTATCCATCTGTATGTAACCGCTTCCTGCTTGTTTCCGGTTTCCAACAACTCCAGAGTTCGCTTCACCTGAACCGAGACCTCATTTCCTCTGACTGTTCTTTTCCCCAGCTGCTTCTACTCATTTATGTATCTGCCTACTGTCTCAAAAATACGAGCCACTAGCACAGCAAAAACTCTTTGGAGAAAAAAATGTAAAAAAAACAACAATAAAAACCCCCCCCAAAAAACATCTTCACATCTCGATTCTTCAGAGCTTCTGCTTGCAATTGGATCTGATCTCAAACAATCAGGAAATTCCATTGGGGTTTGTTGGCACCTCACCAGGTTCAAGTGCATTTTTGGAAAGGAAAAACCTTTAGCTTATTGACCGAAGACCTAAGCGTTAATCCAACCGCGTCGTCTGTGTTTAACAATCCTTGATTCAATATTTGCTCTCCGGGAAGAGCTTCAGGTTCACCACACCACCTGGACACATTACACACAAACAGTGGGTAGCTAGATATTTATGCACTTCTCACTATGTCAGAGTTGTACTTAGTCAAAGCTCTTATGAAACATTTTCCTATTATTTTATCCATCTGTATGTAACTGATATCTCCAAATCCCCCTTTGGTTCCTTGGTAACAAAAAAAGTTATTTGGTTTTTAAAGCTGTTCATCTTAAATTCCCTCCTTTATGAAATAAATTAAACCAATAAAGAAAGTAGAAGCCTCTAATCGCAAAACATAATATTGATACAAAAAAAACAACCATTAACTAAGTACAAGAGCAAATTAAATCAGGTTGGGAATATACATGACAGACAGTAGATGGATGAGAGGTTTCTTACAAGCTAGTGTCACAGTGACACCTAGTGGCCACCAGAGGTTCCAGCAAGCTTTTGGCCTGGAGATGAGCTACTGTTTCTGTGCATACCTGTCAAGTTTCGGATTTCAGAATACGTAAATGTCGCCATGCAGTTCCGACGTCAGACCGTGGAGAAGAAACTGGCGTAAAAGCGGTGGGAGGCCATAATACGGGATATTTACAGGGAAAAAAATAAATAAATAAATAAATTAATAATAATAATAATAATAATAATAATAATAATAATAATAATAATAATAATAATAATAATAATAATAATGGAACGGAGGGTAAAATACGGAAGTTTCCTGATCAAAACGGGAGACTTGACATGTATGTTTCTGTTATATACTCAGCTGAAATCTCTCTTATCTTGGCAAAAATGTTTAATCTGCAGTTCTTTTCTTCTTTTTACCTATTGCTGGCCATCAAAATGTCTGAGAAACTCAGACATTTTGCTGCAGGAGGAACTGGTGCGCTTCATCAGACACATGACATCATGTAAAATCTAAAGACATCAAACCAGGCCTTTGCAGTGAAGCTCAAAGGTGAGCCAAGCAGATTGTGTGTGTTCATACATGTGTGCTGACTTCTTTTGTGCATAAACACACTAAACCTGCCTTCCTTATATTTTATTTTCATTGCATAAAATACTCAAATCGGTCACTAGATGGCGCCATTGTAAAGGTTTGAAAGTATAGTATAAAGCTCAGAGACCCCAGGAAATCTCACTGATGTTCTCATTAAGGATTAAAACTTCCTGCTAGATCATGTTCGAAAATATAAAAGAACAAGTAGCGTCTCAAGCTTCAGCCTCACACACACTTTCATATTTTTAGTGTTGGACCAGGTATTCTTGCTAATTTCAGTCCAGAAGAGCAAGGAAGTAAGCTGAACTTTCCATCGTCTACTGTGCTTTTTTTTGCTTTGTTATTGAAAATGATTTAATATTTCTCACTTGGCTGAATTTTAGGTATTCCTGTAAGAGGAGGCGTACACCTTCGAGCTAGATAACAGAAAACATCCATCTAGAGATCTAACAGAATGGTCCAGCCAAAGTCCAGATCCAAGAATAGAATCTGTGGCAACATTTGAAAACATTTTGCAAAGAACTAGGGCTGAAAATGTGGAAACATGGTAGAGACATCCCTCCAAAAACTAACAACTGTTATTGTGGTGAAATAACAGTTTCTGGAGGTGTGGTATTTTTGTTAGCGCAATGGTGATTTGACACTATGAAAAACATAAATTGCGCAGTAGACATTAAATACAACCAAACCAACATGTCGGCAAACATTTCACAGAAATCATCTGATCATGACCTTTCACTTGCTCTCCATACCACAAGGTGGCAGCATTGCTCCACCGAGAAAGCTGCTCCTCAACACATGGGGGCATCTTAGCTGTGAAGAGCTGATTATCTCTGGTTTGCTGGAAACTCCCAGCACTCCTACAGCAGCTGCTTGAGGTTCCCTGATGTTTTGACTGTTCCTCTCCTGCATTCCTAGGCATCTGATAGAAACTCCCAGCCTACAGTAGCACCCTTTCTTTGAAACCCCTAATGCCAGAATTAACATCCAGTTGCACACGTAAAATTATCACTGATGTTTCTGCTGTCAGTCAGATGTTTAATTCATTAAAGAAGCTGGACCTTGACCTGAGAGAGGGCGTGGTTTGCTAGCGTCAGATGCCTGATTGTTTTTCTCACCAGAGTCTGAATGCTGAGTTTCCCTGTCAGAAACTTCCCTTCGTGCCCAAATTCCCTTTCCTGTTCCTTTGTCCCTCAGTCTGAAGTCCTGTCTGACTAGTTACCATCTGCTCAAAGGCCTTCTCAGAGTCTCAAGGAAAATCTGGAGAATCAAGGACTGAATAAACCATCATCAAGCGCCCAAACACTCAACACTCCTAGAACTCGACTCCATCCACTGCCAGGGAGATCCGTGTCTTACGTTTTCTTCCTGTGTCATCAGTTGTTCAAAACCCATCATTAACCACTGGCCTCTCCTTCACAGTGGCATCCTGGAAGACTGCTGAGACGAAGAAAAAAATAATCATTACATAAGCAATCTCACTAAAGTCTTCAAAAGTGCCTAGTTGTTGCAGAGAGACTCATCTCACTAGAAACATGACAGAAAATCTCATCGGTTTGTGACCTTAAGCAGATTTCAATCATAAAGAGCAAACTGCTGTAAGACTCAAAGAACCAGCACAACATGGGGTTTAGATTGGTCTGGTTTATGATGAATGTACTATTATTACCTTAAACAAACTGCTTTACTTGAAAACGCTCTGATATTCTTGAATTAAAAACCTTTCTGCTGTCTTAAGAGACGATGTTTATAAGACACATTGAGCTATTTAGTCTGTGGTGCGGCGGGTTGCACTGGCTTTTTCTGTGTAGTTTCGGGAACTGACGGTCCGATGAGATACTCCCCCGTTTCCCCGCTGCCTGCTGTGCTCCAATTTTTCACGCTAAGACTGCAGGTGGGTTAAATAAATTCAGTAAAAAACTGTGTGTCAAAATTGTTAGATTGCCAGTCATCGTAATTGCTTGACGACAGTTGTCGAGCCCAACGATGCCACAATATATTGCAAGGTTTAGGTGAAAAGGCGGTAATTAATTTTAGACAGCTTTGTCTGACATTAAAAATTGTTTTGAAATTTGAAATAATAAAATGGGACTAAAAACAAAAGAAATCTCTTAGGGGGCAAATACTTTTTTTCTACAGCACAGTAACTCACAAATAAAACCTCTGAGACCACAAGAGTCACAAAAGTAAGAGTTGAAATGCCTTCAACAAACAATTTGGAGAAATGTGTTTGTCTTTTATGTAGGAACTTAGTAACGGGAAAGCTACCAATACAGTAGTTTCTACAAAACTAGTTAATAAGTACGATCTAGATTTTCTTTTTATGCATAAAAAACAGTTTTCCCTTTGCTGGAACCCTCTTCCACTGTCCTGCTTGTGCTGGAACCCTGTTAGTTTGATAGATTGTTAGCACCTGCTGATCTCGTGGAACAGTGTGAAACTATTGTTAGAGCTGCGCATTGTGTCTGAGGGCCTAATAATAGCGAGGACTTTGATGATGACGTTGCAGATTTCAGAAACTGGGTTTGCCAATTTATAAGATACTCTCAGCGCGTTTCAGTCAGCAACTTCCGAACTTTTGAGCCACCTCAGCTTCTCATGCTAAAGCAGCCATTCCTAAAATATCTCTCTGCTCACAGCATGATGTTGCATTGCAATTGAGCTAGAAGAGACAGAGTCAAGTCACAGTTCAACTGGACCGGATGTTGGACAGTCACTACTGAAAACACCGTCGTTCTCTTAAGCAAATGACCGTCCGTTTCATCAAAAAACTTGATCTTTCACTTGATCTCTGACATTGTTTCGCTGTGTTCAGAAATGCTGATGTTCTGGAGGGTTTTGTGCTGCCGCTGACAGTTACAGGAAAAACAAAACTAAGCAAACCTGTGAAAGCTGCGAGTCTTGAAACCACAAGTCCAGATTATGCAGGTTTCACGTTCCTCTTTTCCTTCTCCTGCTGGTAATGTTTATTTCTCTATTTGCTTTTCTGTCTTTGAGTATCTCCCGGTGTTTTCCCTCCTCTATGTTTTTCAGTCTAAATCTAATCTGCGGTGTTTTCTTCTCTGGCCTTCCCTTCTCTCCTGGGGGTATATCGTCCTCCTTTTATCCATGCAGAACGTTCTCTGGCCTTTGCCCAGTACCCTACAGCTGGTCCCCATTGAGCCTTTCTTCCAATTCTTTAACCCCCTCATCTCCTTGTTATCCTCCTACACTCTCTTCCTCCAGGCTGGTGTGCACTCTAAAAAGCTAAATGAGTTAGATATAGATGCAAATAGACTGGTCTTCTTTATCTAATAAACAAAGAGCCTCTTACTATGCCCAAACTGATCAACTGTTATCTTCCATTAACTTACCAAGAGAGGCAGTTACTTGCACAGACTGTAACTGCTCTAAAATTGAACATAGGATCAATATAACTAGCTTATATTTTGACATAATTGAAGCGCTTATGGGAGCCAGTCTGCCTTATAATAAGAGTAATGTAAAGATTAAAAATAGACCAGGTTGGAACACATATGTGTCTAAATTCCACCATGAAGCCCGCGAAGCTACTAAATATTGGGCTCTAGCAGGTAAACCTAGACAGGGCCCTATATTTGAGCAGAAAAAGCTGTCCACTTCAAAATACAAATATGCACTCATTAAACAGAATGAGCAAACCATGAGGGCTGATTCCTTGGCAAAAAAGTTTTTAGGAAAGGATACAAAAACCTTTTGGAAAGAGGTCAAAACTATCAATAACAATAAATCCTCTCCCTTACACTGTTGATGGTGTTTCTGGGGTGAATATGATTGTAGATTTTTGGCAACACCACTACAGCAAGTTATTCACCTGTGTACAGAGTGAACCCTTCCAGGTTGACAAAGTTAGCACTGTAGAAACTATCAAAACACACGAGGTCTATCAAGCAATTAAAGAACTGTCTGTAAATAAATCTATAGGAATGGATCTTATTTCAGCTGAACATCTCAAATTTGCCAGTTCAAGAGTTGTCCCTCTGCTTGCCTTGTGTTTCACTGGTTTTATTATGCATGGTTTTATTCCTGAATCCTTGATGAATGTTCTTTTACTTCCTGTGATTAAAAACAAAGCTGGTAAAATTGGCAGCTCTGATAATTACAGACCTATAGCCCTAGCTAATACACTGTCTAAAGTCTTTGAACTTATTCTTCTGCCAAAATTTGCAAAGATAGTAATGTCTACTGAAAATCAATTTGGGTTCAAGCCCAAACATGGCACTGATATGTGTATATATGGACTAAAAGAATTACTGAAAAATTATAACAGCAAAAATTCTACAGTTTTTCTGTGTTTTTTAGACGCCACCAAGGCTTTTGATCGTGTTAATCATAGAAAACTATTTTTAAAATTGTGCCAAGCTGGTGTACCTAAGTATATAGTAAGATGTCTGTCCTACTGGTATGCTAATCAAACTATGCAGGTGAAATGGGACAACTGTATGTCTGCATCCTTTCATGTCAGCAATGGAGTCAGACAAGGAAGCATTTTATCTCCTATTTTGTTTAACTTTTATATGAATGATCTTTCTAAGCAGCTAAACCTGTGTAGAACCGGCTGCATGGCTGGTGATACTATTATTAATCATTTAATGTATGCTGATGACCTAGTGGTTTTTAGCCCAAGTTCAGCTGGTCTTCAGGAGCTGCTTAATGTCTGTTCAGCATATGGTGAGTTACATGATGTTAAGTTCAATCCTTCAAAAAGCACCATCTTGATCTGTCGCACTAAGGAGGACAAAAATAGACTATTTCACATTTCAAACTGTCTGGGTCTTTATTGAAAGTCTCAACTAAAGTGAAATATCTTGGTCATATGTTGACAGATTGTCTGTCTGATGATGAGGACATTTACCGTCAGGTTCGAATGTTATACGCTCAGGCAAATATTCTTGTCCGTAAATTTGGATTCTGTTCGGATGAAGTGAAGCTGAACTTGTTTAGATCATATTGTACATCACTGTATACTGCACATTTGTGGTGCAATTTTAAAAAAGCCAGTCTTCAAAAATTGAAGGTGGCTTACAATGATGCACTTAGACTTTTATTAAATAAACCCAGATGGTCCAGTGCCAGTGAACTGTTTGTATCTGCCCGAGTCAGCACTTTGATGGCTGTCTTGAGAAAACTTATGTATAGATTTATTTGTCGCTTAAATGAGTCTAATAATAAAATTATACTACTGTTGGCAAATGTTAAATATAGTGCAATAAAGTACTCATCTGTACTCTGGAGACACTGGTATGATTGCCTTTTGTAAGGCTAGAAGTCATGTGTTTGTATTGTTTATTTTTTTGTACTTTTTATTCTTTTATTGTCTTTGTTTTCTCTTTGTATGTAATCTGGACTCTGAGTCTGTAATAAAAATCAATCAATAACTGTTTGACTGTTTCAGATTTTTCCAATTATTAGTAACGGCCCTGCAGGATAAAATAGACGACACGGCAATGGGAAGTTCACGTATCTGTTGTCAGTAAGAACAAGTCCACCATTCCTCTCTCCGTCAAAATGTTCTTCTCCTTATTATTATTGTTCTTTTTTGGGTAATATCCAGTAGAGAAGAAAAGCAGATGAAGGTGCCTTCTAAAGCATCCACAGCAAATGAATGTAGGAGTGCTGGAGGCTGTAAGAGACCTGCTTTTGATTGCCGTTCACGAATGTCTTCTATATCTCTAAGGTCAGGAATCATTTGGCTAGATTCCACCAAACATTACTAAGAGACACTGATTTCTTTCAAACGCCACCTAGTGTTTAAACAGCGCCATACTGGGTGAGTAACATTTGAAGAAGTTGGAGCAATGATACAAAGTGACCATTGAGAGAATGTTCTATCTTATCATTTCCTATTTTCTGAAATGTTCTAATCTTATCCCACCAGTATAGAGTTGCCTTTGAGTAACAGGGAGTGGACCACTGATCAACATATTTGATTGATGATTTTGATTAGATTTTTTTTTTTGATTTGACAAAATGTCGAGTTCACTGTTTGTTTCCGCCAATAATTCGGAGTCACGTTCCACCAATGTGGAGATTCATGGAAAATTTCTTTTCAGATGTGTTTTTCTAAAGTGAGGTTTAGAATGTGAACGAAAAAACAACAACAACAACAATCCCAACAAATCTTTAAGTTTATAAAAACCTCTACATAATGCCACTGACTGCTTTGTTTTTAGAGTGTAGAGGTAAAAAAAAAAAACCCAGGGAGGTCGAAAGATGTTTCAGATTAAAGAATGGAAGTAATTTACCCATCTTCCTCTGGAAACAAAAACACCTTCCAGCGGCCTGTTGGCCCAGGTGGTGGAGGTGGTGGGTGGGACATTCTGTGAAACAAGCATTTTCAGCAGTAGACCCACTTTACCGCCTGGATTTAGGCAATGATATGGCTTGGTAGGATAAAACAGAAACTAGAATTAAAATAACTGACGTATCTTAATTATTAATATTAAAGAGAGACTGTCACAATATCACAGTGCTTGAGTCAATACTTTGTAGAGCTGCAGTTCACTACAAGTCCCGTTTTTATTTTGCCTATCAGTTAATTCTGCTCATGCAAAAGTTAATTTTGTATCAAAACAAGTAAAGAGAACAAGAAAATAAACAGGAAAATGAGTATTATGATTAAGTAAAAAAGTCTTCTTCGACTTTATGCCCCAAAAAATGGTGAACTTAAATTACAGACTGCAATACTGCTTCAGTGGAAGGCAAGTTAGTATCGGCACCACCACTAAATGTTCTTTGAGCTCCTAGATGACTTTATAGAATAAACATGATAAACACATTGTTAGGTTTTTGTTTTTTCTTGTAGTTTCCAGTGGAATCGAGGTCTACGCTCATAGAAAATCATTCTAATGGTTCACATGCTTTGATGTAAACCATTTCATTGGAGCTTTAGGCTGTTTGTCTTGCTGGAAGGTAAACCTCCGTCCAAGTTTTAAGTGTTTAGGAAATTCAGGAAGTCAATATGCATGCGTACTTGCAAAGATCAACAAAGTGTTCGGAGCTGACAAATGTTCATAATTAGGGATTTTCTCATGACTTGTAGAGCACATACATCCTCCAAAACAATTGGAGTTCAAAATTCTTTCCAACGGAGCCAACACATGGAGACCGCGTTGGATTTAGGACACTCTCACTTGTAGACATATTTGTACAGTTGCTTTCCATAAGCAAAGCAAACACTCCCTGGTTTTCCAAGCCCCTCCGTACTACAACACACTCTGACACCTCCTAATTGGGATGGATGGATTTCATTATGTGGCATCAAGAGAGACCGAGAGGAGGCGGGGGAGGGGGGGAGTAAGAACAGTAAAATGTGTCAGAAAAACAAACATGACAGACTGCTGCAACTCTCTGCTCATTATCACAGACGCAGATATTATACAAGCCGGACTTGGATGCACATGTGTTTACAAGGTGGGCTTCAGTGGCCAAACTTTGTCATTATAGGCTCCAGTATGATACCCAACTCCTTAACAATGACTGACTTCCTCTTTGATCACCCCCCACCCTCCACCCCCAAGTCTTCCTAACTCCTCCCCTGTCACCTCGCTAATGGCGCCTTCCTCTCTCGCCACTAATCCTCACAAGCAATGGTGCCCGCACTGACTCAGCGCGCTAATCACACCATCCAAGCTGTGAGAACAACCATCAAAGGCCACAGAGGGCAGCGCCATTTGGTCGCCATTAAACTGTTTGTGTTGATTCCTTTTTCTTTCTAAAACAACATCTTGTCACCGGATCTCCGTCAAGACATCTGCTTCGTTGGGAGAACGTATGTACAACGCCAAGCCACAAGAGCAGGAAGGAAAATTAAGCACAAACAGTATGACAATGCTGTTTCTGCGACTGTGAGCATTGAGTTTACTGAAAAAAGGGACCGCTGGGGTCAAATTTCTTCACAGTATTATAGAAGTGAGGTCCATGTCAACCTTTTCCCTGTACCACTGATTCCTCCCCTAAAACTTTTCACTTTCACTTTCAGGTATGGGGCTGTCCCAATCCATCTCTTTTGGCAAAACAGATGAAGGACATAAGGGCTAACATTTCTGTTTAAAACAAAGAGCTACAGCTGAGCAAGCGGTGGGACAACATACCTCCATATCAATACTTTACATTTAAGGTAATTATAAGTTCAGATCAAGAATTTTACATAAGTGCAACAGCAATATATTCAGAAAAGATGAGTTACTGAACAGTCTGTCTATGTACTGTCCATTCCAGACCAGGTTGCTTTAACAGCAGCAATACTCTGTAGCTTCAGGATGCATTCACACCAGCTCTGGTTAGTCGTCCTTAATCAAACTCTACTTTGTTTGCCTAGAAGGGGAGGTGTGAATTCAGACTCGGATGCGGACCAAAAAACGTGAGCTCTGGTCTGTTTAAAAACCCAGGTCTCGGTTCGGTAAGCATGAATGCTTATGTGAATGCCAGGCAGACTGGAGGCCGCTGCAAAAGCAGGAAGTGGACTAAAGCGCAGGGTATTCTGGGTAAATGCAACCAAAGCAAACATGTGTAACGCCAGCGGGAGAAATGTCTTGTGGCCTTTTGATAAAGACAAAAGAGAACTCTCAGTGTCTTCTTCAGAGGTTTTTGTGTCCTTTCCTTCAGTGGTTCTTGGTGCAGCGCCACCACAGGTGAAAGGGGGAACAGTTCTTTAAAAGGGTTTTAGATTTTTTTGACGCAGTGCAGTGTGTATGTGAACCACACCAGCTGAAAACGTAACAAATGTACCCAAAATCACTGCTCTGGCTGGACCTGGCCCGGCGTAAACAACACGGCGACGTCCATGTGACAATATTTTAAAGAGAGACTGAACATGTGAAACGTGCTTCCCAAATAAAGTTTATTGTTACAACTAATCGTTGCTCCCTTTAAATGTAAGACAAAATACGTGAAATGAGCAAGAACTAGGTACTAAAAAATATGTAGTTGTAGATTGTAATGTGAATTAGTTCACCTTAATTAGGGTGAAGCCAATTTAGTCAGAATTAATTCTTGCTATGATGAAGTGGAACAACTCTGCCCATGGTTGAGTTTGGATTTGCCAAATTTAAGGTTTGGTGCAGTTTTAATATTTTGGTGTGGGTCTGTTTCTCATTAATTAGCCTCGGTCTTTAGTTCCTGTGAAAGGAAAGCCTAACTACACTACACCAGTATATTTTGGATGACTTATCTACCTTCGTGTGGAAGATCTTGAACATTTGTGTTCTTGTGTCAAATTGCGTCATTCCTGTTTTGTTTACTCTCAAGAACCAGTTTGGCAAAGTTACTTAAACACCAAATTCTACACAAGTCAAAGTCAAAATCAACGATCAACTTATTAAAGACCGAATCTCCTTGTAATTCTGCAAATCTAATTAACAAGCTTTCCAAGAGTCAAAGGCAAGGCTTGCGTTTCAAATTCGGTCAAAAAGTGGAGGTTATTAAAAAGTCAATGTTCTGCTCCTGTGGAATTTTTTTTTTTTTTATTTCTGAAAAGCAGCATCGGTGAGTGTCTTTTGGCCAAATCCCACCAGGGAGTCCCCTTCTCTTTCCTCTGACCTGAGATGCTTCTCTGTCTGAGTTTTCATATGCGTTGGCACCCTCCTCAAAGCTGACTCCGAATGATTAGCATCCCTATTCTTAGGATGAAAAGGAAGAAACATCTCACCCAGTGAGGATCCCAGGAAGCTCTTGGAAGCCTTTGAAGCACTCGCTTCCTGACCACCGCGAGCAGAAGGTTCAAGTCACAGAAATCCAATTCACAATAACAATGTTGGCCCATCAGTTCCTTTCTGAGAATCCAAAAATACTAGCATTTACAGGGTTGTTTAGAAACTACGTATGGACTGCTTATAATAATGTCTTAGCATGCTCGTTTAACTGATAAAAGGCAGAAGATAAAAGCAGTGAATGTAATTAAGTTTTGAAAAATGTGTATACCAAAGACTAAAGTCTTTAAAACAGATGCACAGAAAAAAAATTATTGTGACACAAGTTGCGTTTCCATTGAACAAATAATTGCACAATTTGACATTTTGGAAATACAATTTCTTAACTTGAACAATTCAATTTCCAAAGATCTCTAGATTTTTTGAAAAAGAGATTGGGCACTCCAATGAGTTTTTATTCCTGCTGTAGTGAAATTGGTTCATTTTCCAAAGTGCAATGGCAATAACTGGATGTTGCTACTGGCGAAAACCATGAAGAAGACGACAACAGGAAGTGGTTGGAGGACGAGGACAATGGCATGATCGATTTTGCTTTAAATATATATATATATAAAAAGTCAGCTCATGGTAATGAAAGCAAACAAAATACGCTAAGTCCTATTTCAAAAAGTTCTCATGTTACGGATTTTAAAAAGACCAATTAGAAATGGAAAATTTTATAAAACTTTTATGGACAATCAGAAATAGTCCACAAAATTCTAGTTGCTACATTTCTACTTTAAATTCATTCAGCTGTTTTCTTTCTTTGCAATGTCTGCGTTTGCAACGCCCGGGAATTAGAAAGATAAAATATTAACTTCTGTCTCTATAACGTTGTTTCAATCCCAGCAGCAACAACAAAAAAAACTAATCTTAAGAGATTCTATTCTGAACTTGATCAACTCTTACGTCTATAGAACTCTAATCTCAGAGATTACAGTCGGTAACAACCAAACTAGTTTCTCACATCTTCATTAAAGAAGAGAAAGAAACTTTGATTTAGTCATTCATTCATCCAATTCACGTCTTCATGGTTTTGATGTTGCTTGAAAATTAAAACCTACATATTTACCCTACATTGACATTTTCTCATTATCACAGTATCAAAACCAGACACAGCCTTGGATTAAAGCACAAAATTTTGAAACGAAAATATTTTTTGGGCCTTTTTCTGACAAGCTAATATAGCAATGATGACAAATTGCTTTTTAACCCCCAAATCCTATGAAAAAGTACAAGTTGCTCCTCCCTGAGACAAAGAGCAACTGGCTCATAAATGTTGCTGATCTTTGCAGATCATGCAAATTAGTTTCTGAAGTCAAAATTTTCCAAAGCAGCACAAAAAAAACAAAACAAAAAACTTCAATAATATGAAACACAACCAAAAGAAGGCCCTCAGTCTAAAGCCTTAGTTTATGTTGATAAAAGTCGAGTGAATTAGGAATAAGGTGGGCCGTTTATTGTGTAAGAGGCCGACTGCTGCCAAGGCGGTTCAAAAATAGAACATAATATGATCCCCTGATGTTACACAACTGGTTTTGACTCCGGGACTCTTGACATGTGTTATTAAGTTTTGTGAGGCTGCCATATCCAGGCAGCACATTTCACAGCTGTACAGTTTGACGTCAAACGGAGAAAAAGAGGGGCAGAAAGAAAGCAGGAAAGAAAGGACCCTTAAAATTCATTGATACTCCAGTGCCAGTAAGGAAAACATCGTCAGGGTGGAAAGAGATATTACCACACCCAGTTACGTTCTTTGTGTTTTGGTGATTCTTGTTTTTGGTTCTAACTCTGTGAGCCTCAGAAGTCAACGTATCAAAATCTGCATCCTTAAAATTGGCCTCTGCGGTTGTTTATGTGTTTTGGCTGTAAACTAGCTACGTTCTCATGGAGCTTGTTGTAGCCAAGGATCAATTTCATAAACATGTATTTGTACTATAGAAAAATGGTTACCATAGCATATTATTATAGAATTTACCCCAAAGAGAAGGTGGTTACTTGGCACTTTTGTAGTGTTGCTCGTTCAAACTGCTACTAGTCATTTGTACCAACAATGCATCGATTGAAACCCACCAGGGAACATTTTGTACTCGCGTCAACAACAAAGGACTTAATATATGTTCTGTGATTAATTGATTTAGGAAGTAAAACTCATAGTGACCAGCATTGGTCAAGGTCACTTTGAGTGATTTTAATTGTATCAGGGTTCATAATTTGCAATATTTCATCATGTTGAAATGTTGTAGACATTTTGGGGTCGTTTTCTTATTATATTCTGCTACAGTAAAGATTTTGTGGATGTTTGAAAACGTCAGCATGTTGAGGTGGGGGCCTCAACGATCACCTGGATCGAAGACTGCCTGACAGACAGACCACAGTTTGTGAACCTGAAGGACTGTGTGTCTGACCTGCTGGTCAGCAGTGCAGGAGTCCCACAGGGCGCTGTACGCCCACCGTTCCTTTTCACTCTTTACACTTCAGACTTCCAGCACAAGTAAGACTGCCTGTCATCTACAGAAAATTACCAAACGCTTTCTTCATAAGATTGTTATCAGCTGCGTTTCCATTAACCGTTAGTTTGTGTAATTTGAAAGTGCAGAAATAAATGTGCTTAATGAAATGTGCACCAATTTTGAAGTAACTCAGGTTTTCATTAAGAAGATAGTATGAGGAGATTTTCGGCCATATCAAAAATAAATGTATTTTGCAAAACTGTGATGGAAACACTTTTTTTATTTTTTTTCCCACTAAATCACATGCTGAATGTCACTACTGCCAAAAACAATGAAGAAGACGACAGGAAGTAGGAGTTGGAAGATGGTTTGTTTTTTTGATGGCTGATAGATGAGTGCTACTTATGAATATATCTCATGTAAATGTTTACATCAGTCGCTGCCGTGATTTTTAAGGACTTATCACATGAACCAGCTTATCCACGTGTGATTCAAAGTTCATTTCCCGTTTAATGGAAACACAGCAATTACAAAATTGTGTTTTTTCAACCTTAGCAGAATATAGACAAAGATTTGCACATAACGGAAACCCAGCTAGAGAAAAAGTGTCTTCAGTCAGGGGATCCTTCCAATGCGTTGTGATATAGACTGCTACAGGAGGCGTTTTCTGCCCACAGCCTTCACCATCTACAATAACTCTTTACTTAAGTGCATTGCAACATTTCATTTTTCGAAGTATTTTGTAGTTGAACTGAATTTGAGAGGAAACAACTTTATTTATCCACCCCAGGTAACACTCTCACTCTGAGAAGACCAACGTATTATTACTGACTTCTTATATCGGGGTTCAATCTGAATCTGGTGTGAAAACGGTTTCCGATGTTTTTGACCTGAAAACTCAAAACGGATGCTAGATTTCCAGTCTCTTCAGTCAGTAGGCACCACCCACGGTTTTAAGCTGGAGATTTTATGCTTATTTGCTTTTACGGGCTTGATAACAACATTCTGTGTTTAAGGCCTCAAGGTTTTACATCGACAATCAGCTTTTATGACTGTCAGAGATGTTAAGCGCTTTCTCCTTCCATAGGTTTCGCATTCCCATGGGCGGCAGCCATAGAGACACGCGTGTCAAATATTTGACTGGGGTGGTGACTTGGCACTCTTGTTACATATTATGGCTTTTATTAACAGTGTGGCATTTTATGTTCTGCGGTGGAGATATTTATTTATTTTAAAAAAATTTTTTTTAAGCGAGGTTCCATTGAAGCGTTTGTGTGTGGGTGTCAAATATATTTAAATAAGACCTTCAAAAACCAAACCCTCTCCTCTCATGTAATCCAACTCCATTATGGTGAGATGGGAATGTGATCATTGCACAATCCATCTCACCCCCCAGAGCTGCTGCCCTGCAACACAACATCATAACTCTCTGTCATAAAATACTGCATTAATAACCCACCGCACAACGCTTTCCCAATGTTGTATAACTTAGCCTTTTCGCCTGATGGTGGAATGATGATGTGGTGGAACAGACAGCTAAAAAAAAAATAAAACATAAAAAATGAAGAATGCAGCTCTGGGTATGTTCTATGATTTGAGTTGCCAGCTTGACGCAGCAAAGCCGTCAGATTTGGGTTTTCCAACATCCAGAACGTATCAAACGTGTTAGCATTGTTCTCAAGAAGTACTTTTCCGTCGGAGCCATTGACGGGAAATTTTGAGTGTATGTCAACAACAGCCAAAGAATCCAAAACGATTTTATGTATTGGGATGAGCTGGGGAGTAGATATTGAATGAATTTACAGAATTTTACAAGAGTCCTTTTTGGCTGTGAACACTTGAAGATGTCCAATCGTGTGTTGGGAACAAGTCCTAAGATTGATTGATTGCAGGCCATTGTTGCACTCAAACACCTATCAAATCACCAGACCTTTTCAGTGCATTCTGATCTTTAGTCCTGCCAATAGATTTGTAACTGGGCTAATCGAACATCCTTTTCTTCAGTTTCCTCCATACTTAAAAATCCTCCTTTGTTGCGAATCCCAGGGAGGTGGCAACATAAATGTGTCCAGAGATAAAAGGTCGAGTTTAAACTTTAATTAAGTAATCAAAGCTAGTCACAAATTTCATGTTTTGAGTTGAAAATGTATTTAGAAAATAAATATTCTTAATTTAAAGAAAGCTTTTTTTTTTTTTTTTTGCTAAATTATTGAACAAACAGACATAGGAGCTCAATAATAAAGACAGCTGACTGCTTTTAATTTGTTATTTGGGTTATCAAGGTATCAGGCTGGTGCAAAGTGCTGCTCCACTGTTCAGCTTTCAAGTGTTTTAGAAACTCCTGATTATTCATGTAGCCTCTCTGAACAAAATCCTTCTTTACAAATGTGGACTGTAGATGCTAATGTTTAGCATAACATGCTAATGTTTAGCATAACATGCTAATGTTTAGCATAACATGCTAATGTTTAGCATAGAGGTGCGATTTTAGGCAACAAGTCTTTTCCATTGTCCCATCAGGTCGTTTTTTTGGACCATAAACTAAAAAAAATAAATGAATAAAAATAAAACGGGCTCAAGACAAGCAGCTTTTTTTATCTGTCGCTGTTGTTTCAGTCCTGGCCGTAATTTTAAGGATTATCAAGATTCTCTGGACTGTTTATTGTAAAAGACATGATTTTTATTTTTTTTAAAACACAATTACATGACTTACTTGTGTTACAACAGCTGTGAAACCAGAGGAATTACACAAATAACCGGTCCTGGGAGTAGAAAACAGGAATCAGAAAAAATTCATCAGAAAACTGTAGCTGTCTTTAATGGACGGGAAAAGCCTAAGCAGTCCATCTTTACCCAGTTTGACTAAAAAAAAAGACCCCATTTTAAGAAACATTTGATTTGGTTGAGCCCCGCTGATTGTGGCACATAAATGTTCCAAAGTTTTGAGCAATTACTAGAGCTTTAAATGAGGCAAATATTACAACCGCATGCTGTGCACAAAACCAAAAATTAGAAACCGTGTAAAAACAAAAAAAAAGAAAACTCGAACGTCCCCATCCGTAGAGGATTTTTGTATTAGGGACATACTTTATTTTAACACATGTGGTCAATAAAGTCGTTGAATACTCATTACTTCGGGCTCACTGTGTACTTTCCACGGTCCCAGCTGAATCCTGAAAGAATGGACACCCTTTAGCAGCTCAGGCCTGTCCTCGGCTTCTGTTAGACTCAAACCGGCAACCCCTCTGATCGCGAGCCTCCCGTCTCCAAGATACGTTGAGCGAGGCCTCGTATTTTTAGACGCCGGGTGATAGTCCACCGACGCTCTGCTGCGAGGAGTTTTGGAATACTAACGTATTATTATGAGGGCCGCTGGGAGAGACTTGAAAAAGATTAATGATTGTTTCAGTCAATATGGGGATTTATGGCTCCTGCCGTTGTCATGGTGACATGCTGCAGTTGAGCGTAGGTGGATAAACAGTGTGGTTAGATTTTTATTTTTATTTTTTGGACCGATGTAACCAGGATCCAGCGATATTTGTGTGGGTGTTGTTCAGCTTGTGTGTAATTTAGTGTAAATTGTGTCATAGACGTATGAAAATTGGTTTCCTTCTCGTAATCTTGACAGACAAGACTTTTTTTTATTTTATTTTTTTTATTGTTCTTCCCGGATTCATTAAGAGTGTTGATTTTTCGTCCTCAAACTATTTCACCTGCTCAGGAGCAGCGACCCGCGGCCACAGAACGCGACTTTCACACGCAGCACAAAGGAAGCGGCAAGCTGTTCAAACAGGAGACGCTTTTATCTCATGAATCACCCGGCGCTTCTTCGGAAAACGGGTTTAGTACATAGTTTGCACTGCTAACAAAGCAGAACACCACAAACTGTGTAAAACAATAATCCAGGATGGCATCATGACACACACTTTAGGTGTGTCACAGCTGGTGCAACTGCTGTGTGAATTGTGTCGTGATATGAGAGGGTCGGTGCTTTCTCGGCGTGAGAAATTTTTTATTTGTACGTTTTTTTGTATACAGGTGAAACCAGAAGTTTACATACGATATATGAAAAGGTGCATGCATGCATTTTTTATTTTTTTTCACACCGTCAGAAGTGAAATCAGGATAAACCTTTGGCAGTTTTGGTCAATTAAGTTCAAACAAAAAATTTCCCGTTTGTTAAATTACAGAATAATGTATATATTTTAAGGGGCAATTTTATATCAAAACGACTTTTTTTGAGATTTGCATCCTTTTATAAAATTCTTTCATCAAAATCGTACCTGGAGTGAGAGTCCACCGACGCTCTGCTGCGTCGGTGTTGCCTTGATTCTTCCATTCATGTTTGAGAAATCCTTGAGTCTCCCATAGCAACCGTTGTAAAAAAAAAAAAAAAAAAAAAAAAAAAGCATTAACAGGCGAGCTATGCTGTGATGACTTCCTGAAGGCGAGAGTTTCAGGAAGCGCAGGAGATTTTAAAGAGACAGAGGCCCAATTTCAAAGCGCTAAATTAGGAAGTAAAATTTCTTTTGAGTCATATTGGATATATGCAACATTTTTATAACTACTGAATCTAACAGTTACTTGATTGTGTTATAAAATTACATTATGTGTCTGTAAATGATGTCCCTTTAAGGCAAGTTTTATTATTTTCTTCATGAGTCAATAAAAACCATAAATATGCTCTAGTTTGTAAAAATGTAAAATGTGGAAGTTGCCTAGAACAAAAATAAAATAATGTCAGGGACTCTATCTCTCCTCCTCCTCTGATCCGTGCCATCATAAGCTGCGCTAACATAAATACAGAAGGCCTCAAGCTTGCCCGTCGCCATGGCACCGTGGCCAAACACACGAGTCTGACAAAAACCACTAATATGCAGCAGAAGAAGACTTTCAGCTGCCGGTCTGAGGTGCAGGTCCCAAGGCTACACAGTTTGCTCTCACTCGGACACTTTCATACAGAAAACAAACTCCCACTGACTGCAGCGATAGCGCTGGCCCTTTAAGCAGAGGATAAACACAGAATCAGGGACAGAGTTGGGCTCTTTTATTGGAATCCTGTCCATATCGACACGTTGCAACATGACATCACACGCACAGAATCCTGCACCCGGCTCCCTGCTGGAGGACAAAAACCGCTCATGATGACTACCACTGGTTTTAGCTGTTAAGTTGTCAAAAAATGCATTAAATCATAAATGTGAAATATAACAAAAAAAAAACGGGATGCGGGGTTTTGCTATCAATTGTCAACAGTACGACAACAAGTAAACAAAACTCAAGGGTATCACATTTCACAGGTCAGTGAAATGTTTCTTTTACAAAAATGGCAAGAGAGGAAAGTAGGTCAGTTATGCTAGCTTGACTTTGACAAGCTTAAGAAGTAGATATGCTGCAGAATTTGGCGTATTTTGGTTCAGTAAAAAAAAAAAAAAAAAAGGGAACAAATGTTATGCTTTGGTAACTTTGTTTGCTTCAGTTTTTGACTCTAAAAACATTCACATTGTTTTGGAATAGTGTGTAAATAGTTTGGATCATCATCTGGGGTGTCCAAACTTTTTATAACATTCTCCAAAATCCTCAACCAAAGAGTTTCCCTTATAAAAAGAAAGACAACTGCTTTAGAAATGTATTTTAGGCGTGATATGAAGAAAATTGAAAACAATAAAACATTATTTATCTCACTTTTGTTCTTTTTTTATTAAAAATCCTGCCTGTATAGAGCCATGTTTTAATACTGTAAATAAAAACAGATTTGGATGCCCTAACATCTCCCTTGAATGTTTAACTCAATGGAAAGAGATGTTTGTATTTACCATGAAACAAAAGGGAGAGCAGAACGCTTGGTGATTAAAAGATGACCACACAAAATTAGTTCAGGGGCCACAAATGGGCCCCGGGCCACATTTTGCGACACCCCTAGATCAGATGAACAATGATTTGATTCAAATAGCTTTATTTGCTACTTGATGCTCTGCTTGGATCACTCCATAACAAACTGTTCTGGCCCACATTCGACTGAATCAGATTCACGTGATGAATTGTTCCAGTCAAAGATCTGACCTAAATCCCGTTGAGAGGATTTCTTCCTCTCTGTCTGTGAATCTCTTTGTGTTGTTCTGTCATGTTAGGCCCATATAATGTCATGAAAAGGGAAAGGGGGGGGGGGGGGGGTGTGTGAACAGATTCCAGGAGTGTGAATACCTTACAATTTTCCTGTGGAATGTTTCAGGGCACCCTGGAAGTAAAACAAAAATTAAAAAATTATTAAGACAGAAGCCACAAGACGCTATTAGCGTCGCTGCCAAAACCTTTGGCAGTGACTGTAAAAGTTCGTCTTCTGAAACTCGTCATGCACTTGTTTGTGTACAACGTCTTCATTCGTGGACACACACACACACACATCCATCATGTGTGTATGTGTGTGTGTTTGTCCATGTGGCTCCATTTAACCCTTTCCTTTGAATGTGACCCCATTTAACCCACGGGCCACTGATGTGAGACTCTGGTTAACATCCCATTTCCTGGTTACTCAGCTGCATCTGGAAGCACACACCCACACCCACACACACACACACACACACCCACACACATGGACACGTTTATCAATGTTATTACCTTGGATTTTGCTCCATCTGGGGATGTAGATGCAAATGAAACATACATTTACATTTGTTTGTACCAATATAGATTTATCTTGAGGGAAACAGGTGAGTATCTTAGGGAAAGTCATTTAAAAGACGAAGTTTAAAGTGTTGAATCGAATCATATTAATCATGTTGTTGGTGGTGAGTCTGCACCAGCGCGATTCTCATACAGGAATAGAGCTCAGATGGACCGCTTACGCTGTGGAAGACATTCAGATTGGCCTCTCTCAAATTTACCACTTCAGTCCTTGAAAACGTCACCCGTATTCCTTCTCAGAATATAAACAATAAACTTCTGTTGTTTTCCGGGAAACTTCTGACTTCACAATGTTAGATAAGATCTCAGTTTTAATTAGAGATTCGCTTTTTTCCCACTTCCGATACCGGCATCTGAGGTTTTAGCATCGGCCGATTTCGATCCGATACAGAAAAAACCAGCTGAACTGACTTAAAGCATTACTTTGGTTTAAAAACAGACACAAATGTACTGACTTTTAAACTGATTTGACAACTTTGCGCCAGTACAGCACTTTACTACACCAACAGCTTCACTGGCTTTGTCAAACATGTAAAGCAACATAGTTTCATTTGTTCAGTCAGTGCAACAACCAGAGTAAAACTATTTTTAAAAAACTGAAACTGAAAAAAACAATAGGCTTACTACCTTGGTCAAACATGTAAAAACATAAAATATTAAAAAACTTCTTTCAAGTTGGTTCAGAAAGTGCAAATAGGAATTTCACATTTAATGTTAAATAAACAATAAAGCATGGCATCACTCAGAGCTAAAAGCATAGAATTAGACTGAGTAGATCGGCCACGTTGTCACCAATACCTCATCTAGAATATTTTTTTAAATATTGGAACTGATGCAGACATTAGTATCGGATCGGCGCGTCTCGAGTTTTAATGTTACAAATTTATGCTTTTAATCAGAAAGCATTTTGTCTTGTAAATCTATGAAATATCCACTTTTTTTTTTCTTGAAAACGATCTACAAACTTCTGAGTTTTTCAACAGGAGTGTACTCCTCCGTCCATCACCGCATTTTTTTTTCTTTTTCATTTTTTGAGCGTGGCGCTTACACTCCCATCATACAACTTGCCAACGTATGATGCTTAAAACTCTGATGGCACGAAACTTAAAAAAAAAAAAAAAAAAATCAAAAATAAAACAGCTGTGAATATCTGTTTCACTTATTTTTGTCACGGATCGTAAAGAGAAATCAATCAAAACCTTCACAGTCACCTGAAAAACGTGCAATCATAGCGATGTGATTCCAGACGTATTAGTCAGGCTGTTACTTCTTGTACCTCATAAACCTTTGCCCTTGACTATTTTTAAATATATATTTATTTTCACTTTTTGCTGCCAACCACAGCTGGTTAGTAGCGTTCTGGTGTCTGAGCTGTTCTTTTTAGTCTGATAATCCTCGGGGGGGTTTGACCACACCCATCATTAAAACCATAAATACGTCACCAGGTGTGTATTTGCACTGATACCTGTTACATTGCTGAAGTGTGTAGAATGATGTTCTGTTTGCAGATGACAGCTGTGTCAGCAGGCCTTTTTTTTCTTAATCATGATAGAGTCCAGATAAATATTTAGTCACTGGGTTTGTAATGTAAACATTTACTGACCTTGTGGTAAACAGTGGAAAAGTAGGACGATGCCTTTGGGCTGCTCTCCAGAAGAAAGAGCCGTCAGCTCGAAGGTTGATTATTGTTGTCTTCTGTAATAAACTCAGTTTTACAGTGGAAAAAAAAAAAAGAATGGTTCTGCTTTCTTCAGCTGGCTGCTGACAGGCCTGGACGTAGCTCTTGATCAGCAGCTGTTATTACCGACATGCTTTGACAGTTGCCGAGGGAAACTTATTAGGATGATGTAAGAATAGTGGATTAAAGTTAGGAAGACTGAGAGTTAAACAAAGTTAGGTTGTTTTAGACCACCAGGGCAAATATCTGTGTTCCCAAATAGGAAATGAAATGTCATAAGCTTAGAAAATTCGATTTAGCATAGTTTTAATATCAATTAATATTTTTAAAAATCTTGTCCAATGAGGAAACTTAGTTGGGTTTTTTTTTAACTGTCTTAATTGCTTTTCATTTCTTAAAGTATTGAGCAGCGGGCCATATTGATTTATATGTTTATATTTATTGTGTGTATATATCAGCCTTCCTGTCTGTCAAGAAAGCCGACTCACCTCATTGTAACCTAATCTACTGACTGGTATCAATAAAGTTGACTGACAATAAGATTAATTTTTCAGAATGTTCAATTTGTTTTTACAAGTAAAAAGTTGATTGTAAAGTCAGCATCCTTGGTACCAGAAGTGATATTTTGCATCCATGTTTATGAGCGTTTTGAAGTATCGTATTAGAAAAGGTTGATGGAAACAGCGAAATATTAATAATAAAAAAAACACCTGATTGAGGTGGTTTATGGCTTTTCTAAAAAAAAAAGAAAGTTAATACACTAAAGGAGAGATGGAAATGAATTTGCCAAATAAGTCGTGACGTAGCAAACTCCCCCATCAACAGGTGGGTATGTGCCTTACCAGAGGCATGAAACTCCAACACAGAAACAAATACTCTTCATTTTTCTGAGACATGTGGTTCATGCCTCGCTCGCTTTGCTCTCTACGTTCCCACCCTCATCTATGGTCATGAGCTTTGGGTCATGACCAAAAGAACCAGGTCGCAGATACAAGTGGCCGAAATGGGTTTTCTCCATAGGGTGGCTGGGCTCTCCCTTAGAGATAGGGTGAGATGCTCACTCATCCGGGAGGGACTCAGAGTAGAGCCGCTGCTCCTCCACATTGAGAGGAGTCAGTTGAGGTGGTTCAGGCATCTGGTCAGGATGCCTCCTGGACGCCTCCCTGGTGAGGTGTTCCGGGCACGTCCCACCTGGAGGAGGCCCCGGGCAAGACCCAGGACACGCTTGAGGGACTATGTCTCTCGGCTGGCCTGGGAACGCCTTGGGATTCCTCCGGAGGAGCTGGTGGAAGTGGCTGGGGAGAGGGAAGTCTGGGCCTCCCTTCTGAAGCTGCTACCCCCGCGACCGACCCCGGATAAGCGGAAGATGGATGGATGGATGGATGGATGGATGGATGTGGTTCATGCCAGTTTGGAAACTTCTACCTCCTGTTTATTCACTGGGTCAACATGTGACAAAATTAAAATTTCAATAGCTTGATCGATTCACTCCAAATCAGTAGATGGAAACACGCATGCTCTTTTTATTCTTTTTTATGATGTTTTAGAAGTCTGCTCAAAGTTGACAACTGGATGGAAACATACTACTTTGAGTAGCATCACTTCATCCCTTTGCTGGTTTTATTTTGTTATTTATTGTCAATCCATTTCTAAACGCTGAAAAATTAGCCAGGTAAAAACCAGCGTCTTGTTCTCACGCTTTACTTTGTACAAACGGTCTGAGCAAGTGGCTATCAAGAAACGATTGCCTCCAGAAGGAGTTGATTGCGTTCAAGTTTTAAATGAGCTAACCGGAACTTGCCAGCGCTGTAAACAATCATCCTCCACTGCGAAGAAAAACCAAAGTTAATGTTCATAAAATAGAGACAATGACATTGAGACCAATCAGGAGTGTTGTGCCAACAAAAGGTAGACAAACAAACCTTTCCGTGAAGAGTTGAAACATTTCTTATCTGCTCATATACGCCCAGGAAGAGAAAACCATAGCAGTTAGCGTGAAATGTGTAGCTTAGGTTAGCGTTAGCAGTAAAACTCCCAAAGGATGAAAAAAAAAACCCCATATGGATGAAATTGCTTGGAAACATCCAGCTCTCCCTTTGCTTTTCCAAGTCGTTTTACGTCTCTCATTACCACTGGGTACAAAAAAAGAACAATTTAAAAAGTCCCTAATGGAAACTGCATTTGACAAATCAGATCTTTTAACACCAGCAGTCCCTCTCACCGGCTACCCTTCGAGTGTAATTCTCTTTACCTTCAGCCCTAATTGTGTTATTGCTGTAATGAAGTATTTTGGCGGTTCGCTTCTTTGAGAAAACAAATGGGAGTTAGAGAAAAGTTCACAGAGGAAGGATAGCTTTTTTGAGGCTCTTCAATCAGGCTCCCGACAAAACGCTGTGGTGTCTTCCTCTGTGTAATCCGTCCATGTTTCCTCTTTAACTTCACACTCTACATTCAGCTTGCGATTCATTCTGAATTCAGGAAAAGTTGTGAACTTACTTGTGAACGTTTTGTAGCACACTGGCTAACCGGATTGAAGGACTCTGAGTGCTTGGACTGAAATTCAAGTCATTTTAGCAGCAGGTTCCCCAAAGCGATAGAGGGAAGTTTAATTCCTGAAATTCCAGCTGCGGAATATGGGATGTTTGGATTTGCAATATCACGTTGAGTGATCTTGACATGAGGTTCCTATAGCTGAATAAAAAAAAAATAAAAAAAAACTCCAAACACTCCATATATGCTGGAGTCTTACTGTTTGCATTAAACCACAGTCACGGAAAAGAAGAGAAACCAGGAAAGGTTTAGATTTAATCAGACCTCTGAGAGATGAATAAATACTTTCTGTGTTTGCTTATTAGCTGACTGCAAGAAGCATGAACACTTTATGAGGCAAAAACTGACAGCAGCACAAAAACAAAAAGAAAAACTCTCCATAAAACTCAATAAAGATATGTACTGTCTTGTAATATTTACACATTCTGTCAAGTTACAACCCCAACCTAAATGTATTTTACTGGGATTTTATGTGATAGGACAGCAGTGAAAAAAATAAATAAAAAATATTTAGAAAAAGACACATATCAGTCGTAGGAGTGTGAGGGGGGACCAGGCGGTGTCAGAAATGTGGAAGGAAAATGAGAAGCAAAGAAAGCAAACTCCACTTTGATTCACAAATTCTCTTAACAGTAACAACAAACATATTTTTACGTAAGAAGATCTTTGAAACTCGGCTAAATTAGTACAAAGCAGTAGCTCAGAGAACATGATTAAATAAAAATATGACCGCTAAATAAAATTGGGGCATAAATCTTAGTTTTAATTACTGTGTTGTTTTCTCATTTCCTTCTAAAAATACATGCTCTATAAATAAATGCTCTCTCTGAACTCACGCTCAAAATGATCTTTGCGACGCTTGACAGCACATTAAAGCGTTGTTCGTCACCGAATTGTCCGGCATTTGGGCACCGAGATATTCTAAGTAAAACATTATTTTACCCATGATTTGCTTCTTCCACGTTGTGCTATAATTATTGTTTTATTCAGCTTTTTGCTGCATTTATTTCACCATGTGCTGACATGATTACATCCAAAGAGACGGCAGTTTCACACCGGTTCTGCTCTCACTCTCTCTTTCTCTCTTTTTCTCTCTCTCTCTTCCTCCGCCCTTACGCACGAAGGCACAACATAGAAGCTAGTTGAGTTTTTCCCTCAGTGAAGTTACTTTCCCTTTGTTGAGCTCTCAAGCCTAAACCAGGCCACATGTCCAGTGTTTTATTGCCCTTTTCTTTGTTCCAGTTTGGCGCTGTTCTGTCCACGTCTGGACATCATCAGCCCCCCCTTCTCCATCTCTATCTCTGACACACACCAGCTTTACACACACACACACACACACACCTTTCTCTTCTCTTCCTCTCCCCTCTTCATGTGTCCACACTCAGTGGTCACATCACTACATAATCGCTGTTTTCCTGACACTTTATATCATTTAGTAAATTATTCTTGAAGGTATTTTTCTGTATTTTGCTCCCTTTATCATAGTAATTTATTAGTTGATTTAATTATTCACTATCTTCACACCAGTAGATGGAGAGCATGCTGTATTATAATTAGCCAGTCATATTTTAGCTAACATTACCTGCATCCAGTAGCTTTACTCAACTCAGTCAGTTAGTTTGGGGGAAAAACTGTGCCAAGTTCTTTGCGTTTTGCTGGTTTGTTGCCATGAGTCTAACACACCTGAGCAGCTCTGGCCGCTGCCGGTTCATGTTGCGTTTAAAGGCAGCTCGAAAAAACAGGTTACGACATGTTAACAGCGGATTAAACAGTTTTAGCTGCTGAAAACAGTGACAGAGGACACAGGTATGGGAAGTGTATCAAATTGATATAGGAATAACAGAAAGTTGGCCATTCTACTGTAAAAACAACAAACAGCTTCCAGTCTGGGGTGGGGGACACAGCTGGCTCTGTGGGCAGGCAATGCCCCCCAAAGCCCGCCCATGGCGCCGGGCCTGGGTCCAGTACTGAGGTTAGTGGCTGATTTGACTGTAAGGTTCATCTATTGTCGTTAAAGCGGCGGTGTTGTGTAAAATCAACTTTTTAAGCTTTACATCATGCTGTAATCAAAAAACAAGCCTGGAGTGCTGACTTGATTCCTTTATGCATCCTTTAATCTCCACGGCAACCATTCAGCTGTGGAAAATCACCTGGGTGGACCTAGCCTCACCTTCAAGGACGGAGCTTTCCAACTTCTCTCTTACAGAGAAACCCTGCTCCAAACCTCTCTCACCCCCTGCAGACTAGCCAGCAGCAATTAGCAACCCCATGGTTTAACTGCACATCTGCTGAACTCTTTATAGGAGCTACTTAAACGCTGGTAAAAACATTGTTAGAGGGTTAATAGAGAATCCTTGTTATGACTTCTTAAAGGCAGAGTTTCAGAAAGAGCAGGAGTTTCTTAAAGAAACAGAGGCCCAATTTGTTTCAGCATTTTTTCCACAGTTGACATTAACATAGGTACTTATTGTGCCCCTTTAATAAATTTGCATGTTTTGGAGAGAAGTTATTTGTGTTTATTCAGGTGTACACAAATGGGAAGAAATTTCAGTCCATAGTTGTTAAAAGTTGCTAGATACAATATTTCTCCTGCGTAACAGCAGACAGAGTCGGTCCAACAATGGATCAACCTGGGCGCTCCAGAACTGGACAATACGGCTGAAAATCGTATCGTGATACGAGCACTTCATATCAGCCGATACTGATAATTATTGATTACTTTTTCTGTTTTAAATATCTGAAATCGTGCCACTCCTGTTTTATCCGGTTTCCACTCCATGCCATTTCTTTTTCAGTTTTTAAAGGCATGGTGGCAAAACATGTGCATGGCATGTAAGAGGTTGTTGCTAGGTAACCAAAGAGCGGTAGTTGATGCCACCAAGCTGTGAAGCCTTTCTTCTTCCTACATTCCCCAGAATGCTGTGCAGTTCATCATAATTCAATTAGATTATTGAATATTCTATCAGATGTATTAACTATTGATATTGATCACATTTGTCACAGTATATATTATTGTCCAGCCCTATGGTGAACCCTTAATACAAGATCACAAGATTTTTTATTTTAAAAAAAGTATAAAACCAAATGTATTTCTCCCACATTAAAGGTATTCACTCTATTTTGTTTGTCTATTACATAAAATGCCCATGAAACACACTAGTGGTTATGATTATTGCAGCATAAAAACAAGTAGAAATTCAACTAACGTAGATATTTTTGGAGTACAAAAGGCTCTTTCATTCTGGCAAGGAGATTTTCAATCGAAACAAAGAAATTACGCCGTACATCCAAATGGTTCGGGTTATTAGGCGTCTGAAAGAACTACTTTCAGCGCAGCTTCCATTTATTCTCAATTAAGCTGTCAAATCTATAATCTGAAAGTCATTTCCTTTCACCAGGACAGACGGGAGTACAGTAGCCGCTGCCGGACACAGTGTCGCGTATCCAACCTGTCTGCGACCTGCTGCGCCCACACAGAGGGCGCAGACTGCAATTAGTAACGTATTAACTCGTGGCTGAGGCAGAGTCTGGATTACGTCGAGTATCTGCAAGGGTTTCGAGTGAAATTTCTCTGACAGAATAATGACTGAGGGGGAAAGCGGGATGACTCATACAATCCTCGGCGTCTCATGGCAATTTATTCCCCTCCATTCCAAAGGATTTCACATCCCATAACCGGTAAACACCGATCAAGCTACGACAATTCAAACACAAACGTTGGGTAACAAAACAATCTTGATTTGTTTAAATATTCAAATTTCTAAATTGAGTTTTTATGAGCCACAGTTACTTAGATGAAGAGTCGATTTTAAGTTGGTTTCACGGAGGACAGTCGGCGTCTTATTTGCAGTCGCGAACATTCAAAGCCATTTGATTTTGGAGAATCATTGAGAAATTCACACGGGAGAATTCAAGAGAATAAAATGCCCATATAAAACAGAAAAATATTACATGGCCTGGGTTGTACTGAAAAGTATGACGGTGTATTAGGGAAATCGTAGCTGCAAAAAAAGGTAGGAAATTTCTGACTAAGAAATTTTGAGCCTAATCTACAAAAAACAAGAACATTTCTGAGCTTGAAAAGTGTAGAATTTGCTAGAATATTTTTGTTTTCCAGCCCCATGGAATTATTTTATAGCACAATCACATAACTATGTTAACGTCAGTTGTTTAAAAAAGGCAAAATACATCAAACATAACTTAAAATTGTGACTTAGGAATTTATGGCCTTTGTCGCTTTAAGAACTCCTGCTCTCTCTGAAGCTCCGCCCTCAGCAAGTCATCTCAACATGGCTCCTCAATTAACCCTTTAACAACATTTTTACTGAGAAGTAGCTCCTAAAATGAGCAGTTCCACCAGCTGATTGCTGCTGGCTAGTCTAAAGGAGCCGAGTAGGAAAGTTGCTTGGAAGCTGCAGCTTCGTCCTCAAAGGCGTTCTCGGCCCGCCCCAGATTCAACCAACGGCTGAATGGTTGCCACGGAGATTAAAATAATTTCTCAGACAAGCGTGAAAGAATCAAAGCAACACTCCAGGCTTGTGTTTGATGAGGGGTTAACATTATAACACGACGTAAAAACTCCAAAAGGCCCATTTGACATCACGCCGTCCATTTGTTCACTGGTGCTCTCATGCTGTTGCCCTTCCCAGTAACCCCTTCTCTTTCACAACCTGTAACATATGAAAACTTAATATAGACTCTGGTCGGTTTCCTGTAAAACTTTAGCTCGTGTTTGACGAGCCGCGCGGTAAAGGTGAGTCACGTCTCCTGCCGTCGATCACCTTGCGGTGTTGCCGTGGATTTGATTGCTTTACGCCCTGAATGGATGGATGGATGGGGCAGAGTCTCTGTGACCACTCGCTGCTGGCTTTGCACATGTGACCCTCCTCTACTCTGGACATCAAAACAAAATGTTCCGATTTTTATGGATTAATTGTGTTTGATTTGTAGGGAAACCTTTCACCGGAGGCAGAGAAAGACGTCACCAGAGTGAGCTACTTGTGTCGATGCTTTATGAGCAAAGCCGCAATTTTTGGTCTGGGTCTTAATAAGGGAAAATGGGTAAGGTAATGGGAAGGGAACGATTCAAAATACACAACCAAGCAAGGATGTTTACAGCCCTTTTAGAGCAAGAAGCTAAAGTTGTAAAATGCAAACCTCCGCCCACCACAAAAAGAACTCGAGGAATAATTACATTCTTTCTTTTTAGATCTACAAACGCAACTCCTTTGTCATTTATCTCCGGTCTCTGGCTGCAGAATGAAGTTACACACGCTGGTAGGAACATATAAAAAATAAATAAAAGCTCTTCATCGATAGCTAAATATAGTGGTGCTGTGGTGGTTTAGTGTGAATTTCACTTTTTCCTTTCATTTTAGCTCAATTTTAGGTTGTGTCCACATGACTGTTGAATGTTCACAATATTTTTATGACTTCCAATAAAAGAAAATGTATTTTTGAAAGAGCTGACATCCTGCCACTAAGTTACATCCAAAACAGAGAAGATGGCGTAAAGCTGGCACGGTGTTGCTGAGACATCATTGATCACAAAGCAATGTTGCGTTGCTTGTCGAGATTTTTTTTTTTCCATTCTGAGAAACGCCGTTTCTGTGTCGGGTCAAGTCAGATTGTTTTACAAAGCAGATTTTGTAAAACAGTCTGATGTGCTGGAGAAGAAATGTAAAAATAAGAGGGACAGAGAGATAAAGAGAATCAGTGGAAAAAAAAAACAATAGTTCAAGTAAGTCAAAAGAAAATATGTAGAGACTTAAAACAGCACACAGATGTAAGATCCCATAAATTAAAAGTGAAAACCAAATCACATATAAAATCCCAATAAAATTGACTTCAGTTCATCGCCGTAATGTGACAAAATGTGGGGAAGTTTGAGGACTTTTCATTTTTGGTAGCAGCTTTTGTGTTTAGTTTCCTACAGTGTGTGTACGCTGAGCATATTGTTCTTCCTTTTAGTTTGTTTGTTTGCTTTTTTCTGTGTACGTGTCTGTGTGAGCTGAATTTACAGCAAACCTACTAACCTGTCACTTCTGTTGTGCTTCCCAAACGTGGGAATGTGCCAGTGGAAAAAGCCCTCATGATTTTAAAACTGCTTTTTTCCCAGCACCCAACACCGGTCTTTTTCTCTCTCTCTCTCTCTCTCTCTCTCTCTCTCTCTCTCCGTTTTGGCATGAGACTGAGGAAAACCCTCGGTGTGTGAGTGTGCGTGTGTGTGTTTACGCGCGCGCGCGGGCGCGTGTGTAAACGCCCTCGCACCTCGTCACCTCTGATGCTGCATTGGGAAGCCCTCTTTGCCAGGAGAGCCCCAGACTGGCAGGCATACCGAACGCCTACGCACATGCCTGTACGCACTCGCACATGCCTTCAGACAACACGTGAGAGCACACACGCACACACACATACGCTTTTTTTTTTTAATGTGCACGTACACACAAATCTTTTTATTGCACACACTCATGTTGGAATATTTTCCATCGTTTTATTGTTTCTGCCATAACGGCGGCAGTAAAAGACCGCGGAGCGGGGGCCCTCGCGCTCCAACGTAAACAGTAGGAAGTGAAGTTGACGCTGCCTCCGGTTACCGAAGTCGCGTTGCCGTCGAAGAAACCGAGTCGCACAAATCTAAAAGGAAACCAGTAACGTAGTAGCAGTTCCTTTAGTCACTCCACATTGGTAAATATTAACAATTCCTCACATTGGAACTTACTCATCAGTATTTCCGAGTGTGAACAAAAAAATTAAAAAAAAGAAAGAAAACGCTGGAAAATGCCTGGATGCCAGACCTAAATACTGAAGCTAAAACATTAGCATTGAGATGTCAGATTTATTATTTTTTTGCGTTACTGGATTTTTCCTTCTGACCTTTATTTCTCTGCATGCCCTAATTAGATCCTGTCTTGTTTTGTTCTAACAAATGGGTCAAGTAGAAAAGTCTCGATCTCAACAGAAGTAATCACGTCAGGATATTTCAAACTGTACTTTGGTAAATAGAATAAAATACTATTTTACAAACTATTAATACTAATAAAAAAGGAATAGACATGAGCCGAGATTTATACCTTCCTACAATATTCATAGTCAGCAGTCCACTGTAATGAAACATACATAAGCATGCATACACACATTTATATTTAAATATGCAGGTATGTACATCTACATAACAGCATTATGCTTATAATTTTACATAAAGCTCACCAAAACGGCACATAATTTAAGATCAATTAGTTTGATAACTGAAACATCTAGATTTTACTGTACTTTTCTCTCTAGTATGTCAAATATTAACAAATCTCGTAAATTATATTTATTCTCAATTTAAATAAGTTCTGAAGTGCAAAAGGAACGACTTTTGTTCTGTGCTTCATACATCATAAGCACAATGTCTCTAAATTTCAAAGTATCAGTTTGAATGAAAGGTATATCAGTTAGTTCACTGTATCCTACTTTGCTGTAAAGCATAAATTTGAAGAAACTATGTTGTGGAGGAACAATACCTCACAGCTTTTATAAGATTTGATTTTATGCGGTCTGGCAGCTTCTCGACCGCCGTGTTTGTAGGAGGTCGTTTGCTGAGTAGAAGGTTGGTGGTCAGTCTGGCTTTTCCCCGCAGCGTATTGAGAGCTTTGGCCGGTTTGCTGAACTGAAAATGTGGCAATCAAGGGGATCGTAGACGTGTGAGGAAAATTACGAGGAAAAAGCAAGAAAACCATATCTAATGAGGGAGTGCGGCTTGTTAACAAGACCATAAATCCGAACCATTTGCATCAGCATATGAATTTCTCCCCACCCTGATGTTAAATTATATGTCCATCCGCTGGTTTCCTGCGATGTTGGTGGGTTGAAGGCCGTCTCTGGCGGTCAAGAGGCTGGTTACACCCAACACAGGTCAGCAGCCCATCAAAAGGAGAAGCAGGAGACAAACTATCTCTGGTAAATAGACTGAACATATGTGGATTTTTTTCTGGTCATACAGACTGGACAGTGAGAAGATAACCAAATACCAAGAGATAATCCAGTCAAGAACAGAGAGAGCTTGTAATCTCCACAAAAAATTGGCCTTCACCCAAGGGCTAGCTTGATGCAACGTAACAGTAACTATGTCACCTGCTGCATTGGAAACAGACTTGTTACAAACATTTCTTCACGTTATAATTATGACCTTCAACGTATTTCACTAAGATGTTTCATAAAGGAGCAATAAAAACCTACAATGAGATGGTTTTACATCTGAAGGCGGAGCTGTGATGTACCGCTGTAACCTACCGCGGTTCTGAGACGCCGTTCCTGCCACTGAAGGAAGGCAGCACTGAGGCAAGTTTCAGGCAAAACAAAAAAAATGGACACAAAAATGTCAAAATTTGCACACAAATTATTACTATTGTTAATATTTAGACATCAACAAAAAACTATTGATTTAGGAAGGTAGTTATAGTTTCAACGTATCGGCAGCGCTACAACAAAATGGTTTAAATCAGGCCTCGAACTTTGACTCATTCATTTTGTTTAATTAATGACAGATTTTAACGTGTAAAAAATTTGAACGCGATTAATCGCATTTTTTTTTTAAATATAAAGGTTCTGGCCAGAGCGCGTTTCTCGTACAACCGTAAATCTGACGCACAAGTGATGAAGCTGCTCCTGTTGGCCCAATGGGGGTTGATGTTTGCTTAAAAGAAGCAATCTGATTGGATGCTGGGAAAGACTTGTGTTGTGTTGAAGTTAGCCTGTCAGAGAAGCTACTCAAGGTTAAAATAGCCTTTTAATGCTAAACATATTTCAACAGCACAGACGTCCGCAATGCTAATATTAGCGTCCACATTTCTAAAGATGGTTTTCTGAATGGGTAGAATATCTCTTTCCACCAATCTGATGGTTATACATTATTATATAACCATCAATTATATTATTGTTGAGATCACATGTCTATTTATTCAATAAATTAGCAGCAAAAATGATTTTGAATTAAAATCATTTTGTCAATATACAATTCATAAATAATTGGAATTAAATAAACAATTACAAACCCTGCAATTAACTAAGTTTTAAACTTTAATTGGAGTCCCACTGCTGGCATAGGACGAATCACATTTATGTGACAAATGACCCAGTCAAAGTTCAGTCCTACAACCAACTGATAATCTGTGACAAGACTTTCAAAGTCTGATCTGAACGATCTTCAGCTTTGCACAAATTCATATTTGCATCTTTGATCAAAAGTCATTGAGGTTTGTGGGTGTGAGTACTAACTGCATGTCTGCTCTACATCTAAGATTTCAACTAATTTCATCGTTGGATCGTTTCGTCAACATCGCAGCAGGACTCTTCTGATCTGTTCTTAATAAATCGGACGCCTGTATTTGTTTATTTCGCTTTCGTTACCTCCTTCCCAACACCAACTTTAATAGATTTCTCACCGCTTGATGTGGTTCCGTCCTGACAGTCAGATAATGGCGCATGTGGTTATAATTTGGCTGAGTTTTTTTTTCAACTGTTGGTGGAAGATGGTTGGGCCGCTGACAGGCCGAACTGTGGGAAACATCACAGGTGACGTCGCTGCTGGAGGGGACGCAATGATGTCAAATGTCTTTATGATGCTGAGCGATACAGAATCTCTGTCTGTGCGCGCTGAACGCAGAGAAAGCCAACCAGGTGGTGCCCAGTCGTTTGTTGCCGTCAGGGTGGTCTTATGATCTGAAATCAATCCTCATTACTGTTAATCACACGCACACATGGACAATCAGCCAGTTTAATCACGCTGCACATGTGTTACATTAACATTTTCTATCGCAGCTGGCATGAAAAGTATGCAAAAAAAAAAAAAACTTGTCTACATATCTGCTTAGCTCCGTTGTTATTTGTGTCGACAGCTTACATAACTCCCGAGCCTTTGATTCGTCATGTGTCACAAATATGAGAGACATAAAAACCACGATGTCAGCAAATGTGCACGAAAGGACAAACTTTATCAAAGTCGCTGAAACTTCTAAACCGTATTGGCAAAATTATTACGTTACCTCTCTTTATAGACAATTTAATGTGCAGCAATTGAATTACACAGAATAATTTGTGATCTTCCTAGATATAACGGCTTCCACTCTTCTTGGAAGGTATAGAAGTGACTTTATGTTGGGGTTTTTTTTTTCACCATTTGTGAGGTCAGACACTGATGTTGGACAAGAAGGCCTGGTTCGTAGTTTTGACTCAACTTTATTAGAAATAGTGATGCGACATCCGGCTCTTTTCAGAGAGAAGAGCCGGCTCTGTGGCCCCTGACTGTCTGAATGTGAAAGGATCTATCATACACTGTCCCCTATATAAGAAGTCCTTTACTTGATTAATTTTATGTATTTGTTTGGCTAGAAAACTGGGCATTCTTACTTTTGTATAGTATTTTAATCAAACTTTTCACTTCTATTACTGCGGAGCCACTAAGAGTGAGATCTGAGCAGAAAAAGGGTTAAAAAGAGAGAGGAGCCAAAGTTGTCTTTTCATATGAAGAGTCAGGATTTTCTACATCCCACATAAGTTCTTTTACACCAAACCTTGCTTTTCTATGTCTTTATTGGCCTTTCGCTGAACAATGATACGCAGTCATTTCAGAGCAGGAAGGGACCATCCCCAAAACTGCTCCTAAAAGCTTGAAGTACAAAATTTCAACTAACTTGAACTAAGCTGTGAAGAACTGTCGCATCCCATTATCTGGCCCGTTCCAAAAGGTTTACACTCAAAGTGCAGTCAGGCAAAGTGTGGTTCTCATGCCTACTGCTAAACCCAGATTCACCCTCTGGTTTGCCAGACAGAGCAGCATGATTCATCACTCGAAAGAACACTCCTCCATAGCCCAGTGCTGGCATAAGAGCTTGCTGGAATTCACCAGCCTCCATGTCTGGATGCTGGATATTATATGCACCTGTGGCCTTAAACAGCTACGGAATCCCTGATCCCAGAAATTAGTTGGGCTGATTTGTTAGCAAAAAAGAGTAGGAGTCACGTTCAACACATTCATTAATGTTATATTAGCATTTAGCAATGAAATTGTTGAAAAGTTCACTAAACATGAAAGAGAAGGAGTGTGTATCCATGTACTGGAGCAAAAAATAAATAAATAAAAAAGACAAGTGAAAGTCTGGAGATATTTTTGCTGACAACTAAACAGACTCAACCTTGAGCTGCGCAGCTGGTAAAACCCTACAGAAACCAAAGCTCAGCGGCCGTCACTGTGCATAAACACAGGTGTTTTCACTTGCCTGATTAAACAGTCGTACAGAGTTGTAGATATGGTGTTGGATGTACGCAACTGCAGAGGAGGAATCTACAACCAGGAAGGCATCTTATGCTAATGGGTAAAATGCATGCTGAAAAAAAAATGCTGTGTTCTGAGTTTACTGAGATAAAGATAGTATCTTATAAAGATACTATCTTTATAGCTTATAAGATATCTTATAAAGATGAGAGCTTTATGTTACTACCAGATAAAGCTCTGGTGCTCAGATTTATCTGGTATTACAGCTAATGGACACAGCAATACATTTATCTACTGAGGTAAATCTTTTTAACAGACTCCTACTTCTAAAATCCTTAGCTGCCCTTTTCTCCACGTCTTTTAAGTCATCATCCAATGGTAGACCCCAAACCAGTGTTGGCTGCATTTAGGTCAATCATTGTGCATTTTGCCACTAAATATTTGAAGTCTATGAAGTGGGGCTGTTAAAACAAGCCACAGAATGACCCACGCTCAATATGCTGTGGTGCCATTGTCAATAAAAGTAACAGCACTGGCATTAATCGCAAAACGTTGCCGTCTTTGAGTCACGTGTAACAAGAAATGGCTCATAGCTTCTCGAATTCTAACAGATACAGTTTTTCCGAGCTCTCTGGGTGTGATTGACAGACCGTCTCTTCTGCGCGCCTTCTTCCGACTCAACGTGCTCCGTTGTTCCTTCTCCTCCTTTGAGCGCTCCGTGTTTATTGGGTTTGCCAGTGCCAGTGCTCATGTGGACGTTTGCAGATGCATGTGTGCATATTTCCAGCAACTCTCCCTCCAGGAATGCATCACGACTCTTGAAGAAGGGATATTAGTACTGACCACAAGCCCTCTTTCCCCTCTCTGCTTCCATTTGGTGTCGCATTAAATATTAAACTTTTTAATTTGATTCAATTCCCGACGACAAACACCCCAGATTGAGTCCAGATGCCGGCGAGCGGCGGGCCCACCCCGGGGCCTGGTCTGTGCATGGGGTTTGGATGCTCTACGGCCTGGTTCAGCAGTGGGAATGGAGAAACAGATCTGGGCTGGGTCTGAGAGTGGAGTTCCAGTTTAATGTGAGAGGTGGGATTGGTACTGGTGGTTGGGCAGAGGAAAGGGTTACCCTTTGGAAATTAAACCGACAATAAAGTTTCTAATCACTTTATGTTGCACCAGTGCCCTGGCTGGGCACTGCGTGGCTATGAAAGAACAGTGGCCCTACGGAGATCACTGACGGTTTACTGAGATTTCGTTATAGGCAAAACACAATTTATGAGAAGCAGACATGAAAAAGGAGAGAAAGAGGAAGGGAAAGAGACAATAGCTGCAATTCCATTACAAATGTGTGTAAATCTTTGTCGCTATTCTGCCAAATTGTTTTCATTAGATAAGACATGAAAGTCATTTTTAATGACTTATCACATGATAAGTCATTTTTAATGACTTATCACATGATAAGTCATTTTTAATGACTTATCACATGATAAGTCATTAAAAATCATGGCAGCGAAAGACGTAAACAGTTACATGAAATCTATTCAAAATTCAGCCATGACACTAACACTGTCAGCCATCAGAGGAGACGTCGGCGTCTTATTCAGGCGTTGGAGCGACAAACCCCTTACACTTGGGAGCGGCTGTGTATGCAGCATTTTGGGGAAATTGTAGTCAGTGATTTTGCAGAAGAGTTAAGGATTGAACATGTTGGAATGACACAGCTTTTTATGAACTGTTTGATGCTGTGAGTGTTCTGGTGGAACCAGCTACACATTGTCTGAAAAAATAAAATAAAATAAAAAATCATTCCCCTACCACTTCCTGTCGTCTTTGTTGTAGTTTTTGCCAGTAGTAACATCTTGATCATGTGACTCGTGTGATGCGAAAACAAGTGTTTCCATTGCAGTTTGGTGAAATACAAATATTATCTTGATACGTACATCCTAACACAGCAACTTTTTATTGAAAATGTGAGTTAAAAAAAAAATGGTTTCACATGGTATCGCTTCTCATTTTGGTGCTGCTGTGTCTTTTAATGGAAATGCTGTCTGTGTTTGGATAGTATTCTACATTCCATGTCATGTACATTAATGTGTTTTTGGACAGAAAATTATATATAAAAAAAACATGAAAAGTTGTCTTTAAATGAATTTTATTTATACCTACTCTACTTCTACCAGTTTGTTCAAATCAAATGCTACACATAAATTGATAGCCACAGTAACGTTTGACGTCATATTTGCCAGTCTAACATACAATCTTGGTACACAGCTTAAACAGTATTTTCCATTCTTGTTGTTAACTTTAAATGCATTTATAGGTTTTGGCTTACTGCCATAACAACCGATGAAGTAGTCATTGGCACAATGATATTAGCATTTCTAATAATCCTAATCCTGATGGGAAAATATTGCATAAAAAGTAAATTAAACATTTTATACATTCCCTTTTTTTTTGCCCCGTTTATGAAAAAACGTGCTGAAAATAATAATCTTTGAATTACACTTGAAACAGACTCAGAATGTAGGCACAGTAGTGTTGAGATAGACCTGATTTTCTCCTTCGCAGAACTGCTGAAGCAATTGTCTGCCTGTGTGTTGAGCAGTAACGGGCTGGCTGAGCTGGTGCTCAGTGTGGCTTGGACTTTGCCGAAGTTGAGACAGGAGAGGACGGTATCTGGCTTGGGAATCTCAGGGTCTCATCTTTGCTAATGTTCTGTTAGCATCTTTAAGTCATGATTTTGGATTGCCCCATCTGGTTTATGAGTTAGCTTTCGCCTCAGGCAGAGGAGTTCAAATATGTTGGTGTTCTGTAAGATAGACTTTAGCAGGCATTTCTCCAGGAAAGAGTTGTGCCTAAAGAAAAAGCATTCACTTTACCAATCTGTCTACATTACCTGAGGAGGTAAGCGTGGTATCATTAATAGTATTTACATCAGGAAAGTTCTTTGGTCTGCTGATTTTGTACAGACCAAAAGCAGACTTTATTCTATGACTTGGTGTAGTTTGCATTCAAATTGTGTTTTTTTGCAAGTGGACTATAATTTGTAATCAAAGCCTAGAGTGTGACGATCACAGAGGGCACAGGGGGAGGTATCAAATAAAGCCCAGACCCGGAATGAGCAAAGTTTGGAAGTCCTGCTTGCTCCACTCCTTTCTGCTGCAATAGCATTTTGAATGTCAATAGCTACTCAGACAATGCAGGTTTAACGATGTAATGTAAATTTTGGGACCGCATCGACAAATTCGGCTGCAAGTGGGTCTCAGTCCTGTTGTTTAGATTCACTTGAGTGTCGTCAAACCTCCACAACAGGTCCAGACCAACGGGACAAACAAACTCTGGTCCGTGTAAATTGGACCAAATGTGTTGGTTGTGAATAAACTCTAAAACACGAGAAGACTAGAAGCAAATAGCTGAAATGGCTACAATCTGCCTTGCAAAATAGGTTGTGGAGCTCAGAGTTTGGACAGATGATCCAGATGTTTTCTTGAAACCTCCCTTCAGAGGTTTACCAGACAGGTGAGGCAGGGAGGCCACTACCGCTAACCCAGAGTAGCCTGGAGAGAATAAATGTCAGGTCGACCTTGAAAACATCTTTGGATCTTCCGTTGAGTTTACTTGGTGTAATAAATCAAAATCCTTTATGATAAAGCCGGTCATCACATTTTGACACATTTTGAGAATAACACAGGACAAGAGCTCCATTGACCTTTAAAAGCTGCTGAAACTCTGTAAGATGTTAAAATGCTCACTGCTGATGTAATTGTTGCTTTTGCAACACCAAGGACCTTAAGTCATTTATGTTAACGTGAATCTACCTCTTTATTTATTTATTTTTTGCTTTTGGCAAAATGCTTTTTTCCCTCTGGAATATTTCATCCATCATTTTTTGATTGGTTCTGTCAGTAGTCTTATCGTCCTTGTTTGGGGGCTTGGCTCAGGCAAACACTCTCAGATGAACAAATTTCTCTACGTAGGTTGCAGCTCTGTGGGGATGTTTCACAGAAACCCATGTACAGATTTATTGTTTTCATTATTGCGTAATTGTGCCACTTTTCTAGTTAGGACGGTCTATATCTGCACTCGTGTGAGGGCACACAGAATTCCTCACAGGGTTCACGATCTTACTTTTAAACTTTCTTACGACAACAAAGTTTTATTTTTCTTTTACAATGTAAACTGAAACTGCAAGTGGGGTGAGATGATATCACATGTTGCCAAAGCAGACAGCTTGCTTTGAGAATGTCCTTGACTCGCTGCCATTATTCTCCTTCTAGCATGTCTTAAGTTGTCTTACTGTGACATTTTCTGCTTCAAAATGTTTAAAATCAGTCAAAAACATATGAAATCTTATACTAATATCTTATTTCCCTGGCAGTTACTCATCTTTTATTAGATCAAGACTGCTGTTTGAGACTAAAGGCCTTGCAGACATTGATTGTCACAGTGAATTACCTAATTAAGCCAGTGTACTCCGCAGTGCACTCTGTCTTCCAGTGCTACTGCTCCAGCAAGCTCTCATGGTTTGCACCATGTGTTTTCCACTCTTGTGTAATTGCTGTATCTCTAAATCAGTACTTGAGATAAAAGAGCTTTAAGGCCACTGGAGCTCTCCAAAACGTCCTGAAACGAAATGTGACATTGCTTGCCTGCGTGAGGACCTGACAGCGGGGTTTTGTACAAAGCTCTATGTCCTCACCCGCCTTCCCATCGGCTGCCCTGGTCCAGATGTCTCGGCAAAGATGAATCATAACTTCTTTAACTTGTTATACCATTTGATTCTCTGTTTGTGTTTTCCCCAACATGTTTTGGCCTCACACAATTCAAATGGCAATGAAAAACAGAAAACGGGGATCTACTGGAATTGGTGGGCTATAGGGAGATAATTTTTTAGACTTTGTTTCTTGCTCTGTCTTAATCTTTGTTCCTAATGCTAAATATACTTTCTAAAATGTGGTTGACCTGTTAGAGCTTAGCAGTTGTAACTAGGTGGAATTAGTTCAAAACACGCAAAAGATGCAGTACTCTGATGGAGACTTCAGCCCCTAATATTTCGAACAACTACCCCCAAATATTGCACTTTGACAGGCGATATTTGAGCAAAGTACAAAGATACAAACACTGTGCTGGCATCATTACATGTTGTGCACCTGAGGACAACTGAGCGCAATCGCTTAACGAAATGTGTGTTCTTGGGTGACTGGAGGAGCAGAAGTACCCAGAGAAAACCAGAGAGAGCAGGCAAACTATCCCTACCTTGTTGCGAGGCAACAATCTTCTGCTCTTGTGTTCTTTCAATACACAATAGCTGATTCAGTAGACAAGCATATTCAGACATATTGACTTACCAGGAACAATATTAGGAACGCCTGTTTGATTTCTTGTTTCTTTCAATTGTGAATCAGCCAATTGGCAGTAATTAGCCATGTGGACTTGGTGAAGACAGCTTTCTGAAGTTTGAGTCGAGAATTACAATGAGAAAGAAAGGGAAAGGATTTAAGTCCTCACAAAAACATTGTTCCTTATTCACGCCGACACCTCAAAAGCACCAGACCCCAATTCTCGTCTGCAAGCTCCAGTGCTAGTCTTCTTTCAAGCCACCGCCGCCTCATGCACAACTATCACCACATCATTCACTATGACCTCATCTCATTGGTTGGTTCTTATCGCCAAGGAAGGCCTTAAGAACAAGCCACCATCTCCCTTTCCAAGTTCTCTGAAAAGGGCCCAGCGACATCTGTCTGCAATTCCTGTCCCTACCATCAAAGAGGGACGAACTGCCTTGATCTCAGGTTCCTTTTCTTTGAATCAGTGAGATGAGATGGTCAAGGGCGACCCAGGTCCCCCTAAAGCTCCCATTCTTGCCATTGTTGTGTGGTTTGAGTTTAATCTCACCAGATTATAGCTTCCATGTCTTTGAGTTGACCTTAGACTTTACGCCAATAACTGCAGCCTTCACAGCCGGAACTTTGAACCAACTGCCTTGACCTTTGCTTTGGACAGTTTATCTTTATTAATTTTATGTCCCTCCACACAGCTGCTTCCTGTTGCTAATCAACCACCTGCTTCTTGTTCAAACCACAACCAGACAGACTGCAATTCAAAGCAGAAATTTGACATCATTGTTCTCAACTCCGTCTGGTTGACCCGAATGAAATCCAACCAGAGAAATCGAGCTCATTGGGAGAAATCCCACTGAATTTTGGACATTTTGGACAATTTGGACATTTTTGGACCCAGGGTTCATGTCTAGGTTAAGTGAAGAATCTTGGGTAAGGAGACATTTTTGGACATGGGGACATTTTGGACATGGGGGACATGTCGGACATTTTGGACCCAGGGTTCAGGGTTAGCATAAGTGACTAATTTTGTGTTAGGGGACAATTTTTGGACACGGGGAACATTTTGGACATGTTGGACACATAGGGGATATCTGTGGGACATGTAGAGTCAGTTAAGCATAAAATTATTTATGCATTAACACAGAAAGGGCAGATAAGGGTTAAAGATTTAACATTATTCTATGTAATTTTGCAATGTGTAAGCACTCTGTAATTATAAGTAGATGCACAGTCTCATTGTGTCATTTGCCATCCAGCAGCCGACCTGTGCACATGTATATTCACTCACCTCTTTCATTTAACATTATTACAGCCCCCCAAGTAAAAAACCTTCAGTAATTACACATACATTTACATTACACGTACATTTACTTACCTTTTTCATTTATCATTCTGCAGCCAAGCAAACAACATCTTTCAGTAATTCCACATACATTTACTTACCTCTTTCATTTTACAACAGGCACACAAGCAAACAACATCTTGCACTACATTACACATACATTCATTTAACTTTTCCTCATTTCCACTCCGGCACTTGATCAGTAAACATGGCAAGGTCACTCTCTGATATTGCTGAGGTCGGGTCCCTCAATTCAGGAACACTCAGCAAAGCTTTTTCAGAGCATTCTATGGTCTCTCAGTTTTTGGGAGCCGACATCAGAATGTCCTTCCATCCTACCTTCATAAGCGAACCTGAAGATTATCTGTTCTTCAAGTTCGACATTGATGGCCTAGTGGTGGAGCTGAAACGTGCAACAGCACTTTTAGCTCCATTCCACTATTTGTTACTTCCTAAGGTTCAGGCCCACATGCTGAAAGATTGTTATATGTTTCTCAAAAAGCATGTAGACCTGAAACAGTGTACCCCAGCTGGTTTGAGTACTTTGCGACACAGCTGTGGGTACACGATTGCCTACATTGATGGTGGGTACCATTTATCAATAATTTTCACACCACAATCACTGACTGACCCTGACACACGCCTCACCAAGAAGTCTCTTTTTGTAATTTATTCATGTGAAATGTTTAACTGCATTGTCCATGAATTCCAGAAGGAGCTTCAGGCTGCGTCAGCGAAGGACAAAAGCAGGCCAACCCTCCAAAAACAAATCTCCATCCACACAAGCAGGTACCATGTTCTCAGGCGAGACATATTTTACATTCTTCACCTTCTAGACAAGGCCATGAACAACATAGGTGAGAGCCATCTCTTGAAGCCTGCTCTTTATATCACAGCCTTTGGTCAGAAGGAGGAGGATATTTTGGATATCTGTGACTTTGTTGCTCCACATGGTGTAGCCAGTCTCTCGGTCCACACTGCCTGTAGCATAACAGCATGTGACCCAGATATCCACCTGCTCTTCTCCAGGTTTGCACTTCAGGACTCGGTAGGCTCTCATGGATCCCTGTACTCTGTCTTGGGGATCCACGAGGCCACCGATTACCAGAGTAATCTGGATAACCTGGAGTTGAGCCTCCACCCTACACTCCTTAACCTCATCAGTGCTGAGGGAAAGTTGACATTCGTGCAGTTCTATGTGGAATCACCACATGTCCATGTCCGACAACCATACAGGCACCCAGTCAGTGGTGCATTGGCCACCTGCCGGATGTCTCACCCCCAGTTTCAGCGGGCACTTAAGTCAAGGGCATGGGGCTATATTGACCATATGGAGGACTTAAATTAGTCACCCAACTCGGCCTAAGGATTGAGCATGTCCGTAGATTTGAGAGTGGGGAAATTCCATCCGAGATTGATCCCATGGATTCCTTCTGCATGAAGGCAGTTCACATGCTTTTCATGGAGAACGCGTTGGTTCTCCCCCCTTCAAGGACACGGGTCTCGAATACGGCCTCCAATTAACACTACAAAATGTTCTTGGTCACTTCGTGAAGCAACTCAGGGACATTTTCATCAAAAATGAGGGTGCTGCAAAGTATGACCCCTGCTGGAAAGCCTTCCAGCTTGAGCTAGCATTGGAGGAGCTCTTCTACGGGCATCCCCTCTCCAGCTGAGTGTGAGCCTTGGTACCAACACTGTGAACCCACACAGCCTCACTCACACCCGAGGCTTTATCTGGTTGGCTCCACACTCAGCTGCAAGTGCTGGCGAGGTACCCCCTCCATTACATCATTGGACACATAACGAACTCCAAACAATGCGGCTGGAACGTATCTTTCCATTTTGCCAGGCCCTAGATGCCACTCCAGCTCTTCTAGGTGTCAGGGCTGTCCACCTTTTGCGGTGTGACATCTATCGAAGGAACTCGGACATCCCCTTTGCTGCCCTGAAAGCTGAACGTCCACGAGGTCGGCTCTCTGGTTCCATCGACCTGGAGGTTTTTTGTGAAGATCTCAGCACGAAAAACAGCTTTCCAGCACCACTTACGTTCGGACGAGCACGTGAGATGATGGTGGAGAACGGAAGGGATGTTAAGAAGTGCCTGGTCGAGGGATTCCTCGGCGAGGGATTGCGGTTCTTCCCAGCTATAAAGTTCCGCGATATCCGTGGCTCAAAAAAACTCTTCTGGAACACCAGAGATTATTTCATTTTGGGGTCTGAGGGCCATGACCTGCAACTTTCAAAGGTCGTAACAGCCACTCTGCAGGTCTGTACTGAGATAGAGCGGTGTTCCTTGAGTTACTCAAGGAATCTGGAAAAGTACTGTGACCATGGCACGATGTGGATGGACAAGGTGCTTCAAAGGATTCCTTCGAGAGTCAAAGGAACACTGCTCCTCAATGTCTTGACTTTTGTTAGCTGTGTCGGCATGATAATGAATGGGGATTATGTCGATCACAGCCAACTAAGAACTCTGCTGGTAGACCTCAGTCCTACCATAAGTCAGGCACTTCTCCAAAGCTGGCAGATACAATCCCAGTTCAACCTCCCGAAAGTGTTTAACTTCCTCATATGGAAGTTGAAGGAGGATATCCCATACAGGGTACAAGTGCCAGTCACTCCCAGGACTTTGGTGAAAAAACCAGAGGAGGTTGTGGAGGAGCAGCCATTTGAAGATGTGCAGGCCGTTGAAGACCAGGATGATGTGCAAACAATGGCAAGGTCGAAACCTCGAACATTTCCTGCTGGACGGGGGCAACCATGGTCTGCTGCTGAGGAGGAAAATATAAACCTCGACCAAAGTCTCTCCTCAAAGGCTGCATACAACATCTATGTCAAGAAATGCCACGAACAGGACATTCCTGTACGAACGCACTGAAGGGAGATGAAAATTGAGCAAAACAGTTTTTCATTCCACCTAACTTTGTAATATGTGTGGAGACAGCACTTTGTGGTGGGTGTCAGAATATTGAATATGCTAATCAACTATCAAAGCAACTATCATTGATTTCATATGCTATATAACATGCCCATCAAATTCATTTTGCTACTTTTTTATTTTTGAATAAAACAGAACGAAGGCTGTTTTATTACCCATTAGCTATAATCATCAAAGTTAAGATGAATGCTTAAAAATTTGCCAACCACAGAAATTGTGAGAATTTCTTTCCTAACTGTATAGGAAAGAAACATATTTATATCTCTTGCTCAACTTTGGCAGTCACCTGAGGTTCTTTATGAGATTTTTATATCTGTGGATTAAAATGAGATGAAACTTTAATGACCTCCTTTGAGAAATCTATGGCTACAGCAGCTGTGGCGATTCATAAAACAAGTCAGAATAAAGAATATACAGGCTGGGTTATTCAGGGGATATATAAACACAAGCAACTGTCAATAGCTCGCAATGACCTCATCCATGCAATTTACCGTGCCGTATGGCAAACGTTCAGCAATAACCAAGCAGCAGTGGGTTATGTGCCATGTGTGCCGAGTGTAACAATTCTGTCTGAGGCATAAAAAAAAAAAAAGAAAGTGTAGTTAGTGAACCACAGAGAGAATTATGTGTCTTGTGAATAATAACAAATAAATCTTTAGCTTTATTTTTCTGTGGCGTTCCTAATAGGTTTTGAAGGCGGAGAGTGTCCTCCGGTTCATATTATTGACACTGTCCTGGCAGTACATCAGGCAATCCAAGAAACCTGACTGGTGGAGTTTAGAGTTGCAATCCGATCTCCTTCGTTCCCCGTGCAGCATTGAAAACACAGAAACACACTGTATCCACTTGCAACTCTTCTGGACTCTTTGTTGTTGTTGTGCTACAATCCGTCCAGGAGCATTTGCCTTTTTTTTTTTTGGTTTTGTCTAATTAGGCTTCTATTTTACTTGGTCTCTTACTGTTTGGCTTTACTTTCACCGTAGAGCCACGTGTAGGCCTTAAGGTTGGAGTTCTGCGGCTTGAGGTTTGGACCCGATCCTGAGCGTGGCATTCATTCAGTTGTTTGTGTGTCACAAAATTTATCTCCGGGCATTTGTACAGAGAGAACAGACCTGTGTTGATATAAATGGAAAATTGCTATGGGAACCTTTCCTTTAGCTTGCCACTTATGCCCTCGTGTTTGATTTGCCTCAAGGTGGATGGAGGCCGTTCTTTTTCGACAACGTGTAGATCGTGCTGCAGATGCCGTGCACTCATGCGTTCAGTTTATTCGTCTATTGATTAGGGTTCCATAAACTCAAGCGAAAGTTTTTTTTTTTTTTTAGCGCTCTCCTTGATGTTGTCAGATTAAATGAAATGCCATCAATGTGTCAACGGCTACATGAATATTTACGTTAAAATCAGGGCAAGAGATGGATACCCACTCACTGCTGAACTGACGCTGAAGATACTAGGATGATATTCAAAGTTACAACAGCATTTAATTTCCTTTTAGGATAGATAAAGTATTTTTGAATTCAGTTGAAAAATATTTTAGAATATTGAGTTTGATTTTGTACTGACATACACCTGGTGCAATTGAAAGCAATGGAGTGCCACTCAAATATCACTGCTGATTATCCCGTCCTTGTCAAGACGTTCAGTTCATTTTTGTAACTTGGTCCATATGTAACAATGACTTCTCATTGCATTAGACCTCGGTTTTGATCGCCATAATGGCAATCCAGATAGTTATATTAAAAAAAGAGATTCTAAATAAATAAAAAACAGGTGTACAGAATGTGCGCGCAGACATAGAAGTCCCCAGGAGTGTAATGATACATTAAGTTCACAAAATGAGACAATGGAAAATACAGAGTTTATGAGAAGTAGACAAGATTCCAACAGTGTTTTCGGGAACAATTAAACTCCGCTTCTCTTTTGCTTTCAGAGAAAATGAACTGTTTCACAAATGACATACTGTGCTGAAAAGAATCCGATCACAATCAGCGGAAAGTAACGTAGTTCAAGCTTCACACAGTCTCAGGGTTGAGTGGCTTTTGTTAAAAATCAAGAAGTTGTGGAGAATCAAATATTTACAATCTGGATTCCTTTAAAAAGTGTGAAACTGCACTTTAATGTTGAAAAGAACCTGCAAAGCAGATGATAGCTTTAGCATTGCTAAGAGCTAATGATCAGGCATCCAAAATCCACCAAACAAGATAATTAAAGTTATAGGAGCATCTAATGTGCTGTTGTAACAGGCAGTTGTTGCTCAGTTAGTTTTAGACAGATTCTTTTAACATGTTTTAGTGCACATGCTGCCCTGTAATGTTTTATTCATTTGGCCAGGATATATCTCCCAGCTCTTGCTTGAAATGTGTGGTAAGAATATGTAAAAAAAAACATTGTTAAGTTTTATAATGACTGAAATGTAAGTAGGCTATGTCATATGAAAGCTTTGAATCATAACCTAACTAGTTATATTAATTAATTTAATTAATCTATTCTTAATTTAGTATTATTTTAGCTAGGTACAGAAATCAGAGATCCCCCCGCTCCAAGGTGTCCTGGTTTTCCCAAATGAAAATATGGTCACCCTATATATGGACCCCTCTAGGGTGACCAGATTTGGGTTTCTGAAAAGGAGGACATTTTTTTTAGCAAAAAAATAAATAAATAATAATAATAATAATATATTGTGTCTCGTTACCAACCTTATACTGCTTAACAGTATTGAAAGCAAAGCTGCCTTCTGCTGCAGGGACGGCTGCACTGTCTGACTTTGTCACAAAGAAATCTGTGACTTTAGCCGAAGAGCTTTCACCTCTGGCTGCTTTCGCGTGCTTTGCTGAATTCACGTGCACTTGCAGGTCGTTGGCACCTTTATTTGCCACAGACACATTAGTGCCTACCTTACAAACACTCCCACCTCACAGGGATCACGACCTTGACGAAAGCACGGGAATCTTTTCTTTAATTCCTCCGTAAACGTACACTTTCGTTTAGGCATTTTTGCCGTACAATCGGCGGACACACGTGCTATTGCCTGTCACACTTAAGGTTTAACTAGTCTAGCGGCCGGTGTACAAGTCAACTCAGCTATCTTTACTTTTCCCACACAAACTCGCACACATAATGCAACGTGATTGGATTTGGGGAGAAGGGCGTGACTAATTTGCCATACAAAGAAACCTGGAATGGAGTACTGGAACGGAGTGGCAATGTGATCACAATGCCACTGTAAGCTATGTAATGTGTTTTGAGGCAGTTGACCAAAATCCCGGACGATTTTTAAATTCCCCCCGGACAGTTTTTTAGGTCTGAAAAGTAGGACATGTCCGGGGAAAAAGAGGACGTCTGGTCACCCTAGACCCCTCTGATACAGCCTTGCTCACCCTTTGGCCACCCCTTAAAAAAAAAGTCTAGCTTCGCCACTGCTCTAATAATTAGCAATCATCAACTTGTGAAGGCAATTGGTTGAACTCAGAGCTAAGGGGGCCATTGTAAATGCAATTGTTTAATTTCATTATTTTTGTGTAATCACCAGAGCCCACAATCAGTGGTTTTGGCAACAAAAAGTTGCATGTATTCATCTGCTTGATGTGTGACGGCATGATGTGGATTCCCTGTTCAGCTTGTTTGGACTTGATGACAAATTCAACTGTATTTAATTTTCATTCATCTTAATTAATAACAATTTAAAAATTGACGGGTAAAAGTTGATTGTGATTTGATTTTTTTAACCGCATCAGTCAGATCGACCAAAAACGTCTAGCTAGCGTGGCATCTGCTCCCACATTATGGCATATTGTACTGAATTTTGAATTCATAACTCAATAGGAATAAAGGTAAAATAAACATAATAGCATGCGAAGTAATTTGGCTTCAGGAGATGCAGGAAATATGTGTACGACACAAAACGCTAGTAGTTCTAAAGGAAAGAGAACTAGTTAATAATCAAGTCTTTCCATTAGTTTTCATTACAAAAATGTCTCTACTGAAAATAACCAAACTCTTCTGATTGATTATTTTTGTTATTTTCTGTACCAACATGTGACAGATGTAGGGAGGTAATCTTTGTTACGCAACAAATATGTATGATTCAAATTAAAAAATAAAATGTTCGCAATCACTGTTTCCCTGTTTATTTGTACAGTTCTAATGCCCATCAGGCTCCAATCTTTTCCCAATTCAGAGAACCTTCTGGTTCCAGTTAGTGCCCCCATTCAGGAAACTGAGAGACTCCCGTCAAGCTAGCGGCAGAGCTAGCTAGCTACTTGGTTTTCCAGTCCCTGCCAACTTTGCACAGAGCAGGTGACCCCTTTTTTCACAAAGGAGCCTAAAAATATCTGTATATTTAATAAAAACATGTCCTTTTAAAACCATTTGTAAATTCCAACGGATTTCCTTTCGAAACCGGTACAAAACCACATACATTTAGAAAATCTGCATTCCACATTAGCTGATCAAATAATCATGATTCCATGAAATCCCTAGAAAAACTTACCCTGATCTAAATAAATACATAAATCATCTGACTTTTTTTTTTTCAGTAATAGACTAAATTCTCCCTGCCTCATTTATTCTGTTATATCTGAGGTTTTAGGCACCTGTTTTAATGAGGCTCCTTTTATCCGGCAGCTCAACGTAATTTACAGAAACCTTTCGTAGAATTCACTGTGAAACGGGACAGTAGTGAGAGCCATCAGTTATTATTTGCTGCTGCATATTTTCTATATTTTATAATGCAAGGCCTGAGTAAGGGTTAAGAACATAAGTACTGCCATCTGTTTTGCTAGGCACAGTGAGTGTGTTTTGCCAGGCCAATCATCTACTGTTGGCTGTTTAAACTATGGAACTGGGAATTTCTTCTGCCAGCCTCTCTGCTGCCAGTGGACCAGTGTACTTGGCTGAACGCGAATCTTCCTTCATGGCACTTACTGCAGAGCTATTTAGCCAGAGGACTCTGATCTTTAGCAGAAATGCGCTGGAAACAGGACTGCAGGCCGGGCTATAATCTTTAGGAGCATACCCAACGCTCTTGGCTTTGGGTTGAGCTGCTCTCAAATAGCCTCTAATTCGACTAATGCACAGTTTTGGCTCTGATCAGTGCAGATGGGGGCCTCTGCCAGGGTGTTGCTTTTTTATTGCCATCTTAAAAGTTTTTATTTATGCTTTATCAGTGGCGCTTAACTATCCACGTAAACTACTGTATGTTGTGAGGCACACCAACGTATAAAGTTCAACTCTAACTGTGTAAACTTCCACAGGCCCTGACATGTCACTGGAACCCAACAACTGCTGGCACTATTCTTGCGTTGTATTCTGCGTTGTGTATTTTATCGTTTTCTACTTACAAAAAGAACAAAAGCGTTCATTTACCAATTTCTTCCGAACTGGTATGAAGTGTGTATGCAACCGTTAATTGTAATGTGAAGCTTGAAAGCTCAGGAAAAGTGTCCTAACACGAAATAAAGTTGACAAGGTTGAAGTTGTAAAACCTTAAGGAAGTAATATTACATTGGCAAACCTCCTCAAGCCCCAAACGTGTTTACAACGATCCTAAAGGTCAACGTAACCGGTAAAGTGTTTCAAACTAAATATAGCCAGGAATGGGTCGTTTACCAAGATCAAGGTGTACCAAGATTTCCTAAAGTTATGGTTTCAAAACCGCAAAGCCCTTCCTCATACTGTTCCTTCAAATTAATATCTGCACGGCCTGTCAGCTGACTAAAACAAAACTCCTGCTTCTTCATCGCTCTTATTAAACTACAAACGTTTAGCCTCGCCGTTTCAAATAAAAGCAATATGATCACGGCATACTATGTTTTAAATCTTTGCGTTAATACCCGACCTTGGTATTTTTACAAAAGGTAATTTGAGAATCTCTTACCATTCCAGGTCTAAAATACAAAGTTGTAACACAGATGATTTGCTGCGGTGAGACCTGAAGGGAAAAGTTAAAAAAAGAATAAGACAGTTACATTTCATTGCAATGGACTGGCGATCTGTCCAGGACGTAACCCGCCTCACGCCCGTTGACCACCAGAGATAGGCATCAACACGTGGATAGGCCTGCTGTATAACGGACAGATGAATGGATGGCTACATTTCATAGCCATCCAAAATAAAGTGTCTGGTGTCTTCACTGTTTTAAAACTATTCTAAATGAGCCAGAGCCTGATACCTCTAATGGTAACCGGACTGTCTTTAGCAGTACTCAATAGAGATTTCTTCACGAAATGTAAACAGAACTGGAATGGCATCAGATTCTAGTGGTTGCATGATTTCTCTTTTGTTTTTGGCAAAGGACCACAAACCATTTTTCCTTCTAGCACTACACTTGCTAGTTTATTTTGGTTGAACTACTGCACCGTAGTCTGCCTCCGTTTGACGTTCCAATGTGCATTTGAAACGTACCAGCGTTCACTCCGACCGAACCGAGACCTAGAACTATAGGCAAGCCAAAGTCCGAATCATAGTTTGATTGTTTATTCACGCCTACCCAAACCTACCCGGACTTTCTTGGCAAACGAACTATAGAATTTGACTATAGAATTAGTGTTTAAATGTACCTTTAAACATTGAAAAGTAATGTTCATTATTACACTATACTGAGTTTATTAAGATACAAATTGTCAGAAGTGCAAATAAGCAGATTTATACCACTGGTAGCACCAGCGCTTTCTTTTGAATTTGATATGGGCAATGTGCCAGGGTGGCATGAGAAATGGGGGATGGGAATTCAAGCATCAAATGAAGAAACCCAAATTACCTGTCAGTTGTGTTACTTGTATGTTTGTGCATTGAACAGAGTGTCGTTCTCAGTCTCAGTTCTGGCATCATCATCTGTCCATGTTTGCAGATTTAAACTTTGGGGAAAATGGACCACGTGAAGTGACAAAGAACATTTTTACATCCTTTTGTAATTTAAAAGGTACCAGAAGGCTCTACCCTAGAAAAACCTGTAATCTACTGTGTTGTCCTTGGTCAGGAACGAAAACGAGAGCCACCAGACCCGATGCTGACCTCAACCGGTTCTTGTCCGATTTGTTTAAAGATCCCAGCAAACAACAAAAGAAAGGAAACAGCCTTGCTTCAACTATGTTAGGAAACAGTGTGGTTTTGGAGCAGGAGGTTCTGGCTTCATGTTTTTCTTGGTTTACAGTACAATCTAAGTGCATAATGAGAGGCCTGTAAACCCTTGGTGGTGCGGTCAGTGAAAGCTGCCTTGCAGTTAACATAATTAGGGCCAATACCACAGTAATACAGCATGCAGGACTTTTTCACACCACTGGACAAAGCTGACAACCTCGGCTGAGCAGTTAATTCAAGGGGAAGGTGAAACGAGGGACAAGGCGAAGGACTTTGAAATGCACTAATCATACGGGGGAACCGACTTAAACACTTAAAGCTGAGATTTGTTCTCTCTTCTAATTGTGACCGCAGTTTCTTTAGCCTTAAAAAAATTAAATAAAATAAAAAACTCCCAGGGCTTGGCAGACAACCCCTGGCAATGGAGCATCTTCAGACCTACTTCATTAAACCCAAACTTTAAATCATCATGGTTATGCTGCCTTCTTTTATAATAAAATAAAATAAAATAAAATAAAAATTTTGCTTGGCCTAGACTCTTTACAGCTGAGTTATAGTCGTGCTTTTTAGGGATTCGATCAGAGCTAGCAGTGTGGCTTTATGGCATGGCTTTTATACTTGACGCTTACTTGGGTGCAGGATTCTCCAAAACTGAGCCGATGCACAGAGATCGTCTAAATGTCGGTGCAGATGAACCTGCTCTACAAGAGCACCTTACAAATCGGCCAGTTTGAGTGAAAGGTGATGCGACGAGTTCCAAGAATTCACAGGTGCATGACATTGGGCTAGCATCAAGTTCAGTGTGTCAGCTATAAGTCTAGCTTCACTCATCATAGCTGTAGTTAATACAGCTCTATCCATTTTGTCTCTTGGTGAAGGTTAAATAGCTGTGATTTTGTTTTTTTCCCCTCACGCTGTGTCCTCCCTGAAGAACTCTGGCGCCCCCTAGAGGAGGTACACTTCACACTTTGAGAAGCCCTGGACAAAATCATTTAAAGATGTTGTATCATATGTTTATTATAGCATAATAAAGTAACTATATTGACTTCAGTTGTTAAAAAAATGCCATATGTATAAAATATGACTTAAAAGAAATTTCATTTCCTAAATTAACGCCTTGAAAATTGGGCCTCAAATTCAGTTTTCAATTCAGTTTGGTTTATTTACACTGCACTGGGAGGCGGAAGCTCAGAAACTTGGAAACTGCCGCTACAAGGAGGAGGTTTGTCCTCGAGGGCGGAGCTAGGTCCACTCAGGCGTTTTACACAGCTGGATGGTTGCCACAAGTAATTCAAGGAGTTCTTAAAAATTCATTAAAGAATCAAGGCAACAATCCAGGTGTGTTTCTGATGAGGGAATAACACCATACAGCATTTCAACTACCATTATCCAACAACCAATCAACTATTCACACGGTTCATTTAGAGACCACTAACCGCACTGCCATGTCTTCAGGCTACAGGATGCCACAGTATCTGGGGAGAAGCCATCTATGAACAAAGAGAAAATGCAAAACTCCATTCAAAATGGTTACAAGCCCAGAGTCTTCTTCCTACAGGGCAACAGCACTACCCACTGTGCTACTGTGCCGCCAATTGAAGCAAAAATATCAGCACTATTATTAATCCGACGACTGAAATTCTTGGAGGGAGCAACTTAATCAGTGCTTCATCAATCAGGATCCAACATTCTTCGACAGCAGCTGACAGATTAGCCTTGCAGGAGGGATTATTGTCAAGAACCAGAACTTTTCAATCCTGTCCTTCCTGAGGGAAGAGTCTGAATTCTTTCTGTTTGCTCGACAGATGCATTATAATCGTGGAAAAAACGACTCCTTCACAACCAAGCTGACTTTGGACTGATGAAATGAGAAAAAATATATCTCATATTTCAGGGTCCTGTAGAGATAATGACTACCATCTGCTCTGCTCTTTTACCTGACAAGTAACACCATATTAACAATGACTGTGGAGATGTGCTTGCTGTCTTTTTTTTATGTATGCACAGTTTAGCTATAGAAGCTATTTCAAGGAAACACGGTAATTTTCCCCTTCGTGCATTTTTTCCCTTTATTTTCCCAGAGTAAAACCAGGGTATGAATGAGGCCAGCCCTGGTAGAAATGTAGTTTTTATTCATTTATACAAAACGTTTGGATGGAAATTTGTGGAAGAAGAGTGCTAAGGTAAAAATGTTTTCGGCATGATAAATATGTTACATGTCCTGTAATCTGCAGAATATTTTCTGTAATAGACGTATGACTTTCTGATGATGTGACCAAACAGATTTGAAGAGGTGTGGCTAAAGCAGCATAGCAACAGTTTTCAGTCAGAAGCTGCTTGAGATCTGTTGCGATACAGACTGCTACTGTAGATCCCTCCACATTCAAGTAATGGAAACACGGCAACTTTGGAATGAACTCTTTGTTTTTCGCTACAAAGTTTTGGCACTAGGATGAGGTGTTTTTCTTTTTTCTTTGTTTTTTAGCCATTTCAGAATTGGTTTATTTTGCAAAACTGCAATGGAAACACTTTTCTCGCGTCGCATAAGTCAACAACCGGATGTTGCCACTGGCAGAAACCACGAAGAAGAAGATGAGAGGAAGTGGTATGAGGATCATGGAGTGCCATGTTTTTTAATGACTTAACGCTTGAACAAACGTATTCATGTGTGATTTTTATTGCGTTTCTTATTTTTTGGAGACACTGAGATTGTGAAATTGTGTGTTTTTGTCATGATTTGCGGTGGTGGAGGTGAGGCAGAAACGCAGATGAACCGGATGAGTATAAAATAATGAATTTAATGACAAACCCCAGAACACAGTGAACAGGACGACAAAGTGTGACGTGTGACGAGGATCCGACAAGACACAGAGACACAGGTGACACTAAATACACAGAGAGTAATCAGGGAACGAGACACACCTGGGAACTAATCAAGGGGAGACAGGACAACACAGAGACTCAGACACACAGGAAACTTCAAAATAAACACAGGAAAACACAGAACATGACAGTTTTCCAACATCAGCGGAATATAGACAAACGCAGCTACTGACTCTTTAAAGATACTTCGATGATATGAGTTATGCAACATTTTAATTTCTCATTGGGATCGAATTAAATAGAATTTGATAAAGAGGAATAAAATCCTTAATTCAAAAGGAATGTTTAAGGGTTTAAAACTGGTCTAAATACCTAACAGATTATTCATAAACGACAAAGTGCTGCCCTTTGTGTTTGTGGTTTGAGTCTTTTGAGGAGACGTCTCTCACACTGTTTATTAAATACTTGTGAATTATGTGAACTTCCTCTGACGCTGAAGGGATTATATTACAATTTCACAGAGTAAACGCTGTGAAATAACAGGAGTAGAGTTTGAACACCAGGATGTAATCCTGATTGTAGCTCTCTTTTCTTCTTCTTCTCTCCTCTCCCCTTGGATGCAACAGAACATGTTGGGGAATCCTTTTATAATTTATTACTGTTGCACCTTTTCACAAATTTAGGCCACAAAACCATTTCCTTTATGATTCTTGGAGTGTGAAACAATATTAAATGTTAGATTTTTAATCAGCTTATTAATTTAATTATTCATCCCCCACTTTCAACTTGTATTTATTTTTATTTTTTAGAGAAGTCCTTGTCTGATCCATGTTGTCTTTGTGTTTTCTTGCTGTGTTGGGCAATAGTTATTTTTGTTGATTATAAATCTGGATTCTATTGGTATTTGGTTCAGTGATATTTCTTATGAGCTTTAGCTGATGTGTGATTGTGCATTATTAGTAGAAATACGAAAACAAAACTCCACATTTTCTGCTAAAAAGTGTGATGGGGGGGTCAAGAATTCAACCCTCCGGTTTGATTTATTAGCATCAGCAAAAAGAATCGCTTCAGTTGCAAACTGAAAACTGGGAATGTTTTCTAACTGGGATAATGATAGCTGGCCTGAGTAACTCTGCCTCTATCTACTCGCACATGTGAGTTTATTTTATTAATATCTTCCTCTCCTAAGGGGAAAGCAGAGACAAAAAAAGCATTCATTCGTGATCATCTCTTCCAGTTTACATTATGTTTTGCATTTTGCATTAAACAATGTTGCAACTGTTGGTTCTCGAAAAGATGACGATATCTCCAAGGCCAGCGGATGTGAATATGGAAAGCGCCATTTCAAACTGTAAACACAGTTAGAACCAGCATCTTACATACTTTAATTGCTAGAATCAACTAAATGCAAAAAAATAAAATTAAACTATCAGTTTAAGTCACCAAAGAAAAAAAGAGAAAAATCTTATATAACGGGGTTTTTTTTTAAATAAACTTAATTTTAAGAACCTTGGCTGCTGTCATGCCAGGTGATTTCTTGTGTTTCTAATGATCACTTTTTATTAACTCTTTCTCTGTTTTTTTACGGTTTCTCTTCGAGTAATTATTATGTGGAGGCCTCTGGAATGCACTCGCTCTAGTCGTGTTTATACGACAAACCCGGCTCGTGTTTTTGATGGCTGTATTGCATCCAGATGATTCCCCGCAGAATGGTTTGCAGAGTAAACAGACAGAGCAGTAAACTCCTGGCAGCTTTACGTCATGGGGAGGTTTCTTCTTCTCGGTTATCCCAAAAAGCTGCAGGCTTAGACGACATCTTGCTGAGGTTTTCCGAGCTCAAACAATCCCAGCTTTCTGCTCCCTCAGAAGCTAGTTTGGCTTACATGTAGAGCATCTGTTGTTTTTGTTTGTTTGTTTGTGTGTTTGTTTTTTTTGGTAATTTGCCAATATGATAGAAGTATTTTTAATAATATAGCTTTGGACATTGAAACAAATTGCGGTGATGGTGTCTGTCCTACTATACAGAGGGCCAAACGAAATAATAGCGTTTTACTAAACATATGAATGAACAACTGTGGCATTAATCTTCCCACGTTTTTAAGAGATGGGGTCATTTTTTTCTGTGAGTGTGGTTTTGGGAACTGACAGTCTGACGGGATAAGCCCCCCTCTCCCCATTTGGCCCATTTAAAATGAACTCTAGTTTGTTTACATAGAAAGTCCAGTTGTGGGATTTCTCCTTTGTCTTTGGTAAACGGCCATGAGCCATTCTCCCACTAGCACAAGACTTGCACATTTGCTTTGGTTGTATTTTACCCAGAATCCCCTGAGTTGTGATCTGCTTCTGGCTTTTGGAGCCAAACTGAGACCTAGGTTTTTAGGTGGACCAGACTTTGTTTTTTTTTTGGTCCACTTCAGAGTTTCATTTTGCATTCACTCCTCCCCCCAAAAAAACTTTCTAGGCAAACAAACTGGAATTCAATTAAAGCTGACTAAACCTGGCTGGTATGAATGGCACCCTATGCCTCTTCTTAGGAAATTTGATTCCTTTAAGATTCTGTTTTTGCAGCTCACGCTGACCTTCAGTTAGAATCCAGTCCCCAGTTACCCAAATGGGAAGCCTCAGTATTTAACTTTTGATCCAAGGCTTCTTCAAAGATTCCTTCCTTTTGCCATTGTAATTTTTTGTTTGGGAAGAAACCCATATAAAGTAACCGAGAGCTACAAAATGAATTAGGCAATAAAAAACTGTTTGAGTAAATTTTTTTGTTGTTGAATTTAAGAATGGGGTCAAAGAACTGATCCCAGACACCATGGATGGTAACAGAAAGCTAACACTGTACGGCTGCTTTTCCGGGACAAAATGTGAACCAATTTGAGGGGTATGAATCACTTTTGATGCGGTGACAGCTTATTGGTACTGCTCCTAAGGACAGTTGCCTGCTGCATCACTTAGAAGTTGATTGCGTTGCATAAAACATGCAAAAAAAACATGAACAAAATCAGAATTTAAATCTGATATTGCATATTCTTCCTTACTGACAAAAGATCTTTGGAAACTATGAAGACAAATTAAAGATCCTTCACCATCAACACCTTGACATAACCAATACAACCCGTTTGGTTTGGGTGGCAACTTCCACCGTTTCTCCAAAGCTATGAAACGTTGGATGACCTTAGAGCCCCCAAATGAAAACCACTAAAGTACCATTTTTTCCCCCTTCACTCCACCCTGCCTCGCATCTGACAAGCCCTCTGGATGTTTAAGTTAGTGTTCGGCGCTCACATTTCACAAAATGTGCTAAGCTTATAACAGCAAGGGGCGCGCAGAAAAGACAACTCTCTGCAAAATAATCAGAACCAGAAGAAAGCTCCCTGCAGACCCCTCGGCTTGGCGCGCCGCGTTGTGCCGCGGATTCGACGTGGCCTGTGCTATTCCAGCTCAACAGTAACTACGTTCGCGAATGACTCATCTGCTCTTATTGTATTTGCTGAGTCACGCAGTAAAATCTCATGTTCCTCTCATATCCGCTGCCACATAGTCATGCACTGCATTTTATAAGACACAGTGAACTGGCAACGTCTTTTGTAAAAGCTATCTCCGCCTTTAAGACTTCATTGACCATGAAGGCAGTGTTGAACTTTGGACCGGGAGCAGCGAGGCGCATGCCAAATGGGTCCCTCGGTCTTGGAAGAAAAAATTGCAGCGATGGCTGTAATCTTATGTGATCTGTTGACTTGATATGAAGAGAGAAAAGAAAGAAGAGTCCTTTGAATAAAGGTGAAATCACAAATCTCCAACTTTGTGTGTCTTTCCAAGAGTCTCCCTGGAGGACATTGTTGGTCTATGATCTGATAAAAATCTTTGTTCCATTTCAGGCTGAGTTTACGGCCTCTAACAGAAGAGCTTACAGGCATTTTAGTGCTGGCTTCTGCTTCCTAACTGTGACATTTACATACATGACATTTTGGACCCATTGTGGACCGTCCACAATCACTGGAAGGCATGGAAACATAACTCCCCTCTGTTCAAGTTCTCCACCCCAACAACCTCCCTTTTCTTCTCCTTCTTGCAGCCCCTGTTCCTATAAAGCAGCTCGTTGGCTGCGTAGCTGGCAGGCTACTTTGTGTTTTGCAAAAGTTTTCACTCCTTTTTGAACTGTTGCTCATTTTGTCACGCTACAACGATCTTCATTTGCTTTTTTATTTTCCAAGATGTTAAGAGAAAGTGGTGTGTGGTTCTGAGGTGGAAGCAAACTCTCCCAAATTTATACAAATCTCGAGCTACATTTACACGAGGCCGAGGCTGGAAAATGACGGAATTTTCAAATGTTGATTGGGGGAAAAGTTCCATATTTAGGCAGCAAAAGTTAGCTATCGTTGTCATGCCGGGCCACTAGATGGCAATGTGATGTTAGCATGTCATGCGCTTTTGATCCTTGCCTTGCACCTCATTGGTTTCTACTTTATAGTAAACAGTCACCTGTCTCCCATGTAACATATTCCTTGTCAGCAAGGATACTATTGTTATATTGTTAACTAAAACTACTGAGATAAGAAAAACATTTTGGTTCACCAAAATAAAAATGGTACTTTTCTTTCGGTAGAATAAAACCTACAGCTGTGTGTTCAGCGCATGCGCGCTGTTACACCAGCGGAGTCCGTCACACCTGGTGTGGGGTGTGTGTTTACAGAAAACTTTCACTCGCACCTGGTTTCAAAAGGTGGTGGTGTGTGAGACTCCACCCTCTGAGGTTGTCAAAAGGAGCAGCTGGATCCCTGTAAAGAGGCCTAAAATGGGTGACAGATTTATGTTTGGCCCATCTTAAGATTTTGTGAAAACCATTCAATTCTAGTATTGGCTGATTGTTGGTTAGAAAGCTGTTGGTGCCAAACTCTGAACAGACAAAGATCTCCTCCAACAACAGAGGCAGACTTGTGAATTGAAAGATGCCAAAGATGAACCGCGTAAAATTGCTGTTATTAATTTGTATAAATATATTTTAAAGCCTTTTCCTGGGTTGCTGGTTGTGTTTTGGGTTCGGATTGCACAGGAATATGACAAGTTCAGTGCAAGAGGAGAATAACTAGATGCAGTTTCAGTTTCTCCCTGCTGCGGTAGAGTTGGGATGAAAAGCAAAATTAAGTTATCAGCTATGAGTCAGACTTAAATTGGAACCACAGCTCAACTTTGGAAAATTATTTTCCAGTGTCCTGTGTGAAGCTCAAAATGTTATGGTAAAGTCTATGAAAGGATGAATGTGTGTGCATTCTGCTCTTTGCATGTAAATCTTGTTAATTTTTATTTAAAGGGGCAGTATTATATAAAATTGATTTTTTTGACAACCGTCATCAACCGTGCTGCTGTGCAAAACACCTGGTTGGACCTAGCCCCGCCTCCGAGGTGAAGCTCGTCCTCAGAGCTACAGATTCTGCGTTTCTAAGCTTCCACCTTACAGAGCAGCCCTACTCCACTCAGATCCTTCAGACTAGCCATCAGCAATTAGCAACAACACAGATCTGCAGAGCTCATTGTGCTAGCTACTTCTCAGTGAAACGCTGGTAAAAACATGGTTCAAGGGTTAATAGAGGGTTAAAGGGTTTCTCTCTTCATAAAGAGTAGGAGTTTCTCAAAGAGACAGAAGCCCAATTTCAAGGTGTTAAATTACAAAGTCAAATTTATTTCACATTATATTTGATATGAAGGTAACATAGTTACTGGATTGTGCTATAAAAATGTCACTATGTACTTAGAAAATACACAATACTGCTATTTTAAGATGTTTGAGTTGTGTTTTATTTCACTCTCCAATCAGATACTGTTTGAGATCTCATCTTTTGTTCAACAGTTTTAAAATATTTAAGATTTGCATACTAAACCCTCTCTATCCTTGTGTGTCGGTGACATTTTGTAATTCACGAAAACAGAGTGAGGTAAATGTCTTTTTTTGTTTGTTTGTTTGTTTCTATACATCTTTCTTTCCTCAGATCTGCATCGCCTCAGCTCAACACTTCGACCTCGAGGAGAAACGAGGATGGCCCGATTCGAGCGACATCACAACATCTGCTGCCAGGTGCTGATAGCGAAGACGGAGTGAAGAGAGGGTGTTAAGTGTGTTTGTGCGGAGGGGTTTTTATTCTTTATTTTCTGGGTGCAGCTGAAGCTGACACCCCACTCCTCCTCCTCCGCTCCGCCCGGTTCACCGCTGAGCCTACACCAGTGTGTGCGGAGTTACTTATGGGGTGACAGCGAGATGTCAATGGGCTTTCACGCCGACTCAAAAACGCTCAGTGGAACACTTGAAACCACTAATGGTTTCCAATGGTGGGTGACGTCACAGCCGTCGTGTTTCTTGTTATTTTTCACTCTTTATTTCATCCCCGATCGCTAATGCTTGGACGTTTTTTTTAAATTATGCGGGTTTTTACTTGCGGACACTCGCGGTGACCATGGCCTCTCCCCGGGCTCGGCGATGAAAGATTTAGTCGAGCCGAGGAAGGGCGCGATGGATGTAGTGACGGACCCGTCTGCCCCGTTTCACTGGAGAAAAGAATACTGTGAGAGTCTTAGAGAAAGTGAAGGTGGAGAATAAAGAAGAAGGGAAACAAATGGGAGATGATTCGCATTTCCACAGTTCTTATAGATCATCTTAGAACATTATGGAGATATTATCGATATTTCTGCCATTATATATCAAGGACAATAGGTTTCCTTCCTAAATTAATGCTTGTTTGTTTTTTTTTTTTGCTAAAAGTTTTTTTTTTTGCCTATATTGTCTTTTGGTGATAAAACGAGGAAGTTCATTGGTCAAAAAATAACCTAAGCTAGTTGACAATATAATATCTACCAGCTCTCAATTATTTTCCTCAATATTTGTCAGGATTACTTTTGTTCATTCTTTCTCATAAAGTCCAATTGAATGAGTATTTGTTAACCATCAACCTAATGGTGCATTTGATCCCTGTTAAATAATGTATTTTATGTTTAATGTCGAAAGGAGGAAAACGAACAAAGAGCATCAACCGTTTTTTGAGGACGCTACGGCTCTAGATCCTCGTTTCAAAGTCAAAGTTCATGATGAGGCTGTTTGGATCCGCCTGGAAAACGCAGCTGCAGCTTTTCTTCAGCGGAGACAAGGCCTGCTCACATTGTAGTTGTAAAACGGACAACTGGAGTCATATTACTTTAATCACTTGCTGTGCTCGCTGTATTTAAAGGTTGAAGAAGTGACCCTGCAAGAAGAAAGAAGGAAAGAAGAGAGTAGGAGGAAGAGGAGGGTATGATGAAACAAGAAGAAATGGTAGCAGCACCTGGAAAAAGTAAGAAGAAACATTCAGCTGCGTGAAGATGAAGACCAGGCAGCGCTCCTACAGACATCAGTGCACCTTCAGTGGCTGAAAAGATTCAGAAGGAGAACTTCCTCTCCTTCAGAGCGAGTTTCCTCCACATGGTGGAGCAGTGCTGGCTCGCCTCTCGCCAGAAAAAGTGGGGGAAGAGAAGCAGGACATGTAATTCACAGCAAAGAAGTTTGCTTCATCTTCATAATTTGTAATACCTCACCTCAAAACACTGCGTTACTTGTTCTGAAGAGTTTTCCCTTTAATAAAATTTGTTAAACAGCTGTGATGTTATATTACAAAGAGTGGGATGTTGTCTTAATATACTAGTTAGTTTTTTTATATTAAGAAATAAAATTAACATTTATTATAAAAAGATAATAACACACAAAAGTACCAAAAATTGGTACCCCTGACAACCGATACTGATTCCCAAGCACCGGATACTGGTACCGAATCGATTCAAGTGCCAAAGGAACCCATCCCTAAATATGAATAAAAAAATAAAAAAAAAGTTCAATTTAAAAGAATCCCTAAAAGGGTACTGGTGAATGAGTTAATTATCATGCTCTTTTTCCCCTTGTTGAATAAATATACTTGAACTAAAGGTTCAATTTTGGACATTATTAGTATGAGATCATGTGACTGCATCAGAAAATGAGTATTTTTAGGGCTTTTGGGATATTATTGCCTGGGGTGCGAATAACGTTGGTCAGCATTGGAACTATAAAATCCTAGAAGACCTGGAACCCTATTTGTAGGAATTGGCCAAACGATGAAAGGACTCGGGGATTTGAGGTTTCAGCTGGTGGTGTGATTTGATTTTTTTTTTCTTCTTTCCCCAGCAAGCAAAGTCCAATAGTGCAGATGGATTAAAAAAAAAAAAACTGGGGGGGAAAATAAATTGCAAAAACCAAAAATCTGTGGGAAAAAAACTCCATTACTTACAAAATAATAAAGCTAAACATAAAACAAAATATAGAAAACAGAATTCGACCAGTAGGTAGGAAGATCCGGTGTTCAACACCTGCTGAGGCACAAACCTCAGGAGGAATCTTCACTTCCTGGCTTTATACAGGAAGCTCCTCCTACAGGAAGTATTCATTAGTATTGATTCACAGATGCAAACTACAAATACTCCATGCTACACATGCTACTTACCAATATTCAAATATACTGACACATCCATGACCCAATTAAGTTGCCTGCTTAAGTTGTCATTCCTGCTTCCTGTCCAGAACAATTAACCAACAGGTGATCAAAATCATTAATTTAAAGTACAAAACAAACCAAGCGGCGCAGTTTTGTAAGTCGGTCAATTGTAGCAAAAATAAGAAGAATTGTACAATTTTTGATTCTTTGACCACAAACGTGTAAGTTACCCAACTGAGGTCATGTGCTACCCAATGACATTATCATTTAAAGTCAATAAATCATGGTAGAGTTATACTCTGTCAGTATCAGAGGGTTCAAGTTGAGAATTTGTGAAATGGAGTCTTTGGGGGGTAATCTGCATGTTGCATTAGATTTCCTAACTATATAAAGACTTCGGCGTAAGTAGTCCTACTTTCGTCTTGCATGGCTATTGTACTAATCAATCAAATCAAGATGAAATTACCCGTTCAATGGTGCCCTCAAAAGTAAAACATTCACGGAAACAAATCTACATCGGAATCCCTAAAGGAAAAAGAAAAAATCTGATCCATAGGGAGACACTGAGAGGATGAGTCAGGTTCTCCTCTATACTCATCCATCCGTACATCCCTGCATCTGGTTTGGGTTTGTATGGATGTCTCTCGTCTTGAAGCGCTCTCCCCAAGAACCCCCCCAATTCCTCCATTTGCCCTCCCCACATGTAGCCGGTGCCAGTTTAGGATGAGGATTACAGTGGAGTTTCCCAGGACATGACATAAGGAAGGGACAAGTTGGTCTCTGCTCCCTCAGCCGAGTCTGACTATGACTAAGTGGAGTGTTGAAGTAAATCTGCCTGATTTTGTCTGTGTGTGTGTGTGGAAGCTCTGATTTGATTACTTGAACGACGGTGTGCTTAATGCAAACTTGGCTCTTCGTTGACTTTTCTTTTGGCCTGGGTTGGGGTAGATGCTAATTGGTTTGTGGCAGAAAACGGGATTAGAGCTGGGGGCAAGGAAGTACCACCCTTTACGTTTGGGTGCAGATCCTCTAGTCCAAGGGGAAAAAGTCTGTCTTGATGATGGATGCCTCACATTGTTCTTGCAATATGAGGCATTGCAAAGACAATGTGAGTTTGGTGGGTTTGGCCCGAGGTAAAGTCTGATGTGGTCATGGAGCAGGCTATGGAAAGTGACACCATGACGCCTCCATAATCTATCCCTCACAAACGGTGCTGATTGATATCAGGTTGGAGGACATGGGCAGAGAGCAAGTTAGGAAGGATTAAACCTTTTTGAGTCAACACCAGAAAGCAGAGTCACACAGAGTGACGAAGTGTCTGGAATGGCAGATTGAGAAATTTAGTTTGATCTTTACTTGGATTCCATTAATGCCTCAGTGCCTGATCAATTCTGTATGTGCAAAAGACTGAAACACATTTGCAGAATAAGTTCTGATGTAGTGAACTTTCCCAGTCCAAACTTCCAGCTTGAAGTGGCTGGCGAGAAGCACTCTTGTTTGGGATGGGATTGATGAAACACTCCCATCGACTGGTCGGTCTGTACCTTACAAGAGGCACAAAACTCAAGACTAAACCTCTAGCTCGGGACAGCGAGGTTTCTCTCCACTTTTCTGAGTTGTGTGCTTTATGCTAGTTTGTAACCTCTACTTCCTGTTTGTTATAGCCATGCATAGCGCCAACGTCTGACAAGGTCATGCTTTGCGTAGCCTCATTGAGTCGCTCCAAACCAATAGATGGAAATATGGTTAATCCACATTTTCTTTCATTTTTGCAACATTTTAAAAGTCTGCTCAAAAATTTGCTTGACAATTGGATGGAAACATATCTGTGGTTGAAGTTGGTATCCTCTGCTACTGGATCTCTGCAGATCATTCACAGTACGCTCCGTCTGACGAACCGTGCTGCCTCAGCACACTGATTGACTTACCAGTCACAAGAATTAACTACCATACATTGTAAAGTCCACCCAGAACTGACTGTTTTCAATTATGCAGTACAGTCTTGCGGATTTCGTTCAGGGCAGTGGCAGAAGCCAGAAGAACTGTATGAACCGTGTATTTTCCTTCCTTTTTAATGACTGTCAGAAATTATCAAGGAATCATCTGACTTCTGTATCAGCATGAAATTGATCACCAAAGACGTTTCTGATCACTGCCTTTATTATAATCAAAGCAAAGGTAGATTACATCTCTTTCCCAAACGAGATTTATGAACAAATTAGAGATCAAGACACTAAAACCGTCCTGATTTTTCACAAGTATCCTATTTGTTTGTTTTTTTAAAAGAATATCATTTATTTTTACTAGAAAATGTATAGTTTTAAAATAACTTTTACCCCTTTCTTGAAGAACTATTGGTAAAAATTAAATTTTTCAAAGTAAAGAAAAAAAAAGAGGAAAAAAGTAAAAACTGCAGATTTTATGGTTCTGTGGTGATCAGGCAACACTTACCCTCTCTCCATTAGCCCAGCCTGGCAAAACATGATTACTCTTTTAAAAAGAGGCTGGAGCTGAAGTACAAACCTTACCAGAAGTTATATAACAAGTCTACTTTTTTTTCATCCGCATGCAGTGTCATTTACTGTAATATGCTGGCAGGATTTTGACTTTCTCTCTCACTCTCTCTCTCTCACTCTCTCTCTCTGTCTCTCTCTCTCTTTCTGCTGAAGTTCCTCTTCCAAAACCCCTTTGTAACTTAACGTTGCCCCACAAACATGAATCACTATAAGGATTTGCTTCTGTGCTGCCATTAAAAATTCACCTCATGTGGTGCTCCACTATGAGCCAATTAAACATGTTTACAGTTTGGTTTGGGAACGGCGGTGGGGCGGGAGCGCGGGACGGTGCCACATGGAAGGCTCCGTGTTTTCCCAAAGGGCCAGTCGAATCATGTATGTTTAGTTTTTGTTCCGTCACCGGGCGTCATCCAGCCAGGTGAGAACGATGCCGCTTGGATCGGCTCGACGATTCACGTCGACTCGATGCACGCATGTTTGAGAGGACCGTGCTGAGACGCCAGCAGGAAACAAAAGACTTCATGATTTTAAGAGCGCTGGGAAACAAAAAGTTGAAATGCGATATCCGGCGGTCACAGAGCCTCTGTCATAAGAAAAGGAGCGCAAAGGAAACCGCAGTCTGGACGGACGTGGTTACCTGTCGAGTTTATGTGACTCTGGAAAAAAAAGTGAAAAGGAGTTTAGAAAGAATGAAGAGGTAGCCTTCCATTATAGTAAAACTCTTCAAAAGACCCTGTATAAGTGGTGGGACTCAGTAAAAAAGTTTAAAACTGTATAATGACAAAATAAGCATGATTTTCAACTGTACTGAATAAAAGTATTGAATAAACAGACGCATGAATTCATTTAATCATTCATATTTAGCTTGGTCCAAATACAAAGTTAGCAAGCAAAATGTTTAGCTAACAACCTAAATATTTTGTTAGCATGCCAAATATTTAGGTCTGAGCTAAATATTTAGTTTGGATAACATTTACATGTAGTTTGAATATATATATATATTCCCCTCCCGGGGGTCTTTTTCTGGGCTCCAGTGTCTCTTATACGACAGTAGTCTGTCAGGAAATCTCAGCAAATCTCAGCCGGTTCGGGAATCGAACCCGCGACGGCCTCGTCGAGGACTCAAGGCGTCCAAATGTGGGTCGCGCTATCCCCTACGCTATTTTGGAAAATAAAAAAACCAAAATATTTAATCAGGAGCTTCATTTTAGTAAGCTAAATATTTAGCTCATTACTGAACCTTTAGCTGATAACAAAAATAAGTGGTTTGAAAAATAAATATTTGCAAGCTAAATCATTTGTTGGGGACTATGACATTTATGAATGCACTAATCACTGGTGAATATATAACTTTGAAAATTGAGCACTCTTTTCTTGTTGTCCTCTGACAGGCTGATTATATAAAATTCCCTTCTCACCCACCGCGGGTGGTGATTCTTCTTCCTCTTAGCTCGGGTCCTCTACCAGAGGCCTGGGAGCTTGAGGGTTCTGCGCAGTATCTTGGCTGTGCCTAGGACTGCACATTTCTGGACTGAGATGTCTGATGTTGTTCCTGGGATCTGTTGTAGCCACTGTTCCAGTTTGGGGGTGACTGCCCCGAGGGTCCCGATGACCACAGGCACCACTGTGGTCTTCACCTTCCAGGCCCTCTCCAGTTCCTCCCTTAGGCCCTGGTATTTCTCTAGTTTCTCATGCTCCTTTTTCCTGATGTTGCAGTCGCTTGGTATTGCCACATCCACCACAACGGCTTTCCTCTGTTGTTTATCCACCACGACTATGTCTGGTTGGTTCGCCCTCACCATTTTGTCTGTCTGGATCTGGAAGTCCCACAGGATCTTAGCTTGGTCATTCTCCACTACCTTCGGGGGTGTTTCCCACTTTGATCTTGGGGGTTCCAGTCCATATTCTGCACAGATGTTTCTGTACACTATGCCTGCCACTTGGTTGTGTCGTTCCATGTATTCTTTCCCTGCCAGTACCTTGCACCCTGCTGTTATGTGTTGGACTGTCTCAGGGCCTCCTTGCACAACCTACACCTTGGGTCTTGTCTGGTGCGGTAGATCTGGGCCTCAATTGCTCTGGTGTTTAGGGCCTGTTCCTGAGCGGCCATGATGAGGGCCTCTGTGCTGTCCTTCAGTCCAGCTTTTTCCAGCCATTGGTAGGATTTTCTGATGTCAGCCACTTCGGTTATTTGCCGGTGGTACATCCCATGCAGGGGTTTGTCCTCCCATGATGGTTCCTCCGGCACCTCAGCTTCTGTTCCCCATTGTTTGAGACATTCACTGAGCACATTGTCTGTTGAGGCTTTGTCCCTGATGTATCTATGGATCTTGGATGTCTCGTCTTGGATAGTGGTTCTCACACTCACTAGTCCTCTGCCTCCTTCTTTGCGGTTCGTGTAGAGTCTCAGGGTGCTGGATTTGGGGTGGAACCCTCCATGCATTGTTAGTAGTTTCCGGGTCTTAACATCTGTGGCCTGTATCTCCTCCTTTGGCCAGCTAATTATTCCTGCAGGGTATCTGATTACTGGTAGGGCATAGCTGTTTATTGCACGGATCTTGTTCTTGCCATTGAGCTGGCTTCTCAGGACTTGTCTTATTCGTTGAAGGTATTTGGTTGTGGCTCTTTTTATATATATATATATATATATATACATACATATACATTACACCTAACTTTACAAACAGGCATCCCACACGGCCCATTTACTTTAGGATGGGTTGTATCAGGATTGGTCAGCATTTTTCACTACGTTTTGAGTTTCAATTAGCCGCGCATGCTAGCCCTAAGGAACGTAGCGGTACACATGAGGACGTGTGGAGAGGCCCGTGGCCAGGCTGGCGGATTCCCGTGGATATTTTCGGCGTCCCAGTCGCACCGTTCTTCCCTCTGAACTTTTTCAAACTTCATCAAAGGGGAACAAGCGGCGGGAGGAGGAGACAGGAACACAAGAAAAGAAAAATGATAAAAGAGTAGAAAGAGGGAGTCTTCCTAATGACATCCCCATGAGGGATCAGCTACAGAGGTGAGGGCAGAGTAAACAATTTTGTTTATCGTGCTTTTGTTGTCGATGTTCTTTCACTTGCTAGCTTCTTTTGTTTCAAGCTTTTCTTTCGTGTGTGTGCGCGCGCTGAGGAAAAGTAATTAATGCAGATTCCTCCTCACTATCCCCTTTTGTGTGTGGGCGTGTGTGTGTGTGTGTGTGTTTTTGGGCAGGGTCCCCCCTGGGTGATGAATCCACAGCAGAATTAATTAGAGCAGAGGGAAGTGGGGGAGGGTAGGTGCAAAAATATTAGGAGAAATAAAGAGGAAACAGTAGAAAGTATAGTGACAATGAAAGTAGAGAACAGTGTGGCAAAGTACTGCTTTGGGGTCCTTCCTTCATATCATTTCATCCTACAAGGCTGAAAGAATTTAAAAGTACAAAAAGTTCAAATTAGGTTTCACCTCCAGTCCAGTGGTACTGTGCTGAGCTGTACTGTGGAGGAAAGATGGAGTTCATGAAGGATAGGTGTTCTGGTTAATCCAAAGTGTTATATGAATGTACAGCCTGGATGATGTCTGAAAGATTGTAGGAGGAAAGACTAAGCGTAGGAAAGTAAAGGGAGATGAGAGAGGCCTTACATCAATCTGATTGGTTTCTTTACTCTCCTGCATCATCCCAATTGGCGTCCAAATGCACTTCCTCTAACATAAAGACACAAGTATTTTGATTTCCAATTTTTCACAAAATTACCCCTCATCTAAACTCAATCAAGAACTTTTCCCATTTTGATCCACATTGGATGCCAACTCATTTGACCGTGTTTGCCTCGATTGAGGCCTGGCGCCTCTGGGCCAGTTGGATAATTGCATTAGGAGAAACTGCAAAGTGCTTATTCATTCTCAGGTACGCTCTCCATCCTGTTTCTTTTCCTGCCTCCCCCCCTCGTGCCGCTCTGCCACAGTCTCGCCTCTGTTTCCTCCTGGTCTCCTTTTTACGGCTTAAATTGTGCTGGTTTCATTTTGACAAATTTACGGGGCAGCTTTTGCAAAAACAAAAACAAGGGATTTCAGATTTATAAAACATTCACTATGTCCTAACATAAAACAGATAATCTCTGAAAAAAAAAAATCGATCTTCTCTGCCTCCTCCTGGCATTCTGCAGAATTACCCACCTCAGTCAGAAACGACCAATCAGAGCCAGCACCAAGCAATTAGCCACGCCCTCAGGAAGTGTTAGTTTAGTGCAACCTGCATTTGACTTTGAATCCTGTTTTACTTGACATTATTTGATGCAGGCAGTGTTGTGAGATTTATTTGTCTCAAGCGTAATTTGGCTGTTGAGAGCCTTGCTGTTAAATATTATTTTACTGATTGCAGGCATTTCAGTTGTCTTTTTGTATTGTGTCGGCATGTAATTTACATGTTCTGTGTCTAAATTAAGTGAATTTATTAGCAGATCATTTTTCCCATTTTGCCAGATAGCATAGTATCATTTATACCTAAAGCAAAAAAATAAAAAATTAACAGCCAATCCAGGTGATTGGTAGAGATCGGCCCTCATTGGTGATCGGAATCGGCAGCAGAAAACCTGATCGGAGCATCCCTACTGGTAAAAGATCCCTCAAATATAATAATAATTAAAAAAAAACCCTAACCCTTTAGGTAAAGATGCACTTGTATCCTGCGGATATATTCACTGTGTCGTGTGTGTCCAGATGCACGCTCAAATTGCTTGTGAATTTTTCATTTTAGTTTTCTTGTTTTCACACGGAGCAGTGATCGCCCAGAAAGCAACTCAAGACCACAAGATGAAGTGCCTCAGAGCTGCGGACTAGGGAAGCCCGACTTTGTGCCGCTCCGCTCTCTACAACCCTGAACCTTCAAGAATGTGCAGTTTAATGGAAGTACAGCATGTCAGCTGTTCCCCATACACTGTCTGGCAGAGTCCGACGGAGTGATCTGCCTCGTTAGTTTATATTAGATGAGGGAGAAGTTTTCTAGGGGAATTAAACAGCGGCTGACGGTGGGAATATGGGTCCAGGAGTAAGGTTCACTTCAGGTTTTTTTTTTTTTTTTTTTTTTTTTTTAAGAGGAATCATTTGGAAAGCATTTAAAAAGATGCTGCCTGTCTATTTTCTGTTTGATCTGCTTTAGTAAAAAAAAAATTTAAAAAAATGGCCTGTCGCTTTCCAAAACTCTAAAATCTCCAGTTCCTCACCTCTTAACTTTTGAAATTCCGTGTAAACACCTTGCTAATCAGTGGCTGAGTGTTTACACGGCCCGTGCGTGTGCGCGCCCCCCGCTTGGATAGCGTTGGTGTAAAGCGATAAGGCTCGGTGAATGATTCCCTGCAGTAAACAGAGGGAAGCATGAGACGGAGCGCTGCTCGGGCCGGCCGCCACAGGAATCTGGATAATCCATTTAGCTCCCTTTATTAACTTTATTATGGAGGAAACAGGCAGCAGGCAGAGACGGGAGTCGGGGGGCAGGAGGGGGATGGAAGGGATGGCGATGGAGGCCTGGAAGCGAGCAGGAATAGCATAACAGCTGGAGATGTGGGCGGAGAGGCAGGGAGTGTGCGGGAGCTGATTTGGGCCTGAAGAATAAATCACTGAGGTGATAACAAATGAGGGATCAGAGGTCGGATGAAACAGACGAGAAAAAGGGGAAATATCCACAAACTGCGTCTGACATTAGAGATGTTCTGAAATAAAGGCGTAGATGCATGTTGTGCAAGTGTTTGGGTTTCATGTTAACTAATTGTAATTTATTTCAGTTGGATTTTCTGTGATCGAGCCACAAAATTAGTACATAGTTGTGGATGGGAAGGAAAGAAAAAAACTATTTACAGGTGAAAATGCTGTAAATTGTGACAGCGCCTTTAATTTGATGTTAAATTCAAATGCCTTCAGATGTCACCTGTTTAGTAAATGAGCTCCAGATGTGGTCAATCTAACCTCCGTGTGATGACAGCTGTCCTGTGAGGGCCTCAGGTTTATTAGAGAACATAGATGGACAAACAGCATCATGAAGACCAGCAATGAAGTTATAAACATGTTTATGGCAGGGTTAGGTTATAAATGGTGGTAGGACAAAATAAACATTTTCAGGGAAAAAAAAAAGTTTCTAAATTATTGAATAGATTAACATATGCATTCAACAACAAAGATATTTATTGTTTTAAATCTGTTACTTAGGTTACCTGACCATCAAACAAAGTGCTATATTATACCCGTCCAGCTCTCAAGTGTTTCAGGAAACCCTGATTATTCATTTAATTTCTTTGAAAGAAAATAAGAAGTGAATTGTGGACTCTGACATTGGAGACGTCTGAGCTGCTGCATCATGAGTAGCTTTGAGATTTATTTCAGACTTAACCCTTGTTAGCACAACTTGACCACAACAGTAGTCTTTTCCAGCGTCTCATCAGATTGTTTAGTTTTTTTAATCAAATGTAGCCCCTGTGAGCCAGTAAAAGTCACTTTGTCATCCATTGTTGCCTCTTGCAGATGTTGCTTGTGCGTCAGATTGCGTGCATAAGAGAAACACAATGCAATGGTTCCGGCTCGAAACCTTTGTACGTAGATTTTTTTATTGTGTTTAAAAAAAATCATGCATTAGAATCTACATATTTAATCAAAACAAATGCATAGGTCATGCCCATAGTTGTAAAACATTGTTAGATGCTTTAAGCATCTCACACAACTCTTAAGGAGATTGACTCTTTTCCAAACCTCCCAAGATTCTCTTGAAAACGCAACTTTTAGTTCTGTACTCTGCAAATCTGTATCTGTTTATCAACGTTTGCGGTGACTAAATGTGGCAAAGGTTCTTCACCAGAGACAGGAAAGCAGATGCCAATCCTGAAAGAAAACCTGTTAGACGTTTCCAAAGACTTGAGGCGGGGATGAAGGTTCGCCTTCCAGAAGCACAAGAACGCCAAACAGCCAGAGCCGCAGTGGAATCATTTAGATCAAAACGTCTTCAACTGTGTCAGAACGGCGCTGTCAAAGCCTAGACCAAAATCCCAAAGGGAAATCTATAGCAGCTCTTGAAAATCGATCTTCACGGATGGCCTCCGTCGGCTCTGACTGAGCTAGAGATGTTTTGCAAAGAATGGGCCAAAATGTCAGTAGATCTGTTACGCTAGCAGAAACGTACCTCAAAAGACTGATTTTGAAATAACTCTGGAGGTATGAACACATTTAGAAAGCACTGTATTTAACATACCTCTCCCAACCCCTCTAAGGGACAAGGGTGTACAGAAAATGGATGGATGGATGGATGGATGGATGTATTTAACACACGCAACCCAAATGACATCATTGGATTAGCAAATATTTTACACGTTTGTATAAGTTGGAGCAGGTATACCGCAACTGCACAAGAAATACCCCTGAATAATTCAGAGAATAATGCAGTAACAGATGAGGAGGTTCTGGTCCAGCTGTTCTGATCATACAGCGGTTTTATAACATCAGAAAATCCAAAGCATTGGTGTTTAAACCCCATCTTTACTGCTCTAACTGCTGGACATGGAGTTGACTGGAACTACTTCTGACGGGTCATGGGATAAATCAGAGGGCTTCTCAGTCAGCTAATGGCTTAACCATGCTTCTGCCTCTGTTCTGCAGCGCTCCACCGGTACAGCTGAAGTACATGTGGTACCACGGTGCTGCCACTTGGGGACAGCATGAAGAATAGTTGCAACAAACTTTGGGCCGTATTCGTGTCTCTGTTTTAATCCTGTAAAGCATTTAGTGTTGTGTCCCTCGTGTCTTACTCTCAGTCATAATGAAGCATCGTCTTCAAATGTTCTCTTTGTGGAAAGTATTTGCTCCCCCTATAATATTTCTCCTCGTTTTGTTGTTTGTCACACTTTAAATTGGGTGTTTTATGCATTTTCCATGCACAGTGCCATTTTATAGCGCAATCAACTGAATGTTACCTTCAGCTGTTAGGAAAACGGTGTATCAAGAACAACTTGAAAGAGGTTTAGCTTTGCTTTACAACCGTAACTGACGCCATGAAGTTGGCCTCTGTCTCTTTAAGACATAAGACATTCCTGCCCTTTCCAACACCTCCCCCCTTTAGCACATCATGACAGAAATGCTTCTCCGTTGTGCAGTTTACAGGACTGTTGGACTGAAAAGTAGTTGGTTTGTCGGTCAGCAGACGTGCAGTTCCACCAGGTGTTTGCTAATTGCTGCTGCCGCTAGTCTAGAGGAGTTGTGTGGCGGAGTGGGCGCTCTGTGGTGTGGAGACCAGAGCTACAAGGAGGAGCTAAGCTGCAATAGGAGGTGCTTTGTGAGACCAAGCATTTAGGCGCCCCTGAGTGGTTACCATGGAAAATTAAGGATTTCTCAAACATGGATGAATGAGCCAAAGCAACACTCCTGGTTTGATGAGGGAAAATCATTATAACATAATATGAAGCTCCAAAAAGTCAATTTTGCTTAATGTTTCAGATCAAACTAAATTTAATATACAAACATATTTATTATGGGAAAAATGATCATTCAAACTGGAGTGGCTCTATGCAACAATATAATTGCCACCTACACCTAAAATGCGGTTGTGTCACCATTGGCAGCAACAATTGCAATGAGGCATGAACAGCCTGTTTTAGAAATTCTCATGAACTTAATTAAATTTATTTTAACTAGACCACACATAAACCTTCTTTTTTTTTCTTTGAGTCAGTCAGATTTATTGGTGGCCTTCAGATCATTGCCCTGTTGCATAAAACAAGAGTTTAAGACCACAAAATGATGGCCGATCATTATTTAACAGCTGTTTTTTGTATTTTCTGTCACTTCAGTTTTGTTTCTGGAGAAAGTTTAGGCACATCCATTGATTGATCTGTTCTGAACATCTATTCAGTGTTTGGATGTGTTCAGAGTCACCTGGTAAAATCGTAATGTGGAGCTGTGTATCATCTGCATAGTTATCTTATTAGTGGTTATAGATATTAGACTGAAAGGGTCCCAGGATTGAACCTTGGGGTACTCCACATGTGATGTATGTATACTGTGACCAGTTACCTATTGGAAAAAAAGAAATTCCTGTTCTTGAAGGTTGAAGATTTTATGTTCAATCTGTCAGAGATTCAAACTAGTTGAGTACTGGAGCAGAGAGTCCGACCCAACTCTCCAGTTGTTTTAGTAATATGTCATGGCCAACGGTGTCAAAAGCTGCACTGAGGTCCGATAGAACCAGCTCTGTGGTTCTTCCACAGTCTGTGTTTATGCGGATGTCATTGAACACTTTGACTAGGCCAGTCTCGGTACTATGGAGATCATCAAAGCAGTTGGTTATCTTTAGGAAGCTGTTTAACTGTTAAAACAGCTTCCTCAATAATTTTACTGATGAATGGAAGGTTGAAGATTTTATCTTCAATCTGTCAGCCCATTGATTTTTGTCTTATTTTTCTTCTGTATGTAGATTTTGGAAGGGGTCTAATGAGGGAAAAAATATAGCAGGATCCTTTGCCAAATATTTCTAAAGTTGCACCATAAAATCATAAAAACCATAAAAGTAGTTTTGATTGCAAAAAAAAAAAAAAAAAAAAAAATTACAAAAACTTGAAGAAATTGTGAACTACTTCTTAAATTACCGGTAACTCGAGACAAATGAAGCATTTATTTCTCTACTACTTATAGAGAGACTCAATGTACTATGATTTAAGAGCTTTTTTTTTTTTTTGTCGGAACTCTTTTCATCTTTTCTGGAAAATGCGGCTCAGTCAAAGTGAACACATCCAGCGTGGACGGACCTACGAGTGCTAACTGCTTCTCATTTCAGCCTTTCTTTTGGTTCTGAGATTTTCTTGTGATGACTTTTAAAACGCCCGGTGTCATGACACAGAGGACAAGCAGCAGGCTCCATTAGCATGTTACACTGTGAAGAACCACAGTAAACGCCAGACCGCACCTAACCACACCCTCTCTCACACACGCACACACACACACACGTCCAGTGGGACTCTTGATTCAGCCTCATTTAGCGTGGTGTGTAACCGTCTGTGTGTAACAAATGGCTTCTGTCCTGGAGTCACGGGACCAGTGAGACCAGCGGGCCTCGCTACACTGACCAGAGTCTCAGCATCACATCAAAACTCACGTCAACTTACATGTCAGGCAGCCAATCAGGAGCCGCTTTAACCCCACCGCCACACCTCCCCTCTCACTAAAAAACTGCTGCCACCACTCTCTCATTCTGTCCACAGCTACCGGCACCGGGAAATTATGACAAATGACCTGGTTTTTTTTGGGGGGTTTTTATTTAATGACTGTTTTTTCCTATTTCTCAGTTTGTTTTTTTGTGAGTAAGAAATAAAAAGTAAGAAATGAAGAATAAAAAAAAAAAACACAACTGCAAAGATGAAAACTTTCCATTTTTGGTTATGACTCAGCAGTGTGTTTTGGAGTGGCCTTTTATGAGGTGTGTGTGTATAAATGGGTTTAGTGTTGGTGTTGCCGTTTGATGTGAGCGTCGATGGGAAAACAGCACACGCCTAAGGAAGCAGGGTGAGCTTGATAAATGGAGGTAGAAGTCATTTGGGGTGTTAGCGTTGTTCTTTCTGCTGTCCGGCGTATCAAGTTCCTCTGAATATGAGCGAAAGCGGAAAACACCATCTCACCCGTTGTCACGTGACTCGTAGGAATCCTTCCTCTGGTGTCACAGCAACTGCGATACGGAGAAAATGTCAGAGCAAGTCTTGCTAGCGCAACTTTATGCACCTTTAACCAGCAATTGTTCAATTGGTATTACGCGGATATTTACATAAAAGGAGCAACCTGGTCCAGAATACATGTCAGTTTGAAGCGGATACAGCAAAGCAGAACTTGTGAAGCGTGTCCGTCCAGAGAAATGATCTGCTTCAAAGATAATGAGATGTGAAATCAGAGTTTGGCTGTTTAAATAGAGGCTGTTTCATTGGTTTTTGAAACACCTTTTTTTTTTTTTAAGCTAACCCAGCAGTTAGCTTTTCTACACCTTTCTCCCTGACATGACATGTCTGCTGTATTTCTTGGTCATGATGCGGTTTCTACCCTGATGTTCTCTAACCTCTTCGATTTTCCACAACTGCAAAATAAGATAATCACAAATCATTTAGGTGCATTTCCGTTTGGAGCATGGTGCTTGAACCTTTCTTAGATAATGGCTATAGTGTGCGCACAAAGGTACGGGGTGTAATGATGGGCAAAATTAAGACTATTGTGCACCCACTGGTGGCTATTTCCTTGTTGTGCTTCTGAAGCCAGTTACTGATCTGATTAGTAAGCCAGCACAGGTTACTAAGCAACCAGCACTGGTAAAAGAGGAAGACTCGCCTGGGCTAGCTTAGGGGAGGCTAATGACTAGCATTTGATCACCCACTGGAATGCCTATTATATTCCTCTGCTGCCCATGCATGCATGGATAGACTCATATTAACTAACGACTACCACAGATAGGCTAGCATTAGCATTGGAGAGGCTAACAATTAGGAACCTCAGCTTGTCATCTGTTTTATTAAAAACAAATGTTTTTCTCTGCGTAAATGGACCAAAAGGGAAAAAAGTTAGTTCTGCTCATGTTAAAGCACTTTACCAACATGGTGCTTAACAGAATCTATTATTAATTAATCTCTGAACACTTTATAAATCATTAATAAATGTTTATTATGCATTAATGAAGAGGGTGAAGGAGACTAAAATCAGAGTGAATTTGTAACCAGAATCAGAGGGCTGGTAGATTGGATCTTTCGATACAAACAGCAGCTTGCTGATTAAAAGGAGAATGTTTCGAATATAAGACCAGTTTGATCTCTGAGCTTAATCCTTTTTTTTTTACTCTACCTCTTCCAAATTGTAATTTTAGCATAGATAAATAGCAAAATTTCCATAAAGGACACACACACCCAAACAAACAAACAAACAAACAAACAAAAAAATCACATTAAACCTCAAAAATCTATTCAGGATTATTGTCAGTGGAGAAAAAGAAGGTTTATTTTACATAGTGTATTTAAATACTTGCTTTCAGCAGATAATACATCAGATATTTATGTACACGATGTAAAAAAATGTTGGTGTCAGCAAAGTTTTCATCACTTTTTTGTGTTTAGCTGCCTAAATATCAGTATAAAGAGTAGTTAAAAGAGAGAAACAAAAGGTTAATGTTGATTTTCTTAGAGAGTTGGCAAGACTATTTCTCTATCTGTTGGGAGTTTTCATTTTCCAGTCGTCCTCCTCTAGCATCCAAACCAGCAGTCAGGATCTCAGCCAGCAGAGACGGGACAATTAGAAGCTACATCAGGATTTGTTTGAATAAAAAAAAAAAAAAAAAACTTTGAAAGAAAAGTAAACCACATCATCCTATCTGAGTTTCCTCATGTAAACTCGTTCCTGCTTTATCCATCAGGCTTTTAATACCCAGATAAATTGGATACTAATCTACACACATATGTACACATAATCTACTCTTTAAGCTTGCCTTTATTACGCTTTTTTTTTTGTCTCGTCTCTCCTGTTCGCTACCCTCTCGCTCTCTCATATGGCTTTGGCCGACGTCAGATGCTCAGGATTAAGCTTGTCTCACTTTGTGCAATGAACTGTTGCTGCCCAGGATCAGGCACAGGTATCGGATTACTCTGTTCTGAAGTGCCTGCAGCTGGAAGGTAAAATAAATAATCCTTGTCCTGTTCTGCGCCCATTGCGTTTTTTTTTTGTGTTTTTTTTCTGTTATATGTTATGGTACAGTGCTCTTTAACTTTGTGTGTGTGTGTGTGTGTGTGTGTGTGTATGTTTTTTAATATATAGTTTTTCCATTGTCGGTAATATCGCCAAGCTAATACTAAGTGACTTCTTTTCCATACTACTTCAGCTGAGCCAAGCCGCAGTTTAGAGACGATACAGAATCACAGTATGTCTACAGCACACACTTAGATTCAGACCTTTTCCACTTGTCAAGTCCAATTTGCTACAAGCCATGCCAGGAAAGCAGCAAACAAACAAAATGATGAACGTGGTGGAAAGCTAACACTGACCGTGATCACTGTGAAATGTGGAGGTGGCAGCATCATGCTCTAGCGATACGTTCTATATAAAGTCAGAGCTGCTCAAACAAGATACAGGACAGTTTTGAGGGAAAATTTGTTAGATGATTTGAAAGATTGAAGGCTGGGCTGAAGGTTTGCCTTCGTGCCGTAGGACTGTAAACGTCCAGTGAAGAAACTGTGGCATGACTAGAAAATTTACGTACAGATTCTCTCCACAATGTGACTGAGAACAAGGAGAGGGGAAGTAGATGGTCTTTAGATGTGCTGAAGTCCAAACACAGCCAGCTGTAGTCTAACCCTCAGTAGCTGCTTTTCCGTATAAATGTTCCCAAAACTTTGTCGATGTTCCACTGATATTGTAAAAAACACAACCTCACAATTACAGTGTTTCCATTAAATAAGAAATTCCATTAAAATCACACGTGACTGTTTGTTCATGCAACATGTCATAAAATATTGTGCCTGCAACAGATTGCAAAAACGTCTATGTGTATACGGTGTTTTGGGGAAATTGCAGTGGGCGATTTTTTTTTTTACAGAATCAACACATTCAAGTGACAAACTCAACTTCTGATGAACTGTGTGAAGGCGGTAGGCCTGTTGTGGAGCCGAGTGCTGATTGTCCAAAGAGGCCAGTGGCTACAAATAACCATGTTTGTGCCGTTTACTAACTGGTGTGATGTAGAAATGTGTTTCCATTGCAGTTTTGTTAAATAAACCAATTTTGATGTGGCCAAAAAACCTCACTGCATCCTAGCCAATATGATAAAAACAAACAAACAAGAGATTTCTTAGAAATGGGCTTTTTTTCTATTAAGCAAATTTATTTTCGGAATTGCACAATTTTATAGTCAGCTACTTTCAAGCTCATGTCGGCCAAGACAGTTCCCCGGGACAGACTCAAAACTTTGACAAGACGCTACACATTCCTTCTGCCTCGGGAAATTTAATGGGACTTAAGAAACCGCAGCGTCCTAGCATCATTCACCAATGCACCTGCTGCATGTGTGTTATGTGGTTATTATTCCTATGTTACTTGTTTCACATTTTAATCTTAAATTCAGTGGATTATTACAAACATGAGGGTTAAAACTGGTCTAAATTCAGTTTCAGAGCACCTTAGCCATCCTGGTTGGAGCGCTTCACTCTATTTTATGTTTTGGAGTGGCAGTGCGTTGCTACTAAACCATCATCTCTATTACAAAATCTGAAATTACTGCTGTACTCGACTAATTTCCTCCTTTTTTCAGTCGTATTCTACTTGCAGTGGATTTGTTTCCAGAACGCCGCAGACTGTTACTCTCTTGTACATCTATATGCATATAATCAAAAGCTCAAGTGTTTTGGGACATGCTTGGAATCCATAGACTCTATAGACTCTTACCAGTTTGACAGGGTTGGTAGTACAAGGTTGGAGTTTGTTAAGAGACTCTTCTCTCTAAACGGAAAGTTGCATCTGATGAAGACTCAACACGTCTGCAACAATGAGACAACAGTGGAGCTGTTTGTTCTTATTGCGCCAGGTCATGCTTGGAGCGAAGCTAGCAAAGCATATCAACACAAACATAATGTACAAACTGCATGGGGTGTTTGACAACTGTCAAACAACACGGTGGACACCTTGTAGACACCGAGACGGACATTAACTCCCCTGTATCCAAAAATATTCTAGAGTCAACCGGAGCAGAGCTGAAGTTAACTCCTGAGTTGTGACACAACTATTGTATAAAGTTACTTAAAAAGCCGCTGCTTGAGAGAGTTAACTGTACAGTTCATCACCATATATATGGTGTCAACACGCCGACTGCACTGTATGTGCAATTTGGAGGTGTGTGCAGTGTGTTCAGCCTAGTTGGCTTTGATATTCTGTAACTGTTGTACATCTATGAACACAGAGGTCAAGCTACCGTTTGTTCTCAGACGTTCCCAGGTCCAAACAAAAGAGGAGCAGTGATCATCCATTCTCCGTTTTTGAACAATTTACCATTCCTTACACTTTTTAAGTACAGTGTTACTCTAACACTTACTCCTGCCCTTTGGCTTTATTATTATTTTTGTGTGATTTTGCTGCACTTATGCGCAAATTACTTTTATTTTTCTTTGTTTGATCACACTTATGGTGATCAAATCAGCTGAGGATTAAAAATCCTGGTTGAAATGTGAACTTTTAAGTTGAAACTCAATTGCAAGCACAGGAACTTGAGCGCAGAGTTTTCCACCGTCGCCTTCCTAAAATAATGGCATGTCTTTTTTCTTTTTAGCCAAAAGTGATTTTCAAAAAAAGTAATTTGTAAAAGAAAAAAAGAAAATGTCACTTTTGTTAAAAAAGTACTCAAGCCATTATTTTAGGAAGATAGTGACATGTAGTTTTTGCTTTCCATCTGTAGACAGACCTTAAAAAATTTAATTTTTGTAATTTTCTGCGAGTACAAATTTGCTTGAAAGCATAAATTGTCATCTGTGAATACACCAAGACAAAACTCACTGGCATTTCCGTTTACGAGGTATCAACATTAATTCACATTCTGCTTCACAAGGCACAACAAAATGTACATCCAATGGATTTTTTTTTAACCTTTTACACGCACACATTCGCAATCAGACAGCAGAACATTCCCAGTCGTTTTATTTCACAAAATTACAAAACTCTCTTCACAACCAGATTTACTGTCAGATTATACATGACTGGCGTTCTTAACTTTCCTGTGATGTGTGTTAATAGAACGAGGAGCATGCTACACCCTTCACAAACCGTTTTTTTTTTTTTTTTTACCTGTTAAAACATTAAATCCAAAACACAAATAAACTACCTAGCAAAAGTATTCACACCCCTCAAAGGTTTCCACCACACACACACGAGCCACTGCTGCGTTGATATAAAGCCATTTAGCTGCTCACGCTACTGAAAACGGTATAATCATCACAAGTAAACGACATGTTTTCAGTTTACTGTGTCTGGGTGTGGCTTCAACTCAAGCAGAGAACCTCGTTTCACTATTCCCTCTGTAAAGATGCTAATTTGAACTTTTCAGCTGTACAGTACATAATCCTGCAACCGCTTTGTGACGGCGAGACACTGAGAACCGCTCCTCTGCTTATCTGACTGTCAGGAGCTCCTGTGTCTCAGCAAATAACACAACCCTGATCTCGTTAAACGTCCCCGTGGTCTACCTCAGGGCTCTGTTCTCGGCCCAGTTTTATGTGCCCTTGGATAGATTTATGCAGTGGTTTTAGTGATGTCTGTCACCTGATGATATTCAAACGTATTCCTCTTTTAAGACGTCTCAGACCCAAAAGTTGAACTTCTCAACCAACTGTATTCCACACGTGAACCAGAGGTTAAACAATCTACAATTAAACTCAAGTAAAGCAGACCGTTGCTCCAGATAGTGCTATCCCTTTCATTAAGCATCACAAAGGCAATCCCGGCTAACTTGAGCTTACTTGAAAAATCTAGGAGTTATTTTTGACGTCTCTAGAACAAAATACCCAGCAACTTCTAAAGACCTGCTTGTTCCAGTTGCGTAACATTGTGTCGGTCTCAGCGCTGCTGGAGACGCGCTAAAAATGAAAGGCAGTTCTACAACGTATCGTCCGAGGAGAGCTGAATACAAAGACACACCACACCTCTCAGGTGTTTTTCTACTTGCTTCCGCTTCCCATTTATTCAGCTGTTTGTGTTTCCATATCACAGAAACGTGAGAAAAATGCCCACAAAGTGTTGTAGTTTTTCATTTGTAGTCGATAACGTAAAATCCACTTTTTTGAGCTCTACATCATGTTATAATGTTTTTCTGTCATCAAAACATACCTGGAGTGTTGCCTTGATTCTTTCACGCATGTTTGAGAAATCCTTTAATCTCCCGTGGCAACCATTCAGCTATGGGAAAGACCTGGATGGACCTAGCGCTGCCTTCGAGGACGAAGCTCCTCCTCAGGAGCTGCAGTTTCCAAGTTTCCAAGCTTCTGCCTCACAAAGCAGGACTGGATTCATGTTATCCTGACAGATATTGATAGAAATTGTTTTCTTATATGAAAAGAATTAAAAACGCGTCCATTGTTTGGTGCCTCGGTTTCCCAATTTCTGTCCAGTCTTGACAGCCAGCGAAATGAAGATTTTATTTCATAATGCTTTCCTCATGCTTTGTCGTTATTTCCCGTAAGAAGAACAATTCAAGATTTGTCTTCTTGAGGTTTTCACACATGAAACTGGTCAGAAATCGCCCTCAGGACGCCCTTCTTTCATGAATCGCCTTAGCTGTCATGCGCAGAAAAAGAGACACAACACGTCATACTACAGTGAACATTTAACAACAACCCATGCAGCAGATCCACATGACACCCACTGAAGCATGAAGGGCGGCGGATCTCACAAACACGCCGGCAGCCGAGCGTAACAAAAACCAGAGGAAAAACAAAGACGTGTCGGGGAAACTACCTCTGGAGTCGGCAAGTGTCACTTTGTAACATTTAGGATCACAGTTCACCCAGACCCACTAGATTGTTGGAGTGCGTGTGTGTGTGTGTCTGTGTGTGTGAAATGATCCTAGGCTTTGTGTCAGAAGGAGCATTAATGGACCCAGAGCGGCTGACCCCGCAGTTAGAGGTCACCCGGAGCGATGGGAGCCGTTTGGCCGAGCCCCAGGTCCCAGACTTGCGCTCCAACGTTATTTACTGCCGACTTGTCGAAATGCCGCGGCGCTCTTCGGTCGGATCCCTCAAGGAGAGCTTCGGAAAGTATGAACTTCACTTTGTTTGCAGATTTACTCCGGTGTTCTGCACACAGCCGGGCTCTCCGGTTGCACGTTTTGGCTCGGCTCCAGGAGATCATCCCAGGAGCGCCGATAAATCATTCCCCTGTGACCTTTTCACGTTTTGTCATGTTACAAGACTATCACTGCATTTTTATTTACTATTTTTATGGGATTTCAGGTTGGGTGTCCAAAACAAGCGTAGTGAGAGTGAAATGGAAAGAAATTCCAGGTTGGGTTTTTGCTGATTTTTCTGTGCAACCTAACTCCAAATGATTTGATTTGATTGATTTATTGATGTATATAGCGCTCAGCAACAACCGACTAAGGTGACCAAAGCACTATAATAGTAAAAACGCATCACAAGAAAAAGGAAACACAAAAACATCAAAGATAAGGGAAAATGCCACTAGATTTGCAACGCTACATTTCATAGTGTTCATAGCCTGTCTATAGAGAAAAATCTTTTTTTTCTTTTCAAAAACCATGCATTATTTTCCTTTTACTTCTTCATCATGCACCAGGCAAAATGTGAAAACCGCAACAATGAGCTCAGCCTTGACCCTGTGGCACTGAGATGGAACGCGGCGCGGCATTAACGTTCGTCTGTCCCTACGGGTTTCCCACCGCAGAGGTCAACTGACCCGGCTCTGGTGGCCAGTCTTTTTTTTTTTCTACTTCCTTATAAAAATTGACATCACTGGTTAATGTTTGGAGCATAAAGCTGCACAGGTGACGCCACAGTGCCGCCCTACCCTCAGGGCCACTGGAGCAACGTTACGGATCGGCGCTTCACGGTGTTTGTGCCTGATCCATTAAAACTCAGTGACTTGTCTCAGGATGGGCTGACGGCGGGAACATGACGAGCCGAACGGCTAACAGAACCGCAGCAATCCTAGAGATTTCTGTAAATTCCGATGTACAGGTGCTCAGAAAAATCTTTCCAACGCTACATTTCCGTCTCTCGCCCACAAACATTACAGGGCGGAGGCCGTGTTCGTGGCCTCCGCCCTGAACAATAGCGTCCCCTCACCATGACGGCACCACCAACGTGCCTGACCTTCAAAGTGCTGTGTTCACAGTTAAAATCAAATAAAAATAGATTTGCGCAATTTGACATCTCGAAAAGAAATCTGCTTGATGCAATCAGAAATTTTCAAAATAAAACTCGTTTGTCGATGACGGTTGGTGCTGAGGCGGCTTTTAAGTTGGCGTCGCTCGCAGTGGAAAAACGTTCACGGCATCACGAGTCACATGATCAACAACCAGACGTTGCCGCTGGCACAAAACGTGAAGAAGACAGGAAGTGGTTGGAGGATGATGGCGCAGTGTTTTTGTTTTTTAAACAAATTGTCACATAAACAATCTTATTCACATCTTATGTAATTGTTTCTTATTTACAGCATGACGTTCTGTACCAACAATGCAGATCTACGTAATTCCAGTCTATGTAGTAATTTTTCTACATTTGCTCTGCTTTAAGGGTTATTTAGCAACAACAAATGCAGTGTAAACAGATAATTAGAAGAATGCAATGTGAAGAAGATATTAAGTTATTTTTATTTGATTTGGGCTCATGATGTCATATTTAATCAAAATGACCAAATATGGAAACACAGTCAAGTACTGATTTTTCAGTTTTTAGTGACTGTCATCATTATTTATGAAATACAGTTTAAAATAAATATATATGCACTGATTTAAGTGTATGGGAACAAAATGGTGAGTTTGAAGGTAGGAAAACGGCGACAAGCTGTCGATATGAAGTTGGGATATAAATTGTCAAATTGACTCTCGGCCTCTGCCAAAGCAGCGCTCTGCACGAAAGCCAGAAATGATTTCAGTTTTATCTCATCAAAGCAACTTCTTTTCCATGTTTGATGTGTTCTTCGTGGCAAACTTAAATGAAATTCTCATGGCCGTTTTTGTTTTATTGCTCTTCCATAAAGTCCAGATTTATCCTGCCAACAGATTCTGCAACCTAAGCAGCGAGTCGCTGCAGCTGAACTGAAACTGAATCCCATACAAAAAAAAAGTGATGAAAACCGGGGCTAATTTTTCTCCCACTTTACTAGTATGTGTTTTTTGCAATTTTTATTGGTCTGTCATGTAAAGTTAAAACTAAATACAAAAATGTAATTTGCCTTTGCAACGAACTGTGAAAATGTTTAAAACGTATCCGGTGCTGAACAAATATTCACTGGAGAAGAGGAAAATTTGGGCAAAGATGTAATTCAGCCGCTTGGAAACCCAATTTAAATAAACGACGGATTGTCCAGTACACTGAATCTTTACTTATTTATCCTTAAATTTACAGATTACGTCCAAAATGAACCCAAATACTTACTTAATACTCGCATGAATTGTCACAGCAGCTGTGTTTAGCTCCTTAGTTACGAGCTAGCCAGCGGTCAGGCCTGAAATCAGAAGCTGAATCAGAAAGAAATCGGCGCTGACTGCTCAGGAACCACAGGTGATGCTCGAACATGTTCCTGGCTGGAAGTGTCTGCCGCCTACAAAATGCACTTACGCGTCACATTTCACTAAAGCCGGCCCAGCGGCTGGAGGACGCACATGGCAGCCGTGAACTTATAAACATGAGGCTTTTATTTAACGTAGACATTTATGTGACGGTGGGTGTGTGGCCTTTTAAATGTCATTTCCTTCACAGTGTGCCGCGCGCTTTCCAACAGTTTTCTTGTTGAAAACCCAAAAGCTAATTTTGTGAGCGGGTCGTTCAGAGCGTGGAGTTTTCACCGCTGACGTCCCGCTAACCCACCGAGATGGGGGAAATGCTAACTTACCACAAAACGCTCAGAGGCTTCCTCCCGCCAACACAACGCAGCTATCCTCATTCTGGAACCGACAGTAAAGCACAGAGTGGTTTCTCTGTGAAGGTTCATCCAGAAAAACAAAACAAAAAAACAATAAAAATGAAACATAGTAACCAAACTTTGTAAATAACCAAATTTTCTTCTTTTTTCTTCTTCTTTTTCTTGTTGCTTGATTACATCATTTGACTTGGTCATTCAACTCCTCGAGTTAATGCTAACGAGGACGAGCCATGGAAAGGCACATGGGACAAATGAGTCACCATTTTATAGGCAGATGAGGGAAACAAACATCACCAGTGGATTCAGTTTTCTCTACGGATCATAACTGAGGAAAAACCGATTTCTGTACATGTCTTCCAAAAGTTCATTATCCATTTTACACACAGGGAGAGAAAAAAGCCAGCTGTGGTTCCCCCAGTAATGCAGGGAACAAAGTACAGAAGTCATGTAAACAGCTTTACTGAGCAAACAGTGATTACAATATTGTTAACCTGATTGTGACATAATGTCGTACAAGTTTAAAGTGTCATTTTTGTTATAAAAACTTTTATTAAGTAAACTTCAACTTTTTCTGATGAATTACCCTTACAATGAGGTTATTTTACATTTTCTTCCAGTAAGATTAATAAATAGGTTTTGTTTGTTGTACATTGAGTTTCAAAAACAAAACCAAAAAACATTTCACTTAAAGGCAACTTTAAAACAAAAGTTTCCATAATGAAAAAAAAAAAGCCTTACACATCTGATGTACATATTTTTCCAAACACATTAGCTTTATATTGATAACCAATAAGAATGTCTGAAAACATTTAGACATTTTTTCTTTTTTTTGACTATTATTACATCACACTACATTCAACCTCTATTTCAGGTGTACATCTAGAGAAACATTCAGATTCAGTTTTATAAAACACATTTATTTACCAGATGCGTTCAAGCAAACATTATTTCACAAAACAAAAACATTTAACTTTCTGTGACTTACAGAACTGCTATGTAAAATTTACTATAATTTTTTGTCTGATATTATACTTTATGATAGTCGTAGATAAACACCACTATCATATTGTATCACTGATATTGTACAGTTTTGTTGTTTTGACTGAATTTCTCCGGGTTTTTTTCTTAAACATTTTTTAACAGAATGTCAACACGTATAAATCAGCCTGTTGACTGTGGAAGTTTATGACAGCAGAACTAGAAAAATAACACGTAAGTTCACGTTGCTTGTTTGAGTCAAGCTTTATAAAACTGTGAAGCCTAAAAGGCTACAAATAGCCCACAGAATATCTTTTACACTGATGAGATCAAAGTAGGTTTGATGCACACCTGAAATCTCAGCGGACCGGCTCCATCGCCTCAGCTGTCAGCCAGGATTTTAGTTTGAGTTTTAATTTGGGCCTTACAATCCCATGCCTTTTCTTTCTTCCCGCAGGAAGCAGCCAGCCTGTAGATCCTGAGTGATTCCCCGGAGACCATTGCATTTTTTCCCCCTGCATTAGCAGTATTCCAGTCCTGATTGTTTCTCATATTTATGATCATTTATTTTTTAAATCTTGGTCCAGTGTTTTAGCTAACGCTGCCAGTGCAGCATTCCGACAAAGAAAATGTTCACTGGGATCACAAATACTGGGAATCAGATTGATCTTTAGCATGCTGATGTCAGTGATTGATTTTAGACGTTCAGTTCTTAAAATTTACTAAAAGTTACATCAATGCACACTTTAATGCTATGTCCGTGTTCATATATTACATGATTATTCCTGACCTTTAGATGTTTCTCTTAACTTCCTACTTACTCCTCTTTAGTGACTCAGACATCCTCCCTTGTACAAACCCCATGAAAATATGTTTTCCATTTTGGGATGTTTAGTCAAGAGTTGTGTGTTAAATGGTTGCATGAAGGGAGAGGAACAAGAATATCCCTATTAGTGGGAATGTGTCAGTGCAAAGCAAACCTTCAAACTGGAAATACACTGATCATACATACAAACTTTAATGCGCCGCGGTTAACTGTGTGTCATGTAAGGGCTGTGAAGAGGCCTGCAAATAAAATAACAATAGTATTCTACATAGACAGAAAAGTTAAAAGACAGTACTTGATGCTAAAGAATCAAACTTTCACCCATCATTTTCCAAAGCAGTTCTTGGTTATGAGACTTGAAGAGATCATTTGCTTTCTGCTGGTGATCAGATAGATTAATTTCAGAATGAAAATTGTTATAAATTTGACCGGGGGAACCAGATAAGTTGAGTTTTGGTAACAAAATGCTTCACAAGCTGTAGATTCAACATAATACATCAGTATCATCAGCGTAGGATTGAACATCTGGTTCAGAAGAAGGAGGATGCTTGTTAGAGACTCTTAGAACACTGAATAAAAAAAAAATCCACAATTTTACCTGATGAACACAAACATGTATAAAGTCATCCAAGTCTTCCTTCTTTGCAAAAATTGTGTGGCATTACTAACCTTTATTTACATTATCTAGAAGTAAGTTGGTAGAGTGTGACAGGCTGAAGACAGCGCAGCAACAATGGTGCCAAGGAAACCGTAGGACAAAATGTTTTTCTGGTTTGAAAGCATAACTTTTGAATCTTTGGTCTAATAAAACTTTCTTCTCACAGCTAAATATTGATAAACACAAACAAAACAAAAAAACAGGTCCAGGGTTGGATCCCTGGGGAACACCTGCAGCCCCATTGTTGACTAGAAGAAAACTCTTCCACTTTCTTGTTTTTAAGTTTCAAAAATGATTTCCAAACCACCCGAACTCATGTTCATGAACTCATGTCAACATAACACTGACAAGGTTTTGCTTTCGCAATGCATGATTCACTGTAAAAACACCTTAGAAAGACAATAACTAAAGGAAAGGTTTGAGATTTAAAGCTGCTTTAACGGTGTGAAGCCCATGTTCATATATTACATGATTATTCCTGGATTAATCTTCTTGTAAGCGCCTGCCTGTTGTTGTTTAGCTTAATAAAATTGCATATTTTACCTTACTCAGTGGAAACACAATGCCATAAACGTTCCTCCATTCTTAGCATTAATGTACAGTTCAAATTGTGGAGCGATGAATGTGTTGGGTCTTTTCCCAACGCTGCATTTTCCCACGTACTGTAAACTGCCCTCTGAGCCTGACAGGAGCCATAGGGTGCCCTGTAAAAAGATCAGGGGTTATGAGCTGCAGTGTGTGGCACAGCTTAGGCCCTGTTATTAAACACATATTTCCATATTGTGCACAAATGAGTTTAGCATCGAGACTCCAACGGTAGGAGGGGGGGGGGGTTGAGTTAAGATTATCCACGTGGCAACCAGTAAGCGATAGAAGAAGAGACTAGAAGACTCGGTTGTGCAACCAGGCGTTCAGGGAGGCCGCTCGGGTCATCTGGGATCGGTTAGCGCCATCCTGGATGGAGGCTGTGCTGCTGCTGTTTAACTCGACGCCAGCTGGACCAGGACCAGTGCACAGAGGAGACAGTCTGCCTCCTTATAGACGGGCAGAAAAGACCTGAACGGCAGAAGAGGACCCAGAAAATTGGGAGATTTTAGAAAATGTTGGGCAAGAGAGAGCGCTGAGACCAAGGTCTATTTTCCAAAGGAGGCTGTGGATTGAGGCCAAGCTCCAAATGTTCTTTGGGCAGTTTTACACAATAGGAAACATACTCATGCTGTGATTTTTAAAGGGATTCGTAAGCATCTGCAGTAATAATGCCTTTAAACCTTTTATACAGTCATTACCATTTGGTAAGAGAGCTACCTGGTGCCCTTCAGGAGGACAGCAGAATGATGTCAGACAGACATCGCCTGAGCTTGGAAAATCTAAGATACTTGGTAGGATTAGGACTCGGGACCAAATCTGGTCAGTTTTCATGTTTACTTTTGCAGCCTTAGGGTCAGAACATGTGAATGCAGTTCTATCAATCTTGCCACTTTTAGGTGGTAGATTGAAAATTTCTTCTGGATGTGTTCAGGCAAAGGATGTTTTATAACCAACTCTTCAACTTCACTGTAAGATTTCTCATTAAAATCACACAAAATATTCCAGAATACTTTCTAACTAAATATTTTTGCTTGGATCTAAGTATTTAATTTCCTGGCTAAGTTTTTAGCTTGCTAATTAAAAAAGTTAGTTTGAAAGTGACATTTACAAATGAATAAATATGGTGGAAAGATGAAGAAGCCCAATTTCTTTCAAACTAAACTTTTTAGTTAGTGAGCTGAATAAATAGCTCCAATGTAAAAAAAAATTGCTTGATAACTAAATATTTAGTTGGAAGCTAAATATTTAGCTTCCAAATTGAAGCAATTGAATTTTTAGGAGCTAAATGTTTAGCACCTAAATATTTAGTTTGCTGACTAAATATTTAGCCTATTTAGCTCACTGGCCAAATATTTAGCTTGCTAGCTAAATGTGAAGCTTGTTTAGCTTACTCACTAAATATTTAGTTTGACAAAAGTTTTAGCTTGTTTAGCTTACCAATTGAGTATTTAGTTTGAAGCTACATATTTTGTATCTTATCTAAATATTTAACTTCCTAATGACAATTTTGGTGTGAAACTGTGCTAATTATAAACTAGCATGACTAGCATGGTGGAAATATGACTGAAAAATGAACCACCACTTTTTTTCCTCTTATGAACGAATAAATAATCTAAATTATAGCTGTTAATTTTTTGACTTTGTTAGCTCATAAGCGGCAACCCAAATCCAGCTTCTGTAAACCATAACAATGAGAGATATATTCCCACTGTCATGAAAAATTCCTCCTGCAGAGGGATGTATTTTTTTTTTTTTTCATTAAGACATATTGCTGTGGCAATCATTCAGAAAGAAATCTTTCTGCAGGCAACTGTCTGGGCTTTTGTCCAAAGGTTGCAAACCAAACGCTCAGTCCATGGCTCTTACTCTTGACTTTGATGAATCGATCCTGATGGCTAATCACTATCTTCCGAGTAAAACGCTTAGAAAGAGAAAAGCTTAAAATCTGGACATTTCTTCTTGTGCTATTAGTCGAAGATTACTCTTATATTACAAGTCAAAGTGATTTTCTTAATTGCAACACTGACTGCTGCAGTTGATGTATTGGCTGGTATGATTTTCCAATCTCAGTCACTGAGAATTTTCATGGTGGGTAATCATCCAAATCTCCTCAGTATAAATCTGTCCCTGGGTTGTGTTTGAGCCAGACTGCCTTGTTGGCTGGATGTCGTACAAGATACTATCTGGACAATAGACGGAAGAGTCTGTTGACACACAGGCATACACAGCGGAGATATTGTATTGCTACTAAAGGAAAAGACTAAAGAAGAAACAAAGGAAAGGTCTTCACACTATTTAGCAAATTTAATATGCTTATCTGGCATATTAAAGTTTCCAGCTGTTACAAGTAGGGAATAAAAACAGGCTTATTAACTTTTAGGGCAGTAGTTTAGTTCAGCATACACATAAAATATAGGCCACGGGTAGAGATACAGAACTGTACGACCAAATTAGCAGGAAAAAGACAGGAACTAAAAACATACGGTGGTAAAGTAATGGAAAGTTCCTTTTCTTTGGGGAATCCTCAGAGGGCATTCAGTAAATAAAACGACTGAATCTCAAGAGGTCAACAGAAGTAGTTTCTGATCAAAATGTCTCTTTTGATCCAATGATTATTGGTTTTTCATTCCATCATTCAATTCAAAGGGAAATGTTATTGTGACCCATGTCATCTGAACAAAAAGCAATGAATGTCATCTGTCACTAGCTGCGCTTCCTTTTATGAATATGTGTGAAACTTTATCAATATTCCACTAATTTCAGTGTTAAATAAACTCTCCTGAATACGTTTGTTCATAAGTCATTAGAAAATACGCCAGTCCATGATACTCAAACTACTTCCTGTCTTCTTCTTGTTTGTAGTTTATGTCAGTGGCAGCATTTGTTCGTTGTCATGTGTCTCGTGTTTCCATTGCGGTTTTCCGAAATAAATCAATTTTGAAATGACAAAACCCCCCCCCAAAAAAACAACAACAAAAAAAACCACCACGTCCAAGCTCCATATTTTTTTGTCAAATGACTTTGTTCAAAATTGCCGTCTTTTCTGTAAGCAAATTTATTTTTGATGTCAAATTGAGCAATTTAGTGTTCAGTGGAAACCCAGCTACTGTGTAGGAATTTTTGCCCGTTATTTGCAGAATCGTTTTATTTCAGCTACATCAGAGGGAAGACATCATGACTCCCTCACAAATGACAAGTTGTAAAGCAGCAAAGCAGTACCAGTCCATCACACCACCACCTCCATGCTTGAATATTACTGCGTCCTTTTTCTGAAATGCTGCTACAGCAACAGAAACCACGACTTCCAAACAATCGGCATCATTAGGCACTGAAAGTTTTCTTGAAATTCTTGGAAACAATAAGCATGTTTTTGGCAAATGTGAAATGGGCATTGGTGTTGTTTTTGGTTAGCAGTGGTCTTTTTTCTTTATTGTTGAATCATGAACACAGCAGGCCAGTGAGGCACGCAGTGTTTTAGATGTTCTGGGTTGTTTTATGATTTCGTGGATCAGTCTCAATTGGTTTCGAATTTTATTACATCAAATGTGCCGTATTCCTTTTGTTGAGCCGACTTCACGATGTCAACTGAGGTTCCACGCTCAACAACATTATAAACGCAACACAATATGGACGCCATCTAGTCGTATTTTTCCTCTCAGGTCAGTTATGAAGATGTAGTGCAGTCCAGTCGAAACTCAAATGTGGGCAACAAGCTTTCAACAAGCTTCCCTGACAACGTTTCTGGCAGTTTGTCCAGAATTTTATTATTACTTTTTTTTTTTTTAGAGTATGCATATCGATTGTTGCCTTAGCTGCGTTGGTGACCTGTCCCAGGCAATCTCGTTAGGTGAACATTCTGGATGTTGGCATGGCGACACATGGCGTGCGGTGGTGGGGCCAGTTGGATGTACAGCCAAACTCGGCGAAGTGTCTTTGGAGACCGCTTACGGCGCTAAAAAGAACACTGAATTCCCGGAGTCGGCGTGCCAGTTGCGCGCTCCCCCGATACTTGCTGTGGGAAATTTAGGGTTGCCACACTGTAAAATCCAGCAGTACATCTTAATAACAGAAATGAGCTGAAATAACTCAAACTTAGGAACATGTTGTGGTCACTCATTTCCATCAATTAAAGGAACTCAGATTTTTCTCTTTTTTAAAAAAAAATAAATAAATAACCCGTTTAAATGCAATAAAACCTTTAGGGCATTTTAAGTAGTGACACATAATTCACTTTGGTTCCCTTGATTCATTTTTCTGTAGATTGACATTGTTAAAAGTGAAAGCCCTGTTGGGTATAGACTGTCGAATAGTTTCTGACAATAATATTTTTATATTATTGTGACTTTTTGTCTACAAAATCAAAATGTGGGTAACATGTAAAGAAAGAAATCCAAATATGAAATATGTTTTAATGATATGCTAGTTACATAAAGAAACAAGCAGAAAAATATAAATAGGCAATCCTAAATTGTTCACTTAAATTAAAGAACTAGGCCTTATTTTAGTGGTTTTAGTGAATTTTCTTGTTTTCGTAGCTCTGAGCAATAAAATACTGTATTTTTACAGTGGCTCTGTTTTTTACTCCATGCAATGTCTTAAACCTCATTACAGCTGCTCTGGCAGACCATCCAGGAGATTATGAATGAATCATTTATTGATTTGATAAACCTTTTTTTTATTTATTTTTTCCAAACAGAGAGACGTCGCGTCGAGGACGAAGCTGCACTGGAACAGACTGACCACAAATCACTGGTTCAGTCTGGAAACTAAGAAGTTCAAAGTTTTCACAAACTTTGAAATGAAATACATTGACAGGTTGTTCTTTTAGATGAAAAAATAAATGTTCGGATGTGGGCACGCTTCCGTTAATCTGCTAACAGCGGAGCTAAGTTTTTGTTGAGCGCTTTATTGTTTTTGCTAACTTTCAAAACATTAATGAACTTACTTTCGCCTTAATTGATCTTCCTGGATACATTCTGAAGTGCTTATTTACTTTGCTGTTTTGTCAACTTGCAACTGAATAAAGGTTGGAGTTTGTGTTGACGTTTTGGTTAGCCAGTAGAAATCTGTGATTTTACCGTCTGTAGTAGATTAGCCTGATAAAAACCAGCCAGTTGTTCTACGTTTTGCTTCTTATGGAAAGTCTGGACCCTTGTTTATTGAGGTGAGGTCTCTGTTGAAGTCTTGAATCTGATTTTACCCAATAGCTGATGTTTGTCTGTTATGTACCTGATGTGCAAGCTCGATAAAGCTTACTAGAAATTGTGTGCCCAGTAAAGAACCCTGTGTGTATTAGCACCACAACATCTTTGCCAGTCATAAAATGCTTTAAACATTCCTCTTTCTCTGGCTTTAATCACTCAGTATTTGGAAGCTTGACCAACGCAGACTGAATGGCTTCTTTCACTTCCTCTGCTGCCATTGCCAATCTACAACCGTGGCACAAAAAGTGGGAATGAGCCATGTGCAACGCGTGTGTCAGCTTACACCTCCAGAAGTAGGTAGTTGTGCTCCTGCATGTGGACCAAAACTCTAAAACCGTGCAGAAAAATGACTTGGTCCTTCACAACTGCTCCTTCTGTTTGTTTATTGGCCAGGTTGAAATTCAACCAAAGAAATCAAGCTCAATGGGAGAATTCCCAGACTGGGCACTGACGGGAGATGAGAATTGAGCAGAACCGCGTGGAAAGGTGATGACCAGACTAGAGGTAGATGCAACGTTAATTGCTCCATGCCGTCCAAGTGACATTGTACTTTGGCACCAGATTTTTTGGGGCTTTTGCCCTTTCTGCCCCTCTCATTACATGCACCTCCAGGAGACAAATTCCTTGTTTTTCTATAGCAGTTTGTCCCCCACAGTTTTCTTTTAGTTAACAACTGCAGTCAATGCTAGCATGGAGAGAGTGAGCCATGTGTGTCTAATGACCACAAACCTTTGCGCTAACCTGCTGGCACCATCCTGTATGCTTTAATATCTGCAACCGGTAATCCTCTGGCACTACTGACCATCTATCGTCATTCCGTTTATGATGCGTGTGCCTGACTTACTCACAGCAGACAAACAGGCTGACGTTGTCAGTAATAAGTCAGTAAAACCTGAACCTTAGGGTGGGACCCAGGGTAGGAGGTTGTTGCCCTGTTAAACTTAACGAGCTCTAGTATCTTTTACTGGCAAATTTTCACCTGCCTGGGCTGGAGTTTGAACGCTGAAGACCGTCGTCTCCTTTCCAAATGCTGCTGCTACTGCGTTTCATTAATGAAGGGATGACGCAAGTGTGCATGGTGTATGAAGGTGTGAACAGTTGCTTGTTTTTTTATGGTACCTCAGTCCCTATGGTGTCACTTCTTCAAGCTAACTCCTTTAAATCTGGAGGGGAAAAACACTTTGTGCTTTGGACTTATGTTCATCTCATCAGTGAACACGGTTACCTGACACGTTATGATATATATTGCCTTGCCAGTATTCATTACTACTGAACATTTCGACTTCATTTTGTCGCTACAAACTTCAATGTGTTTTTTGTTTTTTTTTTGCGGTTGGCTGAGGGTTATGTAATACATCAACATGGAGTCGTACGTAACTGTGAAAAAATGATTTAAGGGTTGAGTCATGCATTTGTATTCGATACGTTGCAGAGCCACTTTTCACTTGTTATAGCTGCAAGTCTATAACAAGTGTGTGCCTCTGCCAGGTGATTTTGTTTTCCTCAATCTTCTTTGCTAAATACCTTAATCTCAATTGGATGGAGAATGTCAGTTTTGTTTTGTTTTTTTTTTAGTTTCTGATATGGATTTGGGTGTGAACATTGACTATGCACTGATCTGAACAAGGGGTATCAAACTTCAGTTCACAAGAGCCAGGGTCCTGCAGCTTTTTAAATGTGTGCTCGGACTAACGCACCTCAATCAAACATCTGAATTCTCACTGTCTATTACCCATGATTCATAGCCCCTTCTCCACTGGCATGGCTTTAACTGGTTCTTCTTCGGTCGGTCCTTGCCAAATTCGTCTCCAGTTGCTGATCCTGTATGATTCCTACCCGTTTTTTATTAATTTTCTTTTGGAACCGCCTCAAGGGAGGTTATAAGTCAGGCCAAACTAGATATTACGTCCTAGTAATTTGATTGGCAACAGACTGAATTCGCTGATAGGCCAGTGGATTTACGTCACTGTATGAACGAAGGCAGTACTTGTACATACAGTGTCGACTGGACGGGTCAAGCCACAACAAACAAGTGTCCCGACATTGTTTTGTCGGTACAAAACACCCGAGGACACGGTTCGAGCACACTCGTGGTCTAGACCGTTCTGGTGGAGTTCTGGCTGCGTTTAGGGTCACTGGAAAGTGAGCCACTTTCTAAGTATCAAGAAGTAAAACATGCCCACGGTGTGACGCCAACACCAACACGTTTTACCGTAGGTATGGTGTGTTCAGCGTGGTGTGTAGTGTAGGTTTTCCCCAGTTGACATTTTGTCAGCAGGCCAAAAAGCTGTAAACAGGACTTTTTAAATGGCGTCCCTTCAGCCAGTGACTTTCTTCTTGACAGATTTGAAAAGTCAATGAGTTGCAGTCGTTTGATCACATTCTCCCTCAGGAGTTGTAAATCTCTGCAGCTCCTCTAGAGTTACCTAGAGACTTTTTGGATCCTTCTCTGATAAATGTTCTCCCTCTCTGGCCAATTAGTTTAGGTGTACAGCCACATCTTAGTAGGGTAACTCTTCAGCTGCACCAGAAAACGACTGGATAGAATAGCACCATTTGAGATGTTCAAACCTTGGGATATTGTTCATAACCTAGCGCTGTGTCACTGTGTCTGAAATGATGTTGAGACTGTGCCAAACAAATCTTTCAGCATCTCAGTGACATTTTAGATGCCTTTAATTCAAACAGCAGTTCCCAGGTGGCTGTAAAACAAGAAGCAAAAAAATGAAGATACACCTATTTTTTTTTAAGGCAAATTTTTTAAATGTTTATGAAGTTGACATAAGTTTTAAACTTTAAAAAACAAACAAAAGAATTACAGTATGGCATAGAACCAACCCGAAAAGAAACGAAAACCAGAAATCAACACAAGACCTTACTAAATCCAGCGAAACAATCCAATTAAATATAATCAAAACAACAAACCCAACAAAATACCAGGACTGCTTGTTAAGAGGAAAGCATGAGCAGCCATTTGGTGTGAGGAGCTGCCATGTTTAAATAGGCTGGGAGCCTTGGCCCAGGTGCTCCACACACACTTTACCTGAGAAATAAAGATAGTTGATCAGGAGGAGACGGGAGTCGTCACAACCCGCTTTAAGACGTCGTTCCTGGCCTTGTCTGATTTGGTCCTCAGTCTTCACTTATGCTGTTTGATCCCCGATGTTCCCTACGAAACCATTGAGATCAGCACAGAAGAGGTTAAATTACACATACGTGGACTCTAATTACTAATTAGATGATTTCTCAAAGCAATTGGGCTTTCTGGGTTTTGTCAGCTCATACCAGTCGAAGCTTGTGTACAAATTCAAAGCAACGTTTTCACATTTATTTTTCCATATTTTTGCAGATTTCTGAAGACCACAGTCTTTCCTACGTGTCACGCACTTGTTTGCTTTGGTCTTTTACACTAAATAAAGTGCAACAAGGTTTGCTGTTGTCATGACAAAAGTTGACTTAGAGCTACAAGTCACTGTTTTATTAGTTTTACGAATGTCAAAAATACTAATATATCCAGGTGACTGAAATTGTTTATGAAGTACCAGTCAGCTTTTAGTTATTGTTTAGTGAGCCTGAGAAGCTGACATACCTACAGGCACAATCCTATTTGACCTGCAGTTGCAGTCCAGAAGCAACATTTATTTTCCTTGGCACTGAGGAAGTGGGCAACGCAATAGATGTAGCGCTTAGATGGTTTCCACTGTGCATATCAATGTATATTAAAGTATATTTGGTGTTTAACCTTACAAGCGTCTTTATAGAGGGTGCTTCAGGTATTTGTGGATTGTTGCTATTAGTGAGCGTTCTGGGAGTCCACTGTAATTGGCAGGTGTGAACAGATGGACTGAACACTTTCCACTTGTAATGAATCAACCAGCAGAAGCAGAAAGACTCTTCAAATGGCAATCGTCACAGCGCCAAGAACCACACAAAACTTTTTTTGTTTGGTGGGGGTGGGGAGGATAAAATGTATCCATTAAAAACAAAACTGAACCGGACCAACGAGTGTTAATCAGAAGTTGCCCCTGTGGTTTCATTCCCAGAGATTCTAAGGAGAGAGGTCACAAAGTGTGCATGGGAGCAAGAGAAACGCTGCGGTTTGTATTCTGGCTGTTAGACGGTGACACATCTGTTTAATAATTACTTCCCAATTCCCAGACACAGTGGATCAGTGTTTGTGTTGGCTGACTGCAAAGCTAAGGTGAAGACTGACGTGCGGCTTTGCCAGTGATGGACGGCAGGTTGCGCTGACTGAAAAAACATCTGCTAGAAACTGTCAGTAGCATGGCCTTTAATTAAAGGGAGCTGGAAATTTACAGTGGTGCAAAGGTGAAATGTTCTAACTCCGCATCGGGGTAAATTTATGCCGTTTCGGAGAAACGGCGCTTTTCTATGCGCCGACTGTTACCTGTAGAGTCATCTCTCTCTCTGTAATTATTTGTGGAAAACTCATTAATTGCTCATCCACCTGAGGATTAGTACGTGGCGCTCGGTGGCTTAGTTGAGGTTTTACGTCCTCGTGTGAAACCGATCAGATGCATATCATTTGGCTGCTGAAAGAGGAGCAAGATAAATAGTTGTCATCTTTATGGAAATGATGGCAAAATCTGCGGTTGAAATTTCTTTGGCTGACTGCAACAGTCGCCATGACTACAACAAAATGTTTCTACTCGATACAACACTGCAGTTTTTTCCTTTCATCTTCCAGACTTTGTTGCGTTGCAGTTTAGTTTGTGCTCTTGTGAAATTGCACTTTCTACTCACCAGGAACTGCTTTACGTTTTGTTGCATTACAACCAATAGAACAATGAAAGTATGAAAAGCATGGTGTATGTTTGTATTCATCTCTCTTTACTCTGATATCACTGGATCAACTGATAGACTTAAATAGTCACCCAGTTTGTATTCCCTTCCTACACAATTCAACTTGATTCTCATCTCCCTTCAGTGTTCTGCCTGGGATTTCTCACATTGAGTTTGATTTCTCCAGCTGAATTTGGGCAATCAGCAACCAGAATGCATTTTGAACAACAACGTTGATTTTCTGCGCTGGTTTTGAATTGTAGTCTGCCTATATAGGGTTGTATTTTGGTAAAGGCAGCGGAGAAAGTGAGCAAAACCATTCAGTCCATGATGGCCACGCTTCCAAATACTGAGCATTTAAAGACAGAAAAAGATGAACGCCTAAGACATTTCGTTGCTGGAACAGATGTCGTAGCCACTTTCAGTAACAGACGTCTCGCTTGGCTCTGCTCTTCTCTCTGCAACGGAGAATGATTGTTTATAGCGTACGCAATTTCTGGGTAGCTTTGAAGAGGAGCTTCCTTCACAGTCGACACGGCCAAACGTTAGCGATTGGGTAAAATCAGACCCTCTGAATGAAGCAAATCATGGAACCAGGCGCTGGCTTTTACCAGGCAACCTAATTCGTGAAGGGTCCACTTCTCCAAAATTCTGTCTCAGTAGGAATGCAGCTGTTCTATGAAATGCCTCAAAGGTCTATCAGAGAACAGCTAAAACTGACAGGCCGTTCAACAAGAGGATTAATCAGATATAGTCAAGTAGCTTATGGGGTGTAGTTGCAATGTCCCACAGTTCAGGATGGAAAGTCTGTCAAAGAACACCACAAATCTGGTCTTTATGGAATAGTGAGAAGACAAAAGCGATTGAAGAAAGATCAGAGGTCTTGCTTTCAGTTTTCTGGAATCCAGTTAGGAGACAGAGGTAAGATACGGGAGAATGTTCTCTGGTCAGATGAGGCCAAAGCTGAACCTTTCAGGCAGCAGGTGCAACACCAACAACACCTTCAACACACCATCACTGCAGTAATAGATGGCAGAGGCTGCAGAGGGACTGGTTGATGGGAAGATGAATGGAGCTAAACACTTCTTACAGTTCAATGCTGTAAAAAAAAAATCTTTGAGGTTTAAGATTTGAAACAAGAAAGCTAAAATTCACTCATGCAGGAACCTGACAACCATCTCATCCATTATGTGTTAGAGTCCTATTAAAACACACTAAACCTACGACATTCATGTGACAAAATTGGAGTAAAATCAGTAGTTGTGAATGATTTCCCATCTATGACCAAGCCACGTGTGTTCATGCACATTCCATGTACTCGCACTTGGCACCGCAAACCAAAAGGGAGAGGTGAGACGGCACGTCCGCAGATAAACCTGATCCTCTGCTCACAGAGGAAACCAAACGGCCTGTGGTAACCGTCAGCTCTGATGTTATCTGGGAGAAACCGATCTCCATCGGGTCGGGGCGAGTGCTTCGGCTTGAGTCGAGTAATCCAACCGCACACAGCGAGGAGTTGACATCTGCCAGAGAAGGGAAGTATCGGCGGCAACAGCACCGTTGTTTTCTTGACTTTGTCAGATTTGCGAAGTGAATGGTAATGTAGAGGATTACGGAGAAAAAGGGGAATCTGAAGTAGCTGTTACAGATACGTACAAACATGTTGACTGACGAGAAATCAAATTCACCAAGATCAGAACCATTCTTCAGTCTGCTACCTTTCAGATGTTCATAAAAATGATTTTCGGGCGTGCTGTGGTGGCGTAGGGGATAGCGCGACCCACATTTGGAGGCCTTCAGTCCTCGACGCGGTGGTCACGGGTTCAATTCACGGACCCGGCCGACGTTTGCAGCATGTCTTCCTCCTTTCCTGTCAGCCTACTTTCGAATAAGGGACACTAGAGCCCACAAAAGACCCCCTGGAGGGGAAAAAAATTAAAATAAAAGCGATTTTCTTTGTTTGTGTATTTTCAAGATGTTTCATTGACCTGGAAGTTTTAGATGTTCTCAAAATAAGTCACAACATAATTTACAAATGATATTTTTTAACATGTTTTTAGACAAAATATAATAAAATACCAACATGACCCCTGATTTTCCCATTTTTGTATTGCAGCTAAGTTGCCTACCAGACACCACCCACCCTTGGTTTGCGCATCTTTTGAGGTTTTGCTACAGAGTTCAGCAGAGAACCTGACATAAAGTAGAAACTCCCTTACAGCCAGACAGATTTAAAGAGCAGCGGTAAAAGCAAATGAGGTGGATTAGCAGTGCTTGCCAACGACTGATGGCGTTACCCGGGAAATGTCTCTGCTGCCTGGACGTTTAGCTGTTAGCATGTTGTGACAGTTCTGTCATTCAGCAACATTTTTTTAGTCAGAGGCCTCTCTGGATGCATTTATTTTTCTCTTTGGGATAAGGAAAGTATTTTTAAATTTCAAATTTGAATTGCAAACAAGGCATGCTTACACTGTTAAGACTCAAAGCTTATGGAACACAGCCAAATATTTTAATGCTTGGGCTTCGACCTGTAAATGATCTGGTTGTTACCAGGTTCTGAAATTCAAAATAAATAAATGTAAAAAATTCACTGAAGGTGTGCCAAATGTTACTTATGGACTCAAAAATGAAGCCAAAATGAAACAGTTTGTGGGACAAAAATGAAGCAGACTCAAATGCCATCCATCCACAGTTTAGTCTGGCCAACAAATGGAACAAAATGAGGCACATTTAGAAATTCTTGGCTGTAAGACGAGTGAAAGACCAGCAAAAACCTCTCTTTTCTTTTGAAAACGGGCAGCCATAAAAAATGACACTAATAAAGAAACTTAATTCATGCTCCAATTGTTATTGTCTTGGAGCAATACCATATCTTATTGTTGTCAATTTGATGTTGTTTGCCAGAATGCATTTCAGCGGCAACAAAATGAGTCACAAATGTCACATTTATGGCAATACTCAGTCAGAACATACACACTTATAAAAAACACTTTAATACTTGATTCTTTCATAAGAAACATTTACATAAATGTGTGTAACTTTTTTATTATGAAAGAAAGTGATTCAATTTGAAAACCTTGGCAAAATATTCATTGGGAAACTTATTTTATTTCCTCAATACACCAAAGTTCTGAGGAAACACTTTTGACACCCTACGCTCTAAAATCCTCTTTTTAACTCAAATACACCTTGTAGACATCTACCTGTCTCCGACGCCACTTCCAGCTGTGAGATGTTTGTATGTTAACACAACTGAAGTTTGGATATTGACTCTGCCCAGGACTTCGTATGTCTTCATTCTCAGACAGTCTTTGGTGGATTCTACTGGTATGGTTTGGATCCATCGTCAAATTCTTCTTTAGCATTTCATTTTTTTAATTGTCTCTCATCCCTAAAGCGCCCTCTATGACACAGTAGCAGCTATGATAGATTATATGATGCTGCAGACCATGACACTTTGTCCTTCATGATTTCCAGTTGCGATGGCATCCTTTAGTGGGAACGTTGTATTCGGTCCAGTTGATTCATTTTTACACTCATTTGACTAAAAACTCTTATTCCTGATAGCATTAGTCCTGGTCTTTGTCTACGTTCTCTGTGGTATGTTGTTTTTAGAGCACCAAATGCTTCCCTCCCAACACACCTCTTTCAGCATCTTGCAGTCTGCTCTCAGGATGAACTTCCTCGGACAGCCAGGCCTGGAAAACGGAGGCAGTTGTTTTGAACGTCCTCCGTTTCTCGACTATTTTCAGTGGGCCGATTCTAAATTTTGTCGGTCTCTTTAAATAACTTGCCAGACTTAGAAGCTGCTAGATCTAAAAGGCCTCAAGTAGCTCTGCGGCTCTTTCCATGGTGGTCAATCTCACTTTAACAGTCTGGAACACACAAACAGCTAAATGTCTGAGGCTTGAGCTGGCCAAGCCGTCAGAATGCTGAGTAGCTGTTTTCTCATCATCTGCCCCTGATTTGATGCACCTACATACAATATCAGTGGGGAGAAATGTTTCCGTGTCCTTATCCGTAACTTTAAGTGAGCTAAATTTGTGTTAGCTTTCCAAATATCTTTTGAATTCTTGAAATGTGTTATTGACATCTGGATACTAAATAGCTGCATGTCCATAAATGTTAAAAAAACAAAAAACAGCTTGGTGAAAAGGTGAAAGGGTTGGTTTTTCACTTTCAGGGGGAAAACAGTTTACATAAGAGGCAGGATACCTGTTTAAGACTTCATTTAGCTCTGCACTGCCAATAAACACCCTCTGAACCACATGTTCTCTTCTCTCTTTCAGCACTCACACCCTCGGCTTTCGTTCTGGCTCTGGTTTCCACTTTCACACACCGCAAAGACCCCCTGATCCGACCTGAGCTACCCACACTGCAGCAGATTGGCTTCCCCGGCTGTCCGGGGCCAGGACGTGCGTTGGTAAGCGGCATCAGAAACAATAACTGGAGTGACGCTGAAATTGTCAAAGGGGGGAAAAAAAACAACAAACAAAAACAACAAAAGATCACATCTGTTTGCGTTTCCACTCGGTTTGAAACTCACAAATTACAGAGAGGTGGACCGGTACAAACCACGAGCCTTTACCCCGAGGCAATAACTTCCACCAAAATACTGCTGCGTGTCTTTGCTGTGGTCGACGCTAATACCACTCTGTTATGTCTCCTTCTCCTTCATGTTAATGCAACCTATTCAAATAAATGATGTAAGGGGTTTATATTTGCTCTCATGGCAACGGCTATAACGCAAGTTCCTGTGGTATCAAATAAAACTGATACCGGTAGCTGAAGAAACCACGGCCTCTTCAAACTCTTCTGAAACAGAAGGAAGGATGGGGAGGAAAGGGAGAAAACATTTAAACAATGTCAGTGACTGTAATCATATATAAACTTTTAGATTTCAGTGCAACAATATAATAAAAGACATTAACACACATTTTATTATCTAAATATGGCTGATGTTCCATTTAAGGCCCGGTTGACTTCATGTAACTGTGATGTCAATTTAGCAATGTTTTTTTAAAAATGGGGAGAACAAACTCTAACATTTAAACAATGTTTAAATGTAACATTTTAAACAGCACATCTAAAAACACATTTTATTATCTAAATATGGCTGAAATGTTGAGTGATTAAATGGGCTGTAATGCCTTAAAGCATTTTAGATTTTAAAAAGATGATTTTATGGGCAAAACAGGACTGATAACCCATATAAATTAGCCATCAATAAAGGTTTGTGGACACATTTGGAGGGGATTTGCTTAGTAGCGTTGCAATGTTGTATTTGTGTAGAATGAGGCTTTTAGCTAAGTACTGTTTTGGTCACTGTTCAAGCTGGCTAACATGTGATTCTCTTCACCCCACATATCAGAGTGATTTTACTTCCAAAACATTTGATTTGTACATGAAAACCCCAGTCACAGCAACATCGAGGGCTAGCATGCAATTCCTGGCTGTTTCACTCAATAACTGTGAAGATCTGTTGAAACTTTAGGAGGAACCGTTCAGTAGAAGTCCTATTTCATTGTGATAATTGCTACCGAATATTTTCTAATTTGAAGAAGAAAATACAATCCTACTTTGTTATTTAACCAGGTAAGGTTTGTGGTGGTGAAGGAGAGCCCACAGGTCTGGCTTTCTGAGATTACCTTCATGCTAGCTTGTCATTACCGTTCTTTTGGTCACAACTATATAACGGTCGCTTTTCTCCGGAACAGTAATGCTGCTAACACTGATGCTGTCTGGCATGTTGTAAAGCTAGCATTGATGGAAAGGGATTATCTTCATGTTTTGGTTTCAATTATTGCAAATGAATTTTTAAGGAGTGTTCATTCAGTGTCAAATTATTAGGTTTAGATTTTAAACTCTGGATTTTAATCAAATATTCCTAAAATATTTCTATAGTTTAGCGCCCATGAAGAAGCTAATTCAATGTTGCCCAGCTAGCAGCAGCGACAGTGAGCAGGAATATTTTCCTCCAGTGTTTGTGAATGTTTTTTTAATTATTATTATTATTAGTCACTTTTTATTTTTCTACTGGCTGTACCTAAAATACTGCCACACAAATGTTAAAGGTTCTCGGTGCTAATTAAGACCAGATAGAGTTCCCCTCAACAAGAAATATCTTTGTTACTAACATAAAATATGTCAAATATTTACCACATTCTGGGGGAGTTGTAAGTTTTATTGGAAGTTGAACAGCTTAGAAATATCTCATTTGACATCAAAGTGGTGACTTTACCCTCCACTGCGGACATAACAGCCTCCAAGCTGCCAGTGCAGTTCTTTCTCTCTTTCATGACTTACTCCAGTGGTGATAAATTTCCGCAGTGTTTCACCACTGTTGTGTGAAATACGTCCGCTGTTGCCATAGCTCAATTATTGTTGAGGAACCCTGCAGAATACCTGGTAACATTGTGCCTTTAAACGCCGTGCTTTGACTCGGCGGTTGCATTCAGTTCACTTGTTTTCCACGCCGCGCCGTGCCAGCGCTCCGGTTAGCGGCAGAGCGCTCTCTAGGGGCATGACTCTCTTTGGTTTTGGACCTGAGCGGTCTTCCTTCTATTTAATGAGCCCTGTCTTGAAGAACGAAAGGGAGCAGGGAGGGAGAGAGAGACAGAGTGGAAGAGGAACATTTTCTTTGCTCTGTTCTGTCTGAACATCTGCATCTGTGGTTTTCTCCTCTGACGGTGCTGTGGTTTCGGGAGTCATGCCCTTTAGAGGATCTACCTCTGCTCTGAAGTCTAATGGCAAAATGGGCGGGTGGGGGATGAGACTCAAATACACACTGGCAAAATGTGACATGTACACTCACTAAATGATTGATAGAATATAAACAAGAGACAAAAGAACACTTATTTGGTTAGTAATAAGAAGCTCTAGGTTGACTGAAAAACTCTTACGCAGATTGAATCATTTGTAATTAAGAAATATGGCTAAATGAGTTTTCTGTAATATGTCTCTCCCTGAAGTGGACGCGAAGCACTTTGAAATATGGCTCTTCAAGTGCTAAATGGTACCAGGCTTCACCACGGTAACCAAAACACCATGCAACATTTACACTACAGCTTAGCATAGGACCATGGCCAGGCGAATGCAGGACCGCCGTATGGAGAAATAATCATTAGATGGAAAGCAAAGAGAATTGGAAAGGAAGAGAGATGTAAGTAAGAATGAAGCTGTGCCACTGCTGCCAAAGACCTATCTCTGCTTTAAATCCTGACAATCCTGGTTGACTTGTTGTAGTTGAGGGAACCATAAAGAGTGCTCTCTAGTTGAACAGTCAGTTCATGACCTTAAACTAAGGCTTACTTAGGTCATACAGTTGGGCAATTAAGCTCCACCAGCAAAAAAAAAAAAAAACACAGGGTTTTGGAGTGGCCTTGTCAAAGTTCAGACATAAGTCTAATTAAGACGCTGTGGCATACCCCCTAATTTTGTTAAATACATTCCTGCAAAGAACAACGGGCCAATATCTTTCAAAAGTGATGCAAAAGACTATCACAATGGCCTAATTGCAGTTGTTGCAAAATTGTCAAGTTTGGGGGTGATTACTTTTTCTTTTTTCTTTTTTTACATAGAGATAGATTAGCTTTGATGGACTTTTCACTTTATAAGTGAAATCTTTGTCTTACATAAAATGTGTTCCATGATCTAAAGGAGTTAAGTGTAATAAGAAATCTGTAAAGAGACAAATACTTTTTCATGCCATGCATGTGTTCAAGGCGGTGGTTTTTGTGGGTCTTTATGTACCTGTAGGGTTTACCAGCACTTTCTGCGTATCAGAACCTTTCTCAAGTGTACGACACTTACTGGGACTTTTTTCCGGCTTTCTCTTGCCGTCAGTACCGTCCTCTGATCTCTTCACGGCTTGCAGCTCACAGCTTTCTTGTTGATGGAAAAAATATATACATATCACAAAACAGTGCCAGCTGTGATGTTGACTTGACTTCAAAAGGGCTCAAAGAAGACACGAACTGGTGTTGCGTTGGACAATAGCAGTAGCATTCTCAAACAGTCCTTCACTGCACAGGACAACGGAGGTTGGATTCGTAAGCTAGCATTAGCACAACTAATGGGGAGCCTCATCCTGCACAAATGCCTGTTGGTGGTGATTTTGCTGCCAAAACAGACATCAATAATAGCATTATACAAGGTGACCAGTGGCCAGACTGTTGGTCAAAGGATCAAGTGCAGATCAAGACATAAAGATTGATGGCAAGGCAAGTCTCAATGTCTCAGGATCTCAAGCCAATAAAATGGGTGTTTAGTGACTGATAAAAAAACAATTCCTGGTTTTTATCAAAGTCCAGAGGGTCTGAACCCTTGGCTATTGAGAAACTATTGCTTGTTGGAGGTATAGATTTTGTTGAAGTTTTAAAGAATGGATCTGATTTCACCCAATCACTAACGTTTGACCATGACATATGTAAAGCGCCGGCTTGATCGTGAAGGAAGCTAAGCTATGAAGCTTACCAGAACTTGAGCGCGCTACAAACAACCATCGCTCACTGCAAAAAGAGTAGTGCAGAGCTAAACAACATATTAGCCAGCAATGGAAACTTCTTAAACGTTTTTATTGCTCTGACTTTAATCGCTCAATATTTGAAACACAGACTGAATGGCTCTGCCATTACCAAACTACCACCGCAGGCAGACCACTATTCAAGAAACAGTGCAGAAACTCAATTCTCCTGTTTGCTGATTGGCTCAAGATAAACAGATATGAAAAAGAAAATATTTGATGACGGTCAAAAACAGAAGAAAACTGTGTGTTGATTGAATCCACCACAATTAGTGGCAAGTCTCTTTCGGTGATCTTTCCTTGATCGGGTAATACTTCCAAAGAACCAGATCATATTTTTTGAGCTGTTGGGATGTTTTCACAAACACCTGACCAGTTTTTGGCCAACTGGCTCATTGTAGCAGCTGCTACAAACGTTTTTTTAAGACTTCTGGATCTGTTTGTGTAGCACTGCTCAAACCATTGGAGGTTGGAGATCTCCAGACACAAAGCTCCTTGCATACTGGAGCTGATAAATAGCATGATGGTTCTTCAGCCAGACAAATGACCTGAAGGAACGCTGGACTGTCAGTGTAGTAAAGCAGAGGTGCGTTGTTTCTGTGACAGGCTGAAAGTAGAGAGGAAGAAGAGGAAGAATACAAAAAGCAAAAGGTTAACCAGAACACCAGAAGACCTGAAGCCCCTTCTTCAGTCTGTCAGTTTCGGTTAGAAAGGAGGAAGGTGACTGGTAAGACAGGGAGAAAAGGCAAGTGAGAAGGAGAAGTACAGGAAGCAAAGTAATTCAGCTGTGTCAGGTATACAGTATATGGTCAGGTTGAAGGAGAATGGAGCAGTTCAAGCTACCTGCAGCTGCCAGCCTAATCAAGGCAGAGAGGTCTGACTACTTCCCCTTTTTACTTTACCTTAAGTGTCTGGTAAGGACTTGATTTTCTGGATTTGTTTATTACAGCTACACTTCACCCAGTCACTGGTGCCAGTCATTTATTCATACTGTAAAAAGCTTTACAGCTGAAATCAGAAGTTTGCATACACCAAATAAAGATCTTGTGCTTTTTTTTTCCTCCACTGTCAGAAGTTAAATCAGACCAAACTTCTCTTGTCTTAGGTCAGTTAGCATTACCAAAATTATTTCTATTTGCTAAATGCCACAATAACGAGAATATTCTTGTGAGAGATAATGTATTAATGTCTTCAAAATCTTTTTTATTCATTGTTGTAAACACCTGGTTTCGACTGTGTATCTCAAGGGTTCTTCGTCTTCCAAAACCACTGCAAAATAAAAAACCAATAGCTTAAAGTCAAGTTAGTTTGCTGACCCTCATGGTCAAGATGAGCAAGAAAACCTGAAATTGCATGTTCTATTGCAATGGCATAATTTGTTCTGAAAACCTTAGAAAAATCAGTCCTGACGTTTGCTTCTTTCTGCAAAATAGGGAGAAAGTCCCATTTGAAGAAGGAGTTGTACCAAAAGTATTGCCGTCAATAAATCCTTTTTCCACGGATAATTGGGAGCGATGCCTAATCTGTCCTACCATCACAAACATAACCAATTGGTGTTTGTTCATTTTTACTGGTACATTATCTTGAGCTACATTCTTTCATCAGATGAGACAAAGATTGAGTTTCTTGGTCAGTGAACTCTCTAGGAGGATTTGGGAACCCTAAGCTTACTGTTAAGTACATTGGAGGTTGTGTGATAATGTGGGACCTTTTGTTTTTCTTCCAAATCCCTGGCATATTTAGTGTTTCAACGAAATCCAACCAGAACACCATAAATAGTTACAGCAGTCACGTGACCAGCCTTGTTAACCTCAGTCTTTACACCTTATCCCATAGAAAACCTGTGAGTTGTGGAGGAGGTTATACTGCGACAAAAGACTTTCATATTTCAAAGCTTATAACACATCTTTACTAGAGGTTCCGATAAATGTGGCCAGCGTTGTACAGCTGTACCGCCGCCCCTATACTGCACTATTAATACCCTTTTTCCCATAGTAGCCCCAGTAGAAAGGATTCCCATATAAAGGAACTTTTTTTCATTCTTGTATAAAAAATCTTTTTTGGGGTTTTGTTAATGTCAAAACATGGAAAATGTGGTCATTTCTTGCCATTAAACGTACATATTCTCCTATACTTTTGAACGATCACTCATACGTCATTGACAGGGGAAACTTAATGCAATGCACCGAGATCTTGGCAGAATGACGAGTGAGCAGCGAGTCTCGTGGGGAGCCTGGGGTTAACCACTAACAACCAGAGGCTTTTTCTGTGCCAACCATGCTGTGCTTTAAACAACCACTTTGCCAGCCCAGTGATCGGGGCTTTGTGCCAACTTCAAGGGCCAGACTGTAGCTGGGAAGCCACCAATATTCTTTGTTCACACATATGAAGAGAAAAACTCCCCCTCACCAAAAAAAGTTCTTTTTTGAAGCAATTTCTCTTGAAGCTTTTTCCATCACTTTTCCGTCTCGATCAATCCCCAGTCCCTTCATCTCTCCTTCCAGCTCACATGGAAGCCTGACGAGTGAGAAAAGGAGAGGGAAAGCAAAGCCTTGTCTCTGTAAGAGCACCTTTCAGTTCATAATCACCCAAATCAAGTGTATGTGCACTGACGGGCTGCTCTGCGGAGAGTTGCGCTCTCTGCCAGAGGGATGTGGGGAAGTTTGAGCCAGCACAACAATAAAAACCATTGTTGCATTTGTTTAGACATCTCATCCAAGTTTGTCCTGCCCCTCTGGAGCGTACGCCCGGGTTTGTCAGCCCAATAACGGCACCTAATTTGTTCGGAAGTAAAGAGGAATCACTGTGCGGCAAAAACCTGCACAACAAGCACTTTTGCCATTGCTGGACCAGGCCTTTTGGTGATTTAATTGTCACTGATAGATGGCGACATTAAAACGACTGTTCGTGCCAGCGACGTCTCGGAGCCATTTTAAAAGATCCATTTAAAAAGATGACCAAGAGCTGATGAAGATTATCCTAAAATCAGAGTTACAGCTGGGCAAAGTTTTGCTCTTAAACCAATCATCACGTTGGATCCCATTTTCCCCACACTCTGCCGTTTGCAGACAGGTATGTGCCAGCTGTAGGAAACTGACAGAGTAGTGAGCAGAGTGGGATTTTCCCAGAAACATTAGCCCCTCGGAGGACAAGGTGAGACTCTGAGGACACCTTTCCAAGCCAGTCCCGCTATTGGTCCTTTGCCACCTGGCTTCAGACCATGTCAAACGTCATAAATGTATTTGAGGTAAGTGTGGAAGAAATATAGACACAATTTTTTAAGATTGTATAGGCTCTATTGGTCTTTAGGTGAGATTGGTCAGACAGGAAAGTGGGTTGTGAGAGACGGGGAAGGCATGCAGAAAATGTCATCAGGACTAGAACCTGTGACGGCCGCATCCAGGACTAATGCCTCCATACATTGGTCACGCACTCTACCCCTGTGCCACTGCTGTGCTCTAGACACAGATAAATTTGTTGGTTTTCCTGGTAAAGATGCTAAAAGTACTAAAATAAATTTACCTTAAATCTAACTCCGTAATTTGATGAAACCAACTTGTATCTATAGACCAGTGGTGTCAAACTGCCGTATTCGAGGGCCAGTCTACTGCAACTTTTAGAGCCAGGTGTGCCGAAGCAGAGAGACATCTAAACATTGTAGCCTTTAAGGACTGGAGTTTGAGACCACTTCTATAGGCCAACTATTTATGCTCTCCAATAATCTTTCACAAGACTGAAACATTCAGAGCAAAGGGTCTTTGACCATTTCTTGTCCCATCCTTTGGTCTGCCGATCTACCTCTGTCACAGTCTTCAAGAGTTCATGTTTGATATCCTGATTGTGTCGTTGACCCATCCCCTACCTCTTGACCACCACCTTCGCCTGATCCTTGAATGCTCTGATTGTATTGTTCCCTGTGCCTTCGATCACTGCTTCATGTCTCTTGCACCACAGATTTTGGATCTGTTCTCCCTGCTCTGTTGCCAACTTGGTCTGTTTAGCTGACCACTGATCAAAGGTTTATGAACAAAGTGATTATTCACTTTCCCCCTGTGAAATCAAACCATTGTAGCGGCGAGTGTAAACAAGCTTACTTGGCTACCCGAGTCCCTGCTCAAGGTTTCACGACTCTTGGTTAAATCTTGGTAAAAGGACACTTTCCTCTTGATCTCTTTGAAAACCTCAAGTTTTTCAGCTAAGCAAGGGCAGAGTCTCCGAAGAGGAAAGTCTGGGAAACCACCCCTGCCGGGTAAACATTTTCTTCCTTATTGAATGATTCTTCCTGACTTCCTTATCTGTCACTCATCAACCTGCCTCCTACGCAGAGTCTGACCAGAAAGTCGCTCCACAGAAGCCAACCTGCTCTTGCTTGCATCTTCTTATCATTATCATTGCAAATGAAGACTGTTTAGCCTTTTTTGGTTTCACGGTTGCATTTTTCTTTTTCACAATCTCTTTTTGAAAAACAAAAAGTCCAGGGGCCTCATGCATAAAAGAGTGCGCAGTTTTCACACTAAAACTTGGCGTACGGAAAAATTTAGAAAAGTGCGCCGCACAAAACAAATTGGATGCATAAAGCTGTGCGCACTTTTCCTTCATAAATCCTAATTTGCAGGAAACAGAGCGCAGCTGCTGGTCCGCCCTGTCGCCACCCGTATATACGTATGTAAATTAGTATAAATACCTGGAAGTCTGCCACCAAGTGACGCAATAACCATGGCAACGTCCTTGTTTGAAGCAGTATAAGTATTTATAATAATAGTTATTATATATTTTATTTAAAATGTACTTTGAGGACACAGAATGTCATCTCACAAAAATAAAAAATACATTTTAAAGAAAAACAAAAACATTCAAATAAAATAAAAAATAAAGACATCCTGCAAATGCCTGAACAGTAACTCGTTCAGCCGGGATTTAAAGACAGACAGCGAGTCAGAGAGTCCTGTGAGTGGGGAATGTGGACGTTTATGCTGAATAATAGAATGATTCATGTCCATAAGGCGCATTCACAAGGCCGGCGACTCGACTGAAGGATGACTGCAGTCGGACCGGTACCGGTACCGCACGGCTCTTTAAGTTTTGCTCAGAGCTCCAGGATGATCAGTCTGAATTAATCTAAACGCTCATAAACCATCATCAACATTTCCCTGCAGATCAATATGATCTCTGATCAATCGCTCCCTCTGAATCCTTCCATTGACGATGTTCTCCATCAGAGCCAAAGCTCCACATTTACGCGGCAACCTTTGTGCTGCTTATTGATTGCACACACACCTTGATCACCTTAAAAATAATCAAACCTGTTGATTAATTATCATCAACAGGTTTGAGTTAATCTGCTGATCCAACCATGTTTTCTACTTTTAGTGAGAATGAAATGACCCCATACATGCATTTTATGCGCTTTGGCGCACGGACCAATGCGTTACATCTTTATGAGACAAAAACTGAGAAAAAGTACTATTTACATTTGAGTGAGGTTTTCAAACTTTTATTTTTATTTTCTCTATTTTGTGTGCATGTTAGCTTATTGTCTGAGGATAAATGCGGTTCAGTTTTATCGTTTACGTTTAAACAATAAAATATTAAAATTCTGAAAAACATCGGGTTTGATGCTTCTTGGTCTAGATGACACCGAATGTCATCGGATGTCAGTGTATTTAGGTGAGTTTTGACGCTTTGTAGTTTGATATTGTCTACAGAAAAAGTTTGCGTGGCTGCCGCCCATTTTCACGCCCCTGAAAAAGTGTGCGTATGTTTACGCAAGCTTTTGATGCAAAGTTAATTTTTAGACATGCCGACTTACGCGTAAAGTATGGCGCCGCACATTTTTTGTGCGCACGCACGCTTTATGCACGAGGCCCCAGGTCCTTTTCTAATGCTGTCATCTCTTGACATGGAAGAAGGTTGATTTTGTGTCTAATTCCTTGCTATGCTGACCTGACCATAATCATCCCACTGAAACACTTACTATTAATCCATTTTCAGTTTACTGGTAGCATTCACAACATCTCTTCAGATTTCAAGGCTCTTATACACTGTACCAAGGTTCACAGGACATTTGGAAAGAAACCAGACTCTAAAAATCTATTTTTATTCATTTAGTTATTTTCGTACCCTGTCTGGAAGTGTGGCTTCCTGTGTGCCAAGGTGAGGCCAACAGATTTACTCTCACAAGTGAAGCTTTGCAGCTTTCACCGTAATACTCCACTTGATGTTATATATATTATATAAAATCTCATTTGCAATTCCATTGGGTTTATTTCAAATGTAATGGATACAGAGATGAGAAAATAAAGGGTGAGAGGTGGGGAAAGGATTTAAAGGAAATGAGATTTGAGTAGGGGACAGATAAAGCATAGAGAACACACGTCAACACATTTGAAGACTGCATCTAAACCTCCGGAAAGAGAAAAAAACAGAACTGACAAACTACTGCAAACTAACTATTCCTTTTTTTCTAAACATAAGTATACACACAGATATAGTTCACTGCAAAATGTTACATAAACATCTCCATTTGTTGCCATTTGCTGAAATAAGGTAGATTTAGTCTGCAATGAGGCCTACGGCGTAAAACAGGAAAAACAGTAACTGTTGTGAGGCTCAAACTAAGGCGCAAACTTTAGAGGGATGCATGTTCAAGTGAGATTTCTCTACACACAGCTATCGCAAGGAGATATAACAGGGTCTTTAGTTACATGTGTCCGCATCACTGGATTCAAGTTAAAGTAGACATAGAAGAGCAATGGGCTTTGACATCGTGCATTCTTATAATGTGGAATAGTCAGCATTAAGGTAATAAATTAGATTAACATTTGCTTTCCATAGTTGGTAAGAATGGACCATGAGCAACATCTATGACAAAACCAAGACATGTGGTCACGGATACCTTGCAATGTAAACTCCTAATTGTCCTTCATAATGTTCCATAATGTCTGCAGTTTGTTAGCTCCCACGCTTTTTATGAAAGTCAACAGACAATGCAGAAAGCCACCAGTGACCTCACTGGAGCTCAATTGTTCCACAGACCTCTCACTTACAGCGCACAATACTGCCACTGACTCACTTTAACCTGTCAGGACCCATCGCAACAGATTCACGTAGATGAGCTAAGCCACTAGGTACAGCTGACTGCTGGAAAACATATCCTGTAATTGTTCACGTCCTTCCTGTTGGATGGAAGGGAGTTTATTAAAGTAAGGAATTATTGTTAGTCTGAAGTTGTAAAAAATATATTGCAAAGTGCTTTAAGATGTGATGTTTAGAATATTCTGCTGATTCAGAATATTCTCTCCTGATGTGTAGGGTTTTTTTGTGCACTTCTGACACTGAAGTATCTGCACAGAGTACACTTAAATGTTTCAGATAAATCTAATTTTATGTTAGGCAAAGATAACCGGAGGTTTTACAAAAAAATGTTTTCACATAATTTCATTTGCTAAGGGAGAAGGTAACCCAAGCCAGTGTGGCCATTTGTAAAAATATCAACTCCTTTTGTGAATTATGTTTTAGTTGTGTACTTTTAGGAGTATTTTTACTACGCTGTACATTTTTGATTTGGGGAAATTATTGTAGTTTTGATTATTAAAACACCAACATTTTCACTTAACTCTACATTTTGCCCTGCCTGATGTAATTTTTAAATATTAAATGATTGATAATTTGATCAGTTACTCAATACTTGAGTAGACTTTTTACCAAAAACATTTCTACACTTGAGTAATTTTTTTTGGACAGCTACTTTTTACTTTTACTTCAGTAAAAATTTGCTGAAGTAGTGCTGCTATTACTTGAGTAAAAGCTTTGGCTACTCTGGCCACCTCTGCTTTTAGCTTCAGCCATTTTGAGTTATGCAAGTGGATTTTTGGCTCTGTGGCTCTCTTAAAGCTACAGCAGAATCAATATGAAACATAAAATATTAAAAATCCTTCATGTATTTGGTAATTCTGTCACTACGTTTGAGCTAACAATATAAGAAAACTGTTTATCCGCTGTTGTCGGCGGCCATGCTAACTAGCTAGAGCATTCATGTCAGGCTTCGGAGCTGAAGTGTAACAGAGAGAAACCTACGGCAACTTTTTATTTATTAAACCATAAAATATTGCCCTATCCATCCATTGTCTGTACACCCTTCGTCCCTAATGGGGTTGGGAGGGTTGCTGGTGCCAATCTCCAGCTGCGTCCCGGGCGAGAGGCGGGGTTCACCCTGGACAGGTCGCCAGTCTGTCGCAGAAAATATTGCCCTATTGTTGTTTTTATATTTAATTCTTTTGCTCTGTGCTCCTGTGAAAAATTGCCCTTCTCCCCCTGGTTTTACCTAAAACTGCCACAGATACATTTCTATGACTGTGAAACGTACCACATTGAGAGCCACTTTGCTGCAAAATAACATGGAACACGGATGAACCTTTCCAGGATTTTCAGGTCTAAAACGTTTCTCCAAGGGCACATCAGTGACTCATCCATCACAGAGCAACATCCAAAACACTGCAAGCCTCATTTGTCTCAGTTAAGGTCAGTGTCCATGATTCAATAATTAGCAAAGCGACTGAACAAAAATGGAAGAGTTCCAAGATATAAACCATCTCTCACCAAACAGAGGACAAAGACCTGTTTCACTTTTGCCAAAAAAAGGAAAAAACATCTTAATGATCTCCAAGACTTTGGGGGAAATGTTATGTGGCTTAAAGGGATAAACGTGGGATTGCTTAGACTTTGACCTTCATGAAGCCAGTTAAAGACGAAGTCATCTCTCCAATTTCGGTGTGCATTCATTGCTTCTACTAGCAATGTCCAAAGAGAGTCAATTGGCAGAAAATAACAGTGATGTAGCTCTTTCCTAGCCTGGCCATTCCTTTTCTGCGCTATTCCGCTTAATTAATATCTGGCTTCCTGGAGAGTCTGGGTTTTCTGACATTTACAAGGATTGCCTCCAGTAGAATTTCTACCGGACCAAGCGGCACAAGGAGGTACTGTGAACAATAACATTGATTTTCTGCGCTGTTTTAGAATTGTAATCTGCCTGTAGTTTTAGCGATGGCAGCGGAGGAAGTGAACGCGTTGGCCACGCTTCCCAATATTGAATTAACATTAACAGTCTCCTTATTCAGCTTGGCACTTCTCTCTTCGCAGTGGGGGACGGTTGTTTACGGCACAGGATGTTTCTGGTAAGCTTCATAGTGTCGAACTGGCACAAAGCTAAACCACAGAAGCTAACATCTTTAGGCTTTCTTATCTGCACTGTTGGAAGTACAACCAATCACCACTGCTACTTGGATTCAATGCCAAGTATCATTGACGCTACTCATCATTGACATTGTATCAATGCTACTTGATGCAATGTCAATGACACTGAGATCTACTTTAAGTGTGCCTCTCAATCAATCAATCGATCAATCAAGTAACATTGCGTGTAGATATTTCAGCTTCCTAACATGCATTTTTTTGGAATATATTAGACATGCCCTTTGAAAAAGTCCACAGATAGGTGGATTTTTCACTTGTGTATCAATTAGTGAATACTGAATCATTGTACTTAAAATAATCATCCATTTACCATTTCGTTCTCCAGTCATGAATGGAACAATGAAATTAGGCTAGTTATTTAGACGATAAATTGCTGGAAATTGTTAAATCAGCCGAGAATAGAAGTCTTTCCTAATATTTTTTACAGTTTGCCAAAACAAAGGAATAAAGAATACAGACACCCTTTTTGAATTGACTGTGTCAACAGAACTTCTGCATCCAACTTCCAAGTCTACAATCCTCCTCCGACACTGGTGGTTTCACTGAAATACATAAATGATTCAGCTCCCTGTGCAGTTATTAAAACATGGCCACTTGACATTAGAGGGCTCCCTATTCTCTCCACTTTACATCTCTTAAAACCCATATTTGTTCCCCCGACACAAGTTGAGGTCACCTCAAGAATTTACTGAGCTTCTTTGACAAAGTAGTTTATTTTAGACCTCTCCCTATATCATTATGGTTTTCTCAGCAAACAGGGCGCATTTATTAGCTTCTTACTCACTCCAGAGCTGCAGTGGAAAATGCATAACCAGTCCTATAGTCGTTTTGTTCTGGTGCCGTTTTGTCCGGTGTGGGAACTCGCACACGAACAATCCTTTGAGGGCTCGTTTTAAACACCAGTATTGACCACAGGGGCTGTGGCTACGGTATATGGGTTGAAGCTAATCTTCATTATGCTAACTACAGAGGGGGAGACAGAGTGACTCTGACATTGGATTTGTTCTGCCATCTTGATATCCCTGCAACCTCAGGCTTAACCAAATTACAGCCCTTTGCTGCTTTTGCGCTTCGTTTAGCCTGTCAACTGAATACAAACACATTGCCTTCTTAATTCTCACGCGGTTATGACTGATGTAAGCACATGTAACTCCTAGCAAAGGCATTCGCAGCCCGCCGGTTTCACATTCTACGTTAAAACCGGTAAGCGTTAATCGAAAACGTACGTGACAGACCAACGCTGTGCGTACTTGTGATGAAAAAGAAAAACAATGTGTGATTTTCAAAGCATTTTTGTAAATAAAAATCTGAAAAGTGTGGCATGCATATCTAATCCAGCTCAATAGCCTTAAGGTGAGACCTAACTAGTAAGTAGAGTTTCCCCTTTGTGTAATTTTATTTCAGTGTTAGTAAAGATGTTCTACAATATCTCAGAGCACCTTTTCAGATGCCTCTACTGATATTTTTCTATCAAAAAAATGGGTAACGGATTCGCCATGTCGTGTACCATGTGAGGCAAAGCTACGTTGTTTGAAAGAATAGGTCAGTTCAACTGCAGTAGCCGCTTTTTGACCTGCAGAGGCCAGCACCAAGACGGTTTTAGGCAACATATTGGAGAACTAAACAAATTTGCACATAAATGTCAAAATTTGCACAAAAACGACAAAAAAAGAATAAAACCCTAAATAACCTATTTAGACAATTTACCAGAAAAAAAAACCAGTTGATTTGAGGGCTGGTTACAATAAAAAGTACTTAAAATTGCACTTTTTTGTGTTTTTCAGTATGCTATACACGCTTCTTTTAATTGCCCTCAGTGGGAATAAATAAGGTTTTTTGAATTCAATTTGTTTTGGGGATTTTTTAAAACCTTTGTTCTACAGTTTTTAATTGAAATGAAATTGAATTCATCTTTCCTGACACGAAAAAACCCATAAAGAGGAAAAAAAGCTACTTTTTTTATGTGATTTAATTATGAATCCTCTAATTACATTTTTTTTAAATCCAGTACCACCCCTAATCATAACCCAATAAAATATATTAAGATTGGTGTTTGTAAAATGTGGGGCATTAATACTTTTGTAGTCCAAAGGTTTGAGGAAAGAACTTTGCTTTAAAGTCTTGTTTGACTTAAAGATGCTTGAAAATGTGATGAAACAACTTGAGTTGTGTCTGCTTGAATACCTTTACGGTCCTGGTGAGTGCGCGCAAGAGACTGGCTCTAGCCGCCTTAATGCAGCTCGCCTGCCAAAATGCCCAGAGATGGCACAACAGTCCCTGGAAGCAGCCAGCCAGCCACTGAGCTGGCTCCGGCACACACCCACAGAGAAGCACACATGGGCTTAGGACACGTATCATGGTGCTGTTGCACAGGCAAAGGTACATTCTGCTCCTGTGGCAACTTCACAAATAGACTTGTTTTCCTCATGCTGGAAAAAGTGACCTGGAGCCAAGCAACACTCACAACCCGCAGTCCTAACAACCACACCCACCCACTCATCCACCCACGAAATAAGATGTTTATGGCACAAGATAGAGGCAGGTCTGTGGGGGCCGGGGGCTGAGGCGTACGCGCTTTGACGGAGAATTTATTTTGGAAGTGTTTCGAGAAAATGCCAGTAAACACTTTTTTAGCTATTCGTAGAAAAGAAGGGGAGGTGGGGGGGAACTGAGTGATGTAAATTGTAAATCATACTCCGGTGCTGTTCCCAACGCATTTATTAAGGCGGTCATCGAAGACCCTTTGTGGCAACACTTTGTAAGGCACCTTTGAATCGTCTTCCAAGAGCCGTTCTCTCTCAGGACAGGACACGGAGCTCCGTTCCAGAGCCGTTAGGAGAACAGAGACTTTCCATCGGTGGTTTCACGTCAAGATGCATTTTATGAGAACGCATGCTGGGGATTGGTCATCGTTGTTATTGCAAGATTATTGGGTGCTGCAGTGAGGCACTGGAAAGCTAGATTAAATCTCTGTGCGTGTGTGTGTGTGTGTGTGTGTAAGGCCACTGTGGCCAGTTAAAGTACCGTGTGTGAAGTAAAGCATCTCTTTGTATCATGTTATTAACCTTTTTACATGCTTGGAATTGAGTGTTTGTATTTTTGGTGCCACAAATCCTTCTAGTTTGGGCTTATGAACACAGCTTTCATGTCTCCAGCACTTAGATTTATGTCTATGAAAAGATACCTAAGAATTGTTTAACCTCTTACATCCTAAGCAAGCCGAGGTCACATAGCAGCTGGACCCACCGGTGGATCCGTCGGGTTCTAGAGGTTAAGGTTAGGTTTAATGTTATACTAGCATTTATGCTAAGATTACCCTTTTTTTGGCTTATTTTGACTTAAAAACCAAAATTAGCTAACTGAGTGGATTACTTTAATGTTAGCCATCATGCTAGAGCAAGCCAACATGATAACAGTTAAGCTAACATTAGCTTTGTAACTTATTTTGACCTAAAAACCTAAATTAGATTACTGAATGGATTAAGCTCCCGTTAGCCATCTTGCCAGCGTAAGACAACACGATAACATTTAAGCTAACATTAGCTTTTTAAGCTAATTTGGATTTAAGAGCAAAACTAGCACACTGAATACGTTAAGTTAAAGTTACTCAGCATGTAAGCCAATAAGATATGACAGCATGCAAGCTAACATTAGCTCTTTAGCTAATATTTGGTGTAGTTATAAGTTATTACTCTCCACTATTTAAATGTAAATTTTAACAGGCGTTTGAGTGGCTGATCATATTTTGCAGTTAGTGGCCTTCTCTACCAGTCCATGATGGTGAGCACATACTGGTTGTGATGGAAGACAAGCTGGTCACACACGTTCCAGAACACAAAAAGATGCCAGCAGATTATTTTTCTTCTTTTCAAGCTTTTTAAACCAAGTTCGTGTCATTTTTAAGTCTGGATTTGTCGGCCAAATGTGGGATTGTACTTACCGTACCTTTGCTCTACACCATCTTCCTTCTTTATGTTTTTATTCAGGATGTTGAGAAGTTTTACTTGCTTCTTTCCTTACAAGGAACTTACATTATGGAGGTAATTGAAGCAAATATTTGGTCAAAGATCAGGTATTCTTTTACTTTTTCATACCTCAGTTCTTTATATCAAACTGAAGGCAATTCTCTGAGGTTAATCCTAAAGTATCTTGCAAAAGCCCCCCAGTCATGGTGTAAAATGAGACATCCTTGTTGAGCCAGGTGGTTTTAGACTTGGATCTTCCAATCCGCAACGTGATTTTGTGAAACCGTTTCAGTGCACTTTTCCTCACTTTACTTCACACAATACAAATCCTCTTGGACATTTGATGCGCCCATTTTCAAGAGTGCCTTTTCAGCGCCTTTGAAGGTTCCAGAAATGCCAAAGTAGAGTACGAACTTAGAACAAGACAGAAAACTGAACCGAAAGAATGTGAACACACACACACACACACACACACACACACACACACAACTTTAACGCAATTTATTTGACCTTAGCACACACTTGACAATAATTCAGCTTCCTCTACTTGAGCTCCTTGCGCAAACGTTACAGCAAAGACTGACAGGAGCAGGAGGAGGAGAAGGAAAACAAACAAATAGGAGGAGACGGTCCATGACAAGATGTTCACCAGATGTTGGGTCTCCTCTCCTCTCCCCCTCCGTGTTTGATGGCTTCATCGTTGATGCACGTTTCCAATTAGTCAGAGTATGTTTCTTATCAAAGCTAATGTGGATTATTTAGATATGAAATTTAACTTCAAACAAAATGACATAAGGCTGCTTTCACTGGCTTTGTCCTTGTAATAAATTAAAAGGAAATTAGTTTTATTTCCTGTGCGGTTCCAACTTTAAGTTGTCAGCAGGCCACGGAGTACCAAAGTTCATCTTCCAGTAGGGAGTTTAGACCGAGATAAGCTCGTCAAGAAGCACTCCCTCGCTAACATCTGAGCGAGGATTTTTAATTGTAGAATGAGAGTATTGCAGAGTTCAGCATACACTAAAAAAAAAAAATCTGTTGTTTTTGCAAAAAAAAAAAAAAACAGCGGCGGTTGCAAGAAAAGCTCAGAAATACAAATACAAAATATAGTAAATATGTTAACAGTTTAATTGACCAAACAATAATTACAACAAAGTTAAATTGTAAAAAAAAAATGTTGATTGTCCCATAATTGTACAAATTTTAAGCGATTCAAAAGTTTTGTAATAAACAGTTGCATCAAGAAAATTTTACAAAATTTTTCAGACCTTATCTTGATATGTTACATATTATGTTCTACTTTACATTTTCTTCCAGTAAGATTTACAGTTCTTGTCCATTAAAATAGATTTTTTTTCTTACCAAAAAAAAAGTTTGAATAACAGATTAAAACTGTTGAAATGCCAGTATAAAATATTTTCTTAATATTTTGTGTAAAACTGAATTTAAATTTTGTTAAGTAAATTTAAGTAAGCTTCCCCTTTTTTTTAGTAATAATTATATTTTCACATATCTATAAAGATCAAATTTCCAAAAACATTTATCACATAACTGCAACTTTAAAACACAAGAAAACCACATTTGAAGTATATCCATAATAATGAAAAAGATCCTTACACTTGCATGTCGTTTATGTTACAAACAGAAACTACATCAACGTTTTCCATCCACCATGGAGGCAAGACCTCCTTGGATGGTTGAAGCTCCCAAACAAGTCACTTCCGGTCTGGAGTCAAGTCTGTTTAACTCCATGTGAAATAAACTAGAGAGCCCCCTAGTGGACTGGGGAGAATGACTCCAACAGTGGACTTCACTCTGGTAAAGTTTGAGCGACATTCAGCCTGGGAGCCGTCAGCAAACAGTTGTCATATGACAACTCAGAGGACCAGTGGGAGAACGCAATACAAAATGCTCTCTGCTTCATGGAAATAGGTCACCAGAGAAGTAGGAACGGAAACCTAGAACTGGTTCTCAGTACTTCAAGAATTGTTAAATTGCCTTTTTAATGAAGCCGCTTATCTGCACCAGTAACGTGTGACCTACTTACGTGATGACGTATTGTACACACTCCCGTCTTTTGCTTTAGGAATTAAATTTCCTGTTGATGTCATTAACGCTGACGATCCTAAAAAGTCCCTGCCAATGTGTGCATTTTTTAAAATCACATCTCAAGGTGTGAGTTTGTGTGAAACTGCCTGGGGAGACGAGTCGACGCTGTACAGTAGGTGTTAAAAAGATGAAACTTAGGCCATGTAGTTCACATAGGTCTCTTGCACTAACCTTGATTAAATTTCCTGTTAGTGTTACCACTGGCAACCCTTCCAAAGTCCCCAACAATGCCAACATTTCCCTTTTTTGGTTACGTTTCTCAGGATGTGAGTTTGTGTGAAACTGCCCGGAGAGACGAGTCAAGGTAGGTGTAGGTTTAGAAAGATTAAAACTTAAGGCAACCCAGGTCACACGAGTCAATGCTAACCTCTGTTCAATTCCCTGTTTATGTTTTTAACACGATAACTCTATCAAGTCCCTAACAATGCTAACACGTACACTTTTTTTGGTTACATGTCTCAAGGCGTGAGTTTGTGCATGACCAGTCTGTGCTGGACTGTCGGCGTTAGGAAGATGAAACTGCCTCCTCTGTTCAAGGTCGGTTTTTCATGTTTCATATCTGTGACTTCCTTCACTTCTCTCTCAAGCAATTTGTCTTCCCTGTTCTGTCTAAAGTGTGCACATTGACAGGGAAGACAAACATCAACAGCACAATGATTTGGTTTTATTTAAAGTGAGCACAAAGTAAATCTAGAAAGACAAACTAAACCAGGACATTATATTTCTCGGAGGGCTAACGTCTCCAAGCTAAAAGAATGACCTCATGTGATGGGAGGTTTCAGAGGAGCTATCCAGATCGAATCGGACTTTGGTGGCGCTGTCCCATCCTCCCCTGCCTGTCCTTCTTTCCTCCCGTCCACTTTTACCTCATAGGCACCTCATCATCGTGCTGCTCGTTACCGGAACTGTTCCGGAAAGTTGCCATGCTTGTATAAACCGCTGCAGCTGCAGGTCAAAGACTCTTCTCTCACTTTCTTTGCTTCTCATCTTCATAAAAGGGATTACGTTGCAGCAAGACTTTTCATCTGTAAAACGTTTTAACACGCTTTTTAAGCTTCTGCGGGACAATATATCGTCTCCTTTTGACATAGTCTGGGTTTGCTGTGGTACGTTACAAAACCACTAACACCGACATCAATTTTTACTCACATTTTCACTTCAAAACCACAAACATTTCTAGAACTTTGTATTTTGCGACAGAACAAAACATCATTTACATCTAAATTGTAATGTAGCATAAAAATAATGCTTTCTTTTACAAATCTTAAAAGTGTACCATGCATATATAAAAACAAGTGCATAACACAGTTTTCAATTTTGTATTTGTAAAATGTTCTCATTTTCTAAACTGTCTCCAAAGTGTTATTTGACTGCATCTGCGTTTTGCCCAACGTTCAATGCTGCTTCAGCTTTGGCTGACTGCAAGCTTTTCTCGCTGCTTCTCTCTCCGCTGTTCAGGGAACGCTGGGACCAGTTTGCTTGTTTTCCTTTTAGTTTCCAGTGGAAGTTTCAGGCAGCATTTTTATGAGTGCTTGAAACGACACGCGTAAACAAAAAAGGCTCCCAAGCATCCATAAGCGTGCCGTTCAGAAATCCATCAGCGTTGCTCAACACCGCGGGGCAATTAGAAACGATGGAGACTCTAGCGAACCAGGACGTTACTGGAGGTTGGCGCTGATTGGGACATGTATCAAAGCTGATGTGAACGCTGTTATTGGCACCATGGTGTTCACCACAGACTCAACCTCAGAAACCTGATCTTGTATTGGACTGTTTCTTAAGATTTCAGAAGAGAAGGAATTTGTTGGTGGAGCAGCCATCTCCTTGGCTTTATGTATGTTCAGAACAACTTCTTAGATTTATTTATTGCTCCGACATTAATTATTCTGAAAGTAAACTGGATATCTCCCTTTTTTGCTCGTGATTTATCAAGAAGGCATTCATAACTTCTTTAAGGCACAATTTAAAGGTTGATCCACCCTAAAGCGAAACCCTGAGGTTTATTTGAGCTTTGGCTAGCAGACCTCTGCCAGCAACTTTTAACAAAGTACCAAACCGGACTAATGTGGGGATCACAGGAAGGACAGGATGATTGACTGCACGTGGCGGAGATTGTCCGGCATGAGCTGAATGTTCCGAAACAGGAGGTTTTATTCCAATCAAGTGGACGATTTCAAATTAGCACACATCTTAAAGGAAATTCCAGGAGCAAATTACTGGCAGTATTGCTGTTGGAATGTAATGATGCATTTTTCTGGTTGAGGTTATGGGCAATAGTGAAGAAACGCTCTGCAATTATTTTTAACTGTTGTGTTGTAATTATTCCTTTATGCTGGTGAATGCTTGATATGTTTGTGAGGTCCAAGAGGAAAAAAAAGAGATTTAAATAAAATGAAAGTCCTAGCGATCTGGTTAAGCGTTTGCTGATTGACAAAAGGAGTCTAAATCTATCTTAATGTCAATTAATAAATGTAACAACATGAAGTAGGCTAAAAGATCTCAAAAAACGGACACATTTTGCTCCGGTCTAAAGAAATCAAGGAGAGATGAGAAGCAAAGTATCTGATGGGCTTATGAAGCCTTTTCTAAAGCTCTTCAGCAACCACAGTAGCTGTCCTTCCATTACAAAAGTGCAAAGATCTTTCAGTATTCCTCTACGGTCAAAAAAACATCATTTTGCAATTTCAATATTACCAACGCATAATAAAAGCAAATAAAGTCACACATGAATAAGTTTGTCATTAAAACAGATGCCATGATCCTCCGACTACTTCCCATCGTCATCTTCTTTGTCGTCTATACCAGTGGTAACATCCGGTTCCGTTAAGCCGATTTATTTTCGAAATGTCAAATTGCACAATTCTAATGACAGTTGCTATTCTCAAATGGAGAAAATATCGTAGTAATTTTGGTTCTGGAAAGCACTGCAGGCTCCCAGTTCAGTTTAATACTTATGATGAAACAGCAAGAAAGAGATAAACGGGAAAGTTCCAAGGCCAAATTCACACACATTTTCCTAAAAAGATGTTTAAGACACTTGTCAAATATGGTGCTGATTTTGGGGTGTATTATGTAGAGCAGGAGCTCCATGAGACTGCCTGGGTTTGAATTCCAACTTTGAGATGTTTGAGGCAGGTCTGTACTCATTTCCTCTCTGATTACTGTTAACAAAAGGTCCTTATAAAATGGTGGCATAAAATCAACATCGATACCAAGTCTGCATCAGTATCAGATTGTCAGATTTCCTCTTGGTTTTTATTTTTGTATTGTAGTTTCTCAACTCTACACACACAAAAAACTTTTGTTTTGATTTGTTCTGAAATTTTGATTTCTTTGCACTTTTTTATTTCATAAAAATGGACACAAATCATGTTAACAGGCTACTAAAGTATTTTGTAGATACCTACGAGCTTCTTTTCTAAGTTTGAACTAAACAATTCAAAGTAAAAGTGATAAAAATACTAAAAAGGTCAGAAGTTTGAAGAAATACCAACTTAAATAAAAAGTATCAGTATTGGTATCGGCAATACGAGCTCTGTATTTAATTGACATTGGATTGATTCCAAAATTTAGTAAACTTTTGTTGGTGTGGACCTGCTTTGCTTTACACAACATGGTGTAATTCAAGGAACAAGTAATTGAATTTGGAAGTGACCTGGTCAAAGTCTGGACTCAAATCTGACTGAGTTAGTTGATACTAATAAAGGTATTAGTCAAAATTCTTCACAACTTCTTAGTTGTGAAGAATTTCTTAGAAAAGTGATCTACTGGACTCGGTAACATTTGTGGACTCTCACAGAGCTGATATGACGCGAACATTTAATTTTTCATTATCTAATACAACATGACTGCCATTGGTCGACTTCATCTAGGCTAGCTCAAATTTTACAAACAGCAGTTAGCATAATTCAGAACAATTAGCCTCTCCTTTCTATGTGTCTTTCTTTTCCACTAACAGGGTGTTTCTGGCTTTCAGCGTTTTTGGCTCCAAGTGAAAAGACACACCGGAGAGTCGGGGTGGAGAAAACAGGGGGGTAACTGGAGGCGCTAAACGTACGCGTGATACCACTAAGTACCTGTGTGTACATGCGTTTAGTGATAGCAAAAAAAGAAAATGACAAACAGTTCAGAACAAAAGGAGGGGATTCGGCCAAAGCAGACGATTGCTGGAGGATTTTTATTTCATTTTAATTTTTTACCAGAGGCAGGACTTGGCGGAGGAACGTTTCAAAGTGTTCTGTTGGGTGTATGGTCCGTTTTAAGCATCCCAACTTTGCGGTTAGCACTGTTTCATGATGGTGCAACCAAACTCTGAAAATCCCAGCGCTGTGGTTTATATCTCATGTTTGTTGATGTGGAAAAATGGAAACAAATGGCAAAAACTAATGTTTTCATAACGCCAGAGGCAATGAGAGTTTGGGTTACTGCACCTCTCAGCCCAAAGCCGTCACGTTAAACTCAACTCCAGTGAGGACTGCGTGGATTCCAGGTTGGATATTGTTACTTTAGCTCCTCGTTGTGACATCTTTAAGAGATTTTGGGCTGTTTTTCTCAACTTATAAAACTTTAATGTGTTTGTTTTGAGGAGTAATATTTGCTGAACAGCACCGGTTGATCTAACAAGATCCGAAAAAGAAGGAAGTGGAGGGTTAGCGGGAAGAAAGGACAGTGATGAGAGGGCCAAAGGAAGTGGAAGAGGCTTCGCATCTGTCGGGGGTTCACGGTTAGGGTCAGCAGGTTGAACGGTAATCAGGTTTCAGTGTGAGCACATCTCCGCAGCTGACTGAGCGGAGCTTCATTAACCATCATTACATGCATGCACACACAAATGCTACACAATTGCCAGCGTGCTTAGCATAATCAGCGTCCTATCCCAGTCGCTAATCACTATCTGTGGCCCTGCAATCATTGCGGGAAAGGCTTTAGCTAGTCCAGCGATGGATGAGTGGTGATGTCATCAGGATGTTATCATCTGGTTGGCTAATGACAGGAAGTTTGCAGGGCAGGGGTCATAGCCCTTAGGGGGTGGCTTGTCTGTTCCTTGAAGCCTCATGCTGTTGTGTTGCTTAAAGGGAAGGAAGGTAGACCTGTTATATATAAATATGATTACAGATGTTGAGCTTAGGATGGTGTGAAAAGTCCGCAAATTCATATTTAAGGCTAGTTGCCATTTAACTAAACCTAGCATTAGCAATTCAGTCTATTTTGTATGTTTTTATTGTACATCAGGATTCTAATAAACAGTGGTGATACTCACATGAATGGAGCCTTCGGCTAGCCCCTCTTTCTGCCACCCCCGTCCCTCTACAACCTATTAAAATGTAGAAAATCATTGTTTTGTGTCGCTAACTAAAAGGCCAGTGGTGTTAACACTTCAGCACTAAACATAAAGCTTCCACTAATGCTAAAGAGCTAAAGCAAGTGGTATTTAGTGGTAGCTGAAGCTAGTGAAAGCTACTGCTAGAGCGCTAAGCTGATTTGTGTTTAGTAGCAGCTAATGCTAAAGTGCTAAATTCAACCATTTTGGTACCCACCATGTGTCATGGGGAGAACATGAGGAATCTCAGTTTATATGTACATTTTTGCATATTTATTTAACTCCACCTGTGGTCGTTGAGTCATATGAGTGTCGTAATCTTCTGTAAACTTTGTTTGTTTGTTGAATTCTTGCCGTTTACTCAATAAAGTGTCCTGAAAAGAATTGAGAGAGTAAGTGAGGAGAGGAAACAGAGGCAGTCTTCATCCAATCCTAAATAAAAGCATGGATATAAACGACTAGCTGCTTGAAGAATTTAGGAACTAAAATTTGAACATTGATGTTGAACTTTATTGCACTGAATTCTTACAAAACATTCAAGTGGATTATCACTCTGGAACTTATCTGGAAAAATTAATTTAGCGGTCGCTAAAGAGTTAGCCAAAACGCGACAGCACCAGACAAAAAAATGATCTCAGCTAATTGAACATTAGTTGATTATCTGATGTTTGCCCATCACAGACATTTCAGCTCCAGTCCAGACCGACTGGAGCTAAAATATTGTCTGATATTTTGAGAAGTGCATTTGTAGTAACCTAGAAAAGTGCAGTTAGAATAACGCTCACCTATGACACATTATACACAGCACTATTTTCTATTATAATCCAAAATAAATCTGCAACACAAGTTCAGTTTAAAAGGAGAACTTCTATACTGGCTTGCCAAAACTTTAGAGACCACATAATCTCATCATAATACATCGCCAAAGTCCTTGTTTAAACAAAACCAGGACTGGCTTTTTTTTTTGTTTGTTTTTCCAAAATCCCCACTGTAGCTTTACAATAGAGCCACTCATTTTGGCAAAGTTACTGCCTTTATTATTTCCAGAGTATTATGAAAATAGTGTCATGTCATAAATCTTACCAAATAAGCAATAAACAATGAGGCCCAATAATGAGCCCCGTTCAAAACTCTAGTCATTATGAAATGCAGCATAGCAGATATTTGAATTAGGTCAGAGCACTATGAATGCACTTGTTTTTTTTTTTGTAGATCATCAACTTTTGATTTCCGAACTTCAAAAAGTGTGGATTCTTATCTTTCAGAAGTATTGCTAAAGCCTTATCTCATTTTCCTGATTCTAATATAACCTTTTTTCTCAGAGGGTCCAGAGACGGGCACAAACTGTAGAAGGGTGGTACTCTAAAAATCTTCAAATACAATGAACAGTGGGACAAAACTCAAATAACAAAGTTATTTATTTAACCAATCAAAACGCATGGATCTGTTTAGCATGAGAAAACTATGTAGTAGATTTGTTTGCTGCTGTTTCCTAGGGCACAAGTTAATTTGTCTAGTCAAACAGTTAGCATATATGGCTTAGTAAGCTTAGCTGTAGACAATTCTATTTTTAGCTTCGTAATGCTATCTTCGTCTTAAAGTCAAAATTATTGAACCATTATAGACTACAACTCGCAAATGACGGTTTTTTATCTGAGCCCACTTTTTCATATTGATGAATTACATATGCATCAACCTGCCAATAGGACTAGAGGTAGAAATGAGCCACTTTGCTATGACCTCATGTAAATGTTCATATGTAATGTCCCATTTAAAAAAAAAAAAAAGAAAAAAGAAGAAACGATCAGGAAAAAAATATTACTGGCAGTTGTACAACAACAGGAGCATTTTTGTCATGCAGTGCTAACGTCGTGAAGCTTCCTTTGGTTTGAGCTGTATGGAAGAATAGTCTATAAAGACTATATAAGAAAGCATACATAGTGTATAAAGACTATATAAGAAAGCATACATAGTGTATAAAGACTATATAAGAAAGCATACATAGTGTATAAAGACTATATAAGAAAGCATACATAGTGTATAAAACTATATAAGAAAGCATACATAGTGTATAAAGACTATATAAGAAAGCATACATAGTGTATAAAACTATATAAGAAAGCATACATAGTGTATAAAGACTATATAAGAAAGCATACATAGTGTATAAAACTATATAAGAAAGCATACATAGTGTATAAAGACTATATAAGAAAGCATACATAGTGTATAAAGACTATATAAGAAAGCATACATAGTGTATAAAGACTATATAAGAAAGCATACATAGTGTATAAAGACTATATAAGAAAGCATACATAGTCTATAAAGACTATGCCTTCAGCTTCATTTGTGGTTTGTAAATGATTTGTGGCAGCTCAGAGAGGCCTCTCTAAGTGGATCTGTGACAGAACTGTTTTATAAAACAGGATTAATCTTAGGAATCCACAATACGTAATAATGTACACCACGTAATATCATCACGCAGCATGTTCTAGCTTTTTTTCCAAAGGAAGAGTTCCTGACGGGACATCTCTCTGTCTGTGTGGTCAGCTGAGATTAGTCAGCACACGGCACTCTTCATCATTCCTTCCAGTCTGGATGATTAACAGGGCGGAGTTCAGCCTTGTATATTTTACTTGAGACCAGAAGTGAAATATTTATAACTCTTACAGAAAATACACGGATGAGTCCCAAAACTTCGAAAATAATTTGAGCCAAGTTGCGCCTCAGTAGTGGGAAAAGTTCACTCACTTACACTTTTTTCTACAGATTGTGTCAAAAAAAAAAAAAAAAACTCCCAAAAGTAAGAATAGTAAGTAAAACATGTCAAACAAAGTGGTTAACTACGAAACATCCCTTTTGAGTAAACGCGATTTTCCATGAATGTAGTCAAGCGAATGATGAAAACACTTGTAACAATTTGGTCAAAAAAAAAAAATTACACAAAACACCAGAACTTAATATCTTATGACATGAGATCTTGCCAGGATTTTCCCCAGAGTATCATAAGCCTGGTGGGCCGCCAGGCTCTATAAAGTTTAAACTCTCAGCATCCGATTGTAGCTATGGTAACAGAACAGTATAACTATGAAGATTGTTCTTTGCACTTTTACAAAGTAAACCTGCCAGCTGCATAAAATATTAAACTTAAATGGTAAACAATTTGAAATGTTTCAAATAATAAATCCTGAAACCATTAAATTTAACAGCATTGACATTCTTGACATCTATTGTCTGTGTTTAAATGTTACGTTTATTGGGGCCCTCTGAGGGCTGGGGCACCACAAGGAGCCACTGAGTTCATTTAAGGGTTGGGTCAGCTCTAAATGTGACTAGAATTACATGTGTATTTAAATCCACTGGGCCATTACTTAGTCGGATGTAACAGAAGTGCAAGAAAGAAATTTGTTCTTCACCTGTTGACAGTGGAGTTAGCTACAGTTGTGTTAGCTACAGTTGTGTTAGCTACAGTTGTGTTAGCTACAGTTGTGTTAGCTACAGTTGAGTTAGCTACAGTTGTGTTAGCTACAGTTGAGTTAGCTATAGTTGTGTTAGCTACAGTTGTGTTAGCTACAGTTGTGTTAGCTACAGTTGTGTTAGCTACAGTGAAGTTAGCTACAGTGAAGTTAGCTACAGTTGAGTTAGCTACAGTTGTGTTAGCTACAGTTGTGTTAGCTACAGTGAAGTTAGCTACAGTGAAGTTAGCTACAGTGAAGTTAGCTACAGTTGTGTTAGCTACAGTGAAGTTAGCTACAGTGAAGTTAGCTACAGTTGAGTTAGCTACAGTTGTGTTAGCTACAGTTGTGTTAGCTACAGTTGTGTTAGCTACAGTTGAGTTAGCTACAGTTGTGTTAGCTATAGTTGTGTTAGCTATAGTTGTGTTAGCTATAGTTGTGTTAGCTATAGTTGTGTTAGCTATAGTTGTGTTTGCTACAGTGAAGTTAGCTACAGTGAAGTTAGCTACAGTTGTGTTAGCTACAGTGGAGTTAGCTACCGCTTGTGGGGCTCAGCTACAAAACCACTAAAGAAGTGTCTGCTACTTACCTCTGTTTAGTTCATTTTGTGTGTGTGGTAGTCTTTAGGATACCCTGCAGAACAATTAAATTGTAAAAGTAAACTCCAAAGATACAAGTCAGACAGGCTAACGATTAGTCGCTAGCAACTCCAAAGTTAGCCTCTGTTTCAATTACTTCCTGCTGAAACTAAGTTATTTTACCACTATTTGATTAACATGGACTAAATTTGCGACAGTTCAAGCCCTTAAATTAGGTGACTTGAACTGAATAATAGTACGCTGAACAAATATTTTTTAAAACAGTTTGAGATGTATTCTATTTATTTTATTTATTTCTATCCTATAAAATACATCAAGCATTTTCATAAGCCGTTTACCAGATCTATCGGCTGTAACCACATCTTCTAAATAATCAACTACGATGAAAAGAGAGAATGGAACATGTTCTCATTCAGTCACAATTAAAGTTTGTCAAACTTACTTTATGTTTCTTTAACTTTGCGACCAATATCAACTGGGATAAACTTAATTTGATTATTTGTGACTAAATAAAGCAGTATGTTTAAGTTGGATCACCTGTTCACTTTTTCAGTGTATTTCAGTTGAAGGCCATTTAGCTTCGCCAAATAATTTATTACCAACGTCTTAGCAGTTGTGAGTCCTTTAAGCTGGCTCTTTTTCATATTCTGCTCAAGTTCAAGTTATTAATGGTTTAGAAAGGGCTCCTTATTTTCTAGATTAAAACAATGTAGCAAGTAAATTTTTTTGGGGGATCTGGTTTAATAGTCACCAAAAGACCTCACATCTAGACTTGAGCTCTAGTTCAAACCAGTCATAAAGTTGAGGAAATATTGGGAGGAGAGTTAAGACAGGACTTAGAAAACGAGAACAGGACTAAGACAAATCTGATCACAATTACGCTACACTGTGATGTGGCTTTGTGGCATTAAAAACCACCTTTATTGGGCGTCCCATGTTTGGAGCTCTTGAGTCCTCGACCAGGCCGTCACGGGTTCGACCCCCGGACCTGATGATATTTGCCGCATGTCTTCCCCCCTACCACCCTCTTTTCCTGTCAGACTACTTTCATATAAGGGACACTAGAGCCCACAAAAGACCCCCTGGAGGGGTAGAACCCCCCAAAACAAAACCCTTTATTAAAAGAACAATCAAAGTACGACTTTATGACAGATGTTGGGTATTCACAAAAAATATATAAATAAATAAAAAGAACCTGAAAAAGTCGCAATGTGTGAAATACTCTCATACATTGCGACTCCTGACTTCTGGAGAAGTTATTACCCGCTTGGGGCTGCAGTTATTTGTTCTTGAACCAGCGCCTTTTTATTATATTTTAGTATTTAACATATTATGTCGACAGGCTAGAATTAACTCAATTTCCCAACACTGGACTGGTTGGTGTTTTCAGCTCTATCTCTAGCCACATTTTACTTCATGGAGGTTTTATGAAGTAGTTTTGGCCTTTGACCTGTCAGACTGACCCCTATATGTAGGCATTAACTATCACGCCACTGTAACTGTGGTTTTAAATGAAATCATCCAACGCCCTAAACACACGCACAAAGCCAACTGTCCATCAGGATGACTAATGAGCAGCTGATTGCATCACGGTCAGCTGAAGCTGTCACTGAGAAGCCGGGCAGCTTCAGAGGCCAAAACTATGACACGGATGGGCAGGAAGGGATAGAAAAGACGGACCAAGACGTGGAATGGACGCAGTTTGCATTTGGGAGTGAAAGATGAGCCGAATGGGCAGGAACATCCCTGCAAAACATGGAGACAAGAGATGAGTGATCTGGTTTCTGCTCAAAGGCTCTGGAGGTTTCCTGAGTGAGGAAGGGGGAGGATTGGTAGAGGCCAGCAAAGGGAGGTGGGGGTCTGCCTACCATAAATTCCTAATTCCTCCTCCTTCTCCTCGCCTTCTTCCCCCTTCACATGTCACACTTTCTCACCGAGATGACGTCTTGACAGCCGATTTAGTTCCAGTTAACGTATCAGCTTCAAAATACTGCATTCCCTTTTTTTTTTTTTTCTATTTTATTCATGGTTTCAGTTGGTTGTGTTATTTATCTCAAGTTTTTTACTATTATAATTCTGTTTTTTGGCTGTTGTGTGTTATGTTAGATATTTAAAATGTCTTCCACTTCCAGTGCTAAATGTTAATCAAATTGAAAAAATCTCCAAAGCTCATTATTAGACAGCTGCATTAAAGAGTGAGATGGTGAGGTTACCAAGTCTTCATAACAAGCATAAGATTGGAGTTTGATAAGTGGAACCTTGTGCTTTGGTCAAGTGAAGCTGAAGTGGACATGTACACCAGGAGATTCGAACGGAAAGCTTGGAGGTAAACGGGTCAACGATGAATCCAAAAGATCCAACTAAATCAGAACGACAACGACTCGACACACACAAACTCAACCTTATTCCATATCTGGAGCCTGAAAACAGCCTGGGAAATAAAGACAAAGAGAAATGTTTTGCCATCATCCTCTTAGCCCCCACATCTAAAGAAATGGCATTTACTCAAATCTAAGTGAGTTTGGTCTGAAACTAAAAGTGAGTTTGTGGAAATCCACCTGCTAGTTTTAGTAAAGTCCCAAAAAAAACGTATTAGAGAGAATGTCGTGAATCCTTTGAAATGCCAATTAATTTCAATAAACAGAAATTTTTCACCTGACTCAAAATCAACTTCCTTTCAAAACCTGTCTTAGTCCAATGACATGTCAAGACATAATCGATGACTCAGGGCTCTGAACTGTTTGAAAAGGTTAATTAAGGAGGAATGGTCAAGTTTTTTTCTCTCTAACCAAACTTGTGGAATATTAAAGAAGTGATGTTTTCTTGGGAGGTAAAGGGCTTACGTGAAGATTTAGCAACAGGATTACGATCCACAGGTGCGCCCATTGAGTACATTATTTCTTGATGTGGGAGGGTTGTTTTTGTCACTTTAATACCTGTACTCCAAGGTCAGAAGAAGGGACATTAAAAACTTTAATTGCATATAATGGATGCACTATCTAAGCAATTAACTTACATGTTTTAACCACCAAACCTTGAGTTTTCAGACACAACCTAAAGTAGCAATGCAAGAAGAGACTGTGAAGAGAAAGGAAAAGTAACAGCTAACTTTGAGGTTGCTTTATTTTCTTATGCTCAGCTCCTGCTAAGTGATATGTTTAGCTACACTAGTCTACCTATTGAGTTTTATTTGACTTTATTGAATGTTATTTGTTCAGCAAAGGTCTGCTCAGCAGGCTTGTTCTCTGCTTCTTCTCACACGTTTTCGAAGATTTGCACCCCGTGTAGCGTCACGTCGCTTTTATTCACCAGATATTCTCTCTGCTTCTATATTCTGATGAAGGGAAAAGTGTGAATGTGAAATGAGGGTCTTGACAAGAAGAACAAAAGTGTTGCTGTTGAGACGAAGCGACCCTGCAGATACGACTAGGATGATGAGCTTGAAGTGTGGGAACGTCAACAAGGTATCGTCGTCTTTACTTTTTTTTGTTTCTCTGCTGGTAGCCTGCTGAAAACCAGACCCTCGTTCTGCGCTTTGCTTCGTATGGCGACTGAGAAACGATGGCTTACTAATGGCGCTGACTCTGTTCAAGTTTTAAAAAATCTGATTTTACCTAATTGATAATGTTTGTCCATTATGTAAAGAATGCGCTAGCTTGATGAAGCTTACCAGAAATTGTGTCCGCTGTAAGCAACCCCAAGGGGAGTAAGGCCATGACATCTTCGCCAGCAATAAAATGTATTTATTATTCCTCTTGCTCGGACTTTAATTGCTCAATAATGGGAAGCGTGGTCAACACGGACCTTCCTCTGCTGCCATTACTAAAACTACAAGCAGACTACAATTCTAAAATAGTGCAGAAAATTGACATCATTGTTCGTAACTTGTCCTTTTGTTCAGATTGGCCCAGTTGAAATTCTACCACAAGAATCCAAGTGAATGGGAGAAATCCCATACTGTACTGTAAGTAACGTTTGAATCAAGTGGAATAGGGCAGGAGGGCAACAGCCAGGCTAGTGACAAATTGTAACAAGGTTGAGAAGAAGCAGTCAAAGAGCATTAATGCCGGAAGAAGCTAAGGTGGGAGATTCAGGCATTTTAGTTGTGCAATCAACAAATCTAGCGCTGTATGAAATCTTGATTACAATTCACCACAGGTCATGTAGGGGACACAGCACATGAGGAAAAAAGGTTCTGTGATCAGATGAGCTCAAATTTGAACATTTTCTGCTATGAAACATGGTGGTGGTAACATCATGCTGTGGGGACGTTACCCCTCAGCAGGGACGGGGAAGTTAATACGCTTTTGGGAGATTCTGATGTTCAGTGACTCCTCGAACAAATTCAACCACTGAATGTTGTTCTGTTTGTTTTGTCTTCTCAGTTCCATTTTCAGTAGCCCGCTTTAAGGCTTTTCAAGTTTAAAAGTGTCTGTGATCCACAATCTACAATTTGGGAAGATGATTTTTCAAGGCTTTTGTGGGCAACAGCGTGACTAACATTCCCTTGCTCTCGTGTTTTACTCATACTCCCCTTGGGGTGCTCTGCTATTTTCATACCACTGTCTTGCATTACCAAACTTTGCAAATATTGCGGGATGATGCAATATGATGAAAGAACACTCCCAAATGGTCTTTCGATCAGATATGTCTAAAGCATCTGGCCGCATAAACACTTCCCAGTGTCCAGCCACTTGTGCCGGGTCCACTTCTCCCACAATGTGATTTAAATTTCACAGCTGCAGAGCTTCTCGACTCCTAAAAGCCCCCCAAAAAAACAGAGGCTACCGCTTTGGCAAGATGCTCCCCTTCACTAATCTCTCTCCGTTAGTCCCCCATACATCACCTGCATCGTTGTGCTCAGTTTCCATCATCCTGCGGAGTAGCTGTGCCTTTCCCCATCCGTTCTTCTATACGTACCTTTTGTTTTCCTCGAGCTTGAATCTTCTCAGGGCACTGTCCCATAAGTGAAAATGAGACCCGGCAGTCAGGCTACAGGAATGCTCCTTTTCTCCCAGACAGCCTATCAATTACCATGAAGGAAAGTTATGATGATGCTTTTTACTGCCTCTAGAATCTTTGGACGTGCTTTAGAAATCACAGACTGTGTGTGTTTTGGTCTTCTGGTCGGTAGAGAAGAAGAACGAGGCTTTAGTCGTGGGGTAACGTGATCTCGCGGCGTCCGATCTTGCGATATTAAAATGCCTCGGATGTTTACCCGGTGAGTCTTGAGGTGTCCTCTGCTGTTTCTGTCAATTTGTGATTTGTTCTGGGGTAACAGATTTTAGGAGAGTTCTTATAGCTTCTCATTCTGTATGTGTGATATGTTTGTTATTCTTCTTTTGAAATACAAAAGGATGTAGTTTGTGAGTTGCCTCGTTGTGTTGGCGCTTTGTCGTCATTTCGACTTAGAAACCACGTAAAATGATAAACTTTCTTGATATAAAATTCTGTAAGAATACTAAATAATTTAAATGGCAAATGTACTTTGATATCCTTCAAACACACAGTGGAAAGCGTAAAATAGAAGAAGCTAACATCTAGAGTCTTTCTTATCGCTGCTCTTGGAGGTAAGAGGTTGATTTTATACAGCTTCCTACACTTAGAACTCTATTCTAATGGTTCAAATACCAAATATATTTTAGAATGCAGACTTGAAAGCATCTAAATAATACATAGGAAGCTAATATCTATAGTCTTACCTCCACTTTGTGGGATAAAAGTCGGATTTTCCATAAATAATCTGCTAATAGCTGGGCATCCACTCTGGTCCGCACTCTGCTGTCCAAACAAGATATTGCATCTCATTAAACATTCAAGTCATCAAAAGACATGTTTAGGGCTGAAACAATTCCTCGAGTGATTCGAGTACCTCGATTATTAAAATTCCTCGAGGAAAATGTATCTGCCTCGAAGCTTTGTTAATTTATATTTTATTATTTAATGCACCGTGTTCCAGACGAGTTTTTATTACTCGTGTTGCACAGAGCTCTTACTTCAGCCTGAGTTGTTGACGAAAGCTAAGTGTTAGCAGCATAGCGTACAGTCTTTAAGTTCGGCCTGGGAGGATTTGATGATAATGTCCGAGTCTTTGTCGTTTTTCGGGGGACCAATAAGCATCTTTAAAATGACTGGCGCGATGCCTGGAGTACCGTAGTCTTTTCTGCCTGGTGGCGGTTCAGAGTGAACAGCAGGAAGAGCGCTGCAGGTGTATTTATACAAGTGAGCGGATACACTGAACACTGCAGGCAGCTGCGCATTAGATGATTAACATAAGTGTAGCTTTACGGACAAACTGGAAAATTAATTTCATATCATCCCGGTCTCAACAAATGGGTTTCGGAGCTCATCATGGCGGCACGTAGCTGGTAGACGTTTCTGTGTGTGACGAACGAAGGTGTCAAATCCCACAAAAAAAATGTCTGGACAAGGTGAGAGTTCATCTGTTAAATTGACTTAAGATGAAAACAAAAGCTGCAGTATTGACATTTTTTATAAGCCTATTTGAGAGTTTGCCTCTTTACTATTAAATTGAATATAATTTCAGATTCTTGATTAACTTTTCTTCAGGTTAACTTAGAAAGTGAGCTATTATGGTTACAGGTTAATTTTCTAAACTACAGCAAAGTTATTGTTAGGGAAGTTCAACTGTGAAAAATTGGACTGATGTTGATATGCGGTAGTAAAACTGCTGTTATGTTACCAATGTTTTATTTTAGCTTTTTTTTTATCCAATTACTCAATTAATCGTTAGAATAATCGATAGATTACTCAATTACTAAAATATTCGTTTACAACAGCCCTAAACAGATTGACATATTGATGTTTATTTAATTTATCTCAGAAATATAAATGATTTAATTACAAGTTAGTATTAGAAAATAACTTTCTTGTAAATTACAAGATCATTTATTTCAAAACTTCCACAAAAAATATGAAACTCATGTTACGTTATGTAGTAAGTTATACAGTTAGTCATATATTTCAAGTCTTCTTCTGGAAGCTTTGATAATTATAGCTCGCATCTAAATATAAAACTAATTTTACTTTACCAGAAGAATAGAGTATTACATAAGATTGACAAAATCATGAATTCCTACCCTATGGAAAAGCATATCCATATACTGCACAGTATGTGCAATTAATGCAGGGTGGAAGCTGTTTGTGCATGAATTACTGCGTCAGTCCGGTCCGGCATCAAGGCAATCAGCCTGTGGTTCTGCTGAGGTGTTCAGGAAGCTTGGGTTGCTTTAAAAGCTACTCGTGCAGCTGCAACTCTGGCTCTGGTGCCGCTCATCTTCCTCTGGACAATGCTCCATAGAATTTCCACAGGGTTCACTGCTGGCCAATCAGACAGTGATACCGTGGTCGTTAACGCACGTATTCTTTTTGTTTTGTTTTTTTGTTTTTTTTAGCAGCGTGGGCAGGTGCCAACACCTGCTGGAAAATGGAATCAGCATCTCCATAAAGTGGACGCTGGACTTGATGCGCTTTGGACCGACACCAGCAGATGACACAGCTTCCTGATTCATCACTGATTGTGGAAACTTCAAGTTGGACCTGAAGCAGCTTGGTTTCTCTGTAAGTTGTTATTTATTTATTTATTTATTTATTTTTTAGCCCATAGTGTTGTTGATAAAAAAATGTTAAACTCTGTAGCTTTAAACACTGACAGAGGATAATAAAGCAGACAGTACATACAAATATTTTCAGACACATGGTTGCTGTGTCTACTATTCTTTATGCAGTTTATTCTGAGAATCCCACTTCCTGCTAAAGCTAGCATCATTTGTTCTAGCTTTAGCACACGTAGTGCTAGAGCACTACTTGCTTTAGTAAGCAAGCTAGCTTACTTTTTCCCCACTGAAGCTGCTACAGAGAAGGACCATTTTAAATTTAAGAAGTGAATTCCTCAATGTAAGCCATTTAATTGTCTAAAAACTAAACAATCCCATAAGCTGCTCATGTATTCTTAGGTTTGAAGGATGTGGCTCCTTCGTGCGGTGTCTGGCACAGCTCTGGGTATGACTTGCCCTTTCAGGTGGTCCTAATCAGGGACGTGAGCCGTTGTCATTCCCGAGGGATCTGCTCTAGCTGATAGTCTTTGTCATGACAGTTACAGGAAGAGAGACTAAGAGGCACATTTCACAGAATTATGATGTTCCATCTGTATTGCTGCTTTTCCAAAGTCAACCCGCCAGCTTTTAGTTCCCCTGGAATCAGACGGACATCATTAATCAAGAGTACAATGAACAAATCTGGCATTCGCTATCAGAAATAAACTTTTTTTTTTTTTTTTTTTTTATTTTAGATGGCCAGAGTTTTTTTTTTAGAACTTTAACTTTAATCCTGTGGTTTACCTTTGCCTGAGTAGATAAGATCATTTATTTAGTTAGTTATTTTATAGTTATTTTATTAGCAAACCATGCTAATCTAACATTTGTTTACTTTCCCACCATATAGCTTATGCTAACGTTGGACACTTGGCCATCTGGGTTTATTTTATTTTTTATCAAAACAATTTAGGGGACTTATTGTAATTAATTAATTGCATTTTAATTAAACTGAATATGGATAAAAAAAAGTAACAATTTTAATTCAAAAAATGTCTTTGGTGCTAAATTATTGAATAAAAGGGCTAATGAGATCAACAACAATATTTATTGTTTTTGACCAGTTATTTAGGTTATTCAAAGTTCTACCCATTTATATTTCAAGGATCGTGGATTCTGTGGATGCTAGCGATAGCACTGGGAATGTCTGAGCTTAGCATTGAGATGCAAATTTAGGTTTAAATAGCTTCGCTGACAGACTGACTCCTTTTTGAACAACTTGAACACGACAATAGTCGTTTCCACGCCTCATCAGATCATTTCTGCTTCGTTTTTTTTGAAGCAGAAATGAATCCCCAGTGGACAAAGAGAAGCGGTTTTGTCGTCCATCAATGTAGTTAGAGGATGTCGCTTGCACGTCAAATATACGGATGTACATGAAACATGTGAATACAAAGAAACTATGTATTTGAATTAGAGTCTTTTCACATCGCTTAAAGAATAAGTACTTGCTCTAGCTGCAGTGCAGGGCTTTTTGAATGAAATTCTTGGTAAGGGTTTTTTTCACAATTAGCTGAAAGCTACTGTAATCCGTGTTGCAAACGATCCTTTTTCTCACATTTTTTCTTCCCACTCAATTTTCCAGCAGCTTACTTTTTGCCAGTAACTTTTTGTCGCTTATCCTTTTTTGTGAAAGTGGTTAACGACGGTCTGCGTAGGCCATAACATTCCATCTTTCTAGTAAAATGTCTGTTTTGGAAATTTTAAGTTTTTATTAGCTCTAATCTATAATAATCAAAGCAAATGCACAAGAAAAATTTGAAATATGAATCTGTGTGATAAAATTCTCAGTCTATGAATTTCATCTATGAATACACATTTATGCCCTAAAATTATTCATACTCTTGGCAGATGTATGGTTTAAAAATAATCTTCATGTTACCAACATGCTTCATCTGATTTTTATAAATTAAATTAATATTTTGGACTGCTCACACCGGAGCTTTGAATCTAAAAGGCTTGGAGCTCGATATAGATAGTTTAAACTGGTCAGCAATTATAAGAAGGGCTTTATTACTATAAAATCAAAAAGATTCCTTCATTGATTAGCATGAATGAAAAATGTTTTTAAAAAAAAATAAAAACATGAAGTATTTTTTTCTGCAATCTGAGTCTTGCTGGAAGAATCTGGGGTTTAACGGTCGATGCATCAGATTACTGACTAATCTACTTCCCCTGCTCGTAACCCTGGGTAACCGTTTAGTTGTAGCTCTTTGTTTATGTTATCTCGTAAAGTTTTCAGCAGACGACCTGGCTATGTTCCAACAATTTCAACTCTGCGCTAACAAATGTTCAGCTACTGAGAAAAGTAAATTCAGAGTTCTGCAGGTTTTCTCTGCGCTGTAAATCACGGCCGTAGGATCAGTGATAAGGACCCACTGGAGGCCTGAGGCAAACTAAAACCTGAAATGTGATTTGTGTACGTGTGTGTCTTTGGAAATGGAGAGGAAGGCCTGCGTGTGTAGGTGTGTGTGTGTGTACTGGTTTATCTATCCCACTTGTGACGCTTCTCTTGTATTTTCACTAATGCCTGGTTCACGCGGCAACATTTTAAAGTTGTCTGCCGATTTTTGAAACCCAAGAGACCACAAACGCAACAATAGGAAACCTTAGCTCAAACAGGTTTGGTCGTGCAGTGTGTGGTGTGCAGCTACACGGCAAACAGAACACACCACACACAAAAAGATTTCACTCCCCAACATTCAGATACGAGACGTGAAATCTCGCTAAACCTCTCGAGACCAAACGTCACTTCAGAGCAAGCAAATATGGCTAACTGTGAGGAAGCAGTGGCAGGAGTTTGTGGACTGTTTTTATCAGAAAAAAACAACACAAAGACACCTATAATGTCCACTGGATGTTCTGGTGCGCCATGACAGGTTTATTTTGTCTTTTGTATTTTTTTAAATTCCCCTTTGTGTTTCCGTCGCCTCGCTTTCTGATTTATCTAAACAATATCGTTCCAAACTCCTCCTTCTGTTCGCCGATTGGCCCGGTAGAAATTTTGCTGGAGGAATCCAAGTGAATGGGAGAAAACCAGACTGGAGCACTGAATGGACGATGTGAATCAGGCAGAATAACACAGGAAGCCAATGGCCAGGCGAGGTTAGAGGTTTGGTATGAATTAAGCTTTGGTTAGGATCGTACTATTCAGGGTTACTGTTAGTGTAAGTTAGGTTTAAGTGCAGTTCTTAAAATAAATGGAAGTTAGAACAAACTCCTATTATGGGTAGAAATACAACCTCGTCTGCTTGTGTGTGTGCATGTGTGTGTGTGTGCAACAAAAAGCCATGAAAACAGCAGCGGTTATGGTCGTTTTCATTCCCTCTCGCAGGCAGCAGGCTCTAATGAAACAATGACTTTAATTGCATGTCTGCTGCCGTCCAACAACATGGGAAAATGAAAACCACAACTTGGACAGCACTTTGAGAATCAACTCATTATTAAAAACAATGGAGAGGCTGCATTGTTCCTCTTAGTTTCTTTTCTTTCTTTTTAAATTAATTTAGCCAAAGGGCAAAATAAATAAAAAAATAAAATAAAAATATGCAGAGCGAGAGTTGGCTTTTATTGCCCTCCGGGGCAACTTTTACAGCACGACTTTGACCTACTAGTGTCAATACTCTCCACTGTGGAGCACATCGGTAGTTATGAGTGCACAAACACACAGAACGCTCCTGTAGGATGTAAACATTTTCTCCTCCTCGAATGCTTCTTTTTGTCTCTTTCTTTGCCTACTTGATTGCATTTTTTCCCTTTGTGTCCATTTGCTTGGAGTGTTTCAGTGAGTGCCTCAAAACATCCTGACCCTCTCCACAAAAAGCCACTTCTGAAACGCTGCATCAATGTGGAAAACTAGCTTGGAAGTTTTATTTTTCAGTCTTTTTCTTACAGCATTTATACCCAGCAGGAAGCTGGAGAAAAAAGGAGTCCCTGAACGCCATGGAAACGGGCAGCTGTGAGCAGAAAAAGAAACGGGAGGGGAGGAAGGGGTGGAAATTGGGGTAAATGGAGAGCTGCCATTGTTTGGTACAGTCAAAGTTCATGTATTTATTGTAACTTGAATGCACTTTATGGGTCACAATGGAGCTCTCCCATGGACTGGAGTGGAAGAAACATGTAGATCTTGGGCTTCAGTGCAAGAAATAGATCTACATCAACTAGCCCCGCTATTCATACCCCATGTTTTCTCACTTTAAAGCCCAAAACTTAAATACATTTAAGACTTTTTAGCCTGTTTGCGGTGGAAGACTGACGCTGCGCATGAGCCTCTGTGAAACATGTTGGTGGCAGAATCATGTTGTAAGGGAGACTTTTTCCTCAGTGTCCCTTACAACACTGAGCTATGACCAGCAAGTTAGCTGGTCATAGCTGATGGAAAGATGGATTGAGCTAAAGAAATGGGTGATTATGAAGAAAAAACTGTAAAATACTGAATATCCAGTGGCGTTCCCAACAGGGGGAGCAGAGGGGCCTCGTGACCACCCATGAAAAAATGCTGGTGCTCCCAGAGAATGTTTCAATTGTGAACAGGAGAAAAAAAAAAAATAAATAAATAAAAAATAATAATAATAATAATTTATTCATATGGAGGTTTTCTAAACACTCACACTTTACAGGAATCAAATAAAACTACGAACAGTTGTATGTAAAATGTATTTATTTACTTATTTTTGTTGTGCCAACGTAAAATCTTTACTATCCTGGTCTGGCCACTCCTATGAATTTTTTTTTCCAGGGCCGCCACTGTGCATTTCTACCTTCCCTCTCCTCTAAACTTGCAGCCAGAACTACAGTGGAATATTTCCAATCAAAGCATGTTCGTGTGTTGGTATTGCTCAAAGCAACCACATTGATCCTGTTGATACTTTCTCTCTGTCTCTCGGTGAAGGTGGACGCTTTTTCCTCTGCTCCTCTCCCCTCTCATTCTCATTCTCTGTTTTTTGTTGCTTTTTTTTTTAGCCTTTCTTTGCATATCCTCTGAATCTACAAATTACAGATCTGGTTAACTGGTTTCTCAATGCAATTGATCAAATTTTCTCAACAAGAAGACTGGGCACAGGAGAGCCCTCTTGTCCTGCGGGGACACACCTGGTGGGATTCACCCTAGATTTATTCACGATAAGAGGATTTCTGCCGTTTGGAGCTTGTGGTTACCTGGCTTATCAACAAATTTGTGATGGATTTGGCCAAGCTAGCGAACACTCAGACTGTATGTTGTGGGACAGAGACTCAAGTTGGATGCCAGTCTTGCTGAGACTCGCAGCCCAGCTGAGGACTCAAAAACCCACTAGCGGGATGGAATCGACCATGGAGAAGTTGTTAGCTTTGGTTGAGTGGAACGGCCACACTGATTTGGATGATTGGGATGAACTATAAGAGACAAACCGGTTAAAGACTATAGACAGAAATTTTACATCTGCCCGATCTAAAAAGAATTTGTTATTCTGAATCTGGCTCCCTGAGACCTTGGCGGCTATCTCACCCCTCCTGAAGTCTTATGGCTGAACTCTCAAGGACTCGCTCTTGATATTTCCACCTGTATCAGAGACTTGTTTGGAACAACAGGCTGTGAGAGACATGGACTAATCTGCAAACACATCATAGCTACAAACAAACACTCCCTGACCTCACCGACTTTGCCAGCATGTCTTTGTTTTTGTCTTGCTATATGTGCCATATCCTACCTGATGTTTTCTTTTCATCCTACTTATCAGTCACTTTTTAGATTACTTGTTAGAAACTGTGGAGTACTCACTTTTAACCCAGAAAAGAAATTAGAACAAACTTGGAATCCAGCGACTCTCGTTTATTAGTCACTATAAACTGTAGAGTTCGCACTATTTAGACCAATATTGTACTTCTTAGATTGACTTTTAGATATTTATGCAGAGAGACTCCTGTTATTGCAACCCAGAAAAGCAATTAGAACCAACCCAGACGTCCAGAGGATACTTACTTTCTTCCACTGGTTTAGCAACCAGAAAAGGGATTAGAACAAACTTAGAATCCAGAAAAACTACCTTAGCAATTACTTTTTAGATTCCTATTCTTCCAATCCAAAAAACGAACTAGACCAGAAGTTATTTGCTTACTTACGTACTAGGAACATCTAGTTAAATACTTTGGATCAACATTATTAGCTTTTTCTTCTTTTTCTCTTTCCTTTGGTTTGTTATTTTGTTTGTATTTCCTTTTAATTCATGTAAAAGCACTTTGAATTGTCTTGCTGCTGAAAATCAAAAATAAAAAAATTACATTACATTACATTGATACTCTGTGGTTGGAAAACCGATGTTGCCAGATGACCTTGCTTGAGGTGTTCTGTATAAAACCCCGGGTGAAGATTTCTGAAGCTGCTGCTACAAAGTCCTGAAAACAGACGATCCAGATCGTAATTTGAAGCAAAATGGAAACAAAGGCATACAGCACTGACAAGTTTTTCACATAAAATTTATGTGAAATACGCATTTTTTGCCATGTGGAGGAGTTTGAGGCATGAAGTTTATCTTTCTGAAAAACTAGCATCTTGTTTGATGAAACTCTGTGGCAGGACGAACAAAACCTTCGAAACCCAGTAGCAGACCGACTTAACCTAATGAGACATGATTGTTGGGTATTTTAGCTGCTGCCTGTAATCATTCCTCTCTTATCTGGAGGCATAAACTCCCCCATGATCACTCTCACTCTGCTTTGCCTGTAAACATCTCCTCTCTCCTCCCTGTAGAGGTTTCTACTCCCACAAAGGATTTTTACGGCTCCTGAAAACACCACCTAGCGACCCAAAGTGTGAACCACTCTACACTGCAAAAACACAAACTCTTGCCAAAGTGTTTTTGGTCTAGTTTCTAGTTTCCACTGCAGACACCTCAGTACAGTTGAATTAAGACACAACTTGCTGACAATGAACTTCTCAGCAAGATGTAGGAGCTTGTTTTTAGTCAATAATATTGATGAAAAAAGTCCAAGTTCCACTGGCTGATTGTTTCACTTATAACATGGGATAAAATTCTTGTTATAAGTGAAATAATCTGCCAGTAGATCTGGTACGCTTTCATCAATATTAAGGATAACTTACTCAATACAAGCTCCTATTTCTTTCTGAAAAGTTACTTGTAAACTAGTTTTGTCTTCTTTCAGTGTTTTTATTTTTTTTTTTTTTATTTTGATGTTATTTTTGTCGTGACACCATTTGGTTATGTTCTGTGTTTTGTCCTAAATGTATCTATTTTAATGTGTACCTCCTTTTCTTTGTTTATTTTAGGGTTTTTTTGGTTATTGTTTTTTTTTATTCTCAAATTGAACTAGTTATTTATTATTTTGTTGATCATCACCTCTGTTTGTTAGTCGGTAATGTTTGTTTTCAGAGCACCAATTGGTGAGTCAACAAAAGAAGAAAAAAAAAAGTGTTTTACAAAGTGAGGGTTGCGTCCCTCTGGAGGACGACTCGGCGTTGCTAGGGAGCCCTGAGAAAGTTGGAGAAAAAAAATGCAACCGTAGAAATATTGACTAATACACGTTTTAATCATTTTTATTTTGTTACCATGAAATTTCATCCGTTTTGTTACAAAATATAGGTTAAAATAATTTTGTGAAATGTTATTTGCCACAATCATCTTTCTGGTTGGCTGAATGTCAGATAAAACGATGGCTTTGTTCCTCAAGCTAGCACAGCTAGCAAGCGCGAAACTGACAGAAGGAACCATCCAGCAAGAGCTCACAGGAAACTAAAATTGGAAAGTGTCAGAAACCATTTATGGTAAGCCAATGTAATACTTATAGAATAATGAATCCAAAGTAAGAAAACAACATTCTAAAATCTGATGTTTCTTCATATGTTTTCTAACATTGCACTAGAAACTAGACCAAGAATAACTCTCTACGCTTTTGTGTTTTCGGAGCGCAGTGGGTGAAGAAAAATGCTGAGTCACACAAACATTTTGCAGAGTCACCACATGAAGCATCAGCTCTGCGTTAACAGATAAGGAGAGCTTTGGATGGTGACACCAACTATCCATCACGGGCTTATCTGTCGGGCGTGCTGGGAGGTTCGACACGACGCGACCAGATGGAGGGAGGGAAGGAAAGGAGGGAGCGAGGGGAAGGCTGGCTCGGCTGTTCTGAGAATTACTCCCAATAACTGTTTGATGTAGCAGAGAGAAGAGGGTGAAGAACAGAGAACTAGTTGTTCTTTCACAGCACATTATCAGTTAATTAAAGCTATAAAGGCACAATTTTGTTAAATGATTTTATGAAAGCATGTGTTTTTCAGCAAGAGTAATGTGTGACAATAAAACAAAATCTATCAACGTTAGTTGAGAAGAGAAATATTTTTTCTCCCTTTTTTCCTTGCGATATTTTCGACATTTACGACTTCTGGTTTTGTCGAGTATTCGCTGATTTTCAGCTGATCCCGAACCCCCCACAATCACTGCAAACCTTCGCGCCAAGCGCCAGACGTTACAAGGCAAAGACAACTTAAGACAAGAAATACTTGAACACTCAGCGTTGTCCTTTCTGAGTCAATTTTAAAAAAAAGAAAAAAAGAAGTTATCTCACTTTTAAATGTGACCAGGGCCAGCCCAAGATTTTGTGGGGCCTCGAGCAGAATACAATTTGAGGGCCCAGATTTGGTTGGCCAAGTTTAAGAGCAATCACTGATGCTTGGTTTTTACTTGCCTCCGTCTCTTTAAGAAACTCCTGCTCTTTGCATTTGGAGGAATGTAGGCCGGGCAAGCTGAATTGACTAAACTCAAAAGAAATCACTGATTACTGATTACTGATTTGACGAGATGTATTTGTGAGCAAGTTGTAGCCATGGTAACACAACAACCAAAGTATGAGGATTACACTTTGCCCTTTTACAAATTTACTCGTAACAATTCCTTTCAATTTTAAATGTTGAACAGTATCAGATATAAATAAGATGCTTAATTAAATGTAGGTTAAATTCATTTTGAATAAAAAAAAAATTTACATCAAATTTGACAATGTCCGCATTCTCAATAAATAAACATTAAATTTCTAGACCAACAGTCTGTGCAAGAAGCCCCTGAAGATCTGAATGCTACCCACATTCATCTTGTTTTTTACTTAAAGAAAAGTTCAAATGGCAACCCTAAATCATTTAGTCTTTGCTGTAAATTGATAAACTTCTGTTTTATACATTTCAAAGGGGAAAAAATTAATTGGCTAAATTGGCTGTCACCTGCTAAAAGCTTCAAAAGATGTAGAAATGAGTAGTGAATATGCCCTGTGACCCCACCTCTCACCCAGAACGTTAGCTGGAGATAGGAACCAGCACCCCTCGTGACCCCACTAGGGACAAAGATGTTAGAAAATGGATGGAGTAGTGAATATACATTTCGTTTTTTATTCTCCTTCTGGTTTGACCCTAACTATAAGGGGAAAGCAGCCGGTGTTGGCAAACGACAGCGAACTCGGAGTGCTGTCTGAACCTGGGGTGGGGCTGGATGCAAGCATTTAAACGTCCCATGGGAAATCAGCATGAGGGGTGCAGGCCGAGTCATGAAGCGCATTATCGAGCTTATATTCCTCTCCTCGAGCAACATTCCGATGGTTGCAGCGTGCATTATCATTATTACAAAAATGATTTCATCTTCTTCAAACCGCTGTTCGCTTGAAATAATGAGGAAAGTGTGCCAGACACTCAGCATCCACCTGCGCATTAACTCCGCTGAGGTAATGACTTCCACCTTCTCCTTGCCTTTCGCCTGACACGCTGTTCGCTTATCGTCGCTGACTGCTAAAATGTTTGTTTTCTTCAAGCAGTCATCACTACACAGTTCTCTGGACTTCCTTGCACGAGCAAAGCTTTTGGCATTATCTCCTAGACCAATGCAGATTGGTGAGTCATCACCGAATATCACTTTCATCCAATCATCCAGAGTCCAATGCCTGCTTCTCTTTAGCCCAATCCAACTTTGTTTTCTCCTCTACCTAACTGTTAATAATGGTTTCCATTTGGAGTGGCTGCACGTTCCCCTGGTGACCCTCGGTGTATTTTACAGCTTGTTCAGGAGCATTTTGCTGTCTGTTGACTGCCTCGATGTTTTGACGTCTGACTTAAGCAACTGTCTTGCTGTCTACATTTACTGACATGCCTATAAGCACACTTTATATGGTGCTTGTAGACACATCAAGCACCATATAAAGTGTATAAATTATATGGGTATTAATTATTAAAATGAAAAAGTTATGTCAAGACTGTTTCTTTACGCCTGTCTTACTTTCTTTTCATTTTCCTTTTTCACACGTTGTGATAGCCTGACCATCTGCGGTGAAGGTTCAAAAAATGTATTTTCCACATATCTAGCACCAATGTCGTGAGCAATTCCAAGCACTTAGCATGCAAAGTACACTTAATCTTCAACAGCGTAGACAGAGTGTCTGCATATGGTAGCATAATGAAGTATTCAGACATTATGTTTCTTTTACATTTGAGTTTTATTTACAGACCCTTTGAAAAGTCCATTTATTTTAGGAATTTGATCACAGAGTGAAACTTATTATACAGATTAATTCCACACAGATGGATGTTTAACAGCCTTAATTTATTTAAGAGTTAATGAAAACATGACATTTTAAATTTGAATATTACATCAGACGAGTTAAAAAAAACAACCTACTTTTATTATAAATATAAATGTGGTCTTATTGGCATATGACTAATACCTGTTTAAAGATTGGTATTTTCCAAAGGTATTTTTAATGACAAATGAGACTCATCAGGACGTATGCTGTAATTCATTGAATATGACTGTAATAACAGTGGAGCTTATTGTATTTCTCTTTTCCTAACTGGCCAAATTTTCAACACATCTGTATGAAAACTAGCCAGCTTTCTAATTTTCACTCATTAACATTATGACAATATATTTTGAGTTCTACATGACAATTTTAACATTTTGAGCTTTATTTATTTTAGCAAGCATGACATTTTTTTTCGCGACCGTTTCCCGGAGTCAGAATGTTGTACTTCTTGAATCTTTTGGTGTCATATCTGTGGAGCAGGCACAGATGGGTGGGTAAACCCCTTGCTTTGGTTTCACACGGCTGGCACCTTGCAAAGGTCAAGGAAGGGAAACAGTGAGTGATGCCAGGGTGTCGGAGGACCAAACGCCATGTTCTTATAATGTGTATTATGTGTTAGGTGGCAGAATGTTTTCGTACTTATTGGAGGGAGCTCACGAACACTCCATTTTCTGAAGGTTGACGAGCCTAATGGCTGCACTGTTACAGGGCCAAGACTCACTTTGCGGCGTATGACTGCTAATGTAATGTGGCCTTACAGCCTCGCTTATGACAGGGGATTTCTTAAAACAGCTTTTGTCATTTATAAGTGTTAGAAAGCAATGACTATATTTAGAAAAAAAAATTAGGTCACATTAAAAAAAAAGGTCATGTGATGATAACACCCTGCCTTGGCTTAATGTAGATGTAAATTGCTAAACGGACGGGCGTCTGGTTATGGAGTATTACATTTGACCTTGGATTTGTGCTTGTAAGTCAACATTTTCAGAGTGTCAAGTCTACAAAGTTGAACTAAAGTTGACATTCTAGCTCATAAAGGCAAAGGTTGCTCAGCAGTCCATTCTCGTCAGATCTAGTAATAACTGCTATGGTCCTATTGCACTTTTTGGATTGTTTGAATTCACAACAAATTCAAACAGCAGCATTGAGTTGTATTGAAATTCGGAACTTACTTAGCACTAAACTTTCTAGACTTGGAGAAGATGACACCCGAAAAACTCTAAAAGAAATCTTACAATATCATTGTTGCCCACTAAAAATAAAAATAAAGTGCCATTTTATTGTTATATAACCAAGAACAACCATTCCCATAATGTATTATTATACTGATAATTGATCCTCGAGAAATGTAGTATCTCCTGAAAGTAAGAGTACATTTTTAGTTGAACTCTTTCTTAAAGGGGCAGAATTATGTCAAATGTTTTTGAACTTTAGATCGTGTTATAATCTCATTCCCTCATCAAAACATAGTTGGAGTGTTGCCTTGATTCTTCCATGCATGTTTGAGAAATCCTTTGATCTCCCGTGGCAACCAATCAGCTGTGCAAAACTGTCTGGGTGAACCTATGAGGATGACGCTCTCTCCCACTCAGCTCCATCAGACTAGCCAGCAGCAATTAGCAAACATCTGGTGGAACTGCATAACTGCTGAGTTCATTGTAGGAGCTACAACGCTGGTAGAAATGTTGTTTTAAGGCAGTGGTCTCAAACTCCAGTCCCCAAGGGCCGCTGTCGTGCAGTTTTTAGATGTGCCACAGGTACAACACACTGGAATGAAATGGCTTAATGACCTCCTCCTTGTGTAGATCAGTTCTTCAGAGCCTTGCTAACGACTTATTTATTCTATTCAGGTGTGGTGCAGCAGAGGCACATCTAAAAGTTGCAGGACAGCGGCTGGAGTTTGACACCTGTGTTTTAAGGGGTTAATAGAGGAGATGTTTTGTAATGATTTCCTGAAGGCGGCGTTTCAAAAAGTAAAAAAACAATGAAAGAGACAGAGGTCACCCAGATTGGAACTTTACAAACTCCAATCTAAAGACAAATTATGATAAGAAAGTTACAGAAGTCCTTTTGGCAATTGTAAAGAAATGTATTGCAACCAAATGGAAATCAGACGTCCCCTTCCAATTAAAATATGGCTTTGTCAGATCAATAGTTGTGTGACTCTAGAAAAAATAACCTATTGGATGCAGAGCAGAAGTAGGACTTTTTATAAAATATGGGAACCATTTTTAAAGTACGTGCAAAACCTGCCTGCACATTGGATTGACTAATCTTCCTGTATTCAAGCTGGACTCAACAGGATTTATGAGCAATTCTGATACCATCTGTCTCTCAACACATTTCCGATTCATATACATTTTTATTTCATCCTTATTGATGACCCTCGTCCCACACCTTACCCACCCCCATCCAGTCCTTCTCGTCATTTGGTTGTTGTATTACATTATTGTCAATGTATTTTACTTTTAAGTACGTCTCATTGTTTGAATTGTGCTTTATTGTGAACCAATTTTGTCCTGTCAGTTAATACTTGTGATGTTATTACTAAAAAAATCTAAAATAAAGTATTCTAAAAAAAGAGAGAGAGCGACAGAGGTCCAATGTCAAGGCGGTAAATATCAAGGTCAAATTTCTTTTAAGTTAGATTTCATACATACATAAAATGGCTCAATGTGGTTAGAAAACACGATAGTCGCCTTTAAAAATTTTATCTTGTGAGTTTATAAACAGGACATTTTACTCGAGAAATGTGCTTGCTGTTGGGAAGCTTCTTAGCAGCAAGCCCTGGAAGGCTTATGAAGATAAAATGAATTGGAAGACAATTTGTTTCCATTATTTATTTATTTTTATTTTTCCAGTCAGGAACAGCAAGAGACTGGATTACATTTTTGGAATTTGTTTAATTGCTTTTCAGGAGCAGGTGGGAAAATTGGGTAAACGAAACGACATGAGACAGAAGGGAATGTAGACCTGCTGCTGTGAGACGTCGTCATCTGAAAAAGTCATCAGCCGCTTGCAGGATTCACATGATGGTAACAAGCCGGGGACAGATGACATGTTTCTCATGGATGTTTTCCACAGAAAGCAGACACATCATTAAAGGAGCAGGAGCTCCAGCTCCTGGAGACTGGCATGATCAATAGAGCTTCAGCTTTAGCAGAGCTCCAGCTTGCTGCATTATCTTTCTGACAAATATTCCTTACTTCATGCAAAGAAGGCGGGGTTAACAGAATATCCAAGTGTTGTCATGAGAACAGCAAAAACAAATCTTCCCAGAGGAAACGTGCTCTACTCACATAGATTCTGAAGCAGGAATTGGAGTTTAATGGTCAATGCTTTGCTTGAAGGAAAAAAAAAAGGAAAAGTAGATTTTTGAATTAACAAGCCGATTTAACAAATTAGGGGTTATGCTGCAGAGATGCTATTTGATGTAGAGGTCCACTGATGGGAGTCTTATGGCCAATCACTGATGACTGATCTTTAAGAAAGCTGGAATGCTGATTTATTTATTTTTTGTCAATATCGCATGAAAGTTGCTGAGTTAGCAGCAGGGAGGTGACTATTAACTGCAAAATGCAGACATGACCTGGTGGGCCGGTCCATCAGCCAAACCGCTCTCACACCAGAGCAGAAAAGGACAGTAGTTGATTTATTTTACCTTTCCCAAAGCAAACAAGATAAGTGGATACGATCGGCTTACCACTGTAAGTATCAACCGATCTCCCAAAATTGTAGACAAACTTGTAGACGATCAAGTTCAAAAATTCTGTCTTAGATACTTTTCTTCTGCTGGCTTGTTCAATTTATCAATCTTTATAAGACACCTCATACTGTCAGATGTAATGCAATGTACATTGAAGAGAAGAGATTAAAAACAAAGTTTTACCCATCTCCAATAATTTTTAGTCGACAACAAAGTGCAGCTTCCGACTCCCATACCAGCCCACACCGGTTTTACCAGGACTTGGACAGGCTTCCACAGCGACGATGAACTGAGGAAAAGGCAGCTTGCTATACTTGCCGATCTGCATTTCCTTGTCACAGAGTTTGTTCACTCCATTGTAGGGACTTTCAGATGCTCGACTCACAGCTAGGAGACCTAAAGTAGCCAGTCTGAGTCGTTTGACATAAAAGCTCTCAAAGATGTGAACGATGGATAAAAGCAACAAAAAAAGGTCTACAAAGGAAGTAAGACCTGGATATTCTGTGAACTTTTTGCCGGAAACTTTTTTTTGCGTCTCTGCCATATTGATGTTTGGCTTAACACCCAACCTGAATGATGACAGTCAGGGCAGTTTAAAATTGTCTCATCTATCAACTGCTCTTTTCTGAAATCGCGTTGCATAGTTAGCAGTTCTACTAGGAAATCCCAGGCATCCTTCTCCCAGCAATACATTTAAGCTCATTCTGCAGCATCCCAAAGTTTTACCCGGCATGAAAGGATTTATTGAAGAATTTGGCTCTTCATCTGCTCCAGTAACTACAAACTCCCCTGTATGGGTTCTTGATCAGATGGCCTAACCACTTCTGCTCCCTCGGGTCTCCAATCTAATTAAGATCAACTAAGTTTGATGAGTTATAGTTTCCATGGTTAGAGTAAAACAGAGGTCAGCAACTACAGCCTGTGAGTGCCACTGTCCTGCAGCTCTCGGATAATCTCCTGAGATCAAGATGGTTCGATAGCAGTTGCCTCTGGCTATTCTCGGAACACATAGTTCTAATTTGGAGCCCTGCAAAGTCTTAATGAACATCGTTTGTCCCGTTGCAGGCTCTAAGACGATACTGATCGTGGGTGACAATGCTGCCCGCCTGGAACTGAACCAGAACTAATCGCAGAGGCATGGCGGCTGTGACGTCAAATGCTCCCTGTGACAGCACCGACTGCTGCCCGCCGCGCCGGTTATCACCCGATACCCTCCCAGACGGCTGGTTCGGTTCGATACGGCTGACAATTAAGGACCACGCCATTGTGGGAGCCGCGGGGGCATGGCAGGCCCTGGCTGTGGTGAGAGCAGAGCAGGGAGGGTCAAGAAAGAAATGTTACTCTCATCAGTCTCTGAGGTCATTGCTGATGCAACGACATGCGGCGGTGTAGGGTGGAGTGACAGCCCATGGAGCTGGGAATTGTTTTCTGAGGACATTTGGTTTCCTCTTTTTTTTTTTTTATTTCAAAACATATCTTAATTTAAATGTTGACTCTCCCATGTTGAGCAGAGTTGTTTTAGTTAGTACTGAAACTTTGGAAAGTTCTGGTTCTAACGTCAGTCGGTTAAGGCCATACAACATTTCTCTGTTAGTTTTAGGTCCATACTTTGACTAGGCTACTCAAACGCTCAGAATTTTGACAAATTATTTGGATCAATGCCCGTCTTTGGTCAACAAAGACGGGCATTGTCAAGTATCGGTTCTATCCCAGTTTTGAGCGTCTCTGTTTTGAACTGATCCTCAATCTGAGGAGTGAACTGGAGAGAAGAGCAAAACATAGGGACTCAGAACGCTCTAGAAAGGGTTAAAGGTCATTCTGCGTGGTACAACCTTGTGAAATGTTGGCGGACAGAATGTGTGTTGTGCTATTAGGTTAAAGGCAGTGATACAATTAACAACTGGGCACCGATAATTGGGCCACCAATGGCATTGTAAAATGCAAATATTTTCTCAACATTTGATTTTTCTCTTCAAATAATTGGAATAAAACCAACAAACATCCCAAAATAAAACAATGTTGCTGATGACCCCCTGTGGTTTCCAGTTGAACGGAAAAAGATTGAGAAAATCAAAAGAAAGGGGGGAAAATATAACATGGCTTCCAAAAAAAATAAAGAAAAACCAAATGTTAAGGCAAATATTCCTGCTTGACATCCAGAATGGAGGGGGAAAAAAGTAGACTTGTTTTTTTTTTTTTTATAGATTTTTGTTTTTTTATTGCAAATCCATATACAAAAAGATATCTGAAAGACATTCGAAATACATAAGAGACATCGCAGGAGATAAAAAAAACAAACAGGAAGACAGATTCGGGCAGCATCCGATCTTCATCAGGGGAAAAAGAAAGAGAGCGGAAAGGACGAGCGGTCCGGGTGATCCGACAAACAAAAGAGCGAAACAGGAACGGAGTAAATATATTTATAGGAGAAATTATTTTCCAGTTCTTTCAGCCATTGTTTTGAGTCAAACTCAAAAGAAACTGCACAAACTTAAAAACAAACTACTTGTTATGCACAGGGAGTGAGGGGAGGCGCAACAAAATAGAAATTTATAACATAAGATAAATAAACAACAACAAAAATTACAGCATGTACCGTTTAGTCTAAATTTTGCCAAACAAAAAAAAAAAAAAAAAAGTGGGGGGAAGTTCTATGCTGTCTACATCACAAAAGACAATTCATTAGTTATAAGAATAATATGCAAAATAATTACTTTGAAATAAAGTTAACACTAGCAAATAAATAAATAAAAATGTTAAACTGGATCTGACTGATTGGGGGGGACTTGAGGACACCAGCATGCTGTGGGGGAACAGAGTGGGGCGGAGGGGACACCCATAGGGGTTAAAGGTGACTTCCTGTCGCTGTCAAACACTCGCCACAGGGCGGTTAATTGTAGTCTCAGCTGTGGCCGCGGCGGGAAAACGTACAAAGGGGTTTTGTAAAAAAAAAAAAAGTACAAACATCAAGGCACGGATGGTGGAAGGGGCTGCGGTCTCTCAGTGAGACGGCACAGCATTGGGATTGCAAGTCTTTCTCTTGTGTTGCATAACAGCCGCTCCTATGGCCACGACGAAATACGATCCAAAAAAAAAAAAAAAAAATCAGCTGGTGACGGAACCACAACGTCAGGTTCTGACCCAGCTTCCAACAGCATGACCTCTACCTCCCCAGCCCTCCCTCTGGGCTGCAAACATACATAGTATTAACAATTGATAAAAATCCTCACAGAGGATTCTCTTCAGTCTCTAAAAATATATACGATTCTATTGTGATAAAATACACAAGGCACTATGTGAGGCCACCCCAAAGTCCAGCGCTCCTCTTAGAATTCAAGTCTGATTCGAGGGGAAGGACCCTCCACCCTCCGCTTTCTTCCCCCATTTCTGACGGAACAAAGTGTGTGTGTGTGTGTGGGTGCGTGTGTGTGTGAGTTTGAGCTCAGGGTCGGGTTAGCTGGGTGTAAACCGGAGCCTGCTCCCAGTGCTGCTGCGGGCTGCCCTGTGGGATGGACGGCACCCCGGCGTTGTCGGCGATGGGCGTGTACATGGGCCTCTGGTTGGTGCTTCCTATGTAGCTGAAAGTCGAGTACAGACCGGAGCCCTGACCCGCCCCGGCCCCGGCCCCCGTGTGGCTGTAGTAGGAGGCTCCTCCCCCCTGGTGCTCGGAGTATTCGGAGTACTGCTGCGGCCTGGAGATGGCCGGGTAGGTGGACGGGGGGCTGTAGTGCTGCATGCTGAAGGGGCTGTAGGGGACGTGCTGCGGGGAACCCTGCTGCTCGCTGTAGTGACTCGGGCTCAGCTGCTCCGTCTTGATCTGGGTCCTGTGCTGCGCCTGGGCAGCGTCCGAGCCGCCGCCGCCCAACGTGGTGAGGGTGATCTGCTGCTGCTGTCCCTGCTGGTTCTGGCTTTTAGACATCCAGGCCGGCTGCGGGCTGAGTGGCGCCCCGCCGCTTATGCTGTAGCTGCCGCTGTAGCTGACCGGAGTGGCGCCGACGGGCCCCGGGTGGCCGTTGGGCGGGAGGTACTGGTCGAACTCGTTGACGTCAAAGGTCTCGATGTGGGAGATGACGTCACTGCTCAGCTCGCCAATGTCCACGTCCCGGAAGTCGATGTTGAGCTGGCGCCCAACATTGCCGTCGGGCAGAGTGCGGAGCCCCGCCTCGCGCTTCAGGTCCATCTTACCTGAGCCGCCGTCGGTCTTAGGGGTGGTGGGAGGGGTGGGGGGACCCTGTGAGCCTGGAGGGTTGGAGAATAAAGGAGAACATGTTTGTTTAAGCTGACTGGGTGATGGAGCTTGTAGTTTTTCCATCAAATGTAATAGAAATAATAATAAGGCTGAAATGATTAATCACATTAATTGATTATTGAGATCATCAACTGGTTTAGTGATTGATTAATCGTTAACTGGAGTAAACAGTAACCAAGAGATAATAATATGGATTAATTGTTATTAACCATTATTGAAATAATCGTTAAAAACTTAAGTAATCAATTAATTAACTGAAATATATAGACTCAAAAAAAGGCCATTTGGTGAAAAAAAAAAAAACATATTCAGAGCAAAAATTAAGCCAAAAATGTACAAAAGCATATACATTTTGCATTTAAGATAAAAAAATTAAAACACCTTTTTCTGTAAATATGATTCAGCCAAGACTCCAAGTTTTAGCTTCACCCTTATTCAGGTTTACTAAAGGAATCTCATGATATTACGTTCTAGGCAATGAAATGTTTTTTACATATATATATAAAAGTTTATTTGCATCTTTTAATGTATTTCCAACATTCTATAAAAGAAAATGCTAAGCCAGTTCAAGGAAAAAGCTCTAGAACGTGTCATTTTGTTTTTCGATTAGTCATCAGAATAACCAATGAGTTGATTACTAAAATAATCGTTAGTTGCAGAAACGCGTTGCAGTGAGCTTGCTCTCCTCACCTGAGTGCTCGGCGGGGGAGTGCACCTCTCCCATGCTGGAGGCGGGGGAGTCGGCCTGCTGGAGAGCTTTGAAGATGGCGTTGGTGGAGATGTGCGTCTGCTCGCTGCCATCCTCCGTCTCGCTCTGGCCGTTCTTCACCGACTTCCGTCGCCGGGGCTGGTACTTGTAGTCCGGGTGGTCCTTCTTGTGCTGCACCCGGAGCCTCTCGGCCTCTTCCACAAACGGCCGCTTCTCGCCTTCGTTGAGAAGTCTGAGGGCGACAGGGGCAGTGAATAAAACGGTTTCAATCTGCCAGCAACGCACAATCAACAGGGGTGTATCCAGGAGGTTTTCAAAGGGGGCCCAAGGATCGTTTGGGAAGGGGGCAGGGTGATAAATATAGGGTGGCACATCAAAACTAAAATTTTACTTTGAGTTACGTTGTGATGCAATCATATATGTGTAGTGGGTGTCTAAGAATGACTGATGGATTTAAAGGTGGCATGCATAGTAAGGTATAAAAAAAGACAGGCAGAAATCGACTAATTAAACAAATAAATCTAACTCATAGAGGCTTTTCCTTTTTTTTGGTTTCAGATTTATACCATGCAAAAACAACGACAAGTTTATAAGGATGCAAACTGGGCATGTCATTTGTGTTTACAGAACACCTTAATTTGAACTTTGATTTTTAACATTTCAGCAGGATGGGGTAGACCAAGATGTAGAAACTAGAAAAGGTTCTTAAAGATTATTTCCAGAATGCATAGAAGCTTAAAAAAAAAAAAAAGCAAAACAGAATGGTGCCAAAAAGTATGAGGGAGTGGGGTGCTAACTGCCCCTCTGTCCAGGCAATATTGTATGAATATTTTTTTAATGCACAAATTTAAGGATAACCAGGAAATACTTTCATTGAAACAATCAGTTATTTAACTCTTTAGATGAATATTCTTTTTTTGTACTTTATGGAGCCCCTTATTACATTTTTGTCATTCTCTCCTGGCCCCACCCTCAGCAGATACCAGGATAACATAGTTGGATCATAATTTAGACTTTCAATATATTAAAATGATGGACAACAAAGTTTCTGCTAACAAGCGCTAACATAATCAGCTGAACTGTGGTACTTTCATACATCAATTTACAGATTACCCTAAGAAAAAACCCTTTTTAAATCTACATTGATGCTACATTCCATACATAATAACACTTTAATTGGGATCTGGATTTTGGTTTTGGTCAGCCACCCTTACATTATTAGTGGCCCCCCTTTGCACCCCTAGCAAAGCCCTCTAGAGTCGCCCCTGGAAACCGGGGTCCTCCACTCACCTCCACAGCTTCCCCAGCGTCTTGCTCAGCTCCGCGTTGTGGAGGTGCGGGTACTGGTCCGCCAGCTTCCTCCGCGCCGCCTGCGCCCACACCATGAAGGCGTTCATCGGCCTCTTCACGTGCGGCTTGTTCTTGGTAGATCCGTTCACGCGCACGGGCATCGGCACGAGGGTCCAGTCGTAGCCCTTGAGCACCTGGGACACGGCCTCGCGGATGCACGCCGGGAACTTATCGTCCTCGTCCTTCTTGAAGTCGCCCAGCAGTGCTGCGTCCGCGCGCCGCAGCGCGTTCTCCGACGGCCGCGTGTTCTCGGCGTCGGACCCCGAGCCGGACGGGCACGGGGAACCCGCCGAGTCCTCGGACATGCTGGGGCTCGGGGCGTCAGAGAGACACTTGTCTTGTTCCTCCGTCATCTTCAGGTAGGGATCGAGGAGATTCATGCGCAAAACCGAGCGGTGCCCAAATTACGCGTGAAATTCAGAGGAAGTCTTTTTTTTAATTATTATTCTTTTGCTTCTTTTTCTTTTAGTTTTCTTTGCAAAACAAAAAACAAAATCTGAACTCAGTTTCCTAAGGCAGACCGACTGAGAGCATATATATATACATAAAAAAAAACTTTTGTCGAGAAAATGCACCAAAAAAAAAAGTGATTCTGAGCTGCGCCGGTGCGTAAAACCAGATCTGGAGAGCGGAGCGTTGCTGCGCGCCACAGTTGAAACCGCTCGTGCGAGTTTGTAACCAGCCGGGCTGAAATGAAGTGAAGCGTTGGAAGGTCTCCTCTCTGGTCCCGATGTACAAAATCCTCGCGGCGCTCTCCTGCGCTTTTGACCTGCTAAAAGCGTCTCGCGTGCTGGCTTTATAACCTGCTTATCGTTAGGGGGGTTGGGTGGGGGGAATCCCGAAGCTGATTGGCTCTTATGTGACGTAGACGTGAGGGAATTTGATCCCTGTACGGTTTTTTTCCCCCTGCTCAGAACACACAAATTTGTGATTAACATAAACACACAATGCGTTATGTTTAATTTCCCAACGTTTCCTTTAAAATCACATATTAAATCTCACCAGTATGTTTAACACTTTGCATTGTAAAACAAGGCCGAATTGATATACTTGGAAAAAAGAGAGAGAAAATAAAATCAACAAATATAAGTAAAATGTTTCTCTTGATGCTATAAAAGACATGTCTTTGTGTTTAGTAGCTATAAATAGTTTTTATTTTTCATAAAGTTTTTCATGCCTTGTTCTTTTTAGTGACTTGCACTGCACTCAGTTGCACATTGTGACCAGTAGGGGGAGACAGTGGTGTAGAAAACGGTAAGAGAAGGAAAGCAAAAGGAAGGGAGGGTGACTGCAGAGCAACAGTTGCTGTCAAGCATCAGCTTCTGATTTGTGCCGCTCATCTCATTTCCAGCAGCGCAATAATCCACTGAATTGTGGATTCTATTCAATTTGCTGACTCCTCAACTTCCCCTTGCTTTTACCTTTCCTTTTTTTTCTCTCTCTCTCTTTTCTGCACTGAATGGATTTTTATCTGAGAGCGCTGAAAATAGTACAGTGGATTACATGTTTAAATCTATTGTGGAATTACACACGTATCTGAAACTTTGCTTCCAATAACCCGACTTTAAACCCATAAAAAAGGTGCTTACTGCATTTTTTTTACTCTCCTTTCCCCGTTTAGTACATATTTTTCTGTTCAAAGTGTTATTAAAGCAAAAAAAAAAAAAAAAAAGCATAATCTGTGTTTCTGGCAGTGCGCCGTAGGCAATACTAAAATACTTTCACAGTATTTTAGTTTTACTGCCGCCTACATGTGTAAGCAGCATTATAATATTGTAATTGGTCACACTGGTGCTAATTTGTACTGCTTTCCACGCTGCCTGCCAGCTAAATCTTTGGCACCGAAACCTGGGGCTTTGAAAGTAGAAGGTTGAACCTGCAAACAAACTGCAGCTTTAACTTGGAGGGTTGCAGGTCCAGGGATGGAAGTTGTGAGCTGCTGAAATGTAGCTTTAATAGGAGTCAGAGTCTCAAATCAAATCAAATCAAATTTTATTTGTATAGCACATTTCAGCAGCAAGGCATTTCAAAGTGCTTTACATCAAATCAAACACAAAAACACAACATCAAGTCAGATTCCGGACTCTGTCGGTTTGTGTTGAAGAGGTCCTGATCAGTAGCTCTGCGGGATTCCTAAAGGTCTTCACTGTTGCTGTTTGCTCATTTTCTGTCCAGAACCTGATCTTTTTTTCTTTTTTTTTTCCATTTTATTACTTTTCTTTAACCTGGAATAGCTAGAATGGAACAACTTTTCAGTGATGTTAGAGCTGGCATTATTGTGTAATTGTTTGGTTTTCTCTCTTTTGGCAGGTGTATACTCAGACTTCTAGGGTTTTTCCCTGTTCCCTCATCTTTCTCTCTTTCTTTTTTGTCTCTGTGTCCTTCATATTAGATATTTGAATAAACCCAAAGCCATTCCTAATAAACTTTCTATGGCATGAACATGATTCTCTGAACCCCAGTCTGGTGGCCAGCATTTTTTAAGAGGGCCCAAGGCCCCCCTAGTCCTCCTTTTGAGGGCGCCCCTGGAATTCGGACTTTCACTGACCCTCCATCGTTCTTGTTGCAAATTTGCTCAAAGTCTGTCAGATGGAAAAGCAGCAGCTTTGACTTCCTGCCACAGATTCTCATCAGGGTTTAGGTCTGGACTTTGACTGGGCCCTTCTGAAATATGAATATGCTTTGATCTATGCTAGTCCATTGAATCTCTGGCTATGCTGGGACTGTTGTGCTGCTGGAAGGTGAATCTTTTGAATCTTTTTCTTTCAATTATTTTTCTTCCTTTATCTGACCAACTTTCGTTTCCCTGCTATTAAGTATGAAAAATAATTGAAAGAATAAGATTCAAAAGATTCACCTTCCAGCAGCACAACAGTCCCAGCGTAGCAAGCGATTCAATGGACTAACAGATCAAAGCATATTCATGCTTTAGAAGGGCCCAGTCAAAGTCCAGACCCACACCCTAAAAAATAATGAAGCCATGGCTTACAAAATAATAAATATAAAGAAATGATTATTGGATTAGGACATTTCCAAAATGCTTTATAGTAATAAAAATTGTAAGAACAGCAGTTTATAAATTTTTTCTCTACTTTCCACTGCTGACGGCTGTATTAATCATCTATGAGTGACTTTGAGCTTTAAATAATCTCATACACACACACTCCTTTTGTCTGTACTCACTGATGGTAACCTGCCTGCACACGCCCCTTTGATTGTTTATTATGCTTTGTGGAGATGTGGAAATGTAAATCTGGGTTCAGCCTAATGTGGACGACATGTGCTACCTGAAGTTGCTTTAATAGCTTACAGATGTCAGGTAGGGCTAATTTCACCCCGCCGCCCCGCTTCCTTGCTCCCGAGCTGCACACACTTCCAAACACACTCTTCTTTGAATAGCTACACATCCCATTTTTTTCTTCCCCCCTCCACCCACTGTCCCCCCTCCTCCCTGTTTCTTGGTGTTGGTTTACAAGAGAACCCATAACTGTCTCTGGATGTTGTAACGTCGCTGCGTTTGCTTGTTTGCCTTTACTTACGCGGCAGAACCTACGGCAGAATCACTCAATAATTCCCTCTGTCTCTCGCCAATTAGGCCAGCGGTTCCACAACACCACAGCCAAAACATCGGGCCCCCATTTATTTACACGAGGCGTGCGCTTGTTTGGGACGCTCCGCTCGAAACACAAACAGAAGGGAGTTCGATTTGGCGCTGCATTCAATGGCTTTTGCTTAACCGCAAAGCAGCTTCGCTCGTGTAGGGCAGCGCCGGTGTGAAAGCGTTGACTCACGGGGTGGAAGGATGGAAAAGGTGGCGTTGCTGTTGACAGAGTAAATACAGCAAATTGATGTTTTGCGAAGATGAGAAGCTCAAACTGGGGAGGAGAAAGACGGTGAAGTTGGACGTCTGAGGAGGGACAGAAAATCCAGTCCGCGGCGGAGAATCTTTAGTTTACGGAGCAGGTAATTTATTAAAATAGTCTGCATCAAAGCTGAGTTTTATTGCCGTTTCAAATAGATGCACACAAGTTCTTCCTCTGCTGTTCCACTGAGTGAGACAGAGAACAGGCACAAGAGGAGCGACATGACGTAGCCTGGTGTGAATTTTAAAGGGAATTTAGAGCCCAAAAAAAAAAAAAAAGCAGAATCAGGATGTCCTTTTCTGATAACAATGAGTGTTAGAACATTCTCAGATCAGACTTTGATTACAATCACATTTGTGAGGTCAGACACTGATGTTGGAGGAGAAGGCCATGGCTCAAGATCTAAACCCTAATTCATTATTTGAACATATTGGAAACCCCTTACATGAAACTCTGCATGTTCAGGTTGGCCTTTAGCCATAAGCTTGAAGGCCTTTATATATGATTTACATGTTCTATGGTACCCTAGATATTTTATTTGTTTAAATCTTATTTTTTACTTTTAGTGTTTTGTTGTTGTTGTTTTTGTATGTTTCTTGCTTGAAATAAAGTTATTGGCAGGAATGAGAAGATGCAAAAACAGTCTTCACTCACTTCAAAATAAGAGCATGAATATAAATGTGCATAGTCAATAATCAAAAACTGTAAAACTTACCTGAACATTTACAAAATAGCCAAGTAAATCAAGCGCTTTAGAATTTAACTGGACTTGCGGCTAGCTAAGTGTGCTAAATGTTTTCAAAGTTAGCTACAGCGCTATCAAATAAGCTCAACACATTTGGTGGACAAATAGGGAAAAGGAAAAAATACATAGTCTGTAAGAATAGATTATTTTACAAAGAACAAGACAAGTAGTGGGTTAAGTTGTTACAAAATTAATGAATGTTGAGCTTTCCAGCTAGCCAATGTGACTGGCTAGCTGTTCACGTGCAAATGTTCTATTGTCCAAATGATTTTTGAAAAACTGAACAGAAAAAGCAGAATTTTGTTTATACACTCTAATCCTTCTTCGTCTCCTCCATGTGGCACACTGGCACATAAGATTTGATTGTTTGTTCACGTCACGTTATTCATTTCAAAGTAAAACAACATGGTAGAACATCCAAACCTTCTTGAATGTACTCTGGATCCGGCTTCATTAATGGTGTTTGGCAGCACAACTGAGCACTTTTGAAGGTAACCACAATGTGGACCGCTTCTTCTCAGAAATGTACGGAGTTTCAGTCCCAACAGCACAAAATCTGAGCAATATGTCTCTGGTTTAAAAAACAGCTGTCGGATGAAAGGCTTGGTACGATGTGTCGTTTTTTGGTTTTTTTGTTTGTTTGTTTGTTTGTTTGTTGTCTTTTTTTTCAGTTGGGAGGGCATGGACAGATGCTTGTGTACACAAAACCAAAGGAGGCTGAGGCTTTGGGAAACTTCTCATCTTGACTTGGAGCTACAGCGTAAAAAATCAGAACAAACAGTGGAAGTCAACTACTAAAGCCTCAGCTGCCCTGGTGGAGCCTCACCGGGTCGGTTGGACGTTTCTGAGGGATTCCTTCAGGTTCACAATGCAAGAGATTTAATAACATGCAAAGACATGATGATGAATTTTACAACCATAGTGTTTGGACTGCTAAGTGGCGGCAAAAGTAAAGCACACTCTCTACTGACTCTAGGATTTTAATACACAATCGAGCTACCAGAAAATTATGCCCTTTACCAAAATTATTAATATGATCTCAGAAAATACAAAACCATACATTTCAACCATGTAATTAAAATAAATAAATAAATGAACAAAAAACCTTAGACCTTAAACCTTTACCTCAGTGTGTAGGGCACAGCCACATTTGAAACGATGAAGCTAACAGATAATTTTCCCCTGTATGAAAAAATAAACGTTTATTAAACATCAACATTACAAAGGACTTTGTCTAGACAACTTTAGAATTTGGAAATGGCCTTGTAACCCTCTGCTGAGATCCACCTCATAGTCAGGTTGATGAAGTTGGATTGGGGACCAAACATTTCTAGCTGCTGCTGTTCGGTTTCACCCTTCACTGCCAAACAAGCCAAAGCTTTTGAAAAACCTGTTCCCTTCTTCACCTTTGGTGGCGCTGCACCAAGAACCACTGGACAAAACGACGTGAAAGCATCTGAAGAAGACACAACGAGTGCAACTTCATTCTTCACTAAATGTAAACAAAAATGAAGTGGCGTCAGATTTTAGCGACTGTAGGATTTCTCTTTCGTCTTTGGCACAAGACCAGGAGCCATTTCTATCGCTAGGTCATGACCTGCATGTTTGTTTTGGTGGTATTTACCCAGAATGCCTTGCACTAATGCCCCGCTGACCCAGTGCATTTGATCTGAGACAGAAGAACTCTGGTTAAACTATCATCTCTCTTGGACAGACCTGGGCATTTTAAGGCCCGCGGGCCAGATATGGCCCGTTGGGCATCCCTGTCCGGCCCGCGTCCCCCCAGTCAAAACAAAACACCGTATTTTCGTGTGCATGCGACACAGCTGTCTTTTATTTTGAAATGGCTTGACGCACCGTTTATGAATGCACGTACGTAAATGCTAACGCACAGCAACAGGTGATGCTAGCAGCCGTAGACACGATCCCCACAAAATGTCATCTCACGGTAAAAAAAGAAAAGTTGATTCCGAATTCTACATTTTTAACAAGGCATGGACAGCGAAATATTTCTTTATTGAAGTCAAAGGCAAGGCCGTGTGTTTAGTTTGTGGTGCGCAGGAGGCTGTGTTAAAGGAATATAATATCCACCGTCACTACGTGACCAAACACGAGAAAGAGATACAAGAACTTTTCAGAGAAAGAGCGCGTCACTGAGTCGTCTGTACTCGTAGCCAAGTTGCTCAACAAACACTTTTTACAAAACGCCTGGCATCTAGAGGAGCTGCAGTCAAGGCAAGTTTTGTCATATCCCACAAGATTGGTAGGAAGAGCAAACCTTTCTCTGATGGAGAGTATATTAAGCAGTGCTAATATGTCCTGAGAATAAAGACGCTTTTGAGAACATCTCCCTCTCCCGCCGCAAACGTAACGAGAAGGATTGAGGACATCGCGACGAACCTGGTGCTGCAACTGAAAGACAGCGTGAATGATTTTGAGTACCGGTATTTTTCCCTGGCTTTGGATGAGAGCTGTGACATACGGGACACTGCCCAGCTGCTCATCTTCTTAAATATTTTATTACAACAAGAGGTGTGAGAAAATGAATAATGAGTAAAGATTAAATTTGAGTCATTGCTGGATCATATTTCAGATTTTTCATGCGGCCCCCTGAAGAAATTAATTGCCCACCCCTGCTCTTGGACAACCGATGGATTAAGCTGTTGCTGAACTGGACGACTCCTTCAGTGACAGACTGCTGCATCCTAGGTACACAAAAGAACCTTAACGCAAATCCTTCCTCTCAGAAGTTGTTAGACTTTACAACCATCGTGACCTTGCATCTCATTGTTCACATCCCTGCTGTTGTCTCCACAACCATTTTTATTTTCCTGTAAATAATCTTTAGCTGCTTTCTCTGCACAAATCTGCACAATCTGTACACTTAAAACAAAAAAAAATCTTTTCTCAGTTGCACAGTTCCTTTCATGAGTGTGCTGTTTTTGAAACCGGCCAGGTATTATTAACCTATGTTGTACGTTTGACACTGTGTGCTGTCTTCTTCCTTTTCCGTTTCTATATTTTCACCTTCATTTGAACATGCATGCTGCTTCTATTTACCTTGAACCTGCTGCTGGTAATCCTGAATTAACCCTGTGGATAAATAAAAGTTATTTGTGTTCTAATCTAATTTAGATCAGAGTGTAAAATGCTTCTTTTTTTCCAGTTCTTTTATCCTACTTCTTGTTGCTAGACCGGTTAAATTTTAGATGATTTCTTAGTCATGTTAAGTAGAACAGGTCAGGCAATAATCAGGTCTGGGTTGGGCAAGTAAAATTGAACCCCAATATATAATTAATCACAGTTAATTCCTTGTATTAACAAACTGGGCGATTGTATTTTTACATCAAGCTAGGGTGCCTTGGAAAGCTGTTTTTTTTTTTCAAGTGTCAAAAGAAGTAGAGAAACTATGAATAAAGCATGTTGGCAACTGCAGTCATTGGCTAGGTGTGATGTGCCGTTCTTGGAAAGTTCGCGGTGATTAATCTCTGCGCTGAGTCATTGTGTCTCTTCCACTCTGATGTGATGGCCTGAGCCCTGGGTGTTCGTCAACTAAATGTCATTCGGCTCTCCATGATGTTTAAACAACACTTAGGAAAGACTGCTCCACCTTCCAGGGGAGCAGCACACCGTCCACCATCCGTCACATAGGCATGCCTTCCATTTTCTTTTAATATTTCTTAGCCTTCCCGCAGGAGGGGACGAGTGGAGCCCGCCTGAGCTTTTCACCCTGAGCGCGGTACCGGCAGGGCCGCACTGACCACGCGTACGCTTTTACAATTTTTCTGTTTTTTTCCTGTGGTTTTTGGAACCGACTTGCGACGGAGTGTTGGGGCCGTACTATGTAAAAATAAAAAAGAAACTTATAAGAAAAAACTCGTAGTATTGCAAGAATAAAGTTACAGTAAATTGAGATTAAAGTCATAATTTGAGAATAGTCATATCTATGGTAATAAAGTCGTATGACAATAAAGTTGATATACAAGAATAAAGTCAAGGCATTCCAACAATTAAGACATGTTATGCTTTTATTCTCATCATACTGTGACTTCATTCTCATATTTTGACTTTATTCTCGTGCAACTTTATTCTGTTAATATTATGACTTTATTCTTGTACTTTAATCACATATAATTGTATTTTTTATAATATTATGGCTTTATTCCCATAAATTTATTTTATTATTTTTTTCATAATAAAATGAAAAAAATAATGTCGTGCTAACAGCTTCTCTTTTGTCCGATCGTGACATCTGCCTCGCTCTTCCTGAGCATCGATCTGGAACTGCTGCAGTTAAAGAACTAAGTTGGATTTTCTACATGATGCATTTTCTTGTCCCTTTGTTTCAGCTGCATGCCGTGCTATACCGGCTGACAGATACCCACCACACTTCCCTCGCTCCCATCACTTTGTGCATCTGGACCCATCTCCTTGCAGCCTAAGCTGATTAAAATATGTGCATCAAGTGCTCAAGTGTATAAGAGAAGTTTGAAAGGAGAGCAGAAACACAATCCGCTCAGGCTGAGGCGAAAAAGCCGCAGAGCGGTACAGTTTTCCCTCCGTAGATATGGCTTGTGCAGACAGCCCTCCATTTAACAATAACAGTGGTCTCACCCAGCTAGGCCAAGCTAACTAATGACAGATCCGCACTTTAATGCTCAGCAGTTGTTTGGGTTTAGTGCGGCGCAGTACATCTCGTGTGTGTGTGTGTGTGCGTGTGTGTGTGAGTGTGTGTATGAGGGGGCAGGCTTCGGGGAAGGAAGAGAACAGCAGTTGTCAGCGTGTGGCTCGTGCCACTGGAAAACTCCCTGCTTTAGCCTGGACGGAGAGCAGCACCCTCCGCTCCCGCCGAGACGGAGAGAGAGAAGCTCTGACGCAGCGAAACACTACTCTGAGCGGCACAGGAGGTCCAAATATAACGCAGCACATTTTTACACTTTATTAAATTGTACAAGGAGGCGGGCCGGGGGCAGATGGCTCGTACCGTTTTCTACTGTTTTCATATCAAATTCTGTCCACGTTGGGCACGGTTGCTCCATTTCCTGTTTGGGTCCCTTTTCGTCTTCACAGTTGCAAGTCATTAAAATGAGTGGTGTGAAGTTTGAATGATGTGATAAGACTTATTTGATTTAAGGTAAAGGCAAACCTAATCTTTACATGGGTATGAACCCGCAAACCAAAAGTTTAGGGGTTTAGGCAAAAATTTTGAAGGGGTAGCATTATGTAAAATAATTTATTTTTAGCTTTACATGATGTGTTATAATATTATTTCCTTATCCAATACATAACCTGAATGTGTTCTTGTATGTTTGAGGAATCCTTCAATCTTTAATCTCCCATGGGAACCAGCGGTGTAAAACGTCTGGTTGGACCTAGCCCCGCCTTTTGAGAGCTGCAGGTTCCAAGCCTCCAAGCTTCTGCCCCACAGAGCAGCTCCCTCCTAATTCCAGCCCCTCAGACTAGCCAGCAGCAATTAGCAAACACCTGGTGGAACTGAGGATCCTATTATACAAGCTACGTCTCTGTAGAACGCTGGTAAAAATGTTGTTAAAGGGTTAATAGTGGAGCCATGTTGTGATGACTTCCTGAAGGTGGAGTTTCAGAAAGAGCAGGAGTTTCTTAAAGAGACAAGCCCAATTTTAAGGAGTTAAATTACAAAGTCGATTTTCTTTTAAGTTATATTTGATGTGTAGCATTTTTATAACAACTGAAGGTAACATAGTTTCTTGATTGTGTTATAAAATGGCACTATATTACTGGAAAATACATACTGCCCCTTTAAGACAAGGCAGGTTAAGGGGACAGAATTGTTAGCAGTTCTTTTTTTTTTCCGTCAATAACGCACCAAATATGTTTTACTTGAAAAATATGCATCGTAACTCTTAAGGGTCAGAATAATACACTGCTAAATATTGTCTAAAAGTAAAAGCTAACATATTGGTTTCAAACTCATCAAATCAACTATCAAAACTCTATCCACTCTCTCAACTGGCCGCAACTCGCCTACAACAACCCACATTTTGAATGAAGCCTGTGGGGTTTATAAACCCCGCGCCAAAATCTGAGCCACTTCCCGAAGCAGTCACGTGGTACAGCCGGGCAGTGAGGCTTCGGACGTCATCGTTTTCGGCTCCTCCCCTAAATGAAGCAAGCCTCGATACGCGTTTTACGGAAACGCCCCCTCCATTACTCGACACACGCCTCGAAGCCTCGGCTCATCACGTAACATCACTAGTTTTTTTAAATGACCTGTTTGTTCAGTAGCATTACCTTTAAAACCATGCTTGGATATGAGCTAGCGGAATGTTACCCCAAACAATTCCACAATAACATGTGAAGCAAAGTTAGCAATATTAAACTAAAACATTACGAATAACTAAAAAAAGACGAATTCTTAAATTATGAGTATGTTTAAGGGACAAATGGTGAATGAATACCATCTTTGCCACGTTGTCTCATACTCCATTGGCATCTTATGGTCAGCAATGCGTTACCTCTCTGTGATAATCTCTGAAAGGTTTATTTTTGTGTATAAATGCTGAAGTCGTCCAATCAAAACCAACAACACTGTCGTCAGCCATGTCTGCTTCCTTCACATTCCAATGACACAGAAACTGGATACAATCCAACATGACCATTTGAAAAGAAATTAGTTTTCCAATGCAGGGCCACATTTGAAAGAGGCTTATTCGGATTTGTAAGAAAATTTTTTTTCATGTTTATTTTAATTGTTTAGATAATTAAAAACAGACCACATGTTGGTTTTTAAAAAAAACCCAGGTTTGGCCAACTTTTAACTACAATGTGAATGTTTGGTTTCTGTTTACTAGAGAAATTCAGGCTTGTTTGACGTACTTTTTGTTTGGAGAGTTTTTGTGACGCTGACTTACAGATTCTAGCAGCATCGACCGGCTCCGTCCTCCCCACTTTTTGCTATTGCAAAAACCTGCAGAGATTTTGTAAAGTAGTACATTTTAAAACTTCACTGGGTTGTGCAAGAAATGTCGTTTCTGTCCGCTCAGACGGCTCCATCTGGAACGTGTTAGCAGCTGGACAGTTGAGGTGTGTTTTCTCCAAGTTAGCCTCCATTGTGGCATTCTCCGAGATGCAGATGAATCAAAGCAGAAGAACAAAGGGGGGCATGGGGGGAACTTTATCCGTGTTCTTTATTTTATCCTTTTTCATGTGAATGCTATCACGCATTAACTTAATCACTTACCAGAACAAGCTTAAAGCACGTTAGGATGTAAAAGTAACTGAATGTGTAATGCAGTCGTAAACTAAAAATAATTTAAAAAGTTTCTGAAGTGTGTTCGAAGGCCCCTTCCTCCTGCCATTCCCCCCGGTTCCTGGCACGTCAGAAAACATTAGACTCTTCCTGCTCGGAAACTCGGAGATGTTCGTTTAATGAAACGGTGATGATATCTCGGTACTTTGGCTGGAACGCTCCACTCAGAGCTCCATCCTGCTTCGACCGCAGCCATCCGGATTGTGAGAACACTTTTGGTGAAAGGGAGACATCGGAAGGTTTAATGGCCTAAGTAGTCGAAGTTCAAGCTGCTGGCGGAAAATAAAGCCATTGGTGCCTTTTTTTGGGAGAGTGTGACTTTTTTTTTTTCCGCTTGTCTGGACACCAAACAACTTATGACAATTTGTCATTTTTGAGCTGTACAAGTAGGCTCTAGTGACACGGTTCTTCCTGAAAAGTCCATCAGAATTGCAGAGCAAATATTTGCGATGTAGTGTTCACAAATGCACTTACCATAATATTCACGGCCGAAGGTCCGGGACGCTTATTTTTATTGGCTTTATGACTTTCCAGAGCAAACACAGGCGTCCAGACTCTGCACACACACACACACACACCCACGCGCGCACACACGCCCATGCCCGCACACACAAAGTAAAAAAACAAACAAGGCTCTTCATCTGCAAGGGTATGGAATTGGAATTTGATTTGATCTTTTTGCAAGTTTGATTTGAACATTTGATCATTTTGTTTTTTTATTTGAAGAGGGAAAAGGAGACACATTTCCACTCAAACAAAAACCTAAATGAGGGTCTACAAAGCATTACGAGATGGTACAAATAATAGTGTTAGCCTTGGATAGGCAGAGAACTAGCATGCCTTGGCTTGTCACCTGCTACTCGTACTTTCCACTTCAAAGAAAACTTTTATCCATGTCTGTGAACGTCATACATTACAGGCTTTTACTGATATTCTTTTGACAGAGTTTACTGTGACACCAAGCATAAAAGTTCTGTATTACACGAAAGAGAAGTTGGGTTTTGATTGAGGCTTACAATTCAGCTAATGGCTAAAGGGTTAATGCTAACCCATCTGTGCTAATGGACAGCAGAGGGAGAAAAGTAAGTAAGTAAAACTTTAAACGTATAACAACTTTAAAATTATGAATCATAAAGTGGTTTACAAACAAAATAAACACACGGAACAGCAATCCACTGGGTGACAAGCCTAGCATGCTAGTTGTTAGCCTGTCTAAAGCTAAGACAAGTGAGTAGCTTCCTTCTCACTTGCCATCCTGAAACTGCGCCATACCTCAGCTGCTTTTCAGCTAGAATGTTATTTGTTAAAGCAAATGATACAAGTGATTAAAATTGGTCAAATTAAGGTCAATATTTTGTTGAAAACTGGAGTGTTCATTGCAAAATAGATCTTTTAGTCCGTTTTTGTCATTTCTTTTTGTTTGTTGGGTATGAGAAAATTTCCGGGATTTAATTATCACAAGTTGTTCTAAAATTCAGATTTGGATCAGTAAACGTGACATTTCAGAACACATGCCATGGGTCAAGCTCAGACATGTTTGCTCTGTGTGTCTGAGGCAGAAGAGCTCTATGATTACAGTGGCCGTCTGTCTTACCCCGATTAAATTGCCTTTTGAAGTGCATTCAAAAAACACAAAAAAAAACCTAGAGATTTATCCAATCAGGCTCCTTGCAGATAGAGGCGGATCAGCGCTAAACTTCACATGAGCTAACCGCTCCCGACAGAAACACGTGGCTTTAAACGTAAAGCAGGTGAGCAGTACGGAGAAACTAAAGCTAAAGCTTCAGCATGTCCGGCGCTGGCCTTTCTTACTGCTGACAGCTTGTTCAGGGTGTTCTACGAGTAAGCATCTGCTTCTCTCCTCTTTCCCCCTGATTAACCCGCGTCCTGGTTTCACCTCCCACAGTTCAGAACCGAAGTGTTCGGTCTCACATCTTTAAACCATGAATGTGTTTTGCTGTAAAATTTGAATTCCATCCGACGTTTATGAAACTCAAAATTGTGATCTGAATTTTAGGGCCGTCTATGACTGACCTGCTTTTACTTTGGAGAACAATACCTTTTTGCCATTTAAAGCAGGAAAACTTTGTTGCACACGATTAAAACAACACCCGTCACATCGCTGGTGAGCATGTGTGATGCTTTTGTCTGGCTTTTCGAGCATGTGCTTTATTTAAACCAAAGCAGACGAAGCACCGTGTCCTGGCTTGATTTGTTACATCTGGACTCTTCACCTCCAGAGCTTCCTCACTGTCAAAGTCATCCTGCGGCGCACTGATCATTTAATTCCCAACTAAGCTTTTCCGAGCAGGCTTTATCTCGCAGATTGCCTTGTGATTGTGCCCATGACTCGCAGCTCTGCGCCAAATAGGGTTCAGATGGAAGTCGTGGACAGAGGGGAGGGTCTATTGTCAGGAGTCTCCTGTTACCATTTCAAAGCAAGTAACTGGTCTGTGAGGTTTGATTTGAAGCTCAAAATTATATACGACTTCTGAAGAGCTCCCTACTTAGTACATGACATGAACATCACTTGTGAGACAAAGCCCCCCCGAAAGGAAATGACAGGATAATGATTGTCTTACAACTTTGTATTGCAAGAAGAGGAGGGGAAATAAGATGGTAACCATGGAAGTTCCAGCTCAAAATGTCTGATCCTCAGCTGGACAGGAGCCAAATCCAATCCGTCTTGCCTCAACGATAATCCAGATTTCCTCCCACCCAGTTTTGACCTGTCTCGTCTCAGCAATCCCAGAGACCACATTACAGGTTGCTGTAATTAATTGCTCAGTCTGATTTCCTGCCATCAAAATATCTTACTTCATAGCTTCTCAAGCTATTACCACGGTAATAGTAGGTTTTCCATGTACAACCACACAAAAAAGATGTTGGAAGAGTGCAGAAAGAGTTGGAGTTTGAGGTGGCGTCATTCAAACACAAGGAAAAAAGGAGAAAAACAATCTTATCAACAGCACCTGACTCCTTGATCTAATAACATGTTAGATTGTGTTAGATTTGAAAGTTTTGCATTACAAAATTTAAGACCAAGGCCCTTTGAAAATTCGAAGCAGAAAATGTTGATGTTTTTCATTAATCCCATCCTCAAAATCCAAAATTCGGTGTTGTACAAGAAGGTGTTGAGGAATGGTGGTTACCTTTTTAAGAGCTCTAAACTGATCAACTGGGGTTTTTTTTTTACACTACTGAAACTAGTTTGACTTCATCCTGCCACAATACAACAGCAATCCACTCAGGAGTGTAGGGAAGTCTGAACTACCTTTTGCAGTAGGGAAGCTTTTAAAATTATGTGGCGAAAAAAGCTTCAGCACTTTCCCTTCAAGGTGAGAGCATGGTGACGGTTGTGTTTTTTTGTTTTTTTTCCAACAGTCACAGTCCAGGTGTTCTACAAATTGGAGCAGATGTGGGGTTGTGTGCAAAGGTTCGTGCGTACTCGAGGCAAACTCTACTGGGCACATCCACACTAAGGTACAATTTTTTTCCGCTGCGTACACTTACTCGGCGTTGCTGCGTAAACTGCAGCGGAAAACCGTGTTCACATCAAATTGTTTCGTATATGACGTTGAGCTGAGAAGGTTGGGAGTCGGCATAAACAGTTGAGAGGTGGCTGTCCTGCTGAAAAAGAACGGTTACTAGGCGCCCAACCAGCTGACCAAACTTGCTCGTAAGTCATTCGGGTTGTGGGAAATGAAGGAATCTATCATGAGAATACGCACAATACATCCAAGTGTGTAGAAGCCTTTAATGTCATTTAGTAACTTTCAACAGCCAATAGCTGCTTTCCTCACTGAGGACGAGCGGAGTTCTGAAAATTGGGCCTTTTAGCCATCTAAAATAAATTAGAAACTAAAAAATAAGTTGACCTATAAAAGCTTGGAGACTTTTTTTTTTCCTGCACTGCACTAGACTTGATTTCTGCTTTAGGAACAGACTTGCTTGCCATGTCTAATTTACCATCTACTCTCTCTGCCAATTAGACTCTGAGCCATTGACTATACTTATAATCTAAGCAAATAGGGTGAATCCACAGGGTATTAATTACAGAGAATGTCATAGTCTTTTCTTAAGCTGCCTCAATTTGTGATTTAGCTGGAAAAGATGGCCACTTCTTTCATACCAAACCATTGCCAGGTGGCAATTTAAAGAGTGCCCTGTGAAACTCAAGATCTTTGCTAAACTCTGTTTTTTCCCCCCGTCTTCTTTAACTCGGAGTCACTAGCTGAGCTGCTCATCGCACCACTGAAGCCCATAATTAAAAATCTCCAGTTACTTCCTCTTTACCTTTGTTGACCCCTGCCTCGAGGCGCAGTCGCACCAGAGTCCAACGGGGCCGCCTTCGGAAAGTCATGGCCGGAATTTGGCCTGAGTGCTGGATGGAGGCTGGATGACTTTGGAAAGTGATGGGATGTTGAAGAGGGTGGGTGCATATGGATATCGACAAATAGCAGGCCGGGCCAACAACTGAGCAATGACTACTGCGTCGAAGCTCCCGCGCCGTCTTATGTGGGCTGTGGGGTTGGTACCTGGAGATGATTGCAAAAGCTTGAGAATGATTGCAGTGGGTGAGAAAACAAAGATGTAGACAAACAGATGAGACTTGGCAAAACAGAGCCAGAGACACACCGAGAAGGATCGTGTTTCCCTCTCTGGGGTTGTTATAAAAGCAGGATCCAGTACTCAGGAATGAAGGAATGTCCGCTGACGTCTTTCTCATCAGGACCGGGCAGCACGGTGGAAAGTGTCAGCTCGCATCAGGAAGGAACCGATACTGCGAGGACATCTGAGGATTGAAATATTGCCACTCGGGGGAAGAGGTTAAAATCAGAGGTCTTGCTTTCAGGAAGAACGCAACAGAATCGCAGAGAGGGAGTGACAAAGACTCAGATGTAAATTTAACCCTGATAGAATAATACCTAAATCCGCCATAGCCCAGTGGGCTGAGACTGAAGGTAACACTGCCTTCCCTATCCTTGGGACCCCCTTGTCAAGTCCCAGCCCACTGTGGTGAGTGAGCGGTGGAAGACCAGAAGGCCATACATACAGTACACACTCTGTGTGTCTCATAGGCTCATTCAGCCATGTGGTTTGGCAGCGTGAGTAGCGATGTAGGTGGCTTTCAATGATGATATGGAGACCCATGTGTGCTGAAACTAAGTATTCAGTTTACTTCCACCATTAAGACACATTACACATTGATTCAGTGTGCGAGGGTGAAAGTGTTGCTTTATTGCAGCTAATCCCTCATGATTAGCCCAGACTTGACATTGTGTTGCTCCTTATATTTGTCCTGCAAGTCAACTTCACTGAGGCCTAAGCTTCTGCAAGCAGAGCAGGAAAGAGCCGGGCATCAGCTGACCGAGGCGACGAAGGGGAACGTCTGTTTCCAGGAACGGCGGCGGCGCAGCTAGCCTACATGCCAATTCCGAGGCATTACTGACCTCGTCAGCCAAACATATATCAGCACCGCTTCATATCAAAGACCTTTATTTTGGCATTTCGTGATGTTTGCTTGGAACTGGCGCTTTTTAATAAATTCATTGGTACACAGTGTTAATGCACAGGAAAAACACTAGCTAACACCCGTTGACGTCTCTCTGGGTAATATAGACTTATAGGAAGCTTAGATAACTTCCTGTATGATAGCGGTGGGGACATGCAGAGGTTATTGGCACAGACGATCTTTGTGGGACACAAGGAGCAGCTCTTTGAACGCATTGAGGTCAAAGAAAATAACTTTTTAGTGATGTTGTAGCCACAGTAGCGGCAGTGAAATTAGTTTTTTCAAGTACATTTCAGGTTTAAGTTGTCATAGCCAGATGGAAAATAAGTACAAATGAAGTTATACACATTATTTAAGAACCGATCGATCGATCAGAGAATACGGTTGTCTCAACTATTGTGTAGTTTGACCTTTGCAACTAGCATGTTTGCTGCATCCAAGCTAGGCCTGGTAGAGGTGTTGCCTTCATAAGACTTTATGCAAGTCTTCCTAATTAAGAAATCGTTTGTCCTGTTTGTCTCTGTTGCCTGGCGACAGCCTGGCGACCTGTCCAAGGTGACCCCGCCTCTCACCCTGAACGTTAGGCACCAGCAGCCCTCCAGACCCCAGTAGGGACAAGAGTGTTAGAAAATGGATGGATTGAACAAGTATGTTTCCATTCATGTATTATGTGAATAATAAATGAATTTTTGAAGGTTTTATTTAAGGCTCTAACTTTAACACATTAATTTGGATTAATTCATTTTGTCAATTTTTAAAATTAGTTAAAAATTTTGACGTGTAAAGGTTAAAATTTTAATAAAAAGCTACTTTTTTTTCTTTACATACCAAAGTCACAGGCCAGAACGTTTGTGTTCATGTGTTCCTGGTGCGCCAGTAAAACTGACGCACAAACAACACTGGCACACAGCAGCAATGGACGACCAAACGGCTTCCCTTGGTCCGCTGGGGATGAAGCTTTGCTTTAAAAAACAATCTGATGAAATACTGGATATTACTTTGGGTAAAATCCTTGCTAAAATCTCTACTTGTATCATTCTTGTGAACACAAGATCTCCTCCTGAGTTGGGTGTATTGTTACACCTACAGAAAATTAGATACCACTTGTAAATTGCTCAGAAATTACACTTCTGGACCTATTAAATACATCAATATAGTCACATTAGCATTATTGAATTGCAGCGAAAAGGAAGCGCAACACGTCGCATGAACAGTAGTTGCTACTGTACTTCGAAACGGCCGTAAGAACTTTCCTTGGGGCGATTTTTCTATTTATTTCCTGTGTTTGCCTTTTTCTCCTTTTAAAAATAAAGTTATGAAACCTATTAACCCGGCGGTTAAGCAGCCGGGCCCTGATGTTGCTTCAGACCCATGTGCGGCTTGTCCTCCTCTCCTGCCTGTGTACACTGAACCCGTGCCAGAGCGGGCGCTCCGCTGACTCGGACACGGTGCCCTTCCACTGCGCGCCGCGGCGCGCTGCGCAGAGATGCCGACTCCTCGCTAGGTGCCAAGTGATTTTTATCACTGGGAAAACAGCCTCCTTCCAATCTCGGCCCTCTTAGGAGCATATGAATACACTTTACACTCACTGGAAGGAAAACAGGTAACCCGAGAGCTGGCTCGGGGGGCGAGAGCTGAGCCTGCAGGTAAAAAGGACTGCAGTGTGTCAGCATGTGTTCGGTGTGGCATCTGAGCGAGTGTGTGCGCCGGACTTGTTCACACTCGCAGATACAGTATAAAGAGAAGTGTGTCTGCGTAGTATTTTTGGGCCGAGCCGTAATGCTGCGTAGACACTTTGCACCTAGTTTTGGCACCGGGGGTTAACGAGACGAGCCGTAACTGCAGCTTTTTAGCCGGGGAGTGCATTCTGGTAGCATGCAGAGGTAGTACAAAAATTAGTTTTCCCCTGTATCAGTTTTTTTATATCTATAAATGAATTGTTTTTTTTTTGTCCAGTCACAGACTAGTTCTAGATCCAGCTCAGGAGTTTCTGTCAGCAGCTTTTCCTGAGAGGCCAAATGTCTAAACTTAAACGTTTCTCTAAAAAAACAGAAACAAATGTCACTCTTAACAGTTAAATCATAACCAGCTCACCAGATTTATTGTTTCACTTCCAAAAAGAAGTGTATTCAGGGCCGGTCCAAACCGTTTTGGGGCCCGAAGCTGATTTTCATTTGGTCACCCCCTCAACACCAGATCTTTTATCTATCCTTTTCTACTCTTATGTGTGTAACATAACTACTATTAATAGCATAATTTGTAATGGGTTTACATCATACCAACGTTATTATGGTGGCTGATTTTAACCTTAAAGGGGCAGAAATTAAAAGAAAAAAAACAACTCTAAATTTACAGTAAACAAGTTTTATGGTATATTTCCCCGGCAGTGGAAATATACCATAAATATACCATAAATATACCATAGTAGTCACACATTATTTGTGTGACTACTATAAAAGTAATAAATCATTTTTCCACGTTTGGTTTGCTCCCTACCAGCCTCGTTTTGTTACTGTGTGAGCCCCTGAAAAACAAAACCCTGTTTTCCTCCATTAAAATGTTCCATGATGTTAGTAAGTACTTTACAGATGTTTTTTCAAGGTGGTTGGTTAGATTTTCTCAATCTTTTAAAATGGCTGGAATCAGCTAAAACCCGAGGCCCGTCTGACTCACTGTTCCCCGCTCTGAGGTTTTATTCACTTTTCTGCTAACTCACTGCATACTGACATCTACAGTCATATTCAATAGATTCTGACATGCTGTCAGACGAGGCCCGTTTGTCAGATTAAAAGTATGTTTTGAAAATAACCACCTTCAAGTGTGGCATTAAGCACACTTTTCATTACGCTCATATTTCGTTTTTTTAAAAATACTTCTTTTTTATTGGTCTGATGTAATATTCTAATATTAAGTGTCATGTTTGTATTAGCTATAACTAGATAATCATCATAATGAACAGAAATAGTCTTTAAACATCCATCCGTGTGTGGACCCTTTACGAGAGCTGGCTAATAAAAAAATGTTTTTGTTGTGCACAGACTCAATTAAAATTTTGCACAATAATAACGTTTATGGTCAACAGCATTTCTAAAATCCTCAGAATTTCTCGTCACCATTCTATGTATCTAAGGGTGTCGCTTCGATTGGGGACCAAACTTCCAACTTCTGTCACATTTTCAGCTGCTCCAGTTCGCCTTCACTCCGCACTGAGTCAAAACAATCAGACCTTTTAGAGAAACCTGTTCCTCTCCTCACCTGTGGTGGCGCTGCACCGACAACCACTTAAGAAAACGACCTGAAAACTCCTGAAGAAGACGGTAGCGCAACTTCCTTCTTTACAAAATGTATACAAAAAGGAGTGGTGTCAGATCCCATCAGTTGTAAAAGATAACGGGCCGTTTCTGCCGCTAGCGTTAGTTTGCTAACATTTGTTTTGGCTCTATTTACCCAGAATGCCCTACACTATAGTCCACCTCCTGCTTTTGGAAACAATTTTGATTGTGCACTCACACAAACTTTTTTTTTTTAACTTTTCTTTTGAGGCGTTCACAGCTGTATAAATAAAGGTTTTCCATCTGTTGTCCTCATCCAGCCATCATTTTAAACCCACTTGTCCACGTAGCATGAGGTGGGGACACACCATCACCTCTCTCATTCGTTTGTAGATGGACAGTGTGGCCATTTTTCTCCCAACATCAAAATCTTCTAATTTTCATTTTTCATCTTAGATTATTTCCAACTACTTTGCAATAAAACTCGGTAGCAGACAGTTTATTCACTGTACCGTCCCTTTAAGATGTGAAACTCACTTCCACTGCTGCCATATAATGTGTCATTGTGTATTTGGTTGGCAGCGCCGCTTGCGCATGGACTTAATATGAGCGTAAATGGTGGTTGCAAGCAATTTACCTCAAAAGAAGCAAAAAAACAAAACATGAAATAATAAACAGATATAACTGCGGATAGCAGCTTTGATTTATGTCCCTGTCAAACCCTCGCTCGTATTCTAAACGCCCATGTAGTCGTAATGGGAGGTGATTTCCATTTTAGTTTTAATCACACGTGAGGAAATTAAACCATCTGGACAGAAAAAATCTCAATAATTAGGAAACTGGTGTAAGAACTCCTGTTTGTTTTATTTCAGATTTTCAGTGCTTGTGCACATACAGTAACCACTCAGTTTTATATATATATATATTCACCGACCCCTTCTCTGCTCCATCCTTCCTTCTTTTTTTCCACTTGAGTTGTTTACTTTAGATCCTTGCATGAAAAAAAGCGGTAAAATCAAAACAAGGCTAGCGTCACTCATAATATTTGGAGTGGAGGGCGATTTATTTTCCTTTTATTAAATGCTGATTAATATGCAGCGTTGAGTAGGCTAATACTGAGGGTTTTATTTCCCCTGCATCCTGTGCTGCGGACGCCGTGCCTCAGAGGTGGAATCAACCTCGCACAGCTTTCGGTCTGGTTCGCATTAAGAGGAAGCGCTTAGGTTTACTGCAATTTTTTTTTCTTTTCATTCCTTTATCAAGGAGTCTTCTTTTTCTTTTAGTTTTTTTTCCTTGAGAATTTTAGCTGTCAAATCTCAGTACATCCGGAAACTATTCACAACGTTTTTTGTTTTTTTTTTTCATTTTATTTGCTTACGTAAATGTGATTTTTTTGTTGTTGTTGTTGTTGTGGTGGTGAATTAAATTTAAAACATCTATCGCAATAGAAATGAACAAAAGAAAATCACATTTTATATTTCTGATTTGGTTCCATCTTCTCCATAGTAATAACTTTGTTGAAACACGATTCTTAAATACGTCTGACTGGTCCTTGATCATTGTATTTAAAATCCACTAAGCCTCTGATTCCAGAGTTTGTGAGGTGACTTCTGCTTTTGTCCCTTTCGCTGCTCAGCTCTCACTCTCAGTGGCTCCGCCCCACTTAGAACTTTGTTCTGATTGGCAGGATGGCGGCTTGTCTTCTCAAAAACGGGGCAAAAACTAACTAATACAAATTCCAAACTCAGTTTGGTTACTGACTTTTGTTCTGTTTATGGTTCTTCTGGGTATATTAGCAGCTAGTTAGCGATAGCCTCAACTGTCGGACTCACAGCACACAATAAAAATGTCTGCATGTGACTCAAAATTTTACCTGACAGAAAAATCCCTCAAGAGAAAAATTGCCTACAATATATAACAATAAATGGTCCTGCCATGACAAAACTTAAGACCTATGATTAAAGTACTTAAGGTCAAATTACTTGATTAATTACATGACATTAAGACTTTTTAAGGATGACACGCTGGTGTAGAATTTTAAGGAAGGAGATTAATTTAAAACAATTTAGAATAAGGATGTAACATAAAATATAGAAGAATGTAAGCGTTGTGAATACTTTCCAGATGTTCTGAACGGCAGGGCTGGGCGCTTAGATCTAAATATCAACACTATGGGTACTAATGTGAGCTTTGGTACTGGATCAATGCTCTATTGAATATCTTCAGATTAGCTGTGACCATGCATCATGGGCCGAGGAGGACAACATCAGTGCTTTCCAGTTGCTGCAGCTTAGCCTGACAGGAAATGTGCTGTCAGAGTATCTTGTCAAGAGCAAGACTTTGCTCACTCTGCCAAGGCTAAATGTGCAAACATTGGACATAAATGGCTGTTTTCTACCACCAGCGTTTGCATGATGAATTTTTGCGAGACACTAACTGGCTGCAACTATCCGTTTAAAGCCCATTTATCATGAGGAGGTAAAGCAGACGCTCGGGTCAGACTGCCGTGCCTTGTTGCCATTCCCAACATGGATTTCAACCCACACTGCTTTCAGCTAGGCTATGCTGTCCCATGCGAGGCGCGTGTCCACCAAGAGGACTGACACATTGTGAACTTTTTCAGTTTTTCAAGTTGGGACCACAAACTTAAATGTATTTGACTGTAATGTACCTATTCATTTTATTTTTATTAAATTTCCTTCATTCATTGGCTTCTACTGAAGACCAAAGACAGTTTTCACTGTGTGTATTGATGCATATTAAGATTAATTTGGTGGGCTTGATGAGGTTACCTAAACGTTTGCAGTTACTTTTTATGGTAAATGAGTTTTTCTCTGTCTTTCATGTGGCATACAGCAAAACTGCAAACAGAACAACATTCAGATATCTTTTCGCTCCTGTTCCACAAAAGCAAGATTTGGCGATTGTACAATTTAGTTGTGCTCTTAATAGACGTTTCCACCTGAGCTGCGGATTTCTGCCGCTTCTTCTATGTTACCATTATCCTCTCCAGCTCTAATAATGCAAAGTTCTTTTCTACTCTCTATTTACTGAGAAAGGCAATCGGCCACACAATCTTTTTTTTTTTTGCAATCACAACAAAGGGGCTAAAACGAAAACAAATTCTGAATAATGTGAGTTTTGTTTATGAAACAAATGTGAAAACTGTACATAGCAGAAATCACAGCTGGCGTTTGGTGCGTCTGAAGTACGTACTTTAACAACAAGCCCTGTTGGAACTTTCACCAAGTGCTCTCAGAAGTTGTTCAGTTCAGATGACCAAACCCAATCCATGCTTCAGATCCACTTTAACCTTAAAAAGCCCCAACTGCAAATAATAGCATGAAATCAGATTTTTACAAATCGAATCAAATGTGCAATTGGATGTGGTTGGAAAAGTGATGTGGAACGGACCCGGACAGTCTGAGCAGATTCACCACGTCAAACATAGAGACACAAGTGTGTGTGTGGGAGTGTGTGCGTGTGTGTGTGTGTGGGGTGGGGGGGAAGCCATCAAATCATGTTACTGAAAAGTAAATAAACATTCGATTGGACACTGAATACATGATTAAATCTTGACTCCAAAGAGCCAGTTTCTTCTGAGGAACATCAGATACAAACTGCTAACATGGACAGTCAATAGAAACAAAAACACAAAGCGCCTCCTGGAGACGTTTGGGGGGGGAGTGGGGAGCAGTGCCTCGTAGACGTCCGACCCCGGGAGGGAAGCGTTGACTCACGTCGGCCGGAGCGCCTCGGCCGCCTCACGTGACAGGCTGTCCTGGAACAACTCAGTAACCGTATAACTGGCTGTTTAAACAGGCCCTCTGAGAGATGCCCTCTCATTTCCTGCTGGAAAAGCTGATCAATCACAGCTCTCATCGCCGCGGTGTCGGCGAGAAACCGAGCTGCTCGCAGAGGTGGAGCGCGCACGCTTGATTTTTTTTTACATTTATTTTTAATTGTGGTGCAAAACTTTGCATCTCTTTTGTTGTGTGTCGAGTTGAACTGAAGTATAACAATAAATTCATCAGCTCAGGAGAAAAAGCTCATTTTTACATAGAAACTAAAACTGTAGAGATTTTTATTTTTATTTTTTTGTGTCCAAATATTTCAGAAAACGAAGCAAATGTAAAGTAAAAACCAGACTGGGTTACATTTTTGACAGACGGATGGAACGTGTCATACTTTTATCGATTTCTTGGGTCTCATCTTTCTCTGTTCTCTGCCTGGAGACGGTCTCCCTTAACTTCCCCCCCCCCCCCGTTTCTGCCCACTACTTACAACAACACACCGTGCCAGCGGCTCTCGATTTCCACCGCTTCAACACCATGTCGTTTTCCAAGCGAGGCCTATCAGAAGCGTTTAGGCTGAACGCAGAGCAGGCCTGGTAGCCAAGTCGCCTCGGACGGCTCTGACTCAGACCATGCTCAGCTCCAATTTGTCCCTACATGGGCCAATGTGTGTGGCTGCATGGTTGGGGTGGAGGTGGGTGGGAGTTCTGATTGATGCAACATGTACACCGCCTTCTACCAAATCCATTCCATTTTGTTTTATGTGAAAGATTGACGCGGAGCAGAATGCGTGGTTTTGTTTTGTATTATTTCTTTTCTTTTCTTTTCCTTTCTTTGGACTAGTTTTAAAAAGGAAGGTTTGTGTAAAGTATTCAGGAACTCTTAAGAAAATGAGATTCCTTAAAGGGTTAGTGTTACGCATGTTCCATCCATCATTAGCAAGAAAACATGGTAAAAGTACAGATGGGTTACCACAAAAAAGAACTTATTTTACAAAGATAAAAGATTATTTTTTTTATCACCTGTTTAACGGGGGCAGTAATATGTATTTTCTAGACACATAATGACATTTTATAGCACAATCAAGTAACTATGTTACTTTTTTTTTATTTAAAAATGCTGTATAGATCAAAAATGAAAAATATTAATTTGCTGATTAAATAATTGAGCCTCTGTCTGTTTAAGAAACTCCCGTTCTTTCTGAAACTCCGCCTTCAGGAAGTCGTCACCTCCCTCCTCCATTAACCCTTAATCATAGTTTTTACCAGCATTCCTCTGAGATGGAGCTCATCTAATGAGCTCAGCAGATGTGCCGTTCCACCAGGTGTTTGCTAATTGCTGCTGGCTAGTCTGAAGGAGCTGAGTGGGGGGGGATGTGCTTCTTCTTCTGATAAAAATGTTGTTTTAGGGTCAATAGAGGAGCCATGTTGTGATGACTTCCTGTAGACGGTGTTTCAAAAAGAGCAGGAGTTTTGAAAGAGACGGCCCCAATTTCAAGGTGTTAAATTACAAAGTCAACTTTCTTTCAGGTCATATTTGAGATATATATCTATACAGCATTTTTATAACAACTGACAAAAACACAGTGACTTGATCATGCTATAAGGTGATGCTATGTGACTAGAAAACATATCATTTTAACACCTTTTAACAATTGGTACAACAAAACCAATTATTTTATCTTAAAAAGTAGCTTATCACAAAACACAACACTGTTATCTGTGGTAAGTACTTCTATTTATTATTTTCTTGCTATTGGTGATAATCATAAGCTACATTGATAGAACATAGTCTACTTGTTCAGAGATGGTTTAGTTGTTACAAATCTGAATAAAAAAACGTGGTTACTTTTTCATTATCTACCTTTCTTGTCTATCAAAGCAACATGTATCACTTCATATTACTATTTTCTAGGTCACCACTTTAAATCTTAACCTTATACGCGTGTAGGAGATGTTCTTCTTGCACTTTGACACCTCTCGCTTCCATTCTTTTGGTAAGAAAATAAAAAATTAAGAACACCGCTCGGCCAAAAGGAAAGGGGGGAGAGAAGAAACCCAGCGAACTGGATCTCCATTACAGCCTCATGTATTATAGTAGACTTTAGTTTTTATGAGCTTTTAACAAGTTTCCCAGGGGTTGCAATAATTTTTGTGGTTTATTTTCGGAACGTTGACTTTTTCTTCTTCTAAAACGATCAGCGAGGGTCTTTCAGCTCTTCAGCCCTTTTCCTCTGCCTCCTTCCAGCTTCGCACTCCGTCTTCGGGCCACTTCGCTTCGCCTGCTCGCCTCGAGTCAACGTCAATCTCTTGAGTTTCCACCGGAGCCGTTCCAGCTCGCCTCTTAAAAGTCACTGGCTGGTGATTGACAATCGGCAACCAAAGACTAATAACGAGCGAGGGCGGCGAGGGGGTGGCGTGGCGGGACGGTGACGGAGGGCGCGGAGCTCCGTGCGAAGGGTTCAGACGCCGGCGTGTTTGTCGGGGCATACCTTGTAAGCCACAACATCTTGTAGCCGGGAGTCATATTCAGCCAACAAAACATAAATCTTAAGTCAACGCATCTGGCTGTCATTTCATAAAGCCTGAACCACTGCAAGAAATCATCTCCATATGTGCAAAAACGAATAAGAGGATCACACTGACTGTAATATTTCACCTTACCTTTGGATAAAAAATATTTTAAAAAACTATTGTGGCCTATATTTCTATTATTTTTTGGTTTCCACCTGTCATTCTCAGTGTCTTATTCCGACTTTCCCTTTTCTCTCATCCTCTCTCTTTTCACACTCAGACGGTATCCCTCCACCACCCCTGCGTTCCCCGTCTGTTCCTCCATCCACGCTGCGTCACTTCGTTATTGTGCGAGTCCGAGCCAGAGTGTAAGGCTACACCTCTGACCCGGGAGAGTCAGCAGTCTGGAGTTTTAGCAAGAGAAACATTTCTCCGAAGAGCAGTGCTGAGTTTTGCCGCGAAGCCTCGTGGCAACGATGGAAACCAAACAGGGAGCCAGGGTCAGCTTCCACCCGACAGCAGTTGTTCACGAGCTGGAAGGTTTTTTTGTTGTTGGTGCATTTGCCATTAAAGGATTACCTTTTGAGATCCACCTTGTGAAGAACTTGGCAGAAACAGTCGTACTCACTCCATGAACTTCTTCTGGTTACAGCCACACACGTCAGTGTTTCGGGATTTGAATGTAATCTGAAACGGGTCGATATAAAGACAAAAAAAAACCCCCAAACACTTTGACTCATTCAGACAGCCAACGTTAATAGCTTTTAATCTCTTTCTATTATTTTTCTTCATGCATAAAATGTCTATATAGGATTCTAATGGGGTGAAATATTAACCTTGATCAGTTTAAAAATAATATTCTCCATATTCTGCAGAAGTGTAAATAAATAGGGAAAAAAAAAGAAGGATCATTATTCAGTATTTACATTAAATATGCTAATTTAGGCCCAAAAAAAAACCACAGTTCAGGTTTGGAAACCTGACTTCCAGTAGCTGTGTTTCCATGACAAACGTGTGCCAAACGTGGTTGTTTGTTGTTTCATAGCAGTTTTGCAAAAAACACAATTTTCAACTATAGCATCCAAAACATTTTGGATGCTACTTATTATTTAAATGTCAAATTGTGCAATTTTAATGTTAATAGAGTTGCAGCTTGTAATGCAGGGTTTGGGGTCCACATGTGATTTTTTTTTTTCATTTTATTATTTTTTTTGCATTTCATGTCTGCACAACAAACCACTGAAAAAAATGGCCAAAGACTCGAGCGTAACTTCCTTCTTAAGAAAAGTAAATGAAAATGAAGTGGGCTCAGATTTTAGCAGGGGTAAGATCCCTCTTTTCTCATTGGTAGACGTTTATGAGCCACTTCTAGACTAGTGCATTTCTTAAGGTTGAATTTACCCACAATGCCCTGCTCTTCAGTCCGCTTCCTGCTTTGGGAGTGGTCTCCGGTCTGCTTGGCGTTCGCATACACATCCGAGAGTTCACTTCAACCCGAACCGAGGCCCAGGCTTTTAGGCAGACCAGTTCACCTACACAAACAAACTAGAGTTCAGTTAAAGTGGACTAAACGGAGCTGGTGTGAACACGTTCTAAATGTGCAAAGATGTCCGAGACAAACAGCTAAACTATCATTCACTACTTTGTCTTAAAATACTGGTAAAAACCACCTTATTACGTAAAACTCCCATTAAAACAACTGAACTCAAAAAGCTCCCCACTGCTGCCAAACTTTTTCACTTCATCCATTTAGAATGTATTTTCATCTTTTTTATTTATTTATTTATTTTCAAAAGGTTGCTGCATTTCCTCCAGACAAGCTAAACGGACGAACACATCGCCACTGTTGACTGTCATGGTAACAATGTTTGGCCGATTAAGTGATCTAAGCATGCATATATATATATATATATATATATATATATATATATATATATATATATATATATATATATTCCTTTGAAAAATTGTCAGTGAAGTTATAAATAAGATATTAACCACGACGATTTTTTATTCCACCTTTCCAGTTCAGAGCTTCTTACATTGGACGTTTGTGTTCCCCTCGGAGGAAAATGAGTCAGCATTCTGCACACTAGTCACGCTCCGCTCTCGCCCTGCATGTTTGCCTCTGTCCGCTGGCCAAGTCGCTCTCATGAAATAAATCTGCTGCTTTAAGCCACCTGAGCTGGTGGCTTTATCAGAATCCGGGTGACCCGGATGCGTGGTGGCGCGCCAAAGATGTTTTGTATTTTGAGCGTCGCCACCCCGCCCCACCCCCTCTTTGGGTAAGGCCTGTCGCTTCTGTGCCAATCAGATTTTCCCTTATCACCAGCCAGGCTGCAACTGAAGCCAATCGGAGTCCTAATTCATTTCCTGAGAGGAAATGGCGGCGGCAGTGGTGCTGTTGGTGCGCCGGCATGCGTGGCTCTAGTGTACTGGCAACTGGAGCAGGGTGGAGTCCGAGCTTCTAGTGAAGTGATTAATTTTAAGGAGTTATATCTGCACAGAGGCCAAGAACTCCTGAATCATGTCGAAATGAAATAACACACAAGTCATGTATAAAAAAAGCAATTTGGACTTGGAAGTATGTTTCTGTTTACCATATTCCTCAACGACGCCTACTTATGTAAGGATTCATTGAAAACCCCTGTGGCAAAGGAAAATATGGAAATCTGCAAGTTTTAGCAAAGTGGACCTGAAGATGTTTGTTACAAATAATTTTTTTTTTCATGTTTGCCGGGAAGATATCTGTTCTACTGTTTAGTGTAGACCAGGAAATCAACTGGTCAGCCAATGGAGTAGCATGAATGAAAAGATACTTATGGCTACCTATTTTAGCGAGTTAATGTTAATTAGCTACTTAAAATTTAAATGCGTTAAACGTTTACTTACCGGATTTCCGGCCGGAACCTCTATATTCACACGTTTCTGGTACGCCTGTAAATTTGACGCACAAGTACCATTCACAAACATGTTCCTTTGACCCTCTGGGGGTTTATTTTGACTACAAAAATGATCTGATGAGACCCTGGAAAAGACCATTAGTGTATTAAATTTGTACTAAAAGGAGTTAGCCTATCAGTGAAGAAAAGCCTAAAGTAGCATCTCAATGCTAAACACGTTTAGCAGCACAGACGACCCAAACACAAATATGACTGTCCCTGAAATGAACTCCATTAAAAATGTTCCACCACTTGTCTAACCATATGATATACCTTAATATTCATTCATATGCACAGTGAAAATCATTTTAGCACAACCACAGAAGCTAACATCCACAGCCTTATTTACCTTTGCTGTTGGATAACGAATGGAGCGCATGGGTTTACTGCTTTGCACTAAGAACCACCGAAGGGAACAACAAAAAATCCCTTCTTAAGAACAAAAATTGAGTGATGTCAGATTTTAGTGGTTAAAATCTTAACGTCACCATGAGCCAAAGGCTGGATTTGCTTGTGGACCAGAGTCAAATATGGAAACCAAACAGGGAGCTATGGTGAGCTAACACCGTTAAGAAAGAAACCAGTTATTCATGAACTGGAACATTTTTGTTAGTACATTTTCCTACGTACTTTAAGAAAAGCAAAAAACTTGCCATATTGGAAACCTAACCTACACTGATGTAGGGTTAGAGGTCCACTAGATGCCGTCCTTTTTTTCGCATTTTACGTCTGAAAGCAGCGACACAAGTTGCGTGTCTCCAAAGACGACACACAACTTCCTCCTTAAGAGAAGCGGTGTGAGACGTTAGCGGTTGTAGGATTTCTCTTTTGTCTTTAGCAAAAGACTAATAGCCATTTCTCCCTCTAGCGCCAGAGTCACATGTTTTGTTTTGGTTCTATTTGCCAGAAACACCCGGCGTTACAGCTGCTGCTTGCTGCTTTTAGAGCAGTCTCTGGTCCGCTTAGCGTTCACATAAGCAGAGTTCATTTACCTCACCCGAACCAAGATGTAGGCTGTTGGGCGGATCAGACGAACCGGACTGTCAAACCAAACTCCCAGAATGTTCGACTAACAAACAAGAGTTTCCATTAAAGCAGACTAAGCGGGGCTTGTGCGAACATACTCTTACTTTTAACACACAAGTCTGTCCCACCTCAGCTAAATACCTCCTGCCACTGTGTGTGGAGTAGAGCAACACACACAGCGAGAGCATGTGCTTTAAGTCCACATGGGTAGCAAACCTGGACATCACATCTGCTGCTCTGTGCCAGCCCCTCCGCCGCTGAGGGTAATTGTTTCCACATTATGCAATAAATAACAGTCATTTCTGTCGCTGTCGCGTTTTCACTGCATTCTCAGTTTTCTAATTTTGACCCCTTATTTCTGGCAGTGTCTAACGTTCATCTTCTACGTCTTATCTGTTATTGTTAACGAAGGCGTTTCTCTGACGTTTTATTCTTGCTGATGTTTAAACGCGTAGTTTTTTTTGGCAGTGTTTCTCTCACTATCCACAGTCTGTTTGAGTTGTGTTGTAAAAAATAAAAATTAAAAAAAAATCTTACTGTACTTTACGGCATATTAGAAGAAGAAAAAAAATCTGCTATTTAGCCCCATGGTGCAATTTGGTGTTCAGATTGCTCCTATATTGGTTTAGGTTTTTAGGGTTTGGCGTACATTTATTTTTCCTCTCCTGCGGCGAGGAGCATATGTTACGGAGCTGCTCCCTCCAGTCCATTTATGCGGTTTTGTTTCTGTACCATAAATAAAAAAGGGGGAAACACAGGCCCCGAAGCAGATTCTGCCCAAAACAGATTCCGGTACCAGATGTCTCTGCGTTTTTATTCGTCCGTTTTCACAAAATAACAGGTGATTGAAGGAAAAGCGCTAATGAGTTCCAGCTCCAGCAGTCCTAAGTTACAGCTCTTTCTCTTCTCCTCCGGTTTTTCTTTTTCTTTTTTTTTTTAAATCTGGACCACGTTAGAGGTCTGGCTCGTGCGAGAGACACTGAACTCTCCCTTCTGTCGGGGCTTTCTAGCGAGATGCCTAAGCAGGTGTCTCAGCTTTCGACACATCTTTAGCTTTATCTGGGTCGGTTCTGGAGGGAAAGACAGGGGCGCGTGGCGGATTAAATCCCGGTGTTTGGCCGCCTCACGTCATGCAGTCTTAAGTCGAACTCTCTGAGGGGACTTTCACGACGGTGCCCCGTCAACGGTTCCAGGCAGAAAGGTCACCGTGTTGAGATAAGCCAAGGAGAGCGAGAGGAAGGAAAAGGAGGCGGGAGAACGGTGGAGGCGCGTCAGCGGTTTTTGCACGAAGAACCTTGAGAGGGCCAGAGAGAGGAAAGCTCAAGACAGATTATGTGGACATGATTCAGCAAAAACAGAATTAAAAAAAAAAAAAAAAAAAAAGGCAAATGGGTGATGAATGAGAAGGGGAGGAGAAAACAGGGAGAAGGGTGTGAGTCAGCATCTAGACGGAGAAAAGCAGTCAGAGGAGTGATGGAAAGAATTAGGGCTGCCACTAATCATTTTTTAAATAATCAATTGATTAATCAGAGTTTGTTTTTGTTTTTTTAAATTAAATTTAACACTTCATCTTTTTTATACAATATTAAAAATACATTAAAATTACCAATTAAAAAAAAAAAAAAACTTTCTCCAAATGTACAACTTTTAACCCTTAAAATGCAATAACAGCATTTTCTCAGAGTACGCTTTGTCATTTGTAGCAAAAGGCTGAATATGCGGTCAAAACATATTTCTAACTTCAAGTTGAGAAAATCTCAGGCCTTTTTGTTTGTATTGTGTGACTGTGGCTCTGGGCAGAGTAGTCTTCCTGTGATCAGAAGGTTGTCGGTTCAATTGCGGCTTCCTCCTGCCACGTGTCGTGATAAAGAGCTTCAAGTTGTCACAATGACTGGAAACGTGCGACATGAGTTCAGACTGTTTATTAACATCAGTGCAGAAGTGATTTGTTGACTTGTTAAAATATTATTATTATTTCCTGATTAATAACTTGATAGCAAAAGGTGCTTAACAGGACACTTTCACAGAATTTGATCCAGCTGAAGCCAAAACTATTCAGTTTGAGAAGTTTCAGGTAGAACATATTTTTGAACATATATCTAGACAAGGTTTTTTTAATATATATCTTAAATGCAAAATATATATATTTTTGTACATTTTTGACTAAATTACTGCTCTGACTGGGTTGTTCTTTTAGCCAGTGTCTTTTGTTAGAGTCTGTCTACTCCAGTTAACAATGAATTGGTTACTAAATTAGTTGATGATTATTTCAATATTTGATTAATCCGGTTGCTTTAGCCCTAAAGGTTCGGCGGTGGAACCGCATGTTAGACGTCCTACAGATATTCTGTTATCTAAATCTAGAAATTGATATCAGTGTTCTAGAGTCGTGCCGCTCCAGGTGGCAGAATGTTGACGCAAACTCTGTTTCTCACATTCCAATTTTCTCTTGTTTTTTGTTTTTGTTTTGAAAAAAATTAAATTAAATAAAATTCTACTCCGCCGTTCCTGGCAGAAATGACACGATTTTGGATGATAAAACTCTCTGGTTTTGGATGCTGCGCAGATGGAAGGATTTATTTTTTATTTCTTTGGCTTTTCTACTTTTGGTCATTTGCTATGATGCGTAACCATAGCAACAACGGGGCTCACAACCAGAAGCAGCTGATTAACGTTGCTAAAGCTGAAATAATAACTCAACCGGAGCCACAAATCCCAGATGAGTTTGAGGAGGAAGCGTTGTAGATTCGGAGCGACAGCAGAGATCACAAGTTGGACGAACTTCAAGTCCTAACAACGACTCAGCCAGAGTATCGGGAATAAGCAACAAGTTTCCGTCCATAATGTTTACAAAGAGAGTTTGTCAGTCCTGCTCCGGCCAGCAGTGGTCACCGATTCTGTTTATTACCTTTGTGGACAGAATTTCAAGAGGCAGCTGAGGTGTTTAGGGCGTCCGTTTTTAATGGCCTCAGTGGCCTCCCTTGTTTTTATGTTTCTTTTTTGTAGGTTATGTTCTCCTGTTGTCCTTCACCAGACCATCGTCTCCAGGTTCACTGGAGCAACCAGCAGCCAGGATGGAGATCAGTTCCTCCAGATCCTTCTAAATAATAGACACCTACCAGCCCTTGACGTGACTTTAAATCGCCATTTAGAGTATTTACTAGAAAGAACAAAGACATTTTTGAGTTAGAACAAATTCAGAAATTTTGAGAATAATCTCAGAAATGGTCTAGAAAAAGGAGTAAATTTCTAAGTTTCAAATGTCAAAGATTTGCTTGAACAAATTCAGAATTTTTGAGATGAATCTCTGAAAGTTTCTAGAAAAAGCAAGAACATTTCTGAGTTTGAAATGTCAAAAACGTGCTGGGAAAACTCAGATTTTGATATTAATCTCAATTTCTTTCTGGAAAATTTCAGCTTGAAATGTCAAAGATTTGCTAGAACAATTTCAGAAATTTTATAGAAAAAAATGTAAATTTCTGAGTTTGAAAAGTCAAAAACGTGCTAGAAAAAAATTCAAAAATTTTGGCAGAGAAAGCATGGACTTTGAGTCTAAAATAAAACTTAAAAAAAATATATTTTTTTCTATCTACAATGCCCCCGACACGCCGTCAAACAAATGACACATCGCAAAGGAATTACTAAGCTAGAAAAAACACAGTGAAGATAGTTTCACCCTCATTTCCTTAGAAACAAGCATAGAAATCAACAATTATTTTCCTTTTCTAATTGTTTGTCAAATAAACCAGAATTTAACAATTAACATTCTCAGTTAGCCTCTTTATATTCAACAGTTTCTACTGTTTCCAAATGCTCAGAACTTAACTTTTCCAACCCACCGTACTTTCTTATTTTGTGACATTGCATCTAATACATATTTTATAGCCGATGTTTTTGTTTTTTTTTTGTTTTTTTTGTAACTGTATTCCATTGTGAGTTTATGGAAAGTATTTAGGGTTATGTATGTGTGGAGTTCTTCCTTCCCCAGAGTCTGTTGCTTTCGCCTTATAGCTGCTAACTTGAAATGCACAAATCAGGCGACTGCAAACATTTCCAGCACCAACAGATTTTGTTCCACCTACAGAGGACCTTAGGGGACCAGAAGCATTGTGCTGACAGATTGATATGGTTTCACCTGTTGTGGGACTTCCATATGGCCTCTCAGGATGCAACCAGTATCAATAAACAGTCTTAAAAAGTAAACAGATGCTGAGATTGGTTTTTATTTGGATTTTGCTTTAAATGTTCTGCTAGAACGTTTTCTGTTTTAAAAAGTTAGATTTTCTGTCCACACAGGAAAAAACAAAATAAAAAATCAATAATGAATTGAAATTTGAGTTAGAAGTTCTGAATGATTTTTGCCACGTTACTTAAATGCATCTTATTTGAAGTTTGTCAAACAGTTGAAACATTTTTTTCTCATTGACTGACGTTAATTCAAACCACATTTTTCTTGTATTAGTTTCGTTAGAATTGCCAAGATTATATCTATTTCCTAAATGCCAGATAGCTTGATGTGAATATTTTTTGGAACTTTTTTCCAAAACTTTCCATAAATTCAAAAGTTTACATACATTTGGTCACTATCAGGGATAACTGTTACAAAAAATGTCTTAAAAAAAAAAAAAAAAGCGTTCTCGTCAAGTAATTGTGTCCTCCGTGAGAAATTGTGAAACGTAGAACCAAAGGAAGTTATATTTGTCTCACTTGACTACTGGGTGGCATTTCATCACTCTGGTTTCCGTGGTGGCAACCCTGTCCTCACATGAAGCTGCTGATAACACAGATGGTGTGTGTGCGTGTGTGTGTTGAGGATTTAATTTATTTATTTATTTTTTTTACAGCTTGCCACTGCTGTGTATAGATTTATAACAATTCCACATTTAGTGAAAAGCAACAGCCTTTCTTTTTAGTCTGGTCAGAGGACGGCTGGGCATTTCTATGTTTAGTTGTCAGCATTTGCTGTAAAGTTAAAATCACCTCGGTGCTGTTTTTGGGTGTGTTTTTCTTTGTTTCTGACTCTGCACATTCCAGCTGGATAACAGGTTTTAACCAGTCGTGTGTATTGAGTTACAAATTCTTTGCCGCCTGATCAGAAACTGCTGCTTCCTTTGCTGCCCGAAATATTTTTATTCCAACGCATTGCGTTCTCCCAAAAAATAATAAGTTACACTACAATATGCCTTCGTCTGCATTTCAAAGCTACTGTAGGTTATGTCATAAAAAAATGCTGTCATAACCTTAATCTGTGTTGTGTTGGGGATTCTCCAACTACGGTTGCCTTTGTGTCTCTTCAAGTTGTTGAGCTTCCCTAGTTGCACCAGGTTGTTGTGGTCAGACAACAACCTGGTGTTGTCTGACCTAGTAATAGGAATTACTCACAATTCCTATTTTATTCAGGCAGGCTTCTAATACCTAAAAATGTGGTGTATCTTCTGGTTTTATGTACTTTGTTTAAGCCTTCTTCTTATCTCTCAGTTTTTCCCGTCAGATTTTGCCATTGCAAATCATTCGTCTCCGTTTAGTCCTATCATCTGCATCCTCTGCTCATATCGGGCGATAAAACAATGATACCTATCGCGATAGACACGTGATCAATATCAGTGCAAAATACATCCAATAGAATGTTGATGATTTCACTGACCTTCAATCCAGAGCCAAAGAGTGTTCTCAGGTTTTAGCTGCTAAACCTGTCACAGGCCCGCTAGGCAATGTTGGTAGCATCAACTAACTCCCTCATTCTTTGGTTAGCTAGCTTCAAATTTAGCTTCAACTTGCTAAATAACATCCATGGTAGCAGTTTCTTATTGCCCTGAACATACTCAGGCATACTTCAACTTCCCAGAGATCCAACTGACTCAAAGCGGATGTCCGTTGGACAAAATTTGCACAAAAGCCAATTTCTAGGACCTCGCACTCTGTGACCCACTGACTCGCATAGAAGCGTCTCTGCAGCAAACAGCAGTTAAATCAAACTGCTTTGTATGCTGTCCCTCTGATGTACTTCTTCATGATTCTGCATCAGAGAACGTAGACTCTACATCAATAGTTACGTGCAACACACTTGTCACTCCAAGAGAGGCCCTCAACATCTTGAGCCACGCAACCTCCAGTTCTGTTTCCTGTCTCTTCCTCAATGCCGCTGAATCAATCAACATGGCTGGTCTCACCATTGCCTTGTACACCTTCCCTTTCATTCTTGCTGACACTCTCATCACATTCCAAGTTGCCTCTATGCTTCTTCACCTCTTTTCCACTCTCTCCGTTGCTCTGGACGGTTGACCCTAAGTACGTCGTCTTGTACCTTCTTTGCCTTTGCTCCCCGTTCCACTTGTTCCCCTCTCACTGGCACACATGCATTCTGTCTTGCATGTATTCTAATCTCTATTCCACTCTTTTCCAGCACGCATCTCGTGTCCTCTGTCACTAGAAACATACTGATAATTTACTTTTGCAAGATCAGGAGACGTATGTAGAGCGGGAAAAAACATTCTGGATACTCTGGCGCCTTCCCGTATCTCACTGAAATGGCTTTCCTCCATGTTTTAAACTGGAGGCATGGCATGGTGGAAAAGTTTTGTTTCTTCTGAAACCGTGAAATTTTTATAAGCTTTGGTATGCTTTCAAATCGGTCCATGTCTACACACACGCACGCACACGTACACACACTCACATAAAATCACATGTCTCGTTTGAGCAAAGTGCTTATGGTGGCACTCCTGGTGCCTGTAGGGCTGCAGGGACCACCCAGGAAGAACACTGTCCACAGGAGCCAGGAAGACTCTATCCTCCATGGCTGCTTGAATATCCTGACTCAGCAGTAAGGGGTGCGCTTCACGTGTTTGTAAGATACAGGGAACGTTAGCAGATAGCACTCAGTTGGAAGTTAAAAGCTCCTGACAGCATATGGGACCAAGTTCAGTGGCACCAGACTCCAGACTGTTTCCAAACTACAGACCTAAGGTGTGCTAACAGTCCTCCTCCTCCAGAAAATCCCACTTGATTTCCACTCAATAAAATTGTGTTGATATAACTTCAGCCAGTGGAGCTGTAGTTTTAAAACTGAGCCGCTCTGTGGCCTCTAGTTGTTAATCCGTTCTGCTGGTGGTCTGCACGAAGACGGGATTATTTATACCATGTGTGCTCGGAAACGGCATGATCTGATTTTTATTTATTTATTTATTTATTTATTTATTTTATTAAAAAAAGAATGTGTCAATTTCTGTGCTTTTATCACGGCGTGCGCTCGTGTTTACCTAATTGTAACCGGAGCGCCAGAAGGCACAGAGCACGCCATTTTGTCCTAACCTCCTCCTGGGCAATTCATCCAAAAACAGAGCCATGCAGACCCTGGCTGACCCCGTGCGCCTGAGTTGCAATTACAGAGGCATACTACACACGCACAATCATAAACTTGCAAACCTGTCCAAATTCATCCTGTGCAAGACAGATACCAGGACCGCCCCGGGTGCACGTTTCCAGGGAAGATGTGACCTTAATTGCTTAAGTCTTAAATTATCTTTAATTGTGCTTGCTGTGTTGCTTTATGGTAATGGGAGGGGGCGACTGGTTGGGTTCAGGTTGAGGTATGGTTACAGCAGGAAACAGGGCAGTGAAAGGTCACGAAGTTTGAATCCAGCTGAGTCCACACACACACAGAGATACACAAAAACACGTATAGTTATGTGTATTTTTGTTTGGTGTTATAAGTAAATTTGTTAACGTTATTATGTAGGTAAGGAAAATGGTAGAATGACGTTGGCACAGTTTATTAGTGGACATAAAAACCTTGAGTATAACACTAAGCATTTCACATTATTGTGGTATTCAGATGTTTATAAAAAATCTAATTTCTGCTGTTAGTACATATGCTAAAAATTATTTTACAAATGGCTGTACCTTTAACATGGTAATTTACAATTTTATGAATACCACTGACAAGACTTACTGATCAAACTGTTTCAGTAGATGAATGAAATCGATGTGGTGGGCCAGATGGGTGACAAAATGAAAAGCCACAACAGAAGTCATGCTAAAGCTAAGTTAATGCTAAAACAGAAATGATGCTATAAATTAGAACATATCTTGAAATGTAATTTGTGGAAAAAATTAATTCATATCAAAATGGAAGTTCTAAAAACTTGCTAACTTTCGTTGTAGCATAACTTCCATTTCAGGATCGCTTTTTGGCAATGTGTGTGTCAGTAAACATATTTTACTAATTCTCTGACATCATTTGCTTTATAAAGTAAATTAGGGAGCCTAGAGAAGGGTAATAGACTAGCTGAACTACAAGCCCCACCCACTGCTGCTCTTGACCCTGGACTGGAACGTGCCTCTATAGACGCCAAGAGTAATGCATTGGAGACAGTTACTTACTCGAAAGCTAATTGTTAAAAGAAAAGAAAAAAACTGTGAAAACTAGACAAATTGAGCTGGTGTCTGCTCCGTCAAGTTGAGTGAAGACCAGAGGAACGGAACCAATCTCTTGGTGGGTATATTTAGTCTTGTATCTGTCACTGTAGGTCAAATTAAAATGGGAAAAACTGTTAAGCTAACCTTTTCATTAGTAGCCAATAAAACATTTACTGACTGAACTTCAAATGTTATAGGTCAGTAGGGGTGCGGACAAAGTGGACCAAATCCCCCTCTCAGTGCTGAAGACTAGAAGCGTCCTGGTGGGTGAAACTGTTGAGCGAATAGACAGGCTAAGCTAAGTTAGCAGCTAACGTTTAAGCTAAATACATTTTCACTGTATTAAAAAAAATCACTAGTCACAGTTTATGGTTCATAATTTAAATTTTTGTTACAATATGAACTGTGTTTAAAAAAATTAGCTGATTGGGATTAAAAAAAATAATAATATGAAATATTTTAATACTGTAACTTCTGTAAGTAGTTTGTTGCTATTACATTTGGAACACAAGAGAAATTGAAAAATTTCGCTTCACCCAGAGTTTTCATTTTTATTTCTTGCAAATGCACATTGAGTGTTGAATGTATGGACTGGAAAATACAATAAATCTGTAGAATAAAGTATTCTGCTCGTGGATTTCAAGACTGATCGAGATAGCAGAAAGAGAAATGTCATTGTGGACATGTTTATTTTTGAGGATGTACAGTCTCCATTTGGAGACACTTGGAAAAAACCTGATATACAAACTTCAAAACACTGCAACTCCTCAGTGATTCAACATACAGTCATCAATGAGGCTCTGATGAAAGATAATGACCAGTGGAATCCTCTGGTAGACACAACATTACTGATAGTGGAGATGACTTATAATCATATGAAGAACATACTGTACCTAAGAAGGGGGGGTTAGGGTACAGTCAGACCTTCCCCGTCTCTCCTTTGACCCCGGCCCCCCCTCCTTCTTCGCAAAAATCCTGTAAACATCGTTACGCATGAGGGGGCACAGAGCCTGACTTTGACGCAGTAATACAATGGAAAAACGGCACACAGGCGTTTTGGTGCAGGTTGAGGGGTTGAAAGACTGAAAAACCACATCACCCTGGCACAATAACGTCTTTTTTTTTTTTTTTTTGTCATGTTTCCTTTAAGCAACTTTATTTTTGCATTTCCAATTTACACAGACAACGCAGCTTATATGACTGAAGTCATTGTCTAAGTGTTTCTCCTGTTTTTTCTTAGTTTCTTAGTGAGCGCGGCTAATCGTGACATTGAGCAGTTAGTTGAATTAATCACTGTAAAATGTTTTCTCTAAAGGCCTGGCTTTGAAATTAAAGCTGAAAGTAATGACAGTTTGGATGGAAAACACAAAATGTCTCCAACTAGTTGAGTTTAACTTCCCTCATACAGTTCGGTTAAATGAAGATGCTCCGTGTGCTAATAGGAATCATGCAGCTTGGTTATTTGGCTTTGCATGCCGGTGAGTTTTGCACAAGGCAAGATTATTAAAAAGTGTCTCGACTATTTACGTTACTCATTTAGTTGGCATATTTGACGTTTTGAGGTTTTTTTTTGTTTTTTTTTCATCCTTCACAGCAGACTCTCAAAAGTAAACAAGCTTTAAATTAGATTAAGCCCTGTAGAGACAGAGGGCAGGTCATCATCTACACCACAGAGGTGAAAATTCTCTTATGGATAAGTGAAGGAAAAACAAACCTATTCTGCCACATGATAAAAAGTCATCAATCCTAGTAGCAAAGGAAAGGGATTCTTCATGTCGAGACTAGAAATGAATACAGTGGTGTCAAAAATGCAGCTAGTTTGAAAGTGGAGGACTCATTCAGGCAAGTTGATGCAAACCTTTAACTTCTGCAAGTTACTATGTTTAGGGGGGGGAATTAGTTTTTCAGACACATTTACATAATGTTTTTAAAACTTTAAAACTAGAACTGATTGGAAAACAGCATTTTGTTTTTACTGATGTTATATGATATTAAATAGGTTTCCTGGTTCAAATAAGCACCCCCAAAACAAAAAAAAATTAGTTGACGCAAATACTCTTGCACAGCAGGAATCTATTTTAATAAACAGGCTTTTTAATACATGTATTTAGTGCCTCTTTATCCCATTGGGCCATAAAAAAACAGTACCATAGGCAGGAGTAAGTTTCTTCGCCATGGCTGAGCTCTGGAGGGAAGAATTTGCTGTTAAATTCAGAATCGTTTCTCAAATTAATCTCCAGAAGTTGGAGCAGTTTCTTTTCTGATCACTGGCTGTTAGAATATTTATGAAATATCTTTTTAATAGATTGAATGCCTTCTGAGTGGTCAATGTTAGTAGATGGGCTGTTAATGTCCATGGAGAACAGGATTCGTCATGTAAGTAGAATATTTTCTGCAACAAAATCATAAGTCTCTTTTAAAAAAGCTATTGTTAGTAATAACACTGGAATGCTCGTCCTTTGGAAGGAAAAGTTCTTTTTCATCAGAGCGAGAAGGCACTTTATTCAGGAATCAGAATAACGTCGTGGCTCGTTATTTCTGGTTGTCACACAGGTGGATGTAGTTACAACAGCAGCTGCCCGGCTGACAATCGATCAGTGTCAACACATGGGCGTAACGCCCACCCTGCTCTCCCGCCGTCCCTCATCGTTTCTCTTCATTTCAAAGTCCGCTGGGCGACGACAGACAGCGAGAGGTCAGGGGTCAGAGAGGACGCCAGGTCGTGGTGTGCTCTGCCATGGAGACATGCTTTCATCGATGGCGGCTCAGAAAATATTCGTGTGGATCTTAGCAAATTAAGTGCAAAGATGACAATGGTTCATAGTTGAATTCACAGTAAATGTTTCCGATGCAGTTGGTGTTATATTGACCACAACTTGGAAAACAGCTTTTTTTCTTAGATTTATCCATCTCAAATGTCTTCTTGATTCCTCCCTGGACTTTTATTAGGAGCATCATATGTCAGCAAACTCCTCATTTTATCAGATAACATCATTCAAATGAAAAAAATGGCGATCCAGTGCGTTCTCAAAAGGACGCACACACACACACACGCCTTCAGTGTGTGTGTGTGTGTTTAAGGACGGGACAGGAGGGGAAGGAGTGGAGGGGCGCCTAATCATATTATTTCCACTTCCAAAAACAGCATTTAAATTCAGAACATAACTACAATTACAATTTTTTGCCATCGTTTTGCTATGGCAGGAGCCATCTTCTCTCTGCGCGGAGACATAATATGGCCAGTTATCTATTCAATTGGCACTTGGAAAGGTCTTCATTAGGGGTGTAGCGATACAATAATCCCACAATATGATACACGATATTCTGGTCACAATACAATATGTATCACGATATTTGGCAAACGATACAATTCGATGAACTTTGACGATTTTAGTGACATTTTGTGTTCCATATACTTGGATTTAATTAAGTGAAAACTGATTAAAAGCACAAACTACACAATACCTGACTGATTGGACAGAGTCTAACAGTCTACAGCTGGACAAAATGAATCAAAGATGCAGTGAGAAAATCAGTTTCTGCCATTTGATTCATGTAGATTTGACATAAAATTCAAAGTTTCCACAGTGATCCAGGAGCTGAGTGAGGACATCTTCAGCCTCTATAGACTCTTGATATGCAAATGATTGCACTTATTGTATGTTTTTCTTTTTGGACATACTGTGGATGTGTTCTGGAGTAAAAAAAGTCTTTTGGACTCTAGATAAAAGGCTTTTCTACCTTGGCTCCCGGAGTTAGCCGTGGCTCCAAGCTGTTTACTACTAGCTGCTCGACTCTTTGCAGCTAGGCTAACCCTCCATTGCCATGGCAGACTAATTGAAAGCAGTGAAAATGTGAAGCCATTCTAGTACATCTGCCAGAGGCCACTGGTAGTCCCTCTTTAAATATGAAGACAGACTGGATGGCTCCTGTTTGGGTTCCTATAGTGTCAAAGTATCTTTGGTGCAGTGACAGGTGCACAAATTATTTTCTATGCGCAACTACATATTAATGTACTCATAGGTGGCACATGTTTTTCTGTTTTTAAATGGTTGATAGTGAATATGGTGCAAAACTTGGCACACAATAACAATGCCATGTACATCAATTGCACATCATCTGCACATCCTCTTCATGTAGAAGGATTGAGGGCTGTCGTTAGTGGCTAATTATATACTGCACATCATACCTGGTCAAGAAACTCAAGGATCGTGGCAGTTTTTGCTTTAGTGATCCCTCCATCTTTCTGAAGATCTTCAGCAGCTGCGGGGAGTGCTTGTCAAGGTGCGCCATAAATCTGGTCAGGAGGGGAACTGCAGTAACCCGCAGAAACTCTGCATCAACCTGTACACAAGAAAACATTGTGAAATACACTTAAAATTTAAGAATAATGTGAAATAAAGAAAATAGAAAAAACAAAACATTTTCTCATCTATGGGCTTAAGTAGACAAAAAGTTGTAAAAAGTGTACCTCTTCCATCTGAAATAAAGCTGGCCATCTTTCCATGAGGTTCTCGATGGTTGGCTTCTGATCCACAATCTCTTGCCTCCTGAACTGAAAAGTCCTGGCCATCTTCTCCCGTATGGTTCTCTCATTGTTTCTTATCTTTATTTCAGTCAGAAGAGATGCTCTTTCTTTCTCAAGGTTTTCTGGACTGTCTCCGCTGGGTTGAGGATAGTAATTGGTCTCACCTCTTCTCGCCTTTTTCACATTCTTTGCTGGGAAGGGAGTACACCATTAATTTTCAACGGGCCTCGCTACCTTTAACAAACTGGGACTTTACAATCATAGTGGTATAAACACACTAGACTAACTAATTGCTAACATGGCTTTACATGGGTTAAGCTAGTCAAGTTCACCGTGTAGCCGAGCTAACCGTGGTGATTGGTAACGAATTATGCCTACCTTGATTAATTCCAGCTACAACCGAACAATGTACACATAGTTATATTTCTCGTGAAATACGTGTAAGTTCAGAAATTACACCACATTTAACCCGGCGAAAAAGAAAGCGTTTACTGGGATACCCACATTTAGGCGGGACTTTCAGCTTGCTAACCAGGTGACATTAACTCAGTCTTTTGCATTAATACAATTGTAGGCTTGTTAAGACACGTTTACATCAGCTTAGTTTAGTACTTACCGCAGGTTTATTCTTTGATGATGTGATAGGACGTTAATCATTCCTTCTTCCCCATGCCGAAACGGACGAAGCTCTCCAAGCACTTCTCCCCAACTTCTTCTCACGTGACTCAGATTGAAAATATGACATCATTTCCTTTCAGCATGTTTTGAGAGGAACCAAAATATTTGCTTTCTTCCCTTCAGAAGTGTTATTAATTCAGTCTGAATCAAAATTGACACCTCAGAATGCAAAAAAATAGACTTTCACAACCAAGTCAATTATTTTACATTGTATTCAATGGTAGTTATTAGCTTGAATGAACAACTCTGTGCTACACTTTTTCCAGTGTACCTACCACACAAGTGGAAAAAGGCTAGACCTTGAACTGATTGCAGTGGGGTGCTTCAAAACCTTAACAGAACTGTGCATAAACATTCGCCGACAAGCCTCAGTTGACAAAAGGACTGCTGCTTCTCCATGTTTGGTTCTGGTTCTGGGGATGTAGAGTAGACTAGAATCAGAAGACCTGAGTGATCTGGAAGGTTGATGTAACATATCTTTAATTTATTTTGGTGCAAAGCCATTCAATAATTTATGAAAAAAGAATTTTAAAGTCTATTATCTGAGCTAGTGGAAGGTCTTTAGAACTGGGTTGATGTGCTCTATCATCCTGGATCAGCTGCAGCTGTTCTTCAGGTGATAGAAGGCTGATTTTGTAACAGTCTTTATGTAACTGATAGGTCATCATTACACCTAGATTTTGGACATGATCTCTATTGTAGTGGTAGTAACTGAAGCTGTGCGTTTACTATAGATTGTTCCTCTCTGGGTCCAAAAATGTTAACTTGACTTTTGTTTCTGTTCAGCTGAAGAAAATTGCGGCACATTCACATATTGATCTATTCTGAACATCTATTCAGTGATTGGATGTGTTCAGAGTCACCTGATAACATCGTAATGTGGAGCTGTGTGTCATCTGCATAGTTAAGGTATCTAATCTTATTAGTGGTTATAGATATTAGACTGAAAGGGTCCCAGGATTGAACCTTGGGGTACTCCACATGTGACGTATGTATACTGTGACCAGTTACCTATTGGAAAAAAAATAAATTCCTGTTCTTGAAGGTTGAAGATTTTATGTTCAATCTGTCAGAGATTCAAACTAGTTGAGTACTGGACCAGAGAGTCCGACCCAACTCTCCAGTTGTTTTAGTAATATGTCATGGCCAACGGTGTCAAAAGCTGCACTGAGGTCCGATAGAACCAGCTCTGTGGTTCTTCCACAGTCTGTGTTTATACGGATGTCATTGAACACTTTGACTAGGCCAGTCTCGGTACTGTGGTGAACACAGAAACCAGACCGAAAGACGTCACAGCAGCAGGTCATTGTTAAAACACTATTTAACTTTAGAAATGCAGATTTTTCAATCATTTTCCTGATGAATGGAACGTTGGTGATCAGCCTGCAATACTGCAGGAATAGTTTCCAAAATCACTTTTGGCAAAAAAAAAATAAGGGCGCATTCTTTTAGGAAGGTGACGATTCTTTCTCTTAGTCTCTGCAGATCAACACTAAGTGTTACCTTACCTGTTCATGTTTTCTAGATAAAAAAAAAAAAAACATTACATATAGAAATGTACAGTAAGTTTGAGGGAAGACATTGCAACATGCCGCTGCTACTACTATGAGGGAAACTGCTCTGAATTTCACACCTCAGTGACCCCTTAATAAATAAATCCAACAAACCCGACGTATGATATTTCGAGTGTTTAGAAATAATGATAAATTGAACGCAACACGATCCTGGGCTCACGTTAAAGGAAAAGCCATATCCTTGTTCAAAAAATGTTTAAAGTGCAGAACGTGTTTATTTTGCCGGACTTACCTTATTTGAAAGGCTGTGGAAGTCCTCCAACGAGCCGCGTCGGTTACGACCACAGCGCATACCTGGAGGCCGAGGGCAGCGACGGCTCGGCCGACCTCAGCGAATGTTTGCCCAAATAGTTTATATTGACAAACACAAACTATATGGGTGGGAGAGGCACTTACAGCAAAATATAGCACACTGCCAGGTAACATTTCTGTGGCTTTCCGTGCTGCGTGCGAACGCGAGCGCCTGCGCCTGTTGACACACTTGTAGCTGGATATTTAACAGGTTTGGCAGGAGTCCTTCACTCACGTGTGGTCCTTCTGTAAACATGTCACTGCTGGAAACACGCGTGCATGATGCATAATGCCACGCAACATATGTGCTTTTTTGCATTGCTTTTCACCCAGGTATGAGCGCAGATCCACAGAGCCTGGTGTCGTATACAATACTGATCAGCCAGGACAAACCAGGATCGTCCAGACGTTTTTCTAGTCCTACATTAGCCAGTGTCGTCTTTGCTTTTACGCCGATAAAATTTCCTCCTGTAGCATTTGGAATAATTGTATGTGGACTCGACTAAACCTGTAAGCAATTAGTCAATTAATTACATGACGATTAATATTTTTAAGAGCAATTTTGTTTACAGAACCATCATAATTCATTTTATTTACGGTTTTGGTTGTATGTGGGATGTTTTATTTTATTATTATTATTATTATTATTATTATTATTATTATTATTATTATTATTATTCCTGCTTTATTGGTTTCGGTGGTTTTATTTAGAATATTTCAAATGTCTTCCACTTCCAGTGTGGAGTGTTCTTTACAAAATGAAAGTTTTAGTGTTTGAGAGGAAAAACTAGCTAATATTATTATGCCATTACTCCTTAGAAACGTCAATCGCAATAATTACTGGGACAATCTATTGTCCATCAGAGTTTAAAGTGACAGACCCAGCCTCAACTGCAATTTAAGAGTGGTGCAAATGAAATCGGGGTGAAATCTTGAATGTAAAATTCATTCATGGTTCAGCGTTTGCAGGTTTTTCTGAATATGATCCAACTATACACAGGTTGGTTGGTGTATAGTTGGCCAGAACCGCATGTTTCTTGACATGCATGTTTTGATCTTTTGTTATAGATTCTCTGAGGCAGATCTAAAATGCTCCCCAAAAAACGTAAAACCCAACTCTGGCTCCAAATGTAATCTACTGGCCCATTCAAAAACGTTCACTTCTGAGAAACTGGTTAAAGCTGCAACTCCAAATCTTTCCTCGTGATATTTCACTAAAGATAGTTGTTATCACGGTTCAGAAGGAGTGCATTCACAAGCAGAGCCACTGAAACATGTACGTAACACCGTGTTTTCCAATGGGGTGTACACCGGTTTTGCTTTTTATTGAATTTATAAGAATCAACTGAATGGAAATCTGTTTTCTTTTTCTTTTGCCTCCTCTTTTTGGTGGGGGGAGTTTTATGGCTACAAAAACAGAATTTGTGGTTTCGACGGTCGAGGTTTGATGCAAACGGCTTTGGAACCTTTTAGGCAACCTGGCGTCCAGGAGACTAAAGAAAATATTTTGCTTTCCACCCTTTTGAGCCTTTTAGCCTCTGCGAGAGGGGAAAAGGAAAGAGGGGCTGAAAAAAAAAAAAAAAAGTGGAGGAAAAAAAAAAACTTTCCCCAAGGTCAAATGTCCTGAGTGGGACTGCTGCCAGATTGGCACTATAACCATTTGCCTCACACGGTTAGAACCAGAAAACATAATCAAAATCCTTTTTCTATTAGCATATAACAGAAAATATCCAAAAAGATTCTCGGACACAAATACGAAAGAACGCCTAAGAACTTTATAGAACGAGCAGAGAGACGATCAGATAACTGATACTGAGTGAAAATGACTGAGTGTGTTTGTAGAACCTGCATGAAGGCAAATAAATGAACTCCCTCCGTCCGACTCCATGGTTGCGTTGTGTGCATGTGAGCATGTTCCGCTTCCACAGCGCATTATGCTCCCTGAGAAGTTTAATCTGCGATCGACCATGATGTCATATGCACACGCACACACACACATGGATGCCTGTACAGTAGGGGCGGCATAGAGTGGGAGCGTGCGGCCTCCTGTGTGTAATTAGGGTACGGCGAGGGGGCAGCCTAATACAAAGTCCATTACTGCAGATCGGAGCCTGATTGCATTCAAAGGTCATTTTCATTTGAGGCCCCGCTGGGAACGCGCGGCCACACAGAGGACACATCACACTCTACCCCCCACCCCAATACACACACACACACACACACACACAACCCAGCTGCCTCTGTAGAGAGAGTAAATGGGTTATGTGAAGTCCACATATTTGCGTACTGGTGGGCCGCTGTAGCTAAAGCCGGTGTTTGAGGAAAGAAAAACTTGGATTGTGTCCAGTACCTGCTTTGCTCTGAATCCAAATCTTTTCTTACTTCTACAGACGCTGTATGGGTGTTCTTCAGACATTAAATAACAACGTTTATGGTGTGTTTATGGCAAATATTTCGAGAGTAGTCAGATTTTCAGTATGGAATTATGCAAAGGAGGAAACAAGGAAGAAAAAAAACATGAGGAGGTAAGTATGTAAGGAAGGAAAGAAAAAAGAACAGAGAAGGAAATAAGGAAGAACTGAAGGAAGGAAGGAAGGAGAAACAGACAGGAAAAGACCACATGGAAGGAAAAGGGAAAATGAAGAGGAAGGCAGAATGAAGGAAGAAAGGAAGGAAAAGTACAAAGAAGGACAGAGGAAATGAACATAAGGAAGGTAAAAGGATGGACCAAAAAATGGAAGGAAGGTATACAGCAAGAAATAAAGGACATAAGGGAAGAAAGACGGACAAAAGATGGAAAAAATGACAGAACCGAAGGAGGAAGGACTTAAAAATGTCCTTGAAAAAACTGCTTTTGAAAAACTAGATGCTAACGTTAGCGGCGCTGCTGCAACACGAGTGTTCAGCATTGAGATGCTACTTTAGGTTTGAATAGCTTCGCTGATAGACCAACTCCTTTTAGCACAACTTGAACACAGCAGTGGCCTTTTTCAGCATCCCATCACGTCATTTTTTTTTACGCAAAAGTTAACCCCTAGTGTACCACGAGAAGCAGCTTCATCCTCTGTAGCAGTTTGCGGATGTCACTTGTGCGTCAGAGTTGCAGGCATACCGGAAACACACAGCAAAGGTTCCTACTCTGGAGTTTTGTATGTAAAAAAAAAAAATTAAATTAAATTGTGTTAAAATTTGTTTGAAATTAATTTCAATGAATGCATTTAAATACCTGCCTTAATGAAAATGCATTGAATGATTTGAACTCTCACAGCCAAAGAAACAATGTGTGTGTGTGTGTGCCACAATTGTATCGGCCGTCACGTTTTTCCTCTAAAGCCATGTGGCTTTGCATGCCCCCACCCCACCACCCTGTCTCTCCACCCAGAGCGTTCTGTCCTGGCTGGAGACCCGGTGTGAAGATTTCTCAGACTCATGGAGAGAGCTCTCTGTAAGATGACCCAGAAAGCAGCTGTGCAATCTCATGTGTGGCTGCAAATGTGTGTTGATCCACAAAGTCATAATCGCTGTCTGGGGGCACGTAGGCGATCTCAAAGCGCTGCTGCTGCTGCTGGTGACCTAAGCAGTGACCTAAGCAGTGACCTCATCAGTGACATCACAGCGCCATGGCTCGGATGGTGAAACAGGAAGCTGTGATTGCGTAAACGTGGAGGAACTTTTCTTCTGTGTGTGGGCCTACATTCGTATTCACATAGGTGTGTGTTTGCATATTTAAACTTGATGGGTCATGTGCAGCACCCTGGTGTCACAGTTTGCACTTACACAGCAGCAGCTCCAATAATGTTTCAGACAGGAGTCACATTGTAGATTCAATCTATTTCTATGTTGATCAATAACTGAAGGACAATTACAGTAAACACTTGAACCAAAGAGAGCAGCTCAATCGTTTAGTCAGAAAGGTGAAGTTGAGATTTGAACAGTAAAAGGTACCGTACAGGAAGTACAGAAAATGGTACTGGCATCAAGTATAACAAAGAAAAATCAGAAGCTGAAATAGCTGTAATCATTGACTCCAACTTCTGTAGAGACGTTTGTTTGGATGTGTAGTCAGAACCAAGTGTGGTGGGTTTGTGATGGGATTCACTTCGCTGATACAGACTTCCAGGGCCGGATTTAGGAGGATGGGGGCCCCTGGGCTAGAGTCAGGATGGGGGCCCCTGGGCTAGAGTCTATATATATATATATATATATATATATATATATATATATATTTGTATGTGTTTGTTTTGTTTTAGAGGATGAACAGAAAATGACCGAACAGTAAGTTTTGACAACTTACAACTTTAATAAGCCAGTTGTCACAAACTACAAACAACTCTGAACTCTTTTCTAGAAAGACTAAACCACATGTTGGGGTTGAAACTAGAATATGATGCTTGCATCACAAAATAAAATCACTGAATAGTTATTGTTGCCTGGACTTCAACACAAACTATAAAACAGATTGAGTGCAAGAAAGTGCAATGCTCAAATATACTTTTACAAAGCAAAGCGAGTAAAACAATATTTATACAAATATCCCCAGCATTTACAAGTCCATATAAGTACAAGTGGAATATATCAAAACTCAAACTTTTTCATTGGTTTTAAAGTTCTTGGTAAATAGTGGAGGAAATAAATGTCAAAAAAGTGCTTCTCTGCCAGTCAGACAGAACATGGATATAAACAATATCTTCTGGAAAAAAGAGATCAGGCATACTGTAGTTTTCAGAAAATATCCTGACCCAGGTAAGTCCAAAGTGCTGCCCTCTGAAGGATTTTTTAAAGTTTAGGCATTTGCGTTCAGTTGGGTGCTTCCAGTCACTGAAACCAGTTTCAAAGTTTGACTGAGAATTAGCATTTCTGAAAATGCGGCATGCAAAACAAAATGCAGCTCCGTGGATGGAGAGTAGAGCAGCCACGGTCTTCGATGTACTCACCATTTAACATCTTGCTTAAAGTGAGATTTGGAGAAGTGACGCTTTTGATGCTTGTACACCCGCTCTGATGCTTGAAAGCCAACATTCATATTTTGACAGCTCTCCGTCCTCGCCAGCCCAGTAAGCTCGCACGGACTCGTCAATTTCCCCCCGATGCGCCGGATCGGTACTGTACGGATCCACAGTCGTCTTTCCATCTGCGGAAGAAGATCCCGCTTCCACCAACTCTGACTCCACAGACGCCAGTCCAGCCACCGACTCAGTCACGGTTAAAGGTTCTGGCGGGATCTTAGTGCCGGTGTTAGCATAGCTAAGGGTTTGAGGAGCGGGGATAATGATGTTTCTGCTTCATCTCCGCTAACAGGTTTAAAAAAGCCTGTCAGTTTAGGCATTTTGTTTGTCGCCTCTTTGGCGCGATGCTCTTTTTCTTTTCTCTTCCTTCTTTTCTGCGCTCCGCTGTCATATTTCCTGTTGTCCGCCATTGTAAAATAGTATTCCCTTGACGCTCCTCCTCCCCAATGCGTAAGATGCGTCAAAAGTGGACCAATAACAAGCAAGCATTCAAGATGGACGTTTGCCAGAACAAATTGGAACATTTTTCATCGGTGCTGTCAAAATCATGGTAGTCATTGATTAAATTCTGACACTATCCATTCACAAAAATATAAAACATCCTTCGGGGCCCCCGAAATGCCGGGGCCCCGGGCTACAGCCCCGGTAAGCCCCTGCTAAAATCCGGCCCAGCAGACTTCTCTCATTTCTGGACTTAGAATTTTCCGCCGTTGTTTAGTGCATGTGGTTTCTTCTAGACGTCTGTCTCTTGTCAATCACGTAAAACGTAAATCACCTCACGACATTACGGTTTTCACTGCAGATGCTTTGAAAACTTTCTGGCAATTTAGTGACATATAAATGGCAAAATCCAATATTTTTTTGAGGGGCTGAATAGTTAGAATTGGGCCATTCAGATTGCCATGACAAAGTCACATGGGCAAAAACATTTGCATTTGGGTTGCATTCACCTGCTGTGAATGTCTGCTAAGACTCAGAGAGAAAAGGCTCTATAAAAAAACATAATCATGTGTTAGTATAGCCAGACCTAAATCCACCTGAGAAGATGATCCAAGACTTGAAAATTGACGTTGACAGATGCTCTTCATGCAATATGTCCAAGTGTGAGTTATGTTGCATAGAACAATCAACAGATTTAATCCTATAGACGTGCAAAGATGGCAGAAATGTACAGCCAAAGACTTGCTAGTGAATACCAATTTATTCCTTCCTTTTGATTTGTAAAAACTTGTGAAAGCCATGGATCTTTTCCCTGCTTCACAATTATGCTCTACTTTGTGAGCAAAATCTACAGATTAACGTTCGTGGTTGTAATCTGACAAAATGCCTAGAGGTTTAAGGAGTTACTTTGATTTGGATTCACCTGAGGGGACGGTCCCAGTCCGGTGGGGAGCTGATGTCCCCCAGTGGTCCCAGTGACCCCTTCATACTGCCAGACCAGCAGCCCTTTATGTCTGTTGTTGAGCAGTGGAACTGCTCAGGGGCAGGGGGCATGTGGTCTGGCCTAGAGGTCAGAGGTCAGTGTTCCAGCAGAGAGAGGTTGATTAAAATGTGCCTTCATCTCTCCGTCTCTGATCCCCGTGTCTCAGCTGGACTCAAAGAGAGGATCTGATCCGCCAAACTGTTTTAACAAACCTCACATTTTTCCCCCACTGCTGCCCACTCAACGTTTCACACACTAGCTTCGTTTCCATCGACCGCAAAACTGCGTAAATTGAAATAGCGAAAATAAATTACCTTAAAGAAAAAGCAGTACATTTTTCAGGGGTTTGTCAGCCGTATCGACATAGATTTTTTTCACAAAACTGCAGTGGAAGCCCTTGTTTTGTTTTTTTTTCTCCATTGCACGAGTTTTGTGATCACCAGCAGGAGTTTACTACTGGCAAAAACGTCAAAGAAGGCAACAGGAAGTGGTAGGAGGATGATGGTTTGCTTTTGTTTTGTTTTGTTTTGTTTAGTTTTTTTGGATGATGTGCAGCTGGCTCCACCAGAGCTCTCACAGCATCACACAGTTCTGTGTCTTTCAGATGTATTCTGTAAAATCCCTCCAACGCCTGAGTAAGACGCTGACGTCTCCTTTGATGGCTGATGGATGATGAGCGTTTAGCACCTGGGTTTAACTATGCATATAACAGTATGTAGGAGGAGAGGGAGAAAGTGCAGCGACTCTTACCTTGGGTTCCAGACAGGTTTAAACTGTATGAAGATTCTGAGAATTTTATTGATTTGAAACCATGAAAAAATTTTCCACGCTATACCTATACTCTTACCTTGTTTGCTTTTTACTATGTTAAAGTTGGTATTGAGGGAACATTTTATGTTGTTTTGCACTGAAGTGTAAATCTGCTTTCATTAACAGTTGTTACAGTTGACTAATACGATGCACAGCCTGTCATTAAGCTCAGAGCCTTCACATAAGCTGCTGTATAACTTGTAGTTTGCTTATTTTCTGAGAGATTCGCGCATCAGTTGCAAGTCATGAATATTGCACACTTGAAAAGGATCTTGAGGTATCTCTATTTTGCTTTTCCTTGGGGCCATTTGGACAGAGAATCACTGCTGAATGTAATTTCTGACATTTGTTTATTTCCTTAACTCAAAACTCTGCTCCAAACATGACTTTTTTTTAAGAAAGAAAGAAAAAAAATCATTCAGCCTTTATCTGTTTTTTTCAGTTTTCAGTGTTTTGTTTTTATTCTGCCTCGCCTCCCCACACCTCATTTCTCTTTGCCTTGGCACCTCTGTGCCTCCTCTGACTTGGCCTCTGTACACACTTTGGTAGGTTCTTATACTCTCATTCTGGAGGCACTGGGTTCTTGTTGGTCATTAATACGCGAGTTAAATGGTGTGTGACTCCTCCTGGCCTGGCGACCAGGCAGAGATGTATGGGTTAGAGCCGCCACTGTTTCTAGCAGACTTCCCCAACGGCTGCAGGACGTTAGCCTAAGATGTTAGCCAGCTACAGCCCTGTTCAGTAGACAGAAAAGGAAGAGTGGAGAGATGTTGGAGGAGGGGAAAAGAATGCAACAGAGGTTTGCAAAACTATTATTCTTTGAACTGTGACAATCCAAAACATCCAAGTAAACTAGCAACTTACTCTATTTCTCTGCCCATTTCCTGTCCGGTATACTGCAAATAAGAGGCTAGCTCATTAAAATCCTTAAACCCTCCAGCTTAACACATAAGTGAGCAGATATTTTTCCCGAAACTCCAAAAACTAAAACTTTACCACACATCTGGTGAGACATTACACAGTAAGAGCATACATTACATACTAATGTAAAAAACCCATCTTTCTTAGTATTGCAGTGTTTTTTCAATAAAGGTTTAAATGTACATTACAATGGTTCAGTCAATGTCCAAATCTAAATCCAATTAAGAAGTCTCCATCCAATTTGATTTACATCTAGTTTCCAGACTTTTGATATGTAAAACTGGTAGAGACAAATCTAAGAGATCATCTAGCTGAAATTTAGTAAATTCAAGCCACTCTTCTAAGATTCTTTTACATTTTTGTACAAAAAAATTTTTTTTTTAAAATCACACTTTGCCTTTTCTTGTTCTGCCATAAACCATCCCCATACAATACTTTAGAGTTTGTTCATGTAACTTAGAATATTGAAAAGACCAGGAAGGATGAATACTTTCCAAGACACCTCATGCTTTTGACGGGGCGTATCGGTGCTGTGAATGCTTTCTTTTTATCGGGCGTCACTGATTTAAACTCAGATTTAACCGCTGCCCTCGGAGACTCTCTTCTAAGTAGGATTTGCATAATTATGGACTCCAAAGGCGACAGTTTCAGCAGGCCTGGATCTGAAGGAACCTCTGTGGTATTTGGCAGCACGGCTGTGCCAATTACTGGTGTTTCCCGATGAAAAATTGCAATAATTTTGCTTCCACCTTCAGCAAACTTCAGCAAATATTTGGGACGACAAATCAACTGACCATCCGCAGGCCACCTAGGCAGAGAGCCCCCTCACTCTCCCAGCCCCAGTCCACCTCTCCCATGACGAAGCTTTTACAGACAGAAATGGTGCCTGTCTGCTGCCGTCCTGCGACGGATTTCATTTCCCACCGCAAACCTCCGGACGGTCAGGCTCTGCATGTCACCATCGGGTGTCAAGAAAACCCGAAAAAGTCAGAGAGCAGGAGAGCACCCTTCATTGGCCTTGATCGAAATAGCATCCAGCATCAAGAACCAAATTAAATATAAAAGTCAAGTGGTGGGTGGACTCACCACCCACGAGACGCACACACGCTCCGACCTCATCCAGTAAACAGACGGAGCTTTTAGATAGGGGGGCAAGGTGGTCCGACTCCCAGCCATTCCCTACAACTGGACCGAGCTGGCATGCCTTTGAAATCCAAACCTGGTTTGAGAGGAGGGATGCTACACCCTTTTTTTTTTCTTTTTCTTTTTTCTGGGCCCTGGCCACAGACCGGGAACCATAAATTTGGCTCCTGACCTGAGGTCGACAAACGGAGGGGAGGAAGGAACGTCGGACGAGGGGGGAAAAGGAGACGCAAGATCTGTACGAGTCTGCAAGTTTATGCACATCATAGGTGGGGAGTATTTTGGTCAAATTAAGATTATACTATATTCACACCCCTTGAACATTGTCACATTGTCACATTGTATCAAAATAGTGATGCTGTGGGATAGCATGTGATAAGCCAACACACAGTATACAGGGGAAGAATGGAAATCAAAAATGACAGATGATTTTTTTTTATAACTTTTTCCAGCATATTGTTACAGGATTTCCCACAGTGTATTATAATTATGGCAGGATGCCAGGCTGTACTTGCCCCTCAGTTTTTTATTTTAAATAGTTTTATTTAAAATTATACTCTAATGACTCCAGATTTGGCTGTATTTATTTATATGACCTCTCTATGAAGGGGCGTGTATCAAGTACAAAAGCCTCACCAGTTGCACTAACTTGAGTCCAAACCTCTAGAAGCGCAACTATAAAGACTAAAAATGCACATAACATGTTTTAATGGCATTTGTTTTATTTGCCTTATTAAAGATGCTACAGTTTCAGTGTTTAGTCAACTCAGCAAGTTTCTGTTGGAGGATTCTTGAAAAACCTAACAGGTGTTTATCAAAAAATTTAGTGTTTTTCTAAAAAAAAAAAAACTCAGTGAGAAATTACACACCAAAGTTGGTGTATAATTTGTTCACTAACATTAGTGAACACATTGGTAATTGTTCACTAATGTTCCCTAATAAACCTCTGAGACCTTCAAACAACTGGACTTGCACTAAACACATTTGGTTGCACTGGATTTCATACGGTGTCGGATTATTGGGAGCTAAATACAAACTGAAAATAATGTTCCATTTACACTTTATGATCATCAGCTTGTATCGCTCTATCCCATTCAATCCCAATAATTGAAATCTGTTTCTGGTCCTAATCTCATAAAATTGGAAGAAAAGCAAAGTTTAAAGACTATGAATACTTTGCAATGTTCGGTATATGCTTTTTATTTATTTTCTCTATGTAAGAAAAGTAAATTAAAGAAGGTAAAGTGTATTAAACGGGGGGAAAAAGAGTCTCCCTGGTCAGCTCACTTGGCCCATGAAAGAAGGCATTCAGGCCGGCGGGTGGCGACAGGTCTGGCACGCGGCTCGAGGAAAATAAAATAAAAATAAGAAAGAAAAAAAAAAGAAAGAAAAAAAGACGCTTGATTTGAAGACCGCAGAGCAAAAACGGGGAAGCTGAAAAAGTTTTTCGGCAAACAATTTTTGTTTCTTTCTAGAAAAATCGAGAGGAAGGGGGGGGAGGACGGGTTTTTGCAAAAGGCTGAGGCAGCAGCGTTCAGTCCCATTGGCTGAAATGTGCAAATTCCACATAAAACTACTTATAATCTACATCGAATAAAAACGGAATCTTAATGGTTTGCTTCCTCTTTCACGCAAATGAGTCTATTCATAATTTTAACCGTGGACAGAGGAAAAGAGTGTGTGTGTGTTGATATGCGTGTGTGGGTGGGTGTGTGTGTGTGTGTAGGCGTGGACATTGATGCATTCTTTATGAGGGAGACACCTGTGGAAGACAATCACTGCCTTATAGCACAGCTGCAAAAGCCCAGCTGCAGCACAATTGCAGCATCTATTACACAAGATGAACTGCTGTCATGGCAACAAAAGAAGCGCCTTCCAACAGAATCAGGACGTCAAAACTAATTACTTTGCCCTACATCCAACCAGTATATGTGGAGGAAAACTAACTGCACTCCCAGAATGCACCATTGTCACGGTGACGGCAGCATCATGCCCTGGAGGAACTTTTATTCAGCAGGACTGGATTTTTTGAGCTGATTCTGTTCAGACTTGATGGGAAATTGGACAGGATAATCCCAGAAGAAGACCAGCTGGTGGCTCACCTTCCCGCAGGAAAACAACTCAGGATGTACATCCAGCTCTACAAAGAGAGCATATTTGTGTGCTAGGGTGACCCAGTCAAAGTCCAGAACTAAATGAAATTGTGAAGTTTCACTTCCGTCTCCTCCTGTGACTCTTTATCCCAGCCAGTCGCGACACAAGTGAAGCTAAAAGAAAGGAGCGCATTAGGCCAGAATGCTCCACTTCACTCCATCAAACGTTTCCCCTCAACAAGCTCTTCATTGTCACAAGACGGTCAAACAGCTGCACGTTTACTGGCGTATTAGTGTATGCATGAAAGATTAGGTCATGAGTAGCAGTTGAGTGGTGGCAGGTCTGTGTAGTGGTCACTGCCAGAACTTTGCTAGGATTTTGAAGATTCTACGAGGAATTTGCATGCGAACCTTTTATAGTTAACATCTGGAACTGTCTTGATACACAGCTGATAAGAGTAACAAAAGTTATGTCAGGCTGCTTCTCATTTCACTTATTTGCTGTTCCACACCTTTGACATTTTGGTCCTTTGAGTGCTAACTTTTTTTAAGGACAGTTGCTGCGTGAGTCTATTGACAACAAACCATTTAAAGTAAATTGCCGTAATCGAATCCAGTGGTGGGGACACTTCTAACTTTTTATTTCACCCTTTTGCTAACTCTGAAAATGACCTCTGGTATTGGAGACATACTTGCCTTAAAAACAAACAATTTAGGCATTTTCTACAATCAAATTCAGTGGTTGGTACATTTTTGCTAATATGCTAATGTTACATTAGCAGAGCTAACATTTTGCTCTGTGTTTGCTAGCTTTGAAAACGTCTTAACTAAATTTTTTTTTCTAAAGTCTAAAGTGCTAATTTACTTGTCTGTATCTTCAACTGAAAGTTTAAAGGCCAACATTGGTGTTTAAGTTTTGGTTGTCGACTCTTTAAATACGCCTTTATATTTATGCTCTTATTTTGAAGTGGCTATTTTCCAATAAATACAGTGCTGGTGTAGTGCTTTATTTCTGTAGCAGAAATAGCGTGTGCAATTAGTGCTTTAGGATTAATGCAACTAACTTTTTAGTTACCACTGACACAAAGTCAAGCTTTCTCCCTATGTGGGTTTAGCCTCATGAGGGTTTTTTACTAATTCTGCTGTAAAAATGCTTGAGTTTTTAGATCTCAAGCATTACGTAGTTCTTTTGACATTTCGAAGCCATGACCTACAGCTTCCACTTCAGTGGCTCACAGTTTAGGTTCTGGTGCTGAAGAAGAGATGCACCTAAAAGTTGCAGGATAGTTACTGTCGAGGATTGTGGTTTGGACTTTAGTCCTGGTTTACACTAAAGACGCAAGAGGAGTCCACTCAATGGTTCTCAACTGGAAGAAAGTAGATTGTTCTTGAGTGATAGTAGGATGGGGTGGGAGATGGATTGGATTGAGGGCTCATTTACATTTAGGCTCGAAGACTAAACAGCAAAGTTCAAATATAAGTGTGATTTCTACTGACGGCGTTTTCTTTATTCACATTTAGATGCCATAGCAAAGGGGTTCTAATGCCAACCTCTATGTGGCATGATGAGTTTAATATTTCCTTCCCATTAATGAACTCTAAAGCCCAGCCGTCTTTGCAAACATCTTAGTCCATACTTTTGTCCGTACACCATCGTCGCTATGACGTCACCATCTCCATTAAACATTGGTGAAGCTGAAAGGTACTCAGACAAAAACCAAATTACTTTAGCCTGGAACAAAATTATTGTTTTTACAATCGAGGGTTAACAGTAAAATACCACATTTGTGTTAGGGAGGCAAAGCCCAGTCATGTCGGAGGTTTGTCCACACGACTGCAATTAAGGTCAACTTCCCTGCACGCCCTCCATTCATTTAACACTGAACGAACGGCGCTCCGTCACCCAGATGCATGAAAGTTAAACAGGAACATACGAGGCGGGTGGATGGAAAGCCTCTACACTGAAAAGCAAAATTACGCCACTTCATCACAAAGTAATTGCGGAACCCCTCTAAAATGTCACAGATTAACAAGAACTAACATTATAAGCAAATCTACATGGCGATTTTTCCTCTGAATAGCCCTTTTTTTTTAGCTTTAAAACTTCTTGGGTGCGTTTTGACACTTTTACAGAGAGCGAGTATATTAGCGAAGGAGCAACACTGACAATGAAATTGGGTGTTTGAGAGTGATAAAAACAGGAAAACCTGGCGAGCAATCCATTAAGGGTGACCGTTTTCTGTTTGGAAAGTTCTCCCTGGCAGCGAATTCACCCCCAATCATCAAGCTCTACTGTAATCACTTTATGAGGCCAAGGTATAATGAATATAGTGTTTAGGTGTGCAGATCCAGTCCTGGCTCCCGATCCTCCAGAGGGAAGTGTACATTTCTGTGGCATCCTGTATTTATTTAAAATACCCTCTGTCTGGTCTCGTAACACAGACGTGGGCAAGTGGGCATAGAAACCCTTTTCTACTCAATCCATTTTCATGATGCGGTCTCACATTAGCGGCGCTCTCCATGTGTTTTCAAAAATAAAACGGTAAAAGCTGCTCCGCTCTGCCTTTACTCAATTTGTATAAACTTTTACCTACAAAAAGCCCACAATTTGTTTCCATTTTTAGGCTAAGATACACAATTTGTCTTAGTGTTACTACAGACGTGTACAGTAAAAGGTGCATTAAAGCTAAATCTATCTAGAGTCTTGTGAGGTTGCTGGGTTTCACATATAATGGAGCTGCCATGTGGCCATAGCTTTAAATAAATAGTAAGTGTAAGACCGTTTGGGTGTGTTTAGAGGAGAGTTGTACTAATTTCTACAACTGTTGTAACATAATCGGACATGCATCAATCAGAATCTTTAGGTCAACTTCAGATCTGCTTTTGTAAGGCCTTGACTGGCTGAGAAGGATGTATGATGCTGTGAGGTTTGGTACTGATATGATGCCTAACTAGCTGCTGAGGCGCTGACTTGGTCCGATTTATAAATATAGACACCACACATTATTATTCACGTACGGAAATTTCGCACGTGAATACAACGCTGGAGGGCAAAAAGACTATTCTTTTACTTGCCATCCATAGCCATCAGCTGAATTCCATGAACATGATAGCTGGATGTCTAATTATTATTATTTTTGCCTGTGAAACGACAGGCAAAAAAACCAAAGAAACAGCGCTGCCGTGGTCGAATAATTCCATTAACACAATGAAACTTGAAATGTGGGTATATTAATTTAGTGCTACGCTCCATAGCAAAGGAAAAAACAGAAGTACAACTCAAAGCCACTTCTTTCCCGCCCTTTGTGTCGGCCAAGCTACACACAGACTCGTTGCCGTAGCACCTGACAACAACGCTAGTCTGTGTTTCAGGACTGAACAGTCAACTATTTTGCACAAAGAACAGAACATTCAGTCTGTTGCAGAAGTATGTTTTATTAAGTAGTGATGGCTGTGGTAGATTAGATACTGCTGCTACTAGCTGATCTATCAGGAGTTTACTGGTTATGATTATGTTTCTTTTCTGAATTCTTTACACAAACAAACTGCAGCCCACAAAACGCTCACTGCAATTGCGAAATAGTTTTTTTTTAGTTTTTTTTTCCAGCATTAGCAGAATGTTGACAAAGTTCTGCGCAAATTTGTAATGAAAGCACAAATACTAAATAATTTGGTGACTTGACTTCAGATAGTTGAATATGATAATGATCAAATGCAGGACCAGGATGTGAAGCAAATCATTTTATGAAGTAATTGCATTTTTAGGACAGATTAGTCTGTAACTGCAAACTGCATGGAACCTAAAGAGGAATAGTTGAATTGTTGCATTCAGACATATTTATATTTCTGGTTTGAATCACATAAATTTACAAACTGTACATTTCTGAGCACTTGGGTACGGTGTGGCCTCCAATTGATAAAAGATAGCATTTTTTAGTTTCTTATTGGCTGAAACAGTTGATATTGATCATTTTGGTCATCAGCTGACTTCTACCTGCATCTCCAGCCAAAATGCAACGTGGCAGAAAGAACTCATGGCATCTTCTTTGTTGAGCTAAAATGAATAAAGGAAACAGATGATTCATGTGTCCAATGTCTAATTCCACTCTTGCCTAATTTGCCTTTAGTTCGTTTTTTACTTCCTGCTTTTCTGCACATCTTCTGCTTATTTTGGAGAAGATCTTGGTTCATTTGAAACAAACTTGAGATGTTCCGTTTTGTCAAGATTCACAGTTGGATTGTATGGTAAGACGTCTCTGGTTTGGTTGAACCTTTGTCTAACTTTCCGCTTGGACAGCGTTTCCTGGAGCTTTGGTTCTATTCTTAATAAAATAGTTTCATAGAGCTTTGGTTGTATTCCTAACAAAATTGTTGTCCAATCCAAACTCAAGTGAAACAGTTCACCGACGAATCAAGTCGGCAAAATTGATATTTATGGATATATATTTGAGAATTATCGCTCCAGTTTACTCTTTTTCCTTCCAAACCTTGGACTATATCAAGCATATCTCATCATCTAACAGCTAGAGTTTCTTGCTTCCAGATCTTGATAATTGCTTGGCAATTTTAGCACAATAAATGTTGTGGTTGTGGGGTTGGCTGCAGACATCTGTGAGTCAAACTGAATGCCAGACGTGCATTTGCTGAAACAAAAGAAAAATCCAAAGTTAAAGTTTTTTGCAAAGGTATTCATTCCCCTTGAAATGGTTCAGTTCACAACAAGAGATGGAGCCGGTCTAATTTCATCTTTTTGTCGGACCCAGTATTGTTGTCATTCACAGATTGGATGTCAGGGCCACCGAAGCAGACCGCTTGGTCCTGTGTTGCTGGAATTTCTATTTTGACTGTTTCACTCTGAATGTTTTAGATATCAATAAAAAATAAATAAATAAATAAATAAATAAATAAAATAAAAATAAAAAACCCTGATGAACACTTCAATAAAATAAGTGTTTAGGGTTTAGGGCAGAGGTTGGGGAGTTCACTCTACCCTTAAACTAACCATTACCATTACAAACCTAACCCTGAACTTAAACTAAACTCAGTTCACACCTTAGTCCTAAACCGTACCCCAAAACAACCTTTTTTTACGGGGCCCAGGCTTTGGACCTCGTAAGGAGCAGTAGGTCTCCACAGCGCATGTCCTAGGAAAATGGTCCATGCAGTGCATTAGATTCAAGGCCAAACACACACATACGCTCCCCTCTCTGTCACACATATGTTTGCAATAACAGCCCATGTCTGTTCAGACTAAATGTCACTTGATTGTATCCAATGGAGAGCAGGTGACCTGTAACCTGAGTTTATCTCTCTGACATGGCTATAAAGCGATTGCCAAACATTTAGGAGCCTGGTCAGCGACGCCGTCATCAGGCTGTGTCGATGCCCTGCCAGTGTACCTGGTGGCGTGTCAAATCACTTTCACACGGCTCAGTCAGGGGCGTGGCAGACCATGTGAGACCCCGTTGGGGCCCACTCCTTACACTGCATCCATCTGGATTGGGGCTGACACCTTACAGGCGTTCTGGCATTTTCACGTTTAGGAGGACATCAACTCCCAACTTCCTTCTGTGGTTTACGCCGATCCCGAAACACATTTCAATTACCTTCCATGCAGCCAGTGTGGATCAGCATGGTCATGATTACTGCGCCTTGAACTTTTTTTTTCCCTCTAACTTTTCCACAAACTGTTACAAACTTCAATGCAGTTCATCATGTGATGGGCAAAAATAATAATAATAATTAGCACATCCAGCTAGCGTCAACATCTGACAAAATTAGCCTGGTTGATGGAAAGTCAAATAGATAGATATGAACTTACACCTTTACTGTTGTACGTCTCAATGATGCTGAGACTCAGCTTTGTCACTTGATCTCCAATCATAGCAAGAATCAGCTGAATTCCATGAACATACGTGAAACATGGCTGTAATGAACAAGATGTAGAGGTTGGAAACTAGCTAGCACATACATATTTGACAAATGTGTTTCCATTTCCCCTGTTAACTATTAACTGTTTTTGGGAAAACGGCTTTAAGTGGAGGTCAGAACAACTCAAGTTGTTTCAAAGTTTGTCGTTTCCATTGATGTTTTCTTATGCGACACTTCAAAACGTGCATAAAAAATGCATATAACACAATATCAACAGGGACGCTGAATACAAATGACTGCCACACTTGTCGGATTTTTATTAGTATTTGATTTTTCTTCTTTTCTTACACCTTGTCTTAGTCTATTTCACAGAGTCCCAATAAAACCCATTGAAGACTGGGGTTGTAACGCGACGAAACGTAAAGGCTTTTGTGAAATTTTCAGATTTCGTCATGTGTAACGAAACAATTCCACTTTGTTAACATGTTTAATAATTCCACTTAGACCAAACCAACAGCTTGCCTCGTCACCTTTGTGACGGAGGAGATGTGGATGAAAGTGAGGGTGTGGACGCCCAGCCTAACTCCTGTTTGACTGTCACCTTCAATGCAACAACACTTCCTGAACTACAGAAACTCCTATAACGGCCGTTTTCCTCTAACCAACGGTGAATGGGATCTTTGGAAATTGATGAGTTCTGCGGTCTGAGTATTTATGTCGAGGAGCGAATGGAGACTTCAGAAATGATTCACTGCCTACACAGCGGAGGTGATTTTTCTTGAAATCCTTTATTTACTCAAGCAGGCCTTGGTGAGTGTGTATACTTTCTTACACTGTGACTAATGCAGCTTTACATCAAGAAGATCTCACGTTTTTCAGAAACATATGTATGAAACCTTTGGATAATCATCACTTTGAATGTTTGAGATTTAAAGCCTGAAGAGAGCCATTTTTTTCACCTAGAGTTTTACATTTTGTTGTGAATGTTAAAGACCTTTCAGTCGTATTTTCCAACTGTTTATATGCATATATGTGTAACTGTCCATATCAGGAAAAAAATATGGTTGTTGTATAATAAAAGAATAAAGATTTTACCAAATCCAGTTTTAGTTTGGGAAAGGCTTTGATGAAAAGCAACTTGTGGAATTTAGTACGTCCTGTATGAAGTCTTCAGAACTTTGTGTAGTGAAAATATAACGTGACAATAATAATAACAACACCGTGTTAGAAGAAAGTCTGTTAATTCTTCAACATATTTGAAGGGCTTGTCTAATTTCTTAAAATGTAGTCGATACCGTGAAATAAATATTACACAGAGTTCTACAAAAAGTGTTTGAGGCCTGGGAAGATTTGGGAAAGTGAAGATGAAGTGAACAGTGTTTTCTTGCATACTTTTTGAAAAACCTAGAAGCAATACGAACTGAACTGAACTGAACAATTACAGGCAAAGCTTGGATAATTATCCAGATCAGACTATTTCAGAGTATTTCCTTCCTTATAAAGCTGATACCAAAATATCATCACAAGATGTTTAACATTCCTCTTAATTTTTAAGTATTTATTCTTGGAGGAATTCTCATAAAACTACACCACACTCCTATTTTATTATCCTTGTCTAGTAACATAACTGTTCTGGTGTTATTATGATTTCATTACCATATAATCACTTTATCTTTGCATCAATGTGACTTTTTCTCATGACTTTATTCTTGTTTTATTACAACCTTATTCTAGTAACATTGTGACTATTGTAAAATTACGTGAACTTAATTATTTCACATTATTATGATTTTACTCACGTAATGTCAACTTAGTTTTGTATTATTGCTACTTTTTCATATTGCAACTTCATTCTCATTTTATTACAATCTTTTTCTAGCAAGATTACAAACTATTACAACTATTTTTGTGTTATTACGACTTCCCTCTTATTATTCTGTCTTTACCATATTTCGTCTTGGCCTACATCAGTGCTTTTTGGATGAGATAACAGATCTAGTTCCTCGATGAACAACACTTTTTCTTCACATGACCCTCGACGTAAGTGAGTCAAAAACCTATTCTGACTGTGGTTGAAGTTTCTTCCTCTTCTTCCATAGTTTCTGTCTTGGCTGAGCTCTTTGCTCAGCCCAGGGCCAAATTAGTGCAAGATATGACCTCCTCTCCCCTTTGTGACAGTCGAAACCAAACGCCAGAGTGAATGTGTAAAGCCAACACTGAGCAGCAGATGTGTGACGTCCTGTATGACACCTACTTGCCACCAGACATCACAGAAATGTCTGCTCAGAAATCCCCCTGAACCACCTGCTCCTCACTGTGTCTACCTTCCGTACCCGGAACAACGCGGGCCGGAGCTCGGAGCTCGAGAGATGAGGGAAACGGGAATGCCAGTAGGAATTTGAATTTGAGACGCGTCGGGACGGCTTATGGGTTATTCCCCCCCCCAGGACTCCAAGTGCTTTGTGTCGCCGGGATACTGGGTGTGCTTTTCTGATTTCTGTTTTTCTGACTCTAGTGAAGGAGGGAGAAATCGGGGAAGTGGTAATATAGGTGGAAACATTCAACGTGTCCTACGACGAGAAACGTGCAAACGAGCGAATCTGCGTTTTTGTTCGGTTCACCTCAGACTGATAGTTTTCACTCACCACAGCTCCTCTCCTGTTCTGGACCTGCATGAAAGAGACGGAGAAAATTCCACACGCCTGACGGTGTAACGATGAAATGAGTTCATGGACTCGTATCCTGTAACACCAACGTGTCAACATCTACACCTCACTCATTATGACTAACAGGACCGCTGAGTGAAATTTAGCACTGAGCTCTGCTTAGTGGAAATATTGACATAGTTATTAAGCTTAAAATAAAAATATTTTTAGCATTTTGTGACTCCAGATTGGAAGGAAACGGTAATGTTCAGTTTCAAGCTTATTTGAATTTCTCAATCTGATACATTTGGAGAATAACTCTTGGTCCGGGTCAGTGGTGTCCAGTCTATTCACCACAGCGGTCAAAAATGTTAAAACCCTAATTGAGTTAGAATTTTTCTCTTTTTTTCAGTAATAAACAAAACAAACAATAGTCTGTGGAAACAAGCCAAGTAGCCTCTATGGAGGAGAGGGATTTGTAGATGAGTGCAGATCTGAAACAATGCCAGGGTGTCCACAGGTTTGCCTGTTAAAAATAAAAAATTTTAATCCTACAATGTCCTCAATGTTTTGTAGTTTCCTTTGTCTGCGTATTTTTTCAGCAACAAGAACAGAATGTTTCATTCTTGTTTTATTTAGTCAAGTTCAATAAATGTGTGTGCCCAAGTTTGCTTTTCAGTCAAAGTCATATTTACTATCAAATTAAATTAGATGCAAAAAAAAAACAGGGTTAATGCAATTTCTGTCTTTTTAAAAAATTACTTCCATTAGTGAAAATCGCACACTCGTACTTTCATGGGTGTTGTAGTCAAGACCACTTAACCCGAGACCAAGTCAAGACCAAAACTTTCAGGGTCCGAAACCAAGACCAGCAACAGTACGTGACAATAAAATGTGAAACATGATCAAAATCATTTAAATTGATCTGTAAATAATAGCACACAGAGCTGGAATCTCTATTAAGTACTTCTGTGCACTAATCACAGAATTTCAGTCAAAGTTAATCAAAATAGTATTTTCTCTGCCTCTCATGAACAGTTCATACATTTATGTTGTTTTTAAAGGTGCTATTTCAAAACCATGTGCAAATGTGTAAAATGCCAATCATTTCTCTCTCATATACAGATTAAAGCTACATTATATAACTTTTCTTAAATAGATCTATATCTGTCACCATGTCGTGACAATATTTTAGGAGACAGATCATTTGAGGGAAAATTAAAAGATTGATCTCCTTCACTTCCTCCCTGAGCTACTGCTGCCATCTGCAGAAATACAAACCCCCTGAAATCAGTGCAGAAAAGCCTGACTGACGTAGTGACTGAAATATGTAAAAAAAAAACTTAAAAAAAACTAGAGAACTTTTATAAAGATTTTTTTTTTTAATCAAAGCTACTTACTGCAACTTTAACTTTGGTGTACTAACTTATACATAATAAATAAATCTTGACATTTAGAGGCCCATCTGCATGTGTTTCAAAAATAAATTGACCCAACTGGAAGCAGTTTCATAATATGCCAAAGCTTTAGAAAACTGCCAGTGGCAAAATGTGAGAACAAGGATAACCATGTGGTTGAACAGTGATTGACATAAAGTAGGCGACACATACAAAGTTACATGGAAATTAGTTTAAAGTAAGGTTTCACTGCACTTCAGAAAGATTAGAGACTGCAGCATTTTTGCACGTAGCCGTGCACGATGGGGTCTCATTACAGTGTTTCCTCGACTAAAAACCCTTTCCACTGGTGCAGAGGAGGATAGGGACTGATAGCAGTTTCAAAGCCACATTGAGGATATTTGAACTGGTTTTCCCCCCAGAAGACAAGAGCATTGTCACTGTCACAGTCTCTTAAATCATTAAAGTATTTGTTTAGCTGTGTTACAATACTTGAATCCTGGATAGAGGAGCTGTGCTTCTTCTGTGCCCTGTAGCGTGACAGAAGGCGAGGGCATTTGGTCGGTGGTGAATCACTGGCTGGATCCACATTCATGGCGTCTGAGTACTTGTCATCTGTACTGTCCATCATGTTCTCCACCCCAAAGATCAACGTGTCTGAAAAGCACAAACACAATGACTGTGTTACATTTCAAGAACTTTTAGTGTACAAAATAATGTTCATGACAAAAGTAAATAGATGAAATGAAGACTATGAATTCCACGTTAGGATTTGTTAAGGCTTTATGTGCTACGAATTTGCAACATTTTAATTTTGCAAAGAAGACATTTTTTCAGGAAAGACAAAAGTATACCAACCTTCTTAAGTTAATCTCTGAGCTTCTTCATCGATGCTGCATTGGTAACATCTAAATCCACTCAGCTAAAGCCAAACTGTGAATCCGGCATGGTAGCAAAGAAGTACTCATTGTGGTTAAAAGGTTCCTCTCTTCCACTGTCTTTGGCCATGTTTGTTTCTGTAAAGATTCCAGCAAATCTTTTCACCAGAGACTGTTGGAGGGCTCTAACCAACGGCCAGCACTGCATTCAGGTCTCCTCCATCTTGAGGAGGTGTGTGTTCAGGTCCAGCACAGTTTGGAAACACCATACTAATAGTCACTGATCTTTCCCCTTGGGGGAAAGGAGGAAAGGACTGCACATAGCTCCTTTAGCTGGTTCCACTCCCGCGCTCTGAACACCACATCCTCACAGTCTTTGCTGCACATTTCACTGAGTGATTTGTGTTCTAGATTTGTAAGCGCCTGTACTTGATTAAATGTACTGTTCCAAAGTGTTGTGTTTGTAGCTGGAACACTTTTATTGATGCCAAATGCAGCCTCAAACTTATCTTTAAATTGCGAGCTGCCATGTAAAAGGGTTGCGAACTTTGACGTTTTAGCTATGGTCCGATAAATGGTCTTGACCTCCTTCATACCATCATGCACAACTAACTGGAGAGACTGCGCCAAGCAGGAAAGACGTTCACCACATGACCATGGTAAGTTAATGTCTTAATGTCCTCCCACAAGCGCTCGTCATCTAACTGATCCCCTTCACTCTCACTGTCATCAGATTGCAGTTGGGGCATGTGCACTTTGAAAGCACATTTCATATTGGCGGCATTGTCTGTTATGATATAGCTAATTTTGTCCCAAACACCGTATTCCTCAGTGATCTCCTCAAAAGAGATCACTGAGGAATACCTTTTTAAAAAGGTAGAAAAATATGCATATCCAAATTCAGATTCATTAGAGTGACACAATATGAAAGGTCTATGATAATCCCGTTTGTTGAGACGTTTGAAAACGCCCTTCTCTACGGCTCATGGAAAATCAGTATGGATCAAAACATTTGTCTTTGTGTGCCTGTTTGTGTTTAGAGGCACAAGGTGGTGAAAGAGATTTATAGCCCCAATCAAAAAGTGGCTCATGGTTGGAAATGTAGCGTGAACGATGTCATAAAACCGTCCCAGAGCCGACGCTGTGATTTATCACATCGTGTGGAAATCATGAACAAGGACGTCACAAAGAAGAAAACACACCAGCACTGCGGAGAAACTCTCCTGTTCAACGTCGGCTCCACGCACGTCTGTCCATCGATCCCTGCCAGAAAAGCAAACAGCACTACTTCTGAATTATTTTCTTTTTCGCTTTGGATGTGGCGCAATCCCCCGTTGCCACCGACATGATGCATGGCGTCGCCGGCGTCGTCGTCGGCGCGGATAATTGCGTCCACTGTGAATTGGACGCGGCCGTGCGCTGTAAATATTTTTGCTGGGCAGCGGGTTGTTATTCGTGCTGACGGCCCACACAGCCCAGGCCTTTCTGAGATGAACCCAGGCATGCCCCACGTGTCACTCTGTGTCTGTAGTGAGAAGAAGCATGAGCCACTCGCTCCAACCAACGTGTGGAAACCAGCAGGCGGAGCCGGCAGAGAAGTGGACGGGTGATTGTCTCTTCATGAAAGACTCGCTTTTGAGCGAATAAATGACATCATGAAGCGCTCCTTTAAAAAGACAAGCGTAATGTGAGTAGTGTGTATAAAACATTTAATAAATATTTAAAAATGCATATATACCCCGTTTCTGGTTATGGATATTTCTTACTGCTGATGAGTTAGTTATAAAAAACCAAACCCAGATGCACTGCTCCGAAATGGATTTTTAATCGCTATTTTTTGTTTCTCATTGACTTGGCGATGAGTTTATCTTTGCAAACAACAAAAATAAGGGTCCTAAATGAGCAGTTATGTCTTCCACTGCTAAAATTGAAATCTGTGGCATAACTTAGAAAACCAAGCAGGTTTCTAGGGTTCTATGTTTTCACATAATCATGTTGAGGCGCCACACTGGGAACACTGGGAACACTGGGAATGTTAGTGGGAACGTCTGTATTCCCAAGCTGTTTTTGCCTATGTAGCCCCGGCTTCTGCAACATGTCAGAACTAAACATTTAGTTTGTAAGCTAAGTATTTAATTTCAAACTAAATATTTATATTCTTAGCTAAATATTTAGCTCCAAACTAAAGATTTTAGGTTTTAAGCCAAATATTTAACTTCAGGCTAAATATTTATCTCTGAGCCAAATATTTAATTTGTAATCTCAATTTTTAGCTCCAATCTGAATATTTAGTTTGCTGCAAAAGTTTTAGCTGTGAAGTAAATATTTAGATTTTCAGCTAGATATTTAGCTCCAAACTAAATACCTAGTTTGTAAGCTGAATTTATGGTGTCAAGATAAATATTTAGTTTCTAAACTAAATTCTTAGCTTCAAGCTAAATAATTGACACAGCTAGATATTTTTACGATCTGCTAATCCATTTGCCAATATCAGGAAGTGAACTACCAAAATAAAAGCAAATCTTTTTATAAACTCCTGCTGGTGTGACTGATTTGCTCCAGTTGTTGTTCGTTTTACCTCTTTATTATTGTTTCTTTTCCTCTTGACATGAACAACATTTTAGCTTGAAACACAGGCTTTAATGCCGAGGTTTATCAATGGATCTACAGTAACATTAGATCCCACAGGAGGTGTAATGATAATATGGGCTCAGAGCTAAACATTTTGCTTTTAACTAAATATTTAGCTCCTGTGCTTTCGATTTAGTTTGGAGCTAAATATTCAGTATGCTAATTAAATAGTTGGAACTAAATTTTTGATTTGCTAACCAAACATTTAATTTGCAAATAAAATATTTTGTTTTAAACTGTGACATTTATAAATGATTCACATGGCGAAAATGTGAATTTGTAAAATTAGGCCCCATATTTTTCCCTCTTATGATAGGATAAAGAACCCAGATAATTGCTGTTAATTTTTGACAGTGTAACTTTGCAACTTACTATCCACCACACACACAAAATCCTTACAACACGTGTCCTTGGTTAAACTCCTCTCCTTTTGTTGTTGGGAACAGTTTCACCTCAACATACAGGCTTCATTCTTCATCAGGAGGTTTTACATCCAAACAGGAACAAACTAGACTTGTGTTGAGCGCTAACCAGAGGAGTTAAAGTGACATTTATGACACAAAAACAAAAAAAACAAAAAAACTCGTGGCCTATTGTGGTTAAATATTCAAACCAAACACAGACAGCTGAATCGGTGCCAAGTCCAAAATAGTGCAGGGAATCCTGACTCTTAGAATATTTGAGTGCGTGTGTGTGTGCCTGTGTGTGTGTGTGTGGGCGAGCGTGTGTGTGTGTTGTGTCTTCTACACAGAGAAAGAGACATCAGGTTTGAGTTTAATAAACAGAGTCCCTCTGCAGCGCTATTTCTGGAACGACGGAGCGGGAGGCTCTCTGATGTCCCCCAACATGTTTCTGCCTCCTTTCACAGGAAGGTAGAACTGTTTCTGGCAGTAGATACTCTCATTATTCCACTCTGTCTTAGTCTTTCATTTTCAGAGGAAAGGCCAGTGGAGGTATGAGTCAGCAAAACAGTAATCCTTCTACTTGCCTCAAAACACTACATTCCTCTTGACACCTGAAGAGCAAACAGATACGTTTCACATTGGCTTAGTTTTTGGTTTTCTAATCAGCTGAATTCTTGTACATAGTAAGAGCTTCTACATCAGTCTCTTCATCATAATAGATTTTCTTTTGTAAAATTGCCTTTATTTAATGAGGGATGTGATATTTAAATACAATATTCATCGGTTTATATTGCATTTGTTTCAGTCAAGTTCAGACTTATTTATTAGATCTCCTGATGAAACCATGGAGGTTTGTGTCAAGTTTCATATATATTTTATGTCTCGTTGATGTGATGAACTGAAAGATGACAAGTCAAAGATTACTAGCCCTCCTCTGTCTCCCTTTGGTGGAAACGTTATTATGGCGTTGATTGAGAAGTGACGTAATGACGACTTCCTGAAGGCGGAGTTTCAGAAAGAGGAGTTTTTAAAGAGACAGAGGCCCAATTTCAAGGCGTTAAATTACAAAGTCAATTTTCTTCTAAGTCATATTTGATATATCTAGCATTTTATGGCAACTGAAGTTAACATTGTTACTTGATTGTGGTATGAAATGGCACAATGTGCCCAGAAAGCACATAATGCTGCCCTTTTTGTAAAAAAGAAAAAAAAAAAGTAGTTTTAAATGTTTTATTAATCCCTCTTTGAATCAGAATGGAACATACTTGTGGAGTCGCTGCAAATACTTTCTGGAGAAAAGATGTAACTTGGTCGATAATTACATTCCCTCCAGAGAAGGCCTTGTCCTCACGGAAACAAGCTTTGGCGCCATGACGGACATGATGGAGTGGTGACTCATTTTTAGAAAAAAGAGAAAAAAAAAACTTCAGATAAACAAGCACAGACTTATAATAAATATGGAGCAGAGAAAGAAAACACATTCAACCTTTTAGCTAACGGGAAACGGAAACGAGGCCAGAACGCGGTCGGTGCTGCAGGCTTTAAAAGCTGAAACTGACAGGGTGTGTTAACAAGAGCGTTTCACTCACGCCAGGCCCCATCTTTAAAAGTCGGCTTGCCCTCGTCATCCGCGTTCCAACGGGTTGACTAAATTAGCAGATTACATAAAGATTAGATCTAAAAACTTGCACTCTCGATGGGGCGCTTCAATCCCAAACGCTACCTGGAAGCGATTTGAAATCTCTTTCTTGCCTTCGACAGAATGACTAAGCAGTGATCCATGGGAAGCCAAATCAACAAGGAAATTGGACCAGATCTTTGGCCTCATCAAATGAGTTATAGAAGCCATTTTAGTCATTACCGTGCCACGAGAGACATTCTCTGACATTACTCTGATTGATTGTGATGGCAGTAATTTCATCTTCCGACTAATCCATTTTTTTTTCTTCTCATGCCTTTTTAAAAACAGCTCTGGAGAGACAAAAAGAGAGACTGGCAAAAAAAAATAGATGTAATGAACCGAAGCTCCAACAGTCTGGCCTTTTCCAGTGAGAGGAAAGCCAACGATACCTGCAGAAAGACTCCTGTAGAGTCGCAGCCACGGCCTATAAAAGAAGAGGAAATTAATTAAATGCAGGGCGGGTGGTTTGGCGCCATGGAAAGAATACACAATTTAGAGTCTCGGGCCAAATGGACAAAAATTAACGTGATCAGTCATATTTTGCTGCTTTTTTTTTTTTTTTTTTTTGGACATTAAACATGTTTTTTTTTTCATAGAAGTCAGCTAAGCAATTTAGACAAATTGGACAAAATTGCGAAGGTAAACACAGGGAGAGGTCTCGTAATGTTTCTCTCGCTCTTTTCATTTTCCTTGCTCTCCTGTTTGGACACCGTTTTGTTTAGTAAATCTCTTACCTGAGTTTTTCTGTGACGGCAACAGCTGAAAAAAAGGGAAAGGACTCTGAGGCCGTGTTGTGGTGTTTGAGACTACAGTTTATTTCCATGTTCCGCAACCGTCCTAAAAACTCATCTTGAAATAGAATGTGGATTTAGTCAGTGACGTGATTTAGTGGAAGCTTCTTTTTGTTTTATGATGCAGTTTTGTTTTTTTTTTAGTCAAATCGTTGGTATGTGAACCTGGTGTAAGTGAATTGAAAACGCAACCAACACAGGTCCATTAGTGGGTTTGACTGCATGTAGAGACTGACAGTTATTTGTGAAACTTGACACGGTGGCTGTTTAACTCTCTAAAGTGCCCTGAGTGCTGTATGTTCTGTTTGCAAATTGCGTTACCAAAATGGTCTCCTGCAAGGAAAGTGGATGAACTACCAAAAGAGGTTTTGAGTGGAAAAAAACTAAAAATAACTAAAAATTCAGAAAGTCAACCTTTTGTTTCTGAATTGTCTCTTTTTGACTTCTGCTCTCTGATTGCCACCTATGTTTTATTTATTTATTTATTTTTTTGTTTGACTTGATATGTATCCTCGTTGACAGATTAGCCACTCTAGATTTTAATGGTGCATAATTGAACCAAAAGCAGGAAACTGATTCTATATAGAGCAGGGCATTCTGGGTAAATACAGCCAAAACAAATGTGGAAGTCTAGTGCTAGTGTTAGAAATTGCTTGTAGTTGCGTACAATGTCGTCTTCAGATGTTTGCTTGTTGTTTCTTTCAGTGGTTCTTGATGCAGCGCCACCACAGATGTGTTGGTAAACAAGTTTTTCACAAGGTTTGGTTGGTTTGACACATTGCAGTGTGAAAGCGAACGTCACCATTTGAAAGTGGAACAAATGATGCAATTTTGTCCCCCAATCAAATAAAATCTACCAGACTATCAAATGTGAAAATACCTGAAAGGGGCAGTATTTTGGTTTTCCAGGCATATTGCATAACACAACCAGGTAACTATTTTAACTTCACTTGGTAAAAATATGTTCTACATATCAAATATGATTAAAAGGAATTTGACTTTGAAATTTAACACCTTGAATTTTGGCCTCTGCTTTTTAAAAAACTCCCGCTCTTTCTGAAACGCCGCCTTCAGAAAGTCATCACAACATGGCTCCTCCATTAACCCTTTCACAACGTTTTTGTTAGTGTTGCACTGAGAAAGCAGCTCCTATAATGAGCTCAGGAGATGTGCTGGTCCACCAAGTGATTGCTAATTGCTGGAGCTAGTCTGTAGGAGCTGAGAGGGGGAGTGGTGAGGGAAAGCTGCTCTGGGAAGCAGAAGTTTAGAAGCTGCACCGACTCAAAGGCGGGGCTAGGTCCACCCAGGTGTTCTGCACAGCTGAACGGTTGCCACGGGAGATTAAAGGATTTCTCAAACTTGTATGAAAGAGTCAAGGCAACTCTCCAGGTATGTTTTGATGAGGGACTAACATAACATAATGTAGAGCTCAAAAAAATTAGTTTTACATAATACTGCCCTTTTATTGACCTTTCTATGCCATTCTGAAGATTGTTGTGAACGTCAAGTTGTTTTTACCATGTATAGATTGAATTTCTGCCATGTGATTCCCTCATTCTCTATGTTAACAAGCAATAGGAAGGTGCTCTTAATTTGGCTGAGTGTCTTTCTACACATAAAAACATAATCCAAATACTCACATTGCTCAGCTGATCACTAGGGATTAGTCTGCATTCACAGACAGTGGTCAGCTCTACTGCACCACCCTGGGGTCAGCTTGTCAGCATAGCCTCAACCATTGCCCTCCAGCACCATGTTTCCATTTGGTACAACAATCCTAACATGAATCACTGGCTAGCGCCATGCACACACACACACACACACACACACACACGCAGTGAAGACTGCTTTCACCTTTCAGGCCCAGACATGCTCACAAGGTGGTGAAAAGGGAAAGCGGGTTATGAGGTGGACGGCTGGAAAGACCACAGAACTGAGGCATACTTGGGAAAAGTAACAAATACAGGTTGCTAGGACACCGAGAAGAAAGTTGTTGCCGTTTCTCTATTCTTTCACATGCTTCTCGGGGGCCGACTGGGTATGTAGTCAGTCCTCGCCTCTATTTCACAGTTTAGGCAAGGAAATTGTTCACATTTGACAGTTTCAAGCCTCCTTATTAGCTGGAAGTGTTATTAAAATGATGATTGCGACCACACGTTTAGTAAAACAGACTCGGGAGAAATAAAACATTAACGGTTCCTTAAAAGTGCGGAGCCCGTGACTCCGTTCAGTTTGTCATCTATTTATCTAATGACTCCTTCACAGTTTAGACAGAGAGGTAGATTCTGTCCATTTCTGTATGCCTAAAAAAGCACAGTGCTGCCATAACCCTAATCACCTAATTGCCCTGCCCTGCCTCATTAGAAAACAAGCCTAACTGGAAAATCGCCTTAAGTGGCCCAAATTAATGAAAGCTTCACGTCTGGTGCTGAGTCATCTAAAGGCTCAAATCGGTGCGACGTCACCACAAAGGAAATGGTTGCTCCATAAACTGTCAGTGGTCATTTGAGTAGCCGTGTAGAGACTGACACCCTGAGTGCTTCACTGTACAGGTCAAGGTTTTCACCATGGTGTTGCGTGAGCATTGAGTTGGCCCTTCCTTTGTCATGCTTGGGAGAACAGTGAAATTAATGTGTTCACATTCGAAACACTTCGCTTTTCGTCGACTTTCGTCCACAAGTTGATGCTGGCCAGCTGGCTCATGAGGGGTGGGCTGTCATTTAAGACTTCAGAGGTTGTTTGATCTTCTGCGTTGTGCTGCCATTTTTCTTTTGGTGGTCAATCTCGATTTGCAATTCTGCCAATATCTGTATTTGATACCTTCCCATGTGTGATTGGGTGTTAAGTCATGTTTCATGGATGTTTTAACATTCATGTTGGTCGGCATGACCAACATGAATGGTCATGTTGGCATCGTGTCAAAGCCTTGCCATTAAGCAAGGCTTTGACCCCTTGCTTAATGACTCCATCCACGCTGTTCAGTAAGCAGCCCAGTCCACCATGACACTTGTAAACTCTCTGGTCTTGTGGATACAGTCAATCAGCACAAAGGAAAAATAAATGGCAGTTCTAGATCGGCTGGCTTGCAAACTCCTGCCAATCGGATGTGAAGTAGCATTGCACAGAGGTATTTCATCTTCCAAACAGTTTAGGTATTTTGGGTGTAATGCTGTATTAAACAATTCGCAATAGCAGCTTTTCTGCATATATTCTGGAATCTGTATCTTCACAGATGGCCTTGCACATAAAGTCCCTTGTGGTTTTTACAACATGAAAAAGTTGAAGAGGTACAAGTAATCGTGGCAAGCAGTGTAAATAAAGAATAAATACATAAAAAGAATATCAAGACACAAAACGATAAGTACAGTAATTTTAAGGTATTTGCCAATGTTAATGTATTGTATGAGTTTCTGACAGTACATTATTGATATGCTTCACATGGCACCTTATAAACTTAAGGTGACCTGCTGTTTTTTTGTTTGTTTGTTTTTTTAATTGGTGGCTTTCTGATTAAAAAAAGTAATTTTCTTTCTAATGAAGAAGATTTCCCTCCTAGCCTCCCTCTGTATGTCCATCCAGTCTGGCCACGGCTCCGGCTCCCCGGCCAAAGACTGAGGTTGGGGTGATGAGTTTGGCACAATAAGGAATCAGTAACACCCATCATTTCTCTACTATCAACACTTCAGTCTCCCACAGAGAAAGTGCAGTGAGACGGGAAGTGAACGGTAAATGCTTTCAAAAGATGAGAGACAGATGGTTGGACTACTGGAGGGAAAAAAAAACCTCACTACCATTCAATTATATTTTTAGGCTTTTAAATGAATGTTTTGTTGTTTTTCTTTATTATTTATCTGAGTTGAACGTCTGGCGGGTTGCAGAGTGTAAAGCAGGTCCTCCCACAGTTGCTAACTATGGAAAGATGTTAGCATCTAACATAAAAACTGAACTCGATAGGAATCTTATTGAAAATGTCAGCATTTCAGATGGTTGAGAAGGAAATACACCATCATCATTAAATGTCAACTATTAGGTTTAACGTTACGGGAAACTGTAAAAAAAGACTAAAATGAAATGTACTCATGTACTGCATGGCTTTATGGCTTTTCTTTTGGTTGGATAACTCAGCATGGTTATTCTTTTCAAAGCTTGCAGACAGACATGTTACCAGAATGACGACCTAAAATGTCTCAAAATAAATAGACACACAGTGTGATGATGGGATGTTTTAGTGAAACTTTGATTCAGTTTAAAATAGAGATGTCAAAAGATCTTGTGGCATAAAAACACCTCAATATGTTCTTGTTGACATGAAGTCTGTTTTGTGATGTGAAGTTTGTCAAAATGAACCTTGATGAAGCGTACGAGTCCTTTATAGGAAGGAGGGTTTTTTTAGGTTTAAACTCTATCCATGTATCTTTGGGACTCTTATTGTGAAGTTAAAAGGGAAAACTTCCTGCTTTTGATGTGTTTTATTTACACATTCTGCTCACATTGCATATAAATCTGGCTGATAGGCCTTGTTACAACAGCAGGGATGAAGCGTCTTTTAGGCATTAGCCCTGCTGCAGATTTAGACAAACCTAGTTACAGTGGATCATAGTGGAACCTCTCTGTGGATTTTTCTGTGGAATGTAACTCAAAATTACTAGCAGAACATTGAGTCAAGGTTTCCACTGTACATATGCATGCATCTTAAGATATGTGTTGGGTCAAGACTGCTAAACTTGGCAGCTTTACATGTTTTTTGAAGTGGTTTCAGGTATTCAGACATTTCAGCTAATCATGTGGTCCCCAACTCTGGTGAATACTGAGAGCCCACCGTCCTCAAACCTGGACTGACTCATGGTTTGATTACAAATTCTTTGAGAAAAAACAAAACAAAAACAAAAAAAACACCTAACCCACCATCATGTCTCATCTCGCCTCATGAGAGGAATGTATTTTTCACATCTTAGTTTCAAGAATACACAAAAAAATATCTAACAATGCAATGACTTAAGACAGGGTTGTCCAAAGTGGGTCCTGGAGGGCCGACCTCCTGCATGGTTTAGTTCTCTCCCTGGTTAAACACACCTGGATCAGATGATGGTTCGCTAGAGGCCTAAGAACAACACTGACCTGCTGAAAAGGTTGTTGGTGCCACCAGGGAGAGAACTAAACCATGCAGGATGCCGGCCCTCCAGGACTGACTTTGGGGACCCGACTTTGGTTTGCAGCTTCTGTCTTGGTTGTTTGTTGACGACTGTGTAGCTTTAGCATTTTACGATTAAGTCTGGCTGTTTGTGGGGTTTTTTCTCGTTATTTATCTACTTTTTTTTTATATATATATTTCTCAATCATTTCAAAAATATTTAAGCCAAACTCTTATTGTAATACATTATTTTGTCTGTAACTCTCGTGTCCCTGGGTTGTTTGTCATTTCTACCCAACCTTTCAGTGAATCAGTTGAAGCTAAGGGTCGAAGGTCAACATCAGGATAGTTCTTCAGTGTGACTGGCTTGTGTTTGTTTTTAAGATGTGAATTTTGTATTCATGTAACTACAAATGAATTAAGACTTACTAAAATAAATACTTTTCTGTTAATCCTCTTCTCCAGTTTGTGCTTTGATCAGTTATGAAGTTCTATTAAAAATGTGGGAGTTTCTTTAATATTTAATGTTTCCAAAAATGATTATGGTTAAAAAAAATGCCTCAGGTAATAACACATTGAAAGAAGAACATTTTATTAAACTCATAGTTACAGCACTTAAAGATTTTGTGTCGTGGACCATTAATAATAAAAACAATAATGAAGAGAAAACAAATCTGGCTTCTAACTATTTATTCTGACATTTTGTTTTGGCTCTTGAATCGTCAGAATCTCGTCTCCAGCCAGGCACCAGAAACCTTCAACATCAGGTTGACAGGAGAGTCGAGCTAAGGAAACAGAAGAACAAATCTGAGAAACACAGAGTCCAGCACACGTCATTAAATCCTGAAACTTTGCTGAGATGTCTCAGCAGCTTTACCTGCTACATCCAGAGTAACGGTGTCCAGTGAGGTCCATCTCCCCGGCGGTTGGTTTGTCTCAAACCTGAAGTCATACTGGCCCACATCGCCCAGCTTCACAGCTTGAATCTGAACTGAGCAGCTGGAGTAGTTTCCCCCGGTGTAGCTAGAATGCAGGCAGCACTTCAGTAACGTCATCTGACTGTAACAGTAACAGCCGTTGCAGTTTTTCTCACCGTGTTCGCCTGCGACAAGACGGGCTGATCTGGTTGGGGTCGGTGAGCAAACTCCCAGAAACACGGAACCACATCAGGCGCCTCACAGTGTGACCTGGGGAGTTTTACACAATGTTGTTGTTCACTCAAACATATCCTGAAGCCGTAAACAACAACATATGTATACTGATACTGTACCTTATGACATACACCAACACAACATACTATTAGAGTGAAATGAAAAAGAAAAAAGAAAAATCAAACTTTTCAGATTTCTTATACCAAAACAAAAGTGATAGAACTTTCCTGCTACTCCAAAATATTCAAATATTTAGTTTGGGTCTGTTACATAAAAGCCCAACAAAGTACATTTACATTTGTTTTCACAAACATTTGAACCGTCCGTCTAGATCAGTGTTTCCCAACCCTGGTCCTCAAGGCACACTGTCCTACATGTTTTACAGGTTTTCCTGCTTTAATGTGCCTGACTCAATTGATTGCAGTTCAACAAATGCCTGTTAATCAGTGATCAATTGAAATCAGCTGGACTGAAGTAAGGAAATATCTAAAACATGCAGGGCAGTGTGCCTCGAGGACCAGGGTTGGGAAACACTGCTCTAGAGAAATGCAAAATGAACAAATGATCAACCTGAGGGGTAGAATCACTGTAGTTCCTGCACACACACGCACACGCCCACACACACCCGCACACACACACACACACATCACTCTCCTGGAAAACCACACACTCCACCTGCTCTGAGTACCTAGAAGACACAAACGCTTTGCATCTTTCAATTGTCAGGGCTCTAATTTAGGAATCTATGCACACAAAAAAACAAGTAACAAAACATTTGAAGGAAACGAATACATAATGTTACAGTAAAAATCATGGGAAACACAAGAGGTTAAGCTATTTAAATCTCAAGAACTCACCCTCAGAGTGTCTGCATCAACCTCAGCCAGTCAGATGAACACAGACACTGCAGGATGTTTTTGTCCCTGACGGTGACGGAGGTGAGGAGGTTCTATAGCAGGGGTGTCAAAGTCAAATGGACGGAGGGCCAAATAAAAAATTTAGCTACAAGCCGAGGGCCGGACTGATCGAATGTTCATTGAGATTTTTTTAAATGACGCATTTGGTCTAGTGCAGCGGACCGGCCCAATCTTGATTTATTAATCTTTATTAATCTTTATTAATCTTCTCGCGGGCCGGATGTGGCCCGCGGGCCTTGACTCTGACATATGTGTTCTATAGCGATGAGGGAGGATCAGTGTTTGGCGTCTGTCGGATGGGAGGAGGGGGGAGGCGGATGGGTGAGTTTGAAAGTGATCGGCTCCTCATCCGTCGTTGTTTGACCCGTTTCCACTGTTGCTTTTTATCCCACTTCTCCATCTGAATCTGCCTCAAAAGATGAGCTAAAAGAAAGAAATTGTGACATCCATGTGACAGAAACAGTTTCTAAGTTTCAGCTCAGCTTTCCACAGCTATATTTGAAATGATTAGTCATGTTGTGTAGATAGAAATGTTCTTACTTTTTTTTGGTCAACAGGGTTCTCTCATCTTCCTCCACCTGACTGGTGGTGTTGAAGGTGGAGGTTTACAGGAGGAGATCCAACCTGGGATGATCAGAGACATTATTGATGTGCAGAATCTGAATCTGGGGTCAGAAACCAATGCTGGCTTCTCTACATTGTTTCTTAAATTGTTTAATATTCAACATCTGACTTATAAACAGGTGAAATTTCAACATAGGATTTCACGGCAGTGCTTGGTTTGTTATTGAAGGACCTACTTCACATGATCTCTGTCTCTTTATTCTGTGTCCTCAGGTGTCCCCTTGCTTCATCTCGGGATTCCCAGCAGGATGTTTTGTGTCACTTTGTGTCTTCTCTCTCCTGATTGGTCCAGTGCTGTCGTTTTGTCTCAGTGATGCTAGTGAACCAACACATAATCAGACACACATTCCTTAATTTCTGTGTAAATAACAGATCACTCAGGCATCTGGTCAGGATGGTGAGGTGTTTTGGTCACGTCCCATCGGGCGGAGGGACACGCTGGAGGGACTATGTCTCTCGGCTGGCCTGGCAACGCCTTGGGAGGGAGGGAGCGAGGATGGATGGATGGATGGATGGATCAGACTTTCTGATCAAGTCATAATCATTTCCTCACCATTTATAAAATCTACTATAACCAGTAGATCAGCAGGTCCTCTGCTATATTCCTGATCCTCCTTCCATCAGCAGTTATCTGCTGTTATGAAAGAACTCAGTCAAAATAAAAAAATCAGACAAAACAAAAATGTAATCTATTTTAAGTCTTTAAAATAGATTTCCTATTTTAAATTGGAAATAGATTTGAATATTGACCTTGACATCCTCTTGTGTAAAAGTAAATGTTCTTACTTTTTTGTTAACGGGGTTCTCTTATCTTCCTCCTCCTGACTGGTGGTGTTGAAGGTGGAGGTTTACAGGTGGAGCTGGTCTTCTGCTTTAATTGTTATTCAACTCAAGTCATGTGACATGAGTTGATGTAGAAATGAAATCCAATGAAAAGACAACAGGGTTAACAAATAGAATATACATGGACAGAAGAAAGAACAATTTTGAAATTTTACTTCAATTTCATCCATATTTAAAATGAAAATAAGTTTTCTTACTTTTTTTGTCAACTGGGTTCTCTTATCTTCCTCCTCCTGACTGGTGGTGTTGAAGGTGGAGGTTTACAGGCTGAGGAGATCCAACCTGGGATGATCAGAGACATTATTGATCTGAGAACCTGGATCAGAGACTAGTTTTGGGTATTTTTTTAATGTCTATTCTCTGCTTATGATCTTTCTGTGTTGTAACACATGAACAAGCTATTAGCCACATAAACTATTTGTTTCATGAGATTAATAGTTTATCTACATAAAACTTTACATGCTCTCCATTTCCTTTCCTTCGATCCTGTTCTCTAGGGTCCCTCTGAATAAAAGCTCTTAATTAAATCCCTCAATCATAAATTCTGTCTATGTTCTCCTTTGTCTTCTAATTTCTTATTGTCCTGATGCTTTAATTTGGTTTCTGATACAAAGTATTGCCAGGCAAGCATTCCTTACTAAATGTAAATTTTAACTCTACATCGTTGAACACTTTCTAAATTACTAATAGTGAAATTCTATTTTTATTTAGTAAAGCTGATGGTCCCCATCACCAGCAGGAGGCAAGTAGTATCATGTGAATGTGGAATGCAAAACTTACAAGCAGTGTGAAAAACAAGGGGTCCAGAAGGACAGGAACCACACGGACGACGACAAAAGGATCCAACGATGAGCATCTAAAACCTGAAAGATTAAAAACTGGGAGACTCGATTAGTAGAGGAATGGGATAGAATAATTTATTATATTGGAGAGCACCGTGTGGGGAAGAACCGCTATTACACCCTGAAACATGGGGGGGTTGAGAGAAAAACACAAAGATGAAGAAAACCCGATGCAAGGCGCTGCCTAATGCTTCCTCAGTCCTTCCAGAATCCTTGACAGCTAAAATGATAAACTAGCAGTGGGATAAAGAAAAGCCCCGGTGCAAGACGCTACCAAAGGCTGCCTCAGGCTTGCTAGAAAGCCATTAGCTTCAATAAAAAAACAACAGAGAAATGATGATGTTCTAATGTGACTTCCCTAATAGGTCTTCAGTTTTTACAGATCCCAATCTAATCAGAGTCACTTGACAAAACGTAGCGAGGTCTAAACCACACGTGTCTGGAACTCTCTGTTTCTGTAATTCCACCAGATGTTGAAGGTGTTGGTTCCTCTTCCATGTCCCCTTCAGTCTTCATCCAGAAACAGACGTCAGGGGATAACATCGTTGGATTTTCACAGTGTGTTGATGGTGAAGGACTGAAAACACGGGGAGACAAAATGGGATCTTCACAGTGCTTCAATGGTGAGGGACTGAAGTCAGGAGATGAGCGAAAAGGGTCCTCATACACCGTACCTCGTAAGGGACTGAGGACAGGGGATGACAGACCAGGATCCTCACACAACGTCCTTGGTGAGGGACTGGGCACAGGGGATAACAGAATGGGCTCTTCATATTCTGTCTTTCGGTAGGGAATGAACAGAGGGGTTGACGGAACAGGCTCGTCCTCCCATTCTTTACCATATCTCCATGCAATCCTTCTGCCGATTCTTCGAAGGACCTCATTCCAGCTGGCATCGTCACTGTATTCGGTCCTCTTGGCGGCAAGCTCCTCTTTAGCAACAGCATCCTTAGTCCTCTTGGCAGGGGGCTGCTCTTCAGCATCACTGTCCTTCGTCCTCTTTCCGTTTATGCCAGTCACTGATGTCACATGAGCCACGTCCTCTTTCAAACCTACCTGATGACTAGGCTTTGCAGCATCCACCTTCAGTGTAGTTCTCTTGGCGCGACCAAAAGTGAAAGAAGCCACTAAATTTTGCCAACTTTCCAGAGGTTGTGGGGAGGTACTGATAGGACTGGAGTCCTCTGGACGCAAATTGGGCTCTTGCTTTTTGTCAAGTTCGTATGTGAATTTAAAGCTGGAAGGAAGCACGGTACCAAAACTAAGCTTTGATGGTGGGTCGTCCTCCTTCGCAACATCCACCTTCTCTGTAGTTCTCTTGGCACGACCAAAAGTGAAAGAAGCCACTAAATTTTTCCAACCTTCCAGAGGTTGTGGCGAGGTATTGATAGGACTGGAGTCCTCTGGACGCAAATTGGGCTCTTGCTTTTTGTCAAGTTCGTATGTGAATTTAAAGCTGGAAGGAAGAACGGTACCAAATCTAAGCTTTGATGGTGGGTCGTCCTCCTTTGCAGCATCCACCTTCTGTGTAGTGCTCCTGGTGTGGCCAGAAGTCAAAAAAGCCCCTTCCTCTTCCAAACCTACCTGACGATGTTGCAAGGTACCGATAGGTCTGGACTTCTCTGGACGCAAAATGGGCTTTTCCTGTTGGCCAAGTCCAGATGTGAATTCAAGTGAAGTACAAGGAGTCATGTCTTCTTGAGGCTTCTGAGCCACACCGATGTCTTGTATGTATTTGAAATTTGGGGGAAGAATCTCAAGCAGCTGTGATGCAGCATCGGCACGGTATACTGTTGGACTACTGTCAGCGGAGCCCAGCTGATTAATCGTCAAATTCAGATGTTTCAATGACTGCTTAAGTACTTCTATGCCCCACAGGAATTTAATGTTTGGTCGAAGGACCTGGACAACCCGAAGACGGGATTTAAAGTCATTCTTGTCTTCATTATCAACCTCATCTTTATTGGAGGTGGTAGTAGAGCTACGACTGGAGGTGGTAGTAGAGTTACCACTGGAGCTGGTAGTAGAGCTACCACTGGAGCTGGTAGAACAGTCCACAGACTGTAGAGGTGACCTACACCTCGACTCCTCTCCATTGGCTTCATTTAACCACACCTTACCATGATCCTTACCATTGTCTGGATGTCCCTCCAACATTGGGGATCCATCTGCTGGAAGCGCCATGGTATGGGCTGTGAAGAAAAAAAACAAAGCAAAAAAAGCTATAATTCAGTATCTTGACCTCCAAAGGAATGTTTAGAAGGAACACTGAAATACCAACAATACAACTACCCAGGTTTGTGAATGTGTTTGTTTTTCTTGAATATATTTAATGAACAATATTATTGCTATGCCAGATGTGATTAAACAACAAGGATGGGAATTAGGAGATAAAATAAATAAAGCTGATCTTTAGTCACACAAAACAGCAAAAAACACAATTTTACATAAAAAAGACAGAACACACTCTAAAATTCAATGATCAAACATATATAGACCATCACCACTCAGACAAACAAACTTGCAGCTTCACCTTGGTACCAATCAATTATTAAAGACAACAAGCCCATCCTCACTAATCTTTGATGCTACAGGTACATTTTACATTCTTAATAATAGCCAAGGATAAGATACGTGATCCATTCATTACTATTATACTTCAAAAGTATCAAAACCTTAATTATAGCTACTTAAACTAGATTCCTTTGAGCTCCATAACTTTTCACAATCACAGCCACAGCTACTCTGAAACCCCTCAGTACTACCTTCATACTCCCATATATAGCCAACAGCAGAAATGTACATGTATAAAATTAAAGGTTTTATAGATGTAGACCTTTTGAAGCAGGGATCTAAATAAACTATTTAGAAATAATACAGGAGAAATATATATCTAAAATCTTTTCTAATATTCAAGTATTAAGGTTTTATTTCAAGCAACGTATCCAAGGAGACCAAATGTGTTTTTGAGGCATTTTCTGAAACCTGGACCAGGTTTACTTCTTATTCCAAAGATCTGAATAAAACAAAACAGATCTTTTAAAACCAGAAATGACTTTTTAAACCACATAAGCAGTGTTTATGTGTTCCACCAATATTTTAACTAACAAATGAATCACCACTGGACTACCTGAAACTGAATTCCTTGTTTTTCTAATGAATTTTAACATTCACTGTTAACATCAAGTAACTTCCACTAAAATGGAGTGGAACGAAACACTGTCTTTCTGGTCTTGAGTAAATAATTTAGTTACTTTGTGAAATCAACAGGCACACATTGATTGTTTTCTAAAGTTTTTTATAAGGATAAAAATGTGTGTTGTTATTTAATCAATGTATCCATGGAGACTACATGTACCACATTTTTCAAAAAGCTGTTTCCAAAACTTCTTTCAAACCAAAACAATTGCAGCCAGCCTTACTGGCATTTTCCAAAATTTCAAATAACTAGCAGACATTTATAGTTTTAGTGTTCATGTTAGCGACGGGATTTGAGACCTTTGTTAATCACACACAGAAACACATCTGCCATCCCGTTCTGTTGAGACCAGGATGATATGAAATAAATTTTCCGGTTGTGTTCAGTCTATCCGGTCACCTTTGTAAATACACCTTCAGCGCTCTTCCCCACTGTTCGCTCTGAACCGAAAAGCTGCCGTACTCCAGGCATCGCGCCAGTCATTTTAAAGATGCTTATTGGTCCCCCGAAAAATGACAAAAGACCCAGACATTATCATCAATAAATAAAATCCTCCCAGGCGGCCGAACTTGAAAACTGCTGCTAACACTTAGCGTTCGTCAACAACTCAGTAGGAAGTGAATCTCTGTTCTTCGTTAATAATAACCCGGCCGGAACTCGGTTCATTAAATAGGCTAATAAAATATAATTTAACGAAGCTTCAAGGCAGATAAATTTCCTCGAGGGATTTTAATAATCGAGGTCCTCGAATCCCTCGAGGAATCGTTTCAGCCCTAATTAAAAATAGTAGAAAAATGATTTTAACCTTCCAGCTGATCACCCTGCTGGTCCTTCTCCTGGCCAGGAACCACAGGTTTGTTAACCACAGGCTTCTTCAGCAAGTTTTGCACAGCAGACTTCTCGACAAGCTCAAACCTTCCGAGGCTTTAAGTGCTCCTTCAGGTGTCTCTCTCAAAAGTCCCGTCGCAAAGGGAAAGATTTCAGAAGGTCAGGGTCATTTATAAGGTTGAGAACGCTAACGTCGTTTCCATGACTTTCATTGACGAACGCGCACGCACTGGTGCTACACACTCGTGTACAGTAGGTGGCGGTATGCACCTTAAAGTTGCTTGTTATCCTCCATAATATAAAAGAAGAAGTAGCCGCACCTTTGCGTAACGTCGGTACGGCATTTTTTTTCGCACACGAAAGACACAATGTACCTTACCACAGGGGCCATTGTGGTAACACTGATCTCCATCATTGGCTGGATCATTTGCTGATCCCCATTCTACGTAGTAGCGCGGCTACAACGTGAGTGGCCGTCTCACAAACACAGGCTTCTTGTTAGCTAAGTACAGCATAATGGCAGCGCTGATACAACTTCTACACCTTGAAGCCTGTCTTCTACACAGTCTTACGTTAGCTAAACAGATCAATATGCAATGTGTGTTGTAGCTGACATACACTAAAGGTTTTATTTTAGCAGAAAACGCTTTGGACTAAACTGTTACTCATGTTAGCCACTCTAGCACCAAGTACAGCTAGTCAATCAACCATCGCTGTGTTCAGGGAAGCGCTGATTAATTATCGAGAAATAAATATCAAGCCTGGAAACTTGATATCGTAACGGACTTAATGTTATGTTTTTAACCTAATCTTTGCTCGTCTTGCAGGGCGCAGGCGGTTGCCACGGTAACAGGTGTGCTTAAACTACAAAAAGAGAGAGAGAGAGTAAAAAGGTAGGAGTGGTTTTGAGTTGATCAAATTTTACCTTTGTTTACCTTTGCTGTGGCGCAAAACAGCCGGTAGTTAATAAACGTTGAACTAATTACCTCATTCCTTTGTGAGTTTACGTCATTCACAACAAACATCAAATAGAACAAATATATTTCATAAACTTTTAACAAACAAATGGCTTCTACCGCGGTAATTATGTGAAATTAAATTAATTATATCCCAACTTCAGAAGATTTGCCTTTACCTTTACAGAACTCTTTGGTTCCTCCTATAAGTCTGTAGCTTCTCACATTGAGGTCATCAAACCAAATTTCAGATCTACCATAACTGACTGACTGACACCTGTTGGCCTCAGGTTTGCAACCAGCTTGTGACTGAGAAACCAGTAACCTCCTCCCAGATGATGACATGAACTTGTTAGTTCCAGTGTCCATTGTAGTAGCCGATATATTGTGAAAATCCGGTAGAAATGATGCACTAATCCAGTCATGTTTTCATAGAAATAACGGGCCTGGAGGCTTTGTTTGTGAGACTTGCGGGCTCGGGGTCAGTTGTGGGCGGAGCTTGGTAAGGTCCATTGTTTCTTAAAGGTAAGCTAAATATTCAGACATGACAATTGTTTCGTTGGAATTTGTGTTTTTTAGTTTGTGACTTCAGCAAGCGCACAAAATTTAACCCATTTCGAAAGGAAAATTCACCAAACTCAATGTTCCGCCATTTTGCCAAATCTAGGCAAATGGGTAAATTTGAATCCTGTTATATTTGGTAAGTTCTAGTTGCTTTTACAACTAGAACTTACCAAGTATTAATAATACTTGTATAGCTGTATGACTTGAAATATTGGCGATGTGTGCATCTAAAAAGCCAACATTGCAAACTGCTAACTCCGATGGAAACAACTTTGTTCCCTCACAAAGTTGTTCATTACGTCGTGGAAATAGTGCGTTTTCTGTAAGACTTCCCTCAAAATAAAAAGATGTAGTTTTTAATCCAACATAAATGCAGAATGTTTTCAAATATTTTATATAATTTATGGTTTCATCATGACTGCTGTGTAGTTCGTCAACGTTGCAATAAAGTGTTGCTAGGTAAGGCTAAACTTTGGAGAGGGAACACTAAAGAGAGTGAAAAGAAAAGTCCCCTTGGGCATGTTTGACTAGACCAATAGCAAAGCCACGTTGCAAATAACCAACAGGGAAACGGATTCTGGCCCGCTCGCTAGCTCAACAGTCTAGCTTGGATGAAGTTTATACAACTGAGAGAGTTAACGTTTTCAGAGTGATAAATGTATGTTGAAATTTCACCTGTTTATGAGTCAGATGTTGAATATTAAACAATTTTAGAAACACTGTAGAGAAGCCAGCATTGGTTTCTGACCCCAGATTCAAATTCTGCACATCAATAATGTCTCTGATCATCCCAGGTTGGATCTCCTCCTGTAAACCTCCACCTTCAACACCACCAGTCAGGTGGAGGAAGATGAGAGAAACCAGTTGACCAAAAAAAAGTAAGAAAACCTATTTTTACCCAAGTAACAATTTTAAGTATGGATGGAATTGAGATCAAATTTCAAACTTTTTCTTTTTTCTGTGGATGTATATTCTCTTCTTTTTTTTTTAACGCTCAGCATAATTATATCAAAAAACAAAACAAAAAAACCCCCAGTGTAACTTGTGCCTCAAGCTAAGCTAGCTCTTTTAATTTTCTAGTAGTCTAATCTAATTGGCTCATGGCTGCAGCATCGGAAAAATATGTAACTGTTAAAAAGCGAGAGTATATTTTTTCAAATCTATTGTTTCACTTTCTAGAACGCAGTGTGTCGAGATCAACTAAGTTTCTTTTCTTGTGCTGGTGAGGCACTACGGCGGATACCCCCCTTATTCACATTTTAGTATTTTATATGTGGAACAAGACTCCAAATTATGTGTGGAAAATTTGTGATTTTTTTTCATAGAGCATATCTAAAATATTATGAAGAAAATGCAGATTGAGGTGCTGAAAACCAGAAGAACAATGCAAATGGTTGGCCTGCTATTGCGAAGCAACTAATCCAGGAGCGCTGTTTATTTATGACAGGGCTGATGTGAGTGCATCTTTAAAAACGGTCCAGTTTCTTCTTACCAGGCAATATTCCTAAGCGAACATTTCAAACGTAGTGTCCCAGTACCGTTGCAGTAGCTCGAACCACGGTAAGGTTTTGAGCAGCGGTATGTCTTGCCTGTACTTTGAGACTAATCAGTTTTGAGTACAGATGACGCCACCTCCACACCACCCTCCAACAGCTCATATGTTAGGTCCTTCATGCCGCCTCCCCCTGCTCGTATCTAATTCACTGACTGCATTCAGTGTCTCCATCACTGCCTGTCCAGACGCTCTAAAGTAATTCAAGTATGCCTTGTTTGATTTGGGTCAGGGCCTTTCAAAACTAATACCTGTAAGCCTTATAATACAGTAATTTGTAGCGGCTGGGGTAGGAGAACGTGGATTTATCAATAACGGAGCTTATTGAGTTTTGATTTTTGGGGTTTTAGCAGGCAGACGAGGGGCACACTGATGGGTTAGGTTAAACGGGGGTTACTCAATAAGAGGGTGGCTGTTATTCCAAAACTGAAGCAGGGGAACTTATAGCGTGTCTGTGAGCAGGCACTGACAGCCTCGTAGACTGACACTCTGTGTATCTCCCAAGGGGGAAATAGGTAGAAGACATACATGCAGCCACATATATGTGCACAAGAAAATGTAGGTATTTAGTCTAGTACACGAGGTTTATAAAAGCCCTACTATAATTTACCTTTTATCTATTAAGCATTGACTGTGTTTATTTTACATGAAGGAAAGGAAAATGAAGTATTCTACAGGTAAAAATGTTAAGAGGCATGGATGAGGTAAAGGGCTGAGTATGTCTCAAGCATTTAGCAGCCTCTCTCTGGTTTAGTCCCCCAAAATCGTCGTGTTGTTGTCAACAGATTTAGATTCAGCTCCGATAGCTTAACTGTGGATCTCTGGGCTGCTTCTCTGATTAATGCTCTCGTTGCCTCATCTGCCAGTTTTGGTGGACTTTCATGTCTTGGTAGGTTTGCTGTTGTGGTACCCTGAACATTGCCTTCCTACGAAACCTTGCTCCTGTGTTGCTTTTGAATTGGAGTTCCTCCAAGGTTTTAGTTTTGACAATGGCGGCGGAGAAAGTGAAGGGAGCCATTGGGTCTGTGTTGGCCATGCTTCCAAATATCGATGGATTAAGTCAAATGTCAGTCTGTGTTTTTTAAAGTCTGACTCCCCTCGTTCATCTTTTCACTCCTATTTACTTGTACTGCGGTCTTGTTGCTGACCGCAGTACAAGACTGCGCTACTGTGAACTAAGTTACCCTCCGAAGAGAGGCTTTTTGGGAAAAAAAAATAAATAAAATTGCGATACTTTTTCTCAAGGTATCGCAATACCTAAAAAATAGGTATTTATTTAGGGTTTAAACTGTCTTAAATCTTAACCAGATTCATGTAACTGATGTTTTCACTCCTGCATTTTTAACGAGCTCTTCCCTTGTGCTCTCTGTCATTCCACTTCCCTCTTGCTCTGTATCTTGACTCCAGCCGATTACGTCATGAACAAGAATAACTGCAGTTAGCCGGTAAAATACTAATCTCTCTCATAGGCCAAATGTCTGTCGTTTCTACAGCGCACCGCATATATCGCACATTCTTAGTCTACAGTCATATTTCATTAATTGTAGAAGGCTTCCAGCGGAAGATGATACGTGACGGCTCTAAAGCGTGTATTTAATGTACTTCCAAACTTTTTATATGGAGTACAACTAAATGCATATGTGCGCACAGAACCACAAACATACAGCCCACAAAGGGAATGCATTAGGTTTCCTGCTTACTGTCTCTGGGTCATCCGGGCTCCTGAGCCAGGAAAGTGGCTGCATAATGAGCAGCGGAGATGAAAGAAGCTCTCCAGGCAGCAGGAGGTACACTTCTTTGCATTGGGAAGCTTTCTTTTTCTTTTTTTGGGGGGGTGGGGGGACTGGGACTATCTAATTCCAAATCTCTGAGGACAAAACAGGAGCGGACACAGCAGATGGTAGTGATAAGATAAAACCACCTCCAGAGGGAACGAACGCAGGAACACATTTTGAATGGTTGTTTACCAGAAATCATTGCTACACTGGAAGATTTTCTTTTCTATATTTCAAAACTATTTAAAACTTGTCAAATGAATCAATTACAATGGGGAAAAGAAGTATTTGATATAGCATAGTAATTTTCCGAGTTTCCCTTCTTTAGCAGAATAGAGAGGTTTCTAATAGTTATCGCATTGTATGTTAATTTCAATTGAGACACGGAATCAACATAGATATCAATAAAACCACATTGTGTGATTTTCTTTTTTAATAACCAACTTGATTTTATTATATCAAAGAAGTATTTGATACAATAAAAAATGAAATTTAATATTTGGTACCAAAACCTTTTACAGTTAGATTTCCTGGTCTTCTTGACTAGGTGTTAACTAGTGACGTGCGGTGAGGTTCATAGCTGGTGAGGCACTGACGTCATCAGAATCAGATTTGCAAATAGATGCATAGATTGACAGCAGTTTACAGGTTATGTTTCACTTCTGCATCCTTACACATACAAACTGTAGCTCACAAAACACACATATTATCTCCTGCTTCGATTGAAAGTCCACTTGAGAAAACTTTTTTAGTGTTGTAATGTAGTCATCCATGTCGAAAGTCGGGATAAGCGAGAGGAAAAAAATCACTATCTCTATTATAATCTATCGCTGCACTTGACTTGCTTCCCGAATCGTTTAGCCTAGCTCGCTGTCACTTACTCGGCAGTCGAGGAGTGAACAAGACGAACGTCTGGGATCTTGAGCGCCCCCTGCCATGAGGCAAGAGAACTGCCTGCCTCACCTCGAACCTGTTCTCTGCCGTTTATAATCGCTCATTACACAAAACACGTTACACAAACACAGTTGGTGACAAAAAGCACTGTACATTATATACATAAGCTAAATTATTGGAAATAAGTTCACATATTAAATTAGTTTAAACCATTTTATTGACGCCGTACAGCAACATGCTCTCTCCGCTTAGCAGCCAGCGCAGAGCCAGGGGTTGCGCAATCCAAGGTGAGGCAGAGCTCGCTGCTGCCTCACCGGCATCGCTTCCAAGCATTTGAATGGGAAAATAAGAAAATTCAGCGATTTTGAACAAATAAAAATCGAAATTGGTGAAGCTACATGAAAAATAAATATTTTTTAGTGCAAACCACCGGATGAATATAACAATTTAAATTACTTTATGATTATATATTTTCTTTCTTTCCATGATGGCTGGTGAGGCACTGCCTCACCTGCCTCCCCTGACCGCACGTCACTGGTGTTAACACAGTGCAGCAGAGATTTAGGCCCACGTCTCCTTACAGATCTTCTCAAATTCTTTAAGCTTTCAGGGCTGTTGCTGGGCAACAGATTTTCAGCTCCCTCCAACTATTTTCTTTTGGGTTCTGGTCTAGTGCATGACTAGACCACTTCAGGACCTTGACATGCTTCTTTCCGAGTCACTCCTCAGTTCCTGTGACTGTGTGTTTCAGGCCGTTGTCATGCTGGAAGTTCCATCTTTAGTGTTCCTACAAAGACAATCAGGATGTTGTCCAAAATCTCAAAATATTCTATCCTGTCCATCCTTTCCTCAATATGGTGCAGTTTTCCTGTTCTCCTTGCAGAAAAACACCCACAAAGCACCATTTTACCATCCAGTACTTTCACAGTTGGGATGGTGTTTTTGGGACTGAACTTCTTCTTCCTCCGAACATAATGAGTGGAGTTTGTTCTAAAAAGTTCTACTTTGGTCCCAGGCCCCGTCTGGATCCTCCAGATGATCATTGGGAAGCTTCAGGTGGTCACGAACATGTGCTGACCCGAGCAAGGTGACCTTGCAAGCATGGCAGGATCTTAAAACATGATGGCGCAGTGTGTTACTAATGGTAACCTTGGTAACTATGGCGCCAGCTCTCTTAAGGTCATTAACCAGGTCTTCTCATTTCATTTTAGGCTGAATTAATTCTGGGCAGATTTTTCACTGTTCTCAAAATCATTGAGACCCCAAAAGGCAAGTTCTAGCAAGGAGTCTTTGCAATATCTCTGTAGGATCTAGGGAAATTTCATTGATTGATTGAAAATGTCTTGGTTTTTAAATTGACTGCATGGAAGAAGACAGGCTTTCTTAGTCGTCCTCCTGCTGCCTAGCTGGTGGCTCTGACCGATCGGTGGCAAAGTGCAGTGGAGCGGAGATGAGTGCAAAAGACTGAATGCAGTGGATTATGCTTCAGCTTTGCAGCTGATGTTGTCATAGGGCAAGTGTAGCTTTACAGACGAACGGCAAAATAGGTTTCCTTCGTAGCATCCATCCCTAATACCACTGCCTCCACCTTCCACCACCTGCCACTCACACACCATCCTCCTGCCACTCGACCCCAACCCTCACTCACCTAAGTGAGTGTCTTATATTCACAATTAAACAGGTACAATAACATTTTTTGGGGGCTATTTAAAGAAGGTACCTCAATTTCAACTTTCTATTTATGGCCATGTTATGGGCAAAAAGTAAAGAATTTTAGGGCATAGCAATAACAGAAAAACACATCTTAACATTCTAGATTTTAAAAGAATTAGTCATAAGCTGTTTTGTTTCCGCCTACCACACAGAAACCAAAGACAAGACGTGAAGTGTGTGGTTTTTAACCTGACCAGACTTTTGAAAGACACTTTAGATATCCTAGATGATTCCCAAAAGTAGCAGGAAAATTCAGTTTTAAACTATAACTAACTGTTAAGAGGCTTGAAAGTGTGACATAGTCGCTCTCTTTTATTGTCTAGCAATTCTGCAGGTTAATGATGGTTGGATTTTAGGCCGTATCCATTCAGCCCCTAACATATTCTACTCTCAGACCCTCAAAGGAAAATAAAACACCCTGACATATGTTTCCAAAATCCAGTTGTGACTGTGGTTGTGTAGTTAATTAGAGCCAATGTGGCCGCACTGTTAATCACCTCCATCCCAGGCCCACTCGCAGTTTGTTAATACTGGATCTGTGAGATTACCTAGGCTTAATGGACTCATTAATTACACTCACTTCGCTGTGTTTTTAATTAGTCATCTGTTCATGTAACAAATCAGTGGTTGGATTTTTTTATTTATTTATTTTTCTCCCTTTTGGATCGCCGGGAGCTCCAGCATTATGAGGCGTTACTCATAACACCAGCACTTTGGCCAACTTGAAAGGGAGAACAAATGATGTGTCGGAGACTGGGCAAAAAAAAGTGAGAGTGCAGAGCTGCGTGTCTGCTTTGTTTCTGCCAGGGTTGTCTTCGGGAATGGCGAGGCAGGCTCGAAGGGACCGGTGAACTTTTTTTCTATTTTTTCAGCATCCACAGATGTGTGTAAAGCTCGGTAACGCATAAGTTCTGGTTGCCGCTCTCGCATCGCTTAAAGTGGGACTGTTCTCATCAGTTGAGCATGAGTGGAAATGTTTTTCTAATTTGTATATTTTCTGAAGTAGAAACCAAAGAGCCGGAGTGTGCTAATTAGAGGCTGCAAAGTACTTCATCATGTTGGTCTCCGTATCAGGGTCACAGTGGAGGGAAAAGCTCCGGGTGTCGGTCTCGGCGAGCTCTTCTCCTCCTGCTGCCGCTGCTACTGCTCTCTCCTGCTTATGTTCTTGTTTGTTTTCTGCCGGTAATGGCAATCAGATGCCTTGTGTTTATGACAAGCCTGAATCATTTACATGTTGTCTAATCAGGTACATGTGGGCGTAAGGAGAAGGATTTGTGGAACCGTGGGAATGTTCCAGAATTAAGTGTTTTCTATGGGCTCAAAACAGGACCAAAAGCTGGCCAGAAACCTCCTCAGTTCAGTGGCTTTTGCTAATTTGATGACAAAAGGACGGCTATCTTCATGGTTACACCAGGACTTATGGTGGAGTCACACCAATTGCATCAGGCGCGTCTGGTTTACATTCAAAGTATATGTGGAGGCATGTTGATAGCGTGACCAACGCTGGAGCTGAAAAATCTGAACTTTCACAGTTCATCACGGAGCGTTGACCCTCACGTAATGCTGCATTTTCTGACGGGATCTCAGAGAAAAACAAAACTAATTGCTACAACCAATAAACTACAACCAACCAAGTTATGACTACAGAGACAAGAACTGAAAGGACCTTTGCTTGGCAGAGGATCAGCGAGGAAGTTGGAATGTCGGGTAACTTAGAACTTTCTGGATTTGAAAATATTTCCCCTCATTTGAGCTATCCAAATCAGTCGAGCAAAAACGACTGGTTCTGCTCTCGTCGCTACGGGCTACTGGTTGTAATATTTCTCATACAGAGCGCCATTTCTGCTCCACCCGGAACGTCTGCTTAAAGCCGCAGCATGCAACAATAGCAACAAAGATTTCACATATTAAAACCTTCGCTATGTCCAAACATGAGAGATAATTTATGAAAAAATAAATAAATAATAATCGATCTCCTCTCACTCCTCTCGTGTTCTGCAGAATTACTCCGCTCAGTCAGAAACAACCAATCAGAACCAGCAGTACTCAGCTGCTCTTAGGAAGTTTTCATTCAGTAACTTGGGATTGTTTATTTTAATGCAACCTGCATTTGACTTTGAATGAATGTTTCCATCTTTTACTAGATATTTTTTGATATATTCAGTGTTGTGAGATTTATTTGACTCGTATAATTTATGGTACAGAGAACTTTACTGTTAAATGTTGTTTAACTGGTTGCAGGTTTTTCAGTTGTTCTTTTGACTGAGTAGCTGTCAAAAGAGCAGCTACTCAGTGCCTGCAAGGTTGTTGCATGTTTAGGTTAATTAGGTGAATTTATTAGCAGATCATTTTAAAAATTTTGCCAGCTCACATAGTATCATTTGGAACTCGCGCGAAAAATAAACAGTCAATCCAGGCGATCGGCAAAGATCGGTGATCCTCAGAGATCGGCCTCCTGGGTGATCGGTGTCAGAATCTGCAGAAAAAAACCTGATCGGAGTATCCCTAATAAACATTGAATTTATGTAAATGAAATATTCAGGAAACGACGGAAGAGTTTGAAGGAAGCGTATGCGTATGTGTTCTCAATGCCCGCCTAATGCGACTTTTGATGCGTCTGACACACGTCCAGAGCAAAATGTCAAGCGCACACGCGTCAAAACTTGAAGCGTCGGACGCGTTTTTGATGCGCGAAACCTGCTTGGTGTTACAATGTGGTCATGTGTTCTTAGGGAGCGTTCACACCGTCCCGCTTTGATCAAATTCCAGGTACCGTAGTTTGCCTAGAATACCCGGTTTGTTTGGGGAGGTGCGAACGAGTACTCGAAATCCGAACACCAAAACAGTGAACTCTGGTCGGCCACTGAGTTGCAGATGGGTTTCCACATATCAGTTTTTTTTTTGTGGGCACTATAAAAGAACAGAGAACAGCATCAACACGTAAAGTGTCCTCTTTCGAACGTGCCAAGCGTCTGAAATATACTGAACTAACTGAAACACATAATTCTTAAATAAATACTGTAGTTTATTTTCATCAACCATGTCAAAGAAATCTGGCAAACCTACACAAAATAAGGTTTCTAAATATTTTCAAAAGCACCATCAATATGAGATAAAAAAAAAAAAATGCTTTGATTTATGATTGCCCACAAACCCAATGCCTCATTCTTGCATATCTTAACATGTTTGGAAATGTTGATTTAAAAAATAAATAAATAAGAAAAAAAAAAAATCTGACAAATAGTTAAAGGGTCCAGTGTAGATTTGATTTTCCAATAAAATTCAAACAGTCAGAACTGTTTTTTTTTTTTTTGTGTGTGTGTGGTTTTGATGGTTATGGGTTTGTCACGTTTCTGTGTTTATATTTCAGTTTTTAAGAAATGCATATATTACAAATTATGCACATCACCTTCTCATATTAGTTAAGAGTTTGGATACTGGCATGTAGCTATAATGGGCGAAGCCTTACCCACTCCAAAAACCACTGGAAAAAGTGTGTGGGCTGAGCCGTACATTCAGTCGGGTCTTTGTAACATTTTTTTTCTAGAACATGCCACAAAGAATGCATCCGCATTAAATAGATTTACCAAAGCAGAAGCATGTACCTACCAAGGAGTATTAATAAGGTTTGGAATGAAATCGGGGTAAACAAGAAACCTGATGGTGTGGCAGGGCTTACCCTCTTTAAACACTGAAGTGTGACTTTAAAGGTAAAGAGACGCTCTGAGTGTGAAGGAGTCATGTGTGGTCACTCCAGCCGCAGAGATTATTGAGAAATGACGGGCTTAGTCCTAAATGTGTTTCACATTTCCCGTTCTGACTGAAGTTCAATGAAGCTGATCTCCATGTTTCCACCAAGGTTTACCAAACTGTGGTTGAAATCTCCGCTAATATCTGAGCAAATGTAAACGGTGCTCTTGTTATTAAAACCATTGGCATATAGGGAGATAAATTCAGTCAACATCCTAGTAACAATATGTGTCCCCCAAAGACTGCTGTTCCATCAGACATCCATTTATAGGGAAATTTACAGACCAACAAGATCGGCAGACTGGATCTAAAACTTTAGGCCTTCTAACTTTATTCCTTTCATTGGACGGCCATGGATTTTAGAGTTAAAGCTCCAACATATTTGGGTGTACTGTGTGTATTCTGTGAGTCATACAAACTCTGCTCACACTGTCTGGATGTTTGAGATTTCACAGTCAAGCATAAATATTACACATTTCTTGTGACTGACTCCTTCATTTCCTACCCTGCGAATGAACACTAGTGAGGTCGATGAGCTCACTAGTGTCAGAAATATTGTTTTTGTTGTCCATCATTTTGACCGTAAAACAAAACGCCTGTTCTATTTTTTACCTGTCAAATATTAAATAAGGACATAGGCTATTCAGTTGCTTCACATTTTTTATGTGATTAAATTATTATTCACCGCTCTCACTTCCGCCTGAGTTGTTGACGAAAGCTAAGTGTTAGGAGCAGTTTTCACGTTCGGCCTGGGAGGATTTTATTGATTGATGATAATGTCTGGGTCTTTGTCGTTTTTCGGGGGTCCAATAAGCATCTTTAAAATGACTGGCACTTTGCTTGGAGTACGGCAGCTTTTCTCCTCCCGGAGCTGCTGCCTGGTGGCCGGTGTTCAGCGTGAACAGCGGGGAAGAGCGCTGCAGGTGTATCTATGCAGGTGAGTGGATAGACTGAACACTGCAGGCGGCTGCACATTACATGATTAACGTGAGTGTAGCTTTACGGACAAACCGGAAAATTAATTTCATGTCATGACAGTCTCAACAAATGGGTGGCGGAGCTCATCGTGGTGGCTGGTAGGTGTGTTTCTGTGTGTGATGAACAAAAGTGTCAAATTCTGTCGCTAACATGAACACAAAAACTATAAATATCTGGGCAAGCTGAGAGTTCATCTATTAAATTAACTGAAGATGAATACATAAACAAAAAGCTGGAGTGTTGAAATATTTTATAAGTGTATTTTTGAGCCTCCCTCTTTATTATTGAATTGAATATAATTTCAGATTCTTGTATAACTTTTCTTCAGGTTAACTTAGGAAGTGAGCTGTTATTGTTACAGGTTAATTTTCTAAGCCACAGAAAAAATTATTGTTAAGGAAGTTCAGCTGTGAAAAATTGGACTGATGTTGATATCAAGTAGTAATACTACTGTTATGTTAGATTTACTAATGTTTTATTATTTTTTTTTTATTTGATTACTTGATAAATTGTGAGAATAATCGCTAGATTACTCGATTACTAAAATATTTATTTACAACAGCCCTAGTTCTAACAAATCTTACCAGACCTGGACTGAACCCATTGGCATTGTGTCTGAGCCTGATCCAACCCCACTGATCAACTTTAATTGGAGGCCCAAGTCTGAAGTAAACTCAGTATATTATTTTAATTAAGATTTTACTGTTTTTACTTTGAGTCCACCATTTGAGTAGGCAGTGTAAGTGTAGGCTGTAGTTGCCACCATAGGTGGATTGACAAAGTAGTAATCAAAGGCTGTGAAAACCTGTGTAAAAGCGATTTCTTTGTTTTCTAATTTTAAGAAATTTACAAAGTGCTCAGAAACAACTAACTACATTGTCATAACGGGGTATTCTGTAAAATTGTGAGGAAAAAGACTAACTTAGTACAATTTGAAATAATGCCACAACATAACAAAATATGGGAAAAGTTAAGTTGTGTAAATACTTTTCAGATCCACTATATACCACAAATGATAGACAGCTATTAGACACCATAATAGATATTTCCAAAAGATTTGATTGCAATACCAAAAAAGCAGTATTGAGTAATAAATGAGCAGAGTAATGCAGTTCAAAGCTTCTCACTTGAATTCATTAGTGTAAACATATTTGTCTTAATTAAAAGCAAATCATCGAGAGCCACTGAGTTGTGGCTCTCAATAATAATTACAAGTTTATGAGGTGTGTAATCAAAGCCATTGAACAATAATCTACATGTTTATTTGTCTGGGTCAGTTTGAACAATGATTAAGTGCCAACAATTAGCCTAAAAACAGGGGTCATTTCAAAAGCTTAGCTGTTAGCTTCAGGTTAACAACCTGACTTTCATTTCTAAGGAAACAGAAACAAGAAACCAAGAACATTCCACATAGCAAGAATTCTAGTAAGCATACTTTAATATTTGTACCCTGTACTTGGTTAGAACATATATAGTGGAAACACAACCATTTATGGGGTTTCATTGTAGGCCAAAATTTTATTTTATCTATTCGCTTCCCTTGTCTTATGATTTTGTGGCAACATTTTTGGCTTCTGTTGCTGAATATTCCATAGACAGAAGCATCCATTATTATTTTTGTAAAGATTGTGCCGCTGTTTGACATCTATGTTCCTCTTCTGCGCTTTGTAGTCACAAACCGTTCATGCAGAATGCATCAGGACGATTGCGATGTTTCGTCATAAGATGTAATGAAAGGTTTGAAACCCTTCAGTTGATTTATATTCATTATTCCATTATCGCGTTCTGTCCTTTGAGGGTCGCCCGGTTTTGGACAAGGCAGGCGATCATTGGGTGATCACCCTGTGTTCGTCATCGGTACTTGTGTACATTAGTTTTGAATGCAAATTCCTACCTTAGTAGATACAATGTGATTTTCCAACTTTCCCTCGAAGTTTTCCAACCTTGGACATTAAGTGTGTCAAAGTCAATTTTAGAAAAACAAAGTACAAGCCTAGAGATTGATGGCAAAAATGGTTTCATTTATGTATTTTGGTCCTATTATGGAAGGTTATTTAGCAAGGGCTGGGAAAACTGGAAAAACTTGGTCAATCAACTCAACCGTCAATCACAAAACCAAACAAAATGCTCTGGAAACCACATTTGGCGCCTGTTCTGTTCAGATCATTCTCAGGCTAATTTCATGAAAAAAAGTTAACTTTTTCCACCTAAACCTATCTCTGTGGTACACCTGCTGAGAAAAATGGTTAACAAAACTCATTCGCACCTCCTGAAGACCTATTTTCCTGTACCAAAGCTTCAATCCCAAACGTCTAAGAGAATGTATGCCATACTTGTTCATTGATCTACTTTCTAAAAACCATTTACCTCCTGGCAACTCTATTTACTGTATGAATTACAGGGTAAACAAACCTAACCACATAGCATGATGCTTTTTAATCATTTCTGGCTTTTTCGTCGAGTAACAGTCTATCCTATAATCCATGTCAAGTGTCTCAAGCAACATGTTCATCTAAAGTAACTGCAGCAGTGAGGGTATAATCACTGCTGGCAAATGGAGAGAGTTTGGATTTTGGAAACACTTCAACGCCAAATGACCATCTTCTTCAAAAACTGCATCCTTGAAACCTTTTTTTCTTACCAGGTTATTCATTCTTTTACTTCTCTCCCCCTATTTACCAAACTGTGTCCGCCAAGTACGTTTCCATCAGCTTGCCATCAAGTTTTCCACAAACACGTAGATGTTAGGCAGCATTTTGGTTCTGTATTTCACTCGCTAATCCTGAAACTTAAGTTTCTAACTTTCATTTTCTTTACAGTAAATACTAAGCTTGTCTTCTTCCACTTTCTTAATTTTATGTGTCAGGACATCAAAGGTCTTAATAGATTTAAAAAATCTGAAAAGTGTGCCTTTCTTTGCATCAACTCCGATATCTTGTGTAATCAATTTCCCCCAGAAGTTCCTGATTTGCTTAATAAATAAGACAAAGACACACCAAAGTGTAAACTGAAAGCTAAGCAGACGGAGGCAATACAGCAAATCAGCCAAAAAAGAAGGGAAGAGTGGGTGACAAAAGAACGGCGAGTTAAAGAACCACTGGAGGAGGAAGAGAAGCAGAGAGCACAGGAACCAGCCTATTGAGTTTTATGTCATCTGGCTGGGTGTCTGGTCCATTTGTGGTTCTGTTCAGCATTCCTCAGCAGACCACTACAGGCCACAGAAGGCAGTGAGTCGCACAAGAGAGCAGGTGTGTGTGTGTGTGGGTGTATTGGAAGGTCTTTATTCAAACAGAGGCATGTTTATGCACCCATGTCTCCTTCGTCCCACTGCACTTCCACTAGGCACAGCATGTATGACAATTTTTTGTTGCTCTTCTTTCTGCTTCTGCCATTCTTTACAAAATTTCTGGAGTTAATCACAGCCGATTTGCAAGGTGGTTAGTAATTCCACAGACATGGTGGTCTTCAGCCACCTGCAGCAGCCCTGTAGGAAGACTCAACATTATCCACACTGCTGGCACTGCTGTGAGAATATTTAATGCCAGTTTTTCACTTTTTAACATGTGAAAATCCCAAACTTTACGTGTTTTATTCAGTTTATGTCATACACCAACATAAAGTAGGGTCTCCCCACAACAGGACTCTGCACGGTTAATGAATGGATAGATCTGGATAGGTCTGGATTTTGACTGGGCCGTGCTAATACATAAATATGCTTTGATCTAAACTGTTCAATTGTAGCTCCAGCTGTACGTTTAGGGTCACTGTCCTGTTGGAATGTGAACCGTTGCCTAGTCTCAAGTGTTTTGAGGCGTCTAGCAGTTTTTTTCCTACTTCCTTTTTCCTTTTATTTAGCGCCATTTGTTTTCCATTCAAATTGGACCAGATTCTCCGTCTCTGCTAAGGAAAAGCCCTCAACCACCACGCTTTATGGTGGGGAATTTTCTTCTAGCCACTTTTCTCTTCTATTATGACAACGGTGTACTCCAGATTTGTGGAATACCTATCTCTGCAGTTGGCTTCCCTACCTGAGCTGTAGATTTCTGCAGCTCCTCCTGAATTACCATGAGCCTCTTGACTGCTTCTCTGAATAATGCTCTCCTTGTCTGCCCCGACAGTTGTGACCAAACATTTTAAGTTAAAGCCCTAGGGGCGAGTCACACTAAACATCCCATAATGCACAACTCCCACTTCTCATGATTTAAGTTCAGGTTGGGGGTAGGGGGTGGGGGGTGAAGCTGTGCTTATTCTAGTGTCCGATGTAGCAATGCCAGTGTCTGACTAGCCATTTAGGAATAAACAAACTCAACCCAAATGTCTTCCCAACTGCACATTTTCTACGCCTTTTTAGGGCTCTTCACTAACTTGACGCAGAAAACTGAGAATCTCTCTAAACCTTTTTGTGAAGTTAACAACTCAGATACTTTAGCGAAATGGAACTTGTTGTCAATTAAACAATATCAAGCATTCTCCTAACAGAAAAGGGCAAAGCAAGGAAAAAAAACAAAATTTATCCAACAAATTTTGTTTTTAGTTCTGTGGTTTTCTGCACATTCTCTCCAAGAACAAACTGTGCTCGATTTAACCAGGCTTTCACCAGTTTATTACTTAACCTGTTAGGCTGCGTTTCAAGTTTTCGGACACTGCTGTGACTGAGTTCGACACCCTGGTTTAGGTAGATGGCCATGTCTTTGATCCGAAGGGTGAAACTCTTGATTTACCGGTTGATCTTATCCCTACCGTCATCCATAGTCATGAGTTTTGGTTAATGCTCGAAAGAACGAGATCGCGTTCAAAATGAGTTTCCTCTGTGGGGTGTCGGGATGGAGGGTGCCTTTAGAGATGGTGTCAGAAGTTTGGTCATCCACGAGGGGCTCAAAGAAGAGTTGCTAATTCTTCACATAGAAAGTGCAAACTGAGAGCAGTTTGTGCATGCATATGATTGTAATTTCATTGTCGAGTGGACTCATTGCCTACATTTCTCAGGACAAATTTCATAATTTCTCATAATCCTAATGGATAGTAACAAGTTCGATGAAACCCAGGCCGCCTAGCCTAGATTTTTCCCCATCGGAGAACACCCATCAGTGGGGAGCCGGAGCAGCAGTCGCGGTTCACATCCTCGCGACTGGCTGCCCTGACTCTCAATCTTATCAGCTCATGCAAAACAGTTCGATGTGAACACTGTTTTCTGCCTAGCAGCGTATTGTGTGACGAGTGCACTGTCCAAAAGGATTTACCTTTGCATTTGCATGCCCGGTGGATATCCTTGCATACCTCTGAAAAGTGAAATATGCCAGGGTTTGTTGGGACGTTATGTGACGGTAGAGAGGCCAGTCTGGGCCCTTTCTGATTTGGCTGCCTCCTCCGAGATGTTGAGGCAGTATACGTCCGTTGAAGATACCTCTGTCAAAAATATATTTTGCTTACTTCTGCCAGCATAATCAGATGAATGGACGGATGTGTAGAGAACTGAGGCCTCTTCAAATCAGCCGCACACTCTACCCCCCCGTGCCACCGCTGCGCCCCTGTGTTATATTTCTAGTTTTTTTTTTCTTGCCTGTTAGATACAGTTGAGTTTGTCAACCCAGTACCAGTACGTCTACCCAATAATTTACGTGTCAATTGTGCTTCTCCAAAAGTTCTTGCCATGCTCTTTAATCTGGGCCTGCTGTCTAACAACCCAAATATTTTGCTTGTCTACACTGCAGAACTCAAAAAAAAAAATCTAAAAACCGACTCAGTGGTCGGGATCATCCAAGCAGAATACTTAAAGATCTTATAGGAGATACAAGGGCTCTGGTGAAATGAATACATGTGCTTCAGTCACATGCTGTGGAAATACACGGCCATACATGTGGTGGTGATGGGAAACGATGGCTTTCCAGCGCCATAGCGGCTTGGCGTGTGTCTCGCTGAAGCTGGAAGGAAAATGGGAAAGTGTGGGAAATGTAGCATTGGAGTGGAACCATACCCATGATTCACTAATTCATGGCAACGTAAAGCTGCTGCAAGCGCTTAATCATTCTAATAATTTTAATCTTCATCACCCTTCCTTCACAACTATTCCTATGGTCGTCAAATTTCACTCACCGTTTGCTGGAACCAATTTTTTACAAGCTATCCATCAAGTGAAGTAATTAATTACGAACTGCAAGCGAAGCAGTTTCTCACTCTGAATGTCTCATTCAGGAACACTGTGATGTGTACAGATTTTTTTGTCTTGAAGGGAAAAATACATACTTTTCTGATGCTCCATGTAATGTAACAACCATCTTGTAATACCCAACCCTGATTGGCTTGGATGGTGTTGGTCATTCACTGATTCTTCATTGTTCTCTCCTTTGAGAAGACCAACTTTGTGAGGTACAGACAGAAGGATCTGACATTTCCTGTAGATCGTATAGGTCCTCTCATTTACTCTGTTCTCTGCAGGTTACCCATTAGGATGCTCTGGGAGCATTAATTTATATCCAGCACCTTTAAAAATACACTAACCTAATGAATTTAAATATGCATAATTCAATCCCAATTTTCTTAATTTTGGGAAATAGGCTATTGGCTGATAGTTACATGTGAAACCGATCTCATCTACCTCTGCAAAGGTCTGGAAACCAGCCACTGTCCACGCTGGATTTGACTGACTTTATTGCTACCAACTTTTCAAAGTAAACTGGCCAAAATCGGAACCGGCAGGTCAGACTATTTAAAGATCTGTGATCGCCTAGAAAATTGCAATTAGTGCACCACTAATTTTACAGCATGCGCTTGTTGTCAAACATTAATCTTAGTGTAAAGTTTTTGTGAGAATTTATTTTACCAAAATGTAACTAATTTGGATCTGTCCATCTCAAAGTGTGGACCTTGAATACAGTATTAAATCTGTGGAGTCAGTCACAGTGCCTACAAAAAAGCATTCATCCTCTTTGATGTTTTCCCCTTTTGTCTCTTTTCCAAGTCCATCATGATTATCAAACATTGGTTTTTATTGACAAAAAAATCACAGAAATCCCCTGAAACTGAAAGTGTGTTGTATTTTCACAAAATAAAAAGCTTTTAACATAAAATTGCAGTTGCATTGAAATATGTTGTCTTCAAAACATTTCTCTGTGGCTTTAGCTGGATGCTTCGGGTCATTGTCTAGCTTGAAAATAAATATTCTCCAAAGTCGTAGCTCTCTTGTGCAGGATGATGGAACCATTCATACACCCCTCTGACTACAGAATCTGCAGGTGTTTGCAGCTTGAGTTATATCCTGCTCTTTTATTGCTGAGCTCAAGTTCAGACTGTTTAAGCTGGAATTTTGTGTCCTGTGTCCTCCACCATTTATCCACCCAACCCTTTTGCTTTCTTGTCCTGACCCCGACACTTCCTGTTCCTACTCTTCTCGTCTTCATGCCATCCTACACATTCGACCCCTGACCTCTTCAAGTTTCATGTTGAGTTGTGGGACCATTATCACCCGTTCCTTTAAGCGAGACTCTAATAAAACGCTGGTGGGGGAAAGCTGATGAAAGAGGCCTTGTCTGGCGGGAAGACAAATTGAAGCAGACAATGGGACAGGCCTTCTCTGTTTTTTCCAATGCCACCATTCATTAGCGGAGTCACTGGGCGTCTTTGGATGGTTCGTCCTACAGACTTTAAATAGTTTCCGTATAAGACAGAAAAAACGAAATGTGTGGGTGAAAATATAAATCAATAGTTTGGCGGAATCGGTGAGTGATTCATTTTTTTCACATGCAGATTTTCTTTTTACTAAACTGGGAATCTCATCCCAATGCCATGAGAAAACCCCAAACCTAAACGTTTCACATTGCTATCTGATTTGGAATAGGTTGCTTGCCAGTTTTTATTTTGGCTTTTGCCATATTTTTTTTTTCAATTGTGGCCCCAACTAACTCCATGTAAATTGCATAGCAGGAAAATTCAAAAGTCCTAGAGAGGAGAAATTGTGAGACATTTGAAGAAATCCGGCATTTCATTCATCCACCCAAACTAGATAAAGGCCAAAGGAGTGATCACACATTCTAACGCTTCCATTCAGGCTTATTTTGTACATTTTAATATTAGATTGACATCATGGAAATATCACCTTATTTCAATAAGGCTGCAACAGTTGAAGCATATTAGTGTTACGTGAACATAATTGTAAGGTATAAAATGTTTTCATCTAGTTTGAATTTATCATCTAACTACAGGCCATAGGGCAAGCAAATGGTAGAAGGGTATAAACTGACAGCTTCTTATTCTTGTACTGTTTTGGTATGAAGTGCTTTAAATGGAATCGTCACACCTCCTGTTTCTAACACTTTACTGAATACAAATCCTTTGACTGAAATCTTGACGTTCTGTAAGTATTTTAAAGGAACCAACACTTAACTAAGATCCTTCAAATGTCACAATAGGTGTGTTTTCTTTCACTTTAAAATTGCGGAAATTGTAATTACAAAAATAAACTTGCTTAATGCAAACACGGCAATTTAGAAAAGATGTATGTTTTTTGTTAGTTTTCACACTAGGATGAGATGGTTTTTTTGGCTGTGTCGAAATGAATGAATTTTGCAAAACTGCATTGGAGCCAATTTTTTTGCATCGCATGAGTCACGTGATCAACAACCTGATGTTACCACAGCTGGAAAAGACAAAGTAGACGACAGGAAGTAGTTGGGGGATGATGGTGCAGTTTTTTAATGTCTTATCATAGGTACAAAGTTACTCACGTGTGGTTTTTAAGGGCGCTTCTTATTTAATGGAAACACACGATTACGAAATTGTGATTTTTCGACATTAGCGGAATATCAACAAAGTTTTGCACACAATTGTAATGAAAACACAGCTACTGTATTCTTTGCTCACAGCATCAAAAATGTGATAAATATTGCTCCACCTGCATCTGCTGTATCGGGCCATGTTCAACCTCATAGAACTCACAGTATTTCCTGTAGACGCAAATGTTACAAAAGCCATAAAGTCAGTAATTGGTTCAACAAAACGGCACATTTCTGTGTATTACTTAGAACATAAAATAATTACATGAACATTCGTGTGTTTTTCCCCCCTCTACGCTGAGTAATGAAAATATTTCACCATTACGTTGGGCCTTTACCTGAGCTAGCCAAGCTAGTTTTAGCATAAAAGCATCTTCTTGCTAGTCATTTTACCTCTGTCCCTATTTAAGAGTGTCATTTGGTGTTTTGGTCCCAGTTTGCTCACCGCAGTCGGTGTATCATTGCTTTCTGGTCAGATACTTGTTAGTTTCAGAAATGCTGCCATCTACCTTCTTAAAAAAAAGCACACTTTTGGTCGAGACCAATGATAACATTTTCTTTTGATCCAGGGAACCATAAGATCTTACCCAAAAGGATGAAGTTCTATGTTTGAGTATTTATTTGTCTTGCTGTGCATCTCATCCTACTATTTTGATAGATTAATTTTTATCCTCGTCCAGTCCAATTTTCTGTACCTACATGGCGTATCTAATGTTTTTATGTGTTTTACCCATCTTTGGCCGAATCTGCTAACATGTATTTACAGCTCACTTTTGTGCAGATATGTGTTTTTATACATTTAGCTAAATGTATAATTCTTCAGTAGGTGGATGAGTTTTCTTCCATTAATGAAATAAACTGAAATGTGCCAGAAAAAGATCAATGGAGTTCTTAGGCATCTTGGTGCTTTAGCAAAATGCTCCATTACAAACCTTAAAAAAACAACCAAAAAACTTTGACTCAGATTTTCCTTTTAAGAATCATGTCAAGATCATTGTTTATCATTTGAGGACTTGTGTCATACCTTGAACAGGAAATGATGATTCATTCTTTCCTTTCATCGTATCCAAATTATTAAAATATGCTTTCCACATGTTCTAACCAATAGCCTGTCTAGATCTACCGGTGGTATGTTGTTTACAATGCTGCTGCCAGCCCTTTGACAATTGTCCGCCGCTAATGCAACTAGCTCTCGGTGTACTTTCAGAGTGCATTTCAGAGTTGTTGTTCTGACTGGGAGAGATACCAGGTTACCTCAGAAGACTATTGCATCCATACGTACCAAGCAGGTGCCTGAGGTTCTATGATCTGGGTCTGTTAGTAGTTTCCCATACTAAGCTGAAAACAAAAGGAGAAAGAGGCTTTTGTTCAGTTTACTCAAGACTCCTGACTTCTATTCCATGGGCACTGAGATAAGCAGATTCTGTGGCTTCCTTTAAGAGCCATTTGAAATCGTCTCGTTTTATATATGCCTTGTCATTTTAAACATGTCATTCTAAACTTGATTTGTCTGCAGTACAAAAGAAGTTCTACTTTCTCTTTCAACACTGCTGTTTTAATGAAACATAGATCATTACAGGAGGAGACAGTGACAACTCATGTCTATTAGGGCGCGTTATGTCTTTGATGGACATTAATTAGAGGGCAGTATTTTAAATGATTTTATTATTATTATTTTTTGAATGCTTGCAATCATTAAAATCACAATCTGAAGACAATTTTGAATTACTAAAGTAAATTTGATAATGTCCTGGCAATTTGAAATTGTTAGTAGGAAGTTTTCTAATGGAAAGAAAGCGGTCAAGGATGAGAAGACTAGAATGTCTTTCACCAATAATTATAAGAGATCAGAGGTGATTAAGGTAATTTTATTTATATAGCACATTCTCAGCTACAAGGCATTTCCAATTAACTTAATCAAATTAGCATAATTAGCATAGTCACTGATGATAGCAGAGAAACAGTTTTCCTGTAACTGTAAGTAGTTTCTGCTCCATTTACACAGTGAACAGCGTATACGTGGGTGTGATTGACATCGATAAGACCCCCCTCATGACTCTTGACTGTTTTTTTCCCTGCATTTTTTTTTATTTTTTATTTTTTTTACAGAAAACAATAGTAGCTCTGGGATTAGCTCAATCCTTTCACAGGTTATCTGTCACAACATAGAGTCAGTTTAATCAAATATGTTTTAAAAAATAAAATAAAAAAAAATGAAGCATTTTTGTATTTGCATACTGCAGCTTTAAGATAAAATCATGATGTGTTTGAGGTCACAGTATTTTCCTAGACTGTAAACAGAGAGTTCGGAAATGCAACCTTTTAAAAGCCCAGCGAGGGCGAGCGCCAAGGAGCCTCACAACAACTCCCATTCATAAACGGTCCAGGAGAGCCCACTGATAAAAAACAGGCCGCTTCAAAGTAGCAAGTGGAAACGGATGAAGGGAAGGAGATGAGGTCAGTGAAATTAAAAAGGGGGATTTATATCAAACCGAAAGGTCATCATCGAGCAACAAAGGTGAAATGTTGGGATGGACACGTGGAATGCTTTTACGCTACAATGCCGCCACAAAATACAGCAACGCTTATTAGCGAGCAGGTATGCTTCTTTTGCATATTACCAAAACAGAGTCATTAAACCGGTTTGCATCATCCCATTAAAGGATTCAGCCTTCAAAGTAAAACAACAAACTCTTTATTTGCATGCAAACATTTTGATATTGCCTCTTCTCGAGGGAATTAGTTTATTAAACTGGCTCCTGACTGGCTTTTAAATTGCACTCCAGCTGTGCCTGTGTGTGACTATACGTGGGCCTGCGAGTGCTGAGCACCACATGGTGAAAAGGAGGATTGTTGAACGTGGTGGAAGATGCCAAACATGGCGATAAAAGAGACTTTTCACGGCTCTCACTGGGCACTGAGCCAGAGGGTCCGTCCCCTTGGAATGTGTGGGTGTGTGCTACGGTGAGGGATTCAGGCACAACAGAGGTCACCTTCCACTCCATAGCAACATTTTAATTTGGCCATCTTGCTTTCATATGCTTCAGTTTTTTTGACTCGTAGGGACAAAAGGAGGTATAAATCTAAACAGTATCCAACTCCCCATGTTGACCTAAAAGCCTCTCTCTTGCAGAGAGTTTCCTAGTTAACAGCGGGGCTGAAGGATGAAGGTGAAAGGTGGAAGTTTTCCGCGACAGCAAGAAAAGTTGAACAGTTTTCAACTTTCTTGTGTTGTGTTGCTGGCGCGCCCCTTTCACATCTATGTGTATGAGCTCGAAACTTCACATGCCCAAATCACGGTGGTCGGTCGGCTGGATGGGGACAAGCGACCGTCGCCTCGTCGCGCAGGTTCCACGGGAAATGAATGGAGAGGAACATTTCTAAATGAACGTTCAAAACAAAATGACTTCCTTTAAACTTTCTTGACTATAAAAACCTGTAAAGCTGACCATTTCCAGACATGTTTGGTCCGAGACAATAAAACATTGTCTGAAATATGGTTTGGAAACATGCATGCGGGGCTGGGTTTTGATATGGGCCGTTAACCAGGGCTGCATCAGAAAGGGCGTGACACCCAAGAACTAAAAAATAAAAGTTTACTCCTACTTGTACGCATGTATGGTGGAGTAAGTTTGCCTTACATGCTTTTGGGTATTGGGAGAATACATTAGCCGCTTTCTGACAACAACAGATAATTTCTTGTGTTTTAATTGGTTGGAATGCGGCAGAAGGACGGACTTACTCAGGGCAAAAAACATAACTGCGTGCATATTTCTATTTGAAGCTTTCAAAGTAGGCCTTATGATTAACTGTGATTTAACCACAGTGCTTCAGTGTAATCAATCTGATTAAAGGTTAAGGTTTATTGATTAAAAAATGTAAAGTTCCAGTCAAACTAGTGAACTTCTGAACGTCTGATTTTCAGCAACTCTCTCAGCTGTACTCTGTTTGACCAGAACTGCCGGTGACCTGCTTCACCTTCACTTAGCTTAACCAAGTCTTGGCTGCATCCGTTGGACTCATTATCAGAAGGGGGAGTTAGCGTTTACCTGCGTTAGCCCGTCACTCGACACGGTGCTGCAGGTCCCCCCCCCTCACTCTCAACCTTAGAAAGACTCACTAAACCAAACAAGCGAGGGCCCCGGGTTTGGATTTTGATGTTTACCCTGCTCGGGCCCTGCCCTCCCATCCATGGCAACGCAGATACCATTTTGGGCCATTTTGGAGATGGGGTTAGAGGGGATAATATTTTTCCAAGTGAGCTGCCTTGTAGTAAAACAAACACAGGTCTTAGGGGTACACACGGCATTAAAATAATCCCACCTCAGTGGAAGAAAAAGACCACGTGAGAGCCTAGTAGAGAAAGAGACGGAGATCATTTAAAAAGATTTGACATCTGAAAATTATTACCTAGTTTGTATATTGAACATCAGCCAGTAGGTTGGCGTGCAGCACTTTACAAAAGTAGTCATGACCCTTGAATTTTTTTATGGAAAACCTTAACAAACTTGTATTTCGTTGGGATAATATGTGAAAAAGTGTATTTCTGTGGAGAATTGATCAAACTTTCAGTAGTTTTTCATCTGGATGTATGACTAAGCTTTGACTAGTCCATTGCAACAGAGGAATGTTGTAAATTGATCTGCTGTGTCCTGTGGTGTTCTATCTTTTTGCTGAAAAAATAGACTAGTGGAAAAGCTTAATCAAGCTCAGTTTTTTTTTTAAGTTGACGATCTATACTAGATCATTGAAAAGAAACGTGCATGTGGTATGGAAGGTTACAAACCTTGTCCTTATATCTGCTGCAAACCGTTAGCAACACCATGTTCACATGTGCAAAACTCCTTCATATGATTTAAATGTGACCTGGTTAAATATTCCACATATATTCTTTCTGAAATTGATTTTATTCAAAAACAGAAGTACTGACATTCACAAAGCTGTAAAATTTGCATACAAATAAAGACGTTGTTCTGTCTGCGCTGAATATACAGTCACAGAACACAGTCAAGATGTCTGCCACAAAAACTACATCTATGAGAAAAGTAGTTTAAGCAGTCCGGTTAGGACAAAATGTTAAACTTTTTGACAAATGTAAAACTTTTTAAGGTTTTAATTATAGATACATGAATTTAGGACAGTGGTTTACTAATCTGGTTCACACAGGAAGCTGCAGTAGAAAGAAAAAGACAAAAAATGAGGAGTTAATTTCCAACACAAAAAAAAAGCCTCACAAATTTCTACTTCAATAACAGAAATATTCTAGTGAAAAACATTGAAATTTATCAGCTTAAAAAGTAAAAAAAATTGGTGGAAAAAACAAAAATTTTGAGATTAGTCCCAGAAATCTTTGCGTTTATTTTTTGTTTTGTTTTAGAAAACCTCTGAGATTAATCAAAATTTCTTTCTTTTTTTTTTCTGGATTAAATTTTGACATTAATCCGGAATATTCTCGAACAAACTTGGAAATTTCTACGTTTCAAAAATTTTAAATTTACTACAACAAACTGAAACTTTTTTTTCTGAAATTTTCTGGGGAAAAAAAAAAAAAAACAACTTAAAAATTTTAGCATTTGAAAAGTCAAATATTAGCAAGAAAAAACTCAGAAATTTTGAGATTAATGTGACAGTTTCTAAGACAAGCTTAAAAATTTCGGACTTTCAAACGTCCAACATTTTTGAGATCTCAAATTTTCTGAGATTTTTGGTAGAAGTTTACAAAACATGTTTCTGCCTACAATGACCTTAATGCTACGGAAGAGGATAAGGGCCACCGAAAAAACAACAACAAAAAAAACAACTTTGACTTTAAAGTCAGAATTCTTTTTTTTTTTTTTTCTTTCAGTGGCCCTTATCCCCTTCCGTACAATACACTGTCATAGGAAACGTACCATTTTTGCTTAAGGCATCCTCCATGGGGCAAAGCGCCTTCAGAAAGCAGCATAGTTTCTGTGGTGGTAGTCAAACCTTAGACTGACTGATAAAAAGTGGGATCAAGTCATGCAAACAGCTCCGGGGTTGAGGTCGCAGGTTCACAAGCATTAATCACAGCTGTCCAGCTAATGGCGACAGCAGCATTCAAGACCAGGTTTGATCTGCAAAATCACATGTGACTGTTGTCCCGGGGAAGTTGTCTCCCTCAATATGGAGCCCACAGCACGGCTCAAGTAAGACAGCTGAGGAAAAGTCAACACGCAGTCACAGATATGGGTGTTTTTATCGAAGGACGCCTTACAACAGCTGATATGAACCTTAAAAAATCTCATTCAGATTTTGGCAGAAATCTTTGTTTTAGGTAATAAAGCTTTTTAAGTCTGTGACTTTGCTTAGAGAAGTTTTTGCAATACATTTTGCTTGAAAAATTTCTTTTCACGTTTCAGATTTTTCAATACAGAGTATTTATAAGCTGCATTTAAAAACTTTTTAGTAGCATCAGTAATTTACTCTTTCTGGAAAAACACTGAGAATAAAATTTTCCAAAGTGGACCTCCATCAGAACACACATTTCTATTTATTAAATATGAGTTGTTGTTTTTTTCCTGCCTAAACTTGATTATAAAACCCTTAACATTTAAATCAGTCAAGTTTATTTGTACGGCACGGTTCAACAACAAGGCAGTTGAAAGTGCTTTACATCATAAAAACATAAACACATCATGTAATCAACAGCTGGGAAAAACCAGTAACAGATATTACGTTTTGTCAAAAATCATGGATACACATGGAATACTTTGGTTAATGTTCCATTTATCGCTAATCAAAAGCAGCTCTAAGCAGGTGGGATTTTAGTATTGACTTGAAGGACCTCAGTGTTTCGGCTGTTTTGCAGTTTTCTGGAAGTTTGTTCCAGATGTGTGGTGCACAGAAGCTGAATGTTTGCATTGATCAGGATGTTGCTTTAGCAGCGCTGATAATAATTATAGCTCATCTGTTTTGATTAAAAGCAGTTAGGTCATTGATGTTGTGAAATTGTTTGAATATTGTTTTGAGGTTAAAATCTTGATATTTATATAAAAGCCTCAACCCACACCATGCCATAGTGCTTTTCAAATTGAGAAAATGTGCTTGAGTTATGACCGAAATGACATCATCTTCTGCCCCTTCATCCCATTTTTACTTCTGTTACATCTTTCATGCAGCAGAAATGAAAAAGTAGAAAGAAAAAAAAACTTCTCGGCTCTCAGGAATATTTAGCCTCTTTTCTTAACCCGGCGGGTCACGGCGTTATTAAGAAAAAGGGGATTCGCTTAAATAATATTTTCGGTCTCGCTCCTTTTCCAGTCTCTCTCCCCTTTCCAAGAACAATTGTCCTCCGTGACAAAAGCGGGAGAAAGGGAATATGAAGGAAAACAAATTAAAGGCGCAAAGGCAACATACTTCCTCAACGTGTCGGTGGGGAGAAGATTAGCAAACGTTTGTAATGGCTGGAATAAATCACGCTGTGCTTGTTCGTGTCAGAGCGGTGTTTAAGTTTTAGTCTCTTCACATAAAGCTTGCGGTTGGCTCCGCCCCCGCGGCGGCCGTGTTACCGTCTGAGGAGTGATTGGGGGTGAAAGGTTGGTGTTGGGTTGCAGGTACAGCGCCGCGGCTCGCTTTAATGAAGAAAAATAATGTTATCATGTAAAGGTAGGGAGCTCAAGCTGCGCAGTCGGGTCTGACGAATGGCAGAGACAAATGCTCACAAAACAAAAAAAGCACTTGGTGATGACAAGATGACCGAGGATACTGGAGAACGATTTCCACGATTTCTACTAAATTGTAGAATTTTTTTTCCCTTTCATCTCATCTTCCCTTTGGATCAACTTTTTTTTAATCACTGTCTTTTTATTGAGTTTTTTTTTTTTTTCCTTTTATGCATACAGTTTGTGAACACAAAGAAGTGTTCATCTAACACAGACATAGAATAATATACAGAAGGTTCAACACACTTTTCTTGGAATTTTTTGTTTCGTTTTAACTTTTATTTCACCAGGAAAATCCCATTGAGATAGAAAATCCATTTTGCAAGAGAATTCACACCGAGATTACAGGACGTTGACAGCAATAACAGATAGATAAATAATAATAATTTTAAAAAACCATTTACAGATATGTGATTCTTTCTCAGGATTGGTAAGAACAGCCTCAAAAACTTTTTTTTTTTTTTTACAAAAGCACCTTTTTGTTGAAGTATTTCTGCATCTGGTTCCAAGAAGACGGAGCAGGAAACTGTAGAAGATTTTCTCATGAGTTTAGTTTGGACTATAGGCACCGAAAGTGAAAATAAGTTGGGAGGGTTTCCTAATGATAGTCACAAGCTCAAAATATTTTTTGTACAAAATAATTTAAAAAACAAAAACAAAAAAGAAAACATTGTTTTGTGTCAGTTTTTCTATTCTGAATATTTCTTCCGATCCTGCAATCTGTTGGGTCTGTGATATTGTTGTATTCTTGACTTCTATCAGCAAATTTTTACTAAATATTTATCATCCTCTGTCTTAGTGGAACTTTGTATCTTATAACATTTCTTAAAGGGGCAGTAATATGTAAAATCCACTTTTTGTATATATTTACATCAAGTTCTAATGTTATTCCCTAATCAAAAACGCACCTGGGGCGTTTCTTTGATTCTTTCATGCATGTTTGAGAAATTCTTTAATCTCCATGGCAACCATTCAGCTGTGCAAAACACCTGGGTGGACCTAGCCCCGCCTTGGTGGATGCAGTTCCTCTTAGGAGATAGTTTCCAAGCTTCTGCCTCACAGAGCACCCTCGCCTCACTCTGCTCCTTCAGACTAGCAAGCAGCAATTAGCAAACACCTGGTGGAACTTCGCATCTGCTGAGCTCATTATACAAGCTACTTCTCAATGAAACGCTCTTAAGAATGTTGTTAGACTTAATAGTGGAGCCATGTTGCGGTGACTTCCTGAAGGTGGAGTTACACAAAGAGAAAAAGTTTTTCAAAAGAGACAAAGGCCCAATTCAAGGCACTAAATTGCAACATCAATTTTCTTTTAAGTCATATTCGATGTACACATCTTAACAACTGAAGGTATCACAGTTACTTGATTGTGCTATAAAAAAATGTTCCTGGAACATACAAAACACTGCCCCTTTAAGAGCTCAGAACACACTGTGAATGATCCACTTCTTCTCCAACCGTACATCAATATTTTGGCTTCATTTGTCTTGACGTAAGATTTTGTACCGTCTTCTATCTAAGAAGATGGTTTTAATTGATATGGAATATTGTCACAGAAACGTATCAGTCGTTGCAGCTTTTTTTTTTTTTTTTTTTTTTTTTGTGCTTCTTGTCGGATTAATCAGTGCTCTCTGATGTTTTCGCTCTCAGAGGTTCTTGATCTCCAGGAGTGTAACTGTAGCTGCAGCTAATCACCAGTAATTCTCCTCCAGAACCCCGTCTGTGCTCCTCCATTAGTCATATTTGTGTACAACAGCTAACAGTATTTTAGCAATGATGAATAGTTTTATGATGAACATCCAGTGAACCGCGGTGACTCACAGTGTGCCGGCCCCCAGAAACGTTGCCACAATTTCTTTTCTTTTTTTTTCTCTTTTTTTTTCCTTTTAAGACTCCCATGTTTTAAACTTCCATTCTTCCTCCGCAGAAGTGACCATGAGACGGCAGGTCATTTTTTATTGCGCTCCGCTAACAAGCTAAAGCGTCTGCCTTGCACAGCCAAGCTTTTTGGAATCTTTCAAAAACAGCCCATGATTAATGATCGCTGTGACATGTCTGAGTGAACCAAATGGAGTGTGCAAGTAAACGCTCCCTCGCCAAAAGCTTTCACCCTCACACTTATTGTAATCATTACAGAGAGAGGAGAAGGAAAAAAAAAAAACAACAAAAAAATAAGGGGGTGGCAACTGTAATGGGTTAATTACCACAATCGGCCGGGTGCAGAAATGCAGGCCGTTTTAATTATCTCCCTCCATCATTCGACACATTTCTATTATTTACCTTCTCTTTTTCTGCTCTGTGCTTTGACTGAGCTTCAGCGCCGTGAAGGAAAATAGCGGGATAATTGGGCTCATCCATCTTTCTCGCTGCCCCCACCTCCCCGCCCCACTCACACCTCCTGTTGCTTTCTGTGCTTTTCCAGCTCTCAGAAGCTGTCACACCTCCTGGCAGCATCATAGTACCCGATGTATTCTTGTTTTGCTTCAGTCTTCCCTTACCCCGCTCACTTACCAGTGCAGTTTTGATCACCGTTTCATAACTCAGTGTCACCGTTTCTTTAAAAGTGCTTAAAGTGAGAGTCGGGATGAGATTTGTAAAAGATGCTGTGAAACTCGATAGACTTCATTTACAAGCTGAAGCCCCCATGAGCATGACGACTCCTGCCTGGTAAAACCTGAGTATAGTTTGGTAGGGGTGAAAGTTTGTGTGTGGCAGTCAACACACCTGAAAGTCATGAGTTTGGACACATGTCAGTCAACGTAATAACCCCTCTGAAAGCTCCTTAATAGACAGATTAGCAGCTTGTTGAATGTGCTTCTTTCACTACTGAAAAGGGGCTTTCAAATCCAGATCCCCAACGGTGATTTGAAATAATCTGTGTAAAATAAAACAAAAATAATTACATTTCCATATATCTGTTTTGCAGGCATGCACTCGGAAAGGGTTAGAGGGGGACGGGCTAGTGAAAGATAAGTCAGAAGGAGTAAGGGTCAGTTGCTGTAGGTAGAGGTACAGGTATGAACACAGACGCCTTTATTCTTTTCCGTTTTAAACTTTTTTTTTTTTTCTGTCTCCATTCCTAGCTGAGACATTGATCACATTATGTACACATTCACAAACAGCTGCTATGTACAGAAAATGGGGTGCAGAAATATTCTGTTCGCTGTACTTCAGGTGAGACACGGAGGGGAATCCAAAGTCCAGCGGACATCGGAGGTGATATGTGGAAACAACATTAATGTTTATTTGTCCAAAGAATATCCACAGAAACAACAAGAGGAGGAGTTGGAGCGAAACTGGTGCTGCAGTTGGTAAATCCGGTAACTTTTCAGGTGTTTGTTGTTAACGTGTCGTGACATGAATGTTGTAATGATGAGGCTATTCATTGAGTCAGAACGTTACACTAGAGCCACATGCATTGAACGTAGAGTGTAGTAAAACATTGACTAATGCCTGTTTTTTTTTATTATCTGGACTCGTAGCCATTATTTTGTGCAAATTGTTCTCGGTGTAATTTTAAACATAACAACAGTAAATACTAATTGACCGATGAAGCGTAAGCACACAAATGGTAAAGATGAAAAACAGAATAACTCACCCCCACATCCCAGTGCAGCCAATAAAGCCCCGTCCTCCACTCTTTTATCCAACGCCTTTTCTTTTTGCTACATCTTTCATCGCTTAAAATAAGCTCAGTGTTCTGTGTACACCTTCTGTGTTTCTGCAACACAATCACTGTGGGGGTCTGAGAACCAACAAGCCACACTTTTCAGATTTGAGTTGATTTCTCTCTTAATCTGGAAAATGTGTTTCATAAGCAACGTTTCTTTAGCAGGAAACATGTTTTAAAGGATAAGGGACTATATAAAAAAAAACATCAATTTTATCTGCTTCTCAATTTTATTTGCGCTTCTCCGCAAACAACTAATCTGAATTCTAATCTGCTAATCTGCTGTTTTCTGCGGAAATGTCCTTCTCCTTTTGCCATACTTTCATTCTCGATCCATCCATCTTGTTTAATCTCAGACCCAGAGAGGATTTTGGGATCTGCATGATGCGAGAAGAGACTCGTGGCCTCGTGGCGACCCTGGAGATCACACACACACACACGCACGCACACGCACACACACACACACACACCCTGACTCACACCACACAGACTCCCCGGGACGATGTCTTGGTGCTTTGCAATCACACCTGCCTTGACATTCTCTGAAGCTTTAAATTTCTGCACCTCAATGAAATGTCCAAATTCATTTCCCTGTTCCTCCTGAAAATCTGGAGTCGGAAAAGAAGGACGTGGAACGGTGAGTAGATAGCAGGACATCTGAAACTGTCGGGGTTCTTTAGAACTGCGTCACTTTTGGTGGCAGCCTGTGGGAGTAGCTCTGTTATGTTAGCTGTAATTTGTTCCTTCAGTAGACTTTGAATTGTATTTATTTGTTTCTTAACTTTTAGACAGTTATGATTCAGAATTATGGCAACAAGGTGTTGTTTTACAAGTGAAGTGGAAGAAGAAGCTGGTTAGCATCTTCAAAGTTCAAATAAAACCTGACCTATGACTTCATCTCCCAGAGGAGTTGAAAAGGAATCTTCATGAGCCATGTTTCCAAATTGGAATTACAAATATAAAGTCGCTTAATGGGAACATGGCAATTTTGAAAAAAACTCAAGCCTTTCTTTAAGTTTTTGCGCTAGGAAGAGGTTGTTTTTCACCTGCACCTAAATCTGTGTATTTTGCAAAACTGCAATGGAAACACTTTTTTTTTTTTTTTTTTTTGCACAAGTCTCATGATCAACAACCAGATTATTGCTGGCATAAAAAAAATGAAAGTGGTAGAAGGACTTATACCATGAACAAACTTATTCATGTGTGACTTTAATTGTTTTTCTTGTTTGTTTGTTTTTTTATTAGTGGAATATTGTCAAGGTTTTGCAGATGTTTGTAATGAAAACAGCTGTGGATGCAGAGCAGAACCAGAGAACATGTTAGCATGTCATAAATTAATGGGATTGTTATACAGCAGCAGTCGTAAGTCAGAAGCTTCTACAGATTTGTTGCAAAACTGACTGCTACTGGAGAGCCTTCCTGGCCCCAACAACTCTTTGAATACTTGGATAATATGAGTTACAGCAACATTTAAATTAAACAGTAGTTTTGAATTAAATTAAATTGACTTTTAGGACTAAAATTGAGGGTTTTACATTTATTGGATGCCTGCGCGTTACCAAACGTACTTGGAAATGATAATAATCACCTTCTGCCATCTTTTTTTTTAACCTTAATTGGAACCCCATGTTATCAACATGGGGTTCTAATGTTGATAAGTGCTTGCTTGTGCACATTTACACAAGCAAGCACTGTGTAAATGTGCTTGCTTTCTTAAGGCAATCATCTTATCTACAAACTGCATTCTAGTGCTTAAAAAGCAGAATGAAATATTGAAACTTTTATCCTGGCTTGTTGCTACATTTGACATTCAGCGGACCGCTTCCATGTCTTCCGTCAAGTGTTTGGGTTTTGAGAACCAGTTTGTCCAGCACCAAGTCGTAGAGCCCAGTTCTAGTGCCCAGCTTAGCACAATGAAAACATTCAGTGTCGCTCCTGGAGATTGTTCTTGGCCATGAAAGCTGTGTAGCAGGAAACACAAGCCCACCTCCAGTCTGCACCCCTTTGCCGTCTGCTCCAATGTATGGATTTTTTTTCCACTTCTGTCTTCCTGTCTGCGGCTGAAGTTGCTCCGCGTGCCAAATATTATTTAATTAAACTTTTACTTCACACGGCAGCGGTTTCTTAAGGCCAGATTGTGACGAGGAAGTGCAGCTAACTGATACAGTCCGGAGCGTTTTCAGCCCGGTGTTGGCTCAGCTACAGCTAGTTACGGCGACGTGACGACTGTGGAAAAAGAAGCTGGCGAGGCCTGGTCCTGGGCCGCGCTGCGGTCAGACCTCAGTCCATAGAAACTGATGATTAGTTTGTCTTCTCTGACCGCTGACCAGAGGAATCCGCAAGAGTTCCAGTAAGTGAGGTTTCAGAGCACAGAGCAGGAGATTGGAGTTTAATTTAGAGTCTGCAGTCACCTGTTCCACGCTTCGCCAATTAGACCTGAGTTAGCACAGCACCGATCAAACCGTACAGTAACCTACATCCCACTGAAGACTGCACTGTCTGCGTTTTTTTTCCACTCTTTTTTTGCGGATATATTTTACATGAACATGCGTCTGTAAGCTTTCAAGTGCTTAGGTTGTTTTTTTTTACCGTTAGTTTTTCTTAAATGATTCATTCACGTTCAAACAGACGAGAAATTGATCCGCACATTCAAGTTTGTTTAGGAGAGTACTTACATGAGCAATGTTCTAATTTTAAATGTTTTCATTTAGTGTAAGTGTAAAATCATCATGGTTAAAGGGACAGTATTGTGTAAAATCTACTTTTTAGAGCTTTACATAATGTCACAATGTTATTCCCTCATCTTAAACATTCCTGGACTGTTGTTGATTCTGTGTTGATTCTTTCACCACATGTTTGAGAACCCCTTTCATATCCATGGCAACCATTCAGCTGTGCAAAACGCCTGGGTGGACCTAGCCCCGCCTTCGAGACACAGCTCCTCCTCTGAGAAGCAATTCCCAAGCTTCTGCTCCTTCAGACTAGCCAGCAGCGATTAGCAAACACCCGGTGGAGCTGTGCATCTACTGAGCTCACCTATGCTAAATGATGCAGGTGGAAAGAATTTGATTCAACAACTGAACTGACTTGTTTGTCTAATTTCAACAGCTATCAAAGACAATACCAAACTGCTAACAGAAGTCTGACAAAACAAAGCTGTAGAACCAAGTATTGACTCAAGGACCTCCAGTGGCGCTCAGTCTTGCAACGGATCTGAAGATACAGCTCAATTTCCGGACAGCAGGAACAATATTCAACAGTAGCATGTTCTGGATGACACCATGGATTGGAAAACAGCTCTGCTGATTTGCCTCATTTGCTTTTGCCACTCCTCTTTAGATCTTTGTCTGACTTAGTGGGTAGAAAGCCAAGCAGATAGAGTACGGGATATAAGCCTTGCCCGCTGGTTTAAACTTCCTCCTTCTTTCTCTAATTGGTCCTGCTCTGAATTCTTAAATGTGTGCTTAGGAAAGCCAAAAATTGGCATCAAAATAATTCATGTTTATTTTTCTTCATATTTTTTTCCTGATATTTCTGCCCTATATATGGAAATTTGTAGAGTTAGAGTACAATCAAAAAAATGTGTCGACTTTGAAAAAAATGCTTAAAAGGGAATGGAAATCTAAGGTATATCAACAAGAAATTTAAAAATCAGATTGTAAATGTTTTGTATTGAGAAATAACACAACAAATACACACATTTTGCTATTTAATTTAAAGGGTATATCAAAAACTTTAATATATATATATAAAGATTTGTTCCAAGATGTGTAGCCATGCCAAATTGTTTGCCATTTGTATTAACACAACCAAACAAATGCAAAAATAATCAAGACATTGCCTGTTTTACAGTCTGATTGAAACCAACTTCTTTTCACCAGACCGTTGAAGATCTAAGTCTTGATACCTGAACCAGTCTGTCTGCCAGTAACTCCTCCACTGACTACCACTAGTCAGGATTGACGAGGGCCAAGCATCAGCCTCTCTTTACCTGGTGGAGGCTGCGTCCGAGGCCAGCCTTAGGCTCTGTTCCTAACAGCAAAAGCCTGGATTCAGGCCTCGTCTGCGCAAACACCCAGCGACTGAGTTGGGAGGGGAAGGGAAACTGGCTCATGGGGGATGAGGTTTCAATAAACGTCAGCCAGCGTCGGCTCTGTTTGGACTGCAAATTATTGCTGGCTGATGCTCTTATTATTTTACAACCAAAGATCGCTGTCGAGAGAAAGGTGGAAGGGAAGGACCGAGAAAAGGGGGAGGGTTGGGAGAGAGGAGGGAGAAACCAGCAATCTGGAGCCTGGCCTAAGGGGAAAAAGGGAAGGGTTAGCGAATACTGTAATAATCTTTAAAAATATTACTGCAGAGGCCGCAGCTCGGGCTAAGAATAGGTCGCAGAAAGCCAAGCGACTGGATGATCCCACTGTAGATAATACAGGGAAGTTGAAAGAGAGGAGGAATTTATAGAAAGGGAGAAAACCAATAGGAGGAAGAGATTCAGACACAACAGGAAGTTGCGTGAGAACATTTGAAGCCATTCTGTTTGTTGTTGCAAAAATAAAGTCTGTTACATTTCCACAGATCCAAATATATCAAAACTCAAGGCTGATATTTTCAGGCAAACTACTAAAATGCATATCACAATCCAGTAGCCATTAGATTACTCTGCATCAAACAGGGCCAAACATTCCCACAATGCAACACAGGAGGACATATTAGGAAAGCCACACAAGTTCCACAACTATTCAATGCTGGTTACAAAATATTAAGTCTGAATTTATCCTGTGATAAATCAGAAGAAATTCGCTCTAAACACAGATTTTTTGACATTTCTATTCCATATTGATGGATGTGCAAAAATTCCTTGGTGTAAATTTTTACTCTTTAAACCCTGGTATAGATTCTTAATAAGACTTACTAAAAATGAGAAATTTTGATTTTTTTTTTCTGCAAACAGCAGATCAGAATCAGTAGCGAACGTGGACGGCCAAAGAAAACCAGCATGTCTAACCAAATTGTAGTTTTTTTTATTTTTATTTTTTTTATTTAAGTGTTGCTTGGCCTTTCAAGATTTTTTTCAATAATTTCAAGATTTTATAATAATGGTTATAATAGTTTTTAGAGAGAGTTTCAAATATTCTGGGTTAGAAAACATCATTTTGCCATAATTGTCCACTAATGAAATTACTAACAAGTATTTCTCAACACCTTTTCTATTTTGAATGATGTGGCTTGTTACAATGAGCACCTATAACAAAAAAAAGAATTACAAGATCTTTTGTTGACCGAAAATGTTGTTTTGTCACTATATAGTTATATAGTTCGGTGTTTAATATCTGAACACTTCTCCACTGAGGCTCACAGACAGAAAAAAAAAAAGAGGTGAAATTTAATGGGCTCGGCCTAATCGGCAATTTTAGGAGCTGAATTAAAATGCAACATTAGACGGTTTGGCCAAGGTTGGTCTGTGTTAGCGAGGCCGCCGCTGCTGCGGCCACTTTTCAAACTTCTCAATTGGGGTAATAAATTGAGTCTGATGGCTAATTTTAGGTGAAACCCAATACCACAGGCTAAACTATGAGCCAAATGGGACCATTTAATCACAATATGTCTGGCACTGCTGCCAGTGCAGAGACAACACGGGAAACAAAGTACGATTTTAAAATAAATACATCGTTCATAAAAAAAAAAAAAAATAATAATGTTTCAAAAAATACTGTCAATCATGTGAAAAATTTTAAACTGTGGGAGGTATTGACTGTTCATTTAAAAACTTTGCGTATCAACCAGGCTGCCTGAACAAGTTACAACAAGGTGTTACCGTGGTGGTTGAATCAACTACTTTGACTTTCCACAAAGCTGTCAAAATATTCCCACTTCAAATTAATTGAATGTAAAGAACTTTGGAACTAATTTGCCGTTTTTAAAGACTTTTGGAAACCAACATTTTACATCAGATTCACAGAGATAAAATCCAACTAAAACTTGATGAGCTGTAAGATATACCAAAAGCTTCCTGCCAATTCTTGAGAAACCAATCTCCTAAATTATCGCTCGATAATTAAGAGTGAGAAAACATCTTCAAAATGTCTGGTTCCCAAATATTCCAGTCTGCCAAGAGCCACATCTCTGAAGCCCAATCAGTGACGCTTGTGGGGAGGAATGCACAGCGGACGTTTCTAATCCTCTGAAAATGTGCAGGGAAGCTGTGAACTTTGTGTTAGTCTCAGGCTTGAATCTGCTGGGCTTTAGTGGCAAGCTGAGATGGGTGATACTGCATAGTGTGAGGCCTTGGCATGCCTAAGCTATTATTGTACTGCCTGACCTAATAAGATAGAAGTGTTGGATTGATTAGTAAAGACCGTGTCAGACACTCGACGGCTGGTTAATGAACGTGCTTAAAAAGCCATTTTTGAACCTTTCCTAAATGAATAACATGCATTCGAAATGTGTCTCCTCCTATAAGCCATAAGCTTAATCAAAAACAACCATTGAAGGTTTTTTTTTTTTTTTTTTCAGTCACAAGTTTAATTGAATTCAACTCTGACTATTTATATTGCACTAATTAATAACAGATGTCATTTAAAGACGCTTTTACAAGATAGATACGGTGCATACATGGAAATATGAAGTTAATTTAATGCATTCGCAGTCAAATCAGTTTGTAAATGTAGCTGGTCTATCTGAGGAAACCTTGGAGGAACGCAGTAATTGACTTTGCAGCAATTCCTTCTCTTTCTCAAGCATGACTACATCAAATTGTTAACTTTGCAGCAATCCCTCCTTGTGGGAGTGGATGGTCCTTGACTTTACAGCAATTTCTGAAACTGAGCAAGCATTCTCACTCTACCCTGGATGGTGGATTGCGTCGAATCAACTTTGCAGCAATCTCTTCTTATTACGCAACCCAGACACATCAGTTTGAAAGAGTCACTGAGCTGTCTAGAGAAGCCTTGATGGATTATATTAAGTAATTCACTTCACAATGTCAAACACTTTCTTTGACCACATGCTCTTGAGCATGATTGGATAAAAGTCAGAGTTTATTATGAAATATCTAGGCCTTTCCTAGTCTTGCGGTAGAAAAGAGTCTGCCACACATCTTGATGTTTATTGAAATTACGTCCCAGTGCTGTTTTGTGGAGCTATTATATGTGTTCTAAAGTGGAGTTGTGTTGTACAGTGCACAGTTGCAGTTCAACAAGTGGGTAATAAATGGGGTCCCGCATGCAGCACAGAAGGTCCTAAGCAGTAAAAATTTGACATATCAGTTCACAAGGATATTATACCTCAAAAAAACCTAATTACACAACAGCACCATAAATTAACAGTCAAAGGCCGTTAATGTGTCAAATGGTTCGTTTTGATTTAGGGCTGGCAGAACTCCACGCAGTCTGGTTTCTCTGCAACGCGCTCCAAACCGAGCGCTGAACTGCAGCCGCAGCATCCGAACGGTTGTGTCACATCGCACGGAAATATGATATGACAGTAATTATATTTTGCATCGCTCCTTGGGATGATCAAATCATTACCAGCCCCCTTCTGGGTAAACACCACGGTGGCAAAGCAAACAAGATGAGGCCGCAAGATTTTTCTGAGCAAATATTTCTTCGGTAGAGAAATTAGAACGTGTTGAATGTTCATAATTTGTTTTTTATTTTCTTCCTAAACATTTCTAATTACATCCAGAAGTGTGTGTGTGTGCGTGTGTGTGTGTGCGTGTGTGTGTGTGTGCTTGTGCACACCTGTGAACCAGCTGACCTTGGGCCACGCTATTGTTCCTAAAGCACTGAGTGGTTTATCACAGCAGTTACAGAAAGAAAGGAACAAACTGTTTACCAGAACTGATGAGCAGCTGGGAATAAACAATAAAATGACTTCTTTTGTTTATATGTGTGGATTATTAATGTTGAAGTAAATATTGATATTTCAAAACACAGTAAACTTATGTAATGTGCTGAACATATTAAAGCATATTGAATTCACACACTGGCTGTGTGTATTAGTCTCTGCGTTTCCATTGACCGTATAATTGCGGAATTTGTTACTTCAAAAATAAATTCGGTAAATGGAAACATGTCAATTTTGAAAAAAAATTCTTTATTTTTTTGATAAAAAGCTTTGCAGATAGAATGAAGTGGGGGTTGGCCGTATCCAAATTGGTTTATTTTGCAAAATTGCAATGGAAACAGTATTTATTTATTTATTTATTTTGCATCACGTGAGTCACTTGATCAATAACTGAATGTTGCCACTGGCACAAACCACAAAGAAGAAAAAGACAGGAAGTAGCTGGAGGGTCGTGTTTTTTAATGACTTATCATGTGGACAAACTTCTTCACGTGGGATTTTAATTGCACTTCTTATTTGACGAGAACACCACGACATTAGCCATTTCGACATTAGCCAAATATCAACAAAGTTTTGTGGACATTTGTAATGGAGACACAACTAATGTTTTCTTACGTTAACATGCACTCCATTGACTTTGTAAAATGAAATGGAAAAAAAACCCCAAAACATTAATATTAACTCGCACTGGCACATTCACTGAACTGTATTGGAATACATCAGGTATTCCAGGAAGTTGACTTCAGTGTCAGAAGTTTTTGTGTTGTTTACTCTAGCGTTTATTGCTGCAGCGCCACCACAGGCAAGAAGGTGAACAAGTCGCTCAAACTGAACTAAACCAACTGAAAAGGTAACAGTGTTGCAACTTTGGTCCCCAACCAAGTCTTCTGGACTCTCCGGTGTGAAAACACCCTAAGCCGACTAACATGACTTATTTTGAGGCTTTGACATTTTTCATTGACGTTCCTGTTGTTGGCTGTTTTTCCAATACATTGTTTTAGAAGAGGGAATCACCATTGAATGTCTTAAATAGTCTCCTTTCGTCATATATTATTGTTGTGTGAACTTTTATAAGTCATCCATAAATTTCACCTGAAGCTTCCATTATTAAGGCATTATCATTATCAATACATTATTTGAAAATGGCCTCAAAACAGCATGATTGTTCATCACAATAATTACTTGGACAGTTTATCGTCCAGCAAAATTTCTTGTCATGACCGGCCTAAGTGTAAATGTAATTTGTGGTGGTTGCAACGTCATCTTCTCAAACCAGCGTTATGAAACATGCTCGTCAGATTTCCAAAGTAGCTGCATCTTTAGGGAAAAAACAAGAAGCACAAATGCATTTTCTTTCCTTACAAACAATTTTGTCGGCAATCATCGAGCTGCCTCGGGTAATTATACGTCGAGCTGATTGTTATGGAAAAACATGAAGAGATTATTGGATGGAGACAAATCAAAGTGACACGGGTGACACGGGCTGAAGCCAACCAATAAACACTGTGGGAACCACAGTGGAGTCCTGCAGGCTGTGGTGAGTTTATAGCTGCTGGTGACGTCGACAGAGCCGGCATCCCTGTTGCGTTTCTTTGCTCCTGATTGACTTTTAATTGATTTCTTATAGAAATGCGGTCGATTCTTGTCATTGGGACGGAGACTTTTGGCTTTTTAATTTGCACATCCCTTGATTTATCCCTGTGAGTCTGTGATTATTACAATTATGTGGCTTCTGTAACTGACAGATATGATTTTTTATTTTTTTTTCTCTGGTAGGAAGCCCTACTTTTGAAAACGGTAACCTCTGCCAGGGACAATGAGGCATTCCCGGGTGGGGTTTGATACATGAGCACGCTTGTGGTTTACCCACTGTGTATGTGTTTTTCATGTACAGTATGAGCATGTTTATTCATATCGGTGCATACTCCATGTCCACATCGCGTTTGCTGACCACCAGAAGCTTTTTGTGCACTTACTGGTAGGGTGTGTTTACATTTACATAAGTGCCTGGGTGTGTGTGTGTGTGGAGTGGACGTGATGGGGCGCACCTGCCCTCCTCCGCCCAGTCACGCTGACGCGAGGCGGCTACCGAGTTGGAACCTTCCGGTTGACATCATCAAACGGTGACAGGCAGACGGGTCAGGGCGCCTGTGGCTGTTGTTGGAAAAAGCTGCTCCCAAACTGGAGTGCAAACATACAGACCGTTTTAATTTTTTCTTCTTCTTCTTTCTTTCTTTTTTTTGACTTCATCTCATTTACAGACAGCAGTCCCATTGTGGATTTCTTTTTTGCCATTTATGTCACTCTCACCACACCACATTGTGCTGACCTTAAAACAGACACGACCGGGAAAATCATATAACTTTGTTAATGCGGTGTTGTTGTTTTCAGTTCTTAGTCCAGATTGCACACAGTGTTCCCAGTGGTCCTTAAAGTTGCAGTGTATAATTTTAATAAAAAATGTTTTTTACATATTTGTTTGAATTGTCACTATGTTCTGAGACAGTAAATCTGAGTAAAGATCGATCTCCTCCTCTTCCTCCCTGACTAGTTAACTGGCTTTAGCATTCATGACATACTATGCTAGTTGTAGATGGCATAGAGCAAGAGAGAGGAGTTCAAGAGTAGCACCACTTTGAGGATGATTGGCAGTGCTAAGACCCTCCTCCTGGATTTGATTGGTTGTTTCTAGATGGGTGAAGGCAGAGGAGTTTGATATTTATTTATTTATTTATTTCACAGATTTGATCTCATACCACATTGTGACGACATAGTAAAAGTTTCAACAAATATGTAAAAAAATATGTATTTTTTATATGTTACGTACTGCACCTTTAATGTTAACTGACTGTGCTTGAGGATGCACTGAACTTGATTAGAAGGGAGGAGGAATCTGTAAGAGGCAACATGTATCAGGGTTTTGACAAAATTCATAATGTGCAGACGGAGCGTCCCCCATGCTAATGTCAGTGTCAACAGTCCACATTTCTTTTTTTTTCTGAAACACTTGAAAAGTGAATATGTATAATAGCACTTTGCAATAAGTGTCTTTTTTTTGTTGAACTCATGTGACTATTTCTTGAATAATGTAGCTTAAAAAAAGCGTTGTTGAATTGAAAATGTTGCTTATTTTGTCAATGTACAACTCTTGATTAAAACACAATTAAATACAGACCCTGCAATTGGCACAATTAAAAAAAAAAAATCAAGTAATTTTTTTGTGTGTAATCAGTTTGCATAAAACACATGGCACATGGTCGACCAAATGAAAATAACCCCAGAAATACCCTGCAGGACATGAGACGGTATCAGTTTTTCAAGGACTGCTGCCTCGAAGAAACAGTTTGGATTCTGGAACATTCCCATTTCTTGAGCTTTAAATGTTAAATAAAGAAACATTATGAGAGGGGGGCCGAATGGAAAGCTGTGTGTGCGTGCACGACATCCGTATGTTTGGATCAGAGGAGGCTCAGTCGGGAGGCGGGGGGCTGGGAAGGATTTGGACATGCACCTCTAAGCACACCTTAGCGCATGTAGCCAAATGTTTTTCTATGCTTCTATGACGGGGGAGAGACCACGTCTAACAAAGGAGACTATTTCAACGGGGCCGGTCAGTGAAGGAGCGCTGGACTCATAATGACATAGAAAACAAACAGTAGTGAATGGGCACATGGTGCCTTGGTAACCACAGGACCCTTAACGGGAAGAGCCTGTCCGGCGGTGCACAGTCCAGCTCCAGCTCTACAGGAAGGCCCAGGCGCCAAGGAGTTAAAGTACACCTACTGTGATTAAGTGTGTGAAACGCGTGTGCGTACGATGTGTTACCTGCTTCGCCACCAAACTGCACACACACTATGCACACACACTATGCACTGCTACCTGCTGAGTCAATATGAGTGCCTTCATACATGCTTAAAAGTTGCAACCCGCCCAAAAGATCACCGATGTTTGCACTTGCTCAGCTGAGAAGGCATTTATTTCCGTACCGTCGTGTGATTTGCATGCGTACAGAGTTGCAAAGGGGGGGCTTCCCAATCAAACAGCAGCAACAATATTATCCTGCCATTCAATGTCACGGCGTGATTGATGAAGCTGAGAGAAATCTGGAACCCTCACGTGGCTAACCACTCCAGATCCCAATATGAAGCAGCACCAAGAGGAATAATAACACGCCAACCGTCGCTCATAGAAGAAGATTTCCTATGGTGCAGGCTTGGCCAAACAAACGCCGCGCCATTTCCACGCGGATTGGCTGCCACCCACATGCATGTCCTCATTGGGTATGAGATGCAGTAACAGGAGTCTGATCGATGGAAAGTTATCCATACCAAACGGTTTCAATTCATCGGAACTTCGTAACCATGTTCTCTGTTTATCAGTCAGCATGCTAACGACCTCAGCGAATGAAGAGACACGTCACTAGCGCTAGTGGGCGAAGGATAAAGGACCAAAAATGTTGGAAACTTTAATTAGGATGAAACGTTTTGTTTTCATCTTTGTTAACTTTCTAATAACTAGATTTTTACCTAGACAAAAAAATAAAGTTTGTGAAGCAGTCTTGCAATGTTTAGCTACTGAATGTAGTAATCACAGAAGGAAATCTATTTTCAAATTGTCCTGTCGATGCTCAAAAGAGCTCCACAGGTCAGCTTTATCTTTATCAGTTACTGGCTGGTACATAGATTACCACCTTATAAGATTTCTGGAGACATTTGGTGGATATTGGTTTTGTTGAGAATAACCTCTACCTTCTACCTTCACATCAAAGACATTGAACATTTTTATGAATGTTCTGCTAAAGTAACATCCAATATTTTTGAATAAAAGGGCCATAAATATGCCACGACGCCGGGCCATTCTCAATCTACTGTGATTATTTACATGTTGCCATGCTAACTGTCAATAGCTCCTAACTGTCACTTCTCTCTTACCACATTTTCCTCCAGTTCATTCTGCCTCTGGAATCCCCATAGGTACTTTTACTGCTTTGAAAACAGCATAAAAGCTGCTGGGAAGTCAGCGTATGGTTTATAAGGTCACATGGGTGACTCAGCATCAAGTCTTTCACAAGCTGTCATTAGAAGTTGTTTCTAAAGCAGCTTTTCTAACCGAGTCCACAAACATTTCTTGAACATATTCAAATTGTGTGCCATGTACTCCGCGTTTAGCAGTTCAGTGTTTGTAAATGTAAGGAATCTTTGCAAATGGATCCATAAAATTGAAGACCTTGACAATGGATGCTGAAAGATTTTGGGGGGAGGGGAAGAACGGAAATCCTCCAACGCAAACTGTATTGTTCTATCTATGAACACTTCACAACTCAAAGAAAAGACCAGTTCTAAAGTTCTACAGTCTCTTAAAGTCCTCCATCTTGCCAGAGTTGAGATAAGTTGAAGCAGAAATTGTGTAATAAGTTTTTTTCCCTCAAACCTCTCTGGGGTGTCTGGGCATACATATTCTTCCTTTATTCTGTATTTTAAAAATTCCTTCCAAGCACTAATGGGCACACTTTCATACTCTCAAACTGTATGTAGTTGCGTCTGTCTGTGCATGGATATATGAAAAAGAGAAAGAGAGGGCGGGGGGGCAGGAGGGGATTGATGCCAGGCACAAGCCAATCAGGAGAAAGAGAAAAACTCTGTAAACCACAACTGCCCAAAATAAATCAGCGGTTTCTATGTAGTGCGGGACAGTGTGCTGGTGCTGAAGAGAAACAGGGGTAATCTGAAACGAGGTGACTGAGACTTTTTATGACTTGTTCTCTTAACAAAGCAGACTTCTGCAACGCTAATAATAAACCAGGTCAGAACCAGACATGCATTACTTTGCATTTTGCATATATCTTAGTGTCTGCCGCTGGATAAAAGTGAAAGTGAGCCACACCATGTAACCAATGTTGCAACTTTGTACTGGACCATCAGGTGTGAAAACACCCTTAGGAATAAAGAAGAAAGTCTCTTATTACTGGCTTGTGCTAGACATTGTCATAATTGTGTTCCTGCTGAAGGAGGTTTTATCAAAATTGTTGAAGTGTAACCATGTTCCAAGAGATTCTGTCACGATAAAGTCAAAGTTAGGCACCTTGTGAGACGTTCTCCGTTTCAAACCCCAGCTCTGTGCTGCTTGCATCTTCTCACTTGGTTTCCTTCCAAAGAGTGAAACCATGTCAGCTATTATCAGATTCTCATCATTGGCTTGGATGTTAACAATCGATTTTCTGTCCTTTTAAAGTATATTTTAAGTCTATCTACCTTTGGGACTTTGCTTAGCATCAGTAGCATTGTTGTTTGTGTGAGAAAACTTCACAAGAAGAAGTCTGATGGGAAATAAATTCAATTAAGCACCGCCAACAAAAACAATATATGACCGCAGGAGAGCTCTCATGTTCGCATACAAGACCGATAGCAGCCAAATAAATCAGCACAACTGTCTCCCTTTACTGCTGTTTTTCTTTGAGGCTGTGAAATGTTGAAGACATCAGGGATGAATGTTCTCCCCCGCTGTTCTCATCGCCACGTCGTTCCATCGCCTTTGATTTGCTTCTGGCTCTGATATCAGCTAGTTTGACTTGGACACAGCTCTGACCGAGGTCATCTTGTGAACTTGAACAGAATCCGCCGATGTTGTTTGGATAGGTGCACAGTAGGCCTAAGGAGACATGCTAGCATGTGGCGGTAGCAGTCTCTTTTCACCTCACGCTGCGCTTTGCCTCGATTCTGAAGAGCAGTAATTGTGGGTGGAATTAAACCAAACATGTTCTTGTGAATCAAATGTGCTGCTTTGTTATGAGTTGAAGAACAATGACTAATTCGGTTCACATTAACCAGAAATGAAGGCTTCTTCCTGATATTGACATTGATGGCACTTCTCCATATCAATCCAAGCTGAGGGAACATTTTATTTTCTCAGCATTGGTAGAATCACTATACATCATAAGGTTAATAATAAGAATTTTACACAGTGTGTAAAATTCATTTACACAATTAAGGCCTAATGGGTTGGATATCATAAAATTGGCTGATTACCTGCAATCATCCCGTAAACAAAACTATGTTTTGGAAGAAAAAAAGATTCTTCCATCTTTAGACTTAGAACAGGAAACTTTGTCTCCAGTGGGGAATGAGGCTTCAAACAGTTCACTGGAACCTCTGCAAATATTGCTTCGTCAAATACTGATGCCTTTTTTGTTGTTGTTGTTGTTACAACATTTAAAGTTTTTGTTTATGCCTGATTGCTTTATAGTATTTACACAAATATCACTGATTTGCATTTTGCCTTTACAAATTTGTAGGGACGTCCAAGTCTAGTGCTGAGCCTCATCATTTGTTTCCGCGTTTCAATTCAAATGTGAACGCCACGCATGTGAACTCCTGAGTGAACTACAAACGACCTCAAAGTGTATCGCATGCGCAGTACCGTCACACGCAGCGAGTGTACTCGGTGTGGATGGTAATGCTGAAGCGTATCTGTTGTTGTCCAACAGGAGTGAGCACTTTAACAGTTTAATCCTCATTATCGTCCGCCACTGTTGTTGTTTTTCTTCTCGCTTATCTTGTGTATCAAGACGCAGAACAGTGGCGTTTGTCGAGTATAAAAGCGTACAGGTTTGGATGGATGCGATACGTATCGGATTTGGGACCACGTATCCAAGTGGCATTTATAAAAATCTGATCTGTGGTATTCAGACTGTCATGAAAATATCAGTTATAAAGGTCACGTAAACATAAAAAACCCCCAGAAAACAGTAGGATTTGGGTCACTTCGGGCTGCAGTGTGGCCTGTAAGTTTGACGCACGAGCAACATTCACAAACAGCTTCCCCTGGCCAACTGGCGCTTCAACAAATTATGGCCAAATTGAGACACCGGGGAAATAAGCTGGTTAAATATTACGTCTTAGACGTCCTTTAATACTTTAATGCGTTTTAATAACGCCATGAAGCGATTTATTGGTTTCTTCTCCCTCTTCTCTCTCTTTCTCTCTCACACTGTTCACTCCATTTCCATATGGTGGAGAACCCCAAGGCCACGTTTTCCTTTTGTCTAACTTCTGGAGCTGGGCTTGGCCACAAGTCCCAGGTTTTATGGTTCGTTGTTCCAAAGTTTGGCGCGTTTGTCTAGGTCTGGACATCATCTCCGGCTCTGACACTCGCCCTCGTCACCCCGCCTCTTCCTCCTCCCCCTTTTCCTCCTCATACGTTTTCCTGAGAGATGACATCATTGTATAATTAGTTCTGCTGATCTCTCTTTTTTTATTATTATTAATTAGTCAATTAGTCTTGAGGTTGTTTTTCAGTATTCCATCCCCTTTTTCATAGTTTATTGGTTACTTGATTTGATTCTTGATTATTCATTACCTTTGGACAAGTAGATCGATTTCATGATTGGTAACTTAGGCGAAGAGCTGATTGGCTGAGGATTTAGCCTGCAAGGGTGAACTATTTTGTTAATAACTTTCTATACTTTATCAGAGAAGTGTCTGTGATTATTCTAATATCTGTATGAAGACTGCCTGCTGTTCAGCTGCATTAGTAACTGCTCAATAATCATAGTTATTAGCAATTACAAAAGCCAAACATTGATGTAATTTCTCTTTATCAAAATATATAGAATGCATTTTTTTTTGACTCTCTGAAAAGTTTGAATACCCCGAAAGAACCTCATTTCAACAAGATCTTGTAAACATTTTTGCTCCTCCTGTCAGATTTTTTTTTCAGTTGAACTGAACCAAATATACGTCGCATTAAAGCTGGAGAAGGTTTGGCCGTGACTTACCAACGGTTCGGTTTGTATGACGCCGTTTTAAGGTCAGGGTAGCTAGAAAAAAGAAAGAAAGGAAGGAGCAAATTTCTAGAAAAAAAATATTGGAAATCTGAGCTTGAACAGTTTAAAATTTGCTAGAATAAACCTAGACTTTTTTTTTTGATTAACCTGAATTTTTTTTGCTAGAAATTTTCTTTTGAAATTTGAGTTTCAAAAGAAAGAAAATTTTGACTTTCGGAAATTTTTAAAAAGTTGAACATTTTTGACTTTTGGAGCTCAGAAATGTTCTTGATTTTATTATTATTATTATTATTATTATTATTGAGATCTCATTTCTTTTGGGGGAATTTACTCTTCCTTTTTTCTATCTAAAACGGCATTCATCCTGGGAGTGAAAATCTTCTGAGAGCCACTGTGAAGTGTGTGTGAACGTCTGACCAGCGCCGTGGACACCAACCTGACAGGAGCACTTACTACTGTCGTTTTATTGCCTCGATAAGCTGCTCAGTCCTGTTTTTCCCGACGGCCAAAGGTTGTCCCCGAAAAGCATTAAACAAATCAGAGCAGCCGCGATGAGTCACCGCCTGAATAAACCATTGTATGAAACCCGATATGAGCTGCGTGTGCCATTAGAAAGCAGTTTATTGAAAACAGTGTCACAACTACAACCTGAGGCCTCCCAGGCCAGGACCTCATGCTGCGATCCTCATGCCAAGAAACCAAAGAGAGGAGAGGGACACATGATAGCATCAAAAATGGAAGGAATCCAGTTTCAGACGGTAAGAGAAAGAAGGAAAGAAAACCAAAAAAAAAAGAAAAGCCAAGAGGCCAAAATCGTTGTTTAATCTGGAACAAGACAGACACTCGCATGGTAGCAGCCCTCCAAAAACAACGCCAAGGCCTGATGACTCAGACAGAAAATAGAGTTGATGAAAATTAAGCTCAGCCTGTGCTGCCTGCTAACAGCCCAATTCTTGAAACAGAGTGCAAAATTTACTCTTGGACACATGATATGTTTGTAGGTCATTATCTGATTGTGTTTTCTTTCTTTTTTTTTTTTTTTTTGCACTAACTCACTGTAAGAGGCGACTAGTACTGAATGTATAAGGAAAAATGCGCAGCAGTGGGATAATACGCCTAAGGTAAATAATGCTATAAGCCATCCCTTTGGAAATTCTGCTAATATTATTACAGGTTCCAAAGAAAATCTGAGACAGATGCAGCAATTTCCTCTTTTAGCCATTAGCTCTTACACTTTTGTACTTTGTCAGTTGAAACCCGCATTTTCAACCCCATCCTAACTAAAAGTTTGAAAGACATCGAAAGCAAAATAAGCTAATTAAATCTGTTGGGCAAATAGATTGTGAATGTTTGTAGCATCTCATAGAGAAAGGAATATGAATCCATGTGTTTTATTCCGGAAAATAAAGCAAAACTGAATAAAAGAACAGACAGCAGTTTGGGAGGTTAGCAAAGTGATTGCATATGAATCCTGGTGAGCTAATACACTCAGAGCAGTGAGTTTCTACCTAGCCACATTTCTTATTTATACAGAACCATGTACTCAATATTGCTTCTTTTCCCTAATTTTACTATGATGGGATTTTTAGCTCCCTTTTGTTTTCTTTAACTTCCCCCAACACTCCCGCCGCACACTTATCCTTCCTGTCTCGCCGCAGCCATTCTCTGCTCTGGCTCTGTGGTTTGGATTAGACGAGTTCTGATTTATACACCCAGGAAAGATAAGGGGACATTTTTATGGCAGATTGACTATTTTAGAGGCACGCGAGTGAGGGATTCAGAGAACTGTTTTTAGACTTTTAGACGGGGGCTGGAAAATTGGTGTAAGCTACTAAAAACTGTGCTGTAACATTTTAAGGCCTCAGACCTTTTCATAGCTGGCCGTATAGAAAATAGGTGATGTTGTTTGTTCAGCTAAAGGCGTCCAAGTTGGTATGAGTTCAGTGAGGAAAGGTGCCAGTGTAACTCTTACAATTCTGGATTTTAGTAGAGATTTTTTTTATATATTTTATAATATTTACTTCAGCCAATACCACAGCTATGACATTTACTGGGGTCAGGGAGCACAGCCGCCTGGAAATGGCTAAAATCTGCGAATACTTGACACCCCCTCTAAGAACGCTTATAACTGCCTCTTTTAATAGTTCAGCCACCAAATATACCTTAATATGGCTTAATGCACACTGTGGAAACTGTCGTTTGAGCCAACACCTCCAGTTGTTCTTATCTCTTTTCTTGCTGGAAAAGAGGTAAGAACAACCGACCCAATCAGACTCGAGACTTTAAGTCTGTTCTGATTGGCTGTACCATCAAGTATACCCCAGACTTAGAGACTCAAGCCAGACTCAAGACTTTGAGTCAATCAAACTCAAAGTCTTGAGTCAGATTGGCTATACCCATAAGAGCCAATCATACTCCAAGTCTTGTACTCCTCATCCCTTGAAAAGAGGTTACACTGCTCACAGGTTGACCTTTCCCAGTAATTTGATGACGAATGAAGGCAATTAGAGGTATTTTGTTGAAGGCCAATACAAATGCCACAAGAAAACACAAATGTATTTTTTCCTACCAGGCTTGCAAAATTACAGCATTCTACACTTCGATCCTGTTTGGGAGGACTTGCAGCGAGTTGGAGACAAGGTTCTAGGCAGAGCCCGTCTCCTTTTTTTTTGGAATTCCACAATCGTTGCTTGATTTGGTCAGAAATTTGAAGTGTGTGTCAGCACTAACAAAAGCTGTAATAGAAGGGACCAAAAAAAAACTTTCTAGGAGTTCTTGTGAAGAATGAAATTTCTTAGGCAGAACAGACTCTGTCCGTGTTACTTCAAGTAAAAGAACAAATTCCTTAGTTTTTGTGAAGAGTGTTTGGTTGTGAAAGATGGAGGGTTACAGATACATCTTACTATCACTATCACTATTTATCTTTAGAATTTTATCGGTATAGAGTTTTAACCATCATTTCCTTGATCTTTCACATAAAATCCCAATCAAATATGCAATATAATACAAAACATCCAGAACATAAGAACCTCCTCGCTGTACGAGAAACAGTGCTTACTGACTGTGCCATTGTGCATAATACAATTTTGAGCAATAAATTACATAGATGCTAATATGTTCAAGTTTTACTGCAGTTAATCACATCTTTTTTGCCTACCAGTGAAGATATTCAAGCCTACAAAAAACCATCTCAATGCTAAACATGCTGCAGCGGCATAGACGATCCCAAAGCTAATGTTAGTGTCTACAGTCCTTATTTCTAAAGATTTTTTTTTTTTTTCTTGAAAAATTTTTAACCGGAATGTCACTTTGCATTAATCTGATCTTTGAAAACCTAATTAACACTAAAAACAAAAAAATATTTATTGTTGACCTCATGTCTTCTCAATATTCGATCAGCAGAAAGGGTTTTGAATTGAATATATGTTCCTTATTTTGTAGAATATCTGGTATAAAAAAGTATAATTGAGGAGGTTACTTTGCATGGTTGTTTGTAACTTCTTGTTTTGCTTACATCCAGCCAGTAGAAACAGCAATTTTTACTGCAATTTGTGTGAAAGATGTAAAGGCTACAAGGCTCATTAGCTGCTATATAACTGTCACTTTCAATCAATGGTCCTGCACAATATTCAGCACTATCAGGTGCACTTTTGCAACTTTTTTTTTTTGTAATATTGTCCTCAGTCTGCAGAGGCTGGCGACTCATTTGTTTCACCCCTTCAAGTGGAATACCTATCACTTCAGATCTAGAGGTGAAGGTATAGAGGGAGGCTGTTCAGAGCGGTAAACTGAAAACCTTTTGAAAATACTTACAGAAGTTTGACGTCTTCAACTGGGAATTGTCAAGGAGTTTAATGTTATTAGGATGAAACCAAAAGGACTGTCTGTAGCTGCGTTTCCATTACAAATGTGACAAAACTTGATTGATACCCTGCTAATGTAGAAAAGATACAATTTTACCATTGTTGTGTTTTTTATAAGAAACAATTCAAATCAATATTGTTTGCAAAATACACCACTTGGATACGGCAACAAAAACCATCTAATCTTAGATGGTAATTAATCAAAAACTTGATTTCGTTTTATTTTTTGAATTTAAATTGGCATATTTCCACATATCAAATTGGTTTTCATGATTTCAGTTCACAGGTTTATGGTCAATGGAAAAATAGCTGCTGCTCATCCTCAAATCTTGCCCACAGTGACCGGCCATATATTTCACCCGTAGAGCTCCATAAGAGAGCATTCAGGGCCTTTGAATTTTTGCATTGTCATTGGAATTTTATGAGAAAAATAAAGCGCAACTGCTGACTTACCAAGATATTGCCATCCACCAAGTAACTCAGTAAGTACATGCAGAAACCATGCCAAAATAGGAGAAGGAGAAGGGTGGCCTCTAAAACCCCATTGACACAACAATGCCAGGACAGTAAAGAACAAATGCTTTGTTGCGCAGTGACAGCATTTTGCTCGGGTCAAAACCTGAAAGATTTTGACAAAGCAGTAGTTTTTACAGACAGTGCCGACGGTGCCCATGTAAATTTTGAGTTGCCAGACTTTGTTTTTTTGATCACATATTTCCACATATCAAATTGGTTCTGTCTGCTGTTTCTCTTTAGATTATTTTCACCTTGAAGCTAAACCTGCATTTATCCCTTCACTGAAAACATATAGACAGCCAGGTTGTGTGTGAATCTCTGCACGAGCAAAGTGTCACGAAAACACTCCTCCATGCGCACTTCACTCCACTGTTGTGTGGATGCAATTTTTTTTTCCCGAACACTCATTGGTAAATATTTTTTGGACATTTTTTCAAGTAAATTGGACTTAAAAGTTGCTGGGTAGTAGCTTTGGAGGACTTTCTGGCCTGCATGTTATGTGTGGTAAAAACTGAAACTATGTATAACCCTGATCAAACCTCCTGCACTGAAAACAATGGGTAGTGGCTGGTTTTCTTCAACAGGGACAAACAGCTGATAAGACCTTAAGGAAAGATATATGGAGGACATAAACACAAGGGAACACTAGAATATTTTGCAATGAAATATTGTTTTACTTCTGATTCAGGCGACTACTGCGTCTCTGTCTTAAGACAGGCGTTAGAGGAGAAAGAAAGACGTGAATAGTGTGCAGTGACTAACAAAAACCAGATAGCAAAATAAAACAAGAAGTGAAATTCAGAACAGAACCCAAACCAGTGCACAAATAACCTAATGTACAAACCAAAGCCACAATATGAACACCAAGTCCTTAAAACTTGGCATATTCAACATTTGTTCATTGCAGGGATCGGCATCTTTTACATCTCAGAGTATTTTTGTGTCTAGAGCCACATAAAGCTTAACATAGGCGTCAACCGAACCCTCATATTGTTAGGTAAAAGATCAAAGGAACACATCTAGCATTCACAGAAACTGAACAATTTTTCTTGAATTGAATCTTCCTCCTAATACTCTCAAGCTGGTCCATTTTCGTTACCTTAAGTTGGATGTATTTTTTTCAACAATGTTAAGATAATATTATGCCATAGAGGGCTCCTGTATCTCAGCTTCCAGTTATTTTATTCACAGGCAGGATTTATTTACATTTGAGCCCTGTGGGCAACTCCCAGTCCTCCCTGACCTCTTTAAGTGTCTTGTTATCTCTGCTAGATGTGTTTGCCTAAGAGAGTGAGAGCTGTTCGTTGTATGGCCGTCTTGTTCTGCATGTTTGCTTTTCGTCACTGGAGTTACCAGAAGATAGATGAGTCTTTCAGCGCAGATAACTTTGGGTTTCTGCCACCATTAGCGGGCCAAGCGGGCCTTCACCCCCCCTGTGATCTCTCTTCATCTCAAATAGACTGGAAAATCTAAGATTGTAGAGCTGTCAGGAATGACCACTTCTATATCTGGTGCAACCATGATGGACAACCTGGGCTCTTCAACAGTGGCTCTCGCTAGCTTGCAGTGTTAGCCTTCTCTACCTCTTTTTCTCTCTTGCTCTCCCCACACACACACACACACACACATACACCAATGCATACACCCTGGAAGACCCTCTCAGACTTGGAGGAAGACCTTGTTCCTGTGTCTGTCAATGGCAATTTGTCCGAGTGGTGTGCCAGGCGCGTGAGGAGCCCCGACGAGAGGAAAATATGCTAAAGTAAACACGTCTGCTAACACGTAAACTCATCAGCACTCGCGCTGGGCTCCAGATAATTCCGTCAAATTTTTAGGAGACGACGGGGAAGAAATCGCTTTGCGGTGTTACGCAGAGGTCGGGGTTTAGATTGCGGTCCGTATAAGTTTGTGTCACGGTTCCCAGACCTCGGCACAGCACGCATCGTGAACAAGAAGACCTGGAACATTTCCTTTCTACAGTCATGGGAATCTTTCTGTTTTCAGCTTGCGGATTGTACACTCTCTGCTGAGTCCTTCTTATGACACAAAAGAAATGTTTTGCACAGATTTGACCGTTACGAGAACATAAAGGAATGTCAACACTCAATGAACATCAATTTGAATTATCAGTTTGCCAAATTATTTTAAAAAAATTGTTTAGTGTCATGCCAGAACTCAAATTGGGGTCAGTTTTTAGTGTTCTGACTGGTGTTGGTTTAATTAATGCAATATATGTTTCGGCCTGTTGCAATAAGCAATAAATCAATTAAATGCATGGTAAATTAAAACAAGCCAAATAATTTCCATTTGCATGATTTATTGTTTTTCTCTTTCTACCAAAAACTGGATTACAAAATTCTTCAGTCTGGCGCTTTGGTTCCAACTAGCCCTTTTGTTGAATCTATTTTACAGAGACTTCATGATCCATTTTATTAGTTGTTTTCACTACTTATTTTAGGTACTTAAAATGTCTTCCAGTTCCAAAGTAAAATGTTCATTAGAATTCAGAGTTTATTGGTCTTTGACAATGTGTTCTTGCATTACTATGCCATTACCATTATGCTATTTGAAAATGGTCTCAAAACAGCATCGTCATTTATTGCAATAACCTGTGGAACAATGTATCATCTAGTAAAATGTGTTACCATGACAGGCTTATATGTGTGCCACGTTTATTTTCTAGATTCTAAGATCTCTTTCACAATAGTCAGACTGACTATACTCAGAGCTGAATATGACAATACCCAGAGAAATGAATACCTACACTGAAGATATTTTCAAACTAGGCTTTCGTGTAACTAACGTGCAGTTAGCATAAAAAAAAAAAAAACACCTAAAGTCAAAGTGGAGTCTGGTGTTCTGTGATCCTTTTTAAAACCTTTATGTTTAAAAAAATAAATAAATAAATAAATAAATAATTAAACTCCATCTAGAACTAGAGCCTCATTGTATGGTGCCTGCTTTACCAGTGAGTCACATTTCTAAGTGGGAACATTAAGAAAAATTGTAGTTCATTGAAATTAAATCTCCAAATGGTTAGTCAGACATTTATCATGGAAAACACACAAAAAGAGACAATGCTGGCTATGTAGATAAAAATCCCACAATAACATTCTACATTTTCCACACTTCATCTCGATACACAGTGATAACAAAAAAGGACAACGTTACATAACTTGATGACTCACATATTCTGTGTATTTTTTTTTTCATGCAAAGATCTGTGAAAAATGAGATTTCAGAAATGCCAACATTCATGTCAAGATAATCATCAGTGTGATAATCATTAGCTTCCTAAAAATTCCTAGAATCAGTACTGAAGATCTCTCACTTCCTCCTCTTCTTTGAGCATTAAACTGCACTGTGAATGCAGAACGCTGCATTCACTGAATTTAGGAACCCGGACGTTCAAACTCTGCTGATAAAATTTCTTTATCAGCAAAGCTGTTATTAAATGCGCATTGATATGGATTTTCCTGATGTAAAACACCTCATTGGTTAAGTGTCACTTAGTGCATATTTCAAAAGCTTAGTGGTAGGTAAAGCCCAGTGAACAAATATTTGTATGTCCAGGCAAAGATTTTCCCCAGTGTTTAATGGTTAGTGGGGGAAAGCGGCCTTGTGTATGTCCTTCAGTGAATCTTGGTGCTAGATAAACACTTGTGGTGGAGGGTGTTTACTCGAATCTCCAGCAGGCGTGTGCTCGGGCGTCCGTGGAGAAACTTGAATGCATTGGTTGCATGGCCAATTTGACCTTCTTGAGATCTTGCGGTGAGCACGTGTGTGTCTGTATGTTTGTAACGTATCTCTTTACAAACACGGGGTGAAAATGGTGCTGGTAATTAGAAGGCTTTGGAATGGAGGACGTCCTCCTCCCTACTGCTGAAAGTCACTTTTGTTTGTCGTCTGCAGAGATTACACAGGGCCCTAAGAAAAGTATTCAAACCCCTGGAACTTTTTTTTGTTTGTTTTTGTTTGTTTGCATTTTGTCCTGTTACAACCAGAAATGTTTATGAATTTTATTGGGGTTTTATGTTGTACACCAACGCAAAGTAGACCATAATTGTGAAGTTCTTTTGAAATTAGAAATTGATACTGTTCTGCCGCAAAGGATTTTAACTAAAGGACAAAAAGTTGAATTTTTTGCTGGGACCACTGGATGGCTAATAGAAAACTCCACTTAGGTTTTTGTTTTCCAAACAGTGGCTGCGTTTCCATTACAAATGTGCACAAAACCTTGTCAATATTCTGCTAATGTTGAGAAAATAATTTTTTTTCACAATAGCAGAGTTTCCATTAAATAATGTGAAAAAGTTTGTTCACGTGATAAGTCATTAAAAACATGCCACACCATCATCCTCTTACCACTTCCCGTTGTTGTCTTCTTCGTGGTTTGTGCCAGTGAAAAGCTGGTTCATGTGATCCGAATAACCCTAGCCCATAGTATGAAAAGAACTACTAATATGAGTAATAAAAATTAAAACTAAACAAAGTATAACTAATAAGAACTAGCAAAGATACTCTAAAAACTAATTAAACTAACTGAATTAGACAAAAAACTCACGATGAAATAAAGCTAAGCTAAAACCGAAACTGTTATAACCCTGGTTCAGTGGGAGTTTGTACTTTAGATTCCGTCTCTGCAGCTGAGAGGCCTACAGAGCATATTGATTTACACATCAGCCCGCTTCCTCTACCCTCCTCTTCCTTTATAAGCCTATAGATTTACATCAGGATTTGTGTAGAGAGGAGGAAGCAGACCAAAACATGGCACACAGACGCCTTTATGGGGTCACTATCTATTTACAATCATCTGCTTCTAATCCTTCTGAAAGGACAGCCACACACGCCCCCGCATCTTTCTCCAGCAGGAAGTAGCCATTCCAATCCGAGAACATTACTTGGAACAATGTGAGATCAGCGTCATAAAGCAAGCTCACAGTGTAGCATGACACACAGCTGGTTCAGAAAGGCCAATTTAAACAGCCCCGTATTCAGCTAAGATCAAATTGGTACTCCAATTCAGTTTCACACTCTAACACCCACCATGTATCTCCCCCCCGTCCCGGACCGGTGTCTTGTCTGACGTGCCAAAAGCTGTTTTATGTCAAAATATTTGCTCAATAATTCAAAGACAGATGTGCTCGTGTTCCCATAGATTCAATTTCACGCAACTTCAGTATTAAAGCTGGCCCCCGCTCGCGAAACGCACCAGTAAGCAGAGTCGGCTGTGGGTACGCCGTTGTGCACATAGATGGAAGGAGGGTTTCATTTCAGATTGTTATCAAAGATTGTCCAAAGACTACACATGCCTTCACTGCTATACTAACGGTCTTGGCACATAGGCATGTTTGCACAGTTCCTTAAGCCCACCGACAGACTTATGGACTCAGTCACTATATTACATTTCAGGTGCCTTTATGCCAGTAAAAATGTTGGATTCATTTCTTTTTTGTGTGTGTGCGTGTGTGTGTGTATGCTGATTTGGCACTTCAGAGACTCGCCCAGATCATTTCTGGTGCCCAAGGACGTGTCAAGGTATTATATCAAAACATCATCAACCAGATGGAAAGAGCCGGATTATTCCCCTGAGCCGTTCAACTAAAGTGGTTTAGACAGGCATTCGGTAATAATGTCATCAGCGAGTTCTTCCCCCTTTTTTGTCCATCTTGTTCGGTTGCTGTTGAGAAAAAAACCATGTTGTATGCGTCACCTGTTGTAAGCAACAAGGTTTTGGATGTAATTTTGAGTGATCCACTGATCAGCAGCAAGTTTAAAGTAAGGAGTCGTCGTTAAGTCATTTGTTTGCACAAATAATCATAGACTTATGGAAGGTTTTTAGGGTGCGTTCACACTAGCACCAGTTTATTTGCCTTACGGTTCATTTGGGGAGGTGTAAATGCGTAATCAAACACTGACCAAAAAAGCAAACTCTGGTCCACCTAAAAACCTACGTCTACAGTTCAGTTGAAGTGAACTCTAGCATGGTTCAAATGCAAATGTGAACGCCAAGCAGATCAGAGACCGCCCCAAAAGCAGGAAATGGACAATACAGCAGGGCATTCTGGGTAAATGCAATCAAAACAAACTGTGTGCCTTGCACTAGTGAGAGAAATGGCACATGGTCTTTTGCCGACGACAAAAAAGAGAAATCCTACAACTGCTCAAATCTGATGCTACTCCATTTTTGTTTACATTTCGTAAAGGAAGTTGAATCCAGTGTCTTCTTCAGAGCTTTTTGTGTCGTTTCATTTGATGGCTCTTGGTGCAGTCCCACCACACTCGAAGGGGTAAACAGGTTCCCAAAGGGTTTGGTTTGTTTGAACACAGTGCACACCAACTAGAAATATAACAAATGTTGCAATTTTGGTTCAAAAATCAGACCGCAGTTTGTATATGTGGAGACCAGCAGAATGAGAAAAGAAAGGCAAAAAACTGAGGAACCATAGCAACCCAAAATACTCACCTTTTCAACTTTGTTGTTTTGTTGTCAGTATAATCACAGTGAATTTACTTGAAAAAAGTAACCTCAAAACCATACTTATCCCACTGAGAAGATCGTAAATGCTCCGTGTCAAGGTTAACATCAGGTTGGCCTCTAACCATTTCATTTATGTGCATATTCATGTTAGTGCCTCCTGTGTGTTCATATAATGATTGATAGAAGACTGTGATGTCACTTCTGAAAACTACACACAAAGTGACCCAAGCTTTAGATGGCAGCTCTACCTATCATAGCATCATCATACATTTGGCCAAAACTCTTAGAACTTCAACAGATTGTATACAATCCATATCAAATTCCCTCTGCTTGGAGTGGTTCTGGCAAAGAAGCCCAGATAATTCAGCAAAATGGGCAACATAAGTTTATTTTGACATTCTGCGCAACACAATATCCCCAGGCCTTCACACAACAGCGCATTTGATATCTGAAATCCAAAATCCCAGAAACACATTTGGCAAACAGGCTGCATATTATAGGGTGACGGTAGTGAATCAGAATTTCTTGGTGGCAATAGAATGGCAGGTTTATTAGGTGTCATGTAATTTGATACGAAGAGCTTCTTAGTAGCCGATGTAGCTTGTGTCAGAGCCCGGTTACATTAACCGAGATCCCGTAAAGGCAGAACAGAAATCAACCTCTTCATAACCCGGTGCCTTCAACTTCCCCGTCTCCCTTTTTCATAAAGTCTTAGACTAGAAGCCATGATGTGATCAGAGGTCATCATGAGGTGTATTGTTCATATGAAATGGGAGGTAAAATGGGAAGTTAAATCAAACTTCAGAATGACTTTTAATGCAGCATTGTTTAAAAAAAAGACACTAATATTTGAAGAATGACACATTTTAGTTCATGTTTTCTTGTATGCAAACAAAAAATATCAAAGCAAGATGTGGAGGATCTCCTCTGTTTGCAGCATCTACTTTCAATCCTGCCAATAGGCCTGGGTAATAAATCGATAACAATATATATCACAATAGACACATGATCGGTTTCAATAGATAACATGTCTGATAGAATTTCCACTATATAGAGTGTTGATTGAACTGTGATCCAAAACTGCACAGCATTCTGGGTGATGTAGGCAGATGTAGTCGCTCAACCTCTCACAACGATATAAGCAAGGTTGGTGGCATCAATGGTGGTGGCATCATTGATGGTGCTGCCACCTCTTTAGTTACCTAGCAACAACCTGTTGCAAGACTTGCGCAGCAGCAGTTTCATGTTCTGCCACCATGCCTCGTAACTGCTTAAAAATAAAAAACAATGGCGTAGCGTGAAAGCCGCAGGTAAACAGGACAGGTCATGTCACCAATTTGACAGTATTTCAGATATTTAGAACAAAGTTATAAATAATTATTGATATTGACTGACATGAAATCTTTGCATTGTACATTTTTCAGCAGCGTCGTCCTTCACTACTTCCTAGCAATTGAACACTATTGAAGAAGTCTATCTTATTACCTTTTTTTGGTTAATAGCTTCTAAACACTGAACAATCTAAGATTCTTAAAAAGATAAAGTTTGCCATGTCCAGTCTCGTGAAAGTAAACACAGAGGTATTTATTCTCTTCCATCTCTTCCCCGTTGATTGAACTAGTGTTTGACCTATTCCTGTTGCTCCTGACATCTACAATTGTCTCTATTGTTGTGCTCACATTCAACATAAGACAATTGTTCCCACTGGCTCTCTGTACTCCGCTTCTTGACCCTCCTTGATACACCTGACAGCTGCAGAGTCATCTGAGTATTTCTGCAGCTGACAGGACTTTGATTTATGCTGGAAGCCTGGGGTGTACAGAGTGAAAACAAATGGTGAGAGTACAGTCCCCTGCGGTGCTCCTGTGCTGCCAACTGCCTGGTTAGACACACAACCTTTTACCCTTACGAACAGCGGTGTGTTTATCATATAGTGATAGGCCTGGCTGATTTTTGAAGCCTCTGTCTGTGACATCTGTGTGTCTTCTGCAGTAAATCAGACAGATCACCACAGTGCTTCTTGCCTGCTAACAGTGGGATTGTTGAGGAAGCTGTGCGAAAGCGATTTGAACTCCAAATCCACTGTAATAAGCAAACTGCAATCCCTGAAAGGGGAAATAAATGTAGTGGTCATTTTGTTCTCTTTACTTGAAGAACAAGTTGGTGTTGTACACCAATAGGGCTCAAATGTCAACAGTACTTTGTTGAAAGTTCTGTAGCTATATATCACCACTCCTTTATCTTTTTCCTTCTTTTTACAGAGTAACATTTGTCACATCCCAAAAATCCAAATTTTAGCCAAGCATGTTTCTCTGTCCCATGGCTGCAATAAACACGAGTCATGAAGAAGACATTGCTAACAGGTCAGACACCCAGATCCAGCCGCTGCCATGGTAAATGCATTAAGCGTACCCTGGGCCGCCCCCCCCTTCCTTCTCCTCTGCGGCCTCTTCTTCACCTCTGTGGGAAATATAGCAGGGTGCTCAGCAGGACTAACGATGGAGAAGCAGATGAGAGATGGAAATGAAAAAAGAGAGAATGCTTGATAGGTGATGAGTGAATAAAAACAGAGAAGAGGTGGAGGGCGGACATGTTGGATTTAGTGGAAACTGTGGAAGGAGCGAGGTCATAGCTACTAATTAAAACACCAGAGCCAGTTGGTTGTTCAACAGTAACTTGAAAATGGTCCTGTTGAGTATTCATTACCCACTCGATGTATCCATAATCACGATACAGTATCAATCAAGTTTATTTTCAGCAATAAGGCATTTCAAGGTGCTGAACATAATAAAACACAAAAAAAACAAAGTTATAGAGGAAATACCATATAGTCAACAATTGAAGAAACGTTACATTTTGATGAATGCCACCATCAAAATCACACACATCAGTGCTTCACTTTTTTTTTTTTTCTAATAGTTCAAAAGCAGCTCTAAACAGGTGAGGTTTTAGACTCGTTTTGAAGGCGCACAATGTTTCTGCTGTTGCAGTTTTCTGTAAGTTTGTTCCGGATTTGTGGTGCATAGAAGCTGAATGCTGCTTCTTCATGTTTGGTTCTGGGGCTGCAGAGTAGAACCGGAAGACCTCATGCTTTGCCCTTTTTGAATTCGCACCTAAAATCTAAACACGATTTGACTCATATAAACTAGCAAACCTGATTGAATTAGACAAAAAGTCACAAACTACACCAGAATGAAAAACCCCAAAACTATTACAACCCTGGGAAGGACACACAAAGGGTGGGAGTGTGTTCAAGAGCAGCAGACAGACGGTCTCACAATGCAGAGATGCAAAGATCCACAAATCCTGATGCTTCCACCAGCTGGAACACCAGGTCCCGGCACATCTTGCATTCTGGGAAATCGATTCTCTCGCGCGCTCGCTGTGAGTAAAAAAACATCAAAGCCGTTTGCTCCTAGATTAGGAACACACTGACTCTGGGATCTCTTTAAGTGGGCATATATATATATATTTTTATACCTTCCCAAATGTTTCCTCCATCTGTCTCAGGCATCCTGTCAGCCAGAGCATCTGACACAGAAACTCATTCAATTCAAATGTTCAGTAAATTTATCTTTTAGGCTAGTAGTAAAAGTACAAAAGAGTTTGGCATTTTCTTAAAATGCACTAGATTTATTTCTTTATCTGCACTTTGGGTCAAATGGTACTGTCGTCGCCAAGGAAACCGTTTAAAGCCAAGTGCGTGCCGAATGTGAATTTACCGCAGTTTGGGTTTCAGTTTGGGAACAGCATATGTAGCTTCAGGTTTTATAGATAATGTACGAACATCGTAGTTGTCACAATACGTTGAGCTGATGAGACAAAAAGATCCAGACTGGACTTTCCCTGGTGGCACTCTGACTGCCTTCGAATGGACCTCCATCCATTCTGTTGTATTTTCTGTGGAACACCACTCCGAGTATATTTGTGGAGTTCTGCGTCGAGCAAATCTACAATAATTGAAAATATAATTAAACTTAATGCTACTTGACATTTTTTGGTTGGCATTTGCAAAGCAGACAATCCACTAACTGCATTCATTTGCCTTTTAGCACAAATTGACTGTAATCACAAGAGCGGAGATGAGGAAGTGCAGATATTAAGCTTCTGCGGTAGTGACGTATTCCACTGAGCGTATTAATGCAAGTTAAAGAATATTTGGTTTTTAAACTATTAAAATAAGCAGATATAACCACTTTTAGAGTTGGTATGAAGTATGGATTTGAGCTATTCCTTGGACTTTGTGGAAACTGGAAATTTGGCTAATTAATGTAGGGAGCTGCAATTTTGACATAACTGTTTTTTTTTTGTATTATGCCTCAACAATCACACATATACGGAAACATTCTTGCCAAACTCCGGTACTTTGGTTAACTTACATCAGATATGAACAGGTTAGCTGGATGTTGAGGGTTTGTAAAACAATTTTTAGAGATAGAAGTTGTCAGAAAGGAACCTGTTTTTTTTTTGTTTGTTTTTTTTTTGACCATAGTGACATGAATCACCATGACACTGTTCAGATGCAGATTTCATTTTTGGGGCATTCAGCCCTTCATTTGTACATGATCAACAGAAGAAATTCCAAGTCACATTTTCATATATGAGGAAAAATAACAGCAGATTATTTTCCAATGTATGTTTTGCTGTTAAAGCAAAAGAGCTGCTGACTAAGTAGATACATTTCATTTGGGATTTTATTTTTTCTATGACAAATACACATAGTTAATAAAGTTCTTTTTTCCCCCCTCTGAGTGTGAAAAGCCAAGAATGTGTGAAGGGTCTGCCCGGTCCAGTTTAAACAGAACAATGAACATAGAAGCGCCGGGGATAATAGGGGAAATACTAAACTTAAGCAAACAAAGCTGAACAAACACCACTACCAGTAAATCTTACCTCAACTGGAGAAAAATGGAAAAACGTATAAAAACCCCCCCCCCAACCTTAAATGTACAATTACTTGGTATACAGCAGTCCTTCTACCCCGACCGTCAGAGACCACACGGTCCACAATCCAAATTGAGCTGCAATTAAGGCAGTATAATTCACAAGAGGAGTGGGCACCGCTTTACCGCAGCATATTGAATACAGGCCTCTGGGACTATAATATTAGAAGTAGAGGAGAATGCGTAAAAGAGCAGAATTTGAGGGACAACACAAGATATCTGATTCGAAGCGTGCACATAAACATTTAGCCCGCTTGACATCTAATTCTTCTAGCCAGATTGACTAAGCATGCCAACATTCTCATAGAGGAAATATGAAAGGAAACAGCTCAAGGAGCATGAGAGGTCTGAACCCTGATACCTTTGACTATTCCTGGAAGGAGACGGATGTTAATTTGCCACACTTAGTCAATATTAGGTGTGGGAACACAGAAAAAGTAGCTGAATTGACTTAAAACATTTTTTTTTTTTTTTTAAACAACAAAAAATGAAAACCACAGACATAAATGTAGGGAATTTCAAATTTATCTGACACTTAAACCCACCAACAGCTTCCCAAGCTTGGTCAAAAATGTAAAAAATAATCTGCAACAAACCTTCTTTCAAATAGTTTAGAAAGTGACATCAGGGATTCTAAATATAATGTCAAATAAATAATAAAGACAAAACTTAGAATTAGACTGACCAGATAGGCCGATATCCGGTCTTGATTTTTAATTTTTTTTTTCCAGTATCGACACCCATACAGATATTGCATCGGTGCATCTCTAATTAAGATTACTCTTACCTCCACAATTTCTAAAATATCAGATAATGATCTCAAGCCATTTAAATTAAAGACAACATTTTAATAATGTGATACAGCCTTAAAGCACATTTTACAATTGAACCTGTGGCATCTGAAAAAAGTACAAAAAAGCAGAAAAGAAAAAGTAACTTGACGTGATTTAAAGCTTGAAAAGAAAAGACCTCCTGCCATCATAAACATACATGATTCATGTATAAATATGTGTCAGTCAGAGCCTTTTGTTTTAAGTTAACTTCTGTAAACTGGAGCTCAGCTCGGTCTGACAAACTGATTGGAAGCGAGTCACACGTCACTGAGAGCCATGTGTGCGCCCCGAGGTGAACCGAAACACCGGACCGGCTCTTTGCGAGGAACTTGAGGTGACGTGGAAGTTAGCAGAAAACCTCTAAAGGCTTCGCCTTCAATTATTATACCTTTCTGTTCGTCTTTTGTCTCAGGTGTTTTTATTGATATGCTGCATTTAAAAATCTTTAGAGTACATCCCGATCTGTTCGTTTGGATTTCTCTCTGAGAACACAAAAGCAGCCCCGGGCCCGAACGAATTAAAGACACTGCCATGGCAAACAAGTCAGAGAAACTGGAGTATTTAGTACTTGGACACATTTAATTTTCCTTCAAAGAGGAAATGGGTTTTGAAGTATGGTGAGTAATAGAGGTGCACCACTGTGGGGAAAAGGGGATCAGTATAACATGAGAATCTTTCCTCCAAAGCCTTTGCCATTCGCTTGAATTAAAGCCTGCTGGCAAAGTTGTGAACATGTCGTCAAACGCTGCTGCTTCAGAGATTATTGTTCCTTCCCTCGTCTCCATAACATAAAATGCAAACTACAGTCAATTTTCAGTTAAGTAGGAAGCCTTTTCATAACAAAACCATGGATACCGCCATACCTTTGGCTGATGCGCAGGAGATATGACTCACTCATCATACCCAGGACAAACAGGTTGTGACTTGCTTTGGCATGTTGCAAGGCATTCATTGAATTACTGATTGGCCGGTCTTTCAGTCCTGATGTTTGGCCATCGACACTAATTTAAAGCAAAGATTACATGCCAAAATCGTGGACAGTGGTGCTGCCAGCCAAGCAGGCAGTCATGTTCAAACTGACTTCTGATTTCCCTGTCAGCTGGTGAGTCAAGCCGTGACTAAGCATTGAGTCTAAACCAACAGACTTGATACCCATTCCTTCTATTCTCTGCTTACTGAGCGACACAATCCACACTTTTTTTTTTTCTTTTTCAGGGTGTGGTGCTTTCTGGTCCACAAACCGAATCCTGACATAAACCTGGAAGCCTTGAAGACACAAGGGCCAAATGTCTGGGAGATATCTAGTCCCTAAGGCACCCAGGCTGAAAAATGAGTGCTGAGGGACGGCTTCGCCTGGACCGATTGTCTCTCCAATCCTTGGATTCCCAGGCTCACTTGAAGCATAGTAAGTCAGAATATTTAATAGCAGTATATAGTCAAAATTCATGTGACTTGCTCAATTACACTTGCCATATGAAGAGAGGGTATGATTTAGTAGTAATCCCTACTAAAAATTCCTAAAACATTGTGGAGCTGCAAAAATCAGTTCGGAAACGTGGGAGGAAAAGCAATTCCTTGTTTTCATTGCAGCATTAAAAGTACTTGTCAAATACTGAAGACTTTGGTGCCAGGATAGTAAGCAGCAGCAGACAAACCATTCCATTTTAGATTTACCTAAAGATGCCTTTTACAAGCAATATGCCTTAGCATTTATGGAAAAAAAAAAACATGTTATTTGGGTCAAAATGTGAAAAAGTCTTGGGGATTTTGTGAAACGGTAATTCCTGTCACAACTATAAAATGTGTGTCGCCTTTGATTTTCTGTTTTCATTTGCAGCTATGTAGTTGACTGCAGAGGTTTTCACAGTGTCACCGTCACTCCTTCTATGTGTATGTATATTTGAATCTTAGTTCAAATAATTTTTGGAGCAGAGCATGAAGCTAGCAAACATTAGTCGGAATAATAAGAAGAAGAGTGTTTTCAAATTCTGCTCTTTTGAGAGGCACAGTAGTTGATTTTAGAATACACAAGAGGTCTAGTTCTGTAATGAAAGTTGGGCATTTTGTAATGAAAAGTGTAACAGCTCGTACTCTGAAGATGTGTTGTCATGTTTGCTTGTTTCTAAAGCCGAGTCCCCGGCAGGGAGCGAGGCCAACCGCGCAGACATGATGTGGAATTAAGCAGCTTAACCACACCAGGCCAGCCAATCAGAGAGAGTCTAATGGGAATACATGGACCTGAGCATTTAGCTGTCAAAGGGCCTTCAGCAGGAGATGGAGAGGCGACCGCACTGTGGTGCTGCAGCCTATGATTACGCTCCGCCGCCAGAGGAAAATCAAAGCCCTGATTACACTCTGCAGCTCACTGGGCCCTGCCTCACAGACTGCGCGGTCAGCGATGACTGACACTCAAACGGCAACAGATAGAATTTGAACGTTGTGCTTTTTTTATGTAAAGCTGATCCACAAAAATGATAGTCGAGGCTTACATTTCACTGTGGGAATCGCTCGAAATGCTGACGTAAGACGGGACGACCTCCTACTTTGCTGTATACAAGGTTCTTCCAGCCTTCTGTCAACCATAGAGGACTTTTTAAGAGATATTAAAATTCTCTTTGCGCTGGTCACCGCCTCTGCATCGGTGAAGACACTGATTACAGTGTTGCTTAGTGCTGGACTGGTCTCCTAACCACATGTTTTCAGTAGCTGCTAAAATTCAGACAGTAAGGGTGAGAGGTTTTTTTGTGTTGTTTTTTTCCAGAGAGGATGGTTGTCACATTAATATTTACAATTTCCAACTGTTCAATCCAACTGTTTGTGCAGAACAAGTCGTACCAGCTAAGATGTGGATGGGTACCAGAACATGAGGTACTATTGACAAACCAAAATTGGGCTGACAACTGGAGAAAGTAGTCTTTGATCAACTTTAAACTTCACCAGTAGCATATGAGGAATTTCTAGCAAGGCTTTAAATCAGGTCACTGCCATGAAACAGCACTTTTAGAGCTTGCTAACGCTTGGTACACACAGCAAGATTTTTAAAATTGTTGGCCAATTTTCAAAACCTGAGAGACCACACACATGGCAATAAAAGAAATCTATGGCACAACAGGTTTGGTCGTACGAAGCGATTTCACTCACTAACATTCTGATGGGAAATCTCACAAATCCTCTCGAGACCAAATGTGAGTTCAGCTTAAACCAACTTGGCCGACTCGGTAGACGACATTGCGATAGTTTATGAACTATATGTAATTGGCTACATGTCACATTCAACAGGCTGCGTTCTCTGTTGTCCTCAGGCAACACCACACTCTGAGATATCGGGCCAAGACAATCCAACGTGTTGAATATCCCCAGATTTATTTTGGAGCGGTCCTGACGGCCTTCCAGGCGGACCGCATTGCTTTTAACACACCACACAATGCAGGAATATCTAAGATTGTCTTTAGAGTCATCCCGATAATGGAGCATCCTTAAGATTGTCAGAAGAGAAAAAAATTATTTGATTGGATTAATCATGAATCAATTAAAGTTGTTCTAATTCTCTTATTATTGATCATAATATCTTGGTCCAATAAGAGGAATGATCTGCAGCCCCCCTCACTCACCTGAGGGGTTCTTGAAGGTTCAATTATGGGTCTTGTGAAATTTCTTTCTCTTCTACCATAAGGAAGTAGGTTTAATTTTCTTGCACACTGTGTTCAGGATTGTCAGGATGTTCAGTATGGGGTTGTGCTGTTACATTCCTTCTTGTCTTGCCATGTTTAAAAATATGTTTAACAGAGCTAAACATTCATGGAGTACTGATGAATCCAGAAGTTTATATCCACCAAATAATACGACACATACATCTTTTTCCGCACTGTCTGAAGTTAATCAGGGCCACTGTCTCTTCTTTTAAGTCATTAGAATTATGGAAAATTTGCCAAATGCCACAATAATTTAGAAGCCTACTTATGTACAATGCTACCAATTACAAAGGAAATCTTTTGTATTTGGTAGCATTGTTCGTCCGATTCTTGGGTATCAGTACCTCACCGTACATTACATCAGTTAAACTCCAAATTATTAATTCGCCCATCAGATTGGAACATGCAAAAAGCTGATCAGCAAATATAATAAGATTTCAATGACTTTTGATTTACCATTGATTATTGAATTGGGTATATTCACAGTTAACCGGAGGAGAACACAGTCCTCAACATTTATGATTAGTCACAGTACAACTGGGTGTTCAAGAGAAAGATACTAAAATAAAGCAAACTGCTACGTAAATCCACAGTATAAGAAACGTTTTAAACAATGAACTGTCCCAAAAAAAAAAAAAAAAAAAGTCTTACCTGATGTTAAAAAAAAGCCTCTGCCTTCTGACAAATGCTGCCCCTGTTCCTTAGACCTAATCTATCTTGACCCGCACACAGCTGGCTAGCAGCCCGTCACTAGCAACCTTTAACCCCTCACCCAACATGGCTGCCATTTCTCAACAATTACCAGCAATTGGTCAGTTATTTTCTTAGGCCACTGAAATTACCAAGCTGTCAAAGTAAGCAGGCAATAAAATGTAAATGCTTCCATTTGCAGATCTGAGTGCAGAGAGGTGTGTGTCCTTCATCATGTGGGCTAACAGCCTCACATGTGTAACATGAATATTTTACACTTACAAAATTCCTGAGTTATCTTGTCAAGACTTATTCATCCTAGTAAATATGAAGAATATATACTCCAATAATTTACTGTATAAAAATGCATTTCTGTTTAAAATACAAACCTTCTGCATAAGGAAGAGGGTATGTTTTATATATGTATATTTCTGTTTAGTATGTTTTGAATTTAATACTTCTGCCCACTTAAACCCTTCCGTCATAAGTTCCAGAATGACAAAAAGCAGATCTCCCCAAAACCAGAATGCTTTAGTGGGGCTATTAACTTAGAATTCCTGCTAAGGAAAAAGTGAGATGGACAGAATCCTACTCTGTACAATAGACACTGCCCTAGTGGGAATGTGGTGACTAGCATTTGACAGCTGCGATTACTAGATTGGTGAAACAACAGGATTTACAGGAAGCTGTTGACCGTCATCCAGAGCCGGATGACTGACTGCCGTGTGTGAGGGACTGCCAGGGTTTAACGTTGAGCTTGGGAGTGTCTCAGGCCTAAAACAAGACAATGCAAATTCTCACTACTTTTTTTCCTCACAGGTTTCCTCTAAACCTTCCATTTGAATGTTCCATACTGCTAAACACTGTAACTTAGATGGATAGATTTTTTTTCTAGCAATTGTTAGAACATTCTAGACACTTCCCCTTAATGGGGCAGTATTTTGTTACCTTCAGTTGTTATAAAAATGCTCTATATATTAATTTGACTTTGTAGTTTAACACCTTGAAATTGGCCCTCTGTCTCTTTAAGAAACTCCCACTCTATCTGAAACTCCATCTTCAGAAAGTCATCACAACATGGCTCCACTATTGACGTTTTATCGTTTTTACCAGAGTTGCAATGAGAAGCAATTCCTGTGATGAGCTCAGCAGATGCACAGTTCCTTCAGGTGTTTGCTAATTGCTCCTGGCTAGTCTGAAGGAGCAGAGAGGCGGTTCTCAGGGGAGGGCTGCTTCAGAAGCTTGAAACTGCAACCCGGGAGAAGAGCTTCGTCTTTGAAGGCATCACTAGATCCTCTCACAGCTAAATGGTTGCCATGGGAGATTAAAGGATTTTTCAAACATGAATGAAATAATTAAGGCAAAATTCCAGGTATGTTTTTGACGAGGAAATAACATTAAAACATGATATAGAGCTAAAATAAAATAATTTTCCGTATTATGTTCTCAATTGTTGGGTTTTATTTGTGCTATATGCCAACCTTAAAACATTGTTTTTCCAAACTCTATAATGCTATTCCTTAAACCAGTCACTGGGGGGACGAAGGGAAGGTGCATATTCTGTGTCCTCCTGTTGCTGGACAAAGGTGGCAATTTGACAGATGGGACAATTAAAACAACTTCATCAAAATGTGCTTTCAGGCATTTGACTCAAACAATTTTGTCATAATCTTAAGTGTTCACAATGTGAAAAACACTTGAACAAATGTCGCTTAATAAACACTTCAAATGTTGAAGTAAACATTCTTTTTTGACACAAACTATATACCAGCCCTTGCAATGTTCATCTTCTTTCTTTTTTTTCTTTCATTTTAACCTGTTAAAATCCCCCAAAACAACTCCATGATGAATCTACTTACAGACTTGCAACCACTCTTGCTAAAATTGATTTCCTGCCACAGACCACAGTTGTGACAAGGTTGTTACAAGGTTGTTTTGCGTAGAGGACAGTTCGACTGCGGAGCCAGAAAACATGAAAAATTGTTTAAAAACAATCTTTGTTTCACAATCACAGATGAAAGTGTACTTGCCTCGTCATGCTCAAGTCAACATTCACACAACCAAAAATAAATTCTGCAGGCAGTTGAGTAAGTAATTTCTCGTAGGAAATTTGCTTCATTCGTCAACAAAAGCCATTACAGTTTCTAAGACAGATTCAGCAGGAATGACGGGAACAGCCTCAGTGGTAATGAAGACAGAAGTTATTTGCTTGTGAGTCTGCGTTAAAGCAAAATGCCCTATTAGTTTTTAAACCTGTCTGTATTTATGTGGGCTCCAGCTCACTATGGCGCCAGTTGGCCAGCTATTCAACGATCTGCGTTTCATCATATGTGTATTTGCTGACGAGGCACGGCGACTGACGTGCGGGAAAAACAGGTCTTCGTACCGGTGTTGGCTTGTTTTCGTTGGTGTCTTCCTCAGGTGGCAGACGTGTAGAATGAACCCTCACAAGCTGACCTGGCTTGTTTTTCCACGTAGCGGCCAGAGGGCTGGAATCCAGTTGCGGTGATGTCACCGTCCGCTAGCTTTTTTCACTCTGTGCATGCAAGCAAGCTCCTTGAGTGATTGACAGGTCCATGATGTAAGCAGCACCTCTTAACATTGGCTTAGAGAGAGAACTGGACATTATCTAACAATATGTCATTTTTGTACCAAGCTAATTTGTAATAGACACTGTCACCATTTTACTTTTTCTCTCTTGACTACTCGGGTGTAATGATCGACATTGTCCTGTATTTCTGCCATTTTCCCAAAAATATACTTGGTTAGGTCATTTGCAAAATCTTTCTTGCCTTCTTCCTTCAGTAAAAACGGAGAGAAAACTCACATTGGAGTTCAGGCATTCACCTGAACTCCAATCCCACTGTTGTGGCGCAGTCTAGTGGGGGTCATAACTCTGGGTTTGTGTTTAGTATCATCCCCTGATGGAAGGTAAACCATCACTCTAGACTCAAGTTTTTTTGCACTCTACCAGGTTTTCTTTCAAGCGTTACTTTTAGCCACCTTTCCATGTTTCACAGACAAGATATTTTGTTTTGGTGATGTGAAGTGATAGTTTGTTGCCATACAATACCAAATCTACAATCTCCCTGGCTTTCTTTAAACTGCTTGAATTTATGTCTGGATTGGATAATGGATTGAACAATGATTAAGGTTAATGCCTGGTTCATATGACAAGATTTTTATGCCAATTTTTGTACTAATTTCCCCCTTCCAACAATCTTCGGGACGCCTCAAATTACGGCTTGCCTTTTAAGACGATCTTAAGAGACATTTGTGCCCCTGTGTGGTGTGTTCAGAGTGATCTGGTCTGCTTGGAAAAACAGTAGGACCACTCTGTTCTAAAAGTGTGAGATATTATACATGTTGGATGGTCTTTGCCCATCCAACCGACGACAAAATGTGACGTGTAGCCAATCAGAAAGTAAAGCGCATTAGTCGTATAATGCGGTCGTATACGACCAAACCTGTAACACCTTTTATTGTCGTGCGTGTGGTCTCTCAGGTTTCGAAAATCGTCCTACAATTTCAAAATCTTGCCGTGTGAACCAGGCATAAAACGTCTCCACAATGTTCTCCAGGACCTGTCTGCCGTTTTACTTGGTCTTTACGATGTCGTTTGTTTGCTAATGTTCTCCAACAAACCACACAGAACAGCTGGATTAATACTAAGGCACTAAATCACACACAGATGGAGTCTGTTTACTAATTAGGTGACTTCAGAAGGCAGTTGGTTGCATTGGATTTTATTTAGGGTTGTCCACGTCAGATTTTTCTATGTGTGTTATTTATATTTTTCCTTTCACTTCACCACTATGCAAAGATTTGCGTTGGTCTGTTCCCATCAAATATATTAAAATTAGTGGTTGCAACATGATAAAACACGGGGAAGTTCAAGAAGAGTCTTGGAAACCTTGGAAAGAAAATAAGTGACAAGACTCCCAGAACACCCCAGACGACGAAAAGAGCTAAAAGGTTTAGAGGGAAAAGACGCCATTTCATTTCCGTACTTGTAAATAAATCAAAAAAATTTGACACAAAGTTTACAGATATTTTAGCTCAGGCTCCCCTTTTCCAGGCTAAAAACAAATAAAAAGCCATTAAAAACTGGAGCGGGGTTCCAAATAAAGACTGAAAGCGGAGGAAATCAGAAAGGGGGCATAACTCAGGGGCTGCACGGCGCTCTCTCTCCAGACCTGGCGAATCAAACCACATGAGATGGTCCTGTTGCTTTACAGAAAGGGACATTTTGACATGGGCGCTCTGTGCCCGAACGCGCACGACGGGCACGCACTCAGCCGCACAGATGCCGAGATTGCGAGCATGACTCGCCTCAATAGCAGCAGAGTCAAACAAATTGCTAAGGTCTGTGCAAACAAGAACAATGTGTGGAAGGATTTATACAGCCTCTCTCTTTCTTACGCAGACACACACTAACACACGCCTGCACACACACATTAATTCACTCCCTATTCTTACCGAGTCACATTTATTTACAAAAAGCGTGAGCCAGCAAACATTGTGTACGTTTGTATTAGCGCTAACCCTTTCTGCTCTTGATATTTTGCAAATTGTGTATAAATCTTGAGAACAGTCCTAGAGCAAAGAGTTTCATCAGGCAGTATTTAGATATGTCACATCAAAATCCGCAGAGAAAGGCCGGTCTACCCTGATTGCCAGAAAATAAACAGGAGCGAAGTCAGAGTCTAACTCATTCATCACTGCATCATGCAGACTGCCGTTCTCTGCTGGGTACTTCAGCAGTGTGTGTAGCCTTATGTTGGGCAGATAACCTGTTTTGCTGAGATCCGACTGCTGGCCAAAATTGCGGCGTTTGTTACATTTTCAGCTGCTTCTGTTCACTTTCACGCTGCGCCGTGTCAAACAATCCAAACCAATTGGAAAAACCTGTTTACCTCCTCACCTGTGGCACCAAAACCCACCAGAGGAAACCACATAAAAAGTTGTGAAGAAGGAACGACTTTCTTCATAAAATGTAAAAATAAATAAATAAATAAATAAATAGAGTACAGTAAGATTTCAGAGATTGTAGGATTTTTAGTTTTTGTCTTTGGCTAAAGACCGTGAGCCATTTCTCGCACTAGTGCTAAAATCACATGTTTGCTTTGGTTGTATTTACCCACAATGCCCTGTGCTGTAGGCCACTTCCTGCTTTTGTATAAACTCACATTTTATATCCAAATTGCTCACGTTTCTTCCACATTAAACAGCTTTTAAACTGAACTTTTTTTCCTTCTTTGTCTGTCTCTTTAGTCTTAATGTTGAAATTTCTGAGGTGTTTTGACTTGTTTTCAGATGTTTTATTGTTGATTTGTGCGTGTTTATTGTCTGCTTCTCCACAGCATTTTTCCCCCTTTCAGAGTTTTTTCTGTTATACTTTGTTTTAAGTTTGGATTATTTTGTTGATCACTTTTTGAACAGTCTGAAAGATAAGTCATCTAAATGCCAACTTTCCTGGTCTGTACATATACTATCCTTACTGGGTGACGGACGTCTCTTTACCTTGGGTAGGCAGGCTAATTAATTAGCATCATTAGGCTCCTGAGTGAAATGAGGCCAATTTGAGAAAATTAGATGAAACGCACTCCAGCCGGTCTATATATAGCCAGGGAGGGAATGCTAATGGTAAAGGTATGAAGAAGAAGGATGTTGGGAGAAAGAGAAAGCAGAAGTTTGTGTTGACTCATAACACAAATGCACACTCCAGTAGCATCAAGTGGATACAGTAGCACTGAAAACACAGCAGGTTGGGTTAAGGGCCGCTTAAACCTGCCTGTTTGAATCATTCAAACTGAGCCTGAACGACTTGGCAGAAAAACATGTCAAGATGTAAAATTTTCATGTCTGTTATTATTGATATTATTTATGAGATTTTTGTTTGAAATATCTGAAATTCTGCCAAACTGGTTTCCTTTCCTGTTTTGTCCACAGTTTTCACTCTGCCTACATCCCCCAGAATACTGTGCAGTTCTGGATCAAAGTTCAGTGAAATTATTGAAAAATGTATCATCTACTGATATTTATCACATCGACCACAATATATACTTTTGATTTATTGTTCAGCCCCAGTTCAAACATCACATATTCCGTAATACGAACAGTGGAAACAGTCTTGGCTAACTTGTGGTTACCACTAATCAGCACCATGAAGATGGACGACACTCATAAATTCTAACCAATAGCACGTTAATTGGCATTGCGACTAAATAGTTCAACTTCCTGAATGGAACTTTCTTTTTAAAAAATATGCTAATTTTATGTGGATAATTAGGAGTTACAGTCCACAGAAAAATCTGCAAATACTGAACCACAAAGAGTCCTCAGACGGGATCTAAAACGAGATTCAACTTATTCTTGTAAATGAACCCGAAAGGTTCTAGTAACATCATATGATACTAAGCGATATTTATAGCTATGCAGAGAGACTTCTTTCCGATCAGAACTGACTCACCAGAGATCACCAACCCAGTTGGTTTTCACATCCTTGGAAAGGAATGAAAAAGCATCTCTGATGGAGTTGGAACCGAGAGTCTGACACAGCTGTTTGCTTCTTCTCTGTTTACCTGGACCAGGACAGGGCCAGCGTTGTCATCCACCACATCAAAAAGTCAAAGGTTTGGCAACGGTGTAGATGTACCATATATTGGAGGAGTGGGCTGAACGGGCAATGAAATGATACGACAGTCTGGGGAAACGATGGTCAGTAACAGTGAAACTTTACGGAGTTTGTGAGGCAATGAGAGGAAAAGAACTGAATGGACCCTGTTGCACTAAAACTGCTATAAGAAGTTCTAACACTTCTGGGAACGTGCTGGCAGAGAGGGAATTTGAATCGAATCAGCATGTGACCAGACAGCTCGTTCATGGCAAATAGGATGGTTGGGGGGGGAAAAATCCCGCTGTCGCCTGTTGAAGAGCTGGCCACCCACTGAAGCTGTTGACTAAAGTTTAGACTTCAGGTCTGTCTGATGAGTATAGGATAAATCACCAATGGATCTCTATATATCTATCCTTATATCACTGTGACTCTGGAGTCTATAATTAGACAGCAAAGAGCTGAAATGCTTTAGCAGAAATATCTTTAATCTTTTTTTTTCTGGATTACCCAGTTGTGGCCAACCTGTCACAGAGTATCTGTGCATCCTTAAAAAGTCTTAAATTCAAGTAGCTAAAATTGTGGCGTTAAGTTTGTTAATCATAGGTCTTAAATTGAGTCATGGCAGGACTTTTCTGTCAGGCAAAAGTTTGATTCACACGCAAGCATCTCTGTGTTCTGTGACTCGAGGCGGTTCAGACCAACGTTAACTAGATGCCGGTTTGTTTTCCATTCACAGTGGTTAGAAAACAAACTGGATTCAGTAATTAAGCAGGTAATAGAACAAGTTTTTTTTTTTTTCAAAAACAACCTACATTTTTTTCTAGATCATGTAGTTGTGGCAAACCAGTCACATGGTATTTGTGCTTCCTTAAAAAGTCTTAAATACAAGTACGTAAAAGTAGGAACTTAAATTAAAATACGTTAATCACAAGTCTTATTCAGAATGATTTAATCTCTCATATTCTTTGTAGGTTTTCCTGTGGGACTGTCTGTCAGGCAAATGCTTGAGTCACACAGACATCCTCATTGCGTTCTGTAACTCAAGGCGCGAACTAGCTACTAGCACATCCTTACGAGCTATTGTGGGCAAGTGTATTATGTGATGTCCAAAAAAAAAGGAAGTTTGGGCATTTTTTTTAGTTCATGGCTGGACTAATGTGATTCTTTATGGTCAGGAAGTCCACAGAATGCAGTTAAAAGCCTTTCGTTGATCTATGCGGTACAAGGAGTTCTGATAAAATCAAAAAGAAAAATCACATTGGACTCAAGGTTCTCAAGGTTCTTACTGTTAAATACAAAGGCTGATATACTGTGGAGTTTTTTTAATGACAAAGTGTAAAAAGTTTAAAAACATGTATATCTTACAGACCCGTTCAGTAAATATCACAATTTATTTTAGGAACTTTTATCACTTAGTGATGGCTGCACAGTGGCGCAGTTGGTAGAGCTGTTGCCTTGCAGCAAGAAGGTCCTGGGTTCGATTCCCGGCCGGGGGTCTTTCTGCATGGAGTTTGCATGTTCTCCCTGTGCATGGTGGGTTCTCTCAGGGTTCTCCGGCTTCCTCCCACAGTCCAAAAACATGACTGTCAGGTTAATTGGTCTCTCTAAATTCTCACTAGGTGTGAGTGTGTGTGTGAATGGTTGTGTGTCCTGTCTGTTTTCTGTGTTGCCCTGCGACAGACTGACCCCGCCTCTCGCCTGGAATGTAGCTGGAGAGGAACCAGCAACCCTCCTGACCCCATTAGGGGTGAACAGAAAATGAATGGATGGATGGATTATCACTTAGTGAAGTAAATGATATACTTCATGTAATTCCAGGTGGATGTTGGAAAAGTTGTATTTCAATTAATTATGATTTTCCGCTCTCATAAAACATTTAAAATTAGAATATTACATTAGACCATCAAATGTAGAAACTTAGCCTTAATGAAAACTGCTTTAAGGTTGTCAGTTTTCAAAACGTACATTTAATTTAGTTCATCTAGTATTATACTTTTGTGAGTTAGTGTATGAAATAATTAGAATCCTCTAATATCCTGTTGAATTGTCCTAAAATGTGCTATAATAATTTTTATGGCATTTATCCTTGTAGATAATAAGTCAATGCAAATAGCAGCAGTAATTCTAAGGTAGATATAGCCACATGTCAGAAAGTTAGACTAGACATTTCTTTTATAGGCCAGAAAAAAGCTATCACTATGTTGGAACACATTTGACTGGAATGTACATGTGATATTTTTTTGAGAACAGCGGTTGTCCTGGTAAAATAAATACTTGGTGAAAGTAAAGTAAACCTTTGCCTTGTGCAATGTACCATCCGTGTTTTGTGGTTTTCCTGGACCTTGCTCCAGCCAAGAGTAGAGTTTTTGTACCAAACCTAAACCGTACAGTCACTGAACTGTTTCAAAATGTAATCCTAAATTAGAGTTGGCCCGACATTATTTCATCATGACGGATTTTTAAAAAAATCACTCTTCATCATCTGAGAGTCGTTAGGCTAAAGGACGTGCGAAACACCCTCAGTCACACACGTGTTTAGAGGTCTGTTGTAATTGTTCTGGGGGTACTTAATTGCATCTTATAATTTGAGGCTGTTTTAAGAAAATCTGCGGAGCTATCAGTCACCTAAATGGGCCGTTGTAGGGGCCCGATCTCCCACGCTCGGGTCTAAGCGCAGATGGAGCCCTGTGTTTTTTAAGGTTCACGGCAGAGCTGTTAGGGTCTCGTGGCTCTAACCCAGCATGCTTTCCCGGTGGTCGGCCGAGTACGTTGGCACGGCCCCTGAGGGGGGGTCGGAGACCAGAGAGGCAGATGACTCATTGCGTGTGTGTTTCTGTGCGCTGGCTACATACATCCTGCTCTAAACACACATTCACCTCAATTCAGCTTAAACGGACTCCTGATCCCAAGTGAGCCGGTGGAGGTTTGAAGTCCGGATGACTCCACCCCTAAGCTTCCCTTGCTACTGTTACTATTTCCTCACAGTAGCTGTGTTTCCATCACTAATGTGTACAAATATTTGTTTATAGTCTGCTACTGTAAAAACAAAAAAAGCAAACAAACAAAAAAAAAACAATTTCAAAATTGCAGTGTTTCCGTTAGATAAGAAATTGAAATAAATTCTGGTGAATAAGATGTTCAGATGACCAGTTATTAAAAATCATGGCAGTGATGGAGGTAAAATCCAGGCATGGCGCTAGCGCTCATCATCTATCAGCCAATCAGAGAAGATGTTGACGTCTTATTCAGCCATTGGAGGAACAAACCCTTCCTACTTGGGAGCGGCTATGTCTGCAGAGTTTTAGGGACGTTGTAATAGTTGTAGATTCAACACAATAGATCTACAAAACATTTTATCAAGTGTGTGATGCTTTGAGAGCTCGGGTAGAGCCAGCTTGACATTGTCAGAAAAAACAAAAGCAACCCATCGTTCTCCTACCACTTCCTGTCGTCTGCTTCTTGGTTTCTGCCAGTAGTAACCTGTTAGACTTTTGAAGGATGCGCTGACACCCTGTGACCTCCACCCCAGGTTTGAGTCTTTGCATCCTCTATCAGACCCCTACATCCATCTTCACATCTATTCTGACCAGCTTCCTTGTCCCTGATGAAGAAAAGGTTTCCCACAGCTTGACTCTACAACGAATGTGTTTAAAAGTTGAAATGTTCAGTGTAATGCAGTGTTGGGTTTCTATTACTCATTGTGTTTTTCTCGCAAGCGAAATATCAAGTTTTGGTCTCATGTTTGTGTCTCTACATAGCTTGTGGGAAGCGACAAACAGAACTGTTTCTGGCTTTCTTTCAACTACAGCTTTTGTCGAGGCACTCTTCAATAAAGCCCAGATTCATCCTTTCAAGAGATTCTCCCACCTGAGTTGTGGATCTCAATTTAAACTCAGATTAAAGTATCAGGTCACATTAAATATCAATAAAATTCATTGAAGTTTGTCCCTATAATGTAAACAAGTAAAAGCAGCGCAAATACTTTGTCCAAATCAATGTACAATTATAACTGTGTTCATCTCTCCAGATGGGTTTTGTCGAGCAGGAAATGCTCTGTGAGGCAAACCTTAAAGAGTTTGGAAATGCTCACACTAACCTAGCTCCTCAAACACTAACCCTCCCAATAAAATGCAATCACACCTCACAACGATGAAGCCCAAATGAAAGCTATCATTTTTCCTGTCAACACCTTTTGCGGTTGCTTCTCTTGGCTGTCGAGACTGTCCCCTCCATGTCTGCCTTGTAAGACCGCCTGTCACCGAGCGGCGGTGACGGCGTCGGCAGCCGCCGGGAGACCAGGCCCACGGCCACATGTGGAACATCACAGTCACCGAACGGTAGTCAGCCGTGGAGCCGGAGCGTCGCCGTCTTCACCACCCCTCCCCACCGAACCAAAAAGCTGGAGCCGAGGCACTGGGATCGTACTGTGAGGAGCATGACTTCATGTTTGTGCCCACCTCCTCCCCAAGTTCTGGTTCTTATTGAGTCTGTGCACTGCATGACGACATCACTCAGGTCTACGTGCACCAAGCGAGCCGGTTTTTGGACATACTTCAGATTATGGTCTCTGCTGATATCCAGGAAACCGAATGCAACTCTGTTGCCATGAATAAATAAATCGCAGATAGAAACGTTTGCCAAGGAAGTGTTTGGAAAAGCAGCTGCTGTCACCTCCCATATTAATAAAGTAGGAGGTTACCGCAAGGCAGGGGCACAGCGATCCCCGAAGGAGATAGTTTGTGCTTGCCAGGGTGTTTAACGCAAAACCGATGTATTGTCTCATGTTACAAACTGAATCATGATGGCACAAAATATAATGTGTGCATAAATATGTTAAAGGGGCAGTTAAAACTATGTAGTTTAGAGTTTCAAAGTTCTGTTAACATGTTAAATGCAGTTTTTTGGTATCTTTTCGTCTGAATTCAAATAAGCTAACTAATTAAAAGAAATGTAATCTGGGTTTATGCTAACACTCTCATGACCCTTTTAAATATTGTCAGCACTTATTTACACAGGTAAAAGATCCAATGTAACACTGAACGTTCAATGTACCTTGAAAACATCATCCCCACACTAAAACATGGTGCTGACATGAAGGCTTTCCTTCAGCAGGGACAGGAAAGCTGATCAGAGAAGAAAACTTGAAACTGCAAATACCTTAAGGTTGGGGGTCAGTGACCCTAAACACATAGTCAGAGCCACTATGAGGTTATAGCATGTTCATGTGTTGGAGAGGCCTAGTCAAAGTACACATCCAAATCTGAGAATCACATTCTGCAAAAAAAAAAAAGAAAATCAGTTTTCTGATGTGGAGAGCTTGAAGAACCATCCCTAAAGATAAACACATAGATGAGTTTTTCCAGACTTGGAAATGTTATGAGTGATAGAAGACTGACTTTGTAGATGCCCTTAAGTGTCTTTGAATGTTCAGCTCTGAGTCCATCACTGCTCTCATGCAGTGCATTTCCCTTTCGGGATTGACTCCGCATTTGCTCTGGCGTGCGTCAAAAATTGGATCGATTCTAATTTTGACCGATGGTCGTGCGGCGATGCTGCGCATGGTGGTCAGAATCTTTGTGGCTGACCAAGAGTTTAAGATCCCGGTTACAAAAGTGAGCTTGAAATTGGAGTTTGCTCCTGGACATGTTGCTCTCCTGGTTATTTGAGAAAAGCAAAAGTCAATAAATGGATAGATGCTAAAGTTTAGAAAAACTGACTTTTTGAAGATTGTATTATCAACTTTGGCTTTTGTCCCTCTTGAACTTTCAGAATTCACAACCAAATAATTTTGAATTCATACTAAGTGAAGACACCAAGATCGAATAGTCTCTCTACTTTTTGTCTCTACTTTTACCTTCCACTGTTTCCCATCTTTTCCAAGTTGCCTCACAACAGGTAACATCAGACATCCAGGAAGTCGTGGTCACGTTGTGCCAGTATTCACCTAAAAACAGAAGGCATCGAACCTGGGAGTGTTTACCCATAGCTGGCCTTCACAGCAGAAATAGACGTGTCTGTGTGAGGCTCATGGTCTTTCCAATTCCCTTCTGGTTCCTCTCACTCGCCTCATTTTTTCTTTATTAATCGCACTACCTATGGGAATTATTAATAACCTAAGCAAACAATTAATTCAGCAACTGGGATGGCGTCTCATTTCCTCGCCAGAGCACCCGCCCTAACTCAACTCCTCTGAAAAGTTGAGGCCAGGAATATGGAAATGGTAATTAACTGGAGAGGCCCGTTCTGTTTTTTTTTTTTTTTCTTCCTTATTTTATATTTTGAGTGAAAACACAGACTGAGTCGTTAGGCCGTCGGAGGTTGTGCGTCTCGCAGGCACGGTGCCAGATGCCCAACGCCGACTGACTGGCTAAAGAGAGTCAGGTCGCAGAATAATTTGACCTCGCTGCACCGCAGGCGAGGCAGGTACATGCAGGAGTTCTTTCCAGCGAGTAGCAGGAAAATTAAACACACAGAAACAACAATGTGTGACAGTCTGTCTCACTTCGACAGTCTCCGCAAAAAAAAAAAAAAAAAAAAAAACCCTCTCTACCTCGACCAGCTTCCACCTGTGTGCTGTGAGATAATTCAACGATATGATACACCTCGGGACAAAACCGATGCCGCCCGTAATAACGCTCGCATGCCCTCAGTCCACGTCAGGTCCGCCATATTTCACCTTTGTGTTTACATTTTCTGGCCTTCTCTCTGAAGATTTATAACGTGCCTAGTACAGTTTAGTACGTGTGCAGTGAGCTCTGCAAACCACGTCATGACAACTCGCGTATGTCTACATGCTAGAGCCCTGGTGTGGCTGACCAATGAGAGTTCAGAAAGGCCAGCGAGGTCCCTCAAAGGACTGGAAAGGGGGTGAAATGTGCACATTTCTGGGTGTGGGTTTGTATTTTGTGAATTGTGCTCACCATGTGTGCTTCAGAGCATACCCTCCTGCATCTGCACATCTGTATCCTCTCCACACAGCTTGTAAACAGATTGTTTTCTCTGTTGTTGTTGTTTTGTTTTTGCCAAAGGAACCAAGTGTTTGCCTTTTTCCAGCTGTTCAGTGATGGTAAAAATTGTATTTGCTGTATATGGGTTTGTTTTTGTTTTTTTGCATGATTTTGAAGATCTTGGGGCCTCAACCAGACGGTGGCTTAATAGGAAAGGGAGCAAAGAGGGAAGACATGCTGCAGCACACTGGCTGAGACTAGAAGTTAAACAAGTGTCAGTTAATTAAATCTGACTTTTTAGACAGTTTTCACACCTTCAAACCCAAATCTTTGCAAAACCGGTTTACATTCTTACCTGTGGTGCCGCTGCACCAAGAACCACAGAAGGAAATGACACAAAAACCTCTGAGGAAGAAAAAAACCTCTTCACCAAATGTAAACAAATATGGAGTGATACCAGATTTTAGCCATTAAATGTTTTCTCTTCTGTCTTTGGCAGAAAGACCACTTGTCATTTCTCTTGCCAGCTCTAGATTTACGCATTTGTTTTGGTTGGACTAACCCAGAATGCCTTGTGCTTTAGCCCACTTCGTGGTTTTTATGAGGTCTTTAGAAAAGGGTTCTATCGTGTATTAACACCTCCCCAAAACAAACCGGATCTTCTACGCAAAGAAACTGAAGTTCGACTGAAATAAATTAAACATTGCTGGTGTGAATGCATCCTTAGTGAGATTCTGTGACTTTAGTATCTGTCACAGTTAACTTCTCTGTTGCAGAAAAAAGTCAAAATGCATTAAGTTTGCAAAGAAGGAAAAGAAATCATCAGAGTGATGGAAAGGCTCATAGCTACTCAGACGGACTTCTCATTTTGGCTGAATTTAGCAACACTCAAAGTGAAACGGTTCATTATTGTACGACAGACATGAGCTTGTATAGACAGGATATTATCCAAACAGGGCTGCATGGGGGTGTAGTTGGTAACATCATTGTCTTCCAGCAACAGGGTGCTGGGTTTTAATCCTGGCCTTGGGTCTTCCTGCATTGAGATGCATGATTTCCTTCTGACTAGTCCAGATTCCTTCTGGAGTCCAAAACAAGACTGTCAGGTTTATTAGTCTCTCTAAGTCGAGCTGAGGTGTGAGTGTAGCAGAGTTGTCTGTTTGTCTGTCTCTGTTGCACTGTGATGGACTGACGACCTGTCCAGGGTGTACCCCGCCTCTCGCGCAATGATGGACGGATGGACGGATGGATGGATTGATGAATGGATGGATGATAATTTCCAAACAACTACGAAGAGGAACATCTTTGATGTCATAGACCAACTAACAGCCTGACACAAAATTCAGTTTTGCCAACTTATGGCAGACCGACGAGATACAGCATGTTGATAAAGTCAGCTGCCTAAACTGACATTACACAAGTGTGGTAACTTGAATTGTTTGAGGTGGTAAACTACCAGGGGCGCATCTTTTTTTTTTTACACAATCCTAACAAACGTTTTTAATGTTGAAAAAATAAACGGTTTCTCCTTACAATATTTATTTATTTATTTACTATTAATCTATTTGTATGATTTGTTCTTTTAAATTGCCATCTATGTTATTTTTTGGTCTCAGGAAATGACTGAGGGATGAAGTGACTGATGTCTGGTTCTTTAGGTTCGGACGGGTCAGCAGTTCCTCTGCTGATCCATTCTGTCTGATATCGAACAACCCACTGAATGTCGCCGACACGTTTATTTTAATGCTCCTATTAAACTTCACTGTGATTGTTTAGTCTGTGTCTTCCCACTACCGTTTGTATTTTTGCCAGAGGTTTTACTTTAAGGACGGTGTAGTGTCGGGTGGACATTTTAAAAAGACGCGGGTTGATAGCAGCTCACTGCGGCTGCGTAGTGTTTGTCTCTAGGTAACCATGACAACAGGGTCAGTTCATGGGGGTTGGAAGGGTCCTATTTAGGTCCCGCAATGACAATTTAGCTGACCTTAATACTTCCAGTGTTTTGTGTTGGTCATTATTATTACACTTATTGTGTGTCTGTCAGACATTTATAGCAATATGGAATAAATTGCAGACAACAACAACCACCAGTCATTTTAAGCTAGCTTAAGCTAACCTGATTATTTACAACTCTCTTGTTGATACACTGACATTACTTACCTTCTGTCTTTCAACCACTTTGAAAAGCTTTTCTTCGTCCCTCTTCCGTTTTCTATTTTGTGCCCCGGAGTTTTTTTCTGCCGCCCCATCTTTAGCTCCTTATTGTCGAGTGCATTGCTACAATTCAAATTTTAAAAAATAAAAATTAAAAAAGCCTGAGCAGCTACCTCCCATACAGGTAGCTGCTCAGGCTACCAGTATGGGAGGGGAGAGCGGCTGGTAGGAGGGGAGGGGCGCCTAATCAGTGCTGTTCCTCTGTTTTTGATCCTTTCAAACATTTCATGTTTAGTACATAACATGCTGACTAAAAAAACAATTCCCCACATCGTTTTTGCGCCCCCTCTAGTGCAGCGCCCCTATGCGTTGCATACAGTGTATACCCACTTTTTGCTTCACTGTATCCTACTAAACTCATTGAGATTAACTACAGATTAGGAAAATATTATCTCACTTCCAAATAATCTGAACTAACCCTTTTATTTATTTTTATCCACAGTTTCTCTCAGTTGTTTTTGCCTTCCTCTCTTTCCACACTACTGACCCAAGTTGCTGCTTTCAGCTGCCTAAATTAGCTGAAACTAATTTCATTTGTGAATTTGATCAGGCAGTATGACAAGGCGGTTTACTTGCAGGATATTGAATTCTAATTATATTTTATGCTCATGTACCTTTTCTCAGATCATGCATGTTTCGGTTTGAACCTCGGCGTACTCCACTGAACTCAATAAGAAAAAAAAAGAAATAGGAGCAGATTTCTTTTTTTTTTTTAGCTGGAGAAACAAAAGCTGGTTCGCTCTTTGGCTCTAAAGCATATATAAACTCAGTAAGCAGGATTCCTCTCATGGCTTTCATTAAAAGTTATTAATCACTGATTTGCACAAAGTCTATACATCTAATATGAATCACTCTTGGTTGGCATGTTTGGTGCAACTGCCACGGTCACGCAGAGTTAAGTGATAAATATACGGCTCCGCTCAAGCAGGCAGTCTGAGGATCAAGCCGGCCCCGGCAGAGCCGTGCTCCACAGGGTGTCTGTTACATAGACCCCTGGGTGTCTGCATCGGCTGCTGACCCGTTGCCGGCCTGCCGGCGCGTAGCAACGTGGTGCTCCAGAGTTGACGAAACGCTCAACTCACTGACGTGTGTATATGTGTGGCCCCCTCGCTCAGACGCGACATCTTGTTAAAGTTTATGGTCAGTTTTAGGTGTAAAATGATATTAGCGTGGATTTTATTTGGTCTGCTGTTGATTGGGAGCCCTGCACCACAGCCCAGACCTGCATGTAAAGTATCCTCCAATGGTGTGGATGCTGTGGAAACACACCATCATTCATCCTGAAGATAGGCTTAGACATTTTAGGAAATATGCTTTGGTTTATAAATACATTTCAGTGGACGAGACGGTAACTGTTGCAAAATCTACCCATTGTTTGTGACGTAGGCGTATATACTTAAGCAATTAAGTATAAAGATGTTCAAGGTTTCCATCTACACAATAGTGAACTCTATTTACTAGTTAGGTAATGTCTAAACAGTTGGTTGCACCCATTTAGTATAACAATTGTTGAAAACCATGTTTAATTCCTTCCACTCCACAGTTATGCACCACTTGGTGCTATTGTATCACATAATACCTTAATAAAATGCAGTGACATTTGTGGTGTAAGTCAGAAAAGCATGTGATATGAGCCAGTGATTAAAACTTCACCAGGACTTTTAAAATGACTTGTAAAGTCATTTAAAATGACATTTTGCTGATGGGGACCTGCTGTTTGGTCCTCATACTGACAGGACCAAACATTCAGTGCACACAGTACACATGGAAGTCCATGGATGCATTGACTTCCATTCATTTTTCATTAATTTCTCTAGCCAACCCTGACACTGTAAGTGATCATCTGCCGGGTTTCAAAATCTGCAAATAATTTTAATGCTATGAATACTTTTGCAAAGCGCTCTGTCCTCAACACTCCAGTGGAAAATTTTAATTAGTCATGAAAACAGGCCCCATCTTGCTGCATAACGCATCCTCCTGACATGCATTCTTATTCTAAATCCTCATATTTTAAACTATACAGGCCACTTCCCCTATCTAATTCAGACCTGAAGTGCTATCAGTTTGTTCATGTCTTTATAAGTCATTATTTAGATGTCTTTCTATGTTTCTCTTCGCTTGTCATTTCTGTGTCTTGGCTGAAATTTTTGCTCCTTCTTCCCTCTGTTAGATTTTCTTTGAGCATTAGCTGAACTCCGATAGCTTTTTGCTTCCCAATAGAGCGTGAATCAGTGGGGGTTGGGGAGTTGGGGGGGTTAGTGGGACTGTTCAAACAAACAAGAGGCCGTGTGCTTCGCCAAAGGTGGCGACACGCCATAACAAACCACCGGCTCCTGGCTGTCGCATGCAGGCACGCTGTCCCTTCTACAGCGACCGAGCAGGACCTGTCGTTCCACCGTTTCCCAGGCAACCGAGCGTCAACAACAGCCGTCATGAGGTGCCGAGTGACAGCGGATGGAAGCTGAAGTACTCAAACCACCTGGCTGCGCGGCTCGGCGTGGAAGCGAGCAGTAAAAACTTGAGGTCGGATGTCTACTTCGGTTTTGAAAAACAACAGGCAAGGCTGATATTGGATGCTGCGCGTCGAAACTATGAAACAAAAGGTGAAGCAATAGTGCTGTTTGGCTGCAATAGGAGGCACATGTGGTAAGGTATGAGTCAGGACGTGTCAAGGCTAAAACTAGTCAAAAATTAAGTTGAGTTAAGCTTTTTATATTTACATGCTACGAAATTGAGTTTTTGAAAACACAGCAGAAAGTCAGGCACCAACCTGAAGAACTGTTCAGGTGTCTAACAGCTGAGCAGTTGCTGTGAAACTATTACTTTCTCACAGATACTTTTCAATGACCGGTGACTTGTCTAAATCACATATTATTAGTGGCTATACCAATAAACATTGGCATCTGTTTATTAAAAAACCAAAAAGTCGGTTTATAATTTGAGAGACATGGAAACAATTCATGTCTATTTTAATAGAAAGACGCTTTTTTAGGATTGTAGTCTGCCTGCAACAGCATCAGAGGAAGTGAACGAAGTCCTTCAATCCAAGTTGGCCACACCTCGGCATATTAATATTTACGTTAAGAACCTTCTCTCTTCTCAGTGGAGGATGGTTGTTTAGGCAATTTCAGGTAAGCTTCATAGCATGGAACTGGTGCATTATATACGTCACAACCAAACACTAGCAATTATGTAACATTTGTTCAGTAGGGTCAACGCTTCCAGCAAGCAGTCGTTTCTCACTAACCGAGGGTCCAGATCAGGGTGGGCAATCCTGGTCCTTGAGGGCCGGTGTCCTGCAACTCTTAGATGTCTCTCTGGTCCAACACACCTGAATCCAACAGCTTAATCACCTCCTAACTGCAGTCAGGTTCTCCAGTGTTCTGCTAATGACCTGATTATTTGACTCAGGTGTGTTGAAGTAGAGATGCAGTGGAGAGAGGGTGACAACAGTGATGGTGAGCGTCTTGTGCTTGGTTACTTTTTGCTTGTTTCTCTTTGGTCAGTGTTCATAGTTGAGCGTTGCCTCAACTGCTATGATTAATGGTGCAAGACATGAATGATATGGGCAAATGCCCAGGGCATTATCTTTTAAGTTAAGCAGAACCAAGAGTTTGTTCTGCTTGTAATTTTGGTTAAATGTATTTCAGTTCGAAGTATTTAATATCTTGGTGTGTTTTAGGGAATGCGAATCTTTCAGATCAATTTGATTAGTAATTTTGATCATATTTCACATTTTATTGTGTCATGTAGGATGGGGCGCTGGTCTTGGTCTTGACTCGGTCTCGATTCACTCTGGTCTTGGTCTAGTCTTGGTTTTCGGGTTAGGTGGTCTTGACTACAACACTGCTGTTTGAACAGCAGCACCCCAAAACAACGGTTTCCATTCGTCAGTTCGTTTTGCCTTTTTATTCTCTGTTTATGCTTTACTTGTTTCCTTACCCTGCCAAATTTTTGTCACTACCTGCCTAAGTTTGTGGTCCTGGTTCCACCCTGCCTTATGGATTTCTGTCATTCATGGGTTGATTTGTTTTACTAACTCCAACAGAACCTTGTGTACGTAACCTGAGCCAATAAGTTAAATCAGACTCGCTCTTCACCCACTGCCAGCCTAGTTCTGCGTTTGAGTTGGACATTAGGACCATAGTGCCGCAAAACACCCCACAAATCTAGCGACAATGAAACTGTTATTCAGTTTTTATGGAAATTTTGCTCCAGCATTATGATATAAACGTCCGATGATATTGCTAGATGAATTTTGATGTTTTTAAAGACAGAACTAAATCTCTGCATATTATTTCTCTCATTATTGTGCTTCGTAGAATATAGAAATCATTTTTGTAATTCAGACTGATCTAATGTAGTAAAACTGTCTTTGCTAGTAAATAGGAGTGGGCAATATGGACTTCAAGTTTTAGTACAATATTTTTTGGTGCTTCTTGCGATGGCAGTAAAAGTGACGGCAGGATTTATTAGTTTCTCATAGATCCACAAACACAAACAGCGCTCTTGAAAAAACAACAACTTGTAATGCACTTTATTTTAGGACAACAGACACATGAAAAAGTCTGATCTGTATTACTAACCTGCACACAGGAACTGCATTTAATCATATTTCCAACTTTATTAGTATTTATTGATTATTTCAATTAAAAAAAACTAAACAATGGATAAATACTGTAGATAGTAAAATTAACAAGCCCAACATTACGGACAGGTTGGGGGGATTTTAAGCATCAGTCATTGGAATTTTGTGACAACGATGAATCAAATTTATCATGATAAATAAGCGATACAATAAATGCCCACCTCATCTTGTAAATCAAGTTTAGTCTTAAACACACCTCTAATTTCCATATTTTCTGCTCTACTTCCTCTGCTGCAAACAGCAGAACCCATTATTATTGTTGATATAAACCTTTGGTGCAGCGTTTTGAAGAAATCAGTAGGACATTCTACTGGACCCGTCTATTTTTATTTTTTATACCAACGTCACATTAAGCGTGGTTTGTTTCAACACCGCTGATTGCGCTCCAAGGAGCTGGGAACATTGCCAGCACTGTATGGCGAGGGAGACTCAATGTCTGATAGATTAACATTAATACGGACTGAGGGAGAAAGTTGGGCATGCTAAAAGGTCATACCGCTCCGTTCACGGCCATCGAGGGAACTTGCGTCGGACTGTTGACTCTGGGGCCACACACAGATGAACGAAGGCTCCTGCTCACACGCACACGCAAACACACACAAAGGCGTATGAAGTTGCAGATGTAGGGATAAAGCAAAGTGACACAGCGTACATGCATGGACATGCACTCACATACACAATACGAGCTCCAGGGATGGTATTATATGCATGTCTTGCTCTGGTGAGCTCTGCTGTGCTGACAGCCTATTAAAAATTGAGCAAATTTATAAGTCCCAATTTGGTGATTAAGGATTGTGAATTTGCTTGCACTAGCTACATGTTCTTGTTATACAGTGCCTGTTTCTGTCTATAAATCTAACAGCCAAGAGTGTTCTCCCCAGCTCACCCTCTGTTTTTATGGAGGTGATTGCTATAGCCAATATAGGATTAAGACCCTTTCATGGACATTTTTCCTCTATCTCCAGGTCTCTCTGGTCCCAACAGCACTTTTTTCTCTTGCTTTTCTTGTGAAAATATTTTCCTAAAGGCGTTTTTTTTTTTTTTTTTTTTTGGGGCGGGCGGAGAAGGGTTTGCCTTTAATATACTTCCACTTTAAAAGACTCTAACATCAGATAACTTATAAAATAATAAAAAAAAAAAAAAACGTTTTATAATTTCTCTTAAATATCACTTTTCATCTTGATTCGGGTCTTGGTGGGTTTTAGAATCTATCTCAGTTTTTACTGTGTAAGAGGAAAGGAGCAACATGAAAGAGCCAAATCAACACGGACCCCCAAAGAACCCAAAATGTGGATTTACTCAAATGCTCCTCTATAAAGTGGTTTTGAGGCATTTTTTTTATGTAGAAAAAGAAAAATAATCAAAAATAGACTATTTATGTCATAGGATCGACCCATGGATGGTGAAAAGATAAAAGAATATTGAGTTATTACATTTTTCTAAGCTGGACCATTGGAAAATGAAAAAAAAAAGTATAGTCAATGTAAAAGTGCCTCAAGGGTTCAATATAACTTTAAAATGTTTAGTTTTGTAAAATAAACTCCAAGTTTTTATTAACCGTATTTTTCAGATTATAAGTCGCTACTTTTTTCCCACGTTTTGAACCAAGCGGTTTATAGCCTGGTGCGGCTTTTCTGTGGATTTTTCTGTGGATTTCGTGCAGAATTGCTGACAAACATTTTCCACTGAGATCATTTTATAAAAATAAAGCACGCATTTTTAATTTATGTAAAACGAATCTAAATAAAGTGATATTCCATGAGAAAAGGAGTTTTCTCTTTTTGTAATTTGTCCTGTTTCATATGAAATGGCCTCCTGCTTCTTGCCTCTCTTATCTGCCCCTCAAACTCCAACAGGAACGTAAACGCCTCTGTTTAGCTTTCCATCCGCCCCGTGCTCCCCAAGCCGGAGCAATAATTACGCGGCGCCCCGTATAAAACGTGTAAGTTTGGAATAAAGAAAATACAAGCAGCAACAGTAAGCGCAGCGCTGCGTACGCACATGTTCCTGTTGTTTATCTGGACGTTCTGCTTTCCTGTGTGGTTCTTGTCATGTGACTTTTAGGTGTGCTAAACATGTCAAATAGATTGGAGCATAGAGGTGGAAACATTGAAGTCAGGGAGGTAATGGAGGGTGAAACATACTTTATTCATATTTTTAGCTACAGGAAAAGTGAACCCAGATTTTGAACGTAAACATTCGATAGTCAAAAACAGAGGTAAACTGGTTTAAGTTGCACACAATGAAATGGCGTCGTGTATGAATTTATATCACACAAGTCCGAGTTTTTAATCTAAAATATAGATTCTTGTTATAAGAGTAACAAATTCTATTATCATCAGGTACGACTGCTGTTCTTAAACTCCGATGCCCAGGTATTGTGACTGAAAAAAATCTGAGAAACTATATTGTCCACATTTTCTGCCTACAAAATTCAAATACAAAACAGTTAAGTAACTTGGTCGCACAACTTGCTTTTTATTCAAAAACAAACTTATTTTTTTCTTTAAGGAGTCTGTCACCATCTCACACCTTGACTTGACAATAGTTGTACACAGTACTCTTTTTAGAATTTATTCTTCAAAATAGAACTTATGCATTTATTACAGGGACAGTGCATATGAACATTTCTGTAAATATGCTAAAGTTATCCAAAAAGCCATTTTTCATCCGCTGTCCACAGACAGATAGTAAAAGTCACTTTAAAGGAATAAGAGTCAAACATGAACAAATAAACCATTATGATGCACTTAATGAAAAATACTACGATTTTAAAATTCACATAAGAAACACATGCACCAACTACCTTCAATGCGTTGCATTTCCTCAAATTTCTGATGACCTTTGGAGTGAGATTCCATTCATTTGCTGCTCGAACAGAAAAGCCACTTTGCCAAAAACCACTTTTCCTAAAAGGTATAATGCGTACCTTTGTTGTTGTGATTAGATGTTTGAACTTTAAGAAATTGGTGAAGTGGGGGTGGGAAACCCCAGTAAAGCCCCTCTTCAGGCCACATATGGAAACAAGCCATTCTGGGAAATCCTGGAATGAAAAGTGAGTCGAAATGGTGGAAAATAGTTATCAAAACTTTGGAGGGCAGTTGCTGCTCTCAAAGTAAACCCTACTAGGTGTAGGCTGAGGCATGGTTTTGTTAGGTTGGCTTTTTGGAGTTAATAAATGACAATCGGCATTTGAAAAGGGTCCTTTGAATTCACTTGGGTTAAGTTTGTCTGACATATAAATTTGCGAATTGTCTGCAGATGTTACTTTCATCTGAATCCTCTCTGAACTTGAATACTTGTCTGAAGGCAGTTAGTCAAAAAAAAAAAATCTGTTTTTATCTGTGCTTTATTTCAGCTTTATCAGCTAAGCTTTTTCTGCTGAAGTTTCTCAATCACTTTCTCAGTTAAATGAAATTAAATTAATTTGTACCTCACTTCTGACTTAGCCCAGGTTAATAAAATCTCAAGTCGGGCGCAGGTTCATGTCCTGAAGCCAATTTGTATACTTTGGATAAACCCTGCTCTCCCTCAGACAGACTGAAATCAGTAAAACAAATGAACGAAAGCCGTGGAGTTCCTGTTGATTGGAATTAATCGGTAATCGTGTCTTAGGGGAATAAAAGACTTTTCAAACATGTCGTTATGTGAATAAACTGGCTTTATTCCTGCTGATTATTTATGAACACAAAAAAAGAAAAACTTGCTCTGACCGGCTTTTCTCTTCAGCGATACACAAATTAAGCCAGTCCCATTCTCTCTTTCTCCACCACTGCATTAACAAATTTATTGCTCTGGCTCACAGAAATACGATGTTTTCTTTGGTTCCGTTCCCATCTAAGTCTTGCTTATTTAAAAGCTTCACAGCCTCATACATTACCTGTGGAGTTTGGCTCCTAACATTATGTCACCATGGGATCTGCGGGGTGCGGGGGGTTCTGCTTTTGCACTTAAAAGCCCCCTGATGACGGACAAAGACATAATCAAACGGACCGGGAGGAAAGGACGCCTGAGGTTCCTCGCTCTGTCTGTACATCAGCACTGTGCGAACCGAACACCTTGTTTAAAAGGCTGCTGAAGCCGAGAGATTGAAGCAGAGAGCAGTTCTGCACTCTGGCAGCCCCAAGTGGAAGTGGAGGGAAACTTCTCGGAAAACAACCTTTTGGACCCAGCTCCAATAACTCCACGACTTTGAAAGAACTGCTTAAAAACAGTTATCAAGTGGGATGAAATAATTTGGGTGTTTTCATGTGATTTCTGCGTCCTTCTGTGCATGTTCACTGCAACATATCATTTTCAAAAACAATTCTCAAACCAGACCAGGAAAACGTGGAGTGTTAATGTAGTTCACATACAGAGCCGAGCTGCCAAAAATATTGGTATTATTATCAAAACTGCAGCTCTGAGAGGAGCTGGAGCCGCCTCGGCGTTTTGCTCATCTGAATGGTTGCCACGGGAGATTAAATGATTTATCAAATGTCTTTAATAGAGCAACACAGCTTTTCTGTTTTAAATAAACACCTGTATAGTTTGGTGTGCATTCTTACTCGGATCCCCTTCAATCAGCTCTTAGAACTAATGTTCTCATCACAGAACAAAAGCAGCAAAAGCAAATGAGGTGGATTAGCAGTAATAGCCAACGACTGATGATGTCATCCAGGACTTGTTGCTATCATGTCTGGACATTTTGCTGTCACAGTGTCATGACAGTAATATTCTACAGTCCAGATCCTCTTTCAGGGTGACTGCACATCCTCAATGTGTCTAAAATGTAAGCCTTAAACTGTCTTAAATACATTTAGAAAATGTAAGTTGGCCTTAAATACATTAGTCACTGGTCTTAAATTTTGTAGCTGGAGAACTATTTTAATATCTCACAGTCTATGTAGTTTGTTTTTCTCATGAGACTTCTATGGCAAATGTTTGAGTCACACACATTTATCTTCAGTCTGTTCTGTGACTTGAAGCCGTTGAGGCTACCGCTAACTAGCTGCTAATATAAAGCGAGGACCCTCTGCCATGTAAAAAAATAAAATTAAATTGTACTTTTGTTTTGTACCTTTCTGTCGTGATGCAGGTCTTAAACGTTATTCTCAATGTTTTTAAAAAGCCTTAAATTTTAATTAGTGAGATCTGCAAAAACTCTGCTTGTAGATTTGCTGCCACCAGAGATCCTTCTTTTCCACAACGTCCACCACAACCTTTTGAATATACTTGGTGATATGAGTTACGACTTTTAATTTTACCTTCGGGAAACATCGGAAACAAGTGTTTTTGAATTTGATTTGAATTGAATCATGCATGATTTTTATTGTTCTTTCACATAAAAACTCAATTAAACACATTGATGTTTCTTTCCTTGGGTTAGGATCAGAAATCTTAAAAGCTCAAAACAACACTAGTGTGGTTTCAATGTGACAAAATGCCTAAAAGTTAGAGACATGAGTACTTTTGCTATCCAGCAGATAGGCCTGGTATCACGTAAAGTGTGCTGTTTGTTTAACTGCCATGTGAATATTATTCCTATCATAAAAGGGAGAAGTGGTGAAGAGTGCACTGAAAATATACCAGTGGTTTTGTTTTTGCAGTGTAAAAATGTCCCAGAAGCTTGCTGAGCTCAGACTGCGGTGGAGTAGAAGTGACAGAGGCCAAACCTTCCTGCTGTACATAAACCACCACAGTACAACTTCAGTGTCCTGTGAAATTATACCCTCATCTATTCCCTTTGTCCCACTTTTATAGTCTGCAACAAAAATTACTTTGTTTTTGTTTTGTTTTTTTGTTGTCGTTTTTGTATTTTTAGCCCGGATGCTTAATGTGTTGGCCTAGTGGTTTGCAGCTCCTCAAGCGAATTGGTGATGCTGGTTTCCAAGAGCCAGGCCTGCCTGGGTGGTCTGGCTTGCGGCTTTCCTGGAAAAACGTATTGTCTCTGCTGTTGCTTATAAAGATGGCTGCAGCCGTTTGGTTCAGGGTTTCTGTACCTGCAGGAAATCGAAAGAACAGTTAGGACCTTTTGGAACGTAAAGTGCTGCTCTTTAGGAAGGGAGAGTCATTCAGCGGCTCACGGGCTCATGATAGATTATGTTTCATGTTTTATATGTAAAGCATTTGTAACACGTTTGACACAAAATCATGCTAGCATGTCCCAGCCTCTCTCTCTCTCTCTCTCTCTCTCTCTCTCTCTATTATTGGAAATGCATGAGAACATGTCGTTCAATGAAGGCAAAACTGGCAAAATCACAGCTCACCACTTTTTACTGTCTTGTTAAGAACCCAAACACAGCAGAGAGGCAAGATTATAATAATAGAATGACACCAGATAAGCCTTGCAGAAAAAATAATGATCAAAAAATCACATTGTGAATTAAAATGAGCTCCATAATTTCTATTCTGATGATTAATACTTTTTGAAGGGCAATTTTATAATCCATTTCATTGATGGTTTCAGTTGTTTGAGGTTTTTATTTCCGTTTGATTTGTTTTTGGTTGTTGTTTCATTTTGGATAATTAAGACGTCTTCCAGTTCCAGTGTAAAGAGTTGTTTTACAACTGAGATGCACAGATTCCAGTTTTCTAGCCAATATCCGATCTTTAAAAGGCCTGACCTCCCAATTCCAATTTTGGCTGACACCAATTTTTTATGTCTGAAATATTGCTAAATATAGGCGGTCTGTCAGTCAAAGCTCTCTCACGGGAGAGCAGGAGAGGACTGTGGTTGATTTTTAGTCGTTTCCCGAGGTAGATAAGATCGGTAGATAAAATCGGCTTCACGCATAAGTTTCAATCGATCACCAATCTCCCAAAATTAAGGAAATTGACGAAGATAAATCAGCAGGCCGATAAATTGGTGCACCCCTACTTTACAAAAATCAAATTGATTCGTCTTTGAGAGGGTGAACTTGCATTATTCTGCCAAGACCATGATTTCAGTTGAAAATGGTCTCAATGCATCCATATTATCTTTTAGTGCAATAGTCACTGGGGCAGTTTATCGTCCAGAAAAATGTGTTATTGTGACAGGCCAAACACCGGGTCCAACGAAGACGGTGAGAGACAGAGGAGTCAATCGACTGATGCTGAAAAGCTGAAGAGGAAAATAAATTTAGGAAACACTCAGAAACAACAGCTAAGTGTTACGGCAAAGCACAAATAAACACTATAAACACTGGGATAAAGGAAAGACTGGCAACTTGGAAAAATGAAGTAAATTGAGCACGATGCACAACAAAAAACAGATGACAGGATAAAACGGAACCTGAAACTCTGACATAAAAATAAAGATACATGGAAGAAAATCCAATCCTAACTGTGTTGGATCCTGTGATGGTCTGAGTTTTTAACTTCCACAGGCCGTCAGAAAGCAGCAAAGATTTCTTTATCTAGCATGATATAAAACTCACAATCGTTTTAGATCATCTAACATCTTCTCTCACTTTGAAATAATCCTAAGCAAAAACTCCAACGTAAAGTGAGTCACAGAAGGAGATAGATGGTCATATTTGTGCGCCAAATAATGAGGAAGCGATCTTAAGCTACAAAAAGGTTTGAGTTTGTGAAGTCTAGACAGCAGAACTCCACTACCAGAAAGCTTTAGGTCTAACTGGTTGTTAGCTTCTCTTCCCCATGGAAACCCAACTCTGATTCTTCAAACTAAAGCCGTCCAGTCAGGTCCGTAAGAGTCAAGAATATGCTACATTTGTCGATGCTCAGAGGACCTGATATTTGTGGCGGTCTAAATTTGCAGACTGCGAGACCGGTTCATCTTTTCCCTCTGTCCCACGCGTATGGATACACACTCGGCGTCCCTGAGCCGTTGTGCCGCAATAAAGAACCTCTGGCCGTCAGCACCGTGCTGAGCAAACAAATTAGAGCAGTGATTAATGGAAGGAACTCGGAGCCAGCAGCTCATCCTGCTGCGAAGGTGGGACAGCGAGTGTAGGCAGTCCAGAACAGCTTGTGTCACACACACACACACATCTTCTCCTCTCCCCTTCTCTCTCTCACACACACACACGCACAAGAGTCAAATTCTGTGCTGAACTTGTAACATCTTTCCATGAAACTTTATCAGACTTCCAATAGGTATTACTCAATACTTCTGTAGATATGTTTCCATTGACAATATAGATGTGCAATTTGACATTACAAAATACATTTGCTTAGTGGAAAAGTGCTATTTCCACTGGATCGTCTCATTCCTACCGCAGGATCTGTTACCTTCCAGCAAAAACGAAACACTGTAGAGAAATTCATCCATAAAGATAAATAACCCACATGAAAATTACTTCATTGAATATTTTCTTTGTAAAATATGCCTCAAAACTTGAATTACATTGTTGTAACTGCTGAAAAAAATCTCTAATCAAGGACAAAATATGGAATTGCTTCATGTTGCGGAAAAAAATTATGTCTAATTATGCAAATTCGGCTTAAAAGAGAGAAAGATTGTAACGTTACCTCATCAGTAAACACTGTATAGGTGTTTACTGAATATATATCATTTATCATGATATATATTTTTTATCATATAAATTTTGATTTATTACACTAAATACCAAATAATGTTTTTAAAATGCATACAACTGTCAGCATTGTTAGTATTACTAATTTCTTCCACTTTGTTCAATGTGCCTGTGAGTTTCAATAAATTTGAAAATATGATTAAATGCAGCTTTCTCCAGTTTAGTGATGGAAGTCATACTTTTTATGTGACTGGAGTCCTAAAGTAAAGTAAAAATATGAATGTTAGCATTGTTTGTCATGCAGTCACATCCATAAAGTTAAGAGTCCTCATTATAGCTTTTGTCGTCATCACAGTAGTACCACAAAATAGTGTCATAAAAGTTAAACTCCATATTGCCCAACCCTTTAGCAGAACATCAACAGTTTAGCATACATTCATGCTGGTATCATCAGAAAAGTGTTATAGATTTAAGAAATACTCATCCTAAAGCTGTGTGGTTTTCCAAAGTGGACTAACCTATAAAACCTATGAGACAAACATAAACCACCATTCATTAGATTTAGTTTAAAATTGAATGACAAGCACTAGAAAACAGAGGCTCGCCACAGAATCGTCCACATTGGGCAAATCCTTCTGCCTGTTTCCAGACTCGCGTTCTTCCCCTGACAATGTTCTCACTGAGTCAGTCCACTCCAGTGCTGGAGAGGATCCCGTCACCCGTTGCCAGCTCTCCAGATTATTCAAACCCAGAAGGGAAGTGAGACTGATTGGAGAAGAGAGCTAATTAGATTAGAATTATTTTTCATTAATGCCATTAGTGAGGTGGATTAAGATGGGAAGCTGTGCTGCGGTGAGAGCGATTATTTCAGCGCGAGCCGGCAGCTTTGGACACCGAGGTAAAACAATCCCTTTTTTCCACAAAAATTAGCCACTGGAAGCACTCATCACCAGAGCAAATATTGACTGGCAATTTGGGTAAGTGATAGGATGGGAGCAGAGGCGGGGGGAGAATAAATACATTGTGAACTCCGCCGCCATATGACGATACTCTCCATCCTCTTTATATGTTGAACTAAGCGTGAATGACCAGACGCGGTTTCCTCCTCAACATTTATTCTGGAGCGATCTGCCAATTATTTTTAATGGAGCTGAAATAAAGAATGGCGCATGGGGCCGGTGGGTAAGCGGAAGGCAGAAATTTCCCTGCGGGTGGGGAAAGAAACAGCACAATGACCTCATCCAAGAGGCTGTGGACTTCTTTTTTTGTTTTTTTTCTCAAGAGTGACGGGCGTTGGTATGTGAGGCGCTCTGGACCTGCTACAACTTTGTGATCAGTTGTACTGATTTGCTGAAGATTAGAAAGCAAGGGGACTGTAACCCTAAATCCTCTTATACTTACCCCTAAACCTACCCCTAAAAGCCCCACCACTCCCCCTAAACACTACCCTAATCTAACTGTAGCACCTAAACCCTAACCTTACCTCTAAACACTATTTTAATGCCAACCTTGAGCGCTAAACCTACTCCTAACATCACCCTTAATTCTAACTTACATACCTGTAAGCCCCAACACTAATCCTAACAAAAGGCATATTGTTAACGTAACTGTCAAAATGTGGGATGGATGAGAGAAAGACAAAAGTTGGTGAAAATGAACATGAAAGTAACAATACAAGGAGACAAGGAAACTTCACAAAAAAATGAGGCATGAGGATAGAGAAGAACGGCATATAGGGTGAGAGGCTTTTGGTCCCTCCGGTAGCCAGTGGATGTAACCTAACCAGTGAGAGCAGTTAATGACATTTTATATAACTATTAAGCAATTACTGAACACACAAAGCCTTTTTATAGCATCCGAACACCATCCCCCTTGGGGACCTAGATGGAGGAGGGAAGCAAAGGGGATTAAAAAAAAAAATCCTAATAATAAAATCACTGGAAATCACGGGCCAAAACCTACATTTTCATTTGGCAGAGCAGTCACGCTCTGCCCATAATTCACAGCATACCTCTAGTTTCAAATGTGACTGTGGGGGTGAGGGGGGGCGTCCACAGTGGTCCCGGCTACTCTCTTTAACAAGTTCAGGAATCTCCCTGCATGACTGCTGCAATCCTGGTGGTTTAGAGAAGAGCTCAGAGAGGGTGATGAAGTGGAACTGCCGTGAGGCCCCGCAGGTTTGTAAAATGAGTAGCAGTGATGGTATCAGTGAAAAGGCATTCTTTGCGAGGTCACACAAATCACAGGAAATGGTTGAGGGACTTAATATGGCTGTGGTGACCAATCAGAGGCCAGTTCAAAAGAGAACCAGACGAGTTCAAGTAATCGGAAGTAGCCTGGCCAATTCAGCTTGATTCTCATATCTCTTCAGGGCTCTGTTTGAGATTTGTCCCATTGAGTTCGATTGCTCCAGTTGAATTTCATTACACTGTTTGCTTTGTACAGAGGGTCTAGGGTCTTGGCTATTGAGGAATGATTGCTTGCTCTAGGCGTGGACTATGTTTTTTTTGTTTTTGTTTTTATCCCTCCAAGGGGTCTTTTTGTGGGCTCTAGTGTCCCTTATATGACAGTAGGCTGACAGGAAAGGGAGGAAGGAGAGGGGGGAAGACATGCGGCAAATGTCTATCGGGTCCGGGAATCGAACGCGTGACGTCCGCTTTGAGGACTCAAGGCCTACAAATCCCCCAGGCCACCACAGCACGCCCAAGGCGTGGACTATGTTACCCTATTGCTAATGTTTGTTGGTGACGTATGTACTGCACCAGTTTGGCGCTATGAAGCTTACCGGAAATTGTCTGCATTAAAAGCAAAAAGGACAAGTGCCGAGCTAAACGAGGCGGCTGTTAATGTTAATTAATTGTTTACAGGCGTGGCCAACACGACCTGCATGGCCTTGTTCACTTCCTCCACTGTTGTTGCTAAAACTACAGGCAGACTTCAATTCTAAAACAATACAGAAAGTTGAAGTCATTGTTCACGTCTTCTGTTCACGTTGGGCAGGTTGAATTTCTACTGAAGGACTCTAAGTAAATGGAAAACCTCAGAAATTCCCAAGAACCTTTATCACTTCTTTTTTTTTTTTGTGGCAAAACAAAAAGTCCCAAGTTTGACCTAATGTTCCTACAACCCTTAGGTATAAAGGAAGATGAACATTTTGTTTTAGGCAAAAATCTGTCTGATCACTCATGAGAGTGATAAGCTCTCATGAATCTCAGCACTGTTTTAGGATACAACCAACCCTGATCTCTACGCAACACCTCAACAACCAAATAAAACCCTGTACCATCTATCTAAAACCCAGTATAAACTACAAATCATTTTAATTAGGTCAACACGCCATATTTACTCTGGGTCGGGTTCGGCATGTTTATGTGTTCCTGAATTAGCTACTGGGCGTAGCGGCAATATTAATTGCAAGTTCCTCTTGCCAGCGGAACAAAGTTGTCAATAAAAATCTGTGAACCTTGGCGGATCTCCGTTCTGTTTACGTTATTCGCAGTAGCATTGAGGGATCTGCTGTGAAAGCAACCTCTGTCTAATCAGGAGAGAATATTCTGGATCACTTAACTTTAATATTTCATCTGTCAGCGGTCCAGGAAACGGTAGGTTTAATCTGAGGAATCCCTTCATGACTCATGGTGCTTCTTCTTCCACCGTCCCTAATGAGGAAAATCTGAATTTCTATAATTGCAGCCATTTGTTTTAAAGGATGCCAAAATTCATCTTTGGAGTCGTGTAAACGTTCTTTCAAACTCATTATTAGGTCTGTAAATAAAATCTTGAAACTCGTATCACATCCACCTGTTTTATTGGTTTAATCAGCATTAGGTGTGTTGATTATTTTAGTGACACCATAGAGTTTTAAATTATTGTCTGTACGTGGTCTGAGAAAGTATTTTTGTGATCTGAACTTTTTCATGTTTTGCGTTTCAGCAACAAAATTTGATATATTTTCTTTCATCGACTAGAACACAGTAATGCATAAAAGTAACAGAGAAGAGTATCATTTAGTATTTTTAATTAGTAAGTATCTACTTTAGTTTGGTATCCATTTATATTTAGTCACCCACAGTTGGTAAAATTTAGACCCCCATTATGACGTCATGACTTTTGGAGGATGACATCACCTTTTCGCTTCAGTTTGAGTATTTTAACTGCGAAGGTCCAGAACCTACAGAAACCAGAAAACCTGAAACACGGAAGGAAGAAATCAGAAGACCTGGGAATACATGGAAGAAAAGAATCCAGCAAGGAGGGTGGAGTATAAAAAGCAGGTGCTCAACAGCAGGTAGAAGCTTCTGGATCGTCAAACAGGCGACTAAATGAACAGGATAGAAGAGCTGAGTGACAGTGGGAGAACACAGAATTCAAACCTAACAGGACACAGAAGGATCTACTCAGTCCAACCTGAACAACTACAACACAGTTCAGAATCTAATAAGCAAAACAAGAACTTGAAATCCCAAACAAGTACGGAATATCAAAAGTGACAAAATTAATCAAAAATACAGACCAAACTCCTAAAGATCCTAACATTATCAGCTTCACACATCCAGAGCACATGCTTTTTTATATTTATCTATCTTTTTATTTATCTAAAAAAAATTCTTGTATATATTAAAAATTACCAAGAAATCTTGCAAATACAATAGGCCTTTGCCAGCGCTTCGTTCCTCCGGCCCTATGAGATTTAAAAAGGCGCAGCAAAAGCAAATGAGGTGGATTAGCAGAGCTTGCCAATAAGTGATATCATACAGGTTGCAGCTACGGTGGGATATCATCTGCTGTCCAGATATTGAATCGTTTGCATGTTGTGACATTAAAACAGTCTTCAGTCAGAGGCCTCTTTCAGATTTATTGACTGCTACTGGAGAAGTTTCATTCTCACTGCACCATCCACAATGAGTCTTTGAAGATGGGTCACAGAAACATTTCATTTCCCTTTTGCTAATTTAAATGTCATTTGGAGTGTCCTCTCAAATGGTGGGGGTAACTGCCGCAGTTGCAGGAAATAAAATAATTAAAGAATGTTTCCAAATCCCAGTTATGAACTAGTTTCTGTTGAGCTATGACACCAAATCCCAATAAAGTTTTATTTAAGTTTGTGGCTGTAATTAATTGTGACACAATGTTCAACGCACGTTAGTATTTTTGGACGGCTCTCCTGTCCAGCTCATATATGCCTCACTAAATAATGTTGCAATAAAACATAAAAAAAGATGGCTGCAATAAACAGAAAAACATATAATTCAAGTCTGATTTTATTATTGACAGAAAAAAAATAAAGAAAAAAAATCTAAACTTACTCAGCTCAACAAGGTGAACCATACATGTTTAAAAACGCAGCCCAGGAGAGGGAAACTAAAAATATCTGCAAAACCAAATCATAATATTTTCTGAGGGTATTTGCATGTACGTGTGACTGGTTGACATAGGAAAAACGGACAAAAAAGAATTTTAAAAGGTTTTTTTTTTGTTTTGTTTTTTTAAAGAATAAGTCACGCCATTTCCAGTGAAAACGTTGCGTGGAGAAAACGGAGGAGAGGAGAAGGGGAAGCTGAGGCCAGACTCTGGACGTCTACGCGGGGAACAGAGAGCGCCGTTGTAGACGGCAGACACAGATGTTATCTGGAAGGAATATTACAGTAAGAGACACAGCTCAGTTAGACATAACACTTTCACCTCCCATATTTCCCCATGATATTTTATATTAGCATGAATTCCGATTGCCATCGCACACACGGCCGACTCAGATTACGCGAGTCATGGGTGTAAATGTATTCCAGCGCTGCTGAAATTTCACAGCATCAGCTGCCGTGCTTACAGCTTACTGCCCAACAGTTATATCGCATCTGTTGTATTGCGTTACAGCCACAAACTATAAATGCCAATATTTTTGTATTTTCCTTACATCCATGTATTAACTAGCACTGCAAAAACGTGGGATGGAAAACGTCTTTATCCTCACTGAAAACTAAAGAGTCGTCCACCATCATGATGTATTTCCATCATGGTGGAAATGTATCATGCTGAGCATGAATTAATATATAGACTTTGTTATTATTAGTCTGACTATTAAAAATGTTAATTGTAATTAATTCACAGCATCAATGTGAATAATCAGATTAACTGTTAAAAAATATTAATGTTAATAAATGAGTTGTAAATGTATATTAGGACAGTCTATGGATTAAAATAGGATGCAACAGACAAAGCATGGTATCATTTCTCATGTTTTCTTCAGCACCAGTGGCTTTTATTTGAAAGTAGTCTGACAGGAAGAGTGCAGAGAGAAAGGGGGAAGAACAAGGAACCGGGAACGGGAGTCGAAATCAGGACGGCTGCTCTGAGGTCTGTAGCCTCTGTATGTATGGCGTCCGCTGTAACCACGGCGACATGCGACGCCCACGTAAATCACTTTTCTTTGTTTTTTTTTTTTTAGAAATTGGAGATTAGTTCCATAGAAAAACAGCTGAAACAACGAATGAGATTATGTTCAAATTTCAGTGCAGGTCCAAAAAGTACAGAAGAAGTTAAAATTTTATAGCATTAAAAGAATATGAATTAACTGTTTTACTTTGATCTATTTTGATTTTTAAGTACATCAAAAAGACACGACCATGAAGAAATGGCCGTTATCCAGGTCTACTGAAACCACACCTGAACATATTATCCAGAAAGTTTGAAGCTTGGACACAAATGGGTCTTCCAAATGAATAATTACCCTAAACATTTATAGGAATAAAATGTCTTGGGGACAACAAAGACAATGCTCTGGACTGGCCGTCATCTTAATCAGACAGAACATTGTCTGACTAAGATGTGCAAATTTGCAATCAAACCTGACTCGGTTCCACCAGTTCTTTTAGAAGGAATGGACCAAAACTCTAGAAAACAATTTAGATATGCTTGCAGAAGGATACTCAAAATTTTTGAAAGGCAACTACAAGTTGATTTGACCAAAAACTAAAGAAATATATGTAAACTTTTGGCTTTATTTTAGGTGATCATACTCGGCATCATGGTTCTGATTAAAGTCTGATTCAATGCATGTAAAATATTCAACTTTATATGGCAATACCTATATTAAAAAAGAGTATATTCTACTTTACATCTAATCAAATTATTTGTTGTTCAAGACCTTCAGCTACAATTGAAAACAAGATGAAAAACGGAGCTTTGAACAAATGGGTCATGTTTTCAGAAATATTGTTGGAGCCACAAGTCATGAGATCTTATGAACAGAAATATTGTTTATATGTCATTTACTAGCTCCATAAGCAACAGCTTCACCAGAGGATTAACAATCCAGGCAAAAAATATACTTCTTGTGCCTGGAAAGATATTGAATAAATGCACATTATAGCTACAATATTTAACTTCTCAGGGCGATTAATCTGACTCCCGTCTCAGACGAACAAATCCCAACACCTGATCTCTTAGTCAGAGGTCTGGGTTCCCTGCGGGTGCTTTACATTTTCTGCCGCAACTCATTAGAACCGCTTTCTCCTTGTGCATCTAACCATTGCAGAGGCCACACAGCGGGGCCAGAGCCCATCGGCCGTGTTTAGAAAGCGGCACAAACCTGGCGCTGTGCGCTGCCATTCATCCTTCAAAACCCCGTGCCGGACAAGAATGATGGAGTGCTGACGGCGTGGATGGATGGATGGATGGATGGGTGTGTGTGTGTGTGTGCGGGGTGGGTAGGTGGAAAGGAAGGAAAGAAAGATGGACGGTGCAGGGCTTGGCACCGGCAGACGGGTGGAGGAAGAAAGGTGTGCGAGCTGGCGGCAGATTGACTGATGGAGAGTGCCAGGTAAGGCTGGTGCAAGGTGTGCAGGGTCAGTAGAGGAGAGTATAATGGGGTGTAGGTTGACGGCGATGGTCGTCCTGCTTACTGCGGGCGTCTGCAGCTCCAATGATAACTTGTGGTTTTTGAAGTGTTCCTCTGAGCCACAATGAGGCCTAAGAAATGGCCGGCACTTGGCAAACAGCAGCCCGTTCCATCATAAGCAAGGAGCTGGGACCCTAACTCTCGAAGACGGAAATGTCTCTAAACCGTATACCACCCAGTTTACTCTGGCAGGGCGCTCCAAACCAAAACTTTTATACGCATAGCTTTAACATTAGCTTTGGGAGACGGAGCTGACGATGGACGAGGATGGAAAGCTACCTGCTGCTAAAAGGAGCACTGGGCTTGTAAAGAGTAGGGCATTCCCCTCAGTTTCTTACTTGTATAATCAATTAAGGCATCCAAGAATCTAACAGGAGGAATTCAGTTGCATGTTTGCCCTTATTCAGTCACACTGTGGGTGTATGTTTTTTATAGTGTGGCTGTATTTTTAGTTTCTGGCGAGCTCTCCAAATGTTCTGCTAATCACAAAAAGGAAAACATCAGTGAAAACCAAACGGTCATTTTGAGGCTCTGGTGTTTGTTGTGCATTGCTGAGAAGGAAAGTGAAAGGCAGATTATACTGCCACTGTTTCCTGTCCCGCGTAATGTTGGAGTGCTTAACAAACCACATTGTACGAAGGCTGAAATGTAAAGAATATCTTTAGAATTGTCTTATAGAATATCTTGTACCAGACGTGTAGCATTTTTGTGTTGCTTTTGATTGAGGATCTACAGCGTTTTACTGCTTAACGTGGCTGTAATGTCATTATTGCTTTTTATACTCATATATTTTCATAGTGAACAATCTGACCATCTATAAACAAAAGTTGAACACTATGCAAATTGATGAGTGTTAAAATAATAAATAGGTAAATTACTCAGAAATTAGGTTGAGCTGTTGTCTAACAAAACCATTCCAAATATTTGGCATACCAAACTGAGCAAATCTTAATCAGCATAGCATGAGATTAAGTAATGGTATCATCAGGTGACTTCAACTTGTGGTTTATGTGACATCTGTAAGTTGCGACACATCATTTTTAAAGACTTAAAAGCATATAAAAGTTTAGTAGCTTACCAGTTCTTTTTGTACATGCTAGGCTACATGACGGTGTGGCGTTTACTCCATGGTAATTAATGATTAGCCGTGTACCATCTCCGAAATGCAATATATTTCTGCACCTTATTAATCTCCTCATATTAAGTATATGATCATGATTTTTCTTATGTTGTAAAAATCAACTACAAATCTACGAATTTACTGTACTGGCTGCCAGTCCTTATGGTTGATGACTACTTCCCTTTGCCGCCAACTTTCCTCATCAAAATGATTACGTTAAAATGAAGTGCAGTTCATTATGCAGCACCCTATGACTATTTTTAAAGCGAAATCAGCTAAATAGAAGTATCTGTAAAGCTTGTTTTTTGACAAGCTTTGTTTGTTGTTTGGACGTCCCTCATGGAGTGCGCCACTCTCTGAAGAGCATCCCGTCACGTGCAAAGGGTCAATACTACATCCTTCATCCAACACTTTTACAGATGAATATAGTGGAATTACCTCCCACTGACTTTTAGATTTCTCCAGAAATGTATCACAACTTCCAGTTTCATTTCATGAATCAGGGGGCTCCAAAGTAGCATTCATTCAAGAACCACCAGTGTTTGTTGCCAAAAATAAGAACTCTACCCATTTTGGATGTTTGGTTATTTCAAATGTTCTGAAATTGGCTTTACTGATCGTCTGCATGTCAACACTACTTGTAGGATTGATATATTGATTGATCCTCCAGTAGGAGGTGAAATGTGTAGCTCAGGTCGGGAAGAAGGTCAACATAGGGAGGGTGAAAAAGAGTGGAGGTGGTTGAAGAAAAGCGGTGTGTGGAATGAGAACGAAAACGGTGTGTGGGCGTGTGTGAAGATTACACTCAAATGTTTTTTTGTCTGAGCCTTGGATCAATGCCGGGACTGCGCGGAGGGAGGAAACAGGATTGTTGGTCGGCTGGGAGAGGATTAAATGGATAAGTGTGAACTCTGGGGGTCAAAGCTAAGACTTAGGGGTCTGTCCTTGAACATAGATCACAGAAACAAACTGTCGGTCCGTGTCCATACGCGAAAGACAGAAAAACAGATATGGAAGTACGGTGGGAAGCAGAGGCGCGTCTGCTTGGATTTTTCATGCTTTGCCTAAACACACAAACTTTGCTTGATTGACTCTCATTTGAACCGAGACCTCTGATACACACACATGCACACACACGCAGACATATGAGGTCATTTAACAGTCACACAGCTTTAAAAGCTGTGGAGCTCCTACACACTGAAATTCTCAGCAATAAAATCTTCACATTTCTATCACAAGATTTTAGTGTTTCGAGATTTTACGTGATGGACCAACACAAACCAGGATATAATTATCAAGTGGGAGTTAGCCAATCGATCTATATTTTGTTTTTCTTTTGCAAATATAGATCCCAAAAGTCTGACATGTTCTTATGTTATCGCTTCTAACTTCCTTGCACCAGCCTCACCTGGCACTTCTAACTCTGTTGAACAACCTGCAATTACAGCTGGAAGTCTTTGGCATTTGTCTCCAAAACCTTTTTTATTGATATTTTTGCCAAATTTTCTTTGCAAAGTAATTCAGTCTCAGTCAATTTTAATCCTTAACACAAATTCTTAGTTGGATTTATGTCAGCACTTTGACTAAGCCGTTCTAATACATCAACGTATGTTGACCTAAAGCGTTGCATTGCTCATTTCACTACAGAATTTAACAGACCAACTAAGGTCAGCTGATCACGTCAAGTTCTTGTGGAAAGTCTTGCGAAGACGATAGTTTGGAGTTGGGGCCGACGTACCAGTAGGTGGTTGGTAATAGAAGATATTTTTGGAATTCAGACGGTGTATTTCTGTTCCACTCCCTCATTACAAATGGAGAGATGCTATTTAAAATATGTATCGCGTATCATTTTCCTTCTACTCCACATTTATGTAGCACTTAATCTGTGTCACAAAATCTAAAACGCTGAAATTTGTTTTTGAAACAAAACAAAATGTGACAAGTTTTAAGGGCTAATTTTATAAGATACTGTATTAAAACGCTTTGCAAAGAACACAGGTCGTTTTTTGGCAGGTTGTTTTCAAAGGACAACTCAAACAAAACGGAGAAACTTTAGCATTCAGTCAACCAGCCACATTTCACCTTTGACCTTCCCTGCTATTTGACAAGTCAGATAAGACCACTAAGGCTCATCCTTGGTCCCCTTTAGTCCTGACATAGACAGGCAAACAAACCCCCATGTGCCCCCCCTCCCCAATCTTCCATTCATCTTGTGTTGTCTTCCACAGTTCATATATCCAAACACCCTAAACTCTAAATTAACTCTTGTCTGTCAGGAACAGTCTAATTTATGAGGCAAAATTATGGAGGCGTTAAAGGAGCAGAACCATTCCTGCTGCCTAGATGAGGTAACTTCCTGGGTTTCAGTTGCTACTGTTGCTTGACTTGTGTCTTGGGGAAACTAAGGTGTGTCAGTAAGTAGTGCCACATATCAACAGAAAGCTACATCAGTCCACTTTACAAGGTGCTTGCTGGTCTTTGTACAGCTAGAGCAAGACCTGGTCACAAAGTCAAGTATGATCCCAGAGTGGGTTGGACTCTCCCAGGTTTGCCCACTGGTAACCTGTTTCACCTTTGTGGCATTCATGAACAGGATCTTTGCAAACCTCAAGCTCTCATCTTTGCTTTTTTTGCAGATGATATGATTCTGTTGGCCTCGTCTGACCATGGCCTCCAGCATTCACTGGATCAGTTTTTTTTTTTTTTTAGGATGACAGTGCAGAAGATAGATGGACAGATTTTAGCATCGTCTGCTGTAATGACGGTGCTGCTCTGGTCTTTCATGGTCTAGAAAATTCTTGATCTATAAGTCTATCTATGGATCATAGCAGGAAGGACAGGAACCCAGATTCAAACAGCTGAAATGAGCACTGTATAAAAAAATTGGACTGTTTCCTGGGGTAGCTCAAAGTCTTCTTTGGTGGGTTTTTGGCAATGCATCATTGTGATGAGACTCCAGGGAATACCAGAGGGACCTTATATGCCTTTTGGATTGAGAAAGTTTACCTCTTTTCTGTTTTTTATGGAATCAGGAGCAGATCATTAGAAGAACTGACTGAGTGATTAAATAAATGTATATTTTCTTGTGTAGTCATTTAAAAGTCCAAAGGATTTCCAGTTGACAATTGAAATTGTCTATCAGCAATTAGCATGTCTTTGAGGAACTGTAAAATGTTGACTTAAGTTTCTGTGTGAGCTACAATAATAATGTACATGTTCAAGGCCAATCAAACTGAAGTCATTACCTGATTATTTAGTGCATCTCTGTTCTTTGGGGACAAAAATCGGTTGTAGGAATCACTATCAAATCCTTCTTGTAGACGTCTTTGTATGGCATCCGCAGTCCGCTCACTGTTGAACTACTTACAAAGCGATCACATCAGACAAAATATAATATTCTTGGGAACTTGCGCAGTGCTTTATTGGCTACCTGTCACGACCTTCTGCCCGTTCCAAACCATCTCACGGTTCATCACTTGGTTCCCGTTGTTTTTCTTTCTGTCCGTACAGAGACGACCCGCTGCTGTGGGGGAGGCTGTGTTTACCTTCTCTCTGCTCAGACTGGGCTAAAGCTGTGTGTGGGCCTGACCCCCGCCGAGACTGATGGTGGAACCACCGTCGGCCGGGCGAGCAACTCGGATCTCACCTCGCGCTGTACGGACAGGTTACGCACCATTATCCGGGTGACTTGCAGACCAGAATTCCTTGTGTGTGAAGGCGTCCAATGCCTCCTGTTTGGCTGGTGCTGCTTTTCCTCATATTTTTAACCAGAACAAATGCATGGTCGATGACGCATTGGACCTGCTAGTGATAGAAATCTGGTTTTAGTCTCTTGGGGACGTCACTCCTTTGAAGTCCTTCATAGCTGATACTAAACCCTCTTTCATTTTTTCTGAAAAAGCATTTCACCCAAGCAAAACAGAGATACAGATTTTGTCCATTAAAACATTTTCACAAGCATTGAGTAAGTCTGACCGGAATCCTCCCAGTGAATCTAATGTGATCAGTCTGTGAACTGTCCTGGTTCAGCTGAGTTCAGCAGACAGTTTTGACTCGAGATGCATCAGAATCTCATTTTGAACAACAGAGTCAATAAAATAAATAAACAAAGACTTAAAAGTAAATATCAGACTACAGATTTAAGTCATGCAAAAGCAGTGATATTTTTGAGGGAGGAAAAAAAAACAGTGTTTTGCATTTATCAACACTTCCTGTTTTGCATTGTTTGCTAATGAACTTGGAACTAGATTGTCTCTCGCACAGATGATGGTTTGGTGTTGAGGGAATTGTGGTCTGTTCCATTGTCGCTCCACAGTTCTCTACTTCCTCCAGTCCACGCCGCTTGGATAAAAGCTTCGAGCCCTGTGTTCATATATTCTCTTTCATTTGTTTTCTTTGGCTGGTGAAAATATAAACTCTCTTAAGCCATGTGTTAATAGAATGGAAGCTTTTCTCCAAATATCTCCGGCAGGGTTATGGTGGGTCTCTGCCTGAGATATTTTTGATCCTGGTGTTTCTACTTTCACCTGCCACTCATTTGCAGTGTGTTGCCAGCGTTTGTTATTGTGGATATTTTTGGAAGAACAGCAAATCAGTAGAAAACGTGGTGGAGACTCACACTTCCACAGTCACTTCCTTTCAAAACGTTGCGTAATTTGGAAGCTTGATGAAATAATTGAGCAGGTTCATAAAGAAAAAGTACTTATTGTACATAAATCAATGCAAAGGGAATTAGGTATCGATTTAATACTGCAATTTTATACTGTAAATCACAATTTGATACTTTCAGAATTGCAGACATATGGGTTAAGAGATATTGTTCATAAAGGGTTGAGAAGTTAGTAAACAGAAAACTATTTAAAATGTGGAGTCCCACAGAGTTCAATGTTGGAACCTAAACCTTTCAATTTGATGACATTTTTGATGTATTTAGTATTGTACAACATCATTTGCACAAACTATAAGCATCCAATCACAATGGAGAAATAAAAACTATATTTTTTGCCCAAACTTCACTGAAGCAGAAGTTTATATTTCAGTTTGTGGAGTTCAACTATGGAAACTGTCTTGGATAATGATTAAAGAAATAATTTATTTAGTTGAAAATACACCTTATTACCTTCCAATAAAATTTTCCAACACAACCTTTAAAAAAATAATTAGACTTTATGTATTTATGGACTAACAAAAATTAAGGATTTCTTGTTTATTTGTTGTATAATAATGAGGGGGTCAGGTAATATAAAGTGTTTTTCTTTTTCTGATATCTCTACAGAGTGTTGTCTCTGTTGCTATGGTATAAATACCACCTAATTTACCTCCTCAATATGTGCAGCACTTAAGAGAAAGTGCAACTAACGTTTTAGTTAGCGGTGCCATCCATTGGTTCTGGTGTCTCTTCAAAACAGACTTACACTGCAGGAATGCTATAAAGCAAAAATGGAATCATTTTATAAACTTTAACGTTTTAAAACCATGGTATGTTAATGCTAACTGGTCCATGCTTATATTTGATTCTAGATTAATTGAGTCTACAAAGACTTTATTGTTGATTCAGTGACTGAAAGGTGTGCAGTTCCACATACCATTTTTAATATGCATTACAACATATTTTTATTCTGTCACACAGCAAACCTTTTGTTTTTACTTTGAAAAACACCCATTTTTCATGTGACAGTGTCACTGTCACTGAATAATTACAATAAATGAGATTTTTAGTTTTAAATGCATCCAAAAAAAAGAAAAAAAAAGATAGAAGGACCCCAGATCACGGCAGTGGAAGCCAAAAAAAAAAAAAGAACCACACAGGTTTTAAAAAATGCTACTGCTCTTAAATGTTTTGACTTTTTTTTTTCTGCTGAGGTTTCATTTGCCTCTGCATCTCATTGCTGTCACAGCCGCTTCTCAGAAAAGACTGACATCCTCCTTCGTTAGACATTCAGCAGCCACAAAGTAACCCGAGCCCGTAGCACATATTCACCAGGCAGCCTCTCTCCAACCGTAGTATGTGCATGTGCAGACAAAGCATGCGCGAGTGAGTGTCAGCTGTAGCTGATACCAACTCGGGAATCAGACATGCACTCTGTTCTTCCCATTGGAAACACATGTGGAAGACACACAGAGAAAAATCTAGCATCCTCCAGTCCAGCTTTAGCCGTTATTTCAGTCATCAGTGACACTATGTGGTTTGTAGTCTTTCTAAAGGTGCAAGAACAGCAACAAACGCAGTCGAGTTTGTTTAAACGTTGTCGAATCATATTAATGATTCATGTGTTTTGTGCATGAAAATGATCAAAAACACCTTTTGGTGCCTCTCAACCCATTAAAATGCAGAAAGTAGGTAACCTAGCCTCCCTGCACCCACCAACAAGCAACTGAAATAGAAGCAGTAGCAAACTAACAGATGAGTAATATTTTATTTTCTAGGGCGGCTTGCTCCTTTCTAATGCCACCCTGGGCTACTGCCCATAACACCCATATCAAAACCGCCACTGAAAAAAAACTAATGTATGATGGTGGCCAGGGATGTTCAATTCAAATTCACCCTTTACAAGTAGCTTAAAATTCAGCTCACACAGATGAAATCTGAATGAACTGATGTTTGTGATTCACAACTTAAGTTTGTTTCCAACTATTCAGATCACTTTCCTTTGACCCCCTAAATAAAATTCACTGCAACAAATTATCTCCAGAAAGCACCTAGTTACTGAACAAGAGTCTTCCTTTCTTTATTGAAACCTCAGTGTAAGTCCAGATATCCCTAAACCCTCAGAGAACACTGAACAGAAACACAGTAGGGGAGTAAATATGGGATTTTCTTTTTTTTATTATTTTTAATCGGTATAAAGTTATGGATCAAGTTTTGGACATCTCAAAAGGTTCTGTTCAACTGAAAACCTTCCAAGACGTGGTCAACCACCTGAACTCGGGTTCTGTAACCTGCAGGTCCAGTTGGACAGTAAAGTTTTTTCTGTAAAGGTCTGAACTGGACACTTTGTATTTGATATGTTATTTAAAACTACTTTTTGTGAAGTTGAGCATTTTTAGGGAGTCTCTAGTATTAGCGGGTTTTGGGTATTCCCGGGCAGCTGAAGAATATAGGCAGTATACCATATTTACTTTTTTAATTGATGGTTAAAGCTACCCTTCCAGTAAGTCTTGTATGTGTATTCCAGTGAAAAAACTGGATCCACCGTAAATTTTATTGAACAGAATTCTAGCAGCAACATTTCTGGTGTTTTGAAGGAAGCTGCTCCCCACACAAACACATTTTTAGCTCCTAAAACAGCAGACCTGTATATTTTCTTTAGACATTGATTTTATATGAAAAACTATTTAAGATTGGTCACACTGTGTCAGAGTTTTCTGATTGCAAATACCAGACAAGGGTGTAGTATTTGTTTAAAACTGACCTAATCTGTTAGTTTTAGCTAGCGCTAGGAGTCATTTTGCTGAGTGTACAGTGATGACAAAGCTCCTATAGGAAATCGTAGAAGTAAGCGGCTTTTACTTTCGGGGGCTTTTATTTTTACCTCGAAATCTTGCACCTACTCGAAGTGCCAAATTTCCACCCTGCTTAGAAGTTGGCACTCCTGCTGCTGGCCTTTAAAAGCTTGCGGTTAGCTTAACTCAGCCGCATGAACAGCCTGTGTTCAGCCACAAAAGGCTGAAGCAGACCTGTCCTGCTCCAGCCGTTTCTGTTGCCGTCTAAAGATTAGAGAAGCCACGGCGTTCCCGTAGCTTCCCCCCGCGCTCGTTTTTTGTCCACAGCGGCAGCTAATCGGCGGCTCTTTCTCGTGGAGGAAGTAACGAGTAAGGCCGAGACGTTTCTTTGAAACACAGCGAGTTGTGACAGTCTATTTTGGCACTTTGTCAAAACTCTTCTTTTGTCACTTTCGAACGTTTGAGACCTAATAGGTGATGAAAAGCCAGCTCGGAGGAGAATATTTTATGAAGATTGAGGCGCAGACCGTAGAGACGTCCAGCCATTAGCATGCGTGCTAGCCGGATTCTGTCCCAGGGGGGAAACCCAAGACTGGCCTCCAAGTCCCAGCGGACGTCCTCTGCAGAGGTTAGCATATCCACGGTTTCAGCTGAACGGCGGAAAGCTGGCATGTGTGGCCTGCTGAGAGATTGGTTATTTGGAGCAGTGAATTTTAATGACGTTTGTCAACTCCAATATACAAAGCTGCCCGGGCGCGGATGAGATTGAAGTTTTCTCAGCTTGCTTTAGGTTTATTTAAAGGAAGTACCGCTTTTCAAGAAGACTACTGCGACTGATTTATTGGATAAACAGAAGTCACACTTCCTAACAGGATGGGTAAGCCTCACATGATCCTAAATCAGCAGACAGACAAAGATAACTCACTGATTAATGCTTCATGTGAAAACTGAAAAAGGGACGTAACATGAACCTTTTCACTGAAGAAACAACCTTCCTTTTCTTTCGCCCGCAAAATAGAAATATTGCATACATGATCATATATATACATACATCCCCAATAATATGCAGATAAATGTCCCTTACTAAGTTGTGGAGAAATAATTTAGCAACAAAAAGGCTTTTTAAATTGAAAATGTTTTTTTTTCCTCAGTGTTTTTGATTAAAACGTGACTAATGGCAAGTAACCAGATTAAAACACTTTAATGGTGTCCCTCTACTAAAAGGAGTGTGTATATATATATATTTATTTATGCCACGAAAATTTTTGATGAAAATGTCAAGTGGGGCGAAAAAGCAAAACCACCCAAAATCTGTTAAGATGTATATACATTTTCAAAGTGAATTAATTTACTAGACCTTTTTAAAACTATACCTAATACAAAATACTGTTTAAAAATGACAGCAGAAAAATGAAACTACTTAATATACTGGTGCAAATGGTAAGCGTTCACAGACTTTGTTATGGCTCTAATAGATTTTGCCTTCCATGAGTATGTTTCCTACATTAGCTGGACTCTTTGGAAGCAAAGTCCTCTGGATTAGCTCAAATACTTCTTTTTTTTTTTTTTTTTTGAGCAGCATAACCTCTCTAACTGTACCGAAATCTGAGCACCAGTCTCATCAGAACTGTTACAGATGGATTGTCATAAAGTTTGTGCTGTAAATGTTGGGGAAAATGGGAGCCAAAAGAGCATAACTTGAGGACTCAGATGTATTTTTTAAACCCTGTCTGATAGGTTTATAAGCTTCAATGGCAGACCAAACAGCTATTTTAGCCACAATAATTACCCGGTGCTTAGATATCAGGGTTCCTGCACTCGGTATTGATGCCAAAACAAGTAGACTAATCAGATTTAACAAGCAGTACAAACAGTTTTCATCTCAAATTATTTATTCATACCTACAGATTTTTTTGTCATCGTACAAAAACAATGCAACAGCTGAATTACTGCTAAGTACCTCAGTCTCTGTTTTCATCGCAGCCATTTTTAATATTTACACACTCTTCCTTGCAGTGTTCTTTAATAAATGCATGTTTGTGAACCTGTCCAGCTGTTAGGCCTGAATGCATTCAGCATCCATTATGAATGCATAACAATAACACACAAAAAACACACAGACACTTTGGTAAATGAACAGCCGTAATGTAGCAGGAGAAGACCTAAAGTGCTGATGTAACAAGGAGACCATGATAAATAGTTGAATTTAAAAAAATACACTGAATGAAAAATAAACAAAGAAACATAAGTGTGCACACCCTGACAGTTCCATTTTACTAAGACTTTACAGAGAGACACCAGTTGCGTTTATAACTCTGCTAATGTCGAAAAAGCACACTTTCACAATTACAGTGTTTTCATTAAATAAGAAATGCGGCTAAAATCACGTGAATACATTTGTTCACATGATAAGCCAATAACAAACATGCTGTGCCATCATCCTCCAGCTACTTCCTGTTGTCGTCTTCTTTGTGGTTTGGCAACATCTAGTTGTTAATAAAGTGACTCGTGTGACAAGGAAAAAAATGTTTCCATGAAATCATTTTATGCATATAAAATATATGTATATGCTCACTCATGTTTTAAATCATCAATACATTTTTTGAAAAGTTTATTAAAAGATGAATCATTCACTTTCAGCAGTAACCAAAACTTTTTTTTTTTTTGCCATTATGATCTTTGAGATAAATAAACAGTAGGAAGTGAGTCTCACTTCTAACAGGAAGAACGAAACCGGTTTTGAGAGCAGAAAACTTCAGGTGTGACTTCATTCGAATTAAACATAAACCAGTTTAAAAGTAATTGAATACAAACACAGACTTGAGGTATAAAATAAGGAAAGTGGGCAAAGAGGCATGTAACAAATTAATGTTAACAGTTATATTTTTCCTTCTGGTAGGTGAGATATTCCATGTCTAGACTATCATAAGAAGTTAGTCTCGAACATATTTTTCTTGGTTTGTGCCCATATACACACACTTTGTGGACGCTGAGTGTTCTTGGAGAGGAAAGTCGAACATTTCAGGCTATGGAGCTACATTATACTATAGTAGCAGCTTTTATGAGACAGACAACATGCCGAGCTCCAGCGGGAAAACCTCATGATGGACAGGCACTTTACCTGAGCCAGGAGCAGGCGGGCTGCGAGGAGGGAAAATGAAATAAAATCAATACCCGAACATAACTTTTAAAATAAACATTTGCGCTCAACGGACATTGTTGGCAGCGGGAGCCGGTAACCTGTCCCTATGGTGGAACTCAACACCGGAGTGTTCGTGGAGCACTGGCTCCCATCGAAGCGACGGCTACTGGCAAGATGTGACATGAATAGCAGGCTATGTTCTGCTTATCCCAGGTAAAAAGAAGAGAGGAGCTGGTGGAGGAGCAAAGGAAGGTAGGAACGGTTTAAATCTTGCGAGGAAGCTGTTCTTGAGGGTTTTTATATAGGCTTGTAGCCTCTGGAGCTTAAAGGAAGCTTTGCAGAAATGACATTAAACAACAATTTGTGTCAGAAGAGAGACATGAGAATGGGCACCAAGCCAGGAGGTTTCAGCTGCAGTTAGCAGGAATATTCTCAGAAACCTCTTATCAAGTCATTTACACTACTACGGCCCATTCTCCATGGGTGTGGCTTTAACTTCTTTTTCCTCCGTTCCTCCCCGTGTTTTGGAACCACTTTTGAGGTGGTACTAGCCGGGCCAAGTCGGGTATTAGCTGCAAATGAATTGATTGATAGCACACTGCATTGGTTGATAGGCCTGTAGATTTACTTCACTGAACGATGACAGTTGATTCTTGTGAGAGAGTGCGTCCAGCATCAACTTGACAGGGCAACAAGCAAATATACCAAGAGGTTTTGGAGAAACTGACCACTCAAGGGTACACACGCAAAATGACATCATCAGCTCGGAGCCCACCCTTGTTCCCACATTCCTGCCCAAGTTTCTACCCATCATGAGGACTCCGGGGTCCCTCCTTTTGAAGGTTTTTAAGGCACACTGGGTGATTATGGTGTCCTAATTGATGACCCACAGTTCTGAATGCGCTTAGCATGGACCTGGGAACTGGCCCAGACTCAGGTGGGAACCCTCTCCTTCTCATTTCCTTTGACCTCTTGCACAAGGGATGGGAGTGCACATCTGAAAACATCTGGTCCACCTGAAACCCAATTGTTGCAGCAAACTTGTAGCAACCATCCTTGTCCAAAGTTTTTACCTTTCTAAAAAACTGATGGGGTAATAGAAAAATATTCTACATAAGGTTAAATTTCCTACAGAATGGAGTGAGTGCCCCATATGCACAGCCTACAGTCCTCAACACTGTTGTTTTTTTTACTCCTTCTCTTCTCTTTCTGCCTTTCCTGTCAGATTACTTTTGAATGAAGGCCACTAGTCTTGACTATCTTGAAGAAAATTAACAGTGTCCAGTTCCTTCTCAATTCTCAGTGTAGCCGTTTAATGTCTTGTTCAACCAAGACAGGTGTCTCCATTGGCAGTGTACTCTTCACTACAGAAGCATGAATATGGGTAGAAGGAGTGGCTTTACTTTGATCTCCTCAAGATGACAGCACTGCTCTCTGTAGAACTTGACAAGCAGGAGGTTATGTTGTGAAGGTTGCTCCCTTGCCATTCATTTCATATTGAACTTTTGCATTGAGGCGAAATTTGTGCATGTGAAATTTTCAGCCCATACAGCTACAGGTGCACACAGGCTTGTGACGCAACACAGGAATGAAAAATGCTCAACATTTGTCGTTGACGCATCCTGTGTGTTGTTTCACTCCGGGTTGTGAAAACCTTTGCCTGTCGATGTCGTCCATCGCTCCCCATGTGTTGAGTCTGTAAGGCTTAGTCTGGCCCCCTGTATTCAGGATCCCCTTCTTTTGGTCATCATTCATACTTCCTGAGGTAAAGATGTTCACAAGTAATTTCTACTGTGTCCAAGTCAAGTCTTGAGTCTTTGAGGAACAAGTCTCAAATCGTTCACTGCAATTCAGAGTCAAACCTCAAGCTTCTAAAAACTAAAAAACATTTTTAAAAATATTAGCAAATCTCCTCACCAAGTAACCTAATTCCACCTTCAACAACCGACTCTACATGTTCTCTCTTTGTAGCTCACACTTGATGAACTGTATAAAGTCCATTGTGAATTTATTTCACACTGATGGTGACATCTTTGAATCCAATGTCTTTAGGATTATCACAACCTTTCCTTTCTGTGCTAAAGGCAACCTTGTTCTTAAAAGAAAGCTGCATGTGTTCAGACACGTGCTCTCACTAAAGAAGCAGGTCATATTGAGAGTAAGTCCAGCTCAATGAATTATAACAGTTCATCACCAATAAAATGTGGGAAACTGCAGCAAGCATAGCAGATTGATGAGCAGCCCAAGAGCACACGAGAAGGATTTATTTCCTTAGAATAACAATGTACCGTCTGGGGCTAATATGGCACAGGATGAGCTGGGTGGCCTGGTCTGGCTGCTGGTGCTGCACTGAGCTGGCCCATGTGCTGCTGACTACGGTGGAAAGGACCCCTCACTCTCCTCTCAGCTGGCTGGAATGACCCACACAAACAGCTGGTTTCTGCAGCTGGGGCAGCTGCGGCGGTGAGCGCCGCGTTCAGCGGCTAACAGAGAAACACCTGGAGGCACAATGATGGAGAGGTAAGTAACAGACGTGGATCACCTTACCTATGTCTGAGCTGCTAAGTGCACACTTTGATTATGTTTGTCATTACCGAATGAGGACAGTCCAGATAAAATAAAAGTTTCATTTTGCTTTTGATTGGTGTTATGACTGGTAGACATACAGTGCCATGAAATATTCATACCTCTGGAACACAAACACAAACTAAAACTGGGCTTTTGTTTGTTTTTGTTTTTTTAAAATACCGTTTGATAAGGTTCAAATGCATTTGTATTTAGAAAAACAGCTCAAGTTTTAATAATTTGAAATCTGAATTTTGGGTCATTCCAGCTCTAGCCAAACTGCTCACATAGTGTTCTGCTTATGATTTATGTTTTCATTAGACAATGACATACTTACACAGGTTTACAGTCTCCCCTACATAACTTGAGAAAAACTATGAATGGCACCTCTTATGATTTTCTTTTAAAAAACATATTTGGCCAGATTTGAGATATATACGTACAACAAACAGACAACCTGAACTGTGCTCCTCTGTCGTTCCTCCAAAGTCACCATGGACCACCTAATTCCTAGTCTGATCCTTGCTCTTGCTCTACTCACCCGGCCTATGAGTTTATTGGACATAAACCCTTATTTGACCGTCTTCAAAAGCTTTGCCCCCAACATGTCCGCTTTGTTCCTTGGTCTTCACGATACGCCATTCATTCAGGAAACACTACTGACTCAACGCAGTCCGACCTGCTTAAAGTTTACTGCCATCACTGCCACACTTTGCGAAGAAAATATCCAAAAGTCTCTCGTCATGTTCCACTGAGTCTTTTCTCATTAGCTGCTTCAGAGCCTACATGTAAACACAGCTGTCAAGTAGGACGATTAGCATGTAGAAACATGACAGAGGACGCACAACTCTCTTGGAAAATTCTCATGAAGTGCAAGAATAGCAGATTTAAAATGGAATTTAACACCTGAATGTGATTAATAGTCAGGGCTCACATGTCGACAAGAAGATGCCAAGAAAAGCTTTTAAAAAAAAACAACCAGATGAGGTGTGTGGTGTACTCTATGTCCAAAGGTATTGGGGTCACCCTTCAGCAAGGCACCCTTAGACTGCTGAAAGGTGCAGTTGCTGGGCAGTAGTGTAAGTGAACAGGTGTTGTATGAAGTAAAGTTAAATGAAGCATAAGAAGTCCAGCTGAAAAACTCATCAAACTAAAATACTAAGGCTAAAAGAATTTGACGATGTATGTCCATGAATTACATGAATGACAAGTGTTGGTTGGTAATGGGAAATGGTCTGTTACCCATAAGTGACCTTTTTCCTGAGTTCTCCTGTCGACACTTTAGTACGCTATTGTCCTGCTGTGCCAGTCAATACCACCTGACACTTTCCTCGATTGTCCAGAGGAGAGAGTCTCCAAATCTGAGAGTCTCCCATCTGGCCAAAATCTGGTCAGATGGGACCAAAATTGAAATGTCCAAAACTATATACAAAATTGTACATTTGAATGTTACCCAACCGATGGTAGCATCGCACTATGAGGATCCTTTTCTTGGTCTTAGTTAATGGGAAGATGAATGTAGCCAAATACAGGAGAGAATCATGAAACGTCATTGTTTGAAACTTTGCCTTCTGTTTGCTGATTGGTCTAAACCAGTGGTTCCCAATTCTGGTCCTCGGGGGCCCCTGCCTGCATGTTTTAGATGTGCCTTTATACCAGAACAGCTGATTCAAATGATTGCATGACATCTTCTGCAGCCACCAAGTACTACTGGAGTCTGTTAATCACCCAAATATTCAATCCAGGTGTGTGGCAGAAGGGAAACACCTAAAACATGCAGTCAGGGGGGCCCTGAGGACTAGAATTGGGAAACACTGGTCTAAACAATTCATCCTGAAAAAATCAATCTTAAAGGGAGAAATCCCAGACAGCGAACAGCAAGCAGAACTGCACAGGAAGGCAATGGGCATGATAAGCCAGAACGAAGGTCTTTGAGAATCTGACAAGACCTTAACATTGCCACTCATCAAAGCTTTCTTTCCAATCTGACTGAACCTGAAATACTTTCAGAGTCATATCACTAAATATGAAGAAAAGGTAATTTGAGCACCAAGTGAAGCCAACTGCCTGAAGTGTTCTTTAACTAATCGGGTTGCAAGAGGATGCTTGGCTGGCTTTGCGGCAGTGAATGACCACAACCACCTCACAGTTCATGAAAGCTTCCATTCACCTCCATTCACACTATCCTCCAGCCAGAGCAAGACTTCCCCAGTGAAAACAAGCCCCGCTGAAAGGGAAAACAATCGTCCATTCCCAACAAATTCCTGCTAATTTGCCAGGGCCAGAGAGGCAGGACAGGAGGAACAGGAGTGAAGTATGTCTGGCCGTCCAGCTGCAAAAGTCTGTGTGCATTCGTGCTTGTGACTCTGTCCTCAGCCTTCAGTGTGCCTCAAAGATGCCAGATACTCCTGCAGACTCAGCTTTGACAGATCCTCAATGCATGCTGTTGTGGGGTTCTCACTCAACCGTCCTGCCAAACACACATCCCCCCTCTCTGTCATCTGAATCCACACACCTCCTCATCAAACACAAGTATTTGTTCTTGAGCACTTTTCTCATTTTTCTTATTTTCTTTATTGTGTGTATGAAAGTGGATCCAAGTTGCCGTATTGAAGGAGCGTTTTCTTCCCATTCCATTAATCAAACCTCCTAGTAGCGCGTGCGAATGGCTCGTAATTGTGTGTGGACTCAACACGCGACGCATTATGACTCAGATGGTAATTTCACTTTCCATATTTATTTTTCTGCCTTATTAGAAATAGTGGCGCTCCTTCAGCAAACTTGTGCAGAGGCAAGTTTGTTTCGGCTCACCGCGGAGGAAACCGAGGAGAGAAACCCTGTGTCGGAAGGCGCTCTTGGCGATATTCTCGTTCATTAATTATGTTTATGCTCCGGTTACAGTAGCCGACTTGTTTGAGCGATTGGCAGGTGGGTCTCGTCTTCGACACTCTGGACATGGGTGTTTGTTTGTGTGAGCCATACCTGAGGTGTTGCAGGACGTGAGTCAGAGAAAAAAACGAGAGAAAAAAACCGAAGGCTCTGATGTGCGAGGACATGTTTAAAAGTCTGAGCTGATGATTTTGGAAGGAATTTTTGCTTTTTGGTTTGCTGGTTCTTGCCGATTTGTTTGTGGAATTAATCAAAAACAAATCCTGAACCAACATCTACAGTCTTCATCTGAGTTTTTGATCAGGGTTGACTTTTACCAAATCGGACTAGAATGCAGCAAAATGAAGTCTCATGAAGTGTGTTTTATAATGCTTCAGTACAGTTGAAACCATTTGTTTGCATACATTGTATGAAAAGATACAAACCGTGTGTCGAAAAGACCAACACCTGGACTGCATGTTGGCAACAGATGTAAACAGCTACATGAGATATATTCATAATTCATCCATGGCACTAGAGCTCATCATTTATCAGCCATAAGAGGAGACGTTGTTGTCTTATTCAGGAACGACAATGGCTGTGATCAAAATGCCACAGCTACATTATTCGGCGTTTTGGGAAGATTGTAATTGGTAACTTTACATTAGAGCAATGGATTCAACACGTTGGAATGACAGAATGTTTTTTGAACTGCTGTGAGAGCTCTGATGGGGCCAGCTGAACACTGTCCATAAAAGCAAAACCAAACCAAACCATTTTTCTACTGGTTCTTGTTTTCCTCTGTAGTAACTTTTGATTGTTCTGCAGTTTGGTGACCCATCTCTATTTCAACATGGCTGAAAAACCACTTTAATGCAAGAACCTTTTTTTTGGAAGATGTGAGTTTTTTTCTAAACGGGAGTGTTTCTATAAAGCAAATATATTTTAAAAATTTCCATCAGCGCAGTTTTGTGGTGTTTGGAATTGCAGGTATTGTTTCATTTCACAGTTCCATGTCAATGTTGAGGTTCCTTAAGGCTCCGTTCTTGTCCCTCTGGTGGAGATTATAGCTCAGCAAAATCTCTATGCTGATGATACACAACTTGACATCTTGTCTCTAAGAACTGATTTTACAATCACTGAATCACTTTCTCCATTGAATCACTGAAATCCTACAGCTTAACGCCAAAAGAAATCCTTGTTTTAGTTTCTAAAGATGTTGACAAGAAAAAAGATCAGCACTTCTATCTAGTCTGGCCAGATGTCGCTGCGTTTCATTCTGGGTTTGAAGACGTTTACAGCTGAAACAGGACATTTGTGGCAGCACATCTTCATAGCTGGAATGGAATGAAGGCTAATAAAGCAAAGATGTGAAAGAAGGTAGAACGTCTTTTACCCAGAAATGGTTGGTGGTGAAATTTTCCTTTAATATTATTACTGCAGTGGTCATTCTGTTCCTGTTGTGCTCGTTAGTCGGTTGTTGCTGGACTTTTAATCTCTATCTCCCAGAGAGCATAAAGGGTTTGGAAATGTTGCCAGGCCACTTGAGGACGCTGACACAAGGTAGGAATATTAATCTACAGAATAAATGGAGACTGCTGTTAAATTTGGCAGTGCTATTGCAGTTAACCGCTGAAAAACAAATCTTAAAGGGTAAAAACATTTTAAAAAAAGTTTCCTTATTTCCTTTATTGATGTGGTAACCTTATATTTCATTGAGCTCTTTTGTGTTACTCAATATCTCACATGTGCACGGTCTGATGCAACCATTGCTCATCGTAGTTAACGACCTTCATGTTCCTGGCAGAAAGGAGTCATGTGTTGGGGTCTGTTATGCCCTCCACCCTTTCTTTAACTGTCGGTTTTGAGGCCTATTTGTAATCAGTTTATGCACATTAATAGGGCTAGCCTGTATCTAATGTTATCGAATGTCACTGTCCTCATGCTTTCAATGCATTCATTTAGTCGGAGTGGTTGCTAGGCAATGTAGCTGAAGGTGGATGTGGTTTGTGTGGCTATTGAACATAACAACATGTGAGTGGAGAAGTTTTATCACTTACGCAAACGTCTTCTTCTTCACGCCTTTCGCTCATCACACGTAATCTGTACAGCCACACAATTACTCCCTCTGTATACGTATTAACATGAAGGCATCAATGGGCCTTTAAGCTTCGACAAGGATGAAAGGATATGAACATAAACTTCAGAGCATCAGCTTAATGTCTGTGAAATGATCCATTACGTGACCAAAAGACGTGAAGTTATGATTCACAAACTGCAGCAGAACAGAACCTGTGTGTCCGTTTCCAACAGTCTAAGGCAGAAACAGCAAATGATGGAGTAAAAGCATTTGGGCGTGGAGCATCATGTATTGTAAGATCTTTGGATCTTACCGGAACCCAAAAATCCTGGAACCAACATCTCTAAATTGGACCCCCTGCCAGACAAAATCAAAGTTGGAAACGGTAGGTCATCATCAATATGAACCAAATTCTTAATCAGTATAATCAATAAATCCTTCAAATATTTGAATAGATTTCAATATTCCAAGTCTCAGAGGCTGAATCACTGAAACACCTCAGTAACCATGAATGTTGTTTTTAAAATCCAGACATATTAAACAAGACACTATGCACAACTTTGGGTACTAAGAACATTTGCTCTGGATTAATTCAACACATCCATCAGCATCCGACCCCCCTGGCCCCCCTCTCTCTAGTGGCAGTAGACCCCCATGCTGACAACATAACATTTCCACAGAGGTCACAGGAAGCACAATACCAGCTCCACATGAACAACACACACAATTACTGTTCACCAGTGGTGGCGTCCTTCCTCTTTCCAATCCTTAGTGCATTTGACTGATTTAAAGTAGCCAGTGTAATTAAACTTGTAGACCAAGTACCACCTCAGTAAATGGTCTTTTTTTTTTTTCCAAGTATCACCATATTGACTAGGCATTTTCAAAAACAGCAATATTTGTTTTGAATGACTTGTTGCGTGAACAAACTTTCTCACGTGTGATTTTAATTGTGTTTTTCTTTTGGAAATGCAAAATTTAGGGGGTTTTGACACGAGCGGAACCTTGATAAATGTTTTGTGCATGTTAGCAATGGAAACTACAATACATGAGCATCTTTGCAATTTACATTTCACCTTTTTTAAGGTTTTGACTTTAGTCTGTATGTTAGACATCTTTTATAAAAAGTATAGAAATATATATATATATTAAATCTAGCTCTCCTTCCTCTCTCAAATGAGATGTATGAGGCTGTTTGCGTTGGCCCAGATCTTCCCAAACATTAAGAATACACAGTACTCCTTAGATGAGGACCAGGAGTTCTGATTATCTCTCCTCCAGGGGAAAAAGACTTGGTTGAAAACATCTTATCATCCATCATCACTTCCCTCCTGCTGTCTTGCCAAGGAACACCTTTCCCAGTGTACATAGTTCCATAATGAATACAAAGTCTTTTATTGAGTTCTTTTTCATCCGCAGTGTACACATATATGAATCACCTAATCACTTACCAATAAATGCACAATTTAATCTGGGCGACTGCATGTGTTTAGCTCCAAGACATGTTTCAAATTAGTCATTAGTTTTTTGCAGAGAAATTTCTACCTCTGCTTTTTGTGCAACAGAAAGAAATCCTAAAACCAGATCCGACACATTTGGTTTTAGGATGGCTCTTAAACAAAAAACAAAAGTGAGGAAAGGACATGAATCCATACTGATGCTTTTACAGATTCATCCATAAGAGCTATTGGCTAATAAAAGAAAGTGAAGCTAATTGGTTCCGACAAACTGGACTTGAAGAAAAGAGTACAAATGTTTTTATGGTTTTTCCTTTGAATTATTTAGTTCCAACCAAAGACAGAATTTGGGCAAAGCATATAGGTGTTTACAAAATACTTCCAAACCATATGAACATGATAGTTTGAGTGCACTTCCTAAATTAAGTGGAAAGAACAAGTTTGAGAAAAAGTCGAAACAAAATCCTATTTGATGTAGAGTGGAGAAAAATCAAATAAAAATTTGTAGAGGGAATTTGAAACTTACGGTACAGATCTTACACCACGCTGGAATCGGTCCAATATCGATATAGAATTAGTATTGATATATTAACATAATAACGTGGTGATTGATGAATGCTGAAAAGTTTCCATATTAAAGTGTCAGTGCTTAGTAAAATCGACTTTTGACCTTTACATTCTGTCATAATGTTAATTCTTCATCAAAAGCATACATACAGTCTTCCATGCATGTTTAAAGAGATTCTCAATCTCCATGGCAACCATTTGACTGTGTAAAACACCTAGGCAGAACTAGCCCCGCCTTACGGCTTAGCTTTTCCCCCACTCAGCTCCTTCAAACTATCCAGCAGCAATTAGCAAACTGCTGGAGGAACTGTGCGCCTGCTGAGCTCTACTTCTCATTGAGTCCCTGGTAAAAACGTTGTGAAAAGGTTATAGAGGAGTGATGACTTCCTGAAGGCGGAGTTTCTGAAAGAGCAGGAGTTTCTTAAAGAGACAAAGACCCAATTTCAAGTTGTTAAGTTAGGAAGTCAAATTTCTTTTAAGTCATATAACATCAGAAGGTTAACATAGTTACATGATTGTGCCTGAAAAATATCAATATGTACCTGGAAAATATCTAAAACTTCCTCTTTAAGACGAGGCCTTTGAAGGCAGTGCTGCCGGGTAGAAAATGTTCTGTTTGTGCGTCACACTTGGAGGTAAAAAGTAAAAGTGCTCATATCTGTGACGATGGTGCATATTCATAAATGGGCCGAAACGTCAGTGAAGAGGTGAGTTTGTTTCTTACGTCTACAGTGTGTGAACAGCTGATATCAATGACTTGGCAAATAAGTCACACTTAACGGAGAAGTCCACCTGATGCTGGACCACAGAGAGTCGAAACAAAACCGGGAGACGTACCTGGACAGAAGCAACGAGCGTTACGTCTCACTGTGCAGCACGGTGAAAGCTACGCGAAAAGAAGCCGCCGCCGGTGTTTCGGTCCGGCGCCCGGCCAACGCCGGGCAGCGAGCCGCAGGTCCAGTCTGGCTGGCAGAGGTTATGCTGCTCCGTGGTGGTTCTGCTCACAGGCCTGCCGACTGTCTATCTGGCTTCAGCACAGCTCTGGAGCACAAAAACCACAGTCTGAAAACCAAGAGCCTTCCTGCAATTCGCAGCCCTCTTCTAATGCGATTTTATTCGTGTAAATGTTTTTATATGTCAAGGCACATACACACAGCCTGGGCCAAATGAGATGTTCACTTTGTGGAAAAGGTGCAGTGACAAAATGATTAATGGTGTAAAAATAAAGGGGATTATCTTATTTGGACAAGACACAAAGTATGCACTTTTTTTGTTGTTTTTTTACACAGCAAAATCATAACACTAGAGAAAATTCTATATTTAGGACTAAAAGTTTTTTGTTCTTTTTCACTAGAATCCACTAGGTGGAAATGAAAAGTTGCAGAACTCGTCCACATGTTCAACTTTCACGAAACAGAAAAAACTTAACAAAATCATTTGAAAGCTTAGAAAATTTCAGTTTACTTTGAAACGCTGAAACTGTCAAAAAGCGTAAACAATAAGTATGATTTCACTGAAAATAATAAAAAAAAAAGTTAATATATGTTCCAATGAGGCTCGTCTGTCATGTTAAAAAGACTTCTAGAAATAACAACCTTTAAATTTAGTGATCGATTAATCGTTAGCTGGAGTTTACCGAAGTTAAAACAGGCCTATTGCTGAGTCAACACAGAGACATAATTCAGTCAATACTGTAACATGGATATGTTTTCAGTTCCACACACAAAAAAAAATACTTTTATCTGATTATGTTTAACCCGGAGCTCCTCTGGCATCGTTTTAGTTTCAGTGTGAATCCTGTTAAAGACTAACTTTTGCTACTCTGTTATTGATTAGTTAATCCAAAGAATAATCAACAGATCAGCCCTAAACTGTATTGATGTTATGTGGAGTAGAAAGAGCTGAGTTTTTATTTTCTCTCTTTTTAGCTGCATTAAGTGTTCTCTACAGGAATGTTGTTATTGTATTTTAGGCAAAAAAAATAAATAAATAAATAAAGTTGTTCTCATTTAAAAAGGGAAATGTATTATTTTTTTATTGCATCTTTTAATGTATTTCTAATATTGTATAAGAAAAGACTTAAGTTGTTAACTGTAAAATCTGCAGACTGTGCCAATCTTTGATAGAATAATCGACTGCATCGTTGCAGTCCTACTTATTTGGCGGCCTTTGTTAAAACACGAAGCAGTATTTTGATGTGTTATCCAGGTAAACATTATTGGTTTATGTTATTATTATTATTTTATTTTATTTTTTTTACAAGTCCCAGTGCTTGTGTGGCACTAAACCATCACAATCACCCACAAAGAGTCAGCCTTTTCTTTTTCTTTTACAACCCGCTACTCTTTCCCTGCTGTGCGCAACGTCATTTAAAATAACTAATACATCCTATAAAACCCGGCGGCAGTAGCCTGTTTGGGTTTACGCAAATAATTAGCTGCAGGCGGTACAATTATATGCTGGGAGAAATACGACCTGCCAGAGTGCATCATAGAAACTAAAGGTAATGACCCTATAATCCTGGCGTTTTGCTCTGCTTCCTGATAAACTGGGTTTTTAACATTACCTGCAGCCTACAGGCCCAGAATAAGTTTTTTTTTTTTTTTTTTTGTAGAACGCGCCCAGCAGGGCGATGCTGTGCCTCTGGTCTTGTGAGTTCGGTGGGTGCGTCCCTCAGGGCTCTGTGGTCTCTACTGACAGCTTTACAGGCAGCCTGCTGGAGGGGCTGTGGCAGCACAACAAGGGCGGCAGCTCAGACGCTCACACATCCAGCACGCAATAAACATCATTCCTCATTTCCTTGCTGGGAAAAATGAATTATGCATCTAGAATTTATTGTTTTTTTATTATTATTAATATTATTATTAGTTCTGGGTTGCATCTTTTGACTAGAGATGCTAATCTTTTAGCGTCTATCGATTTGATTTCATTATTTTTTTTTAGGGTCCCGATTTTAAATTCAGAAATCAGTTTTTTTTTTCTTTTCAAACGATTTTGGAGATTCTGTTTAAATTATGTGACTGGAGGGGGGAAAACATGGAAGCTGCGTTTCCATTGAAAACATGTGCAAAACTTTCTGTATGTTCCACTAATGTAAAAAACAAAACAACAAAAAAAAACAAAAAACTACTTTGCAGTTTCGGTATTTCCATTGAAGAAGAAACACAAAATTACTCGTGAATAAGTTTGTTTACAAACCATCCTTTTCTTCATGGTTTGCTCCAGTGATAACCTCCAGTTGTTGATCATGTGACTCGTGTGATGCGTAAACAGTGTTTACTTTGCAGTTTTGCGATACAAACCGATTATAATACATAAAGAAAACACACCTTATTCTAGCACCAAAGCTTTTTATTGAAAAACTTTAAGGTTTTTTTTCTAAATTGGCATTTCCATAAATCGTATTTATTTTCATGTCAACAGAAACGATTCTATAAGGTTCCATCAGTTTAGATTTAAACAAAAAGTACGTTTGCTGCCCGGCTTCTTAATAAATACAGAATAATTAATCAAAACACACACAGCAGGAGAGAAGGTCTTCTTTGGTGACCAAGTGGACACGTAACATGATTTGCATTGTATTTTCAAATAGCAGAAGCTAAGACATCCGACATAGACTTGTTTTGACATCCATTTTTGTGCTTTTTCAGTCGTTTCTTTTTCTGCGACTCTAGTTTTGACGCCACAGATGTCCAGTTTAAACATACTAGTTCTGGCATTGATTAGATAATCAGAAAAACTGTGTTGAAAGTCTTTTCCAGTGTTTGCCTTAAGCATTACAATTGCATACTTTTATGGCACCTGGTGGAAAAACTCCAGCTCTACATCGAACTCTAGTTCATTTGTCTAAAACGTCCGATTTGTTTGGGCAGAAATTTATTTCAGACTAAAAATCATGGAGGATGGAAAAGTTATCATGTATGATCTATAAGTCTTGATAACTAATAATGAACCAACAGAAGAAATGGTTTTATAAGTAGAAATCAGAAACGTGGGCGTTGGCATTCAGACCAATGTTTCTGTCTCTACTTCTTTGGAAAACAGCTCAGACAAAAAAGATCAGAAACTTTCACATCTTGGCAAAAAACGCACAACTGGATTTATGTCTGCACTTTGACATGAAGAGGCTCTGATCCAAACGTTTCTATTGTACGTCCAGCAGCTTGCTTTATGGTTGTCATGGTGAACGTTTGCCCCAGACTCTTGACAGGTCGACTTCCAGGATTAACGATCCTCTTGGCCAGCCTGTCAGTTTAGATGAACAGCTCTGTCTTGTTAGACTTCATGTTTTATAACCTAACCATCTTTAAACCTGTAACCGGAAAAGCTATCTGCTTGCTGTCTACTGATGTGAGAGAAACGTCTTTTACGCACACGATCAACTCTGTGGATTTAGGAAAAAGTTGGTACTGTGGGGTGCGCGTGTGGAGCGGGGATCAGTGGAAATGTTTTTAGAGGATGTTTTGGCCAGTGATGTCAGTAGCGTTACTGACGTCGGACCACTTTTCAGTAACGAGTAATCTAACGGCGTTGCTATTTCAAATCCAGTAGTCAGACTACAGTTACTTATCAAAATCATTTTTACTTACTATCTTCTTTTGTTATTTAATCGTATTTCCTCTACGTGTCTTGTCGAGTGACCGGCGTCTCTATCGACAGAAATGTAAACAATGGAGGGAGATGCTGCGTTTTGTTGGTGGAAAAACTGGAACTATTTTGAGTTTCTGTCGACAAGTCCGATTATTATAAGCGGCTTTGGGCTTCATTTTTTAAAGTAAACGCAGATTTAATGGCGGGTTGCGCCTTTTGGGCTCGTTTTGAGCGTGAAGTTGCTCATTTGGGCTTGGAAATAAGCAGAGACTCATAATAAATCCCAGAATTTGTCCGTCATTAAGGTAGTTTTACTCCAGTCTCTCCTGTTCATCATTTCCGGATGATCCGTCCCGCTGTGTCTTTGTTAATGTCAACTTAATTTATTACCTCTGAATGATGTCGAGCCGCTTGCGCTCAGAAAACTACAAACGTCGAGACCAATATAAACAGCGCAATAAGCGTGAAAACAGCCACGAATAAGCGTGTCCGTAGTTGGCAATAGTTATAATGGCAAGTTAGCACCGTTATAATTATTAATATTACGGTAAGTGTGCAGCCATCGGAGCTGTGGAGCTGCAGGAGGAGCTCTGTGCTGCGACATCAAACTCAGGGCGAATGCAGAATCTGGAGGCTGGGGAGGGGGCTTTAAAATCCTTCTTAGAGTTTTCCAGACAACAGTGGACCACACAAATTACTCATGTTTTTTATTTTTTGTACAATCTCCTCTTCAGTTCAACCTTATCAGTGGAGACACATTGTTGATGTTACCATTATAAAATAACTTACAATTAAGTTTTGGCAAAGCTCAATGTGATTTTCACAGGAGGCAGAGCGTTGTTGTTAGCAGCTGCTGAAAGTAACTAAAAAGTTACTTAATCCTGCAGTTAGTTACTTTCCTGCAGTTAGTTACTACTTGACTTGGAAAGTAACTTAGTTACCTCCCCTCCGACTCCACGGGGGAGGCGCAGCAGGCCTTAAGCTCCTTGAAGGGGGGCTCACCCTTTCATACTTTGAAAACCCCTGGTTTAGATGAACAGCTCTGTCTTGTTAGACTTCATGTTTTATAACCTAACCGTCTTTAAACCTGCACAACGTTCTCTGTCTGCTGTGTTCCTTAGTTTTCGTGATGTTGCTCGTCAACAACAAACCTCTGAGGCCTTCACAGGGAACTGTGACTTATTCTGAGCTTGACAGATACAGATGGGCTCCGCTGGCCAACCAGGTAACTTCTAGAAGAAAAGTCATGATTCATTTTGGTGTATTGGAAAAGGAGAAAAAGAAACACATATGCCACATTTTTGAGATTTTTATTTATCTCTATTAGGCCCCACAACAAGGAATGATATTAAAAACCCTATAAAACAATAGCCAAATATAACCGGAGACACAGTCAGTGTAGCGCCAGTCTGAAAATGTAAGCCAGTATCGGCATCCGATATTAAGATTGTTGTATGGCCTATAACCAATATCAATATTAGAATACTAATATTTATCAATACTCTACATATTCTGTATATTTTGAGATTACAAAAGAGTTTGGTCAATAACATTGTGCTGAAAATTGACGATGGTTGACCGATACCCATGTTTGTGGTAGATATTTCCCACCATGAAAGTACCAATAAATAAACTCAATACACAAAACAAAATGATCGAAAATACTCAATCAATGTTTTTACAAAATGTAATGTTTTTTTTAAGCTCACACTGAAAACTGCGCTGTACAAAGTTTGGACAGGTTTGTCCTACGAACTAGATCATTTACCACATTCCTTGGATAAATGTTTATTTTCCTCTGGAGAATCTGGACTTTAACTTTCATCACTTGGCTTTAAAATGTATTTTTGCTGCGTCTTTGCGCTTAGTGTTAGCACAAAGCAAAGTTCCTTCCAGATAGTTTCACTTGCTGCGTTTCCATTGACCATATAATTCCAAAATTTGACATTTAGAAAATAAATTAATTTAATGGAAACACAGCAGTTTTTAAAAAACTTGTTTTTCCATTTAAAAAAAAAATAAAAACTTGGTTTCAGGAGGAGATTTTTTCTTGGCCACATTGAAATGACCATATTTTATATAATATATTATATAGAGCGCACCTCACCAAAGGCAGCACCCACAAAGTTTTTAAAAAAACTGGAAATGTACATAAATAAGCCACATCAGGCTATAAAGCGCCTGGTTCAAACGTGGGGAAAAAAGTAGCGGCTCGTAGTCCGAAAAATACGGTAGTTTATTTAGCAAAATTGCAATGGAAACATGATCAACAACCAGAAGTTACCACTGGCACAAACCACAAAGACGACGAGGAGATTTCTAAGGTCTTATTGTGTGAACAAACTTATTGATTGTGATTTTAATTGTGTTTCTTACTTAATGGAAAGACTGTGATTGCAAAATTGTTTTTTTTTTTTTTTTGTGTGTTGTTGTTTTTTTTACACTAGGAGAATATTGATATAATTTAGTGCATATTAGTAATGGAAACACAGTTAGTCTCACTGTTGCCTGAAGCCACCGGGGTGGTCGAGGATAAAAGGCAATCCTTACGACTGGAACCCATCAACTGCTCAAAATCTTGACAATGTAAGAGAAAAAGAAAAGTTGACAGCAGGTTTTACGGACAAATTAGAAAGCGACACACTGCTGATTCATACGGCCCGAAAATACACACACAAACGCAGGACTTTCTGGAAAAACACCCATGACTTCACCATCACTCTTGACTACCGGTGACGCGCTTCTGTTTTCATCCACTGACGGCTGCTGCACAGCGCCTGCAGGACACACACACACACACCCACACACACCCACGGACCCACCCAGTTCCACAAACAGTCTGGGCCTCCTTTTTCACAACACGTAGCTCTGAACCTGCTCAGCAAACATGCATGTGTGTGTGTGTGTGTGTGTGTGTAGGGTGGAAACTTTAACAGGTCCAGAGGTGTTACCTTGGAGAATGACATCACAGCATTTACCGGAGGTTTTCCTCTCTCTCTCTCTCTCTCTCTCTCTCGCTCTGACCTTCTCTTAAGATCTGTGACTTCGATTTCTTTGTGTTTATATCTCCCAAAAACTTTCAGAACAGGATCCGAGCTACAGGAACTGAAACTAGGATCTGTACAGAAATTTGCTAGCACATTATAATTCCCAGTATCTGCACTTCTGTTGACCATAAAATTGCCCAAATGGAAGCAACTTAGAAAAACTCACATTTTTCAATAAAAAGTTTTGAGGTTAAAGTGTTTTTTTTTTTCCAGCCATATCAAAACTGGTGTAATTCACAAAACTACAATGTAAGACACTTTTTTTCACATCACACGCGTCACACCAGTTTGTTTACGGCATTCGCAACGTGTTTCTCTGTAGCCACTGTCCGCAGTGCACAAAATTGTGTACAGTGGCCTCGACAAACGTATCAAAAGTAAAGTTTGTCATTCAAAAGCGTTGAATCCACAGCTCTTCTGTAAAATCACCAACTACTGTTTCCCAAAACGTTGCACACATAGCCGCTCCCAACACCTCAATAAGACGATAACGTTTCCTCTGACTGTTGAGCGCAAACTACCGCCAGTCAGAGCAGACCTATACCGCTCCTCATCTACATCGCAAATGAATCACACACATAAAAACCATATTAATCAATGCTAGACACTCTCGCCATTCTGACTCCAGACTCGCCCCCAGGGGGCGTAACTGAGTGAGATTTTAAACGTGAACTGGGAATGCAACAAAGGCGTCAACCAAACTGTCCCATTGTGAGCGATAGGAAAATTCAACTGCAGTACCACCGTTCAGCCAAAAGAGGGCAGCACTGAGATTGTCTTGAGGCTAAATGTTGCTTAATTAAACCAAGTTTGCACAGAAACATAAAGATTGTCTGAAGCACATATTCAGACAATATATCAGCAAAAACAAATGTGGATTTGGGGACGAGCTACACTAAGTTGTTCTCGACTTGTTGAACATGTCTGTCTAAAGTTATTAAAATGTTCCTATTAGGGGTGTGCTCCGGTGGCGTCGAGGGTAACGCGCCCCACGTTTGGAGGCCTTCAGTCCTCGACGTGGCCGTCGCGGGTTCGATTCCTGGACCCGACGACATTTGCCGCATGTCTTCCTCCCTCTCCTTCCCCCTTTCCTGTCAGCCTACTGTTGGATAAGGGACACCAGAGCCCACAAAAAGACCCCCTGGTGGGGAAAAAATAAAAAATAAAAAATGTTCCTATTGATCTGAAAGTTGCTAGTAATACATAAAGACTCATAGCTTCTTCAAAAATTGTTGGCATTGCTCCAGTTATGGCGATGAAAATATTTCCCTATTGTAGTTGATCCTTGATTTTTTTGGTCTTTATTAGAAAGACTGTAAAAATAAAAAAATGTTGCTTCAGTTCTGAAAATTGTATTAGGCATTACATTTTCTTGGTGTTCGTATCGAGTTTGAAATGTTAGCATCATGAAAACTCTAATCTGTTCCTAAATGTGAGACAGATCAGTATCAGAAACAGAAAAGAAATATGAACATGGATAAATCCCACTCTTATTTGCTGGTTATTTTTATGAAACCAGGCCATTTCTTTGGGGGGAAAAACCCCCAACATACAAAGCTCTTCTTTTTAATGAAAGTAAAGAGGATGTTGTTCTTGGATAGAGCGCTCATGAAGACAAAGCGATCCACAGACACAGATTCTTAGAAATGAAGCTCCTCCGTGCCGTTGCTCCTGTGAACGATGCTAACAGGTGACTGTTGGGAAGCAGAACAGCACAGATGAAAGCACTGATCTTTTAATAAAGCGAAGCCTGCCGGACGCTGTCCCGGCAAACACTGAGAGCACTTTTGATGAACTACCTGCTGATTTTCCTCCAGAGCCACATGTTCTGTTATTCTCACCTCTTCTCCTCGTAGATTAAGTTTAGCTTTGTCCCCGGTTTTGGACGGGCCGCTGCGCCGTCAGCAGAGTTCACTGTAAAGTAGGAACATGTGTACAAATACTCCCCCTTCTCCCCACTGCTGTTGTTTCAAAGACACCCAGTGTAATTTAATTCAGAATTTCAGATTCCATTGATGCACAAAAAGAAAAAAAAAAGAAAAAGATTCAAAGTAGTTCATTTTTCAGAAATGTCTTCTTGTTTCCATTGTGTCTAAGTTCATTGCCCCAATAAATTTAAAACTCTAACATTTTTTCGTCATTTGCTTTGTCAGTTTTTTCCCTTTATCATTCAGGCTGAGTTTTTCCCTGAACTCCCTCCTTCCTTTTACCCCGTTTCTTTATTCCTCCTCGATCAAACCTCAGGTCTGGTTTTGTGTTTCGGATCAACGCTGAGACTTACAGTGGTAATCAGACTCAGACCAACCTGGATCTAGCTGCTCAGATTTGACGCTTTAGCTCAGTGTGATCGGGTTGTTGACTCATTAAAAGCTTAAGACGTCTTTTCCTTAGTCAGTGCTTAGCAAGCCAAATAGTAAGTTAGCAAGTTATTTAGCTCAATCTAAATATGTCGTTCCAAACAAAATATTTAGCTCAAACTTAACACTTAGCTTGGTGACTAAATATTCAATCTGAGCTCAATGTTTAGCTTCAAGTTAAATATTTAGTTTAGCTCTTTGTTAAATATTTCCTTTGTAAACTGAATATTTAGCTTGCTAACAAAAAAATTTGCTAAAACTAAATATTTAGTGAATTATTTAGTTCAGAGCATAAATATTAAGCTTCATACTAAATATTTAGTTTGAAACGGTTACATTTCTAAGTGACTGAATAATATAATGCAAATATGACTGAAAAGTGAATCCCCATTTTTTTCTCTTATGACAGTCTAACCCAAGTAATAATCCAAGTTGTAGGTGTGAATTTTTGACTGTAACTTTACAAACGGGGCCCCATGGCACACAGCTGCTGTAGATGTTTGGCTCCTAGTCGCTGTCTCTCCTACTGTTATGTAACAGGACAGAGGGGACGGCGCAGCAGCCCACCAGAGTCGGTGCCGCAGCTCCAGGGCATGCAGATGCATGAGGTGATTGACAAGAACGGCTCTCCCTCCATAAATTGCTCTGACGTTTCCAAAAACCCGGCTGCACATTTATTTAGGCACGGCGCTGAGGGCTGTCGAGAAGCCAAAATATCTGTCAGTGACAAGAATTACATGTTCGGTGTGTGTGTTTGGTTGACAGACAGTGGAGCTTTTTTTACTATTCAAATAGAAGATGAACCCTATCAGTGAGTCAGGTTGGAAATGTACAATTAAAATCTACGTGGACAATCCTAGTCTGGTGTTTGTGGCGTGAAACACTTGAACTCACTAGAAAATCCCCTTTAATGTGACAAACATCCCGTATAAACTGAAAAACTAACCAGTGTGTTAGGAACAGAGATGTAGATAATAACAGTCCATTAAACTGGTTTCATCCAACTAAAATGATTTAAAGCATCATTTTGATTACATCTAAATATTCAGTCTTATTGAGCTGACATCAAATGTAGTGAATCTGATTAACCTGACATAAAGTTCAGTCATCCTTTCAGCATTTTAACAATATGCATCATTTAGTTATCCCCAAAGATTTAACTTGTACAAGTAAATAAAACTAAAAGGTTACCAAATGAACAGCATGCAATCACTGAAACATGGCCATCATTATTTCTCTTCAGATGAGAGTGGGATGTTTGTCAGCAGGCGTGAAATTATTCACATTTCCAAATATTTCATTACATCATTAGCATCCCATTAAGTGTGCGAAAACATCCAAATCAACAATCTAATGCCAGAACAAAAATTAGAATATATCCATGGCATTGACAGAACCTTAACCCACAGACCTGTAGGGTCACACGAATAAGACGTGTTCTCACAAAACAACATTTTGACCTTTTCAGAACTTCTTGGCTGAAGCACCTCTAACAAAAGTGACATGAACTGAAGACATTTTGTGTCATAGAACTGGACGTGTTATGCTGCAAAATACCTCTAAGGCAAAAGTCAGTTCAGACAACTTTCAGCCAAGAATGCCCTAAAGGCTGCCTCTATCACCTGCAGACTCTGAAAGCTCATGTGCGGACATCTGGTAACGACTTCCAGTGGCAAATGTACCCTTGAGTCCAATGGGACTCGTATACGGCGTTTGGATTGTTTGTAGTCAAAGGAACGGTCCAAAGAAAACATCAGCAATCCTAGGGCGAGTCTTTGTTTTCAGATTAAAGCTACGAGGTTCAGCTCATTCTTCATCCCTCACTTTTTCCCCTGCACTTTCCCAAAGGAGTGCGACGCCTCAGCGGGAGATGGACCGGACTGATAGAGAAGCAGTAGATATCAACTAGTCGCAGTCCAGGGAGCCACCGCGAATGTTGGCGTGTCTTGGAAAACGGATGAAAAGTCAACCGAGACGTCATAAGCTAAGTTGCCAGAGAGTCTTAAAGTCTCTGTTGGAAAAGTGGGGTCTTGTTTCAAAGCGTGGAATCTGCTGTAAGCCCCCACAGACGCAGACTAAACACAGCACCGGCCCTATTGTTGTTCTGCACCGTTACAGCTCTCCCTGGAGATTTAGCAGGAACCATAACCCTAACGTCGCAGGGACCAGCAGCCAACGGCCACGCCACTCGCTAACGACCCAGCTGGTGAGGTCACGTTGCTGCCTGATCACAAGAATTTATACAGCAGCAGACTGGAAAAAGATATGATTGGGGGGCTGGTAAACAGTAACATGTAATGTTTACATCAGGAAATGTCACGCATGCACACAATGTCGGAGGGCAAAAAGACAATTCTTTTACTTGCCATCCATTATCGCGCTGCAGCAGTAGAATTCTTCCATTAACTGAATAAAACCTGGATATGTTGGTGGTGTTAATTTAGTGCAGTGCACCACAGAAAAGGGACAAAAAAAGGCAGAAAAACAGTTGAACAACAACTAAGAGCCAATCATTCTTCCTTTTTCTCTTTCTCTGCCAGCTGCGCTACACGCAGACCCGTTGTCATGGCAACTGACTGACAACTACTCCACAAGTGTATCAGAGTTCAACACCAGAAAAGACAAACATTTCACACGCAAAAAAACAGAACATTCAGTCCATTGGAACATTATCTTTTCAGGCTTGATGTTTATTTTGTGATTATTAATATTATTGATCAGCTGAATACAGCGGTGGTAGATTAGCTACGGTAATTTAAACTCCTGATCTACTGATGGTCTGCCAGACAGTTGGTGTGTGGGTTGACTTTCTTATAAGTGAACCGAAACACAGAATTCTGCAGCACATCTACAAGGTAAGGTTTTCAAAGTCAAGTTAGCGAAACTGACCTACTTCCCTCTAGCTCGCTATTTTTTCTTAATTAAAACTTTATCTAGTTGTTATAGCGTAAACAATTGCTAGCAAAGCACTGATTCCCCTTTTCCATTATATATCATATATTTAGGATTTAGCACGTTACGTTGATGACCGGACAGTTGATACCAGTGGTAGTTACTGTTGGTGAGCAGCTTTTTGCATACGTGACGTCACACTCCAATGTGTCTGGAAGATTTTTGTTTCTTCAAACTATTCCTTTTCATTCAAAACTTTTCTTTAGGTCGACGTGTGACATGGTCATTTTAGGCTGCGAATTAAATAAATACATAAATACATAAAATACAAACTGGCAGCTGGAAAGAACCGCAGGTTGTTTTGTTTTTTTTTGTTGTTGGTGATAATGGATTCAGCCTGTTCACCATTTCTAACCATTGTGGCCTCGCTCTGAATGTGTTGTGTCATGTTTTGTTCCAGTTCATATATGACTAATCATTCCATCTTCCTTTTTTTCATAGGTTTCCTTCCTTTTTTTTTTTTTTTGTCAGTTTCCATGTCACAGGTCTTCTGGTGTAAAGGCTAAGTATACACAAAGTAGCCTTTACGGGAAGGGAAGGAGTAGAGGTTACTGGAAAAAAACGAGCCCCTTCATTGAAAGCATAGAGGCGGATGAGTGAGTAGGTGGAAGGTTAAACACATTCAACGTGTTTGTTCCATTCATTATGGTGGACAAGCCTTGGTTGAACATTCTCTTTTGAATATGGTATACTTGCTGTGTGTGTTTTCCTTCTCCACCTGGTTTTGGGTTTCGTTGCCATCTTCCACTGGCTGAATCATGTAATCCGCCATGTTAACACAGCGATTATCTATCATTACCCCACACTCCGGTTCCATTCCATACTGGTTTCATCCATCCAGGGTGTTTACCACGTGTCAACACTGGCGGGGTACTTTTTTCCTTTTTTCCATGTCTGGGACGAACATAAGTTCTTCTTTAACGTCAAAGCCCAAGTGAACGTCCACTTATATTAGCATAAGCAGAGACGTAACCTGATGTTGGTTAAATCTTGGGCAGTTGAAGTAGAACAAGGTTAGGGTTGGAGGCAACACTAAGAGCTTCTGTGCATTTTCTGCTATAATGCGAAGTGACAACGGACTACAGAGAACATGATATAGTGGATTTTTTTTACCCAAACGTCTTAAAGACTTCATGTCATTATTGTCAGAAGGCAATATCAAAGTCTTTTGCCATACATGATTCCTATAACATCGCAAAAAGAATTTCCGCTCATTGACAAAGAGAGTTAAGCAATCAAGTAGGACTTTGGGTGCAATTTGATACACACGCCTACCGGCCATGAGGAGGTAAATGATAGAATTTGCCAGAACAGAGAGCAAAATTGATAGTCTAACAGGGATTATCCTTCAGTCAGTCAGAGCGCTGAGTAAAGGTCACCAAACAGACTATGAGAGTAAAGTGAACCTAAACACCAGCAGACTTCACTAGTGGACCATCTATCTTCCAACATGCTCAACAGTACCAGACAAAACCTTCAACTGGTTGAAAGTTTTGCCTGGTCTTGCTAGATTACATGTATGATTTGTTTAAAGAGGGCATTTTATAGTACAATCAATCAATATATCTATCTATCTATCTATCTATCTATATATATATATATATATGTATGATTTACAATGATGACTTTGTAGTTTAATGGCTTGAAATTGGGCCTCTGTCTCTTTAAGAAACTCCTGTTCTTTATGAAACTCCGCCTCCAGGAAGTCATCACAACATGGCTCCTACATTAACCCTTTAACAACGTTTTTACCAGCGTTGCCATGAGAAGTAGGTCGTGATAATATGCAGTTTCACCCCGTGTTTGCTAATTGTTGCTGGCTAGTCTGAAGGAGCTGATTAAAGGATTTCTCAAACATGCATGAAAGAGTTAAGGCAACAATCCATGTATGATTTTGATGAGGGAATAACTTTATAACATGATGTAAAGCTCAAAACGCTGCCCCTTTAAATGTTTAAATTTGTTTTTACATATTTCACAATGAGGCCCCATAATGTGTCAATAGTAATAATTAAAAAAAAAGAATAAAAATGCTTTAGAAGGTTTTAAATATAAAAACTTGTGGAATTTTTTTAAGCCCCAATAAAAATGTGTAAAAGATGCAATTAAATCCATTTTTGATAACTTGCACTTTATACCTTTGTTCAAACTGTGGGCATGTGAGTGTGTGTGTGTGCGTGTGTGTGTGTGTGTGTGTGTGTGTGTGAATGAGACACATGAGCCTGAAGTATTTTCAGGTAGAGCTCTGGTTGGAAATTCCAGTGCAGACCCTAAACGATCTGCTCAGGTTTCTGGTTACACAACGGGTGGCCGTTTGTCTGGATCCTCTTTAATGCGCCGTATTATCCAGCCAGATTAGGTTGCATATGTGCGTGTGGACTTTAATGAAGCAAGTTATAGTTAGTGTAAAGTACACATGGGCCCTTTATCCCCCTGCTTAGCCTGGCTTATTCATGTGGTGAGTTAACTCACTAAAGAAAGAGAAAAAAGAAAACGCATCTCAACTGTTAGCACTTCTAACGGGAGCCGCCTCCTTTGGGCTGGGGGTGCAACACTGATCACACTGTTAGGAACACAAAAGGGTAAGGCCAAAATTATTCATACAACCGGTAGATTTAAGGTTAACATGAGCTTTTAGTTTTGCAGATGATGTTTTTTCCTGGAACCGATATTGACAGATAAACAGTGAAGTGTTTTAAAGATTAGATCTCCTGTCTGAACAGAAAAGCTTTGATTACTGTTCCTCCACTAGGAGTTTTTCTCTGATTATTGAGAAAGTGATAAACACTTTTGAAATGCCTTTAAATTTATTAGAGAAAATGGCTTAGACTTACCATGGCAACAAATTTTGATCAATTGCCCCAGAACTTATTGCACTAAACGATAATATCAACTCATATAATGGAAATGGCGTGACGATGTGAAAACATCCTCTGAAAGATTAAAAAAAAATAAAAAATTATTTCTAACAAACATTCAACACTGTAGTTGGAAGACATCTGAAATGTTCAATATAAATAAAACAACAATTAAAATGGAAAGTGAAGTTTCTATAGACAGAATCATGCAGTCAATTGATTAGTTGCGACAGGCTGTCAGATCACCAGTTGCATTTCCATTAATGTTAATAAAATTGCGCAAATTGAAAATCTGAAAATTAAAAACGAAATTTTTTTAGCTGCTCCCAAGTGCATGGAGTCTTGTTGCTTGAAGACCTGAATAGGACCAACATGGCTGCCATGATTTTTAATGCTTTCTCGCATGAACAAGCTTATTCACATGTGATTTTAATTTCATTAGGTATTTAATGGAAACACTGCAATTGCAAAGTTGTGTTCTTTTTCAACATTAGCTCAGTACAGATAAAGGTTTGCGCATATTTGTTAAAAGGAAATGCACCTACTGTCTAATAAAAGCCACTAGAGCCAAAAAAAGACCTTTAAAAAGTACTTGTTCATATTATGTACACCATTAAAATCTAATTCTCATGATCTACTGTATTGATGAATCCTTGCAATGAAACAATGATTCCATTCAGGTGTGTTGAAGAAGAGATTAATCTTAAAGGTTCAGGAAAGTAGCTCTAGACCACCGGTCTCAAACTCCAGTCCTCCAGTCGCTGTCCTGCAGTGTTTAGATGTGCCACGGGTACAAACCACTGGAATGAAATGTTTCCTTGTGTAGATCAGTTCTCCAGAGCCTTAATGACCTAATTATTCTATTCAAGTGTGGAGCAGCAAAGGCACATAAAGGTTGCAGGGCTGTGGCCCTCCAGGACTGGAGTTTGACACCCCTGCTCTAGATCAGTGTTTCCCAACCCTGGTCCTCAAGCCACACTGTCCTACATGTTTTAGAGGTTTCCCTGCTTTAAAGTGCCTGATTCAACTGATTGCAGTTCAACAAACACCTGTTAATCAGTCATCAGTCGAAATCAGCTGGACTGAAGCAAGGAAATACCTAAAACATGCAGGGCAGTGAGCCTTGAGGACCAGGCTTGGGAAACACTGATTTAGACAAACCAGTTATAATGAACTCCTGGCACACATTGTTAGAATATTTCCAATTAGCAGCTGAATGTGCGGGACCAACCGGAGATCAGTGTCTAATTCACAGGAGAGTCAAACCAAAACCCTGCTCCCTCACTGAGTTATGTAATGCCTCAGATCTTCCAGTGAGTGTTGAGCCACAACATGAGTGCCGTGTTGCCAGTTGCAAATATGGCCTTTAAACATTTCCCCTGTAGAGCTGCAACGCGGCTTTTAAACAGTCTGATTTACGTAACAACCTGCAGCATGCCCGGTAATGAGCGTGTGTGTGTGTGTTGTGTGGTTTAAAAGAAGAGGATCAGTTGCTTGAGTCATCTGGATTTGCTATTAGACAGCATGTAAAATCTGACCCCGCTGTCTCCAGAACTGTTTTCCCATCTTTGGTGCGGCGTTTCCACATGTGTTTCTCTGTTTAATGTGCCTGAGCTCATTAAACAGAAAAGGTAAAAAAAAAAACCAAAAAAAACAAAAACAAAAAAACTTCAGAAGTGTAAGACAAGTCACACAGACTCAAGTAAACAGGAGTTAGGTCTGGATTTGATGAAAAGTAAAAGAAGGCACTGGATTAGCAACTTCCAGTTTCTCAGATTTACAGGATTAGTTTCTCCTGTGTTTTGAAATTTCCCAATCTCAAATCTGGGTTGCTCAGACAGAAGTCGCAGGGGGACTATCGTGGAGTTATGATCTATTTCTATGACTTAAACAGGACAAATCACTCCAGATCCCAGGGACACGAAGGGTACAAACAGACTGTGCTCGTTCGGCAACCGAGGGCGGTTAACCGGGCTTTGATCCGTGCTGCGCAGATGAGACGCGGGAGTGCGGTGATGGAATCTGACTGCATATTTCATCAGTCATTTATTACTTTATTGGACCTTTCCAAGCCATAAAGCACAGAACAGAAAGTACATCAAGTCATCAAACGAGCGCGCTTGGTGGAGGAATCCAAAAATGAGACGCATGCGGCTACGAATGTCTTGAGACTTACCAGAGCATGTATGTGCTGTGCAGAAGAATTCAAAGCTCTTAAACCTTTTGACTGAGAAAAAAAAGTGCTTCAAAATGATTCAGCATTCCCAAGCAGGATGCTAGCATGATGCTAGCAATAGCATTTGTCACTTTGAGAATCATGTGCACTGGTAATTGTCCAAACCAAGCACTATAGCACAGAGCATTCTGGGTAAATTCAACCAAACAAACAAGTCTAGTGCTAGCTGGAGAAACGGCTCTTGGTTTCTTGCCCCGAAAAATTCCTCCAACCGCTAAAATGAGACGCTTCTCCATTTTTGTTTCCGTGTCGTGAAGAAGGAAGTTGTGCTCCTTGTCTTCTTCAGAGGTTTTCATGTTGTTTCTTTCAGTGCAGCGCTCCCACAGGCAAGGAGGGGAACAGGTCACTCAAAAATTGGTCTGATATAGTGCCGTGTGAACGTGAAGCACACCAGCTAGAAATGGAACAAATGCTCCAGTTTTGGTCCACAAAAAAAAAAAAAAAAAACTGTCAGACTAGCAAGTGTTAAAGGCTCACTATGTGTTCTCCAGCCACATAGAATCGTTTTATAGCACAATCATGTCACTGTTATAAAAATCTATATCAAATATTTCTTTGTAATTTTTCACCTTGTCTTTGTAATTGTTTTCTTTAAGAAGCTCCAGCTCTTTCTGAAACTCCTCCTTTAGGTCGTCATCACAACATCTAGCTCGCATAATGAGTTTCTCAAAGCCTTTAATCAACACTCCAGGTATGTTTATGTTTTTAATGAGGGAATAATATTAAAACAAAAAAGTCAATTTCACACAACACTGCTCCTTCAAAAAAACAAATTGCTGCTCTTCTCATCTCCCTACTTCTCTTACTCCTCAGGTATATTATTTTTCATAAATATGTCCAAACATTGTAATAAAATTTCTGAATAGAACCAGAGTTAAGCTGTCGCGCGTACAGCAAGTGACGCTCTGCCGATGAAACCTGGGGAGGGGATTTGAACCTGACCGCAGAATAACACAAACAAACCTGACGTGACAGGATGAAGCTAACCGATGTTGTCACTGGGCTCCACTGCCCCGACAAAGTAGTGTGTGTGTGTGTGTTTTTATGCGTGTGTGTGTACGAGCAGTGAGACTCATTAGAGAGCAGTAATGGGAGGGGATATTGGTGGTGTATAGGTGTAATTACCTCGAGCCAATATAGAGCTCAGGACGCGTGGCGCCTCCAACACAAATACGACCGGCAGAACATAGATACCACTTTGTTCCTCTTTCACCGCCTGACCCGGGGGGAGAAAGTTCAGCCCAGTCCGTGTTTCTGAGAGCGTGTGTGGAAGGGGAGCCCTGGGAAATAAAGATTTCAAAGAGAAGTCTGTGTAGGTGTGTTGGACATGTCTGCGCCGGCTCTTATCTGCTGGGTCCACTTTGACTGTGATCAGATGCAGAGCTGCTTCTTCTGTCCTACTGATCACGTTCTCTGGTGTTCTGCATTCAGCTTCTTCTGATCATTTTCTTCCCCCTCTCTCTCTCTCTCCATACATCAATCCGTCTCCACCTAATGCCAGAGACACAAACAGACATCTCTGCTGTCTGAAGACATCTGTCTACCTTACTTGTTCGGCTGTCAGCCAGAGAAACTTCCAGTAAAACCCAAACATGATGTCAGTGGTGTTGCTCACACACACCTAGTTCGTTCTCTTCAAGGTGTTCAAGGTCAACAAGCACATTTGTTCTCAGGATTGATGATGGCCAGCGCCTTCTTATGCAATTCCAGTTGATTCTCATTTCCCCCCAGTGATCTGTCTGGGATTTTTACAATTGAAATCAATTTCTTTAGTTGAATTTCAACCGGCTTAATCGCCAAACGGAAGCAGGAGTTGTGAACGATTATGTAGCTTTTAGAATTGTAGTTTGCCTGTAGTTTTAACAATGGCAGCGGAGGAAGTGAACAAAGCAATTCAAGTCGGAGCAGGAGGAATGTTTAAGACATTTTATCGCTGGTAAAGATGTTGTGGCCCCAATCTTCATGAAGACTAGGTGTGATGAAATTGCGTCTGTTAAGGCGGACGCAATATCCGGTGAGCTTCATTACATCATACATACATCACCGCCAAAGTTAGCAATTGGCTAAAGAGCATACAGAGCATCTCTTCTCATTCCGCTTGCAGCTTGCATTTGTTGATGCTGTTTGAAAATGATAAGCACCAAGCTGCTTCTCTTGGCATTCAAAAGGCAATTCATGTAGCAACATCCACAGGAATCTTGTTTCTAAAGAAGGGGGAATGCGTTGATGTTGTCATTGAAGAGTGCAGAATGCAAATGTGTTAAGATTTTGGGTTTCATTTCTTTTAAAAGTTTGGCCCCAGACGTCTCCACCTTGAGCTCAAACCAGGTTTTGGGTTCGTAGCCAAACAACTTAGCCCAATAAACCATATTTATAGAGCGGATACATTCATCCATATTCGCAGTGCCGTGGATATCTTGCCCCATAGAGCGAGGTGGTCCTGCTGATTGAGCTTACATGACTATAGCCATGTTAGGTATGCAAACGGTGGTAGCCAGGGAAACTGAGGGTCAGCTGGTTGTACTGAACCTTTTTGTCACATGGAAGAACAAATTTAACCCGTCCCGAAACAAGAACGAGAGAGAAGCATTTGTATGCGCACCCATGTGTTTGTGGAGCCGTGTTTTTGCGGCTGTTGAATTCATTCGTTTTTGGTTGAACTCACCCAGAGCGACCTCTGCCTTCGGACGGCCCGCTCCATGCAGCCAGTCATAATTACGGCTTCTGGTAAAGCTCTGAAACTGTGCCGTGAATTTTAACGAGACAGAATCGCTCAGTTAGGTGGGTAAAATTAAAAGGAAAAAAAAAGAAAAAGAACTTGGCACACGTTTCTTTCTGTCTGCATCTAAATACCGTCAGTTTCAGGATTTACTTTAAAAGTGGGGTTGAAATACCGTGGCGTTGCTGGAGTCCTGCTTTCGGGTCACATGTATGCATCTGGCAATGTGGATGTTGAGCAAAGTGATGAAATGATGTGATACTAAAAACAGGCTGGGCAGTAACAGTGTCTTTCTGTCTGGTACCTGTTGATCCGATGTTCACCAGCACATTGTAGAGCCGTAAAGGTGAGTAAAAAGATGAGCGAAGACTCAGACTGGTGAACTCAGCGGCAAATTCTGCTTTACAGCATCGAGGTCTGTAGCCCCGTTTACAGAGGCTACAGACCTCGATGCGTCCCGAATCTTAATTTCTCTCCACTGACTCTGTTGGACTGGACCAGCAATAGGAATAGTTTTGGGCCCAACTCTATCTAGAGAAAAGCGCCGATGCTGTGTAGCAACAGGTTAGAGTTGGTACTTCTAGTTAGATACAGTTAATATCTTCCCTCCAGGTCATGCCTCCTCAGTGTTTTTATTTTAGACGGTATTTTATGAACCTTTAAACCATTAGGTAGTATTAGGTAGTAATTGAAACAGAAACTGATGATTATTTAGACAGGAAGTGGAGCTAGAAGCCTGTGAGCCGCTGAGAATCTTCCTGTGAAACCAAATGAGAATGGACGATTCAACACGTTCCTCCTAAATAGAAAATAAGACAGAGACAAAAATCTATACAATCCTTAACCACTATAATATTTCAATTTCTAATCCCGCTTTTACATTAAACAGTTTCTCTGAGTGGAAATGTTTTACATTCAGTTGTTTTAGTTTGATTCAGGAAGATCACTGATGACGCACTGCCTCCAATCTATACTTTCTGTGTAAATAATCATATCCTTCTTTATAAATGATAACCCAACGGAAACCTTTCAATGCTTTAAAAGTTTCAGAAAAAATTGCTTTCAATGATACATGATACATAATTTTATAGGACTTAATGTTATTTTCAAACTTAGGGACAAACTAATCTGGATTTATTTTAAATGAAGACAAAGTGAACGCTATCTACTTGACTGAATTCTGAACTATTCCTTTCAAAAAATGATTAATATTCAAATATAAATACCTAATAAAAGTCTTCTAAAAATCTTAAACAAGCTACAAAAAAATAGCTTGAACCTGATGTAATCCTGCTTTATTCTAGACATCTACTGACAAACTTAAATATGTGGCTTGAAAGTATTTTAAAGCCGATGAATAATTTGCTCGTCTCCTGAGAGTACGTCTAATCCAATCATTAGCAGTGTGAGGTGCAGCACAGCAAACGCTCAGCAACCCTGTGGCTCTCTGGCCTTTTGAACGCTGTGTGTTTGAGTTGGATAGAGGTGAAATTAAATAAGAACAGGTTTGCACGCGGAGTCAAAGTCGGGCCGGCGGTAGTTATCTGCAGATGTGCCTGCACACGTCTCATGTAGAACCCGGTCCGGTCCGGTCCGCTCCCATGCTCTCAGCTAAACAGCAGCTGACCGATATAGAAACCATGTGTGATAAAATGTCCCAAACCAACTGCATGACATCACCCAGCCCCCTTCACTCCCCCCTTTAAGTTGCTACGTACATCTTGACTTCACTTTCGGAGCACAGATTCGAGGCACATGTTGGCTCTCGGCGGCGCCCTGCTTTACCGTTAACCCGATTTCACACCTGGTAACAGGCCAGTGCAACTACATGCGTCAATGCAAAGAGAAAAGCCCCCAGTAAACACGAGGACAAATAGACCTCCAGCTGTTTCAGAAGCAAGTGATAGTCGGTTCATTTGTTTGAAGGGAAGCTGGAAGTTACGGTCACTGTTGACGGTTAGTAAAAAGTTTACTCAAAGGAACTCTGTTTTACAGATAGAGCTAGGTAAGCCTCTACAGTGCATTAATATAGAGTTAAAGCCTGATATTTACTTATACAGCAGAAAAGATCATAACTCTTTGTATTTATCAAAGGGCAAAATCCCAGATGGAGCACTGGGGGGAGATGGGAATCAAGTGGAACTGCATGGAAAGGAAATGGCCAGGCTACTGTTTCTCTAAAAAATGTTATTTTAATTTATTTTTAGGGTCTGATAGTCCATGTCTTTATTTAGCCCATTAGAACATGGTGTCAGTGAAGGACACAGTTCTTGGTGGATGGATTGTTCTTTTCAGTCTATCTGATACAGAATCTTCCTGTGTCATTGCTTTGCTGGCTCTTCAGACACAGTGAGGTTTTACACTCGCTTCAAGCTCCCTCTTGAAGCAGGATGTGGCTCTGATGAATGCTGTGTCAACTGTCCTCCCTCAGCACTGATAAATTGGACCCCATCTGAGAAAACTCTTGTCCAACTCCATCTTCTCCTGAGCTGTTGTGGAATGCTGGCCGGTCATACCGTCGCCGCTACGGTTCATACAAAACAAGCAGGCGGTGGCAACATTTGTCCCTTTGATGAATATGAGATCCTTTTTTATTCACTAGTCTGGACAGGGAATCATCAGCCTCATATCAAGAAAATGTATAAATCTCCACAAAATCTGACATCAGAGCGCTGAATCAAGGCCTGTACCATGCTATACACAGAACCTCTGCAAAGACACTGAAAACAGACCAAGACAGATGAGACAGAAAGACGTTTAATCCAGAGTGATACCTCCAGAGTGACAGTCTGCTTCCTCTCCTTCTGCCTTCTGTCTTGAATTAACAGGTATTGCAAATGCTCAGGAAGTGTCTTACAAATATGCCATACATGAACGTGTGTCTGCATTCTTCTATCTGAGCAGAACAGCCCTTATTTTATTGCCTAAGTTTGTCAAGAGAAAGTTGTTCCTAACAAGCTAAGCTAACCTGGAAGTGTAGTATTTGATTCCCATAATAGTTCCTTGACTGTTCAAAATTATTACAGTTGTTCTTACTGTTGCCTTGCAGCAGGAATGTCCTGAGTTTGATTTACCAGAGATCACAGGTTCTCCTGGGGCATTTATGGCTTTTCTCCAGGTACGCCGGCTTCCGCTCACAGTCCAAAAACATGTATGTTAGGTTAACTCCTGAGCTGTTGTGGAATGCTGGCCGATCAGCACCGTGGATGCTCCAGTCATCAGGGGCCAACTTCTATCACACCCGAGTCCAATATTTGCTCATCAGCAGAGCTCCGTAGAGCTTGTCTGCGTACTTTACTTGTACAGCACTTTATCAAGTCCAGAAGACTCCAAAGCGCTTCACACTTCATTCAGTCATTCATCCATTCACACACACATTCACACACTGATGGTGGCAAGCTACTGGGCTGTAGCAACAGCTGCACTGGGCCAGACTGCACCGGTGCCTTCAGCCCTACCACCACCAGCGGTCAAGGTGGGCAAACTATCTTTCCCAAGGACACAACAACAGAGTCGGATGGAGGGGAGGGAAGGGGATCAAACCAGGGGACACATCCAATTCCTTGAGGGACTTTGCCCCTCGAGGAATGCGGCTTCCTGTCTGCTTCATTCCTGTCTGTCAAATCCAGACAGGAATGAAAACTTCCAGATGAACACAAGCAGAAACATGACCTTTGTGGTGAAAGTAACACACAAACAGTCACAGCAGAAAGATTGGCTGCCATCATTTCCTCCAGGTTGTTCAGTTCTGCTCTGGTCAGCCCCTCCCCCCTCCTTGACCTCTGACCTTGACCCAGAGGGGTAACAACAGGCCTGCCTCCTGTACCTCCAACACATCGTAAACATTGACAACAACCCCTCAACTGGTAACTAACTGCAGGCCAGGACGGGTGTGGTCGTTTAATTAAAACGCTCCCATGAGCAACAACCGGATGAGTCACCTGTTTATGACGACGTGATGTCACTCCATCGCCACGGCTACTGGTCCAATTAGTCAACGCAAGTGTTTTCAGACCACTTTTTTTAAACATTATTATTGTTTACGGAGGTCTTTTTCTGAACTTGTTTCTCTTTTAAAGGCCAACAGAACATCAGTCACGTCGCTTCCTGCCTGCTTTCAGAAACCTTTGGACAAGTGCGAAATTTGAAATTATTTCTTGAGAATGGAAAAAGTCATTTTTTTCACTCTTTTTTTCCCCCCATGGATATGTATATCCATCCAGGTCATTAGATGCATTTTTTTCCCCCAAATTTGTAGATTTGAAGCTTTAGAAATTGGAGAGATGTTTGCCATGAATTCATAATCAATTTTTGTATTTTTACTTAAAGTTTGCAAAGGAATTCTTTTACACTAATTCTTTATTTAATGTGTTTTATCATCTGCTTAGTCTCATGGGTAAAACTAAATAAAAAAACAAAACAAACAAAAGCTCCCACCAGATACTGTATTTCAAACAACTTTTATAGGCTGTTAGCTTCCAGCTCTGAGCTCTTGTAGTTCAGCCACAGTTCACTGCATGCTATCTACACAGCGAGCGTTAAGTAAGGCATTATGATTCCTCACTGGACCTTGAGTGAGCTTGTTCAAGTAAACTACTGAACACCATTCCCCCCCACCCCCGAGCAGCAGCCCGGACCCCTTAAGGTGAGGCCAATAAAATGCACCTCCATTTTCACAATAATCAGCTGTGTTAATCATGCGTATTAGCCCTCCAATAACTTTAAAAGGTCGTCTAATCCCCTAAAAAAAAAAAAAAAACCAGGCTGTGAGAGAAAGCCAGGCCTCATGCCTAATTTTACCCCAGTGGCTTTAATCGGGCGCCTGGTCTAATTCAAACTTTACGTGGCCCCGACACGTCTAGCAACAATGAAGGGGCCTTTCGGGAGCAACTATGGTGACAAATGAGCCTAAATGGGTTTGCTGCCCTGCGACTGTCGCTAGATTTAAAGTGGCTAATCTCCCAGAGTAATGTGCTTCACTGTTTTCTGGTGTAGTTTGGGACTTCTAGGTCATGCACTCTGTTCAATCTGTAACTAAATCTAAAACTCCTAGATGATTCATTTTTCCATTTTTCCTTCTTTTGCAGCTCAGTAGACGTCGGAGTGTTTTCTGTCTGGCAAATCACACATGGGAAGAAGAACCTTTTATTCTAGCGCTGATCTATTAGTTGGATTCATAAATAAAATATAAGCAAACTATGACCAAACAAATCAAACAAATGTTAAGTGCATAGCTTAAAAATGTAGCCTTGTATGAGTCGGCAGCAGAAGTCAACCACTGGCAAAAACAATTGTCATCCAGCCAACAGGCAATAAATTTGCACTTATCGCATTATGGGCAGTTCTATGGCCCATGCTAGCTACAGCTACATATCAAACATATGTTAGCAGCTAATGACCAGTAGCCTGGTAACACAAACAACGCAGTGAAGATGTCTGCATGTGGCAAACTTTTACCTGTCTGAAAAATCCCTGGAGAAAAAGAAAAACTCCAGAGAGAAAATTTTATACCCGTGATTAATATATTTAAGGCTAACTTGCTTTTTTTTTTTTTTTAGAAAAAAACAAAACAATTTAAGACATTTTAAGGCTTTAATTTAATTGGTTCCTCAGTTTAGGGACATTTCCTTGTAAAAGGGATTGAAACCCATTTCTATTCCCATTCCTGTTCAGATCATGAGCCAAAATCTATTGAAGTGTTTATTTGTAGCAAAATGTGAAAAACCTCAAGAGCCAGGACTTATGCAAAGTTTTTCCTTTACCTGGGCTGCTTGCTTTTACTTTCTGCTGAACGTCTGTCACACAAACGGCTGCAGCAGTCTGTTGTGGGAGCCCACTCTGTCTTCCTGTCCTCAGCCTCCTCAGAGTGTGATGAGTTGTGTATGTGTGATGCAACATCCACTGCACTTCATACCACTACACTGATTCAGCCCCTGGGAGAGAACAGGAAGGAGCCTCTCAAGGGGCACAAATCACACACACACACACACACACACACACACACACACACACACACACACACGCAAATTTGCATCTGTAAACACACTTTTACTCTTGAGTAAACACAGTTAAAGATGGATCATGAAGCGTTTAACGGTCTCTGGCAATAACTAATAAACAAACAAGAAGAAAAAAAACATCAACTCAGCGTTTTAAACAACAGGCTTTCTTCGGCTCCAAACAGCCACTGCTTGCAGATCTGCTTCATTTAGAACAAGACTAGAAGCAATGTTTTTACCTGGATTGTATGTTAGACGGCATAATAATAAAATAAAAGCTCTAAAACCCAAACCAAATGCAATCAGACAGATTTAAAGAGGAGCAGCAAAAGCAAACGAGGCGGATTAGCTGTGCTTGCTAACAACTGGTAGTGTCAACAAGGATGTGTTGCTGTGGAATATTGTCTCTGCTGAACTATTAGACTGTTATAGCAACAATGTCAATATCTTTTTGAAACCTCCTCAGAGTCGTTGCAAGACTGTCAAATGCCAGAGAATACATTTGGTTGATATGAGTTACGACGACATTTATGTTCCCTTCGTGATTAAAAATAAATAAATCTTTAATTGAACTCAATTAAATTGAAGTTAGTCCTTATTTCAAAGGAAATAGTTAGTCATACTAGGAAGCACAGAGAGCTTTCTGGATAATCCCCTCTGTTCTAGGGAACACATTTTATCAGCTCATGTTGGATTTATTTTACAAAACTTTAAAGTTTTAGTTCACCCTCCCAATTTACATCACTGGCATTTTCAGCAGTAGCCCACTATATTTTAAAATCAAGTCCAGGAGTTGTGTGCTGAATGCTGTAAAGTTGCCAACCAAACTGCCTGAGTAAACTGAAGGGCCTGACGGGTAAAGAGATTTTGAATGTAGGTAGAAGAATGGCCAAAATGTAACAGCTGTTGAAAAACATTACCTGAAGAAGAATCATTATTAACTTAGAATTACTTGGAGTTTTGACTTGAAAAAATGTGTCAAAAGCGTGATGCTACAAGCTAGCTACGCTAATTAATCATTCTGACTTTGCTCACTAAAGGTGACCAACTGCTTCCTTTTACAGACTATAAGAGGTCATATTCACATATTCATTACATTGTTTTGCACAAAATCATTCTCAGAAATTAGCTGCAAACCAATGCACATTTATACATTGGATTTACTGCATGCAGCAGTAAAACCAGCTGACCAAACTTTGGTTGCTAGGCTGAGTGTGCTGGATTGGCTAGGAGAATCCCAAAAGCCTGCTGTTTTTTTTTTTTTTTTTTCGTCCCTTGAAATGTTTTTTTTTGGAAGCCGTAGCAACCCAAATGGAAGTACAAAAATGTTCAAAATGCAAATTCTGCATAACAAGTTCTCTTTAATAATATCTTTTTGAAACCTGCAGAAGCCAAATACTCCTTCTGGTACCGAACGTGCAAATGAAAAACAACCTTCTTACACATCTTTGCTCTTTAAACGATGACCAGATGAGGCCCAGTCAAGGTGAAAATCCTCAGACTCCAAATTGCATCACTGCAAAATAAATATAAAATAGTTACCTGGTGATTACTGTCTACTGTCTGCCACCTTTCACTGCATTGCCTCGGTGTGGACTGCTGTGGACGGTATGTTCATATATCTAATCTCGGTTGCACTTCACAAAGGAAAATATGAACATGGTGCTGAATGCTGTGATTCTCTTTAGGATGAAGCGCCTGTAGATTGCTGTGCTACGATGATTCAACATGAAAACTGGAGTGGGAAGCGTTCTAACAGCAGAGATATACAGTTAGTACTTTAAAATGTCCCGTTTTTTTTATTTAAGCATTTTCAATTCACCATTACTGCTGTTCTTTATCCTTTGTTCTCAAGAAAGACGACGTTGGAGATTTACATTACAAAATGTGTATTCATATGCCTGAGTAGGAAAAAAATACATCTCTTCTAAGGAATATGAAAGTTCCCTTGATGGATTTTTTTTTTCTTCTTGGCAGAATTATGCTCTCACATCCCAATAAACGTGGCTCTGGGATGCCAAAGAAAGAAGTACAGTTACAATTTGTTTGGAAAAGTAGAAGTTATTTGGAACATCAAGTAAACAGAGTAAATCTTGGAACTTTTAAAAGGCTTCTTAGGACATGTTGAAACCAGCAAAGGTTCTGGATGATCTTCACCACATGCGTAAAGTACATCTCTTGTTAGTTCCCTTTTACTTAATTTACCACCATCCCCCAGAAGACTGATCTGCAGGGTGAAATCTTTGGTCCAGTGGACCAAAGACTCTTTTAGCTTGTTCTTATAAAACGCCTACTATTCCTTGGAGACTTTAATTGAGACCAAGAAAATATATTCGCTATGCCCAGAGACAAACGTCCCTGCATTATGCAAGGTTTTAGGTAAGGACCACCAAGATCCAAGTCACAGTTAGTTATTTTCTTCAAAGTTTTCAAACAATTTTCCAAGAAACGGCGGAAAAGTTTTCAGCAGATTTTTCTGTAAATGAGAGTTTAATCTCACAAATATCAAGACCTATTAAATCATCCAATCCTACTTAAAAACCTTCTGAACAATCAACAAGTCTTGGGTCTAAAATTAAATCTGAGAATTGGGATTCTGAATCATTGTATTGTGTGACTGTATTGTTAATCAGATCAATGTCGAGAAGTCTAGTGACACGTCTAGAAGTGTTTAGCGTATCGGGTGCTTCATGCTTCCAGATCTTGATCCAAAGCGGTAGACGCTGGAGTTGAACTTTTGCAGCTGTGCCAGAAGCTGCAAAAGTTCAACTCCATGCTTCTCTAGTGAAACATGGACACTAGTGAACAGTACTGTGCATATGCCCCACAGCTACTGGATCAAATTTCAAAGCAATGATTTAATAGTAACATTACTTCTCTCATGCTACGGCATGCAGACGCTCAGTCGATGAATGTTGAACTAATATTTATTTGATATTATCAAATAATAGGATATCTATATCCTATAATAATAGGAGCATAGAGGTTAATCTCAAGATGGTCAGTTGATACTTAGTTTGACAGAACTTGATGTTCAATCAATTATGCTTGATTTCTTCTTTATTAAGATGTTTTTCCAACTCTCCCAGACGGTAGGATAGGAAACACTGTGAGAGCAGCTTGAGTTCAACGTTGTTTTTCTCCGTTGAGTTTCCTTGTTAGCCACCAGAACACAGGCTCTGTGTTCCTGCTCACTCATCTATCAGGCCCCGGCGGTGTTCTGTAAGTGCGTTGGATAACAGCCAAGTCAGTTCCTGAGGGACTTGCACTTCTCCGAGGGTCCCGTCATGGTTCTTCTACAACACTGAGTTTTGAGTAACTGGGGCGTTTACAGGGACACACACAGACACACACCTCCCTTAAGGACAAGCACATACTCTGCCAAACTCTTGTTTGTGTTTTTTTATTTATTTTTTTTTGCTAGAGACAATCAAACTCCAAACCAGATTCAGCTTTAGGGAAATGTTAATCCAATGCGTATGCAGGAAATTAATTAGATCCATGCAGCCACAGTGCTTCAGGGTTGGAATGGATTGTTTCTTTTTGTTCACCAAGAACTCTAATTTACATCACTGTGAAGACTCATTAGAGATTATGGATCTCTGGAGATCATGAATTTTAGAGTCACAGGGCACATAAACAGAACCGCACGCTTTCCTTTCCACGGGATCTTAACTCAGCTCATGTTTTTACTTTGTTTATTTCTTACCAGTTTCAAATAATGAGCCGAATGTCAATTCTGAAGTTTGAAGTGCTTTTCAGAGAAGAGACACGTTCTCACATTCTCCTCCCGTCAACCTTTCAACCGAACCACCAGCCTGACAGCAGACAAGAAAACCTTGTGAAAGAGGGGCAAACGTTACTTGGCCTTTGGGAAAAGAAGTCTCCTTAAAAAGTTCGCTGGTTGTGGTAGGTAAAGTTTTTTTGTTTCCCACAGAATTCACGCAGAATGATTGGCAACCCTGGCACTTTTTTGGAGACATAGTCAACTTGGAAAATGAGCATCTCTGACAAGTTCGCTCTGCCAAAGAAAAAAAAATAACAGAAAGAAGTTAGATTCCTAAAAAGTTTTTCTAAGAGACTCACCCTGTTAGAGAAAACTGTAAATTCTCCAATTTAACTTTGGTGTGTATTTAGTTGAAGTTACAAGTTAGCACCTCTGAAAGACCCAGATTCCTTTACTAAGAGGTCCTGATTGATGGTTTGAATGTTTCAGAACCATGGTTCTTAGATTGTGAACATGTAGAGGTCATGAACAAACAAAACAGTAGGTTGCTTAAGCACATTGATTTTTTGATTGTAGCAGAAACTCGTTACAATGGAGAACATTTTGAGAACACATTGGTTTGATTTCACACTTGATGTCAAAGCGTCCGGACGGACAGACAGACAGATAGATGGATGGATGGTTTGATATCCGGACAGTCGTTATTGTTGTAGGCCTGAATATCTGCTGGGATATTCAGTTATTAGCCAGTGATATATTAGCCAACATCGATGGCTATTAATTGTTGCTCCAGTCTCAGCCCAAGAGTTAAAGTCAATGATGTCTTATTTTTGTGATTTAAGTTCAACTTGTGTCGTTGCCATCTCTGGAAAGTCAAGGTCATCGAGTCCTTCTAAAGGCTGCCAACAGCTCCAAATCCAGCATGTTTAATGTTGAAAACTCAAAAGGTAAAAAAAAAGGGTTAATTCGTTTAGCCTTCCAAGCATGAAGAAATAAAAATTATAGGGCCTTTCAATCTCGTTTTGCTGACCTGCACTCTGAATGTGTACCAAATTCAGCCGTTCTTCAGGTTGCAACCGTCCAAGAAGGATTTGAATTTTGTGAGGCTGTTTTGGGTTTTTTGTCCATATCTGGAGCTGGACAGCAGGTATTGTTGTCTTGTGGGCTTATTTGCTCAGACTTTGTAATAGACTAAATGTCCTATGGTACCTATCAATTTGTAACTGAAAGCAGCTGCAGACAATTCTCTGACTTCAGGCTTTACAAAACAAAGATGAAGTTGCATCAGCAGCCTCTGCTCTCTGTCTTCTCTCTGTCCTCGTATGATCTTTTGCTTAAGTCTTGCTCTCAGAGGAGAACTCCCCCACAGATTCTCTTAGACGGTTAGACAGGGTTATTTTTCATATTGAAATGTAATTTACCTCCTTCCATCTCATCTACTCCTTGTAACTCCCTACAATTAAAGAAAAAATATCCATACAAACTCCAGAAATGAAGTGCAAACGAAAGTAAAGCAACAGTAAAGGAAAAAAAAGAAAGAAACGAGCTCAAAGAATGCAATTAAATGTGTAGGTATCTCTTGATGTCTCTGCAGCTAACTGTGGCTAGCTCAAGAGTTTTCCATCTTTGTAATGCAAAGTTAACTTTGATGCGTCTTAACACAAAAATAAAATACCTTATTGGCCTAACACAGTTGAATAGGAGGTGTTTTTATTGTGAGAACAAATGCCACATCAACTTTTTAAAATGTATTTTGGCCACTATTTTTCCAGGGTTACACTGTATGCACAACTTCAGATTCAGATCTTTATTCATGTCCCAATGAGGAATTAAATATATAGCAAGTCACAACAATAAATATTAAATGTTAAATGTAACTAAACATTTAATATTTAGTTACAACCGATGGAGGTTAAAAGCACAAAGCTTGACGATCAAAAACAAAAGCTGAATAAACCAAAAAATGTAAGTCCCTCGATGAGGGACAATTATCTAATTATCTAAAAAAAATAACAGAAAAAGGACAGACATAATTGAAACAAGGTCAAGCTTTACTATATTGGAGAGTAGTAGGAGAATGTATCAGAGTGAGGATAAATGGTCAGTATGTCCTCGTCTAAGCGTACAGCAGGATAACGAAGGATACCCAAGAGAAATTTGACTTTGTTAGTTAACTTCTTAATATTAGGCCTGTGTCTCTTTAAGAAACTCCTGCTTTTTCTGAAACTCCGCCTCCAGGAAGTTATTACAAAATGGGTCCTCTACTAACCCTTCAGCAGTGTTTTTGCCAGCGTTTAACTGAGACTTAGCTGGTATAATGAGCTCTGCTGATGCAGTTCAACCAGGTGTTTGCTAATTGCTGCGGACTAGTCTGAAGGAACTGAGTGGGGAAGTTGCAGAGGGAGGGCTGCTCTGAGAGGCAGAAGCTTGGAGACTGTAGGTCCTCAAAGGTGGGGCACAGCTGAATGAGAAATCCTTGAATCTCCCATAGCAACCAAACATGCATGAAAAAATCAAGGCAACACAGGTATGTTTTTGATGAGGAAATAACATTATAAGACGATGTAAAGCTCCAAAAAGTTAATTTTACATGATACCTCCCCTTTAAAAGTAGACAGCACGACTTTCTCACCCACTAATTCTGTATAGAAACTTCTAAACGTTGTTGAAGAGTTGAATAAAGGCAGTAAAGGTTGTTTCTACCAGTTTTTGGCATTAATACCATCATATTCTGTGCCGGTGCAACTTGCCTCTTTCTCCAACTAACCAGAAGGTTCTGCAGCAGCAGCAGGCGTTTGGGTAGCAGCCAGTTGGGTTAACATCAGTGGATGACCTGGTTGTGTGCTGACTGTGGCAGATGTTTGTGATTCAGCAGCACGGTGTTGTACAGGTCCTGTTGGGAGACTCAGAATGTGCAGAAACTGTCTCAGTTCTAGGCAGTCGGCTCTCGGGAGACGAAATGGCTTCAACATTGTGAGCGTCAGAGTACAATGTTTGATGCAACATGCGTGATTAAGCTGCTTTGTTCTGGGACTCTGCGTTGTTACTGAAAGTGATTTACGTAACTTATTGGGAAGTGAAAGGGATGGCGCTGCGATCTGTGTGCAATCATGCTGCTAACTGGATTAGGTTTCAAATGAACATCACAATAAGCACAATAACTGCAATGCAAATACCTGCTCCACTATAATGAATGGGAGCTGTTATGTCCCACATCCTGGCCAATTTCTTTTTTTTCTCCTGTAGCTCACTGACTGTAAGAAAAATATATGAATGAACCGACCACTGTCAAAGGTTCGGCTGTATGCAGACCCAAATTGCTGCCTATTACAAATTTCCCTTCCAATTACAGGTTAGGCTGCACTCTAGAACTCGTTGATTATCCTCTACAGCACAATTCATTGCTGTCATAGTTTCAAAAAGAAAGGGGAACTTCCCCAGTTGAAGTCCACTGAATGAGACTGAATGTTAAAGGAAGAGAAACGACAAAGTGAAAGATTTAAACCAGTTTAAGGTTAAATTAATATCTAAAGTATTTTTCTTGCATTTTCCTTTTCAGCTTCTGTCTGATTATAATGTAATTGAAAGTATTGGTATAATTGAAGATTTTAGCAGCTTTGAGAAAACCCAATCGTTTAAATCTTTGGTACGCGCAAAAATGAGGAAATAGCCCCAATTATAATAGATGAATGCCATTGTTGAAAGAAAGTCATGTCATTTGCCACAAGCCATGAAGGAGGCACTACAGACCTGCAGAAAAGGTAAAAAACTAAATATCCACATCAATGTGAAAGACTCATGTTACTGCAAACACCATGGATAATTGTGGGTATACATTTTTAGACAGGCAACCTTATTTGAGTTGATGGAAAAATTGATGGAGCTAAAAATAGAGCAACCCTGGAAAAGGTTTGAGGGAAGGGTGGAGATTCACCTTCCAGGAGGACTGCAACCCAAAGACATACATCCAGCCTGAGCTATTGACCCTTTGTAACAACAAAGGATCAGCACCCCATGACAGATGGCAGAAATGAGCGATGGGCCTATTGAATGGAACCGTGATTGTTTTCCCAAGTTGCTTTTGCTAGCATAGCCATGGCCTCTACGCTTCTTGTTTAAGTCGAGCTAATTGGTCAGTAGAAGTAGCTCATAGACTGTGGTTTTTAGAAAAGTTTGAACGAGCTAGCTTAGAAACCGTTCCAAACCTTTTCCCTGCTGATGTGTTTGTTGATTTGATCAAATTGCCAACTTTTCCTGAATTTACGCCACAGACGTTGCGTTTCCCTTCATTCCAGAGCAGACTTAAGTGTACAAAAATCAAGATCCTCATTAGTTTTCTTGTACATGGTGGTGAGGCATTTTCTTAATGGCAACTAATGATTAAACGCATCTTACTAATGTTACTTACTGGTCTGTTTGTGCAGCCGACCCTGCAGAAAGGCCCAGTCAAAGTCTAGATAGATGTCCGACTGACAATCTGTAGTAAAACTTAAACTTGATATTCACAGATGTTCTCTATCAAGTCTGACCAAGCTGAGGTTGTTTTGCCAAAAGGTTTCATCAGTCTTTAGATATATAAAACTTTGCATCTTTATCACTTGCGGGCCACGTCTTTTGGCCTACCCCATAAAATACAAATAAAATACATACAAGTTTGTCGTTTTAAGGTGACAAAATTCAATTTAAACAGATTCCAAGCCGGAGTTTTCCGTTACTCCCACTCACTCCGTTTCCATTACTCCTGCTGCTGTGTTGACTAAAGCTGTAAAATGAGAGCCGTCCTTTTGACATCCATCTGGAACTGCTTGGTCCAACATGCAGTCAATTGTGACCTGCATTAACCTGCAGTAGCCAGAGCCTGAGACAAGTTCCCAGTAAGAGGTCCTCCTTTGGGTTAGTCTTAACGCAATACTCACACATCGCATGCATTTAGACAGATTCTGTTCTTTGTACTCTGTGTATTAATGTGTCCATGCTAGTGCTAGAAAATACGAGGAAGGAAATTGACACTCACTCGCCAATGGATCGTAAATGCCTGGGCTGATGTATCGTTCTTGGTCTGAGCTTTCAGGAAGGCAGAAATTGTCACTGAACTGCTAGACAGCAGCAGCTCAGATTAATGACGGGAGCCGAGCATGTTGGACGCCGTATTCGCCCAACTGTTTAATTCACACACTGAAGAAGAAGAATTCGAGGACGAGGAATAAATTAATAAAGTGAGCTTTACATGTTTGTTTTGTGTGTTTACAGCTGAATAAGGTTGGTCATATTGTGAATATGGACATTATATTGTGATTGCACTAACGTTTGATTTACCGTAACAGTATCAGACTGATTTTTTACGTGTTTATTGAATCGAGGAAAAATTCCCCTCCACTGTGTGATATAAATGTTGCACTACATGTTATCACGTCACTGACTTTACCTCGGGGAAAATAATAAAACAGCTGTTTATTCATTTTGGGAGTGAACGGTTGTCAGAACGCTGGTTTGTAATCTATTAACAAAGTTCGATTGACCTACCTGACTGTTTTGTTGACATTCCCTTTAGCGCAGCTCCGTTTAATGGACACATAACAAAACCCCAGCCTCTACTGTAGCGTCTCTTCTATGCACCTTATAGTGTGGAAAATACGGTACTTTTTCCATAATTGACAGCAGTATTCCTTGAAACCGTCTCTTCCCCCCGACCTTATTTCAGTCTTCCACAGTTAACTCCTTACTGAAACGTTTTGGCTAAAATGGCCTAACTACCACCACACTATGACCAGCAGTGTCCCAGTGTCTCCATAATCCACACCCTCTGTCTTCATGCTCTGCAGCCAGACATGCCCATATCCCACATAGACGGACATGACATCTGTAGCGCTCGGTCCCAAGCCATTACAAACAACATTATGTCACGGCTAACTGGGTGCTATCTGATTCTGAGTAATGGTTCTTTTAAAAATCCCCCTCCCACGTATTATGCTAATGCTGTTTTTGTAGTCCCAGTTGGGACGGATGCAGTAGACGTGCCAAGGAGCTGAGACAGGGAGAAAAAAAAGTGGGCGAAGTTGGTGTTTGATGGGGTTTCAGTTAGATTTTAGCTGAGAGGTTCTACTTAAAATGCAGGCTCTCCAAACTCCTGATCCCCTTCCACTGAAGAAAGGGAGTTTGTTGGAATACATTTTCAGAACACGGTGCAGAGGCAAACATTTTTCTCATGGTTTTATTCCAGGTTTTAGATAGTCTAGCTCATGATGGTGAAATTGGGTTATGTATTTTTCAAATGCAACCTTGGAATTTTTCAGGTGGTTAAAAACCAAAAAAATAAGGGGACAACTGATGAAAACAACAAATTTTTAACAACGGAGTCAATTTAAGTAAGTGTGGGTAATATCAACAATATAATTTTATTAATTGTACACATGTAATTTCGAAAAAGTAGAAATTGTGATATGGAGTAAAAAAATGTGTGTACATATGTATTACATGGGACATATTTGGATGGGTGAGATTTTAATAAACTTTGTCATCCTACTACTTTTTGAAACATAAACAGTAAGTTTATGTTTGATTATTATTGTTTTGCTTTTTGTTTTCTTCTTAATTATTTTCTCTTTTCTCTGACATTTTACTTGTTGGAAATAAAGATTGTATTTCATTTCCTAACATCTACTTTGAAAAGAAGGTAGAATAATAAAAAATATTTGTAACAGAGAATATATAACTATGTGTGTAACTGACTTCAATTTAAAGTGATGCAAGTTGTCTCACTTTGATCTTTGTTTCCAAACAGAACAGGAAGACCTCGACGGGGTCTAGAGAGCTGGGATTTGGCCAAAAGGCTGAATTTTGTGATTGGTTGAAATGAATAAGTGTGCCACTGATGAGCTGAAAAGCCATTCAGCAAGGAAGAAGTGAGTGTTCCAAAAGCAACATAAAAAGCCTGACTGAAGTTCTGAAGACTTAAATCGTCTTGTAAAACAAAAATTGAACTTTTTAGGAGAATAGTGGGATTTCTGCAAGCCATCCCAGCTTTGTAGTCCTGGGATACTCATTGTGTGGTTTGGGTGTTTTTGGAACATATTCTGCTTGCAGAGTTCTCATTCCAGGTTTTTTATTTTTTTTTCTCATAATGTCTCTAGAGTTTGTCTTCTTCTGTTTCCCAAACGTATTCTGTGACAATTTTTTGTATACTAGCTCACTTGTGTCAGTTTGCTGGGCTCTGATGACAGGGAGCTCAGGACTAATTAGAGACGTCGTCCAGAAGCTGCATTGCTGACGTCAGCTGCTCTTCTCTTTCCACACTCACCTGGTGACGGTCGAGGGGCTGGACGTGTGGGGGGGGGGGGTTGGGTGGGGAAGGTGCTGATCTGTCATTCATCAGAGATCACATGCTGACTCGGGTGAACAGCTGCTCAACAGTAGCTTAGCCAGGGGTTTCCCACTTCACGTTAACTAGACATAGGCTGCCATCCACAATAAAAATACTTTATGAAATACAAACTTAAATGTTTTAAACTAAATCCAAATCCTTCTTCCTGCAAGGGAACAATGGTACAGACTGAGCGCCACCATGCAGCTCTGCTCACTTTCCCATGTTCTGGAAATGTTAACAAGTCATTGGTCCGAATCTTGGAATTCTACAATTTCCTCCGTTACCAGCTGGAGGTAGTATTGTTGGCTAGCTCATGGATATCCACGATTCCCTTTTACATGAATATTTACAGGTTCAGGTCAAAAATCAACTTTTAGGCAATAAACTCCTCCCACCCCAGAAACATGCTAGCCAAAAATTGCCAGCAGTTCTTTAATTTAGCTTTAGGCTTTTGAAATATTTGGCATCGTAGTTATAGGACCGTATCTGGTATGATGTAGTCAACTAATCTACATCATAGCTCTTGATAAAACAAGAATGTTGCTATTAGTTTAGCCTGGTATGCTGTAAGAAATAGCATGCTGGCAGAGTTTAATAATACAATGAATACTTTCTTATTATTATACAAGTTTTGTACAACAGGTGAATAGGTTTTGGAGGTGTTTGAAAGTCATTTTTTTTTCATCAAATTTACATTCATTATGCTAAGCTAATGGGGTTACCATTGCTATTAAAACAAGGAAAATAAAGAATCATAATTAAGATCCTGATTTCATTTATGTTAAACTTCTGGTGCATCACTTTGCACAGATATGCAACAACAGCCTCGGCTTTGGCAGAGTTCCTTTGTGTTTCTGCTTGAAATGTTGCAACAACTCAATTATACATACAGATATCCGTGCAATAGACTATTGTTCCACTTGTGGTTGTAATTGGGTGATACTCTTTACATGTTAATTGGTAGAATTTGTCTTTATTCTACTCCCATTCCTATAGTGTCACATGTTGCATCCTTCTCTTTCCTCAGACATGTTTTTTTTTTTCCTTTTTAGCTTCTAGTTCTGCCCCTTATTGTCTTCCCACCCACAGAAACCCAGACTGCTGGGACAGCTTGCAACACGACAGCCAAACTTTCAGTCAGCTGACTTCCTCCAATGACAGTAATCATGTTCGTGTTGCCAATTTTGAGGAATAACAACATGACTCTAGTGTTTAGCTAAAGGTCCTTTATCAGCCCTCAGCCAACCTCAACATTCCCGCAGAGACTTAATGATGACATCATTAAGAAGCGGTGAGAGCTGGCCGCTGATAATCCCTGAGGTCATCCGCAGACACCAACGACAGAAGATCCTGACATTGGCCAGGGACTGAGAGATCGGCTAGCATATCACAGTATGTACCATCATGTATTTATACGTTATCTGCTTTTGTAAAGAATTCTATTCAGGCAAAAACATATAGGTATTAGGTTCTTATCTGAAGATTTTTACCTGAAGCAATAACCCAAGATGACGACAAGCAGAACCTTTTCTCAACTTTCTAAGAGGAAAAAAACTCAGGATGTGCTAAATTTATTTCATCCTGATATGAAGCTTTTTATTGAGTGTCCCACATCTGGTTTCTACATGCAGAGCAGACTGCGACTTCTTTTCTCCTGTAACATTCTAGCTTGCTTTTTTTTACTGATACAGGACAATGTTGCGGCTGAATTTCTCCTCAACAAATACAGTGTCTTGCAAACGTTTTCACACCCCTTTAGCTCTTTCACACTTATCTACAACATATTTTATAGGAATTTTATGTGATAGCGAAACACAGAGTAGTGCATTACTAATGAATGTGGTGTGCATTGGTTTCCAGGCCCCTTTACACTGAACCTTTTAATAAAATCAACTGCAAATTATTGATCTCAGAAGTGACCTGATTAGTAAATCGAGGCATGTATGTAATTGGATCTCCATTTGAACCTGTTCTGTAAAGACATCAGAGCAGTGTTTTTCAAAGTTTTAAACATTTCTATTTTAGCATAAAATTAAAAAAAATTGTAATTAAAATTTTTAAATATAAGTTTATGATGTTCATCTTTCTGATCGCAAAATTGATCAGGCTGCTTTGCTCCTCAGGCTAACACAGTGACCATTGAATGGGGAAGTTTTAGGTATAACCTAGACAGAAGGAACCTTAAGAACTCACGGCCAACTAAAATCAGAAGGTATGAGGCAATATTTATGTTGATGAATGGCAAAATTACTAAGCAGTGAATAAAAGTGAGAAAAAACCCAAAACATTCTAAATGTTGACCAGTAGCTAATGCTGTTTGGGGAACTACAGGGAAAAGTTTGGGAACCTCTGCGTTTGAGAAACAAACAGCATCATGAAGATTCCAGAGAAAGGTGTTTAATATAGAGTCTGCTTATAAAACAATATATTCCAAGCTTCTCACAGAACTCTGGATAGTTATGCAATGTTAGTCATGTACTCCAGAAATCTGTACATGTACATCTGTACATCAGAAATGATGTAGGGGACACAGTACGTACGAACGCACAGGAACAAACCGAACTTTTTGGCCTCCATTGCAAACCGCTTTGTGTGTGTGGAGGAAAACTAACATTGCATCCCAACATCCTCCTGTACGTACCAGCCCCTCTGTGAAACATGCAAAACCAGGCATGGATACCCAATCTGAATTAGCATGACCTATTTTGAAAAGAATGTGCAAAAAATTTCAGTCTCTAGATATGAAAAGCTGGTTGAGAAATATTCCTAACAGCTTGGAGATGTGACTTGCAGAAAAATGTCATTCTAGAAACTAATGATCTCGGGCTGCTGGATGCAAATTCATTGTTATATATTCGCACTACTTTGTGGTATCCTCTCATACACATTAGTGTTTACTGTTAAAACAGGATAAGATGTGGAAAAAAGAATATAAAAACTGCTTTGAACTCAATTTAACCTGCTAATAATGTGTGTGTAAAGAGTGAGGATGCCAGATCATCTTATCTCTTCGCTGCTGGCTGACTTTCACGTCATCTTTCCTTCAGAGATTTTTGAGCTACTTAATCCCAAATTAGAGAAACTGTTGAGCATGCTGTGAGCTTTGCTAGCTTCAATGTTCACTAAGGTAAGAAGCTGAAGCACTTCCTGAAGCAGCTGAGCTAATGTCTCTGGAGCCATGTTTTCCTAGAACATGACGAAGAGGCACAACAGTTGTTGCTCAAGCCTGGGCAGAGGTTGTAAAGAACAAAGATAGAGAGCACATGGTGTTAATGCTCTGGTTTTTATCATTTACTGCTTCTAATTATCTGCTTGTTCCCGTAAAAGACGTGCTGACGGCGCTTCTCCTGTTGCCCGGCCGCAGCGTGGTGCTTTACTGCCCTCATGAGGTCCGGTGTGGTACTGCGTGTGGAGAGGAGAGGAGGTGCATCTGTTTTGTCTCTTCCATTTTACCGTGCGGATCATGCTGTGTTAAATTAGGAGGCCATGTGCCGCTGCATAACCTCATTTCCTGTGACCGCAAATCAGATTTCAGGTGGAAACAATCAAAGTAATTGCTTCATTTTGAGAGAATTTTGAAATTACCACCAACTGATAAAGGTGATATAGAAAATTTGCATATATTAGACCTCACAGCTTGATTGTTTGTGTTTTTCTGCCTTAACAGTACTGTTTGTGATTACTGTCACTATTTATTTTTTTGTCCTTTTGTGGCCTTCATAACATGTACACAAGTATTAATATTTCTTGATATAACTCAGTTGTTCATTATCTAATAGACCAAACAGCTTTTAGTTTTTATTCCACTGTTGCCCGGTCTTAGCCACATGCAGATTCCCAACAATACTAATTTTGGGGGACAAGTGCTTAAGTATATAAAAAAAAAAGGCACTTTGTGTGAGATTTATTACACACACTACATTGTAAAAAATAATAAAAAAATTCAGAAGGGCAGTATTTTTTTGTCCAGAGGAAAAAGGGTGCGTGCCCTAGCGCCACCCGGTGTCTATTTCTCCACAAAAGAGATGTGGTCCCACAGCATAATGCAGCCACCACCATGTTTTAACATTTATTAGCTGAATTACAGTCATACTCAAATTTGAATATTTTTTCCCATGAGCCTTGTTTGTCGGATTAAAAGTACGTTTTGAAAATAACTTTCTGTAAAACCTGCATGTCTGTCTTACAAATATTTTATTATTATTATTATTGTTTGGATGTAATTTTCTAATCTTAAATGTAAATGTTTCACTAACTGCAAGCAGAAAACTGTCATTCAAACTTGTGTAACTAATAAGTTTACTTTATTTGCACTGCACCTTTTTAAGTGTTAAAAAGTGCTTTACATAAAAACACACTAAGAACAGCATCAGAAACGATACAAGAACCTTAAAATATAAGCCGAATAATGTGTTCCACCAAAATAAAGGAATTTGTCAGTAATGTTCCAATTTATTAAATGGGTCTAATGATCAGTTTTGAATGTTGTTTGATGCTAATAAAACCCACAGAAGATTAAGATTACAATGAGACAAAATGTCGAAAGTGTATTAATATTTTCGCAAGGCACCGGCGCTGACGCTAAGATTTATTTTGATGCGGAGAGGGGAAGGCATTCATGTGCAATCTCTGGGATGGAAAAGGCATTATCTGAGCTCGCCGCGCCGCAGCGAGCCAGCTGGACTCCCAAACAGATCACAGCCTCTCGGCCCATGACGCTCGTTTCATACATCAGCTCCCTGCCTCGCTCGTCCACCGCACAGGAGACAGACAAATGGAAAGGGGGGGCAGAAAAGAACTTATTGGTGGCTGGGGGAAATATTTTATGTTAGCTATCACCTACATACCGATGGATATGTGGATATTCTTTTCTCTTTCTGTTTCTAAAATATTAGATTCCCAGAAAAATAAACCCAAAGGATCGGAAGCTGCTGCTTCTTGCAATCCTTAAAAACCAAACAAAAATAAATCAACAAACCAAAAAGGAGTTGATAGGGTTTTTCATCAACACCACACTGGATATTTATATATATATAAAAAAAGCACTTTTCTAACAGCTACTGTTGTGATTTTACTGAGCGATTAAACCAAAGCTACATGTGACGACGTTTCTGAAAGATGCAGATCCATAAAGTTAATATGCAGCCGTCAGCGCTGATGGTTCAGACTGGGAATGTCCTGATACTGACATGTATGAAGAAGTACACTCACTTTCAATTCTGATGAAATAATTCAGATATACAGTATATTGCATGTTAAGGGTGTGCTGGGTAAATCTACTGTCTATGGGTAGATTTGCACACTTGAAGTTAGAATTTAAGTCAAAATATTTGAATATTTGGTTAAAGGAAAAAGAGAAGAGTTTGTCAAAGCCTTTTGGAAAGAGTTTGTTTTGATTTTCACAACAACAACAACAACAAAAAAACGAGTTATAAAGAATTATTCCGGGTATGACTGGTCCAGACATTGTTTGTATGCTCATCTTATGCTATGGAGGTCTGATCCTGCCAAAATTGGTAGTAAATGTATAAATAAATTTTAAAAAATGTTTTTGATCAAGCAATCAATGTACCAAATGTTGCATCCAGTGGCATATAAATGTATCTTTAAAATTTTCAACCTGACCACAATTAATTATTCCCAAGTGAGATGTCTTCAAATTGTATTACTGTACTTTGCGACCTAAATCTGACTTTTTCATCACAGTCTGAACGGGCCCATTGCAGTCTTTTCGCCCAAAGCAAAAAGCCAACCTGTGACACTGATTGGATATGCATCTGATTGTTTCCAAAGCCTTTGTAGCCAGAACGGTCATGTCGCATTTTTTTACAACTTTTACGTCCGTGACGTGAGACGTGCGTCACGATTCTGTGTAAGTCCGTGTCGCTGAAAATCATCACAATCCCATCACTTTTGGGTCCGACTACGCATCCAGTCAGACTTCTGTACAGAAGTTGCATTCGATGCTCCTCAGAAGGGCATGGCAATCAGTTGTGCTTTCTTTTTACTAGCTTTCTTTGTTGGCTTGTGATAATGTGACATTACTGCCAGGTCCCATTGCTGATCTAAGTTTTAAAGTCGATCGATATACGACGGTATCCATTATTATTACTGCAGCAAAAGTGTAACCTCTTTTCTGGAGAACGGTAAGATCGAGTCGTTTTGTTCAACATTCACCATCTTTGAGCCAAAACCTCTATCATCAGATATTAAGTCCACCATTATAAACAGAAATACTGAATTTTCTCACTATAACATTTTTGATGTACCAAAAATGGTACATCAGTTGAGAACTCGAAACACAAAGTTCCCTCTTTCAATGCATCCCTTACTCCTAACACCGTGCTTTACATCATGCTCCCAACAGGGTGGGGGTCTAGGACTTACATGGCGGCCAAACACTGAAGGTCAGCAATGATCTGGATAAAACCAAGAGCTTCGTATCAATCAGCTTCTAAGACTGAATCCACTGAGAATCAGCAACCAAAAGGTTTAAACCCCAAGCTGCCCAACTCAGAGCTTCCAGCACAGAACTGTCAATCACATGAAGCATTTATTAAAATGTTACGTAGCTGCCCAAATGTCTGAAGCAGTTAAATAACTACGTAATTTTTGAAAAATCAAAACAGAAAAACAACACAAACGCAGACTGGTTTTCAACTGTTTTGTGCAAAAAATAAATAAATAAATGGCAAAATTCTACAACTTCCCGAACCTGATTGCATCCAGTCCACCATTACCACAATTTGCTTTGGAAATCAGACATTGAGAAGTAACAAATAATGAGTAGAGGCTCACTGTTGCTTCTCAACGTCTGATTGAGAAGCAACAATCATGGTGAAGGTGTTCAGAATGGAATCAAGTTTGGCAAGTTACAGCACTTTGCTTCATTTTTCTTTTTTCTTATTTGTTAGATAAAAAGTAGCTTTTGAAAATAACATCCATCACAGTTGGCCAGGCTTTAACTTTAACTGGAGGAACAATCCCAAAGATACTTTATTGCAAAATGTATTGCGAGTTTTAGATGACAATCTTTTTTAGGCAAAAATCCTAAATGCATCAGACATTATTGCTACGGTAACCATTAAAAGACAAAAAGCATGCAGCTGACAACAAAGAATGTTGAAATTAAATGTGTATTTTAAATGATCATATCCAGTAGCGAAAACTTTAACCCGATTCAACGTTGATGGAATCAGTATCGATCAGACATTCAAACAAAAAAAGTTTAAGTCTGTCACCTCTAATCAGCCGATGTTGTTTTTCGCCCTGAAATTTGGGGAAAGAAAGACAAATTGTATAAGTTTCAATCTAACGACGAAGCCACCCCTCTGGAACAGAGTTTGATTTATTTCAGAAGGTTCAAAGTGCCGGGATTTGCCCAAATCATATCCTAGTTCTGTTTTTCTTTAACTTTCCAGCTTGGCTGGATGATCACAGAACCTGAGCTCTGCTTGTTTTTGATTTGGCAAAAAGTGCCAAAAGAAACATCACTACTACATATGTGAGCTTCTGACACTCTGGTTTAAGATCCAGCATCTGGTTCAGAAGTTGAGGAGATGAGTGCTCCCTCTGTACTACTCTGATTCTGTTTGACGAATAATTGACTCAAAAAGACAGTCTAAAAAATGCAATATCAGTGTTTCTATTAATAAAGAAACACAACTGAAATCACACCTTACTAAGTTTGTCCACACGACAAAACATGTCGCTTCATGATCCTACAGCTACTTCCTGTTGTCGTCTTTGCGGTTCGCGCCAGTGACATCGTCCGGCTGTTGGTCATGTGACTCGTGTGATGCGGAGAAAAAAAAAGGTAGTTCCATTGAGGTTTGCGAAATAAACTAATATCAGCCAAAATAACTGCCTCACCATAGCGCCAAAACGTTTTTTAATCAAGAAACTACATTTTTCTAACTTGTCGTGGTTCCATAAAGCGAATTTGTGTCCAAAATGTCAAATCGCACAAATCATACAGTCAATGAAAACACAGCCTTTACAGCCCAGCAACTGAGGTGAATATGGAGGACTGATCCTGCCAAAATTGGTAATGAATGTAGAAATAAATAAATGGCTTGATTAAATTATTAATGTACCAAATATTGCATCCAAGAAACATAAACTTTCCCAACTTATTTACTGAACGCAGGCAAACATAAATAAATACTTATTGCTTGAAACAGAATTAAACGTCACCAACATTGTTTAATTTCTTTACTTTCCTTGTTTCCTTAATTATTTTATCAATGTAAAAACGTATCAATAAAATAACAAGACTGGAAATAAAAAAAATTAAAAAAAGAAGTAAACTGTAAACAAAAGTAAACTTTTCACTGTTTGCATTTGGGTTTTACATTACACAATAAATACTGAAACAGGCTGGTACTTTATACAGTAAATGAAAATAAAATACAGAAAATGTAGAAATAAAAGTTTAAAAATACTTAATGTGAGAAAGGTCTCCCAAATTTAGTAATATAAGTTTTATGTATGTGGACTTAGTTGTATAGTTGAGTGTGGGACATTAGAAAACAGATCAGATTGTTTGTGTCCGTTTTAACAAAAATCTTCTTCCTCACTGTTCTCACCCTCTGGGTCACCTACAATTTATCTTTTTATTTCCTTGTTTTGGATGAAATACTCCATAATTTCCTGTCTGCGTTTGGGTTCTACGCCACACAAAAACACAACAAATACGGAAACAGGCCAAAACTGTTTTTACATGTGGATTTCGGGAATGTGTTTTGAAAAAACACTCTGATTTCTTCTATTCCAGAGTGAAGTAAAAATTCATTTCATAGTAAACGTTCTTGCTTTTTCTCCCGTAATAACAAACAACCAAACATTGCTCTCCTGCCAAAAATATTTGGCCACCATCAGTCTTTAAAACCTTCTAAATGGTGATAAATATTCTCAGAGAATAATTATCTCGTTTGAGGAGTGATGTAGCAGTAGCACCTCGTCCTAAAGCGTTTGTGTCTATTCGTCTTTTTTTTCTATTCTTTTTTTTTTTTTACAAATGAAGGCTGGCGTAGGCAATAGGTTTTCTTCTCATTAATTAAACAAAATTACAGTTAAACCAAAAATGTTATCAGCGAACTCAAACACTCATTTGGGTTGAAATTTAAGCTCCTCTCTCCACGTCCTGGCTTTCTCTGCCCCTCTCACACTTCATATAAACACTTTATAGATCCTTTCAGTTGCGAGTAAAAACCCATACAAACACCACAACATCTTCAAGCTCCAAGCAATTATTTAGAAACGAGGGCCGCGCCTGGGATTGTTCATGGAGAGTTTGCAGCGAAAACCACAATGTGTGTGAAAGCGAGAGGCGAGAGCTAAAGAGCTTTGGCTTGGGATTCAGGCAGATTGGATCAGAGGGATTTAAACATTTAAACTGATGCACTTCAGCTAACGTCTGCTTTACACTCTGGCACTTAAGATATTTCACATGCGCAAGTTGATCAAGTACACTACTGCTCTCCTGTCCAGTGCTGTATTAACATCAGACGACGATTTCAGGGTACTGGAGTCTTCTTTTTTTCAAATTAGAGACAGTGCAGAAAAGCGAACCCATGGCTGATGGAAGAAGGGAGGTATGGGGATAAGATGCAGAGGATCTGGCTCATAAATGGCCCACCAGAGCCCCATTAAAAACTCAGTACCACAATGGAGAAAGAAGAGGAGGGCGATGATGACAAATGGATGTATGTGCTGGACGGAGTCCACGACTCGCTTTCCTCGCCGACAAGAGCAACAGGCCCGGATTGTGTTCCCCAAATCAAATCCCAAAGCTGGACCAATCGGTAAGAAAGTAGGGAGGCTTGACCGCAAGTCTAGAATCTAGAGTTTCTCTATCCGCTTTTATGTATTTTTATGCATAGAAAGAGCGTTATGATGTGGCAGGATTTAGCTTAAGAACAGTTTGAAAGTTGGCCGCCTCGACTCTGAGCTGTTCCACAATCTCAGCTCACTGTTTATCATCGGGCTCAGTGATACGCAGCACTGACCTGTATGTGATATTAGTCACCGATTAATGTGTTTTCAGCCCCCAACCTCCAGAACGCTCCATCCTTAACGGCACGCTCAGAAAGATTTCAGTTTTTACAGCAGAAATTTCTTTTCTCTATATGCATTTTGGATTTCATCTTTCCTAACACGATTTATTCCCAGTTTTAAAACGAGCCTAACAACCAGCAGGATTTATGGCACTCGAGATCTGAAGATTAAACTCAACAAAACGTTGCCAAAATGCTCAAAGAAAATCATGCATTCTTTTTTGTTCTGATTCATTTGTTCTCAATTTAAGCTTAGAAACAACTTTTTGAGGGATTTTGTATCAGCTTCTATTCAAACTTTTTTTTTTTTTGCCCATAAAGAACAACTTAATTAGACACGAACATGACGTAGCTCATATATTTGTCCAGGGTTTCTGCAGACTTCACAAACACAAATGCAGGACTTTGGAAGAAACTTAAGAGTGTTACTTAGGATCTGAATCTCTACAGAAATACACAGACTTTGTCACGCCAACGGGCAATAAATTTGCACTTAGGCATGATAAACAAATGTTAGCTAGCTAGCTAGCAGGCTTATGTTAGCAGTGAGTTACCAGTAGCCTCAACCAAAGACATAAAATAGGTGCAAATTGCTCCCACCTGGTGGACTCCATTGACGTGTTTGCATCTGCCAGTATTTAGGACCATCTGCTCTGTTAATCCAGTAATGAAGTTGGAGGAGATAGTATCGTTTGAGAATTCCCTCCTCAAGTCCTTCAGCAGTGAAGCACCTTTCCTTTCCCTTTTATTACCTTTTGGCTAAATCCAAAAGTGCTGCTAAGTTTAACCCCTATTGAGAAATATTTTACACCATTTTGTTACCAAAACCAGCTTTTCCAATGGTGCTTTTTTTTTGTTTGTTTGTTTTTTTTTCTCCACAATTTATTTGATCAAAGTCAGCTCCCCTCATTTTGTCTGCAGGATCAGCAGCTGTTAGAAATTCTCTTTTGACAAAAGCCTTCAGCTGCCAGAGCTTCAAAAGAAATCCAGGAGCAGAATCTGGAATAACCAGACGCAAAGCTTGTTGACGTGAAAATGTTTCCTGTTAAAATGAGACGAGTTCTATATCTCGCTACAGCAAGAAAACCTTCACGTCGTATCGAAATGCAAAAGCTTTTTTTCCAAACTTGCAGAAAGTTTGTTGTTTAAAACATTTCTAAGGGAGCGTTTAACTGCTGGAGTTCGGAAATAAATTCAGAAACAGAATCTTGTTGAGACTTTGAAAAGTCGTCATGAGATTTGTATCTCATTAAACCAAATACTCCTCTGTTGAATACGAAAGGTCAGAGGAGTAAAGTCGTATAGTTAGATGACCAGACAAGGTGAGAAGAAGGAACGTCAGAGAGAATCCGTTTGACTTTTTACTCAGTTTCAATCTGTCAGAGGAGCCTATTTTAATGTTTTCATTTTAACAAGATGTGCATCTCCTTATAATCTTAGTTTCTTGCTATGACGAATCCAAAACGTGTCTCATTTTAGTGAGACAAGTTTAACTTGATGAAACAAGAGTGTTTCTCTTTAAAACGAGACGAGTTTTACATCTTACAGCAGGAAAAAGATTTAGTGATATAACAAAATGCAAAACGTGTTAAAACGAGAAGTTTTATCTTATAGCAAGAAACGTTCCCGATATAACGAGATGCACAAAGCGCAAAATGAGAACCTCATTAAAATGAGACTCATTTTAAATCCAGGTGTAACAATGAACTTTAATCTTATAAAAAACTAGTTTGATCTAGAACTGTTTTGTTAAAACGAGATTGGTTCTATATTTGATACAGCAAAGAACTTTAGCGTTATAATGAGGTGAACTACTTGATTAATTTTATATCTTGTCTGAATTAGAGATAAAAATAAGCTCCTCAGGCTTGGTCAGGCATTTTCTCACCCCGTTTGGTCATCTAAAATTATGACCTTTCCTCTTCAATAGAAGGATATTTTGGTTTAATGACCTCCTCCCTAACAGGTGTTGTTGTTTTTTGTGCTTCCTATATTCTTGCTTTATTTAATATTTTGTTTTAATCATCTTCTCTTCTCTTTGAGGTCATCGGTTGCCATAGAAGCTGATCAGTGCTGACATGGACCTGGTGTTTTCATCTACCTCACTGGGAAGGTCCATTGTTTGGGAAGGAGGGAGATGTTTTTTTGGATTTTGTTTGGGCCCAGCTTGTTTTTGTTTTTGTTGTGAAATTCTTAGTTGTAATTCTGTAAATATTTGTCTAGTTATATTGTTTAGCACGAATGTTGTTTTTTTTCTTTCTTCTACCTGGAAATGTAATTGTTGTCTCCGCCCCTTATTTAGTCCTGGCCATGTTTTAAAAGCCAGATGGTTTGGATCACATGGATGCTCCCTCCTGTTGTATGGAATGCCTGTCAGGCTGTGAATTGTAGTGCAACGTCTGAAGAACTGCATAAAGGAAAAATTTAGAGCTCTACAATTGCTGGCCTCTGTTTGATTCTTCATCACAAACCAACAATGACGTACAAATCTCATTCCGACTTTTTAAAAGTCTTGTTTTAACGGGAACGTTTTCTCGTCTTTAGATTCTGCGCCTGAATTTATTTCCAAGCTCCGGCAGTTAAACGCTCCCGTAGAAATGACCTTCTGGTTCTTCATGAGAAAACGCTACGCTGACACACTGTCCACATTGTGTTGCTCTGTAAGTAGAGTGCAACACTAACGTTACATTGGACTCGATCTCTATTACAGGTTATATTGGGGGACAAAATCCATTCTGGGTTTGGTCATTTGGAGGAGCTTTATCGTCTCTGGTTTTCCTTTGATATTGTGGTTCTGCGCAACGGAAAATAGGAAGAGCACATTGTAACAGATAGGCAATGTTCCAGTATTTCCTCGCACCATTTGTGATGGACATTTTTCTATCCGGTGACCAGTTTACACAAATAAAGGAACACACGGGAAAAAAAAAAAGAGCTAAAGATGTGTGGCTCAGATAGCAGACCTCAGTAATAACAGAGGTCTGGTAGCGTGATGTATGAGCCAATTTAAATAGCATAAACCCTCACTTCATCTGGAAACCCGATACAGGCAAACACCAGCCCCGAACCCACTCAAATATACTACATACCTGCATTTGATATTCAGCCGGACGTGTTCAGAAAAGCGCCGGGTAAAGCACATGTGGCATTAACAAACAAACATTCCCAGTTTGCTCGTAGACGTGCCCGACTCCCTGGAGCTGCTGGAGCCAGAGCTACAACAACTGGGCTACCTCAGTCTATTTGGCCAGTCCGCCTCAATCTGCATCAGCGGAGCAGCAGGAGCCACAGGATATTGAAAAGTGAGAAACAGAAAAGCAGGAATTTTCACTCCCTCTGAATGTCCTGTAAACACGTCGATTCCCATTTAGCTCTATTTTTGGGGGAACGTCACTTCGTTCAAAACGGGACTTCGTTCCAATTTTACTTTTAGGGCTAGCATCTTTTGGGAAAAAAAGAAAAAAAAAGAAGTAGTAAGTTGTGTTTAGGAGTTATGGAGTGCCATTTGTGAACTTATACAGTAAAAAATTAAAAGCCATATTTTATTTTATTTAGTTTGCCGTAGAGGCATAAAAATGTTTGTTAATTTTCCAGTCATATTTTTACCATGTTTTTCAGACATTTAGAAATGTTTCCGTTCCAAATTAAATATTTTGTTTAGAAACAAAATATTTAGCTTTCAAATTTCATTTTTAGTTATGAATGGGACTTGAATAAATTCTGCTGGGTAATAAATTATCCCAGTAATTATTCTGATATAATTATTGTTGTTTTAAAATGGAAATAAAAGCATACATGCAACCAAAACAATAAATAAAATGGATTTGGAAGACTGTAAACAAAGTTGTGTGTTTTGGGTAAATGTCTGATGGGTCTTTATGTTCTTCTGTTAATCCTTGAACTCTCCCATCACGCCCATTTTTTCCCCCCAGTCTGTTTCTTATTGTTGAATCACAGATTCTGACCTTAACTGAGGGGAGCAACACCTGCAGTGTTTTAGATGTTTTATTTCTGGGTTGCTTGGTGACCTCCAGGTTGAATCATTGATGAGCTCTTGAAGTAATTTTGGCCGACCTGGCTCTCCAGCTGTGTGGTTTTCTCCAGGTGTCTCGTTTTGTTCGGCTCTGATGTCTTACTAATCCTTTCCAAGCTCAGAGACGTCAGTTACTTTGTTTTCCTGTGTTTTCTGACTCTTTTAGCTTTGAGCTCTTCTCACCTAAGTTAAACAACCGTAAGTTTGTATCTGAGGCCGTGATAAAAATCAGATAAGCATTGAAAACTGTAGTTTAATCTCATCTAATTCATGAATTAACAATGCAGTTACTTTTTCCCCATGGAGTCATAGGACAAATTTATCCTATTAAACTTTGGCAAAATAGAATAAATTTGTAAATTCTTACTGTGATATAATTTCCTGAAACACATCTCTATGTCGCCGTATGAATTTTGTATGACTAGAACTTTTCATTTTTTCCTGTTATCGTGGCCGTTGTCCGGCACAGCAGTGAACATTCTTCAAATGTGAAAACCTCGTTGGTGAATATGAGTCACTCTCCTCTGGAGGAGGGATCAGAATTTTATCTTCTACTGACTTGTTCTGACATAAAACTGCTGGCGACTCCACTTCACATACTGACAGTCCGTCTGCTGTCAGTTTAAACCATGTTGGTCGATGTTGACGGAAATACCGAAGCAGTAATTCTGCCAAACCAGGCAGAAGAGAATGTGAGCGCCACCTGTCACACAAAGACGGACCTGCAATAAAAAAGCAGCTCGGACTTTGAGACAAAACAAAATATACACTAAATAGAAAACAAAGAGCTCCAGCTCTATCTGTCAAATAATCACACACCAACCTGAGCAGAACGACACAATCACCGACACTTACACAATCATATGAACACACTCTTACAACACACACATTCACACACTGAAAACCCAGACAATAGTCCATGGTAACGGCGTAATGAAGAACTGGTGAATGTCATCAGGAGGTCTCAGCAAGAACGTAAACAAATACGTTTTAGTAATCAGTATTGTCATCTAAACCACAGCGGCTCACCAGATGAAGTACGTCAAAAAGTAATATACATATAGAAATATATATATTTTAATCTTATGTGTTATGAAACAATCAAGCTGCTACCAATAGCATGTTATTTCCTTTCTATCAGAGACAAATTGTGTTGAGTTGTGTTCCAAGCAGAACACAGTGTCACCCAGACAGATCACAATGCAGTTTATTTTGGATTATTAAAAAGGATGTCACTGTAACTTTAATCTTCAATCTATCAGTGTTTGTCTATAACCGGTAAATCTTGTTTCATTCTTTTCCTCTGACTAAAACTCTAAGAATAAACCACGTGACTTCTGGTAAGACTGACCAAAGTGAAAGTCTTTAACATATTATTATTATTATGTGGCCCAAAGAAATAAATATGAAATTAAAAAAAGAAAGACATCCTAGTTTTTATTATTATTATTTTTTAATCTTAATAATTTATTCTTATTTTCTTCCTGGCCACTAGTTAACATTATTCTGTCCATTAACACTAGGTCTTCCAAATCACAGGTCACAGGATCATTTTCATTTTCCTTGATTTTAGCCTATATATCCATCTGGATTCAGGCCAAACAAAGCTGTCTATCATAAAACTGGTTTCAGACAAAGCATATATATATATATCTATATGCTGATCATACTCTGCATTTATTTGTTTGTGGATGAAAAATACAGGGAAAGCTGGTAAGTAGGACAATAAGTTTATGTATTTAAACCATGTTTATGCATGAAAGTACATATTTTAATCTTATGTGTTATGAAACAATCAATAGCATGTTATTTCCTCTGTAGGTTGTGGGGACCACTGCTCCTTGTGGAAGTCCTGGGGAAATGCTGTTTCACGGGTTTGGGGTAGATTTAGGAGTAAGGTGTGAATTGTGTGATGGTTAGGGTTGGGCTAGGAAGAAGGTTTGGCTGTAGAAATGAATGGAAGTCAGTGGAAAGTCCCCACAGATAGAGAAACACGTGTGTGTGTATGTGTGTGTGTAGAAGAGTGGGGGTTTAAAGGGAAAGGTTTACTCTACTTTTGGTACCCTGGCAGGTGGCATTTATTTTATTTGCTATATACACACTACATAAAACTAGGTTTGGTATTTTAAGGTTACATCTCAACATTTTTTCTTATAGATAAAGATAATAGATCATCATTGTTACATCTATTCTGAACAGGAAAGTCCCAGCTGTTACTTCCTCTTTTAAGGAAAGATGTAATAGACAAATTATATAATAATATATAACCCTATCACCTATAGCGCCTCTACACACTGACAACCACCTCCACTGGAAGCCTTTCAGAACATATAAAAACAAAAAAAACAGTTTGTTAACTTTGTTTCTCCCATTCAGGTTATTTGACTTCAAAAGCAAAACAAAATTTGCTTACCTGAAGCTACTGTCTAAGACTGTTGCAGTCCCATACTTACTACCAATGAGAGTGAATGAATAAATATTATATTTAGTGGTTTGCTCATCGATCGGCCATCAATCATAATCAGTCAATTTCTGTGAAAAAGTATATGATCGGTGATCACTGATCACTGTCTCTTGTTGCCGATCACAAAAACCAATCACCTACATCTCATACTTTGCAGCCTGGAGAAGCCAATGTGCATCATATCCCCCCTTTTTCTTAACATTACCCAAACACGCTGCAGCAAATAAGCAATGTCGTGTGGAACTGTAACACTTTCAGAGTGAATGGGGAAGTTTGTGTCTTGTGATGGAAAAATACCTTTGGGATGAAGCTCGTCAAAATGTATCAACACAATGAATTGAATATGACATTTAAAAAAACAAGCACTTGACGGAGTATGGTGAGTTATTGAGGCTAAACGGAGGTAAATAAGACATCCGGAGCGGCCAGAAAGCAGGTAAAGCAGTGCAAAACTATCAACCCTCACCCGGAAGAGCATGCAAGTCAGCAAACAACCCAAAAATCATTTCATTCATTGAGCTAGCAGTGTAAGATGCTGGGTTCCACTTGCTGTTTTACTGCCACTACACGCCACTGAGATGTAATATTTCACATACGTAGCACCGTTTCCATCTCTTTAAAGGTGCAGCATGTAACTTAAAAAAAAGTTTTAACAAATTAAATCTTTCACTCTCCTAACATGAGACTGAATGTCAAGATTTCAGGAGGTCTTGACCCAGCCATCATGCCACTGCTCATCAATGACACAGCAGTGGAGATCGTCAGCAGCTCTAAGTTCCTGGGGGTGCACATTACAGACAACGCTGGCTGGACACCTCATATCACTTCCCTGACGAAGAAGGCGCAGCAGCATCTGCAGTTTCTGCGTGGCTTCCATCTCCCCTTCCATTTTCTCCATCTTCTACAGAGGAACCATTGAGAGCCTGCTGACCAGCAGTATCTCCAGCTGGCCTGGCAACTGCAAGGCTTCTAGATTGGTATATTTATTCTATATTTTTTCTTGTCTGCACCAAAAACACTTCTATTTATCTATATGTATCTGCTGAGGCTGCGACAAGAACAAACTAAACTTCAGGATTTTGTGTCAGCTCCTGTTTTTTCCAGGCCTTACTAAAATTAATTTTGTAACCTGTGATTCGATTGGTCTGGTACTTAGATTGATGGAAAGAATAATGTTAACTAGTAACTAGAAAGGAAACAAGAATTAATTCTTAAGAAAAAAAAACTGGAACGTCAGGTTTTTTTTATTACATATTTATTTCTTTGGGACACATAATACATTAAACACTTTCACTTTCATCACTCTTACAAGAAGTCACGTGTTTTCACCTAAGAGTGTTAGAAGAAAAGAATGAAACATGATTGTCTGAGTGACATTCTGTTCTGCTTGGAACACAAAGGAACTATTGGTGCATAAATTGTGCCACGTGATTGTCTCACAACACATAAGATTTAAATATGTGGTTTCATACAAAAACCACATTGTGAATTACTGTAATGTTTTCAGATAAATAAATTCATATTAATGCATGCAAGTAAGAGACTCTTCAGAAAACAGCAATATTATTAAGAACAACAGAATTTGTGAAGATGACTAATTAAATTGCTTGGGATTTTTCTAATCTGATCTGCAAACATGAAAAAGACTTTTTAAGGTCTTACAAAAGAATAAAGTTAGTTACATTTAGCATGTTGTGATTGTAATATGAAAAATAAAGAGCTGGTCTATCAGCAGATAATTTTGTCCCCAAACTGATTGTCTGATAATGACCTTTGATCTCTTGACTGTTTTATAAAATATCTCTACAGAGGGAGAAATCACACAACAGTACTTGCAAAATACTAATTTTGCAAGTACTGTTGATTAGAAGACAATGTCTTATCATTAGACTGGGGTGAGATTTCAGAATACAACAAAACAAGATTCTCCAGAACTCCAACGATTCTCTCAGTATCTCATAGGTGGATGATGCACTCCATGATCCTTCCACTGTTAGACCTTCAAAAGAAAAGCTCTGCTCACCCTGCACAATTATTCTCAGATTACGAATATAAAACTAAAAGATAATCCAATGAAAACAGAACAAACTTATTTACATTGTTAAAAGAGAAGCGAAGAATAAAAAGTGAAGGAATAACAGTGACCTCTTATGATTTATTCCTTCACTACACTAATATAGTAAGCGGCATAAACAACAGTGCAATTATCACATCAGTAACATCTGTAAGTTTGCTTCATATAAAGCTGCAAAAGTATTTAATGTCAGAACAGCTGGAAGTACAGACACTACACCAATCTTAGAAAAGTTAAACCTGCAACTGCAATAACTCCAATAATGCCAAGAAATGTTTCTGAACTTGGCCAAAAGCCATGTCCATTATTGTGACGTTCTCCATTGTCATTGTGTCTGTTGCGATTTCGTCTTCTTTTTGGGTTGTTGTCCATTTCCACAGTTAGCCGTGTGGATTCATATTGATATCGAAACATCCTTAGGAATCAGAAAATGTTGCTTCAGTTGTCACATTTAGCAGAATAGAGAGTTTTTTGTACAAGTTTGAATTTTAAAAGTGACTCCATCATGCCTTGTAATATATTCTATATACTAAAATTTTAAGAAGAAAAAAAACAATGTACCTCCACTAAATTTCCTCAGCAAGTTCTTTCTTAATGAAGAGTTCAAAGAGTATGAAGGTTTGACAGTTCAGCTGTGAAAGACAGAAATGATTAGAGTGGAAAGATTAGATAATTTCCTAATTTAATATAAATTTGAATAAATACTCTTAAATGATTCTGACATGCAATAAATATTACTCCTCAAACATAATATGTTTGAAAGTGGTTTAAATAATGCTCAGCAAGGCTAGTTAAGTTTATTTGCGTAACACATTTTAGCAACAATGTGGTTTACATAATGAACCCATGAAACATCAGACAGAAAAATATTATGTAGCAGAGACATAACAAGGTAAAGAAACTTGAAAAAGATTTCAGGCTGAAACTTCATTTTCTGGCTGTAAAAACTGAACCTGTGTGTTGACTTTAGTTTGACTATTTGACCATTTAAAAAGGCATAATAACTAAGTTGTCATTATCTGTACAATAATATAAAAAACACTTCAATACGAACTATATCCAAAAATAAATATAAAAGCAGTGTAGACTTACATGTGAGAAAGAACTTTTATACTGTAAACACAGGTATCTCTGTCACCAAAGTTTTTGTGTATCACATTACACACCAAGTTGGTTTTATACTGTCAGGCACAACCAGTAAGATCAGCTCTTGGTGAATATGCAGATCCAAACCCAATGAAAACATTTCCATCTCATTTGTTTATCTAATTAGCAAATGTCATGCGCTTACTGTTATTAATTTAACAGTTCCTGCTAGTGTTACTATAAACAAACTCTAAAACTGACGTTCTGAGGAGTGTTATCATTTCAGTTTAGAGCTACAAGACATGACTTTTTTTAATTTTCTGAAAAAGTTTTAAGACCACAAATATTTGTGTGTTTTATAGTGGAATAAAACACACAATTTTATATATCAAGGTAGAAGACATTAAAAAACAATATTGCATAAAAAGCTTAACCATATAAAATTTTATTTTTACATTTTAGAGAATTCCAGTTATTTATCTAATTTAAAACAACAACAAAAACAACAACAAGGTTTTACATTTTTTTAATAAAATAAAATGGTTAGCTTCCTAGAACTTGGCCTCCACATACATGTACTTCACATTTTGGGTTGCCTGGTCCACAATACTAAATTTTGCTCTACATGGGATCTGGTCTTCACATGTGAGGTCATCATAATGTCACTTAGTGGTGGTAATAGAGCATAAACTACAAACACACTACATGTTAGAGCCAATAGAGCAGACGACACACCCTAAAGTTCACTAAGCAGCTTCTGATCCAAACTTTTCACTGGTAACAATTTTTTAATCAAATTTCATGGCTGATCTTACTTCAGATATTTATAAAAGTGTTCAGTATTGTTGTAAATGATAACAAAAGTGAGCAACTATAGAGATTTACCATGCTGCTAAATGGGATCTACACATGGGGCGTGCTGTGGTGCATAGGGGATAGAGTGACCCACATTTGGAGGCCTTGCGGACGTCGTGGGTTCGATTCACGAACTCAGCGACGTTTGCCGTAAGTCTTCCCCCCTCCACTTTACTCCAGTCTACAAACAGAGCTCTGACCATGTTTATACTGCTGTTTAGTTAAATTATTAAAATACATCCAGGGTCATCTGTTCCTGTTGGGTTATTGTAAATTTATTTTATTGGATACAAACACACTAGGGTATCATTTTGAATTAGTAGTGAACATTAATTTTAGTTGATATGTTATGGTTGGAAGATTGTGTTTCTGTAGCTTACACTGTCTTTTTGTGTATGTGTGTGTGTGTGTGGGGTGCGTGCGTGTGTTTGTACAGCTCTTACAGTGAAACTCAGGGTTTACTTCCTATAAACCTCACTGTTCATCAGTAAAGCCAAAATCCTTCATTTGAGGGGATCTGCTACACTAATAATTACCAAAAAAACATCTGTAAGTGGTAAAAACCAGGTTAAAGTATTGTACTTTACTCAAGTCTTTTCAAAAACAGGGCAAATACACTAAGAGGAGTAACCAAATTACAAGGAGTAAACAAATTATGTCCTGCATTGAGGACATAATTTGTTTACTGATTTGGTTCTCTTTCCTTTCTGTTTCTGTTTTTTACATTTGTCACAAGGATTATGCTCATTTGTTTTTGTGCTCAATAAAAATGAAAAGTTTGATTAAAATATTACCCCAAAATAAGAATCCTTGCTTTTATAACAGAACAAATACATGCAATAAGGCAAGTATCTCATCACTTTTCATAAAATATGTGAAACATTAATGTTTGCCAAGTTAAGCTTAAACATGAAGCTACAGATTACAAATAATTAAAAGCTGTTTGGGATCAAAAAGAGTTTGCCCTATGAAAAATCCTGAACTTCTCATCATTACTTTGCAATAAGTAGAATAGTGAAGTGGTTCACTCTGAAATGTTCAATGATTTTTGAATCATAGTTTCAGCTTAGCTAATTTTATTTCTTAATGGTGAAGAACTAGAGGTCTTTATATGGTAAAGTTAACAAACTGGTTTTCTATTTCTGAATTCACTTTCACCTCTTTTCCAGTGGGAGTGGCTGCCAGTCTGTTTGAGGTGGACAATTCTTTCTGTTTTGTGTACAGTACAGTAAGCTGGTGAATACGACACAAGGTAATTCTGCTCTCCACATGCCTTTCTTTTTTATTCAAAAAGTGTACAGAAATTATGTTCAAATATTTTCATAAAATGTAAAACATCTCTTCAGTCGGTACAGGTTGTCGTTTCTCTTCCTTGGTACGGAGATCCGACAACTGAGACTCCAACTAATTTGGCTCTGATGTGGTAAGAAACATTTTAAATACATTTCTAACAAATATTCCTGTTTTTCTGAGAGGAATTATTGATACATGGATATACATGGCTGATTATTCAGTAGGGAATATTTGTACCTTATTGCTGCTGTCGTAAATCGTTTAGACAATAAAAAACAGTGAGATCAACAGTCATCTTTCCATTAATCTCAATACAAAGCCTGTCAAATCAAAGGTCACAAGGCAAGTTTCCATGTTTAAGAGGTAAACAGAGTGAAGCAATCCAAAACATTGTGAAGAAGCAATCATGTACTAAAGATCTTCACAATCCAGTAAGTCACTTTTTAGCAGTAACTTATTTTAAAAACAACAGCAGTACTTATTTTAATGTACCTGTTTATAAAAACAACAGGTTGAGGAATAATATTTAAGTGACAAAATGTTTTCTTTATTATTTTTTTTAAATGCGAGTGCTCTCACACACACAATTAGAGTGTAGCTTGTCTAGCAAAGAGGAGTGACAATCTGCTGTTTGGGGCCCATTTTCTGAGGAAGCATGTTGTTCCTAAAAATGTTATCAATTGTTTGTTTTCAATAAATTGGACTGATGATTTTAACTCTGTTTTCATGGTCATTGTTTTAAGGGCATGGATGGAACTGTTTTTACAATTCCATCCCATTACTAGACTTATGTGTGGATTTCAAAAGATTAGTGAATTCTGAAGCAAAAATTGTTAAAGTGGATAAAACTTTTCTATAACTATTCTAAATGTATTTCCAAAAAGTCTAAGGAAGCAGCTTAATGGAATCCTATTTCTGCCTTTCACAGTGAAACAGCCAGCACCTTTTAAGATTAAATGTTTGTTTGATGAGCCTCACTGCAGAAAACTATTTACAAAGAAACTCCAATTGAGGTGGGTCACTTTATTTTGTCATAGAACATTCATGCACAGAAAATAATATAAGTAATGATTAATTCATATCCATTTACAGACGTGGACAAAGAAACCTCTGAATTACAAACTTCCTGTTGAGTGCGGCATGAACTTTTATTTCCTGTACAATTCAAAGGCCTGAAGATCTTGAACAGAGGATTTATATTTTTTGGATTGAGGCTGAAAATAAGCAAAGAGGGAGATAAAAGAAATCATAAACACAAAAGCATATTTACAAAATCTCAAGTTCAGAAAAGACAATAATGAATAGAGATGATGTGTTTGCTAAACTTTCTGAAAAGAACAGACTATTCATCACACAACAAGAGACAAATGAGCCAATAATGGAAACTATTCTAAATGGGTTAAGCAGGATGTGGGACAAAGTTAAGAGAAAGCTCAATGAAAATGATGAAGAAAGAAATAAATGGGGAGCAGTTGGAGGAGCTGGCATGTTATTAGGATTAGGAACAGTGGTAGGATTAGCATTTGGGGGAGGAGGAATGCTGCTGAGAGTAGGTTTAGGAGCTGCATCTGCCGTTGTCTCACAAGGTTTATTTGGAGTTGGACTTATGGGTGATTCCGAAGCAAATAATAAGAGAGATGACTTGCTTAGAAACGAGCAAGAAAATATTAAGATTGTAGAAACGTTGATTAATGAATTCAAGTTGACCATTGAACCACAAAAGGAAGCTCTGGAGGAAATTAAGGAACTGACACAAATGGCAAATGAACATTCACCTTTAATGCAGATAAAGATTGAACCACTGGTAGAAGTAGTTCTTTCACAAATCAACTATTTAACTGACCGTCTACAAGAAATGAATCAAGTGCCACAGAATGAGAAACCCGAAGTCATTTCTCAGGCCATTGACTTCTGTGAGAAAATTGATTTTCAGCTAAAACAAATAAAAACAAATCTCAAAAACAAGTGATTAGACTTGGGACTCTACCGTGCATTATCTGCCATGCTAAAAATGAAAAGGAAAAGAAATAAGAAAAAAGAATGATTATCTTTCATTAAAAGTGGAGCTAAACAATAAAATTAAATTAAATGACTGCTAATAAAATAAATGATCAAACTATTAATCACAAATCACTGAGTACATTGTTTAGAACAGCTGTCAGTTTCTGGAAGATCATAATGAAAAAAGATGTCTTCAGTGTTGAATAGGTCATAATGTCTGTTCAACACAGTGCTTTATTAAACCTGTACAGTTTAAGTTTTGAATAGTTCCATATAGCAGTGAAACCTGTCAAAAAGGGTCACAGGTCACCGGCCTGATGTGGACAGTGTGGGATGCAAATATAAATCTTAATGTTACTTGCTATACCATGTATTTTATTTGTTACATGTATTGGAATGATATGTAATATGTTTGTTAAACTTTATATTTTTGTATACTGTATGGCTAATGTCTTTGGCACAAGTTACAGTTTGCTTTTGTTGCTATGCTACCTTTTTGTTTAGTACTCATGGGAATAACAACAGCATTAGTTGTATAATTAGGAAAAATATATGCAACGAAATATAAATAACATGACCTAACGTATTTCTTTCCACTAAAAGTCAACAATTCTTTTTACTGTGGCTCCAATAAAATTGTGCTTAATAATGATGTTGTATGATAATGTTGACACAGCCAAATGCCGGCTATGTCAAAAACACTCTTGTAATCATGTTTGATGTTTTATTGCATTTCTGTTAATATCACTCTAAGCCGCCTGATACAGGTTGGTTACTGATTCACTCAATTTGTCAATGTTACCCTTTATCTTCTAAGTGTAATAAAATAAATACATATACAATAAACATTTATTGTTGCTTTGATTTCAATACAGACACTTAACCAACACTAATTAATAAAGTAATGCTAAATTTGGGGGTGAGGTTCAAGTGCTAGATCTAATTTTTGTCTCTTTGAGAGCCTCTCTTTAGTTAAGTCCCACTGGGAAGAGATCCTGGGACATAACCCCTGAGTTTGGAGGGACCTGGCCTTGGGATCCCCTAAAAAGAGCTTTAGGGTTTAGCTTAGGAGAGGGATGTCTGGGTTTCTCTCCTGAATCAGTTGTCACACCAATCTGATCTTAGATAAGTGGAAGACAATTGTGGATGGACGGAAAGACAGAGAGTTTAAAGAAGGACATCCAGAAATAACAGAGACTTCATAACTTTGTCTGATTACACAAAGTAATGAGATATTTTAGGGTCAAAATGAGGGCAATGATTGTCCTGCTTGCTGGGTAAGTCAGTGACTATGGACAGTTTCATAAAAGGTGAAACTTAGTACTGGCTAGATGTAGATGTCTTTGAAAATACAGTGATTTTGGACAGTCCATTTATTAGCTCCAACTAATAAATGGACTAACTCATGGATTACTGATTAATGCATAAGTAATCAGCTCCTTTCTGTTAACGTGACGTAAATCTCTATTTATTTTAAACTTCAATACCTAATTCTTGTTTTAAAAATAATATTGCCTTTGTAGATTAACTCCAGCCTGGATTAAAAATGAAAGAGTAAAGGTGTAAACATGTCATCCATGATGGATGGATGTAGAGACTGTCCACCTTCACAACCCAGCTGTTCTGGTTCAACTAGTTTCCAGTAACTTAGCAACAACAAGTGATGTTAATCCAGTCCAATAGAGTATAAATAGCCTGGAATGTATTATTATACATGTTGTTACTTTTGGTTTTGATATTGTGAACTTCACCACTAACACAGTTTCAGTTTCACTGAAACTACTGTATCCATCAATTCTTTTCACTTTTTATTAAGTAAAGTAATTTTCGTGCCTTAAAATCAAGTTTTGTAACCTCATACAGCTAGAGTCAGTGCAGAGCTTCAATTATTACAGATAGTAGTTAATGATCAGGTCTGATATCTGGGTGTAATGATGGACTCAGACCTGAACATTCAGAGCCACATAAACACAGTTACAAAGTCGGCCTTCTGTCACATGAAGAGCATTTCCAGGATTAAAGGACTGAAGTTCCAGCAAGTTCTAGAGAATCTCATCCATGTGTTTGATGAGTAGTTACCTATTGATGAGTAGTGACCTATTGAGACAAACACGTTCTTGTTCTTTAGGTAAGATTTGAGTACTAGACCGAAGAGTCCAACCCAGTTCTTTAGTCACATCAACAATATGTCATGGTCATCAGTGTCAGATGCTGCGCTGAGCTCCAATAGAACCAACAGAACCAGCACTGTGGTTCTTCCACAGTCTGTCTTTATGTGCAGTATTGTTGCTTTATGCTTCTTAGCGTCAGGTAAAAGTCTGGAAACCCCAGAACATTATGTGGTATATCATTAAAATGACTAAATCCTTGGCACGCCTTGATACAAATAACCTGCCCATAACTACATGGGACTCAGTATAGTTGGAAACATGGTTAGAACATTAAGAGTGTATATTTATTAAATTAGTTCCATTATAATCAGATCAATGGAAGATGGAAAGTACAAGCTCAATAGAACATTTTAGACACAAAGACAATCAGATCACTCCTCCACGTTGTGGTTGGAGGCAGCAGGTAAACTAGGAGAAAAGAAATCACTCTGCATTGTGACGGACTTCAGAGTCATGTGTTTCCACTTTGGACATGCCTGAAAACCTCTTCATTATTCACCGGGGCAGAGTTGCAGGAGCTTCCAGCGTTTGCAGCGAATGCCTTCCATGTGTGTCTAATTACATCTGGGGAGGTGTTTAACACGAGGTGAAGCCATTAACACATGGGCACCGCCGTCAGATGTGGAGCCAGGCGGCCATGGGGGAAAGTGGAGAGAAGAGCACACAGACGGTAACGTGATCTACTCCTACGACTGACTTGTACTTATCAGCACATTTCTTTTATTACAAGATGAAGTTTAGACGTTTATATGTGTCAGAGTAAAGAGAAACTTTCTGTGACGCATTCAGGGGCTCAGAATCCAATTTGAAAATCCTTGAAAATATTTATTCTCTACTGCTAAAGTATTCATATTAATGAGATAATATAACAAGCTGCAAACTGGATAAATTATTCAAAGAAAAATGTTGGTTTGTGTTAATACCTAAGTAAATGGCTCCACCTGGTGGCACAGAGGTAGAACTGCAGTTATCTAGTGGAGGCAAAAGAAGAATATCTACAAATAAGGCAAGAACATTAATGTCAAATTTTATGGCTAAAGAAATGTAAAGAGATACTTAACCAAAATATTTTTCAGGTTATGTAGAGAATATAATACATGTGAGGATGAATTTGATTAGAATGAATCCAGTTTCAAGGTGATTTTCATTCAGATGTTGAACACACAGAGAGACCTAGAAAAGTTCATGCAGCTCCACCATCTCTCTGATTCATAACTCAGCTAAACTCTCTGACATAAATTTATGTCTGAAGTTGGACTGAAGGCCATATCTACTCTGTTTTGTTCATGTTTACATGGAATAAAACTCTTTTTGAGTTGCTTTTGAAACTTAATCATGAAACATTAATCAATAATCTGATGTGCAAAATGTAATGTTGACGACTGTGTGTGCTATGACTGTTTGTTTGTGTGTTTTTATGATGTAAGGCATTTTCAAATGCCTTGTTTTGTCTCCCATAGGTTTGCTCTTCATTTTCTTTTAAGATTTCATTTTAAATTCTGACATTAGTCAAAAGTGTTTATGTTTATCAATTTACAAAGCAGTCACAATGTTTGTTTACTTGCATAAATTATATTTAAAGATCGTGATAAGCCCAAAGAAAAGTCTTGAATATTTCCTCTACATTTAATGGGAGCTATCCATTTAGCTCATACACCGGAAGAAAAGTAAACAAGTGATCCAACTTTTTTTTTTTTAAAGTGAATTTGTTACAAATAATCAAATTAAGTTTATTAAATGGTCATGTTAGGGTTAAGTTGGACAAACGTAATTTGATTACATGTAACAAATTAACTTGATTTGTTTCTCTTTTTTTCAGTGTAAAACAGTGAAATCCCTTCTATTACTCCTTCCTTTTTTATAGTGGGGAAAATAAGTATCTGATGCACCACGAATGTTTCAAGTTTTCCCTCTTAGAAAGAACGGAGGAGTGTGTCATTTTTATCCGAGGTACTTTTTATTCCTTGACAAACCAACTATTTGTCTCCGTATAATAATACCCACATGCAGTTATGTGTGTGTGATAATACGACATCACCAGGCGCTCAGCAGACAACAGGAGTTTTGTCCTAAATGCAGCAGCTGTTCAGTATCAAAAAGACCTGAGGCTGCGTTCAAGTTCCTCGGTTTAAAAAGAAAAACTTTTCAAATACAAAATTTATTAAGCAATTATTAAAATAACTTAGAAATCTCTTCATTTGATTGCACATGTTCACAACAATAATCCTTATTGCTCTTCTGAGTTGTTTCATATTCCACATAAAAAGTGTTTTATCAACTTATTCCTGTTTTGCCATTTTACAAACAAAGTTCTACAAACTTTGGATGGAAAGTAAAGCAGCCTGGTTCAGCATCCACGAATGTCACATGTTCCGAATAGGATTTATGTCTGGACTTTGACTAGGCCATTTTATCATAATAGTATGATCAGAACCCTTCCATTGTGGCTGATCATGTATTTTTAAGGAACCAGCTCAAAATCCCTATAACATGATACTCCCAACACCATGTCTCACGGTGCGTTCAGGGTGATTACACTTCCACCAAACATGCTGTTTTGGATGCAATCTTAAAACCATTCTGTCCAGAAACTCTTAATAAGATGCATCAACACTTGTTGTTTTCACTCACAGAAATCCTACAAAAGTTCCATCATTTGTCTCTTTGTATGCAGTTACAACCTCTAATTTCCACAACAAAAAGAGTCTTATGCTGCATAAAAACGGCTTTTGTTCCAGACAAATCCAATCATCACCTGGCCTCCTGCGGGCCGCCGCCTTGTTTGCAGAGTTTATGACCATAATCTATCCTGCAGCTCAGCTATCTGACATGCGCTTGCTACTGAGGCGATAAAGGAAAGGGACCTCAAACATGAGTAAAGGCCCCTAAATGAGGGGATCATCGTGGATCTGATGATTGATCAGCCTGATGATCTTGGGAATTTGATCCCTTTTGTTTGTGTTGATTGAACCGAGATGATCTGGGAATCGACTTAATAGGGGCAGGGAACAAACACGTCATTCTGATGAGTCCCTGTTCAAATAGTAACGGGGGGGGATGTGGGAGGAGGGGCGACCATGTTGACCATGGCTTGGGTTTTGTGGAAAAGTGAGCATTAACAGGTGGCTTTTGAAAATGCGCCTCATGTGCGTCACTGCTCCGCCGTTCGTTTGCTCTCTTGCGACTGGCCTGATGCTGATAACAGGAAACCGGCCAGGAGAAACGCATGAAGAGGAGGAACGGCAACAAAACATCACAACGCGACAAGTTTATGCATCACGTTAAAGTAGTAACGCCTATAATCTGTATAATTTGTTCCAACGTGGACTGAAAGTCTGCAGAACATGGACAGCCTTTAAATCTGATAAGAGTTCGACACTGTCTGCAAAATATATAGCATTTCAGGGGAAAAACTGAATAATTACCAAATAAGACAGATATATAAACAACATTTTTAAAGTGTAGGTCATAAAGAAAATTTGTTAATTCCTAACAATTTTATGGAAAATTTCTTATTATTCTCGAGCTGTTGTTCTATACTACCTTAAACTTTGGCAAAGTTTTAATCTAGGCATCTAGCTGTTTATTTTTAATTGATAAAACATCTTTCATATCAACAGTTCTTCAGCAACATGAAATAAAACATTTTCAGGAAATTTTCGGAGTCGTACTCGATTCAATAAAGATTTTTCTTAAAGATTTCTCTTTATTGAATCGAAACAAAAGTGGAAACTAATTTGTAATTAAATCATAAAATTTTTCCAAAATGGTAATAAACTTATAAAATCTATTCTACCAGAGATGCATAAAAAAATGTTTTCCTAACAACAGCAGCTAAAATGTGACATTCATTAGCAAGAAAAAACTTCGGTGTTATGAAGCTCAGCTTGTTAGCTAAATTAGCCCTTAGCATTATCTCTGTTGCTAGTTAGCGAAAGCTAGACACAGACATTCATTCTTCTTCACAGAATCTTCCTCAGCCACATGTTGAGATATTGATTCATAAAAACATTCATAACATATACAAACTGCTAACAGCTAACTGACCAGCTTTAATTAAATCCTAATCTAAATGGTGATGTAGGATTTGCTAGCTAACATCGCTAGAATTCTAACTTTAACGCTGCATTTTAAAACCAAACTGCTTAAGTTTAATATTCAATGTCCTCCAAAATCATTTTAACAGAATACAAATTCAAATGAAAAAAACCCTCCAAACTACATACAAATAAGAGAAAAACGTAATTGTTCAGCAATATGTTTAAAGCTAAACATAATGCACCTGATTTAAACAATTTTGATTATCTGGAGTTATATTGACCTAACTCATCCCACAAACAGCATACATACTAAAGAAATATATTTATGACTGAACATTATTGTACAAACAAATAGGCTTGATTATAGTTTATCATTGCATATTTAATACCCTATAAAATGTCCTTTTGCAGTGGGAAAATCAAGAGAATAAGCCTTCACACTATAAATGAAGGAAAATAATTCAGATCAATTACACTGTATTATTTCAAAATTAATTTTTGGCAGACAAATTAGAATTAAGTCTAAATAATTCCAGTGGCTTATATTTAATTCCCTCCAAAATTGAGTTTCATAGTGTAGGAACTGGTTGAAAAGGTCAAACTACGAGATTAACGGGAAATTGGTCATTTGTCTATTTATTAATTTTTATCTTAGTCGACTCTCGGCTCGTTTTCACCTTCTCTTTGTCTTTCCTCTTTTGTCATCAATCAGGACCCAATCCCCCCCTACCGTGAGCTGAATACAGGGACAGCCTGTGCCCCCCAACCCCACCCTCTCCTCTCACCTCATCACCCGTCCTGCAGGTGCCGGGGCTCAGTCCACTCTGAGTGACAATGCCAGCCGGAGCTCTGCGCCTCTCCCTCTGCCTCCTCCTCGTCGCCCTCCACCTGAGCTGCGTCCCGGGCGGGGCTCTGGATGAGGCGCCCTTCGAGCTCAAAGATTTCCCCCGAGCTCCTGCGTTTTCTCCGCACAAGAAGGCGCCGCAGTTCATGCTGGATCTGTTCAACGCCGTGTCCGTGGCCGACGGGGCGCACAGAAGCCAGAAGGAGATTCTGGAGGGGAACACGGTGCGCAGTTTTCAGGATAAAGGTGAGCAGAAACATATTTATAACGACTTGATTGTATTTTATAGATTTACAGAAAAAAAGTGCATTTGTTTATTTATAAGGAAGATTTTTGCACCGAAAGGCACAGATGTCGGTGCGTAAATCTTCGGGGAAAGGAACAATTACGCACGGACATTCGTCTATTTGACTTGTTTTTCTTGAGCAAATGTAGCCAATCAGGTTTCTTCTGTATTCTGTGGCGTGCAGGACACACCGGGCAGAGGATCCACTTTTTCAACTTGTCCTCTTTGGGCAGAGAGGAGAAAATGATCAAAGCCGAATTCCGCTGGTTCCGAAAGAAACACAAGTTCTACCTGGAGAACTCCTACGGTCCTCATTTCTATAAGGTGATTCTTAAAAGTCGCCTTCATTTGATTTGGCTAAATTTGCAGAATATATTTCAAACTTGTAATTAATAAGCAACACATTTAATTTAAAAAGTCAACTTTTGATAGTTTGTCACAGTGTAGTGCAGTGAAATATTTCTCGTTATCATGATTTACAGCAACTGAGCAACATTTTTTTTGTTTTTGCTTACAGTTAATGAAAACATGACAATTAAAATCTGAATATTACACCAAGGAAATTAAAAAGACTTTAAAAAGTCATGTGGGCTTTAAGAAAATTAGGTTTAAAACCTGCTTAAAGTTTACTTTCAAAACAAACTTAATCTGACAAGTCTCATCGGGACTAATAGTTTATTGAATATAGCTGTACATGGAAAGTTAAGTGAAAGGAAAAGGTGAGACAAGAAAAAGAAGCATCGGCAAACACATTTGAATTGATTCAGAATTCCTAGGTCTAGGAATTGCAATTATCAATAGAATTGATTATTTTTTTTTTTTTACCGCACCTCTACTGTCATAGCAACCAGGGCTTCCTGAGCACATGAGCAAATGCAGTAATTTATGCCAAAGTAGCCCCAAAAAACGCGTTGATATAGTTTTTTCTTCAGCCAGCATTGCTGCATTTTCTTGTCCAGGTGGACGTATACGAGGTTCCAGACAGCAGACTGAAACCGCAGAGAGGAAACCTCATCACGTCCAGGCTGGTGCCCCTCTACACACAGGGATGGGAGGTTTTCAATGTCACTCAGCTGGTAACAGAAAATGTTCCCAGTAGAGATTCACCGGTCAGACATTAATATCGATGACAAAAATCTAGATCGGGTACCGGTGACGATGTCTCCGATCCAAATGGACAAATCAAATTTCTAAATCTACCTTCTAAACCGTTTGGAGTTAGGTTTGCCACAGTTTATTTTAATCAACCGATTGTTTTTGTCTTTTTCAGTTTCTTTATTATTCATTTCATATTGGCTCTTATACTCCTAACCGAACAGATGAAGGTTGTTGTGTTTTTAGACGTTTGACCTAGCTTCTGAGGCTATTGGTGTATTGGTATTGGTGTAGTAGTGCAGTTATCAAATACATTTGTTATTCAGTACATTACATTACATCTTAAAAAAACAACAACAACAACAACACAGATCTGTGCAGTACAGTTTTTCTGTCTGTGATTGGTACTGAACAATATTAAACCTCTGACATCGGAATCAGAAGTGAAAAAAGTGAATCGGTGCATCTCTACTTCACAGCTCCAAGGCTGCATCGCCATGATGAAATGATTTATAGTAGCTCTAGTTTGGGGCCATTCAGCTTCACTTAGTCCAGTCTTGTTTCGGTGAATCTCAGGTGTCTAAATGGATCCAGAAGAGTCAGGAGAACAACGGCATCCTGGTGGTGACGACGCTCCCCTCCGGTGACTGGTTGAACTCTGAATCCAAGCAGCTCCAGTTGACAGACACGAATGCCTACCTGGTCGTTTTCTCAGACGATGGGAGGACTGAAGCGAACCGGTCATACCTGGGTAAGTCAATATGGGGCAACAGCTTGAGACCTTTAACCTGCGTTGCCATGCTAACGGTCTCCATCCTCCCACAGCGGCAGCCTCTGAGTCTCTGGACCACCTCAGCAGGAGGAGACGCGCGTCCTCAGACTTCCCTCTCCGCGGTCGCACCCAGTCCTGCCGCCGCGTCCCCCTCTTCGTGGACTTTGACGAGATCGGCTGGTCGGGTTGGATCATCTCTCCGCGCGGCTACAATGCCTACCACTGCAAGGGCTCCTGCCCGTTCCCGCTGGGCGTCGGCCTGAGGGCCACCAACCACGCCACGGTGCGCTCCATCATGCACGCGCTCAAGCTGCCCGGGGAGGATGTGGGCGCCCCCTGCTGCGTGCCCGACAGACTGCAGTCCATCAGCTTGCTGTACTTTGACGATGAGGAGAACGTGGTTCTGAAGCAGTATGACGACATGGTGGCGCTAAGCTGCGGCTGTCACTGACCCGGTTTGGCTCCGAGACATGATTAGAACTGATGGTTAGAGCTGATTAGAACATGCTGTTTAAATATTGATTTATTTTAAGAAATAAAAGATTCCTTAACTATTAACCCAAACATTCTCTGGTGTTTGTGGAAAACGGCTAGTGGGAAAACCGCTTTAGGGTGGATGAAACTATTGTACTCAGAATGATTTGATAAACCAATGTTTTTCAAAGTTAAGGGGCCCCACAGGGGCCTCAGAAAACTACAGGCAGGATGAAGACAAAAAAAAGAACTAAAAACAAATCCAGTAAATTTATGTATATGCCTCAAACTAACTTAGCAAGTGCAAAATAGAAAAGTCTCTGTAATGAAAAAGAGAAAAGGAAGCTTTGCTTTGCTGCTGCAATAAAACACTAAGAACTCAGCCAACTAAAGTCAGAAGGTAAGAAGCAGCACAAACAGAATGACTCTGTATTCACTAATCAATAACCATTATTGAAGTGAGACAATACAAGTGAGAAAAAAAACTTTAGAAAAGTTGATCTTTAGTATATTATTTTAGCATTGTCGGTGTGTTTGCAAAGAGAAGGGAGATTAAAAAAATAATACTATTTTATGTACATTATTATTTAAAGTACATAAAATAGTAATAGTTCCGTTATCTTAAGTTGGAATTACAGTTTGACAGTTGTGGAGCATTTAATTGTTACACCCACAAACATTATGGTAATTTATTGAGATTTTATTTGAATAAAATGCAAAATAGTAAGGATGCAACATAAATCTGTACCAACATCGATATTGGACGATATTTGTCTTCATTTCTTTACCAAATTTTTAGGTATTTTACGATGCACTGTATTATGTTTAATCCATCAGGTCTGGTCCTGTCCATGTTGGACAGGAATAGGATAGATAGATGAAGAAATGTTCAGCAATAGCTTCCTGTTTATCATGTTATGCACTTAAACATTGTTTATAGATCTATTTCCCTGTCAGCATAACTCTAAAGAAGTGGCTGTTTGTTTCCTTTTGCTTTTTTGTTCATTTTAAGTTTAAAAAAATAATAAATCAGTGATCAAAACTGACTCATGGTGCACCCTTTTAGTTGTTACAGATCTTATTTGATGTTGCATGGAAAGACATTGGCTACCATGTAGTTTAATTCCCAACATGTGTCGGGTTTTGTATTTAGTTGTATATTTCCAGGAGAGTTGGAGTCTTTACACATTGTGGACAGTAGGTGGCATTGTAGAGTCATACCTTGATCACCTGTACATAAGCAAAAGGACAACCCCATATTTGTCTCCATGTCAAAAATGTAGCACTTGTACAGTGAAAAATTTCCAAATTGAACTGATGCTATTGCAAAAAAAAAAAAAAGTTATAAAAAAACTAAAAAATAAGCAAAATTGTTGATTTTCCTCATAATTGAAACTTGAAAACCAAAAACATTTGCCATTGCCTTCAGTTAATTTCTGATGGTAAAGAAGATAAAGAAAAGTATTTGTAGTGAAATAAAGAGTCCAGCTGAACTCTGTTGAAAACAGTTTATTTCATTGGAATGGATCACAGACACAAGACAGCTCTGCTCGACTCTAGCTGAGAAAAATGCAAATGCAAAAAAAGACTTGCACCAATTCTTCTGCACATCTGAAAAACAATCCGTGAATGCAAATTCCAACAACAACTGGAATTTGTAACGTTCGAAACGCATTCAGCAGATGGCTAATTAAGCACACGCAAAATGTCTTCAAAATGGTTTTTGTCTGGACGTTAACAGTCAAAATCTGCAGTATGAAAATTTTGTATTGCTACTTTAAGTGTTGAATGGATTCAAGTAAGTTTAATGGTAAAGGGTTTTAACTTGTCAGGTGAAAATAGAAAGGCAACAAAACTACCACGTCAGAAAACAAAACCCACTATACCTGAAAATAAGTGATGATTTATTACTACTTCTGAAGTGTATTACAAACTTTCAGCATTTACAAAATATAAACATCTCACCTGGAAGCATGTCTTTGCTGTTTAAACGGCAACATATTTACATCAATGTGTCTGTTTGTTCTTATCAGATGCTGCTCATTTCAACATGAGTTTATATTTTTACATCCGCAAACAGAAACCAGCAATCCAAAAATTTAGATTTCTTCTAAATATGTACTTGACTCAGACTCACTCCTCTATGCAGATGCTGCAGAGGCCAGGACACGTTTTTCTCTGCATCAGCAAAAATCCAGGTCAACCAAAGAAAAAAAAAAAAAACCTAAAAAAAAGCACAAGCATAAAAAGTTCATACCATTAGCATTTACTTCTCCATGAATGCTCCAAGAACATTTATGGGTGAATAACTGGCATTGTAACACTGCATTGGTGGTGTGCTTTGCATTTCAAGGCTCATTTTTGTGGTGTTTTTAGGCAAACAACTACTGAAAATAAAAAAAAATAAAAAATTGGGGAGAAAACATCTGGAAACTGTAGGAAACCTAAAATAAAAGAAGTTAAGATCAGTTGAAAAGGTTAAACAACGACAGAACATCACAAGAACACCTCATAGAATGCAACACCACAATGAAGTGAAACAACGGGCACATCAGCAGGGACAGTCCAGCTCTTCTGTCCCCAAGAACTCCCCTAACATCAGTTCCTGTTGACCATAGGCTGACTCTAGGTATGGATGTCCCTCTTTAATATGCATTTTCCTTCCCCTTTCCTGGTGCCTCTGCTCTAACCCGTTTGGTTCTACAAGCGTTGCTTGGATTTTGGCTTTTGGAGCCATGGGGGACAGAGGAACTGGCACGAAGCTGTGGTAAACAACCAATGGTGAAGTCAGGACCTCTACGTGGGGCGCTTGAGGAACACCACCATCTGCTGGCTGAACTGGCAGCTGTACATAGCTTCCTGTGCCGGGATCAAAATAGGTTTTCGTCTTGACTTGTACTGGCAGGTCAACAAAGAAGTACTGCCCTGAGTTTGGATCCTGAAGGAGCTTTCGTTGGGTCATAGGGATGGACTGCGTGAGAATGGCGTGTTCCATGCTAGACTGACGAGAAAACTGGCTGGTTTGGCTTGACTGGCGGGACAGAGGCGGAATCTCAGTGCTGTATGCATCAATGCTTTGACTTCTCCTCAGGGGGACACCTCTGCTCTGCTTGTCGGTGGCTCTGCCTCTCTGTTGAAGCTCATGCATGATGGATTTCTCAATGCGCTGAGTCCTGGGTTCAAGCTTTTCGCTGGCTGGGATGTCAGCACTAAGCCTACGCTCTACTTTACCTACCAGGTACCTGTCAGTGCTCTGTGAACGATTGAAAGGTCTGTCTGACATGGGCCTCTCACTGATATGAGATTTGTACACCGGCACATTACTGATGACGCTGTCACTGCTGTAATCTCTGTGTTCTGGCTTCTCTCGAGGATTTCTGTTGGTGCTCCGACCTTGTCTTTCCGATCCTGGATTGGATCGTTCATCAGTTCTTTGGCTGTTGTCTTCCACTGAATCCCGACTCCGCCTCCGAGTCCTGTTTGTTTCTACTTTGCTTTGACTGTGGTTCTCATTGTGGGATTCCCGCTGGGGATTGCGGTCATTGCTGTGGTTATTTGAATTATGACGACTGCCATCTTTGTGCTTTTTCTCACTACTCCTGCCAGTTTTAGTATTGCCACTGCTTTTGTGCTCCGACTTATCACTCCTCACCTTTTCAGCTCTGTGTTTTCCGCTGCTTTGAGATGACTTTTGTGGTGATTTCTGGGACTCTTCCTTCTTCATCCTTCTGTTTGTTAGTTTAATAGCTTTTTGAACTGCTTTTTCAGATTTTGGTAAGACTGCTGGAGGTTTGGGCAGTCCAGCTCGATTGTCATTACCACTGGAAATGAATTCTGATTGCTCACTGATGTCCTTTGTCATTTCATTCTCTTCAAGAAGTTTAGCATTTGTCACTGCATCATCAGTTGGGTCGGCAGTACTAGTTGGTAAACTCTCAATATCTTCAGATGATGGGGTCACCCTGAAAAACCTTTCTTCCTCCAGTGGGACTAGTAGAGAGTTCCCAACTTGGGATGTCTTGGGGCTTTCATTTAGGATATTTGAGGACACTGTCAAGAACTGTGGTGATCTGCTTGCTGAAATTTCTATAGGGTTAAAGACTTCAGGTGGAGTTATGATGATATTGTTGGTAGAAGTGTCATTTACCAGTGAGAGCTCAGGGTTTTCCCTTGTCTGACTTAACTCTTCGTCTATTTTGTCTGATACATTGTTACTACCTCTTGGTGACCAGGGTAGTACAGGTTTCTTTGTCTTACTATTAAAACTGTTGTCTTTGACTTTGAACAAGGCCGGGATTCCCAAAATTGGAGAAAAAGTACTGGAAGATGATGTAGTTGAATTGCTTTCTTCATCGACAAGTCTTTCATCCGTGATGACAATGTTTTTATCCATGCTCTCCGTATGCTGTAGGTCTGGTTGGTTTTGTGTGGACTTCAACCGTTTATTCATGCCTTCCAGCTCGCTTTCGTGATCGCTTAAGCAACAGTACCCCACCCCACCTCCAGCTGAATTGCTTCGTGAAACAGGTTGTCCCAGTTCAATCACCTCCTCCACCTGAGCTGGTGAGTTCTCTAGAGAGTGGAAGACATTTGACTCAGTCTCTGTGGTTCTGCGCAGTGTACTTTCCACAGAGAAGTAGGAGGATTTGGAGGACAAGCTCGCTTGGTCAGGTGGGCTCTGTGCAACACTGACATCTTTTATCAGCAGCAAAGGTGATACAATATTTCTGGGGATTTCACCAAGTTCTTCTGCATCTATAGTTACATCTTCACTGGTTATTTTGACATGTTCATCAGGTTTGAAGTTCTTGATCAGATCGTCATCTTGTTTAATTAAATAGTCTGGTTTCAAGGGGGCGATCTGTTTCACCTTGAAGGATTCGTGAGTGTTGGCATGACTTCCAGGTGTGACTTCTCTTTTTGGAGTAGTGTTAATCACTGAATTGTTAACTAACCCATAAGTAAATGCCATTGCTGCAGTGTTTTCCACCTCATTCTCCCTCTCTTTTAAAGAAGTTTCTCTCTGACTAGGTAGAGCTTCCTCAGTATCTGCACTTACATATATTTTAGGGCCTGTCCTGATGTCACATGATTGCTCTTCACTCCTTTCAAATTTTTCATTTTTACCATAGCCACCCACCAGATCTTTGTCACTTGTTGTGCTCCCATCTCCTCTAATAACTCCTTTTTTGCTCCTTGGTGGAACAAGAGGAGCATCTAAACCTTTGTCTTTCCTTTCATTTATCAAGTATTCCTTACTGTCTTTACACAGCTGCCCTGCTGTTTCTGGCAAACTGACATCGCAATTATGAGCTTGATTATCAACTAACTTTTCCCCAAAATCTTTATCTTTTAGGCGTAGATTTTGCTCATTTCCTACTTTGTCCAGTAGAGCATCCCTAATTCCCAATCCGAAGGTCTCAGCAGGTCTAGATTGGCTTGTTACTCTTAAGTCCCCTAATCTCTGTTTTCGTTTTTTCTCCTGAAGTGGAGAAGTGCTGTTATTCTTTTCTTCTCTTGGTCTAGTCATACAGTCTTTATAAGCTTTACCATCCTGTAACCATGTTTCACAACCTTCATCTAGAATGTTGTTTTCAGATGCTACAACTGCCTCCTGCTCTGTAAATTTATTCCTTCTCTCCCGCTCTGAGATAATCTCCTCAAGTGCCATTTTAGCTTTGTCATAATTATCATTTAGAAGTGCTTTGTTCACAATGACGTTACTGTCTACCTTTGTGAAGACCTCCTGCTTGCTCTGCTCCTTCTCTGCAAATATTTTTCTCTTAGCCGATGTGTTTCCTCTCATCGATAGCATACCTCTCTTAATGTTACGAAGCTCCCTGGAGATCAAGTTGTTTTTAACCTTTGCCTCCTTGTCAATGTTAAAAACCTCCTGTTTGTTCTTCACATTCTCAAGTATGCGATCACCAAGTCGTGCTCTTTCCAGCTCTTTCAAAGCCTGCAAATCGTTAAAAATATGCTCGCTATCTCTTATGTCTCCTACTGACTTTACTTCGACATCCGACTCCGCTTTTGCATTCACGTTCAAGTTGCTTTCCTTGCATTCCTTTGCTTGCTCATCATCTGTCAATGTGCATCTCTGATGTTTGATAAAATTGTTCTGTCTGGAAGAGAAGACATGCTTAGGTTTGCCTTGTTTATGGACAGGTTCATGTTCTGTATTTAGTAAATCTGGTTTTGCATCTACCAAATCACTATTAGAGGCTTTGTCAGCATGACGTCTTCGCTGCTTGTCAGGAGACAAGCAGAGCTGCAGATCTGATTTAGCAAAAGTTCTTTTTGGTACTGGTGGAGGCTCTTTGCTTATGTTGCTATTTGTGCAAACCAGTGTTGTATCAGATGGTTCATTTAGCAATAACCCATAGTTGTTTTCTGTTACCAAACTATCCCTCCTGCTTTCAAAGGGCTCTTTAGAAACTCTCTGATTCCTTTCCTTCTGCCTCATTACATCTGCGTCTGGTATCTGCTTGCTGTTGCTGTCTGAATGACTTGCTGATCGAGCTTTATTTTTGGCTGCATTAATTGCTTCCTTCGCAGCTCTGATTACGTTTGTTGTACTAATGGTTTGGCCACCTGTGTTGTCTTCCTGTGAAGCCAGCTGAACTGCAAAGTCTTTTGTATCTTTCACTGGCCATTCAGTTTTCTCTGGGACATTTGGCTGTGTTTTCTCCCCTGATGATAGCCCCCCTCTCTCCAGTATGTGGGGTGAAATTATGGGTGAATAGTCTTTGATGACATTTAAAGTACTTGGTGAAAGCCCTGTGTTTGTTGGCAGTGCATTTGGAGAAAGCTCTCTGTTTTTTGCATTAGTCATTAAATCAGCGTTAGTCAAAGTGTTGTTGCTTGGGGGTACTTGCAGATATTTCAGATCACTGTCAACAGGATTGGCTTTCTTGTACAAATTCAGGGATGGATAGTTTTGCTTTTTTGCCATTGGACTCTTATTCTTCTTTAGAAATGATGAAATGGAGTTCTCCTCTCCAAGATTGCTATTGTCAGCATCACATTTAGTCTGCAGTAAATTTGCCAACAAATAGTCATCTGATAAGTGCCCTGTATATTCAACATTTGACGGGGATACAAAATGTTCAAAAACAGGGCCGCTAACTGTCTGCCCATCTTTGGCCGGTGTACTTAAGCCAGAGCCACTGCCCTCAGAAGGAGGATGATTCGCATTATCTGAAGGTGGCGACTGGATGCTACCTTCAGAAAGCTCCAGAGTTTTGAATTTATGTGGGCTGTATCGACTCTTCACCCTCTTCCTGTTGTCTTTCAAGTTGAAGAGGATGCTCGATGCAAGCGATTTGTAGGTTTCTCGCTTGACCGGAGGCTCAGGAGTCACTTTGGCCTCGGAGTGAGGCCTGCTCAGAAGGTCGAGGACAGAGGGTGAGAGAACTGCCTGGAGGATTTCTGATGTTTCTGTTGGCTGTCTGGAGGGAATGGCGGGAGTCATCAGCTGACAGATGCTAAATGGTGTAGAGGCTGAAGAGCTTATTTCCTGAATTGCCTTCACTTCCACAGATTCAGGGTCCTTTTTGACCACCAAAATGTTTTCATCCATCGGTTTTGAATTACTTTCTTGAGGTGGCTTTCGAAGTTGATTTGCTGGGATCACACTTTTTGCCCTGGGGCCATTGCGTCTCCATGGGGCAGCAGTCTTATTCCCTCCATCTGAGGAGCACCTCTTCTCAGCCAGAGGGGCCGCAGGCTTTGGCAGGACTTTTGGTGGAGGAGGGGCTGGGCTGGGTTCAGGAACTTTGGCGGTGGACGGCTCAACTCTTACTTTCTGGCACGACTGTACCTCCTCCGTATGCAGGATCTCTGATGTATGTGCCTCAGTCAGCTCTTTGTAAAAGGGCAAGTCGTACCACTTAGGAACATTGTCAACACAGAGAATATCGGTGACTGTGTTGTCTTGGCCAAAGGGGTACCGGTTCAAATCTGTCCATGTTTGGAAAGGACTAAACTCGCTGTGAAGGAAAAAGTTTTTTATGTTCAGTTTTCTAAGCTTTGCTGTGGATTTAGCATTTTTCATCTTCGTCAGATTCCCAGATGGAAGATTGACATCCTTGCATTTTTTATTAGAAGAACCACAACCTGCCTTATTGTTCTTGCAATGTCTATTGGTGAGACTAGTGTGATAATCAGAAGAGAATTCTGAAAGCTCTCTTTCTATGCTGCGAAGTGCCGATTTATCCCACGATTCACCATTACAGTCCGTCGTACCTCCATTCCTTTCCTCTGCGACGCTTAGCACCTTGAGGAAGGATGACATGTGGGATATATCATCCTGTTGCTGCTGCTGTTTGCAGGGCTGAGCATCGTCTTTATCCTGTTTGTGTTGTCCTGCCTTTTTAGATTCCTTATGTGGGTTCTTTTTAAAGGGCTCCCCTGCTAAAGGCTTGAGGCAGCTGTACGGCGAGTATCCATACAAAAATTCGTCGTTGTAAACTGCATCGTCCCCGACGCAGAGACTACGGAAGGCCCTGTCGGTCAGGGTGCTGACCTCTCGATCCGTCTCGTCCATAAACAAGTCTGTGAAGCCGTTGGGGAAGCGATGGTGTAGCATGCTTCCCATCCGGTGGTTTATGTGTCGCTTTTCCACGCAATTCATGGTGTCAGCACGTTTCTTGCTATTTTTTCATCACTAGACTTGTGTCCTGTGTTGCTGCTGCAGCGCAGTGGGTCTTTCCCCTCAGTTCACACCACCATCAGTGAACTCTTGGGATCTGTCCTTCACCTACAAAGAAGTCACAATAAGCAATGTCAGTAAGGCAATGAGTATTACAGGGCAAACAGTTAGAACCTCAAAAATCTCATATTATGAACCAACCGAGCATTACATTATGATCAGTATTGACTAATCTGTGGCTATGCTCCATCAAACTGCAACGCATTGTGCACCAACACTTTTTGTTTGCAAATATATCCACATTAACACACCAATTTTTGCTTCCCACATGCATCCGTGAGCCTGCAGTCAATCACTGGTCATACTGCTATGGCTGATCTTAATATTTTGAATGAATCTGAAGGGATTTAATCTGCTGTTGCACTAATAACCTTTATGTACACAACATGTGGTGGCTTGGACCAAGCTGGAGCTATGCAGGCAGTAGACAAACACTTCAGAGCATGCACTTGGCTATTTTAAGCAAAGTGTGCTTCAAGCTGTTAGCACCAACTGCACTGCTGTTTCACTCAAAGAAATATAGTTTTGCTCCATTGACAGGTTAAAAAAATTAATAAATGAACTTGGTCCATATCATTTTTTTAAAAATACGACTGCATCCCATATGTACAATTCTTGTTATCAGGAAGGTTTAAGTCTGAGAAGCAAACATCTGGACTATTGCAAACAAATGCAAAGCTATTAAAAGTTTCCAGCAGTTGAGATATAGCATGTGGCACAGGAAATGAGACACAATCAATTAGAAATCTCAGTCTACCTCAGCAACAGCTGCTCTACTGTATCTCGCTGCAGCTACCCTGAGTTCTCAGAATAGTTCAGTAACCCATTTATACCTCCTGACCTGAGAGCCTGCCACTCACATAAAACCTAAGGCTTCAACCACTCATACAAGCATCTCTTCAAAGAAAATGACTTTGACCAAATGAATAGTGAATCTCGCTGTTTGAAATATAACGAAACAGAAGAAAACAAAAGCATTATCATGTCTAGAAATGTTCACATTCACTTTGACGAATGGCCTGATGAAAAGTGGGTGATCAAGACTAATTATTATTGAATAGATACTTTCCTTTGTAAACAACTTTACGGATATGCTCAGATTTATTCAAAGTGAACTTCTGCCAAGTTGTTCCCTAACCTAAAGTATGAAGATGTGGGGGGCAGTTAGTTTGTAGAAAAATAGATAAATTATTGAGTCATTGGGAAACTAAGAAATGTTTTGTTTTGTTTTTTTTTCCCATAAATTTAACCTTCAGAAAATCTTAACCGAAAAATGCTGATAGCTCTGTCATTCAACTCTCATTTGTTGTACTTTTCTCAGCTGAACGACAGACTAGTTAACTTTAGCAATTGAAATAGAAAAAAATTTAAAGGTTTATACCCTTAAGGTACATTGTTATGTTAGCATTATTCAAATGCTAACATAACTATTAAACTATTACAACAACATCAAAGTGTTGGACAGCAGTAACTCTGACAAACAGTCAAGCAAAACCCCCTATTTAGTTGTTGAAAGTGGTACATTCCAGTGCTTCGCCAGGCACCAATATTGTTTGGAAGCAATCAATGCTAAATCACAGTTAGCTTATCCGGGGAATGACTTTTACTAGTGGCTAGCCTTCAAACACTCTGCAATTGTTTAGCTGAGAAAAAAAAAAGCAATTTGTAGTTGTTAATACTAAACTGTCTATTTACGGATTATCCGCAGATTTTTCAGTGGTATGTGACTAATTTACTCATGGGAAATGCACCTAATATTTTATCTAAGAACATATCTAAAAGTTTTGAGAGGAAATGCAGCTTGGGAAGCTAAAATACCGGCGTGTAATGCTATTTGTCATGCCAATTGGCTGGCATTTTGGGAGTCATTTATTTTCCTTAGCACTGCTACTCTGGAGAGAAAATAAAGAAAGACTGTAAATGTTAGCTTCTGCAAAAGTGCCAAGACAGATTCTATGTGTAGCATTGCATTGTATTCAATAATATAGCATTGTGCCCAATAGAGATGAGCATTTTCAAGTTGAGCTTCCATTTAACTACCAGTCAACTTCCCACTGCTCTGAAGTTGTTTACCTGAGAAAACTGACACGGACTAAACAGTTTTTTTTTATTTTAGTGATTTATTGTTTGATAATATACATTGTACCCCATGGAGATAAATATCTAACACGAGTTGTTTTTATTGCTAAAATTAGATCAAACAGTGTCAATTAAGCTAGCAGTTAGCTCGTTTAAGTAAACAATTTAACAGTCTCTTGTCAGATTGTAGTAATTTAATTTCAATAAAATGGAATTGCATCCCATAAACATTTTTAACTTAGTTTTAATCACTAATATTAGTTTGAATCACTCAAACTAATTTTAGCTAGCAGTTAGATTTCCACCACTCTGGGGATTTCTACACATTTCTACAAACTCAGTTAAGAGAACTATTACTAATGTCTTTTTTCAGGCTATCCAGACAGTTCCATTCACCGGGTAAAAGTCTCAAGACCTTATTGACTTCACTGTATATAAGGCCAGACTTGCTGAATATTTTGGCTTTCTAGGACCTCTTGGTTGCCAGCAATCTTCTATCTCTCATAACTAGATATCAGTTAGCAGCCACGGTACTTTCCCAGCATCTGCTTGTGTATTTATACTCACAAACTGAGGTAGCCAAACTAACTGTACTGTAAAAAGACTCAAACTATAAAGCGTAGATATTCTTTTTCATTGTCGATATTACATTATGGGTGAAATGAATAAGACAAGATGTCTGTTTAGTGATTTAAAAGTAAGAAAACATACGAGTGTTTAGCCAAAACACTATGAAACGTTCAGTGTCTGCCATTTATCACATTTTAAATCATTTAATTTGAGTTTTTCCTTACCTTGGTGATGGGTGTGTCATGCTCACAGCAAGAGGTCTTCCCACACTAACGTATGGTTAAGAACAAATCCCCAGAGTTAAGTCCAGCAATCCAGAGCGGCACCTGTAGCCAATACTCCAGTTAGTAATTCCTCGTCACTAACTTTTTTTTTTTTTTTTAAGTTACAAGTTCAAGACCTAGGACAAAGAAAACTCACCTTAGTGAGTCAAGCCCCTGGATCCATGTTCAAATGCTCTGGCGTGGCCGGCCAGCTCTGCGCCAGCTCACAAAGTACCAAAATAGACGCACAAGTCAGCGTGGCCAAACTGAGCAGCAACACAGGACCCGGTTTGATGCCTCTCATTGGAATAACCAGTAGGTGTCGAGTGGCAGGGTAAGACGGGCCAGCAGCCATGAAATGGACACTGTCATTGGTTATTTTTGTAGCCAAGCATTCAGATCTGATTGGTTCTTGCATCGATCTTCTCTTTACTGTCTGGTACCTTTGAAAACCAGACTTGTCATAGAAGAGGAGGGAATGACTAGTTTGGACAATATATAGTAGCTGGAGGGTGAACTTAGCTGGTTACAACACTGACTTATATTTAGCTGCCAACTTCTATTGCCTGAGTCACTCAAAGAAACGAGTTTTGGATGTTGCGCATTGCCTCACAAAAGTCCAGATTAGGCTTGCTGGGTGCAGACGTCTGCTGACTGGCATGACCAAGGCAGGGCTGGACTCATTCTTGTTGCTCAAGCTCTGTTTACAAGGCTGTGATGTGGAAATGTGTGACCGGATAGTCTAGTTTTAGGACTGATGCAGCTGTTGTTGCTGTGTGATTATGCTGAAACTTAGGAGGGGTGTTGTGTTGACTTATTGTGCCTCGTGGAAGGATAATATATGTGATTTATGTAACGGATCATCTCTGCGCATTCTGAAAGTAGAGATGTTTTTATTTCTCCAAGCTCTACTGTGTGGCTCCATGCAAGTGCTAAAGCCATTAACAGCTGTTTGTTTATTAATGCCAGTAAAGTTGTTTTTCCCATCTTTCCTACATTATTAATGTGCAAACACTGCAACTGTTGCTTCAACCTCAGTAAAATGATACAGAAAATGGTCTTCAGGTTTTTCCCATAAGCCAAAAACGAAAGTAAGATGTTTAATGCATCTGTCCTTGTAATGGTGACTGGACATTATCATCACATGTACAGCAAACTCATACTTCCTGTAAAAACTTCTATGAAAAACCACTGTGTAGCCTTAAAAACGATCAAAACATAGAATAGTAAATAATGCCCTTTTATGGTATTTATGAACGTGGAGGAGGAGGTTTGGATCGAAGCTCAATCATGTATTAGAGTGGCCCAGTCAAAGTCCAGACTGAAATCCAACTGATAGTCTGACCTTAAACAAAAACAATTCTGTCTCCAGATGTAAACAGCTGATAGATATGCTATACAAAAGCTGGTGAGTATGAATGCATGAGATGGTCATTTGCACAAAATCTAGAAAACCAAGCTAGATTATTTTCCCTTCACAATTATATTCTAATGTTTTATTGCTATTTCAGATAAAATCCCAATAAAACACTTCAAAAAGGTGCAAATACTTTTGCAGGGCTCTGTGTGTGTTTTTGATGTGCCATAAACTGGACAGCGGACTTCCCCTCTTTGTCATGGACTAACTAGACGATGATGTCAAAGTGTGAAGAAGTAGGTCAGAGTAGAAGTGAAACTGTGTGAACCTTTTGATTGAGGACCTTAGGGATGAACACAGATGCTATCTTCTTTCTCTTCTTTGTAGAAGCAACTCGAGATGCTGGTTTTCAGCAGGTGTAAAGGAAGTTAGTTTGTATTGCTGTGTCTGGAGTTTGCAATAATTGAAACTAACCAAGGCTGACGAGGCAATCAGCAAAGATCAAGGTTCTTTTATCAGATTAAAATACACTTTTTAAAATGAGATTTAAAGCTGCAGAATGCTACTTTTATAGCATTAATACAATATGTTTCTTACATACCTATTAAAACCGTCTCACATTGTGACAGCTTGCTATGAGGCAGATAATCTGTGAAAAGATCGTTCTCTAACCTTGGGCTGCATCTGGAAAAATGCACGGCTCCAGACGAAAAACAGCCAATCAGAGCTAGGAGGAGGGTCTTACAGAAGAAGCTTAAAATGAGCAAATACTTTTTCAAAGTGCAGCGGTTAAAAGCCACATTGGTCCACATGCTGAATAAGTGAAGATATCATAGAGAAAATATTATACACCGAGCGCAGAGTTGAGGACGTAGTCATTTAATCAGCAAAGCTTTGAAACCACAAAACACAGGAAGCTGCACGTCTTTTGTAAGAAAGTGTCAGAGCCCTTTGAGAAGTCAGTAAACGCAGCAGAAACACCCGGAGATGAGGACAGATCAGTTCCCTGGGTGCATGCCAGCCGTAATCAAAGCTTTCCTGATTACTGGTGAGTATAACGAACGCCTCGTTTTCCTCTGGTGAAAGAGCTGCATCATTTTTAGAACACAACGGAAACAAAACCACAACTTGGCGAGTCAATCTTGTCAAGAGTCTAAAAGTAGCTTTGAGAGCTCACAAAGACACGGCTAAATTAGAAACTTGGATTACAAATGATGTCTTTTTGCAACAGATTGGAGTTAAATTATTTTAGAAGCTTGTAACGACCAGCTAAGATACACGCTAAAACCACTTAAACTGAACAGGAGGAACTCCTCTGACACTGATGTAATGGCAAACTGTGTTAAGGTCTGAACTCCGAGGCAGAAAGGCTAGCAGGAAGAAAATAGCACCAAAATAAAATGCACTAGGTTAGCATTAGCATATTGTTGGTTGCCAGAAGAAGGACTGAGCACTTAATAGTGTTATTTGATATATTTCACACAATACTAGGATAAATGTGGTTATATTCCTAAGGTAAAATGTATATTGGTGTGTCAGTCACACACTAAGGTTCCTTGTATTTTTGTGGTAAATTATCAATGCCAGAAGTCTTTTTCTTTTTATTTCCATGTTACGATTCTAGAAATTTTAATTCATAGACTTTTTTTTTTTTTACAAAGTTCCTCAAGTGTTTGTGTGTGTTTAAAAATAGACATGTCAAAAAGCATTTATGCCCTTCTCAATAGTTACTAACCTTCAACAGGTTTTTAAAAGACTTACCATTGGTGATAACCTCCAAGTCTTAGTGGTTGGAAGGCCTCGTCGTCAACACACTAGTACTGAGGTTTTCAATCAGACTCTAGTCATGGCTCCGAACTGAGCTGCTCCAAACAGTGGCCTAGCCAAGAAGAAAAATATTGGTTAAAGTTAAAGATTATTGTAAACTATTACTATGATAGCTGAGCAGTGATGAGCCGCTTTTCATCTTTACCGCACTTATAAATAATTTCACTTGCTTCGTCACGAGTTAGCAACTGATGCTACGGAGGATGACGTTCCTGACATGGTTCTGAAACAAAAACCAGCGAAGCTAATGTTTGTTTGATAGCTATGAAGGTTAGGAAAACAGCAGCCATCTTAGCTCACGTTTCTTTTTAAATCTATTAAACAAGTATTTCATTTTGATGGACAAAAATAACCTTCTGTAGTTTGGTTAACATGTCGTAATGAATTACAACGATGTAAGGTCCATACTGTTTTGATCACCCCCATTTTGTTTAAATGGTTTTAACTTTATCAGCTCTGCTCTGCCTCAGGCTGGGTGTTTGAGTAACTCAGATGTTGTCCAGATTCGTTTTTAACCAAAGCCAGTTAGCAGCTTCAGCTTCAAACGTGTGTTGCAGCCAAATCAAAAGATTATTTCAACTAAGAGTGGAAAAACAAAATTTAAGATAATGAAAGATTTTGAAGGATAAATTATCTGTAAAATACAATGTTGGTTGTTTGAGTATTTTAGTTTGTTTCCAGGGTTCAATTTTTGGTTATTTCCTTGTTTTTGTCTTTCTTCCTGCATATTTAGCTTATTTATTCATTCTTTTCTTTTATTGTATTTTTATTGATTATTGTTCATTTCCTGTCCAGCTCATCTAATGTTTTATATTACAACAAAAACCATGTTAAGTTGTTATTTGTAGACTTCTCATCAGCTTTGAACACAAACCAGCCCCATATTTTGATTGATAAACTTCTTAATAACTTTCATCTGGATTTTAATGTGGTGGGCTGGATTCTTGATTTTTTTTTTAACATCCAGAACGCAGAAGGTCAGAGTAAATGGATGCATGTCCAGAGAGATGCCCCTGTCTACCGGGTCCCCTCAAGGCTGCGTCCGTTCCCCTCTTCTTTACATTTTGTACACAGACGACTGTCGCAGCCGGCATGATGACAGGTTAATATTAAAATCTGCAGATGACTCAGTGATAGTTAGCCTTCTACATGGTGATGAACATGATGTAGTCATGTGGTCGATGAATTTGTTGACTGGTGTGATAAAGCTTTTCTTTCATTAAATGTATAGAAAACAAAGGACCTGCATTGATTTTAGACAAAACCCCCATAACACAAATCAAACAATAATTAAAGGTCAGACAGTGGAGAAAGTAGAGAACTACAAATATCTTGGGAATATTTTGGATAATAAGTTAAAATTTGTTTGACTGCTTGGCGTCCCTGTTAGACACGACCCATTATGTAAGAGGTCACACGCTGGCCTCTGGAAACTTTATCCCACACTCTAAAAGCACTCAGCATGTCGAGCTGATGTGACTGGACTGATTTTCTTTTTTTTTTTTATAAATAGGAACATGTTACTGCCGCTCACTTTCATGTGGTTTAAATTTAACCATCTTCCATACAGTGACGACTCATACAGCAAAAGTTAAGATAAAGAAGCGTGGCGAGGTTCGGGCTGTGAGAGATCTCCTTACTGAGCATTTTAGCAGCGCAGTTCCCACAGCACCACTCCACCAGAGCCAACAGCTGGGGGACCGAGTGCTTGACTGATGGGTGCCATAAATTTGAGTTTTCCTCCCCTGCCCTTGGTGTCCTCAGCTAGATTAACTAGCAATGACAGCTGACAAGAACTCACTCAAGATTTATAAAAACTAAACGAACACACACAAAAAAAACAAACAACCCAAGCAGAATTTTATTCACCAAAGATGTCTGTTTGATATTCAGTAAGACTGAGGCGGCAAAGTTGTAAAAGTAATACTGCCAAATACTAGGAGGTAGCAGTCATTTAAACCCAAGGTTTTTACAAATTTTTAAGGAAATTTTGCAATAAGCTTACAATTATGCATTAGCACACAAAAAATAAAAATAAAAATGTGGGAATCTGTTGATTTTGCGTAAATTTGCACAACCATGAAATCACAAAAAACTGGAAGGACTGACTATTGAATCTAGAAACATTTCATGCAGTAGGCGTTTTGTATTACCAGTGGTGCCCCCAAAAGGGGAACAGCGGGTGCCAACGCCCCACTTAAGAAATACTGGCTACCCCACTGCATTTCACACAATGAAATATTGTTTCAAATTTGTTTAATCAGATCCATAATAAGCATGTTATATCTATCTTTCTTAGTTGTGTGGAAGTTGTTGATTAAGGTCTGAATTTCGCTTTTAGGTGAAGTCTACACATGTCTGTAGGTACTGTATCTGAGGTAGGAGCCAGAAGTCAGAGGTTTACCTCTCTAACCACAGACAACATGGCAGTCTCAGCAGAACAAAGACAAGACAGTAGATGTTGCGATTGTTGAAAAACAGGAAATAGTGAAGCTCAAAAGGAAAGACAAACTGATGAGTGTTCAGAATACGCCCGACTAAAATAAAAAAAAATTTAAAATAAATCTACCGCTGCAAATGTTTGACCCAGAAATGTTATTTTCAAAGTGCTGCTTGTGCATCAATGCACCTCAGGCAGGCAGTTGTGCAAAACAAGTGTCACGATAGAACTCGGCCTTATCTGATCGCAGCGACAGAATCAGCTGTGGGTTTACAGTCTTCCTGTTTATGCAGAACACCATCTGTGCGCTGAAAATAATAAAGTATAATCTCTGCTTTTCAGATTGTCTGCTGGTGAACGTAAAGGGAGATGGAGGAGAGTCTGACGACAAGCTGGGTGGGTCAACAGAGAATGAGCTAACTCCTTGGCTAGAGCTGACACGCGAATTTATGCAGAATTTGGGACAAAATTCAAATTCTACTGCTGATGTTACTGGAGCTTTGTGTGTTGGTCAAAGCAAATGGTGAAAATGTCGGAAAGCACCCACTTTTGAGCACGGTGGAGGATTTGTGATGAAGAGGGCCTGTAGAATTTTTCACAAACTCTTTGAAAATACAACCAGAGTTTTATGAAACGGACATCTGGTGGTCATCTGTAGCAAAAACAACATAGAAATAGTTCAGCAGACAGAAAACCAACCATCTCCAGATTCTCAGACCTAAATCTTACAGAGAAACCCGTCGGCTGAGCTGAAGAGAACGGAGAATGGGAGAGGCACCGTGACTCTGGAAGATCTAGAGAGAAACTGTGTGCACAAAGTATTGTCTTTACAACTGGGAGCAGCTGGTTATCATCCCAAAAGCTCAAATAGTACCTGACCTACGATCCCAAATCCAAGAGGAGTGAAAAGGGAGTCTTCCTGGAACAATATCTTCCATCGACCACAATAGCCTATCGACTTCTATCGACGTCTACTCCAACGTCTCTCTGAACAGGTTTCTGACCAAACAGCCAGAAAGCAGTAACATGTCCTGAATAGAGCCATCCAGGAGAATCATCTCTACTGTCTGAAAACTGATCTGTTGGCATCTCACAACAGTCATTAGACGGCCATACTTCACTCTACAGTCGGGAGCTTGCTCAGATGCGTCACGAGTCCTTGAAGAAACTTAGGTGATACAGTTTACCGCAACATCTACTTCCCCTCTGGGAGAAATGAAGCGTTTTTGAACCGAATTAAAAACTGTTACCCAAGATATTTCCCCCACTAAAATGGATGGACTCAAATTAAAAGATGCATTTTTAAAGGTCTTCAAAAAGAGATTATACTTTTTTTTCAGCTACTTTATCAGAGAGGCCAAAACGTTTGTTCACCACCCTTAGAGGTGTTGGAGCAAGTAAAATTTACTAAAAATATCTGCAAAAACACAAAATTGTACTAAATATGTTTGGTTAAGTTTTCAGTACAGATATGTTTGTACACTTGAAATGAGAAAACATTTACTTACAAGTAACTTTTTAGCAAGATGTGAGTTTGTTTTAAGCCAATAATTCCATAATATTGATGAAAAAAGTAATTGTTAATGGCAGATTATTTCACTTTTAATCTGGATAACATTTCTTATTATTTAAACAATCTACTGGTTTAAAACTATTTCTTGGTGAGGTTTTGTGTTTTTGCAGTGAAACATCCAAAACCTGCAGGATAGATAGACTATCCTTGACATGACCATCATCTTCATCAGTTTTAATGCTTCTACTTGGTTATCCGACTTTGACTCCGACCTGCTGTGACCTCCTGGCCCTGAAAGATTCCCAGATATACCGGATTCGGATTGCAAACACTTGTGACGCAACTTGCATTGCAGACGGGGAAGCGTGACACCGTGAATCAGACCGACGAGTAAACATGTTGTGAAATCAAACGTGTCTCTTTCATTCACGCTTGCTTGGTGTTCAACAAGCCGGCTTTTCTGCTTGGTCACGGGGAGCCTCATGTTCACCGCCACCTGTTTTGTTTCCAGACTACAAGTACGTTTTGATCGGCGGTGGGATCGGCCTCTTCCTGTCCGCCCTGTTTATTCTGTCCAAGATCTGCATGATCAGGAAACAAGCGGAGATAAACTTCCCAGGTGAGCAGATAAACCTGCCAGGTGAACACATTCATCCTCCCAAGTATTAGATGCGTTGTAAACTTTGTTTTGTTTTTTTCCATTGAGTAAAACCGTTTTCCTCTTTAGAAACGAGTGCGAGGAGACCTTCAGAGGTAAGCTCTCATGTCACAAATTTCAATGTATTTTATTGTGATTTTATGTGACGGACCAAGACGAAACAGGACTAGAAAGTGTGACCATTTACTCTGACGCCACTAAATAAAATCTAATGCAAATTGTTACCATGAGAATTCCTTTAGTAAAGGCTTCAGAGGTTTATTGGAGGACAACAGAGAACAAAAAGCCACACAAAGACCAACGAACCCAGCAGACGAGTCAGAGAGGAAGTTGGAAGCAGGGTCAGGTTACAAAGGAAGCTTTAACTAAAAATGGAAAGTACAGGCGCGTGATTTTTGCATATTTTGGTATCAATCCGATACCAATGTGATATGGGCCATATCGCAGATACAAATACCGATACTTTTTATTAATGTTTCATATACATCATCAAACTTCTGACCTTCAGATCTTTTTTTTCTATTCTCTTTATTTTGATCAAACCTAAGACAGAATTTGGATAAGGCTCATAAGTGTCTGCTAAATATTTTAACAACACATTAACTAAGCCTGCTGCAATAAATATAATTAATTGCATGAAGAATTAAAACAAGTTAAATAATTTCCAGTTGCATGATTTGCTATTTTTCTCTTTTCTCTCTTTCTACCAAATCTGTAGCTTGTAATACCATGATGCCCCCACCACAATAACATGGTGGTGGGGGCATCATGATGTGGGCTAAGCTTTTCTCTAGGTACAGGAAAACTGTTGGGAGGTTAGACAAAGTTAAAAAAATAAATAAAAAAGCCACAATGTTTAGAGGCTGCAAAAACATCTAAGACTAGGGTGGAGGACCAGCCAGCCAACACACAGCTAGAGCTACAAAATGTGATAGATTGGCCCAGTTAAAGTCCAGACCTAAAGTCGCTCTCTTTCCAATCTGACTGAGTTTGAGCATATTTGCAGATAGGCATCAGCCATGGTTAGCGTCTAGATGTGCAAAGCCGGTAGAAACAGACCGCAATAAACCTGCAGCTACAAACGCAGAGAAATGTGGTTTCGCAAAGTGTGGAGGGCTGAAAGCAAATGATCGGCATGCATTTCAGGTTTTTATCCAGAAATTTCTGAATCCTTTCCCTTCCACATTCACATTATTCACCGCTTTGTGTCTCTGTCAAATAAAATCCCAACAAAGCACACTGAAATTTGGGGCTGTAACTTGACAAAATGTGAAAGTTTACCAGGTGTGAATATTATGCTGATTATTCTGTAGCAATAAACAATCTCCAATCATTGTTGTTTTTTTCTTATTATTACTCTTCCCCACAGCCCCAATCTATTATTTTGAATCAGCTCAGCTAATAAGCTGGCAGTGGTATCGAGTGACAAGCGGTGCTAAAGGTCAGGCAGAGTGCAGAGCGGCGTCTGGGTGAGGAGTCACACACGCGGCTCCATGTTGCTTCTTGTATTGCAGCGCTGAACGGTCCCACCTTTTCTACCTCCTGAAAGGCATCACTGTGGAGCTGCTGATGCATGTCTTATCGGTTCCTTCTTGTCTCACAAACTTTGTAAATAAAACATTTTTCAGACATGTACCATGTGTGTTTTGATATTTTTTTTTAGAAAGTATTTTACTAAGAAAACGCATTCTACTCAGGCGGCAGTTTTAAACATGTCCACCAGATGGCAGCACTCACCTTCAAAAGGCCCTGACATTCGAATCGCCAGAGAACTCAAAATATAAAGGTGAAATATAAAGGTTTTATCACTATGTGTGTTGACTTACCGCATATAACGCTTAATAAATTAACCCATTCTGACTCCTGGAAGGGTAAGTGGGAGTAGAAAGTGACTCATTTGAGCATTTTGCATCCTTACAGAGTGTATTCAGTCAAACCTGCGTGTCACGCTGCTCAGATTGGGCCTGCTGTGTTTCGGAGCCGTTTTACCTCCACTGCATATGGTGGATATTAACATTATGAGACCTTTGCAAGCTTTCTGACAGCATCTCTTCCACAGTGGAAACACATGCAGGAGAATCAGAGAAATCTTCTCTAATAACCCAGACGGCGTAGATGCAAACAGGGAGTAATGACTAGCAGATGGAGATGGGTTTAAAAGGATGATTTCAGCCGTTTTCTACACACTGGCTGAAGTTCAGCTTCTTCCTCCTCATGAAAATTTCACCCTCTTTAACCACGTTAAGTGAAGTCAGCGTTAGAAAAGCTGCTATGTTTTCAACAAACTCCGAGGCTCTTATTCTTCTAGTGTACCTCTGTTTGCTGAAGCCGTCTGGGGAACTGTTATCCACACCTGCTTTAGGTTGAGCAAGCGTCTACAGCGCCTTCAAATCAGGGCCAACGGTTGTGGAATTGGACCCGAACGCAGATGGGGAAAAGGAGTCAAGTCTCCTTGAACAGTAACACAGAAACAAGAGGAGCTGGAAAACATTCGACAGGAAACAGCAAAGTAATGGGAATGGCATGGAAGACCATGGAAGGACCTGATGAAGAGGTAATCAGTACCTGGGTGAAGAAGCGAGACACAAACTAAATCAAAAATACTTTCAGTAATATAAGAATCTAAGATTATAAGAAAGAACTTCAACACTAAGGCACAAGTATGGTACACAGGCCACAGGGGCGCTGCAAGGAATCTTGGGCCCCAGGACAAAAAATGTGATTGCTCCCTCCCTTCCCCCCATGCAGCTGCTGTTACAATTTCTTGAGTCAAAAGCTTCACAATTTTAAAAGCTTCCAATTGCCTTACTTTCTTTGGTCCAATACTGATACTAGGACAATATTTACTGCTCATGAATTATACATACAGCAGTTCACATACACTATACAAGTAGGTTGCTTACATTTTTTCTATTACTGAAATGTCCATGAGCAACAGTCATAGGCAACATGCAAAATATACATAAAGCAATCCAGACTTCTCAAAAAATGCTATGAAGTTGCATTTTATTCAAGCTGCAGTAAATAACTTTAATAAAAAAATATATTTTCTCCATATTTGTTAAATCTGTCATCATGTTGTGACAGTTTGTTATGAGACAGATAATCTGTGAAAACAATCAATCTCCTCCACCTGAACTACTATTGCTGGCTAAAGTAATGCAACGTTCCGGCCAAAACAACCAATCAGAACCAGTGGGACGGTCTTAGCGCTGTCAATCAATCTCATTCACTCACTGCTAAATATGCTAATGGTGGAAAAACAACATAACATTACAGGAAAAATGTTTATCTGCTGTCAGTGGTAGCCATGCTAACCAGACTGAGCATTCACAACAGGCTACGCTAGCTACAGCATAGGGATGAGCAGCCACATCAGATTGTGATTGACAGCTCTAAAACTCTCCTGTCTCTGATTAGCTGTTTCTAGAGAGAACTGGGAGAAGGCAGAGGAAATAGATTTTTCGCAGATCATTTCTATACCGCACTGTCTCAACATAATGATGAAATATGTAAAAAAGAATATTTATAAAAGTTACATACTGCAGCTTTAATTTCACTTAGGAGAGGACAGGACAGGAGGGACGTGAGTTAGAGCTGCTGCTGACTGACTCATCTGTTGTTAAGTGGTGAAAGGTTCAGGGACAAGTTAAATATATGAATATCTTAGTAATTTATTTCCTTAATTCATTAAACAGTGGTATGGAGCTAAGCTAACTATGCTGAATGGTTGATAATATCACACAGTCTATCCACCTCTCGGAGAAAAACTGGGTTACAAATCGACACTTGTCTTTCTCTCTCTCCGTCTCTATTTTTTGAAAACCTAACTATTATTTTTCTAGGCAGCATACAATACTGTCACTTGTCTTGTCTTCTAACCCAAAGTGACAAATCAAAGACAAAGACTCCTTTCTAATTATCCTTTTTATCTTCGAAGCCAGCTCTTGCTCTGATGCAAGACTGCTGATTTGATTGACTTCCCACAATGAATCGTGTCTAAACAGGGGCTATAAGTTTTGCCTTTGCATATGATGCAGAGGGTTTGCATGTTCTCCCTGTGCATGCGTGGGTTCTCTCCGGGTTCTCCGGCTTCCTCCCACAGTCCAAAAACATGACTGTCAGGTTAATTGGTTTCTCTAAATTCTCCCTAGGTGTGAGTGTGTGTGTGAATGGTTGTTTGTCTTGTATGTCTTTGTGTTGCCCTGCGACAGACTGGTGACCTGTCCAGGGTGAACCCCGCCTCTCGCCCGGAACGCAGCTGGAGATAGGCACCAGCAACCCTCCAGACCCCATTAGGGAAGAAGGGTGTAAAGAAAATGGATGGATGGATGATGCAGAGGGCGGTGGTGAATTCTGAATAAAAACAGAATTCACCTGTTTTATAGATCAGGAAAGAAATGAATAAAAAAATAACTCATACTTGCACGCACCATTATTCAATGTCTAAAGTATTAAAATAGAGAAAATGTCTAACTAGCTAGTTAGTTATCTAGCTAGTTAGATAACTAGCTAGCACTATCTAACTATCTCGCTAGTAGGACGGATGGATTGATAGACACTTTGAACAACTTGAAAGGATTTATTTTTTTTATTTTTTTTTTACCAATTAGAAATTTTGTCTATGAACAGAAAAAATGACTGACAGAGTCAATAAGCCTTGGTGTTTTACTCAGTTACCGTTAAGAGATAGAAGCAACTTCTCTCCGTTCTAGCCATCAGCCTAAGAGAGTAGGAAAACGCATCAGAAATCATCTTGGTGTTGTGGTTCAAGCCATAATTAGGCAAATCATTTCCAACATTTTGCACTGACTCCCAAAAAGATGGGGTCTTTGGGAAAGTGGTCTCTTCTTTGTCAGGGAAACATTTCTGTTTGTTCAACTGTTGCCAGACTAGGGACAATTTAGAGGCGTCTACAGACCGTCTCCTTTATCTTCATGTCCGAAGCCACCCTGATCTCCAATGTCCTGCTTTCTGAGGGTCGATAAAAGCCCACAAAGACTCCCAACAACTGACAAGGCTGTACACAATGATTCACTGTGGGATCTTGTAACTGGAGACATGACTGGAGAAAGATGGAGACACATACAGGCCATTCAGAGATCCGCCATAGAGAGCGCAAAAGTAGATTAGGAAAAAAAAGGGGTAAAAGTCATTTTTTCACGATGTTTCAAACAGGTTCAAACTAAATATTTAGTTAGCAAGCTAAATGTTAACCTTCAAAATATTTAGTACTGAGCTAAATATTCAGTTTACAGACTAAACATCTAGCTTCAAGATGAATATGTAGATAGCAAGCTAAGTATTTAGTTAATATGCTAATTTACATGACTAACTGGAAGTGTCCTCCCAAACTAAAAGCCAGCTCTTACAAATGTTTCTATTAACGCCAACTGGCATTACTGACATGTTCAGTTGTTGCTCATGTCACCTCTCAATAGTTTTTTTCTTCTTGACATGTAAAACATTTCAATCTAAAACCATAGGATGAGTCATCAGATGTTTATCAATGGATCTATAGCAACAGGTGACTGGCACCAACAGGACTTTAGCTTATATGTAAGCTTTTATTTTGATTGCTCACTTTCAGTAAATATTTAACCTCAGGTGAAATATTTACTTTGAAGCCAAATATTTAGTTCTTAAAATAATATTTAGCTGAGAGCTTGCCAGCTAAATATTTAGCTCAGATCTAAGTATCTAGCTAGCTAACATTCAGTCTGAAATTACTAACATAGTGAAAGTATGACTATGGAAAATGAACTCCCATTTTTTTATGACAAGCTAAATAACCCAAATTATCGGTGCTAATCTTTGACTGTAACTTCACAAACGAAAGTTACAACAACTTAGCTACTTCAGCGAAAGCATCTGTGAGCGTCGGTGTTGCTACATATTCAGGGTTGGATGTGGATCTGGACTTTGACTGGGCAACTCTAACACATGAATTTGGTTTGATCCAAATTATTATTTTTTTAAGTGTTGTCCTGACAATGGGTTTGAATTTAATAAAACTTTGACTAATTGGGTCAAATCTGTGATATTTTTGCGCACAAAACCAGCCCTGGTCCTCCTGCCTGTGTGTTCCAAAATAACAGCTCTGACTGAGGTCTGCGCCCGCTGTCCTGCACAGCTGGAAGTGTAATATGCTCACAGACGATCTCAAACACACACACACACACACACGCACACGCCACCTCCCTGCTCTCCTTTTCCTGCTCAGGAAGCTACATTTCCCACTTCTCTGACTAGAACTAAAGCTTGCCCGTGTGTGTGTCCTCACACACGCCAGCACGTCTGTTTTTGTCTGCTCCGCGTGCGCGACGCAGCCAAATGTGCTTTTACTGTCTGGGAGGAGAATGGGAGGGAAGGAAGGGGTTTCTGAGTGGAAACAGAGCGTCCAGTGTTTCATATTTCACCTCCCAGTCGAAGGGAGAAAAAAAAAAAGAAGAAGAAGAGGAGGAAACCTGCGGACAATTTTCTTGAGACGCATTTAACTTGGAGTTTATGGAGGCTGCAGTTGTGGAAAATGAAGATCTCCTCTCTGGTCTTTGCTCTGCTAACCCGAGCTTTGTTTGGAGGTAGGAATACTGGTTTTGGATTGTTGGGGGTTTTTTCCCCCCCTCAACTTCTGCTGGAGTTAACATGGTGAAGGTTTTTAGACAAACTGAGGAGAACCGAGAATCAGAGATGATGTGGAGTTGGATTTTGGACAATAATTGGGGATGACTACTGGACCCGTATTCAGAAAATGAGAAGGAATTCTAGAGTAAAGATTCATGTTGTTGGATTGTTGAAAAAGGTTTTTCTTTCTCATTCATTTAAAACAGCTTCAGGGTTCCATTGAAACGGCAAAGATATTTCTGATGGGCAACGATTGTTTCCTGATTTATTTTTAAAATATTAGGGTTAGGAGTACCTAATGTGGCTAGGATTACCCCTAACCCCTTTGTGGTTAGGGTTTTGGGGTGTTAGGGTGGTACTAATAGCCTTATTTGCAGTATTTAGACAGGGAAAAGGCAGAAACAGAAGAAGGAAGACATGCAGAAAAGGTTCCCAACCCTGAAGTTGGGAACTGAACCCCAAATGGCTTCATTGAGGTCGAAGAGCCTGTGTCTATGAGGCGCTTCTGTCTACAGGGCACCTGCTCTACCCTTACACTACGTGACGGCCCCCCAACTGACCTTTGTAACCCAGTGTGGTTTGTGGAACTGCTTACAGCAGCACAAGCATGCGTATTATAAGTATGCCCATTCAACACGCAATAGCAAGTGCTGTTCCTCATTGTCTGAGCCCATGTTTGTTGTCATGAGTACCAAAAATAACCCCATCGTCAGAAGGAAAAGGGAAGGTGACGTTCCATCTGGTCCTGGAAACAGATTTGCTGATGTGTCCATTTTGGGGTTTTATTTAATCTGATGAAGGCAAAACAGCACAGAATTGGGAAGTGGACAGTAAATTATCGATTGTACCTGAAAATATATGAAGGTTGTGAAACTGCAAATCTTTCCGTATGCGTCTGTACCAACTAGGAACATCTAGAGAGTTAAATTCCTGCCTGTTTTTCTTTGGAAAATAGCTTAACGCTCAGTTGGATTGGATAGAGATGTTCCGTGAGTCTTCACTTTCATGCTTTGCCACAGTCTGCACAAATCTGTGGCCAAACTAAGGCTACGTTCACACAGAAAATCTTGATGCTCATTTCCAACTTTTTCCTGAAATTGTATCATTTTGCGTGGTCATTCATGCTGCCAGTTGAATACAACTGCAATCAGACTTCTTTGTGAATAATTTACAGCCTCAAGGAGACCTGGATTCACAGAAGAGAAACGTAGACGTCATAGCAGCGCACTGTTTATGGAAGTGATACTGGAAGGAGACATTTATGGGTTGTTTTAAAGTTTATCCAGAAATGGGAGCCAACAGGATTGTCACAAAATAAGATTAAGGAAGCGGATAAAAAAATGCACAACTATGATTATATGATATGATTTATATGATTATTACTTTCTTCCATTGTTTATGTCTGGATATGGTTTAGAATTATAATGCCATGTCAATGATGTAGAAGTCGGATAAAATGCGACGTGACCATTCAGACTGCAGATGCTTTGAAAACAATCACGTATTCAATTTAGCAACATATACTGAAGAGGCATATATCGGAATTTCTTATACGGGAAAAAAATTGGAATTGGACCATTCAGACTTCAGTTTATGATTATAACTTTGGATATGGGCAAAAAGTTTGCTTTCTCTGTGAACGCAGCTTAAAACTGCATTTCACCTAGGACACCATCCCCATGAAGAAACAGGGATGGAAGAATGATGGGACAATTTTTTTGTTTCAGCAGGGGCAAGGAAACTGAACAAAGATCATGGAGCTAAATGCAAGAAAATCCTGGTATAAGACCAGTTAAAGGCCTGAAAAGTCTTGAGACTAGGGAAGAAGGTGACACCAAATATACTCAGATGTAACTCAGATGTAACTTCGTCCTCAGATTTCTGCTTGGCCATCAACGCCACCATCACTCCATCGCCCTTCACGGTTGCCCAGGAGGGTCAGAACATCACACTCACCTGCGTCGTCTCCCAGAGACGGCGAAACACAGCCCTACCCGTCGTCAAATGGACCTTCTTGCCAGCAAGCGCGGATCGACCCGAGGACGAACTCCTGATCGCCCGGGTCAACATGAGGAAAGCTCGCTTCTATGGGAACTACACCAAGAGTTTCCCCTGGCCAAAGTTCAAGTTGACGGTGGTGAAGCAGGGGAAGATCTTTGAGCTGCTCGTCCAGAAGGTGTCCGAGGAAGACAGAGGACTCTACATGTGTCGGGTGCAGGAGTTCAAGAAGCACCAGGACCGCTGGAAGGCCTCGACCAACTATACCGCCGCTACTGAGCTTAGAGGTAAAGGGCCTTGATTTTTCTTTTCCTCGTATTGGGAATTAATTGGAATCATATGGTTCTGTATCAAATGTCTCACATCCCTGAAGAGTGGCAGAAAGAACTCACAAATTTAATAGCCATTTGTTTCACAAACCAACCTTTGCGTCTTCAGAAGTTGCAGTTTCTGACCACAAGTAGGTGATGTAACTTGTGTGGTGGTGATTCAAGGGAGCAAAAAGCACGATTCTGCTTTTCATTAGGGAGGGGGAAATGTCATCAGTTAGGAGCAGACCCGGAGATAAAAGGAATCCTGCACGTCGCCAAGCTGCGGCTGAGGCTGAGTAACTGATCCTGGAAAACGAGCAAGTGTCTGAGGCTTTTCACTGCCAAGAAGTGGCAGGAGAGACTTTAACATGGTGGGATGGATGGCATGGCCTCTGGCCCCAAGATGATGCAGAAAAATTTTAGTTATTCTTTTGCACTTTTAACGATGCGTTTGAGTCAGTCTTATATCCCCGGTGGAGTGTTCATATGTCTACTCCACTGAGCTTCAAAAGCAAGAAGTTGGTTCACTTTGAATTTTTTCTGGGTTTTTAGACAACCCAGAATATCTTTCTCTAACATTTGGACTAATGTCCCTTTGCAAGTTACACCTCAACATTAGGCTTTGTGTTTCCATCGAAGTGCTGTTTGTTTACTCCGAAGTTTTATCACGTGTCACTTGTGATGAAGAGCCTCCGAGTGAAGCTGTTTACTTTGACTTCTTTCAATCCTTTTTCCTGAAAATTCTAAATGAGGTAATTAAATTGAAGAGTTTTTCGTATTATCGACATTTGCCTTACATGGGTTTTAAAATATGCTTTAGCTCTGTCAGTTTGCACAGGTCCAGCTGTAATTAATTCATCGTTCTGTTCCTTTAAAACTGTGCTTACTGTGGCCTTTTGGCTTTTTGAAAGAAACTTCTCTGGACCCTTGGATAGCTATAGACCTATATACAAGGTTTCATTCCTTTCTGTGTCTTTAAAAAAAGATTGATCTCATTTTAAGGTTCCAGTTCGGTTTTAGAACAAACCACAGCACAGTGATAGCATTACTGAGAGTCATTTGCTCTGATTCTGGTAAATCCTCAGATTCAGTTTTACTAGTTTTGAACTCTACTTGAAACAAATTACCTCCAACACTGGGTTGGCATTTCTGGTATGATCTTAAGGTTTTACATCCAGTTGTACAACAGATCTTATATTGTGGTTGTTAGCACTCTCTTGTCCTAAACCAACATGGACCCTGGAGTACCTCAGGGTTTTGCTCTTGGACCTCTCCTCTTTTCTTTAGCCATGTTTACCCTTGGGAGGTATCATCCAGCTGCATATTGTCCATTTTCATTCTTGATTATGACACACAGCTGTACATCCCTTTTCATTCCAGAGACACTTTTAAAAGATTTCATGTGCTGTATTCCTGCTGCTAAATGACTGTTAATGGTGTGACTGCACCAGCAATTTTTCTTTATTTTTTAAGTGCAAGAACAAACATGTAGGTTTGCTTAAAACAAAAAGCTCAAAGCCAACCAAATATTTATACCATTAAATTCCAGTAGTCTTTATAATTCAGACGTTTTGCTGAACTTTTAATTCTGACAAAAACAATTTCAAAATATCTCCCCATGTACTGTTGCTCTCGTCCCACCACTCCCTGCTGCTGGTTGGGTCCAACTAATCTACAGCCGCTTTGGAGATTATAATATTGTGAATTGATTATCATAACTTTATTTTTCTGGCCCTAATACTCTAAATAGGCTTAATAAAAAAGACAACAAAAAAAAATTTTCCAAGAAAAACTATATCAATATTTTAGTCAGCTCACAGCTGACTAAAATGGTTAATCTGATACCATTTTAAGTAATAAAATGCTGGTGAAGAGATGTGACAGACACAGCTCTGTCTTTGAAACAAAACAGAACAACAATGTTCCAAAGGTGTGCAATACTAGTAATTTGGTCTTCTGCATTCTGTTCCAATGTGTAATGTTTAGCCTGAAGCAATAAACTGTGCTATAACTTATTTTCTTTTTGTCCCGCCTCGGCATTAGCTAGGTTGGTCCTCAGATTATGCTCTCTCCGTCTTTTTACTCTGTAATTGTGTAGTCATGCTTAATTTTCTAAAGCCACATTCCAAGCACCTGACACGTACCTGTGATTTTATGTTGTTTAAACAAAACCTTCGGTGGTTTCAGAAAAGCTGAAAACTCCAACTGCTGTTTAACAGAAGAAAACTCTACTCATTTTTAAAATGCAGTTTTTCAACAGTCTGGCATTTATATTTGAGGGCTATTGACTCTATTGTATGCAACACTACTTGACTCTAAATGTACACATTTTCCTATGGTTTTTCTCTGATGTTGCAGTCATATTCCTTCATGATAAAAAAAATTAAACGCATAAAACAAGCCGCGAGGATTAGTCTCCCTATAACCAAGTGAAGTCGTTGGATATACTTTTACTTGAGCATATATGCACTTCCTTTAACCAAACAATTGCGCGATTTGAATTTATCAAAAATAGAACAGTTTAATGGAAACATGGCAATTTAGAAAAATCTCACATTTTTTTGATCAAATGTTTTTAAGCTAGGATGACGTGGTTTTTCAGCCATATAGAAATACGTGTTTCGCAAAATTACGACACATTTATTGCTGAGCTGGACTTTTTCAAAGCAAACTTCCATCTCAATAAGCTTTTTATAGCTACTGAGGTTACTGAAGAGACTGAGTCACTATGAAGGGCTATGCCTCACAAACTACAATCTAAACATCCCAAATCTTTACATCTACCAGTGTTTTATTCTCAACCGCTACCAGTTTCTCCACATATTGCATCGATGTGTTCAGCTGAGGCGGCTATGGATCACAGCACATGCACATTACCCCCAAGAGCTGTAGTTTCTCAAAGTGGCGTATAAAAAGAAAATTCAAATTGCAAAAACCGAACAGAGATAGATGTAGGGAGAAAGGTAAAGCTTGAATTTACCAGTCCAGAGGCCAGTCGCCTTATGCGTGGGTCCTGACACACTGTGGTTATGGAAGTGGGAAGTTATTTCAGTCTAAGGAAGCACTGCTCTATTTTGGTTTGAGTAATAATAAAAATGCTTACTCCACCATATTTCCATGACCTCAACAATTTAGACATGAGAGCCATTAGCACAATGTGTGTCAATAGGAAACAAACCGAACAGGCTGTGTTCTCTGTAAGCCAGTCCAAGCTAAGTACCGTATGTAGAAGTCATGTGAAAACACAACCACAGACTTTAGAAAGCGGCTGAGCTGCACATTCTTTGGGAGTCTTACAGATAAATGGGAGGAAGATTTGGTGGGCTTCATTTCCACTCTCCACTTTCTGAGCCCCTTCTTGTTCATGTTGAGAGATTTTTCAGCAAAGCCAGCAGAAACGGGGCGAGCTCTTTGGTTGAGTTTACAGTTTTAGCAAATTGTATTCTTTCCAGAGATTTTTCCAATCTAACAGGTTATTTTCACATCTGATAGTCTGGTCGGCTCGGTTCAATTGGAGACCAAAATTGCAACTTTTGTTACATTTTCAGATGGAGCGGTTTGCTTTCACATTGCACTGTGTCAAACAAACCAAGCTGTTTGAGGAACCTGTTCATACCCTCCTTATGGTGGCGCTGCACCAAGAGCCACTGAAATAAATGACACAAAAACCTCTGAAGAAGACATTGAGCACAACTTCCTTCTTCACAAAACGAACAAAAACAAAGTAGTCTCAGATTTTAGCAGTTGTAGGATTTCTCTTTTATCTTTGGTAAAAACCACGGGCCAATTCTCCCGCTAGAGCTGGACTCACACGTTTGTTTTTACCCAGAATGCCCTGCGCCACAGTCCACTTCCTAGTTTGGAGTGGTCTCCTACTTGCTTGCTGTTCACATATGCATTCAGGCCACACCAGACTTCAGTACCACCGAACTGATAGCTAGGTCTTTAGGCTCAGAGCCGGCGTTTTGTTGGGGTAAGGTTGCAGTAGTCCATATTACATACTATTCTGATTTCACACAGAGTTAATTTTGAAGTGCAATGTCATCTGCATATAATCTAATATTAAAAAACCTTTTATCGTGAAACAATGACTTATAGCGAATTTGGCAAACCAAGGTTTGAAAAATCTATTTTCCCTCTGTGGTACAACAGGGGTGAAAATTTCCTCCCATTATTTATGCAAAGCACTGAAAGCAGTGATATAACTCAGCTAGACATACAGCAGTTTAAAAGCTCCCCAGGGGCTTTAAACCCCCAGCAACATAGCTCATGCTTTAGATGACTCTCACAAGAATACTGGAGATTAGACGTGCATACATGTGTGTGACATCAAACTAATTGGATTCTTATGGTGGGAGAACATTTGGTGGACAGGTGTTTTTACAATCAGGCATATTCACCGAACCCCCAGCAACATAGCTCACTACGACAATAAACAGCTCATCAAGAGGTCAGGAGGTTTGCTGGGACGTTCAAGGCCTCGATAATAGCCTCCACCTAGATCTGTTACTTATCCCATCTGGATAAGTAACAGACTTATAAAGAAATTTTTTCACAAGTTTCTCTGCTCTTTTGAACAATTATGGTTTTAGTTTTAGATACAGTATCAGAATCATGAATGTCTTATTAATTCTGAACTTTTAACAATCTACTTGAGTGTTTGAGAGTGGAACAGCCAGATAGCACAGCACATAACTTTTAATGCACTGCGGATTTTGTCTTAGTAACACAGGAAGAATATATAAATATAAACTTTTAATTAAATTATAGATGTACGCTCCCACTAATGTTTTGGTGAGTTTTGACAGGACTTCTATCAGCCATCTAGAAGTTTCTGCCAGAATTTCGACTCGTTTGCTTAGTGCTTTTAACAGAAGTAATTTAAACTGGTAAGTTTTGATGCTACTTTAAAGCATAGTCCACATGTTTTCAAGCCTTTCAGGTAGCTTTATGTAACCCCTACAAAAGCAGTTTTCATATGTTGTATTTCCAACAACATTTTTTTCAATGGGCATTTTGAAAAGGTTGATGGAAATGGTAAAATTCAAAATAATAAAGAAAAGTTTTTACACTTGCTTGATATGGTTTTTGGCTTTTGTGGAAAAAGATTTGTTGTGTAAAAGGTAGATGGAAATGCATTAGCCAAATAAGTTTGAATGTTGTGAACTGCCCCATCCACTGCTAGATACTTAACATGTCTGGCCTTACCAGAGGTACAAAACTAGAAAACGGGCCAAATTTCCAGTGTAGTCCCTGCTGTTTTCTTGTTTTTTTGTGACATTTCAGAAATTTGCTAGAAAAATTGGCATGAAAATTGGATGGGAACAAAGCTACTGTCCAGTTGGATGGTTCACAATGTGGGATTTTTTTTTGCTGCCAATGGTAATGGTGTGATGCACAGACAGAATGAAATAGTGAACATGAAGGACCATCTCCAACTTCTTCAGCCAGATAATGAGCCCCAAAAACAACAGAGGAATGAATCAAACCGGCTAACACCAGGCTTCAAGAAAGACCTCAGCCTCAGTGGAAAACTGTTATGAAATATATGTTACATGTGTTACATATGTCAAGTTATGTATGCTCTAAAATCCCAAAGCAGTAAAAGCTCCAAAAACTCTGAGGAAAAACACCACAAGTGAAACTACCTTAAACGCTCATCAGACCTGTAAAAAGTTTCAAGGGTGCAAATTCATCTTGCATCTTAAAAAGCAAATTAGAAGGGAAAGCAATAAATATGCAAGACATGCATCAAAACTGACAACAGGAAGTAAGTGGATGGAGTAAAGGCTTCAACAGTTTGTCTTCTCATTCATTTACAGTCATCAATAGTACAGCAGATCGGAGCAGCGACCATTCCATCACAGAGGTTCATTATGCAGTCCTGTTCACGTCTGCGTGCCGATGTTTACTGGCTTTGTTGGCGCACAGAAAGGAGCCACAAGTCTAAAACACAGAGTGCAGCTGAACACAACTCTGGCTTTTGTGTTCAAACAGAACGTGAAAGAATCCCTCCACTGTGGCCTTTTGGCTTTGTCAGCCATTTGTTGAAAAAAGATAGTTTTCAAGATGAGGGGAAAACAGTTTCATGGCACACAAGCGCTGCAGATTTAGGAGATCGGCCATTACTCCGACACGCACTGCAGCTGCGCTGACTCAGCCACGGAGAACCATTGGCTAAAACGTAAACCTGATTTAGTTTGGTGATAACTTCCTATGAAGGAATTATGTACATTTCGACCAGCTTAGCTGCTATTTGGGAGAAAATAATCAGTGAGAGGAACATAATAGTGTGCTCACTACTAAAGGTACAAATATGTGGGGGACATTTTCAGAATAGCCCATTTGTTTTTACAGGTACGTCTACTGAACAGTTACGTTATCTTAATGTTTATGTGTAGAACTAAGAGCTATTAAACACCAAAACGAACTGGGTTTATTCCCAACTATCACTAAACTCTATTACTTAAAGAAAGTTATTTTTTCCTTTTCAGCTACTGTGACAATGGAGAAAGAAAGAATCTTCTCTGTCACCATTTTTTAACACTAACTGAATTACTCACCTGAAACAATCTGAAGCCTAATGTTGACACCACTGGTGTTAGCTGATGTCCAAATCCTGCTACAGCATTTAGCTAGCTTAAATGCTACACAGCTGCAGACATGTGGGCAGGATTCCCTCTCAGGAGAGAGGGAAGTTCCCAACAGCTGGACTTTCACTGAGGCTCCAGGAAAAACTCAAACATTGGGTGTAGGAAAACGCCTTCAAAACAATAATATTTCATATTGTCAAACATTCTATATCGCATAGGCTAAGCTGTGTGGTATAGAATCGGGAGGTAGGAGTTTGTCCTGTAACTGGTGGGCTATCAGTTCAAATCCCGGCTCCGTCTATCTCAGCCATTGTGTTCTTGGGTAACCCGCCCCGAATGCAGCTGGTGGTCAGAGCGTCCAACAGTCTGGCCCAGGACAGCTGTGGCTACATCGTACCTCACCCCCATCAGCGTGTGAATGACTGTATTACAGCATGCTTTAGAGCAGGGGTGTCAAACTCCAGTCCTCGAGGGCCGCAGTCCTGCAACTTTTAGATGTGCCTGTGCTGCAGCACAGCTGAATAGAATAATTAAGGCTCTGGAGAACTGATCTACTCAAGGTGGAGGTAATTAAGCCATTTCATTCCAGTGTTTTGTACCTGTGGCACATCTAGAAACTGCAGGACTGCGGCCCTCGAGGACTGGAGTTTGACACCCCTGCTTTAGAGTCTGTTTTCAATTTAAGATCACCTCTTTTAAGAATAATCTCTTATGGACACTGTTTTTATAGCATTTTATCCAGTTCACACTAAATCTAGAGTCAGTCCTTTACAAGCCACTCTCTGATGCTCCAAAACATAGTATATTCAAACTAGTTCTAGCAAAATATGTGGCTTACTATTGAAAATTGTAAAAGAATCGAAACATGTAAACATACAGACCTATAACAGCATTTAAACCGTGGTGCGTCCCGAACTGGGAAATTTAGTACGGTCGTATTTAATAAATTATACGTCCAGATGAGTTTTGTTTGTCAGATTAGAAGTACTTTAAGTAGCAGGTATTAACATTTCATTAAGCCCACATTTCTGTTTTTAAAAGCAGATTTTCTATGGGTCTAAATTGTAAACATGTTTTTATTAACTAATGAGAAACTCGTCATAATTAAAGGTTTTTCAAATGTCCATCTGTTTCTAATTAATCAACATAATGTGCTTTAATTACTGATAAAATTCATAAAATAAATGGACTCCAGATATTCTAGAGAGGTTCTATAAAGTAGGAAGTGGTTTTCCTTAATATAATGAAATAAAAAATAAAAATATTTTTTTTTAAATGAGGTTATCTTTAATATTACAATTTTGCTGATGATCTGAAACATGTAAATGTACAAAAAGAAAAAAGAAATCCATAGGGATTGGGAGGATAATGTGAGCCTTCATTAATGTCACTTATGAAAAGGACATTAATATTCCTCCAGACGGACCTTTCCTGCTCATGTCCTCCTGATGCCATGCCGTCTTGGTAACGTGTCGGCCACGAGGTTTGGTTTGTTAGTCTGCCAGCTGGCCTGTGAGAAAGTCTCCAGTAGGCGAGATGGCGAGCCAGCCCGTCGTCAGCTGCTGGTGGTTGTGGGTATTTTGAGATGTGCCAGTGGGTGTCACTTCACAAGCTTCCTGCCACTAGCTCGACAACACTACCGCCATGTTAAGACTCCTGTGGTTGGATGGGGTGGAGAAATGAGAGAGTGTGTGTGTGTGTGTGTGTGTGTGTGTGGAGGGGGGGACTTCACTTTGAGCATGGGAAACATTGAGAAGGAGAGGATCACCAGTGGCTCTTCATTTGAAATGTTCAGGGTGTAAATAAGACTTGGAGTGACTTGAAGTTAGCAGATTCAATAATAATTGCCAGCCAATTTGATAGAACATTCAAACATCAGATCTTTTGCAGATTTATGAGTTGAATTTGAAGATGAAATATTCAAAGTCTGAATTTGTGATATAGAACTAAGGATAATGTTTGATTTCTCGTTTCCCGTCTCATGGCTGTAAACCAAATGTGTCCAAAGCTGAACGTACTCGAAGTCCACCGGTTTCAACGTTTTTCTCAAAAACTTTATATTGAATTTTTTTTACCTAAAATCAAACAAAAAAAATTTTATATTTTGATTAAATAAACATTCCTACTGTTGAAGAATTGGGATCTCTCATCATACAGTACCGCTGGATGTACCAATTCTGGTATATTCAGATTACTATCTGAATATACCCTCTGAAAATATACCAATTCACACAAATGTGTTATTAAAAGTTTTGAAATTTTTCTGGATGGATGGTTTACTATTTTTGTCTAGGGCTGGATATGGGTCACTCTTTCTGAAAAAATGCTTCCTGTATTTTGCCAAGTTGAAGGAATGGGTGTGTCCACGACTGCTAGAGTAAAAATAGCTGAAAATGATAGAAACACATGCATTAACCTTATTTTTTTTAAATAAAAAATAGAATCCATATCATAAAAATAGAATTCTCTTTTACTGATAGTTTTAAAATTTTTCAAGGTGGCCACCATGGATGTCATGAAGAATATGTTTGCACTAAAATGTAACAGGTATTGCCAGTAGACAGCGCAGCAAACCAAAAAGTTAGGTTCGCTAACCGCTAATTTGCTAAACAAGAATCTTAGCGCTGCTAGTGCAAAACACATTTTTTTTTTAAAAATTAGCAGAAGCTAGCGCTAAGCTGTTGATTCCATTTAAAAATGACCAAAAGCTAAATAAATCCATAAATCCATTTAGAAATTACCTGACACTAATGCTAAACCGCTTAGCACAAAAAAATTGGCAGAAGCCAACGCTAACCATTAAGTCAAAGGTCACAGTCTGTCACACGTCTTCATTGTGTTGTGAGACTCACCAACAGCAAAGTCTTCAGTTTCAGCTTAAGGTTCTGCTTTTTCTACATATTACTTTATAGTCATTCTGTTCATACAACTTTAGTCAAAAATATGAAATAAAGATCACCCGAGTCTTTAAATGGGAAACATTTTACTCAAATGATTTCAAAAGTACAGAAATGGCAGCCATCTTGAAAAATGGCATCCTAATGGCAGAATTCAAGCAGCCAAAGGGAAATATGAAAAACATGCGACCTCAGATGTAAGCATACAGTTTTTTATGCTCGTATCCAGACATGATGGGGGAAATTTGAAAAGTGAAATCAAACATGAATGTGAAACGTAGATGTTTTTACACAAGCTTTGGCTTCAGGTCTTCCTACAGTTAGCTCTATTTAAAGCACAAGCCTATGTGTAATCAAGCTGCAAAAAAAAAAAAAAAGAGAGAGAAAAAAGCCACAGTGATGACTACAGACCTCACGTGTTTCTTTTCTCTCCCCTCTCTTTCTGTGCAGTGCATGTTCTACCGACCACCGAGACCAAAGAAAACCTGTGGAGTTTGTTTGAAGGTGAGTTGTAGTATTTTTAGCAGTTGTGTCCACGTCTGTGGCGAACAAGAGCAGGCCAAAATATCCCAGTCTGAAGGAGCAGTTTAGAATAACTCAGCATTATTTTTTGCTTTGTTCTGCCTGTAGTTAACAAACATGATGCTTTTTGAACCAATGTATATGTGCGTGTGTGTGTTTCAGATGTGTACTTGTGTGCAGTGTTGATCTGCTCTGTGGGTCTGCTGTGCATGTGCATGTTCACTGTGACCATTACCTGCCAATTCATACAAAGGAAGCAGAGGCTAAAAGGTCAGCAACACAATTTATTTCATATTTTCTGGGTTATGTGATGTGATCACCAACATAAGATATCATGAAATGGAAGGAAAAAGGATCCATGGTTTCCAAATGTTTTCAGCCCCTTTGACTTCAATACCCTTAAATAAAACGCTGTGCAAAAAATTACCTTCAGATTTGTTTGTTACTGCGCAATAGCCAGCCCCGCCCTCTCCTCACAACTCCTCGGGCTGACTACTGAACCAGTTCTCTGTCTAACAGGTCCGGAGAATCTCTAAGACCTGGGTCTTACCCTGAACAAGATCTATAAGAGATAATCTATTTAAACTGGTGGCGAAAGGGATTCGTCTAGCTCTGACTACCTCCTTATCCAGAAGTTATGACCCTTCCCAGTTAAGGAACAATCAACCGAGTAGCCCTCACAGCCGCATAGTTCCAATAACCACTTCTGTTAACGGTAGTTCCCTTTCTAAAATTGTAACGTGCACTTGGTAACGGCTAGATAATTTTTAGTGACTAAGACTAAGATAATCACAGGGTCATTATTTTTCTCACCAAAGGAAAGTCTGAAGCCACCACATTACTAGAATCATGAATACTGATTTTACTATAAATAGAAGAACTTTAATTCAAATGACTCAATTAATTTCAATGTCCACAACCTAATCAGAATTTTTAAAATATATGAATTTATTAAGCAAGCTTTAGCAGGGAAAATGACAGGCATACAGAATTTACTTGAGACTACCATACAAAGAAAATCAATATAGTTTAGATCAATTCAACCTTTACCTAACAACCTCCCTACACTGTCATCTATCTATCAAATAAGGCTTTGGGGTGTGGCACAACTCATACCCATCGATGGTATCGGATCTTGGCAACAGGAGTCCTTGTAGTCCTTGGTCAGAGTCTTTGACTTTGAATCATAAATCCTCCTTGGAACCAAACAAAATGAACTGTCTGCTTCATCCAGCCGAACAGCCCTTAGTCGATCCTGTGACTTTTGTTCAGTTCCCCAAGTCCGTTGAGATGTAATTCTTTGAAATCGCTGGGTAGAGTGCAGAGTTTGGAAATCTAATTAGGAACCAAGGCAGTGGGTCGGTGGATCTCGCCCTTTGGTCCGGCGTGAGGAGCTCCGTTGTCCTCCTTGTGAGGCGCTTTTCTTGGTTCCAGGGCGTAGTCCTCTGCTGGTCTTCTTACCACACTTGTGTAGAGTCTCAGCGCCGGCGACGAAGAACACCGTATCACCTCGGTCTCACATTTTTATACGTTTCTGCACTTGTGGGCATGTACCCCAGATAGAGAGAGAGAGAGCAGGGGTGCTGCTTGCGTTTGCCCGCCTCTACACTCAGGCCCCAACCGTTGTGGGAGATTGCACACCACTCTGGTGACATTCGTGACTTGGGTCATATTGACCCTGTTGCGAGATAACGTGCTTTTGACACCTGCAACTATTGGAAACTTTCTCAAGTGGCAGGCATACTTGTGACCTGGCAGTTGCACAACTAAACCCACTCTCATGTTCTGACATTTGCAGTTTGCACCCACCTCAGCCTTCCTTCTCTTTCTTTGATTCTATACTTTTATCCATATAATTAACTTTAATCAATAAAGTTTGTTTTATATAAAACATCAATTCATTACATTAGATTATTTGATTTTGGTTCATCGTTACAGAAAACATACTAAAATACAGAGATTACACATTAAGCAATCACTATTAATCAACACACAAAGCTGTAGCAGTCTCGTAGGCATTTTTATAGAAAAAGAACATCTGTAAGCACATCCTCATGACTGCGCAACCAGGCCCCAACTCTTAGCTCAGGCCTTTTTTGCTCAACAACCTGTTTCCAAATAAGGCGTTGACCATCTCTGCTCTCCTGTTAGTTCCTTTTTCTCCCTTAACCTTTCACCTACAATCTACCTCCAACACATCAGTGATCTTTAATTGCAGTTACACCTTTGACACCATTTCAAGTTCAGAGTAAAAATCACATTTATAACATTTCAAGTTCAGAGTAAAAATCACATTTATAACTTCTTTTACTTCTCTGATTTATCATTCATTTATAATGTTATGATAACCATAATTTATCAGTTACTCTTATTATAATCTTAATGTGAGTTATTACAAATGTTTTCTGTAAAGAAACCAAGAATAATCCATGATTCTTATTATTTGATATCAAAGTTACAGTTACTTGTTTTACTTGTAAGAGTTCCCACTAATGTAAGTGTAAGTGTAAGTATTATTACAAGTAAACCAATATTAATATAAGTATTTTACTTTGAATCTTATCCAATTACTCACAATATTTAGATTTCTTTCTTTAAAACTTTCATGCTAGTAATAGTCTGAACTATTTTTATAAATCTGCAGGCTGGAAACTTACTTCCTCTTTTCCAGGAAACTGCTTTTCCTGTTTCATGACTCTCTCTGTCTTGACTATGATTTCTTATGATTAAATAGAAAAAGTAGAATTAAAGCAAAGTTTGCAGGAGACAGAAACAACACACACAACCAAATTGATTTTATTGACATTTAAGTCTAATGTTGGGTCTAGATTTTACTTGAGTAATTAATTTTAAAGATAACTTTATTTATTTTTACTGTTAAACTAAAATCTCCAGCATGGGGAAGTGGGATGATCTCGGATTTTCTTGACACCCCCTCCACGAGGTCAGACCTTTCCCATGCTGGGAGTCCATCACCCTCCTGCAGTTCTGCGTCGTCATCGTCTGGAAAGAGAAGAGGTTCTTCTGGGATGTGAAGTTGCAGATTCTTCATCCTCAGTTGTCACAAAGGGCTCAGTGTAGTCATCAAAACTCCACCTCTCTTGACACCCCCTCCTTGGAGTTTTAATTTCCCCCATTAGGTGATGAATGTCGAAGAGAACTTGGATCGCTCCGATTCTTTCACAGGAACCTTCGCTGGATGAACTGTCGTTTCTTCAGGATGGGGGAAGGAAGAAGGCCTCAAAAAAAAAATCTCAACATTCAGCAGAGCAAAGCAAAAAATAAGCAGCATGGCGCTTTCCTCGTAATCGTGATCCTTTTCCGTAGCTGTGGTCTTTAAGGGGTACTGGAGTTGTCGGAGGCATCAGGAATTGTCCAAAAAAAAAACAAAACTGCAAAACTTACAGTGCTGAATATCCAGGACAGGTGCTCTAGATATCAGGACGAAACAGTTGCCAGATCCTTCTAGGTGTTGGGTCTGACTTCAATGCTTTGTTACAGGGTTGATCTTAGTGATTTTCTATGACGCCACTTCTTCCTCACGACTTCAGCCCCTTTTCCAGTTTAATCCATCAGTTTGTGACAGGAGTTCTTCTTTAGCATAGTCCAATTTCTTCACGGCCCTCCCAGTCCAAAGCCTTGAAGTTGTTCTTCTAATTACAACCACCCCCCCCACGGTGGCCAGTCCGAGATAGGGTGGAGTATTACATGATTCACTGGCCCTTGCACCGGCTTCGGTTTCTCTTTAGTTAGGAACTGGAGTGAGCTGCTCGACTCCTTGGATCCCTTTCTTCATCTGTAGTACTGTGTTGCAGTTCAGTACTTACTTTACAAAATCTTGGGCGTTGAACCTCAGCTTCATCACCGTGGCTGTAGGCCGATCTTGACTCTCTGCCCTGTTTCCAATGACACTTTGAGCTGCAACTTCCCTTTTTCCTTCTCTGGGCAAAAAGGAGAAGTGTCTTCGCCTCCCTGCTTTCTGTGACGTGAACGGAGTTCCTCTGCAGGGGAAGACCTGCTCTTCTAGCAGCTGTCACTGTTACTGAGTCCATCAGAACCAAGAGGTATTTCTCACCTCTTTTTCCTGTTTTCCCCATGGGGCCCGCAACATCCATGCAGACTGAGCCCCAGGGGACTGTGCTCTTGATGGTCAATCCTCCAACCGCTGCCCTCGGCGACCTGCGTTGTATTGACCACACACTTGCAGTCCCTCAGCACGCTTGGACCTTTTTCACTGGGATCCAAAGCTCTTGCTCCTCCAGCTCCCTACGGGTAGATCGCACGCCTGCATGTCCTAGGGCCTCATGCACACTGCGCACAACCTCGTCCACGTACTCTTCTGGGACCTCCCAACCTTTGGGAGTACTGTCCCACTTCTCGGTATCGACAAAGACAATCTTCCGCTGGTGGACATAACAGTCCACTCTTCTGGGACCTCCCGACCTTTGGGAGTTCTGTCCCACTTCTTCATTCCCACGCCAATGAGCTCCCTCATGCGTGTGCGCTCGTTGATGCTCCTCGTCCGTGTTGTCCCCTGCGTCGTCTGAGCTGCTCTCATCCTGATGTCGTGTCGGCGCTGATGGTTTCCTCTCCGTGCTGTGAAGCGTCGGGCGAAACTCGGACAGCTGGGCTCTCCGCGACAACCAGTCGATCGCAGCCGTCTCCATCCCCTCCTCCTCAACCTTCCGCTGGGGTGCTCCTTCCGCTTCCTCCAGACGTGTCGGTCGAGGACTTTCCTGGGCTGGTGACGGAGCCGGTCGAGATGGTCCTTCGTCCTCATCCGAAGCCAAGTCGATGAGGTCCGCCGATCCCAGCTCTCCGCCGGGGGTCCCTGTCCTGCTCGGGAAACGGGATGGAGCCTCAGCGACGTCAGAATCCTCTCTCGCAGCTGGGGCTGATGCTGGTTCCCGCTCCTTCTTCTCCTTCTTGTAGAAGTAGTGATGATTGAAGAACATGCGCTGATTTGGCTCTGTCCTGGTGCCGAATCCATCACTGAGCAGCAGCAACTTCATTGGAGTTCTCTGTAGTTGGGACTTGGAGAGCTCAGACTGCTCCCCTCCTCCACTTTGTTCCTCTTCTTCGTGGCCGTATCAATCTTCTTTATTATCCATTCTTGTTCTTTGTCTTCGAGTTGTCTATCCCCCAAAGCCTCTCTTAACGTTATCGAGCAGGGATGGGTCTAGACCGGGTTGGCTACTGGCTTCACTGTCTGGATCTGGTCAGGTATCCTCAGTAGAAGCTTTCCTCACCTGTATGCTATACAGTTACTGCAAGGGTTGTGACTGACGGCCCTGCCAGTCACCACTAGCTCCTCTCCCTAAGAGCTAGCCACTAAGTGAGCTATTCAGAATCACACATCTGTTTTTACTGACTTAGTACCTGGGGCCCTCCTACTCCGTTGGACTTGGGCCCACCCAGGGACGCCATGTTTGTTACTGCGCAATAGCCAGCCCCGCCCTCTCCTCACAACTCCTCGGGCTGACTACTGAACCAGTTCTCTGTCTAACAGGTCCGGAGAATCTCTAAGACCTGGGTCTTACCCTGAACAAGATCTATAAGAGATAATCTATTTAAACTGGTGGCGAAAGGGATTCGTCTAGCTCTGACTACCTCCTTATCCAGAAGTTATGACCCTTCCCAGTTAAGGAACAATCAACCGAGTAGCCCTCACAGCCGCATAGTTCCAATAACCACTTCTGTTAACGGTAGTTCCCTTTCTAAAATTGTAACGTGCACTTGGTAACGGCTAGATAATTTTTAGTGACTAAGACTAAGATAATCACAGGGTCATTATTTTTCTCTCACCAAAGGAAAGTCTGAAGCCACCACATTACTAGAATCATGAATACTGATTTTACTATAAATAGAAGCACTTTAATTCAAATGACTCAATTAATTTCAATGTCCACAACCTAATCAGAATTTTTAAAATATATGAATTTATTAAGCAAGCTTTAGCAGGGAAAATGACAGGCATACAGAATTTGAGACTACCATACAAAGAAAATCAATATAGTTTAGATCAATTCAACCTTTACCTAACAACCTCCCTACACTGTCATCTATCTATCAAATAAGCTTTGGGGTGTGGCACAACTCATACTCATCGATGGTATCGGATCTTGGCAACCGGAGTCCTTGTAGTCCTTGGTCAGAGTCTTTGACTTTAAATCATAAATCCTCTTTGGAACCGAAACAAAAATGAACTGTCTGCTTCATCCAGCCGAACAGCCCTTAGTCGATCCTGTGACTTTTGTTCAGTTCCCCAAGTCCGTTGAGATGTAATTCTTTGAAATCGCTGGGTAGAGTGCAGAGTTTGGAAATCTAATTAGGAACCAAGGCAGTGGGTCGGTGGATCTCGCCCTTTGGTCCGGCGTGAGGAGCTCCGTTGTCCTCCTTGTGAGGCGCTTTTCTTGGTTCCAGGGCGTGGTCCTCTGCTGGTCTTCTTACCACACTTGTGTAGAGTCTCAGCGCCGGCGACGAAGAACACCGTATCACCTCGGTCTCACATTTTTATACGTTTCTGCACTTGTGGGCATGTACCCCAGATAGAGAGAGAGAGAGCAGGGGTGCTGCTTGCGCTTGCCGCCTCTACACTCAGGCCCCAACCGTTGTGGGAGATTGCACACCACTCTGGTGACATTCGTGACTTGGGTCATATTGACCCTGTTGCGAGATAACGTGCTTTTGACACCTGCAACTATTGGAAACTTTCTCAAGTGGCAGGCATACTTGTGACCTGGCAGTTGCACAACTAAACCCACTCTCATGTTCTGACATTTGCAGTTTGCACCCACCTCAGCCTTCCTTCTCTTTCTTTGATTCTATACTTTTATCCATATAATTAACTTTAATCAATAAAGTTTGTTTTATATAAAACATCAATTCATTACATTAGATTATTTGATTTTGGTTCATCGTTACAGAAAACATACTAAAATACAGAGATTACACATTAAGCAATCACTATTAATCAACACACAAAGCTGTAGCAGTCTCCTAGGCATTTTTATAGAAAAAGAACATCTGTAAGCACATCCTCATGACTGCGCAACCAGGCCCCAACTCTTAGCTCAGGCCTTTTTTGCTCAACAACCTGTTTCCAAATAAGGCGTTGACCATCTCTGCTCTCCTGTTAGTTCCTCTTTCTCCCTTAACCTTTCACCTACAATCTACCTCCTAACATGTCAGTGATCTTTAATTGCAGTTACACCTTTGACACCATTTCAAGTTCAGAGTAAAAATCACATTTATAACATTTCAAGTTCAGAGTAAAAATCACATTTATAACTTCTTTTACTTCTCTGATTTATCATTCATTTATAATGTTATGATAACCATAATTTATCAGTTACTCTTATTATAATCTTAATGTGAGTTATTACAAATGTTTTCTGTAAAGAAACCAAGAATAATCCATGATTCTTATTATTTGATATCAAAGTTACAGTTACTTGTTTTACTTGTAAGAGTTCCCACTAATGTAAGTGTAAGTGTAAGTATTATTACAAGTAAACCAATATTAATATAAGTATTTTACTTTGAATCTTATCCAATTACTCACAATATTTAGATTTCTTTCTTTAAAACTTTCATGCTAAGTAATAGTCTGAACTATTTTTATAAATCTGCAGGCTGGAAACTTACTTCCTCTTTTTCCAGGAAACTGCTTTTCCTGTTTCATGACTCTCTCTGTCTTGACTATGATTTCTTATGATTAGATAGAAAAAAGTAGAATTAAAGCAAAGTTTGCAGGAGACAGAAACAACACACACAACCAAATTGATTTTATTGACATTTAAGTCTAATGTTGGGTCTAGATTTTACTTGAGTAATTAATTTTAAAGATAACTTTATTTCTTTTTACTGTTAAACTAAAATCTCCAGCATGGGGAAGTGGGATGATCTCGGATTTTCTTGACAGATTTCACCCAATCAATAAAGACGTTCCACCTGCGTGCTTCATAATCTCTAAAGTGAATATTCGCAGATGTTCTCCGTCCCATGTGACCGAGCTTGAAGCATTCTGCAAAGGAAACATTTCCACCTCTAGGCAAACCTTTATACATTTCTTTATTAAAAATCTAATTAAAAAAAAAAAACATATATGCTTTTCTTTCTACATCTCAATTTGTGCGGGTCAATAAGATACAATCTTAATAAAATACTTTGTTGTTTGTACTTTTAAGAAGGCAACATTTATTCAGTTCTCTTCCTGCTGATGCTAAAACTAAATCGGTTATATTTTTGCAGATCAGTACCACTTGGTTAAAAGCCCACAGAACAGGTAGGATTCCTTGAGTCTTTATTTTTTACTTTCATTTCAGTTTCTTTCAGAACTCCTCTCCTGTCAACAATGAAAACCAACTGAAAAAAACCCAACAAACACAAACTAAAACTCCACTGTTCAAATCTGGTTTCACTCCAGCTCAGGAGAGACGGTCACCAGCGTAGTCAGTGTTTCTCCTGCTCTTCCTAAGAAGGAGAGGCGATACAGAAAGAAGAGGAGTAGAGACTACCAGGAGGAGAAACCACCAGAGATACCAGCTAAAGGTAAACACAAGCATGTGATGCTTTCACAAGAACGAAAACAAGTCTGGAAGAATAAATCACCCTCCACACAGAGGCACATCAGAATTTAGCTCGGGAAAATGTAGGGAAAGCCCTTGACTGTTTTTAAAGTTCAGTTTTCTAAGCGCTAAATGAAAAATTAGCTAGATGTCGAACTTTGTCAAACTGAGTTTACAAAAACAGTCAAGCGTAGCAAAATTTAACCCTGAAAAAATTCGAGGAAGCTAGGTGTGCAAAACAAAACATTAGAGTCGCTGTTAGCACAGCAGTGAGTTAGCGGAAGTGTTCCCACCACTGTTGTTTTCAACAGCAGATCATTCAGCTTTCCACACAACTCATCTGTATTTTGTCCTTGCAGCCCCCATCGAAGACAAAACTCGCAAACCCAAACTATTAAAACCTCAACCAAGGAAAGTAGTTCTGGTGAGTTTTTGCTTTCAGTTCATAATCTTGTTTTTAAGCATTGTTTTTGACCTAGGTTGTGTATCCAACATGTTTGGAGGAGAGCTTTATATGATCAATCCATGTGTAAAGCATTCAGTCACACACAGTCCAGATGCTATGAAAAGAGACCAACACGGAGTTTAAGGTGTAAAAGATGAATGTGAGAATTTCCCATAAAAAGTGTGATGATGTGGTTTTTTGATTATATATGTTTTAAAGTGCTTTTAAACCCAGAGCTCCTGGTTGGTGGCAGCTGCAGCGAGCATGTTAACATTTACCCAACCCAAAAAAGTTATGCACTTAGTAAATCTACACCATCTTTAGTCCTATAATTAGCCTAATTAAGTTTCTCATAATGGATTTTTTCTTCTTCTCATGCTTCGTCCCACCGCTGACTCCCCTCTCCTCCGTCATTATGCTTTCCTCCGCCCTCGCCTCACCGCCATCTCGTCCCCAGCCCAGGATAGTGGAGGAGAATCTGACATATGCGGAGCTGGATCTGGTGAAGCCGATCCCGGAGACTAAAGCATCTCGGAGCGGGACTGTGTACGCTCAGATACTGTTTGAGGAGCAGCAGCTTTGAGAAGGAACACAAACCACTAAAACAAAAAAAAAAAAAAAAAAAAACTGTGCCTTGTATAAAAACTGTTGTCTATTTATGCTCTGTTTCTGTGCTGTTTTGCGGTGGAGATAAATGGGTATTTTTTTGATGCGACAAACTTCTACATGTGGTTTTGTAGATATTTTGTATACCTTCTTCTTTTGATAGCAACATACAATGTGACATTTTTTTGCTTTCTTTTGTTTGTTTTATATTGGAGTACTTGTATTAAATGTGGTTAAGTCCGGTGTACCCCAAACTAACATGGTAGACGACTTAAGCTCAAGGAACTGTAAATTTACTGGAATCTGCGTAAGGAAACACTTTGGAGGTATTTCTGAAGAGCTACAATAAAATTAACTGGCATTAATCCAGATTATACAGCCTAGAATCAACAGGCCCAGGCCGTGTCAACCACCCGGCCTCCACTAAGGTGAACCAGTCTCCTTAACCTATGGGAGCCTCATCTATAGTTGTGGTCTGACATTCATCAAAACCAATGAACTGATCTTACTCTGACCCATTGCATAAGAAGGTAATGCCTTTGACAAGAATGCTCATTGGATTACCAAAACCCCTCCACCGTGTCAAGCTGATGATTCCTTGGATGTTTCAGATGAGAGTCAGTTCCTCTGAGTCTGAGACCATTGTCTTCAACAAGGAAAGGGATTACTCCGTCCATGCTTCAAGTAGAGGAGTCCCAAGTATTTTGCCATCTTGTTCTGAAGGATTGGAGTCTTGTATGTGGCTACGTTAATTTCCTGTGCTGAAGGAAAATAAGTTCATGATTTAGTGCCTCGTCAATGTTCCGACTCTTAACAGTCATAAGATACGGAGCAAGGAAATGACGGACTGGGCCAAGTTTGCCCTTGGAGATGATGCAAAGAGTTTCCACCATCCAGGGTGAGGCATCAAAAGGAGTGAGTTGAGGTGGGGGTGTCTTTTTGGCCATATTGAAATTTGAGATGGAAGCATTATTTTTTAATCACACACACACAAAAAAAAAAATCACATGATCAACAACTGGATGTTGGCACTGGCACAAACCAAGAAGAAGATAGTAGGAAGTAGTGGGAGGATGATGGTGCGGCATGTTTGTTGATGAACAACTTGTACACATGCGACTTTAATTGCATAACAGAAACAACACAATTGCAGAACTTTTTTTTTTTTAACAATACAGGAATATTGACAAAGTTTTGTGCATGTTTGTAATGGAAATGCATCTAGTGAATGAAGTAAACATTTCTAAATGAGTGACAAAATTACAGACATATGTCATCATGTTTGTGAACTAATCCCTTCTCAAACATCATGTCCTTCTAATGTGTCCACAGCAATATTCATCCTTCAAGGCATCTGGGTTCAGTCTGTTTCTGTTTGTCCTGCAGCAATTTATTATGACCACAGAGTTGATACAAACCAGTAATTAGCCCCCCGCTTCCCCCCACGGGTAAGTATGCGAGACCATGCAGGCACTTTCATCTGGCGCCAATGTCAACTCTAAGGACTGTTCACACATACTCATGAGAGACAGGACTGGGGTTACAGGAACGCTAAAATGGATACAAGAAAAAAAACACACCTGATTGTTGAGGTGATGCACATGAATTTTATATTCACCGTTTGGCATAAATCTCTGCTTAATTTGAATCTCGGTGGAGGGAGAGGTAGGGGGATGTTTGCTGATCAAGAACAAGAAGCCACAACATGTCCTACAATTCTGTGCAACTCTCGTTTTTCCACTTTCCATCACTGTGTGTGTGTGTGTGAAAACAATTGGATCCCCTCTCTTTTCCACTCAGCGATCTTTTGGACTCAAGAATGAGAAAAACAAAAGGGGAACCATTTTCAAACGGTGAACTTGAAACCCAGACGCAAAGGCACCCGATCCTTCCCTTCCCCTCAAGACTTTCGCCATCTTCCCTGGGCTTTTCCATACAGCTGGAGGACTGCTGCCTGCATACTGAGGCTCTTAAAAGAGTTTATCTCAAAAGAGAAGTTTCGCCTCATTTCCTGTCATCAAACGTGAACTGAAGCAGCATCTGACTGTTTACTAGTTTAACTTTATAGAAACTTCATTTAAAGCCACGGAATAGACGGTACTGGCCAACTAAAGACTGTGATGTCAAAAACATCGGTTAATAAAATTAAGAAAGCAGAGTTGCATGACTGTGCATAACAAATAGGACACACTGTTCTCTGGGTGTTTGTAGGAAAAAGCTTGTTGTCGAGTGTTTTTCCCGACGTTTGTATTCTCTCTGTATAAAATAAGTGACATTTTGGTGGATAGTAGAAGTGTCTTAAAAATGCCTTCAGACTGTGAAAAGTAAAGTTCCTTCCAACCCACATTGTCCATAATGGGCGTCTACTAACCAGAACCATGTGTGTGAACTGTGCCTCTGTGCCACCTCTCGCTTTTCGCTCTCTGCCCTCCGCTGACCTTGGCACTGGTCCACATTCCTGCATTTAGGCTTGTGCCTTTTTGTTTGTTTTGGTTTTTTTGGACCAATGTGTATAAAGAAGTGAAATAAATAGACTATAAAGGTTAAAATCTTTGTAGAAGTGTTTTGGGTTATTTCTCCCTAGTCTCATGTATGTTGATGTTGGTGAAGATCAAATGTTTGGGGAGAAATATCTTATTTCCAGACAAAAAGTAGTCAGTATCACCTAATACTAAATAAAATAAATCAACTTCAAATATTGCGAAAACATATAAGGGATACAATTTTTGATTTCTTCAGACGGTAATAGTAGCTCGTAAAATGAGGTGGGGGGAGCTCCGTCTTTTCACAGATTACCTGTTTTGTATTGTGCTGCCACCACAAAACTGTGGCTCAGTTTTAATATGTAAAAAAACATTTTTATAACACTTACATACTTCAGCTTTAAGTAAAAATGGTAGATCATGACAGAAAACAAAAAGAAAATTAATATTCAGGAAGGGGAACACAACAACAAACTAAAAAATAACACACCTTAAAGAAATGTGGCAGAAACTAGGGTGAGATTAAGTAAGAGAAGCACTACTTTAACAAATCTTTACTCGAGTGAAGGTAACAAACATCCAGTCAAGAAATTACTCAAGAGTAAAGTAGTACTTGGTAAAAATGGTACTCAATTACCGACTGACCAGAACATTATCTAAATATATTAATCTGACGGATGATTAACATGTCAGAACCTGGAGGTGAAGGTCAATCCTGTCTGAGGATAAAAACATGCAGCCCCTAAATATATACAAATGATGTCAGAGGAAAGACATAACCTATTGTTAAATCTGAAGAGGTTGCACATGATTGTGTGTGTCTTGTGTACGTCCTCCTTCCGGTCCATAAGAAAACAGAGCGTGTACTAAACACTTCGTCTATGTCCAACGGTTCCTGTGTGGTCACGATAATCCATAGTTATGCTGACTTCGAAGCTAAAACAAAAATCAAATGAAAGGCCTCGGGAGGAGAAGATCACAGGACGGAGGAGCATGATCACCGAATCACCGTCCAGCAGTCGGCCGGTCTTGGCTGAGTCTCTTCTTCCTGATTCCTGTCCGAGTACGAGGGCCCACCAATCCCTCCAAACCCAATCTGCTTCCAACTACGAGACAAAGCAGCCAGCTGACCATGCCGGCTGCACGAGTTCACAAACAGCTTTTATTGTCCTCCAAGTCCGGTCGGTTTAAAAATACACACCGAGTAAGTTGGCCTACAAATTTACAGAGCTGTGCTTGTTTTGCCAAGATCCCAGTTCAGAAGGAAAAAAGGACAAACACTGTAGATGTTTTCATCTCCGTGACAGCAAAGAACATACAAGGCTGTGAAAAAACACTCCTTTCTACTCCAGAAGAGAAAAAACATTGTTGCGCATTTCTTTTGTTACTGCTACTTAAATGTGTCGGATCATCAAACAAATCTAATTATCAGACAAAGTTGAGCTGCGTTTCCATTGATCATAAAACTGCACAAACTGGAGTTATGAAAATAAGTTTGCTTAATTTAAACACGCCAATTTAAAAAAAAATAAAATAAAAAAAAAATAAAAATAAAAAAAGTTTTTCCATCAAAAGTTTTTGATTAGGTGGTTTTCAGGCTGTATCAAAACTTGTGTGTTTCACAAAACAGCAAATTAAACTTTTTCTGCGTCACACGAGTCATGTGATCAACAACCAGATATTCCTACAGGCGAAAAAGACGAAGAAGATAACAGGAAGTGGAGGGAGGATTTATTGCAAAAACAGGCTTATTCATGTGTGATTTTAATTGCATTTCTTAATTAACGGAAATAAGAAATTCTACTTCACTATTGTGAAATTATGTTTCTTCAACATTAATGGAATATTCACTAGGTTTTGCCACATTTATAATGGAAAAGCAGCTACTGAGGAGTTTTGTTCTGCCTCGTTTTTGTTGTCGTTTATGGACGGAAGACAAAGCAGAGAAGCTCAAGAATTTAACTCTTCTCCCTGACCATCCGGCATGCAAGGAACTGAAATTTAATTTACAGATTTATTTATTTTTTTGTCCCATTAAGCAAATAAAAATAAATGGTTTTCCTCAACTCCATTCCTAATTCTGACTCCAAGTTTTGCATTGCTTCAACCTCTCAGCACTTAAAACTCCAACCCAACAATTTGACCTGTAGAGTCATGTAGAAAAGTTTCCTCAGAGCTCCGGCAAACATTACATCCAGTCCACGATGGGCTTGCCTGGGTGAAACGTGAAGAAAAAATATACAAAACCAAAAGGAGCTCTTTGATTTTGTTGCGCTAAAACAAAGGCAACACAGCAGCCGCACAGTTTAGAGGAAAGGAAATCCTTTAAATAAACACAGGACTGGCTCCGCCCCCGCGGTGCCAGCTTTCCCAAACATGTCCTACAGTCTGTCACTTTTCTCTGCTTCTCTAGTTTTTAATTAGAAGGTTTGAAGAATAATAAAGAAGGAAAAGTAGTGTCTGTCCAAAGTGTACACACCGCTGTTAAAGTGGGAGCTTTTTGCGGCGTAAGAAAGGGCTACAGTAAATAATTTCTTGCCTTTAATGAGACATTCATTCTGCGTAATTAAACAGAAAAGGAAACGGTTGGGGAGGGCATAAAAATTAAAACGCTACAATCTGAAGTGTTCACACATTTAAACGAAACCAGTTGACGTACCTTCTGGTTCAGCCTTTTACAGCAGAGGTCCGTCTGCATCAGACATATTGACTCCACAACACTTCCCCACTCTGCTTGAAAAGGACCATCATCGTCATCAGCCAATCATCTTATTTTGAATGTGAACAAAGCAAAAGAAATGACTGTAACTAGAAAACTAACTAAATAAATAAAAAGAACGGGGTCAAACCCTACTTTCATCACTGGAGGAGAAGTGGAGGGGTTGGAGGTAGGGGCACAAAGACTGCAGCTTTCTGGTCGATCGCCGATTAACCAATCTTTAAAAAGCCTGACCTGCCGATCCCATTTTGGCTGATACCAGGGTTTTTTTTGCCTGAAATGTTGCTAAATATAGCAAGAATGTCACTGAGTTGGCAACAGTGGGGTAACTATTAATTCTATAACATGACCTGGTGGACTAGACTTTCAGTCAGACCTTTCTCATGGGAAAGCAGAAGAAGACAGCGGTTGATTTTTAGACCTTACATCACATGTAACTATCGGCCGATTGGTGCACCCCTAGTTGCAGGTGTATAAATACCCTGTGGTTCAACTGGGCAACAGGCTGGACTGGAGCCTCAGAGAAGCCATCTACAAGAAAAGAGAGAGCAGGATGTACTTCCAGAGGAAGCCAAGATATTTTAGAGCTTCCAGCAAGATGCTGGAAACGCAAAAATTCCAAACCAAAGACATCACACAAACATTTTTAGGAGTTTTGTTCATGACATAAGAATAAAATGTTACCGCCTTATGGTTGTAGAACCATCCCTAAGGGACGGGTGATTAAAAGTTATAAAAATCAGAAGTTTTTGAGCATGTCTGGGGATGTGGCTAAGCCCCCTAAACTGCATGTAACTTTCACATCCCACAGCCAAGTTGCACCAAACCTGTCATGAATCATCCAGGTTGGATGTGCGACGATCCTATGTGGTCATATTCTGATGTCATCTACATCCTCATTATTTTACCATTTTGTTTGACTTTGTGCAACATAATCAACTTCTATTCCAACACTGTAACGTTTTAACCATTTCTCCTTTTCTGTAACATTTTAAATGATAATGTTTAAGTTGCCCATTTATCCACTTTTCTAGGGTTTCTTCATTAAAATAAATAAATAAATAAATAAAAACTTTTTACATATATTATCTAAGAACTATGTATGTTTTTCTGTAGCTTCTTTGATGGAGTTTATTTTCAAGATGACATCTCCCCCTGCTGGCACAAAGATGTTATTTTTTAAAGCAAGTCAACAGAAATCATTTCCCACCTCATTCTGTCTAAAGCTTTTTTTAGAAGCCTGATACTCTGCTGCACTTCATAAGCTTTGAAGAAATTTTCCACTTTGCTCACCATTTGTGTTCACTAGATAAATGCACTGTGCATCTGTGTTATGTCAAAGCCGTTTTTTTCCATTTTTTCCCATTACAAGATTCATTAGAATTCTAAACATTTTGATCAAAAATTATTTTTGTTTTGATTGAAATTAGTTTTTGTTTGAATAATAATGAGAAAGTTTTCATGAAAAGTCACTGAAGTTTGTTTTTTACATAATATTTTTAAGTGGATTCATCAATAAAACCTGTTAAACCTTTCTGCCGTCTTCAGGCTGTAGATAACAGTGCGAAGGTTTGCTTTTAAAATAGTTATTATTCTGTTGTCAAGGAAACAGATTCTGTAATTTAAAAAATAAAAAAATCTCAGTTCCCCAAAGGACAACCTGTTCCACTGCACAAGTTGGACAGTCAGGGCTGTAAAGTCTGTCCACATCAAACCAAAGTTGCTAGGGAACGGATAAAAACAAACGGCCTGGGAGGCCAAATGAGAAATGCGTTGACCCTCTAACAGCTCGTGTTCAGAACCTTTCTGGTGGACGTTTTTAACAAGAACAATTCTTTCATGGTCTGTGATGGTGTCAGTCCAAAGGTCCAGCCTCATTAATCCTGGTAAGTGACCAGATTTGTCGTTTTAAACTAAAGCTCCTTGCTGGGTGTTGTTTTTAACGGCATCGTCACGAAACTAAACTAAATTTACCTGAGGACCGAGACGAAGCCTAAAGATCATATTTAACAGTCCGTTGTTTCTGACTGCGTGTTCCGCAGCAATATGGCCAAGAAGAGGAAGAAGCCCAAGCCGCTTACTCTGAGAGCGGTTCAGAAATGCGTGGACTTGACAACGGATGGCAGACGGAGGCTGGACCTCAGCTACAAAGGCCTCAACGTGGTGCCCGCTTGTGTCCAAAAGGTGACGGACGTTAGTGAACTGAATCTGAGCAGGAACCTGCTGAAGAAGCTCCCACCTTTCATAGATCACTTTGACAGCACCGCGGTGTTGGATCTGCACAGCAACTATGTGAGTATGACCGAAAGAGAGAGAGAGAAAGAGAGAGAGAGAGAGAGAGGGAGAGAGAAAGAGGGGGCTTGGGGGAGCGTTGAACCCGCCACAGAAGTAGAACTTTTACAAAAATGTGATGGAGGTGAGACGTTAGGAAATGACGAGTCTTAAGATACGTCTTTCAGCTTTGCACAGCTGGATTGGAGTTTTTCATTTAAACTGGATAGTGAGCATCTGTAAAGACCCATCTTTCAAATCTTACTACAGGTTTCACTTTAAATTAAATTAAATCAGGTTTTACTGTGTAGGTTTTTAGAACTATTGTTATTCAGGAAGGTGTAATGTGGTCAAAAACCTGCCAAAAGAACTACACCAAAGTTGAAATTATTTTGAAATTAATCTAAAAAATATTCTAGAAAAAAACTTTCAATTTAGGAGTTTGAAAATTCTACATTTTAATTTAAAAAACTTAAGATTTTGAGATTTCAGGATTTTCTAGAAAATCTTGGAAATTTTAGTTTGAAAAGTTTAGTTAAAGTTTATTAAAAAAATAAAAAAAAACAGATTATGAGATTAATTTCTATAAAAAAAAATTTTAACACTTGAAATTTTTGAGTTTCACAAGTCAAAAATATTTTGAAACTTCACTTGTGAAACTCAAATTTTGAGTTTTCCTAGAAAATTTCTAAGATTAATCTCAAAATTTTAGCTTTTCTTCCAGCAAGTTTTAGAGTTTCGGAACTCAAAACTGTTTTTTCTCAAATTTTGTGGATTATTCTCAAAATGCAGATTTTATTTCTAGCAAATTTTTGACTTTCAGAGCCGGGAAAGTTTCTGGGGTTTTTTCCCCCCTTCTAGAAAATTTATGAGCTTAATCTCATAATTTCTGGAGTTTTTTTTAGCGGAAATCTACTCCTTCCACGTCGTCGTAGTTACTCAATTTCCAGATTATGACTCATCTGGTTAGGAAGTGGCAGCTCCACCGCGTGACCATGACTGTTGTTGCTTCTCTGATCGCAGATAGAGGAGATCCCACAAAACATCAAAAACCTTACGTGTCTGACGGTCTTGAACCTGTGCAACAACCGTCTGACGAGCCTCCCCATCGAGATCGGCAAACTGAGCAACCTCCACATCCTGAACCTGGGACTCAACCTGCTGAAAGTCCTGCCCACCTCCATCGGCAACCTGAAGGAGCTGCGCTACCTCGGCCTGTCCTACAACAACTTCACCACGGTGCCCAGCTGCACAGTCAAGCTGAAGAAGCTGGAGAAACTCAACCTGGAAGGGAACCCCATCAAGTACCCGGAGGTGACCGGAGTCAAGAAAGAGTCGAAAGTGGACCGTTTTCACGTGGTCAAGGAGAGCCTTCTGTGTAGGAATTGTCTGGAAAGTTTTCAAATCGAAAGGGAGAAGCTGGACTGCATGGACGGCTACGACACCTAGTGGCCGGACGGGGTGGGGGTCGGAGTTTGTTGACTTTTAAAATGCATTCGCGCAACTCACAATGAGGTCAGTGAGAGCATCATTTATCCTTGATCATTTTTTTATGGTGGATGCATGTAATGCTGGTTGGGTGAGAGTTGCTTTGGGTTTTTGTTACAACACATCTAATATGAATTAATATACACATATTTAACAATAAACTATTTGGTTTTTATGCGAACACGAATAAAAATGATTTTCAAAAATAATCAAATATTGGAAGAATATTTAATTGAAAATGTATGGATTTTTTTTTAAAAATAGTAATATTATATACCAACATTTAAGCTGGAATAAAACGTATGGATGAACTGACGTGAAAATTTGGGCCGATAGATATCCAAAATTTTATATTTACTGACAAATATATGTAACAAATATATGTTAATACCTTTTTTACCTTGGGGGGGGGAAAAAACAACAACAACAAAAATAACACTTCAGCACTTCTTCTCTGCTTCAGTTAAACTTCCCACAATCCCCCACTGCATCAGTATCACCGTCATATGACCAATCTGTTCTTACACTTCTTTAGATTCTTTGGAATCTTGTTAGCCAACTTTATGATGCATTTTCTGCATTTGACATCTTCAACATTTTTAAGTTGGGCCAGATTACTTTGGACAAATCTTTTTCAATTAATCACTTGAAAACTTTTGCAATTTACTTAGGTCGTCTTTGTATGACATTGTTTTCTATAATGTCACGAAAATTATGTGCAACCCTGATTATTTTTAAGAGACCGTCAGTGAAAAACAGTCTTCAGTCGGAGGCCTCTTCATATTTCTTGTACTACAGACTGCTACAGGAGAGTTTTTTCTGCCTACTGCCATCACCATCTAACTCTTTGATTAAATTAGTTACAAAAATATTTTATTTGTCTTTGGGATCAATGATATATTTTTGAATTCGGACATTGTTCTGTAAAACTTTCAGGTTATAACGCTGAAAACCTCCCATCTGAGATGAAAGAACATTTCCTAAGGCTCAAAAGACAAAGAAATGAATGTGTCACTGTATGTTTAATGAATCTAGACATATAAGCTTAACTTTTTTTAAATAAAAGAATTTGTTTTTAAAATAGGTTTTCTGTAATATTTTAAATCAAATATTTGACATTTAAAAACACTGCATGTTTTGACAGTTGTAATCCGCTAGGGGGCAGCAAAGGCCGACTGCAGCCGCTTTTGGTTGCTACCGCCTTATTAGATTAGAAAGATCCAATCACAGTGAAGGTGTCTTTATTTTTCTGATTTGTTTTGGGTTCTTGGAACAATTGATGAGGTAGGAATGTTGTTTTGACTCTACAGTTTGAAAGGAAACTCAAGTTTTACTTTTTGTCTGTTCATTTCTCACTGTGGATCAATGTGTCAATATAGACAGAGGGAGGAGGGGGAAGGATTAGATTAATCTCAGAAATTTTCAAGAAAAAGGACATTTTTTTTCTGCGCTCAAAATGTCAAACATTTCCTTGTTTATTCTTAAATTTACAATGACATTTTGGTGCATTTCTCAAGCAGTTTGTAGCAAATGTAGCAATCAATTATTTGCTATAAATGACGATACATTATTTGCATCACTATGGAGGAACATATTTTTCATTTGTTTGGAGAATTGTTTTAAATTGGGTCACACTGGAGGAGTCATGAGACTGAATAGCATCTCATTCAGACTGAATTAAAGACTTTAGGTGTAGAGCAGGGGTCTCAACCTCCAGTCCTCAAGGGCCACTGTCCTGCAACTTTTAGATCTGTGAGTTGAATAATTAGACGTCTCAATAGAATAATTAGGTCATTAGCAAGGCTCTGGAGAACTGAGGTCATTAAGCCGTTTCATTCCAGTGGTTTGTACCTGTGGAACATCTAAACACTGCAGGACATCTTAAATGTTATTCTTGGTTCTCTGGATGAGCTGTGTTCTTGGAGTAATTTTGGTTGGCCGACCGTCCGCTGGGAAGAATCAATACTTAAGATTCTTTTTCCCCCATTTTTCCCCTCCACTGTGTTTCAATGGCTTTGTAATCATCAACTGATAAATGTCCATGACTTTGTTTCTCCTTTGTTCTTACATTCCTTTAGATGATTTGAAACCTTTTTTAGCCAACTTCATCATGTCAGATGGGTTCTGTTAATGCATTTTCTTTATTCTATATAGTAGAATAATGTAATCTGTTAAATCATAAAAAAATTTAATTTTCACACAGGGCTAGGTAACTTCGGACAGAGTTTTTTCTTAAATGAATTTGTCACTTGAAAACATTTGTAGTTTACTCAAGTTATTATTTTCTATAATATTTGGGAAGTAACAAGAAAATGAAAAACAGCCTGTTGGTGGAAAATACATTTTCACAAATCTGAAGGTAAAAAAGATGTCATGAAAAAGAGATCGTTGAAGACTCAACATTTATTTGAAATGACACAGAGGAGTAACCGCAGACACACGGCTGCTATCCTGTCTGCTCCTCAAAGTCATTGGTGGATGAAGCCAAGGCCCTTTGGTTAATTGTCAGTGACAGAGAACAGGGGGAAGGTAATGGAGGGCAGAACCAGGGTCAGAGAACCAGACAGGCAGCACACGAGGGAGACGACCACTGGGGAAATACCTGAAAGTCTTCAAACAATCCTACTTCTCTCCTATCTGCACTCCCTTTATTCTAATTAAGGATGTGAGATTAGATCAAGCTGATCAGCATAAAATACAAAATCATATTAAGTTATATCCTAACTGAAGTTATTCAGTGGCAAATTTCTCAGCTGCCAGTGATGCACACCGATAGCTAAAATGTTAGCTGTACTATCGTAAACATCACACTAAAGCTAGAATGCTAAACCAACATGGTATTTAGCAGAAGCTAATGCTAATGTGCTAAATTCCAACATCTTAATATCCACCAGGAGACAAAATGCGTTGCAACAATGTATATCCGAGGAGAGGAAAGGAAGTGCTGCGTAAACAGTTTTCCCCCACTTCAAAATAAGAGCATGAATATAAACATCCAATCACTTCAAAAATTCTTAAGGGGTGATAACCAAAACTTCAACAACAATTTATTCATGTTAAAGTTTACAACACCACCAAGTATATTATCACCTTTGTATTTGTTTGAAAAAATAAACTTAGGTGAAGTGAACTGCGCTAAATGTTTTCAAAGTTAGCAAAATGTTAAAGTGCCAACAGAATGAAGTAAAAAACGTGTTTTGGATTAAAGAATGCCTCAAATTATAAAGATATAAAGATATCTACCTCCAAAACATTTAAACATGTGCCTCTAGATAAAACACTGAGGTTATTTAAGATCCCAGAAGCCTGTCTGAAATCACTGGCGGCTTAGTTTTAATGCATTTGGTCAGAAATGATCAATAAGTAATGCTAAGTCAACAGTCACACATTCAGCAGCCACCCTGCAGTGTGTGTTTTGGAACAGCCCTCCAGCACCACTATGAAATATTAATCATGGTCAGTATCAATATTTTAAAAGGTTTTCCAAACATTGTGGATTCCAAGGCTCTTATTAGCATTCTGAGCAACATCCATCTTGATTATGTGACCTTAGACGTCAGGTGACAGAGGAACACTATTATAGACATACGAGACGGGCAGAGCTATGAGCCACAAGTACACCTCTTGGGTACTCTTTAAGACATCAATGTTGTAAACCATGGAGCCAAAAACAAGCAATTGTTGACTTGAGGACCAGCAACTTGATCTCCTGGTAACTACTGAAGATATCATGACCGCCCTAGCTAACCCATTGATTCTATAATCATTAACTTCAACTCTAATGACCATGCAATTGCACAGTTTTGCTATTAACATTTTGAAAATACATTTGCTTAATGGAAACATGCTAATTTCACGAAAAATTAGTTTTTCTATAAAAATGGTTTGGCTCTAGGATGAGGTGGTTTTGCGGCCATATTGAAATTGGTTTATTTTGTAAAACTGTAATGGAAGCACTCTTTTTGCATCACACTAGTCACATGAACAACCGGATGTCACCAACATTAGCAGAATACTGAAGTGTATAAAAGGATCCAAAGACCAAAAAGGAAAGGCCTGAAACTAATGAGAATACACTAAAATGCATAGATAAACATAAAGGAACGAAAACATCCTCGTAACAATTAAAGGTTCAAAGAAATTAACTGAATATGGTGAGATCTAAAGTAATCAAAATGCAAACAAATGAAAAACAAAGCGAGTGAATCTCAGTCAGTTTCTGTAGTCATAAAGATGATGTTCTATACAATTGCAAGTACAATGTTATTTGTGGAGTAGAGAAAGTACAAGTTTAAGTTCAGAAACCACTGAACTTAAAGATGGCCGCCAGTCTCCTGGATGAAAGTAGTTGAGGCCTGAGATTTACTTTGGCGAAATGTGTGATTATTGGAACTATGTAACAGGTAACGGGAAGATTTAATGAAGCCAAACAGTGACTCAGAAGAAGCCTGCATTCCTCAGTTAATGGTAAAGTGGGTTGAGGTCAACAAAGTCAATGGCTTCCTATTTCCATCAATATTTTGTTTATGCGGTTTTTCCGAAGCATTGAAGTCAGAAAAGGTTGATAAAAAGGCCTAAGTGTCTATTTGGCAGAGCAAACATCTGGTTTCAATGCACTCCAATTTTCTTTACCTTTGTTGATCATTTTCTTGTGCTGCTATTCAACCAACTTTAACTTGCCTAAATACAGCAACTCTCAATGGTACGACGGTCCGTCAACTAAAACAAAACTCGATGTACACAAGACGTATGGAAGAACCCCAAGAGTAAAACAAAAAGCCTCCACCCTGCCTGCGTCCAAACCTTCCCATCACTGAGAGCTGCAGAGAAAAGACCCGACTTTGAGACAAACTCGTCTATAAAAAGCCATGTGGTTATGGCTAAAGAAAAACAGAATTTCTGGTTGTGGGCTGGCTTTTGCTATTTGGGTTTTACAATGTCCTCTTCCCTCTGCTGGCTTTCATTGTCCGCCAAGCCAGGGTCTGATAACACCTGATCAATTTGAAGAGAGACAGACCCTGAACCACACCCAGCCTGTAACCCAGTCTCAGTTTTAAACCAAACACCGCCGTTAATGGCTTTGTAATTAAAATTGTTTGTTTGGAGTCGTTTCGTTGTAGCTTCTAGTTTCTACTGTTGCAGCTTGTGAGACCCCGTCCGTTAGTTTGACTCCATTTAGCTTTGGACCGTGTCTGCTTCGTTTTTACAGCTTGTTATCTTTGCTGTGTGTGTGTAGATGGTTGGATGTAATGTGTGGGCACACGCTCCCCCTCTGGGTCTTTCTCCCTCTTTACTCTGTAATAAGAGCAGCTGTGGCTTACGCGAGGCCAGCTCTGATTCGATTGCAGTGAAACTAAGGCCATTATCCTTTGTACGCCGGAGGAGAGCCAAGCAGCTGCGACAGGAGCAGCGCCAAACGGCAGGTTTCAGGGTTTCCTTCAAGAAGGCGGCAGAGAGTGGAAAAATTTCACAGATTAGCCTCCTAACAAGCAAAGAAAGGAACATTTTACACATGATACCGTGGCCAAATCCTCCGAATCAAATTGCCCTTAGAGCAAACAGAAATAAGCTACAAAGGTGATTCTCAAGCAAATATTAATTTGTGGCTGATGTCAAATTCCACAACTTTTCTCAAAAGCATATATTTATTTGCTTATACATAAGAGACTTTAAAAAACTTGAAGGAATTGCCATTACAGATGCAAATTTCGTACAATTTTATGTCCAAATAAAGCAAAACCTACTGTAAATAAATTTTTCAAGGTCAGCACTGAGAAAAGGCCCTGCCATCATGTAGCCTACTATAAACAAAAGAACTTGTAAGCATCTAGACTTTTTTAAGCTTTTCAGTCCGCTCTGGTCTACGGGGAAACACCATTTATAATTTAGTGGTGTAAATGTATTGTGAATTTAGGCAGATTTGATCAAATCAACAAACACTTCAGGGGTAGAAGTCATGGTCGGTTGGTAAGCTAGCTAGTTCCAACATTTGTAAATACCGCGGTTGATGAACCCAACCTGCGTATGCTACTTCCAAAGACACATTAGCTAGACTTAAGTAGAAGACATGGCGATGCTGGCAAAGATAGCATGGAAAAACAATCACAGTCCTGTTCCTCATTCTGATGTCTGTCATAGCGCCTCAACAACAGCTTTTATATTTGTCTGCTTTTTGAAACTGTTTCACTATTCTACCATTCCAACTAAAAATACTTTCCATGTTCCATTTTCAGAATGACTCTTATTCCAGCTTAGCACCAACAATGTAACAGTCGTACTCCACGTCATGGACACCGCTCCATCTGGCGGCTCCAGCTGCAGATCACGCCTCGTAAATCTTCCCCAAACTCATAAATATGCTTTGGTTCACAGATTTCTCAAGGCTGTCATTACCAAGTTACTTGGGGGGGGAGAAAAAAAAAAAAAAAAAAAAAAAAAACACTTACTGCATTTTTGCCTTCCACTCAACTTCCCAACTGTAAGTTTGAATGCAGCATTCAGCGAACATCCAGCTTCTTTATCCATAACACGTCCGAGTGTTTGACTGATGCAACTCATGTCAACTCATGAAGACTCTTCCTCATGACTGTCAGCCAAGTTAAACCAATTCTGTATTAAATATATTTTTCTATTGGTTGTCTGTAAATATTAAAACATATAGACTCCAGAACACGCAATTTGTGTTTATTTGCTCTATACGGTATGTGTTTAACTGAATAACAGCTTGTCACCTAGAAGTTAGTGCATCAAAGTTGGTGAAATTCTTGATTTCTCCGAGCTCCTCTTCTTTCTAAGCTCAGCCCTTCCTCACAGTTTCTTCAGTTAATTACCGGCTGCTGCAGCTCAAGGTGACAGGAAGCTGCTGGAGGGGACCATTTTTCTCCCTCTGCCCTCCCGGTTGTTCAGAGACGTCCCATAGGAACGCCGGGAGGCTCTAATTACGACATATTGTCTAAGCCGACGTTTGCGCTCGTATCTGAAACGAAGGTTCTCCAGCTAAAGCAAAACGGAGGTAGGGTAAAAGATGAGGATGGATTTGGGGTCAGAGGTAGATAGAGAGGAAGGGAGGAGACGCCTGGCAGATGAATAGAAAAAGAAAAGAAATAGAGACACCTTTGCATGTGTGCACATTTTGTCGGTGGTGGACCCTTCCTCACTTCCCACAGGCGGGGATGTAAAGCTATGAATAATGTAACAGGGAGGGGCGGACGACTACTGGGTGTGGGCAGAAAAAAAAAAAAAAAAAGCTGTAGTTCCTCCTCCTTCCTTCCCTCACTGCCCCCGTTTTCTTTCCATTCTCCTCCCCTCGCCGCGGTTCACCCAACCCCCTAGCAGCCGGCCGCACTGCAGAAGGTCAGAAGAGGAGAAGAAGAAGAGGATAGAGGCAAGGCAGGGGTGGGGTGTGTGTGTGTGGATGTACAGGAATATGCCGAGGGGAGAGCGATGACAACCATGCTGAGCCCAAAGATCAGACAGACCAGGAGAGGTAGGTCGCTTTTCCCTTCACGTTGCGTGTTCCCCGACAGCTGCAGGTTCACCGTCTGCTCTGCACGCAGTTGGTTCAAACGAGTCAGAGACGCACAGATTTTCATGCAACTTTTACGCGTTTCGTGAAAACAGTTTAAATCAAGATAAATCTGTGTCTGCAGAAACACTTTCAGTCGTCACATTTTCTCCTGCCCACGCAGGAAACCTCCTAATTTGCATTTACGTTTTACTCCAGCTGGATGCTGCTGCTGCTGCTGGTGTGTGTATGCATGTGTGTGTTTTACAGGGAGAGAGCAGCATCTCTGGTTCCATCAGCGCCACGAGTTTGCCATCACACACCAAAGCACGCGTGTGTGTGTCCCTGGTGATGGATTTGTTAATAAAGCGTGTGGATGCAAGTTTTCCTTCCTCTCTTGGCACTAATCTCCATGACGACAATTATACAGCAGGATCAGATTAAGTTGAAATGAAAAGGTCCTCGTCACGAATGATGATCAAACCGTCTTCTGTACAGGTGTAAAATTGGTAAAGTGGATTAAATCACATTTGCATAAATGCACAAAGTGATTTTAGACATCATGGCTCAATTACATAAAACTAAAATAAGTTGGTTAACAATTATGTGGGTTTGCCATGTGTTTAAATAACAATCCGCAAGAATTTTTATTTGAAGTTCAATGACTCAATTATGTCCTTGCTTTATTTCTAACGTAGTGAAAGCAAATGGATTAATAAGTCGGCGCGATTCTGCCCGAGAAGCATCTACCGCATCGCTCCCGTAAACTGCAGCCCGTGCGCTGACGGCACCACATTTGGCGCACGAGGCGCATAAAAAAAAAGCGAGTGTGTGACAGACGTAGCAGGGAGTAACGCCTGCTGAGCCAAGGGTCAGAGCAGTTCAGAGCGCCAAGCACAGAGCACGTGCTGGTAAGTAATTGAACCGCTTACGACGTCACATCAAAAACGTCAAGGAAAAGATGTAAGCGTAACCATGTAATTATCTGATATTGACGTTAGGGGGAAGATGGTGGAATATTTATTACCTAGGAAGTCGAATGGGCTCGTTTCACCTCTTTAAACTCTGAATACTGGCTTTAAATAAATTTCATTCTGATTGCGGAGCTGTGTATTAAAGACACAACAACATATCCAGCTAATGGCACAATACACAATACTGGACTCCCAATAGTACCAGAAATTTTAGATATAAAATCAGCATCAGTATCACAAATCATAATCTGAGCTTCAAAGAGTCTGTAGTACTTACAGCAGAATATTTTAGTCTGGGTTTGACTGGCAGTATTTGTGGTTGTCTAAGTGTAAAGTGGATCTAATGAGGAAAGAAAATATGAAAATTGAATCTTTTTGCGGAAATAAAATTTAATTTTTCAAGCACTGTAGTGAATTTGTAGAAAGTCATTAAAAACATTAATCTGGTTCTGGATTAACCACTATTAATAAATAAATAGTGTAGTAATGTTTCCTCTTTGGTTGATGAAACACCAGCGATGTGTTTTTTGTGTTTTGTTTTTTTAAATAACGTGCAAATATATTCAAAATTCATTCTCCTTTTACAGTGTTATCTTTTTGAGATATCCATCAAGAAAAAAAAAACTGCTCAGTTTGGTGAAAATATATTTAAAGCTAAAGTTTTAAATAAGTGAATAAAAATTTTAGCTTTAAAAAAAAATGCCAATGTTAATTTTTAGGTTAGCTGTACAAAACCTAGAAACATGTGCTGGCTTGTGTTAGGTTCACTATATTAAATAATGATGGTACTACCATTAATCAGAACTTCTATTGTATTTGTGGTAGATTGGACTATAATAATTTAACCATATTATGTTTTATTATGAATTCTTGGGTCAAACATCGATATACTTAGCCATCTAGCTTCCCAGACAGCTTTTCTGGTTTGCTAACTAGCTAACTTTTAGCTGGCTTGCTAGATACCGTTTGTATAAATTGGTGCAATTATCTTATTCTGTCTTTAGTGTTTATTTAAAGCTAAAAACCATTATCATGTCAACAAAGGTAGAAAACAACAACTAGCTACAGCTTGTGTCAAAATCACTTCAGAATCACTTTTTCAGAAACATTGTTACGATCTGAGAATAGTTTGAGACAAATGGTCCATAGAGGCTTGTTTTTAATCGACAGCAGCTCTATCCTACAGTGGAGACACACAAAAAAAAAATCCCACTGCTGTGGCTTCAGTAATCTCTTCAAATGTCAACATTTTGAAGCTGTAATGGGTTTCGTGGTGCAGTGGCTGGCACCAGGAATGAAGCAGCAGCTGTAATTGCCCACATATCAGCTGCTTCTCCCTCACGCTGCGTTTTGATCTACGTTTCCATGGTTTTATGATCAAAGTGTTACAGTGCAGCACCATGCTGACTTTCTGTTTTTTTCCGAGGCATGCGACTGAAAACTGACAGCTCTGGGTACTGTAAGGAAGAGTGTGAATATAAAAAAAATAAAAATACAAATCACACAGATAACGTGAATGTGGAGGGTGATTTAATGCGCGCACTCATTGCTGCAGATCTGTTCCACTTCACTGCAGGTTTCAAATAACAGGCATGTATGTCAACTGCCACACCTCCAGAAAGTCAAGGATTGATGCCACACGCAAACAGAAACACACACACACACACACCACACATGCATTAGTCAGTATGAGATAGCTGGATGTTCCACTCTGATGCACCTGTAACTCTCTCCGCCGGTTTCCCCAAGCCATAAATCACCGAACAACAACTAGATTAGCCAAATTAAATTCCTCCACCATGCCAGTATGAACAGCTGTGTGTATGTGCATCCATAAGTGCAATGCAGCTTTCTGTGTCATTTTCTGTAGCCTTTGTAGAGAACCCACTTTAAGCTACTAATGGGGATTCTGCTCTCTGGTGTGCATAGAAGTCATTTACTGCTGGTGATAAATATACAACTCCATGATGTATGAGGTGGCACTGTAGAGACCTAAAGCATGCAGGAATGTTGCATCAGATGTCATAACATTTGGGTTTCGTTGCAAGCCTGTGGACGACCATTTGTGCACATGGCAACAGATTCACATGTGCCACAAATGAGTCCAGTTGCTCCGTGGCTTCCAGTTCAGAAACTGATTGAACAATTGAGAATTAAAACAATTATTCAAGAAGAGAACTAAGGTAGAATCTCAAACTATCTGTAATAAATTAAACATGGAGAAACGCTCTAATCGCCCATGTCTTGGTGAATCTGGTACTGCATAAAAGAGTTTGAAAATGGTTGCTAGGTGATGCATCTTGGAGTCTGTTTAATAGTGGTATATTTTTTTTACATGCATCAAACACAGCCAATGGTTTTTGGTTCTATGATTAGTCAACCACTGAAGACTGTTCGTACCCATCTATAGTAAGATTTAAGTGCCTGTTGCTGAAGGGTCTACTGTGGAGGATTACACTATTAGTGTCAGATTCTGCATTACTGTAAGAGTTACCATGAACAAACTCATACAATGCAGGTCAAAATTTGGTATTTACCAGATATCCAGAACAACTTCAAGTTTCTTATAAACTTTAATACTTACTTTTAGATATACATTGATCTTAATCGAGAGTTAGATGGGATAGTATTTCAAGATAGTTTTAAGGTTGAGAAGATTGGCAAAAGTCACAACTTCAGGGCAAAAGTACAAAATAAATCCTGGTTTGGATACTCTATTTATGTTGTTAAAACTTTGTGAGGTCACTTCCTTTGGCAAAAGGTCCGTTGTCGCTACCTACACCAAATTACTGAACAGCTTTGCCGGTGACCATCTTCAGTGACCATTAGCAAGAAGTCAGCAACCCATCACAAGGCAACACAAACACACAACAACGGTTGAGTACCGACTGTCTAAATTTCTTGATTTTCCATAATCCGAATAGTGCTAGTAAGCTTTATGAGCTGGTTGCACCATTTCTTCCTGTTGCAGTCCTTGTGACTGTGCTTACTCTCAACCTTATCAGCTCTATGTGGCACACAAAACAGTTTGATGTGAATACTGTTGGCCTCTGAGCTGGTTACTGTGTGATGCAGAACAAAACTGGGGGCACTAATCTACCCTATTTCATTGGACTTTAAAGATCTGCTGCTGCAACATCTTAATGCTAAACATCAAATCACACCTTCAGGATTTTAGTAGAGTTTTTGCCTCTGTTGGTCTTTACACACTAATTTGAAAGAGTTCATCTGTTATTCCTGGATGTTGCGCTCCCTTCCTACAATTAAAAAAAAAATCATTGCACATGTGCATAAATTACTCCTGGGACGGCAAATCTGGGCCTAGAGTAAGTACATCTGCAAACAGTCCAGGATGAAGCAGAGCCTTTGTCTGACTCGACCCATTCTTAATTTGCTGTTGAGGACATGTTTCACAGAATTGCAGTGATTGTGCCCAAAAGCTGGTCTTACAATAAAAGCGCCTCCCTTTCAGAGTTGTAGTTCATTGTTGCAGAAGAAACCACAGAGCAGTTCCACCCAAAACCCGAGGAAGGTCTGAATCACTCTGCATAGAAGGTCCAAATTTGTGCAGTGGGCAGTCAGGCTTGGCACACACAAACATGCAGAGTTAAAAATCGGTTGTTGTGACTCAGGGGTGAATCATCCAGTATGTTCCACTTGGGCTATGATCCGGGTGGCTCACGTGTTGAACAAAGGAGGTATTTTGTATCCTGGGAGGGTGAGGAGAGATGAAACAATGAAGGGGAGATAAATGGATGGGCTGATTGGGGTGGGAAAGGTAACAGTCATAGTAAGGGAATATGAACGAAAGTTTAATAGTGCTTGTTTTACCATGTCTCAGCATATGTGGACCATATATTCAAACATTGTAATGAAATGGTTTTGATAAGAAAACTGTCCTAAAGATCCATTTGCTAATATTACGGTTCCAGCAGTAGGACAGCAATGTAAGCAAAGAACTATAGATATTTGTTTAGGTATTTAAAAAAAGAGCCTTTAAGCAACAGATGTATCTAGATGACAAAAAAGTATATAAAAAAAAAAACAAAAAAAAAAAAAACCTTTGCAGCAAATGGGCATCAGAAAACAGAGATGGTGTCTCAAGTTTCAGATTTGGATTCGAGTTACGAAGAATTTGGACTCGAGTTACGAAGAATTTGGACTAGACTTATGTTCATGCAGTTCAGCTCCAGTGTCTTGGTAACAATCACAATGCTCAGGTATGCTTTGGTGTATTTTTTATGTCTTGGTTGATTATTTGTTTTTATTGGTTTTTATTGGAGTGAAATACTCCTCCATCTAACTTGGAATGCAATTATGAAGAGCCGAGGCAACAGGGAATGATTTCATAAACACTATTACACAGGGACTTGTGTTGTCTACTGTACTATGAGCCGCCGTGGAAAGACAAAACCAATTTAAATGTAAATTAGCAAATGCAAAGAATAAAACCTGCTTTATTATTCTTACAAGTGATACTGTTCTCATAAAAAAGCAACATTCATTTATTTACATATTTAAAAACAGATGGTCATTGAGAGTTTGCCTATAATCCAAGAGCTAATATGTTTGGCAAGGAATGCTTAAAAATGGTGCTGCTAGAGAAGTTGATGGGCTCTTAAAGGAGCTTTGAAGGGACCCGAGTGGCTGAGCATAAGAAGGGAAAGTAATTAAATTTCAAGTAGGAGAAACGGAGCGTGACAATGCAGAGAGGGAAGAATAAAGATGTCGGTAAGGCTGGAATTATAGGAGAAACATCTTGGTAAGGGGACAGCATTCATTTGAACTTTTTCTCCACAAACTTACACAGTTTTGGGGGGACTGTTAAGTTTTATTTATTTCTTTCAGCAAAGATGATGCAGGACTTCTGCTTCTCTTTGTTGCCAATTTTATTTAAGTCTTAAACAAAATTTCTATTGGTTTACTAAATGATATGACATGTTCCTGTCTCAATTTTTCAAGCATTATATCAATTAAGATGTTAAGAATTGTTAATTGTGTTCACACCCAGTGCAGGTGTCCAGGCCTATTTCTAACAAGACAAAAAATGTTTTTACCTCAACAGAACTTTGTGATAGATCAACACAAATAATTGTATAATGAATAATTGTAAAATGGAAGCAAAATGATTCATCCCTGACCTTTATTTTTGTGTCAATCCCTTTAATTTGAAAAAAAAAAAAAAAAAAAAAAAGGTTTTCTAGGTTCCTAAGAAATAACACAATGCTTTGCCATTGGGGAAAGCCAACTATAATAATACTAGCCTTACAATTAGGATATCAGATGTAAAATGAAAGACTATATATTACAGAGATTATTTTCCCATTATAAAGAGAAGGTATCCGGTAGCTTCCTCCAGCACATTAATCATCACTGCCTCACTAGAGGTTGCCATAGTAACAATTGATTATTTAACAGTGGGCAAAGATTACTACTAGACTGCATTTAGCCTAATTTAAATAGAAAACTGACACTACTTTCACCAGTGCTAAGACCGTTCAATTATTTTGTCTATTATATTTCTGAGTCCAGTTTAAGCTGTTTAATTATTCCGTAAATAATTCCAGTGCTGCAAATGCACCATCTTATCACACCAACAACCTTTTGAGTCAGCACTCTGATTAGCTCTAAACAGACAAGTCATGCCTGTTAAGGTTTAAACATATGTTGGAGGTAGGAAGGATAAATATTGATTTTTTTTTTCTTCCTATTCTTCCACCCGTTGCTTTAGCGACATCTGAAAATTGATCATGTCTAAGAGTGTGCGTGTGCATGCGTGAGTGTGTGTGTGCGCGCATGGTTCAAGAGTGGACCAGCAGGGAGGCTTTCTGCACAATTGAGCTGTAGAAGTTCTAATAAATCATTCAATAACTTTGATCTATTACTAAAAACAAGAATTTGATGCAAAATTTTGAGTTACTGAAGATCATTTCCTAATCCAAACACTTCTGTAGGAATCAACAAGGTTTTGGGTATAACTGTAACGCCCAACAGGACAATTCAAATTGACACTCTGGTTGCAAAACAGCATGAAGCTTCCACCAACATGTTGACAAGTGGATTTTCCAGAAGACATTTGGATCGTCTACATGCGTTATTTATGATTAAAAGTGTCTGTTTTGGAGCAGGAGCTTCTTTTGTCCCAGCATCCTTTAAGTCTGTGCTGATGTTCACCGTCACTGGTAATGTTAGGATTTTGTTTTTAAGCTTCAGATTCATCCTTTTCTACAAATGATGAAGTGTTCATTTTTGTATTTCAAGCAATAGAATGTTTATTTATTAATGAATTGAACTATTTGCATATTTTAATGTCTTTCCAATATTGCATACAAAAGACTTGTGACTAAATGAAAAATCTGAAGAAATAAGAACAAATTTTTTTTATCTAATTACTTGATTATTTTTGTAATCAATTATTCTGATGATTAGCCTGTAGCTGCAGGCCTAATTGCAGCTATATAAAAATGTCAGTTTAGATACTGACATTTTGAAACCATATTAATCTGCAATCTAACAGAGATCAATCTGAGCAGCGTCACAGCTCAATAGCTGCTCTGCCTTTTAAACCCGTCCTTGCCTGAGCTCAGGTTTCACACGTTTGCTCAAAATCAGTCAGCCAGTCCCATGATCTGCTGCTCTGCCGGGGTGTAGAGCAAAACAATCTCTTCCAAGGACCTCTGAAATTGAAGTGGGGCATTCCCGTCACCTGAGGCTGTGTGTACATTTCTTCTCTTCTCTGTTGTGTCTGCTCTGTTGTTACAGTATTTATGTCTGCAGTCCCAATTCTCGTTCAGACAGGAGAACTAGCAGCCTGGGGCAGACGGCTGTAAGTGGTCATTGTCTGAGGAACTGCAGAGCAAGTGTGTATAAAGTTTACAGAACGGGGAGATAAAATCTAATTTACCGTGTTTGGAAGCAGAAAATATGCAAAGCAATAAACTGAAGGAATAACAAATCTGCCCTATATCTTTATATAAAAACATCTCGTATGTGTGGCTTTTGCTTGTTTGCAGCCAGGTCGAAGAGCATGGTGATGGGCGAGGTGTCGCGAGGCTCATGCAGGCCAGCCTCCCCCAGCCTCCAGGAGGGGGCGCTGAAGGCCGGATGGCTGAAAAAGCAACGCAGCATCATGAAGAACTGGCAGCTACGCTGGTTTGTGCTGCGCTCAGATCAGCTCTACTTCTACAAAGATGAAGAAGAAACCAAACCACAGGTAATGTTTCGGACATATCAGGGGCTTAGGTCAATAAAACTCACAACCAGTATACACTTGGTATATTACACAAACATGCTCATGGAGTAACGTGGAAAAACAAAAGGTCATTTGAAAGTATCCAAGTGATGGTTAAAGATGAAGTACTTTGTTTCACAAAAGCATTCTATGTTAAACTTTACACTATTGGAGGGTTTTCTGTATGACGATTACCAAGCATTTCAAAGGTTACAGTTTTTAAAACAGTCAAAATACTGTCATACCCTTCTAACCCTTGAAAGTACTTTGAATGAGATGACAGAGAAAGTGTCAAAGTAACCGGAGGAAAAATTACCACCACCACCAATACCCAAGACAGCTAACTGAAAGAAGGTTAGTATCAATAGCTGAGATTTGTTTTTTATTGCACCAGCGGCCTTTATTCAACAGTAGCTGGACAGTAGGAAGGGCGGACATACAGCAAATGGTCCGGGGCCACCCATCATTCTGAATTCTCTCCGTGTAACACACACCTCAATAGATCTCAATCCAATGAATCGCCTTTGGGATGTAGTGAAACATTAGATTTGGATCATGGGTGTGTAGGCAGCAAAACTGCAGCAGTTTCATGTTGCCATCAGGTCACCACAGACAATCTCCAAGGAATTTATCCCAAACATTGAAATAACGACATTCTGTAAGCAAAAGGCTTTACTACTACAGTAAAAATCCTTCTAGTGGGAATTTCTTTACCGTTGCGTCCAGATGCTGACTCATATTTTCCCAATGAGAGAGTGAGAGAATGAAACACACATGATTTGACGATCATGTAACCCAGAAGAACGCACGCATTCCTTTAAATGTTTGTGATAATCACCTTATACAATCTTGCCAAACTCTGAACACGTATCGATCCTGATCTTCCCTCCGCATAACTACTGTTCATTTAAAGCAGTCCTACCCTTTAGTGCCCATTATCATCCTCCCACCCACACAGTGACTGGAGGCCTTGACAGTCCGTTCTTCAATCAGACCTTGCCAATACTCATTCACCCTGAATTGATTTGAAACTCCCAATGGATTCAGCTGCACCCTTACAGACACACACAATCACCTCCCCCTAAAAACCTGAATATGTGTCAGTCTACTCTTTTTACACCCCCTTCTCTTCTAATCGATTGGGAATCCAAAGGCTAGAGTGGAGTTGGTTGTGTCTTTGTGGGGGTGAGAAGACTAATCTCGGAAACCGAACAAGACTATCCCCCAAAGAGATAAAAGGATGTGATAATTGACAGCAGGAAAGCCAATACTGAGAGGGGGATCTAGACAGGTTTTCTCCTCCCTTTCATCATGCAGAGATAAATCCACTACAGGACAAATGGACCCTGGTTATCAGACAATGGATGATGGGAACTGCCATTAGTGAACACAAAACACAGCTCACCCTCAGATACAAGATTACTTTAAAGTGATGAGGCCAGAGAAGCTTTTATGGTCTCTCTTTATTGCCAAATGTTTTTAACAATATGTTCAGATGTCAAGATCATCACGATCGTCTTGTAGTCGTCTTCTCTTATTTAGCACTGTTGCATTGCAGCAAGAAGGTCCTGGGCTCAAATCCCGGCCCGGGGTCTTTCTGCATGGAGTTTTTATGTTCTCCATGTGCCTGCGTGGGTTCTCTCTGGGTACTTTCTCCCACAGTCCAAAAACATGACTTTCAGGTTGACTGATCTCTCGAATTTCTCCTTAGGTGTGAGTGTGTGCATTATTGCCTCTGTATTGCCCTGTGATGAACACCAGCACCCCTCACAACCCCTCTAGGGATAAGCATGTTTGATAATGGATGGATGGATACTTGCACAGAAATGACTGTTGGGAGGTTAAAACATATGTCCATAACAATGCAAAGCTGAACTGTTGGAGGAAGTATTTCTTCCCCCCTGGTATGCTTCTAGGAAAAACACAGATTTATGAACTCACCACGCTTAACCAGGCTGCAGCTTCTCATGAGCAATTTCAAAAGCATTGGCTAAAATGAGTCTCCCATCAGTCAGCACAATCAACTGTTTGATTTGTGTTCTCAAGTTACGAGTTGCCTTTATTCCTCTACCCATTCATCTTCAGCCAGCTACTACCCGTGTTATTCTGAGCACACAGCTCCCCTGGGATATTCATCCTGCCATGCCCCTGAGCCCCATCAATCCAGAGCCCCCCTTCCGCCCCTTCCATTTGTTTCCATAGCAACTAATGCTGGCGACAGCCCAGCCCTTCTGGCTGAAGCGGTTTTGGCAGACTCTGCACACCGTTTGATGGAGGGTGCCAGTGAAGAGATTAACGGGGGGGTGACCTGCAGAGGCTGGCATCTTTTTGCAGCTTTCTTGGCCCCTGCGTCTCGGAGGCTAAATGGATATTGATCTGGATAATGTATTCTGATAATCTGTGTTGGTTCTGGTTCAATCACAGAAGTGGCTAAGCTTAAGAGGTGTTGCATAAGAAGAGGAGAAGAAAGAGAAAGCAGAGGAGGAAACATTTTTCTAAAGAACGTAGATCTACACGTGTTGGGGAAATCCAATATGAACGCAGGTTAAAACACAAGGGATGGAAATAAAAGAGTGGCATAAAGTAAAGATTTATTTCACTTTGGCACGGTTATTTAACTGAATTTCCCTGTGTCTCTCAGGGCTTTATACCCCTACAGGGATGTCAGGTCAATGAGCTCACAGCCAACCCAGACGAACCAGGCAGGCACCTCTTTGAGATTGTACCAGGTGAGAACCGATACCTTTCTTCTTACTCATCTTTGTCTTCTTTGATTTAATGCACCAGTTTCACAATACACCAATCGACTCCACTTTTTCCATGCTCACTCCTAATATCCAAATATTCATCCAGCAGAGGGCGCCATTTCTCTAACCACTTTCCTCTCTTCTCACACTCTTGCATCAGTTACCATAGGGACTGAGAGTGACAGTCAATTTCAAGGTGGCAGAAAAAAAAAAAAAAAGCACCTCACCCTCCACCTCTTTTAGCTACTGTGAGACTTTAGATTTCAGAGGTGTAGGAGAGCAGTCATGCTTCATACACCAACTGACAGAACCCTTGACCATTGCTTGTTACATCTTCAGACCAGCAAAAAGATTTACTATCCAGGATTATTGTAGTTCCTAGTATAAACTGAGGAGGAGTTTAGACAATTCTTCAGAACTTATAGACCTTTGGATTTTTCTCTGGACTCCAAAATCAGTTTTGACGTGTATCTGAGATCATTATTGTTCTGGAACACCCAACTGTGTCCAAGGTTTAAAAATTTGGGGGAAGTTGTTTCTCTCAGTTTCACTTTTTATAGTACATCAGCATCACTGGCAATGAAAGACTCGTAGCACAATGCCATTGCTATATTTATATAGGACTGAAAGATAGACATCACTGTTTGTGGATATTGTTTGTGTCAGATTTACGGGCATACAAGATATGCGTGAATGCAAAGAGGGTATTTTTTTAAAGTTTGTTTTGGCTCTATTGGCATTTATTTTGATAGTGAATTGACAGGAACGTGGGCAACGAGAGAAGAGGGAAGATGTGCAGCTAAGGTCATTAGGCCGGGACTCAAACCTGTAGCAGAACATGAGGACCAAGCCCTCCATAAGTGGGCTGTGGTTTACCCTTCTGCCACCACAGGACCTGGGGATTGGAGATTCTTGGTGAGGAACACACAAACTCCATGCAAGAATGGCATGGACTCAAAATCATGACATTCTTACTACAAGGCAACAGTGATAGTAAGCGTACCAGTGTATATTTCATTATTAAATGGGAGGTCAACGAGTGCTGTAATCCAAATATAAAGATCAAGGTTCATCACAGGCAATAACTATATATTCCCCATGCTTTCCTTCAGCATTTGTTTGTTGGTCTCTTCTTGTGCTTAGAATAGTTGACAGGTTTGTGAGTGTCTGTATTTCTTCCTAACCAGTCAATATTACAGGGGGGTGTGATTCCCCCCACGAGCTTCAAACTGACAGGTCTGCACAGCTGGACCCAGAGAAGAGAAGGGAGTTTGAGCAAAAATTCAGACAGCTGAAGAGGGAAGTGGTCAAGTGGAAAGAGAAAGGGGGAGGAAGCATGACATGATTGGGGAAGAAAAAAAAAAAAAAAAAAGCTTTTTGAAAAGATGTGAAATATCACTGATGGAAGTTATCGCAAGTGTTTTTAAGATTTCTATGGATCCACAGGGAAGAAACTTAGGTTACCATACTCCCTCTTTATCCAATCTAACCCACTGAGAATGATAGACAGAAATGCTTTACTCACTTACTGCTGTGTGAAAGGAAGAGGCTTGAAACTTTAGACTGCACATGGTGATCAGCTGTTATGGTGAAATAAAGGAAATTTGCATGTTTTCTTTAGGATTTTGGTCAAATGTGACGATTAGAGTGATTGACACTAACAAACGGTTGCGTATCATAAGTTTAACTGCAATTGTGCATCATCCACAGTTGGCTTCAGCTGTGTTGTAAAATGTAAATACCGAGAAATGGCAAAAACATTTACAACCGATTCTGAGATTTTCATTTAAGCTTGGAAGCTACCAAAATAGATTAATATGGTTTAACTTCTTGTCTGAAAAGAACCATCACTGGCATATATTCATGGCAATCTAGTGTTTGTCATCAATACTCTTATGATTTTAAACTGTGTATTTTAATGTATTCAATAATCAATCAAATTATTCAAAACAATAAAAGCCACATTTTCAAATCCAGAATGTGTGGTAAACATATTGAAAGCACAAGCAGATACAACAGATATAAATGAAGTACAGCAAATTGGCTGTACTTCATAAATGAAGTACATTTAAATGAAGTACAGCAAATTGGCTGTACTTCATAAATGAAGTACATTTAAATGAAGTACAGCAAATTGGCTGTACTTCATTTAGTTCTCTTGTGTTGCCAGTGAGGCATTCCGCTCTCACTGGCAACCTGCTTGAACTGGAGACATGTTGTTACAAGACACAAAAACAGTTACCTTTTAAATCAATCCTCCCATCCCTGGCTTACTCTGACATTTTAAAATTCCTCTCTGATTCTGGAAATGGTGAGCCTTGAATCAGTAACTGCATCACCAAGGAGTGTTTTTGTTACTGTCAAATGGTAATGCTTAATGCGGCACGTTCCCCGATTGGAAAAAGTATTGATTTGGGGTAAACTGGTAAAGCCTGATCAACTTTCAAACTGGAATCAAACAGTTTCTTGAAGGCTTCCTAGTAAAAACATTCCAGCAACTTGTACCTTTTAATTATCACTTGCAGTTTATCCAATTGGTATCTTATATTTAAAAATCAGGGCTAGCTCACCAGCCATAAGACTTGCAATGGACACAAGAGGGAATGGCTTTTTCCATCATTTTTGTCTAAACGAAATCAGCAAGAATTGGAAAAGGACTGGGTCCATTTAAAGTAGTGATAGAATTAGCACAATAAGCTACTGCAATAGTGCTAATGCAGCAATGCAATGCAAATCCTAATTACTATTAGGTATTTATTGGTATACTGCACCAGCATGCTATCCATTCGGGTGGTATGCAGTGTTGGATTTATTTGCAGAGTAGCCAAGGTTTTCCACAAAGTTCTTCAACTGACGTGTTGTATGATTAGCCAGGTAATCATACCAGGCTCTATGTTCTAACATAGAACATAAAGCAGCTCTATGTTCTATGCTTACTCTGACATTTTAAAATTTCTTTCCGATTCTGGAAATAGAATGTGCTGCAGTTCAGAGCTTTTGGGCTCTTGGCTTTGGAGAACTGATTGCTTGCTGTAGGTGTGGACTGTGCTGAAGTTTAAAATGTTACCCAATCACTAACGTTTGGCTCAAAACCAGAAAAGTCACGTAGGTAATGCTGCAGTTCAATGCTTTGAAGCTTACCGGAAATCGCCTGCACTGTAAACAACCATCCTCCACCGTGAAAAGAGAAGTGCCAAGTCAAGTGAGATGGATGTTAATTCAATATTTGGAGACGTGGCCAACCGGTTGGCTTCTTTAACCTCCTCCACCCACAAGGCCAAACTACATCTCTAAAACACCGCAGAAAATCTACGTCCTCATTGACAAGGTTGCTGATTGGCCAGGTTGAAATTCCACTGGAGAAATCCAGTTCAATGGAAGAAAGCCCAGATGGAGCACCAAAGGGAGATGAGAATAGAATGGAACTGCACAGGAAAGCAATGATCAAGCTATTGTATGATAAATGCTTTCATTGTTTCCAAGGATTAGATCCAGTTGGACTTGAGAAACACTTTCAGAGTTGCCTGTGTTCATGGAGCTTGACTGATTTTATAGGTTTTCCCTGCGTGTGTGTGGGTATGACTTTGTGTGGCAAAGCTTAGAGGACAGCCCATCTCCCAGTTACTCCTCACAGACACTCTAAAGACACAGAGAGAGAAACTTGTTCCACCCCTCCTTGGGGATTTGCCTCTCCCCAGGGGGGCTGAGAGTACAGACCTGCTGCCGGCACTGCTGAGTGAGAGAGCAACGGAAGAAAAGAGAGCATGAAAAGACTGAGGTGTATGAAGCAGGGCTCGTCTGACTGTTTCAGTTTCTACCCGAGTTGAGTATGCCTCAGCGGGAGGTTCTGGCCGCCGGCACACCTACCTGCGTGCCGATCGGCTTCCAGAAGGAGCCTGTGTTGTTGGAGGAGCTGCCTCTTCATGTCGGAGCCCTAGGCCCAAGCCTCTCCCCACTGCAGCCTGAGACATGGGGCCGGTCTGCTGCAAGCCGGACAGACTGAAGAAACAACATCTCCAAGGTAACAGGAAACAGATGCTGGAGAGTTTTTACAAGTGTGGCAGACAGTGAAGTGGAGACCGGAGTGGCTTTGAGACTGCTAGAGGCTAAGATTTACAGCAGAATCGGAACAAACTGTTTTTTGTGTTTTGAGATAGGCATTTGGGCTCATTTTACTTCTGGAATTTAGACATTTGAGGAAGACCTAAGCATAATGTACATAAGTGAAATGTGCCGCTTACCATGGCAATAGCCTTGTCTCAGGCACTTTTTATCACATTTGTGGGAAGGAAAAAAAATTGTGGCGATAAAAGCTTGAGCTTTTCTTGTACTTTAGCATACATAGCTTACATATTTTACTCAGGTCCCTCAGGACCTGGTCCAAGTCAGTCAGTTCCTCCAAAAGACAGAACCCCCAACCATAACTTCAATTTGACTTAACTCAAAAGTTTCTTTCTACATGCAAGGAATGGTCCAACCAATATACCACCATAATCTGCTTTAATTGAACTCTTGTTTGTTTGCTTTGAAAGTCTGGTTCTCTTAAAAGCACAAACTCTGAAGAGGACCAAAAGGAGTGAACTACATCTCAATTCGGTTGACATAAACTCTGGTGCAGTATGAATGCATATGGATGCCAAGCAGAGTGAATACTGGTCTAAAAGTCAGAAGCGGACTAAGAAAGCAGGAAGCAGGCTATAGCATTGGGAAGTGGTTCTCAACCTTTTTTGGGCCAGCGCTCCCTATCCATCACCCAGGTGCCTTACTGCCCACATCAAAGAAGATGTAGGCTACTTGCACCGAATATTATTTCATGATTAATATTACTATCATTATTGTGTCCGTCTTGATTTTCATTGTTTCTGCATTTATCATCAAAAATGCATCATCATTTTTAAAGGTGTCCAAGAAAAATGCAATGGACATTCAACTTAAAATTGGTACTCCTATCAGCAGCCAATCAGAGTGGAAAAAAATTCTTGTTCTGTGCCATTTTCTGATGTTTGTTGTTAAATCTTGCATAAAATGAGCAGATGAAAAATGTACAACAATTCCAGCTTTGAACAATTTGCAAACTTACTATGCTGTGCAACAGTAAAACTGCAACTGTATTAATCAGAACGTTTCTCCTCTTCAGTGTTTCTGCCAGTTTCTGGTGGTGCAGCTCTGTGCTGCCTTCAGGAGAATGGGACATCAGAGTATCATCCATAAAATTTAATCCACATGGCATTTACTGAGCAAACCAGACCTTTAAGAGCAAACGTTCTAGGTCCTTTTTATGCCATACAAATGGGACAGAACCATGGACGATATTGTCAATAAAACTGTCTATTGATTAAAAGATTAAAAATGTTACTGTACAGAAATTACAAAAAACAAAGCTGATTCTTAATCAAATCCTAATGTGTCAAATTGAAAGTGTCATCGAGTCACTAAGCACCATGACATTAATGCAGACATGAAAAATAATACTGAAGAAATAAATATATACAATAAAATCTAATTAAAAGCATAAGCGATAAGTTCCTTACTGTTATGGTCTGTAAAATGCATTTATTAGTAGTACTAGACATGGTCTCAACAAAACCAGGCACTTTTATCTGAAAGTAGTGTCTGTTTGTTCTTGCCATATAGTATCCCATATTAATTATTGCTCAAAAAGCCTTGCCATACAGGTTTATTCCTTTGTATTTAGTTTCTTAGTTTGCTCTTGCATTTTGTTCTTTGTGCATTTCCACTTAGTTTCATCTTTTCTTTGTTTATTGCCATGTCCTCTTTAGTTTCCCTCTTTTATTAGTTTGCGTCCCCTTTGTATTGACACCATCTTCCCTCATCATGCCATTCACCTGCTGTGCCGCCTCATCTGATCTGCCCTCATTTAAGCTCTTGATTTTTCACTGTTCAGCATGAATCAGGATTAGACTCTGTTTTCATATCCTGATTCACATCCAGTTTGTTCCCATTTCTGAGTTTTGCTCAACGTGTGCGTCTTTTTTTTTTTTCTTTTTTTTTTTTGACGGTGCGGAGTTGTTGGGGAGTTAATTGATAGGGAAAGGCAGACTGACATACCTGTTACAACGACGGAAAAAATCCCAGTAAACTGATAAGTGAGATTTTGATGTGTTGGCACTGCCGTTGCATACCAGACCATTTACAGCACTGATGTTAACTCTATAAAATTAATGCACTCATTCGTGAGCGCACTAAATAATCATGCCAAAAAATGCCTATTTTGGCATAATTATGCCTTCCACTCATGGGAGGATTTTTCCTTATTTAAACAGGTTACTTTTTCTGAGGGATACACAGTGAGAGTATCCTGACTTTAGTCATTACATGTTTATAAGAGCAATATTCCGTTGTCCTTCCATGGAAGCGTGCATCACCCAGATGAACATTAAAACACTTTTCAATACAAGTTGCTGCTTTGACACAACTACATCACTGCCATACCACATCTATAAAAACTCTCAATAAGATATTTGAAAACCAGACACCGGAGAAGTGAGTCACAGGAAGGCTGTTAGCCGGTGTAACACTGAACTGATGCGGTGAAGCTACCAGTAGCAGGAACACGGAGCTGCGCCAAGAAGCTAACAGAAACACTGAAGAGAAGAAGAGCTACCACAGTTGCACACCTCAGTTTTTAGCAAGTAGCTCAAAGTCTAAATAGCTATTGTTGTGCTTATAAGGGGTAAAGTTTATTGTCGCGCAAACACCCCCCCAAAGAAATCGCAGCGCCCCCTACCATCCTCTGAACGCCCTCATTGAGAAACACTAGTGTAGGGCATTCTGGGTAAATACAACCAAGGCAAATACATGAGAGAAAAGGCATGAGGCCTTTAGCCAACGACAAAAGAGAAAGCCTACAACCACTAAAATCCAACACCACTCCATTTTTGTTTAGATTTTGTAAAGAAGGAAGTTGCACTCGGTGTCTTCTTCAGAGGTTTTTGTCCCCTTTCCGTCAGTAGTTGTTGGTGCAGCAGCACCACCACAGGTGAAAGTAGCACCAGCTGCTCTGCCCAGGTCTGGTGGACCAAGCTATGGATAGCTTTACATCTACGGCTGTGGTTCCCTATTCACCAAAACACACATACACCCTACTGCTGCTCAAATGTTCAAATTCACTGAGTAGGTTAAAAGTACTGACATACTTGGCATACACTGCCAAAACCTGCTTATAAGACCACAGTGTTCCTGTTCTTGATTGGCCAACAATCTCCTCTGACCTTTAACCCCATAGAAAATCTGTGGGTTGTTAAGAGGAATATGAGAGACACCAGACCCAACAAGGTAGAGAACTGAAGGCAGCATCAAACAGGGTTTCCATTACAGATGTGCAGTGCCACAGGCTGATCTCCATGCCACGTCACATTGACGCAATAATTGCAGCAAACATAGCCTCAGCCAAGTACAGAGTGCATACATCCCTTTTATTTATATGTTTTCCAAGACACTGAATTTGGGTTCTCCTTAATATGCAAGCCATAATCATCAAAATTACAAGACTAAATGCTTTAAATATTTCACTTTGTGAAATTAATATTTACAAAATATAAGCTAAGCTTTCTGAAATGAGTGACAAAATACTAAGACTTTTTGGGGAAGTACTTGTATTCCTTGACTGGATTTCTTATTAATTGTTAGAAGAAATTATTTCATTCCCAATTCACTGTTTAGTCCCCTGGCAGTTTAGGTACTGTTCATACTGAACATCTTCACTTTCGTTTTGTTGTTCACTACTCTGCTGTTGCTGACTAATACGAGCACAAAGCCCATCTGCCGTTTGGCAAAACAAAAACACATCTCGATGGTCCAGAAAGCTTTGGGGAAAATATGTGAAATGTCATGGATGTTGTGTATCCTTACAGCATTTCAGAAAAAGAGCAAAACATCACAAGTCTGTCACTGGAGATACAGGATGAGATGCATTCAGACTCTCTGTCTTTTTTAATAACTTTGAGTTTGCTCGGGCAGATTGAATCCCTCATTTGAATCCGTGTTGATAATTTGTAAACCTTGCATTCCTGAATGAAGCTACATTATATTCCTGTTCTCTGTGTTGGTATGGTCATACGGTGCAGCCCTGCTCATCATGAGAGTGTGACTTTAAAAAGCTGGGTGACAATGGCCCTCAGCTTCCATTGAGCTGCTGTTTAAATTTGGCTAAATGACTGTGACAACAATGACTGTGGCTGTGGCAACACCACCGCCCGACACTAATGGCTCCAAACAAGAAAACAGAGACATTCTCCGAATTACTCAAGTGCGTGCTAAAGAGATCAAAAAAAGTGATTCTTTTTATTTCTTGCTTCTTTCTGTTTTTTCCTTTTCATGGAATTTCTTATTCAGCAGTATTACCTTATAGCAATCTTAATTATGTTTCTTTTTTCCCCCAAATTTAGTGTCTTTTTATGTAGTGTATCAGTTTGTTTATGTGCTGATATTTCACCGAAAACAAGCTGCTCAGGATTAGGTCAAGAACTTTGAGCAGAACTGATAGAGCCATCTAGTGGTGAGACAGATGTAATGCATCTTTGTTCACCTTTAGAAAACAGATGGTTTGGGAGTATTTTGCATAAATTCAAAAGTAATAAAAATAGTGTAAAAATAGTTTGATTGTGTAACAATATTATAGCAAACAACCAGAGGTGGATAGATTGTGGCTGAATTAGAACAATTCCTCAAAGATCAGTGGTTTAGAGGTCAACTACTTTGTCTGCACAGAACCATGTAATTTTTTATTTTTCTGCCTTAATAATCATCTTCATTTAAATACGGCATTTTGAGTTTAGTTGTGACATCTGACTAAAATTGGTTTGATGTTTTGAAACACCGCAGTGTGTCAAACATACAAAATAAGAAAAGGTAATCAGGAAGGAGGGTAAAGACTTTCACACCGTTCAGGCAGTAAGGAGTTCAACTTTGCTATAGTCTGATGCTGGCAGCTAGCCCACACCTTTACATAAAGGTCAGCATTCCTCATGTGAACACACTGCCAATAAACAGTAGACAATATCTATAATAATAAGGCCTTTTTCTCCATGTCTTATTCTACATATCATAACTTATTTGACGCATTAACTTCCTTTCAAACTAATTCGAGATGCTTGAGTTTAAACTTCCCACACCGTTTCATTCCCATAACTTTGTCATACGTGTCTTGCAATTTCAGTCACCTGTATTCCTCTCTCAACTCCTCATCTTTGTCTCTCACCAGGTGGAACGGGAGAGAAGGACCGTGCCCCGATTAGCCATGAATCCTTCCTGCTCATGGCAAGCTCGCAGACCGACATGGACGACTGGGTCAAGGCCATACGGCGGGTCATCTGGGCGCCATTTGGCGGAGGTAAACTCAAGCTTCAACCTAAAACACATGGAAAATTTATGGTTTATGTAGGGCAGATGAAGACTAACATTCTTCAGAATCACAGAAATGTAAAAAAAAAAAACAATGCTTATAAAGTCTGACGACAGAGCTCCAAAAGTGGGGAAAATGTTGATTTCCTGTCAGCCACACAAGGCTTCAAAATCTACAAAATGCATTTGAAACAAGATTTTAATGTTTAAAATGGAAACGCCATCATCATACCTGACCTTTAGCTTATCTGTGTCAAGTTAGATAATATAGCCGCTCTGTCCAGTTCCTAGCCAGCAACATCTTCACAAACATGATCCAGTCTATCTATTCCAGGATATTTCCAATATAGACTAAATTAGATCACAGGGAGCTTCTATTTTGTTTCCGCCATCAGTTGAGGGGAACTTGTTGGTGGATGACGGGTTTTGGTTTGAATGATGGTTGGTTTGATGCAGGAACCAACTAGTCTGATGTTAATTAGCTTTACATCCCAGATTAGTTCATTTGAGAGGATAGAAACATATCCAGACATGTCTGACTGTATAGAGGACCAAGGCGCAGCTGAACACCAGTGTCTTATGTTACCACAGGAACTATATTAATAGGGGCATAAATTTGGAGTAAGTTACCAATAATATCGTGGATGACATCACTGGGAGACTTGTTATATTTGTCATTCTGTCTCAAGCAGAACTTGTACATTATTAAACTACTTTCAAACTTTTTTATATATATATAACAACGTGTAAATTTCTACGGTAGAAATATACAAAAAAAAAAGGTAACCGTATTAGCTAGCTTTGTAGCTTTAGCTTAGCGACGTCTTGCTTGAGCCCGTTAGCTCAAATCTTTCAAGGAAAAAGAAACATAACCCTAAACTGTGACAGTGTGATGTAATTAGCAACAATTACATCAATGGAGCTAATAAACTCGGTTCTGTGTGTGGCTCGGTCATGTTTCCAGCCGCCCTCTCAGATTCACAGATCCCGAAGTGTGTGTGTGTGTGTGTGTGGGCGTGTGTGTGTGTGGCTCGTCTCGGTTCACAGTCCAGAATAGACCTGTCGCCAGCTCTCGGAGCTGAGGTTAACAGCCCACTGACCTCCTCGTGTTCTTCCGCTGTGCTGCAGTCGTCTAGTTTGCCTCAGCTTACTTGATTCGGTTCTGGAGTTTGGAAATGAAGGATTAATCCCCTGGTTCCCAGAGTGAAATGCCAAACACGGGATGGATTAACGTAGTGAAATGCGGCTTTGGGATGTATGAAAGACGCTCTCTGCTGCCGTGCAGCTCCTGCATGGTGAAGTACCACGACTACTGCGAGCTGTCAGCCCGCTGTGACTGCTGCAGCCAGTCATACAGTAATTAGTTGCTAATTCAATACACCTGCGCTGCCAGAATTGCTGGTTTCAGCTAAGTATATTTATGTTTTTATTAAGTATTAAGTTACATAAATAGCGCTTAACTAATTATAAAATTAGTAAAGACAAAAGTTGGGGATGAATAGTATTGCTCTAACAACATTTATTCTAACATTTTGTCTTAATATATCATTTTAAAATCGCTTTCATATTGTTATTGCATTATAGCTTAATTTCTTAAAAATGCACTACATAAATCATTTCACCATGAACTATTATGTCTAGAAATAAGCAACATAAATGGGACATTATGATCATAACGATTATTATGCATATGTATAGACAGACAGACAGATAGATGGGATGCATTACACTCCTCATATGCACAAAAATCATGTATATGCATTTAGACTTTCAAATATGTTTGAAAGATAAATTCACAATGTTACCACTATTTATTGTTTAAATATTATTCTATATTACAATATTTAAATGTTTAAATATTACACTATCAAATATACCAAAAAAATATACATATATATAATTTGAAAATAATGGCACAAAAACATCCAATGAAGATGAGAAGGTGAAATAGCTAGACAGAATTCTGTCTGGACAAACTATTGGCTGGTGCATGTGATGTATGTGTTACTGACTGGCTGTACTCCCAAGAGCAGAATTAAGGGAATACATGGATAAGACGGTTTCACACTGTGCGTATTAATGTATAATTAGATATAAGCATTTGGTGGGGTGTCAAGTGTTCACGGATTTCAGCTATTTGCAGGTTAGTGTTGTGGCCACCCACCAGAGTGAATCCCCTTGGTCCACATTCAAGAAAAGACCTTTTGAATCGCTGTCTACTGTAATCAGTCCCGCCAGTTTTTCATCATTCTCCAATAAGGGAAATTCACGCAAAATAAGCAGATTCCCACATTTTTCCGTGCCAATGCATAATTGTGAGTTTACTGCAAATTTTCTGCAAAAATTGTCAATAACATTGGGTTTAAGTGTCGCTGCTCACCCCGCCCTGCAGGTGGCAGTATGTCTAACTAATATCACAATTCTGCCTCATCCATACTTGGTGTCAAATTATAGTCCAGAATCTGAAATATTTCTAAAGAACCACCACAAAATCAGTCATTTGACTGCTAAAAAAATCAGAAAAACAACAGCAAAATACTGGAGGACTGTGTACTGATCACTGTACATGCCTTGTGACTATAGTTCCAGTTACCTATAGTGACACATCAACTAATGTTTAAAAGGCTGTTAGATTTACTAAACCTCCCTCCACACTGCAAAGCCTCAAACAATTTCTTCCAATCAGACTTTCTGTTTCAAATGTTTATCTTCAGGAATTTTTGGCCAACGTCTGGAGGACACAGTGCAGTTTGAGAGGAAGTTTGGACCCCGGCTGGCACCACTGTTGGTAGAACAGTGTGTGGACTTCATCAGAGAGAGGGGCCTGGATGAGGAGGGTCTCTTTCGGATGCCCGGACAGGCCAATCTGGTCAAAGATCTTCAAGAGGCCTTTGACTGCGGAGACAAGCCTTTGTTTGACAGGCAAGGGGTAGAGGTTAGGAGGTAGATGAAATCCAATATCTAGTGTCCATGACTTTTACAGTTCTGATACTTCTTTCTTTTTACGTGTACTGACTCACAGTAACACAGACGTCCACACGGTGGCATCCTTGCTGAAGTTGTACCTGAGAGAACTGCCTGAACCAGTCATTCCTTTCTCCAAATATGAGGACTTTCTAACCTGTGCACAGCTTTTGGCCAAAGACGAGGAGGAGGTTTGCACTGTTTAGTTGTAAGGACTTTTGGTGCCATCACTTTCACAATAACTAATATATTTTGTTTTAAATCAGGGGATCCAGGAGCTTGGGAAACAAGTTAACACTCTACCTCTGCCAAACTACAATCTCCTCAAGTACATATGCAAGTGAGTCCTCTTCCTTTCAATGCAACCTCAGCAAACAATTTGTGTTTCTTTTAGTCTGACTTTGGGAATGTTTTGTTTTTTCAGGTTTCTTGATGAGGTTCAATCCCACTGCAATGAGAACAAGATGAGCGTTCAGAACCTGGCCACAGTATTTGGACCAAATATCCTTCGAACCAAGATGGAGGACCCAGTTACTCTCATGGAAGGCATGAACACCAAATACACAACGGCTCGCAAATGTTTTCATGCCCCTTAAACCTCTTTACATTCTGCGATGCTTGAACACCAACACAATGTAGTGCATAATTGTTTCACTGCTGGTCTTCTTTGGTCTTTATCAAGCTTTCATTTTATTAATGGTTTCTAGGTCTTCACAGATCAGCTGGATTTGGATTGACTCAATTACACTGAGGGCGACTCAACAGGAAACTTTCTGAATGCAATTCCACTGAGTTTTATTTAAGGGCTTTAGAGTGAAAGGGGTTGAATAGATATTTGCGCCATGCTTTTAATTGTGAAAAACATGAAATCTCCATACTACTTTGTATTAGTCTTTCGCATAATCACAATGACCTTTTGCATGCACATTGTCTAGGAACGTCTCTGGTCCAGCACCTAATGACAGTCCTCATTAGGGAACACCAGCGATTATACTCAGGGAGGGAGCACGAAGGACCTGGTTTGCCCCTAATGGAGTTACCTGCCCAGGGGCATCAGCTCCAACACCGCAGCCTGGGAGCATGGATATCTGAGGAGGATCTACAGAGCGGTCCAGGTTCCAACACTGAACAAGAACTCCACAGCAGTGCCTCATCTCTGGACACCAAACTGTCTGTGGGCATCACCCCTAACCCAAACCCTGGACCAAAAATGGCACCTTCAACGGGGAAAGGAGAGCCTGTTGTCAGTCCAAGTAAACAAGCCAAGACCATGCCTTCCTGGAAATACTCTTTCAAAAGTTCTTCAACTCCCCGTTGCCAGCCACAGGCTAAGCAAGTTACCACATGTGCCACAGTGGCAGATACAAGTGCTCCTTCCGGTGGCGGAGGTAACTGGCTCATGAATGGTCTGTCCTCCTTGAGAGGACACCGCCGCACTTCTTCAGGGGAGCGATCCGCCAGAGATCGTGACTCTACCGGGTCGTCCCAGAGACTGTCCACTTATGACAATGTCACGTCTTCCTCCAGCACGGGGAGTGTTCCCAGTGTCTCCAGCACACCGTGGTCGAGCTCCTCTTGCGATATCTCCATTCCAGACTCCGGCGGAGAACCTCAGATACATCAGAATTTTGGAGGTGGAGCGGATAGCGACGAGAGGACGGAGTGGACAGAGGGCCAGAGGGAGACTGAGAGGGAAAAGGAAGCGGGGAGGGCAACGGAGCCAGGCGCGGATCTGGACGGATGTGAAGCCATGGAGCTTTGCAGCAGCAGCGTGGCATTCGGCGAAAGCGAAAACGTACCAGTGGTGGCAGGGGTGCCGTCCATTATTATGACAGAAGACGGAGATGGGACTACCCTGACCCTGAGCACTCTGGTGGAGGAACTGAAGGAGGAGTTGAGGAAACAGAGGACAACATATGAGACCAGGATTCAAAAGTAAGTAGAGACAGAAGGATCTTTTTAACTATGGAAAGCAAAAATACTATTTTCTTACTGGTTTTATCAGCATGTATAACTGTGATGACAGCGGCCATGCGTAGTTGGATATTATTTATTAATTCAGCTGTTCCGTTTCTGGCTTCAGAGGTTTATTAGAGAACATTAGAAAACAACCAGCATTATGAAAATTAAGGAACACAGCACACAGGTGAGGGACAATGCTGTGGAGAGGTTTAAAACAAGGTTAGGTTGTAAAATAATATTCTTTGGCCACTGTTCAAGCCATAATTTGTAAAATAAAAGAGTTAGGCATAACTGGAAACCTCCCAAGAGATGACTGTCCACCTAAGCACCTAGGCAACAGGAACAACAATCACACAAGCAGCCATTTTCACTATGGAGGTGTAGATCACAAAGACTTTGTAAAGTTAAACAGTCAAAAATCAACTGTAATAACTTGGTCTGTCATAAGGAAAAAAATGTTAGTCATTCAGTCAGATATGTCACAGTCTCAAATGCGATATTTAATTAGCAAGCTATATAGTCAGCTTACAAATACAGATACAGAATAGATACATCATCTCATATAATCATCCCTGACCATTTTGTCCTGTGCTGCACCCATTCAGATTGGAAGAGTCCAGCACAGCACTGTGTGCCCAGATGGAGCGTTTAGAACAAGAGATGGAGCAAGAGAAGAAGAAGCAGCGCATGCTGGAGATCAAACTGCGGAACTCTGAGCGGGCGCGGGAAGACGCAGAAAATCGCAACCGTCTCCTGGAGAAGGAGATGGAGGATTTCTTCTCCACGCTGGGCAATCTGGCCCTGGGCTCAAGGACAAGCGACATTTGACTCAATATGGATTTCCTGTTTTAGCATTAGCCATCAACTGACGTCTATGGGGTCGAAGCAGCAGGATGCTTCTTTGCGGAAATAACTAACAGCAGAAGAATAAAAGGAAGCATACTGTTGCACATTTCCAACAAGCTTGAAATTGATTAAAAGAATGCTGAAGGACGTAAATGTCGTCATTGTTCTGTGAGACGGTCCTTAGGAGCATTGACTCTTTGGCAAGTCTTCATGCTTGAAACTGAACATGAAGATGGAGCTCCTACAGTTAGCATTCCCTGTTCACTGAGGTTTCATGTTTCTAATGAAGGCAGTGTCATAAACATCTCAGGTGCCTGTTTCATGACTGAAAAATGGTAACATAACTTCGCCAAAGCTTTGTACCGGAGAGCACTTCTTCAACCACTACTTTCCATCGGCCTTATACTAACACTGTAGAATTGTAGGAATCATTTATTATTTATTTATATTTACAGAAGTAATAGTTTGAGATTCGATCAAATCTGCTTTTTACCTTTTGCTTGATTCTGTGATTCTCAAACTTTTTATAACTGTTACCATCTCAGTAAATATCTTGTTTTGGGGGAAAACACCATCTTGTCCAGATATTATTTATGTTGTCATTTTTTTGGCAGTTATTTTATAACTGTCACAACAAAATATGGAGTTTTTCAGTTTCTCTAAATGTCTCCAAGTAAGACATCTGACATGCTGCTAGCTTGCTACAGTGAGAAACGTATTTTATTTCTCACCAGCCCCAATTTAGAAATCCAACATGGCTGCCTTCCATGTGAAATTGGTAGATAAAAGAAAAAAGACTGTTTATGGGAATTTATGATAATTTGTGCCATTAAATCTGTCATATACGACTGTACAACATATTTTAAGGGAACCTGATGATACAGTATTTGAATGCACAAAACAGATCAACGTACATTGTTATTGGCTGGTAAAGCTAATAGACATTAGCCTCAATTAAAGAATTTTCTGGTTCTTAATTTGGAACTGGTTAGGCTGAGTTTTATCTAAATAAAGATAAAAGTTCAACTTCAAGTTTCAACTTAAGGGGCAAAAAAACTCATCAAAAGTCAGCAGAACTCATTATTGCTTCACTTTCACATTACTTCTAACAGGGATAATAAAAAGTTTTCTCCACTGCACTTCTATTTTGAAAATATTCTGATTAAGAATAAGGATCTGAATCACAGACTATTAGTCCCTATCTACGTTGCAATTATTTATTACTAAATGTTGCTAAAATTCTTGTGGAGGGAGTCCTAAAGGATTGTACCTTAGTACCTTAGTTTGAGAACTATGGCCTTAGGTTAAGTAATACTTTGACCAATATTTGTACCCATATATGAACATAAAGTGCTGCTAGCTTGCTACTGGTTAGCATAACACCAGACCAAGAAAGAGCTAGCCACATATATTCATTGAAAAAGGCCTCAACTACTCAGAAATATATGGTGGAATTTGTACTTCTAAAAACAAACTGTCAGACTATTCATTTGATTACAAAAAGCAGTTTGGGCTTTGCATGGATTACCCAAGCTAACTGAGTTTGGCTATTGCGTAAGTTGCCAGGTCAGTTGATCGTTTGCTTTGTTGTTTGTTTTGGAAAAATGAACTAATCAGTGGTTAGTGTGTCTTCATACCTGGTCGAATAAAATTATCTGAATACAAGATAAGCAACTTACCTTTAAATAAACTTGGCTAATTGAACTATCTACAATAACAACTTTAGCAGAGGTCTTTCTGTTTCCCATACTTGTACTACAAACATTGTGGGGGAGGTTCAATGTTAAGTTTGTATATTGTGTTAACAAAAGAAGGTATCAATAAACTAGACTTTCAATTTCCTAAGTAAAACCTAAACACATCTGGACTGGACTTCTGCCACAGCTGCCTCACTCCCATAGTTGTTCTCAGGCCTTCCAGTGCCTCTTGTTCGTCACCATCTACACGGTTTCTGAGTCCATTCGATGGCAAATCCTGGCTATTCTGTTGGGCTCTCACATTGTTAATGTCTGTCAGGTATCAAGGGTTACGTTTACAATTCCTCAAGCATTTATTATATAATCTATCATACAGAGCCAGTGGCTAATCACTTAGCTCCCTTAAAGATTTGTTCTGTTTTTACTTTTCTGTTCCACTTAAATGTTTCTAATTATATTTCACATCTGACAAAGAAAAAAATGATTCCATGTATTAAGGGAAAAATACTGTCCAAAACAACATCCAGTGAGTTATAAGCCTGGAGGGCCACTAGGCTTTACTTCCATCCTGACCAGTCTAATCTTGTTCATTTTAAGTAGGGTTTTCTATACACCATTAACAGTGGCGGATTAAGCGAGGTTTATAGTAGATGCGTTGAATTGGGCGTAAGGGTGTTGTGCACAAATTGCACTATCACCACACCTGCTCGTTGGCAGGTGCATGCTTGTGCACCTCCAAATTTTTGTAACTTTTCAAATTTTTTGACACAAAAACACAGTGGGCCGCTGGTAGATTTCCCTAGCTCCACTACCAATGGGCTTAACAAGTTTTTTTGGGGAAACCCTATTTATCCATTCAGGAATGGCCGTTGTGGGTAGGCTGTCAATGCGCTCTAGGAGTCATTTGAGGAAAAGGTTTTCACTAGTAAAGTCCAAACGCTGCTGAAATGACATTGTAAACCACTGTATACTTTTAACGTTTTTAGATAATATGTTGCTTTTTGAGATCTACTAGCCTACTTTGTGTTGGTCGACACATTCTGTGTAAGATTCTTGATTTGACAGGGCAGGCAACTGAAACTGAATTTAACCTTCCAAATAATGTAGGTTATTATAATTCATAACTTAATGGGAAGACATTTTTTCTCCTAAGGCTTGTTTGGGTTGGATAATTTCCCCCCTTAATACAAGAGATCATCAGTGGAAAACCTGCATCCAGAACTACGGTTCTCTTTGACCTGGAACATTTAGGTATGAAAAATCCAAACAGAAGACGAAATCTGTAAGGGGAGGAGGGAATACCTTTCCATTGCCCTGTTGGACACAGTAAATACCAAAGCTGGACTGCCTCATCAGCGATTCACTCACATGAGATCAGAATGGACTGCCTGGAAGCCATGTTGATTTTGGCACATGAAGCTGAACACTGCCCTCAGAGAAACAATGGAGTTTCCTGGCTGTGCCTTCAGGGAAGTGTTTTTGAACATTAAAAAAAAAAGAAAAAAGAAACGAAATGTTGCTTGCTTGTCCTAAGATGTGGTGCTAATATTCACCCACATGGTGGCTGCTCTTTTTCTTTTCCTCTATTTTGTTTTGTTGTAGTATGGAACCAATGCCTGAGGCTACTGAATCATTTAATGGTGCCAATTTCTGTTTGTAAATCGCAAAGTGATTGGAAGTTTTGCATCTAGAATGTATCAATATGGTGAATGAGTTATGGATCGAAACCAGCCCTGTGACTGAAATGTAAGACTTTTTCTTGTAGTCAACCAATGCATTTGGCTCCAGCCGTACCTTTACAAAGTGGGACTAACACAGACAGTATGGCTCATCATGTAAGAGTTTTTTGCAGTTTTAGTCTCACCCTTTATAAACCGACTCTTACAGTTCACTGAAAAATTGGATTTCAATTGGACACTGGGATTTTTGTGACACGAGGATCAAAAAAGCATTGTTATTTTCCAAGATTGCGCAGTTTTTGAGCTCCTCACTTCCTTCACAAAGTTTAGACTGTGATGGGGGAAAAGCAATGGCAGGTACTTGTATGTAAGTTAAGAGTCTTCTCAACATCGATGGTGCTTATTTATTGTAGATTCACATTGCTGTAATGAATGGCCGTATCTGAGAAATAAAGACAACTGTCACACAAGACAAAGGTGAACCTGAACGTGTGAGATGGAAAACAAGTTCATCTGCTCATAGTCAAGGCGATTGGAATAACAGCAATTTAGTAAAACAATTGGAAAGTGCTTCTTTGATGCACTTTAGTGTTTACAACGTCAAGCTGCTATCACAGTTTCCTATTTCCCCATCTAATTGAAAATGAGTGTTACAAGTGGAAACGTATGTGATTTTGTAAAACAAGTCCAACAGTCTGAATAATGGGCGTGTACTGAGATCAAAGGCGCGCAATTCAAAGTGCTTTGCTGTATCTGGATGGGCCACATTACATTTTTGATTTATTTTTGCATTGTTATCCCATATTTCGACATATGGAAAGTGGTCAGAAAATAATTACCCAAACTAACCAAGAAGAAGTAGTTCATGCCATCAGGTCCATTCTCAATTTTAAGTATCCAACATGACAAGGCTTGACCTCAAAACGTCTGGTAGCCTTGTTTATCTGGTGATCAAACTGTGTACACAACAATGTCAAATACTAATGGTGATGCTGGAAAGAACGGCAACATAGACATTAGAGAGCTGGTGGTATTACTGGTATGTGACCAAAACAGTTTAAGTCTCCGTAACGACAGAGAGAGAAAGAGTTCTTTTTCTGTAGCATGTCTCGTAATAGCAGGTAGCATTTACTAGCCCTTATGAGGACTTGACCTTTCCCTTACCTTATTATGAAGGTAAACATGGGTTCTATTCAGTCTTGGTCGTCGTCCCACTTGACCCTCCCGGAGTCGTAGCGCGGCAGATGGCGTGGTCGATCGGACTATGGGGATCAGCCAGTCATCTCCCGAAAGCGCACGCGACGTTAGCGCGACCCTGCGCAGAGTACGAAGCTCACGTGGGGTCTACTGGACTGCGCGAGGGTTGAAAGTGGTTTGGTGGACTGCAGACAAGTATAAGTTTAGGCAAGTTGCTATTTTGTTGCTAATGAAGATCCACACTCCTCTGGAATAACTGAATGCTATTTTCTCTCGGCTTTCTTCATTTCAACGGTAAGCGAGAAAAATATATTTGTATGCAATATTTACCCTTTCGGGACAAAGAAAGTCAGTGATAATTAACTCAAGAAGTGTAGACGAATCAAAAGCGTTTCAGCTACATGCATTTTTTGGAAGTTGTTAGAGACGCTTCTAATTATGGTGCCAACAATTATGAAAATAACATTGAAAAGCACCAAAAATGTTAGCTAAAAAAAAAGAAAAAAAAAAGACATGCAGTCACAAATCAAAGTGTATTTCTTTATTTGCAGTAGATGTTCTTTCCATTTATAAGAGGTGGCATCATGAGATCCCAGTGCATGTTTTCTTTTAGTGCACTTTTTTTTTCCATTGGTTGCAGTTGGGACGCACAGATCCAGGACTTCTTAAAACTAGTAGCATGGCTGGATTCACTGGCAAACATTACAAACCAGCACCATAGTATAACATAACAATTTCTTGTAGGTATTTACTCACTTTTTTTAAACTTTTTTTTTTTTTGCATCTTATACTAATACAGCCCACATCAAACAAAATCTATCAGACCAGGGTTATTTGATGAAACATCAGTCTCTCCATCAAACCCTGACAGAGGTTTTGGGTGGGTGTGACAGATTACGTAACATTATAACTATAAAACAAGTCACAAATAAAAATCAATCTTATTTGTAAAAAAAAAAAAAGAAAAAGAAAGAAAACATGAATTGACAGTACCAAACATTTTCTTTACCTTCAGGAGAATGCTAACAAATGCTAAACCTATACATACAACTAGCACAGTTTGCTGAAGGTATTGCACATTTAGTAAAAAAGAAAAAAAAGAAAACAATACAATAATTCTTTTACTTCTGGGTGAAGTATACATAATGTACAAAACTAGAAGTCTGCTTGAAACTGACAAATAGTACACTTTCAAATAAATAAATAATGGAATCTGTTATTCACACACCTTTGAAAGCTCATTCTGCAGGTGACAAAATATTACCAAGAACTGACAGAAATTCAGCGTGAGGTAGTTCATCAAAGTCGACTTAAATCAGAGTAGATTTGCTTAGAGAGATGAAGTAATACTACTAGAAAAACAACAATGTAAAAAAAAAAAAAAGATGGCATGGATATGTATATGACTCAAATTGATGCCCCTCAATGTTGGGCAAAACAAATATTAAGAGCACTTTAGACAATAAATCTTTTCCTGATCTGCTTTTTCCCCCCTCTTTGCTAATATTAGTACTGGATAAATGCCACTGTTGGCCTCCCTATTAAAATGACTTTTTTCCTTTACTGGAAGCTTATACTTTGTCAGTGTAAACTACAGCAATTGTTGCACTGAGTTTTATATTTGATGGATTTGGCTGCAAGGGCTTCAAAGTTACTTTGTAATCATTCTGATATTCTTTTAAAACGGGTTGCATCAAATAAACTCGCTACAAAAAGCAATCAAATGCTTAATATGTTAACTGTTCTTTCGTACACTAGCGCATGCTTGCTAGTAAGTCACTTTCAAATACGAGTGGCAATGCTAAAACATTTTTTTTTTTTTCCAACAGCTGCGCTACTCGGAATATGCTTTTTGGTTTTTCTATTATGTTTCAGGAAAACAAAAAGAAAACGAAATTTGCAACTAAAGATCTCCGCACCTTACAGCTTCTTATTACGTTAACAGCTACGCAATCTTTCAAAATAGCCAGTGTTTGACTTTTAACTACATTTTGTTAAAACGTAGAATCAAACTTGTTATATGTATGCATATATAGCAGTATAATTAACTTTTAAATGCGTTACTGTCAAATAAATTAAAAACAACGTCTAACTGCTAATGTACTGTTTGTGTAACTAATGTGGCTAACTCATAAAGCTAGTATTTGTCATACTAGCTTTATTAATTATATATATATACTTAATTTAATTAAGTATATTTGTCAAAAATACTTAATTATTTCCAAAAATTTAATGTTTCAAAGTTAGCTGACAAGCAAATTTATTTTACTAAAAAAACACAGTGGTACAGTAAGCACTGATGTTGCAAACATTAGCATAAATAAATAGTAATTGCTAATCCTGTTTGTTTTTGTTACAAAAAAATCAATCATTGTCTAATGTCATTCGTCTAAATAATAAAGAAATAAGTCATCTGTCAGTGTAGAAACTAGTACAGAATTATACCTCGCTTTGTTCCTAACCTTCCAGGAGTTTTGGAACTAGTGGAGAAGCTAACTTACTATTTAACGACATAATAAAATATTAAATGGGATTAATTATTGACATTAACATCAATACGTTTAGTATTGATGTTAAGTTAGTAACCGCTAATCCCATTTGTTTTGTTTGTCACCAAAAAATAGAATCATTGCCTATGATCAGTTATCCAAAAAATTATAAGTAATTTGCCAATATAACTAAATATGAAAAAAAAAAAAAAAGTTTTGTGGCTAGTTGATGTGGTAATTTTGTTAAGGTATTCGTTCCTTTCCTATTACCTATTTACATAATGGGATAAAATGAGATAAAATGCCATTAGTTACTGACATTAACACCAATATATTTAGCTGGTAACCGCTAACCGTTTTCTAGCATGCTTCGTTTCTAACTAATATTTATCGGTTGTCCTTATTTCTCTTGCTACGTTTTATTCATTCATAAAATTTGCTATCAAATTAGTAAATAGTAGTTATATTAGCTGCATTGCTATTGTCTGAACAAACCTAACCCATGATGAGTAAGAACCGCTAAGCTGTTAGTCAATAGTTTTTCACCTTAGTTCTCTGCTGCCTTTGCTCATGTGCTAATAACCTCACAACTGCTCACTTTGGCTAATGATAATCTAAAATAAACCAACTATTTTTAAGGTCAGTGAAAGTATGAGCAGTGGAATAAAGAAGCTAGCTTGTATTTTCCCTTCCCTCTTTATAAAAACGTTACAAATGATGGTTCGTAAACTAACTGTCTCAAAACATAATTCAAATGTTTAAAAAATAATAATAAATCACATATAAGTTATAGAATTTAGCAAGGCATTTAAAACTACTTAGCATCAGTGTTTTGTTTTTTTTACAGATTAACAAACATAATACGGATCTTAATTATCTGGTGTGTTTACGATAGAGTGTGTGTCAAGTTTTAATGATGCAACCCGATTTAGTAAGTTCAGCTGTGAGTCTGCCAGCTGTTCTGACACAGATATGGTCTCCAGTCGGGACTAACTCAGAACAGAAACTGGAGCAGACGGTTCCATCTGTGTTTACCCCGACGTTTCCCAGATGACGAGACGCCAAAACCGATCGCAACAGCGAGCTACAGCTTACACTACTACAGTGTGAAAATCATAATATCATTTGGCGGCTCGTCAACAAGCTAATCTGTTGCTTTCTTTATGCAAGTAGCCAATTTCACTGCAGGAACTCGATTGTAATAGTCGGGATAGGGAATTTAAAATGCTTAATCCAGTAATATACATTAATTTAGAACGTTAAGAAAATCTCTCTTTCAACTCAAACATCTGACAATAACAACCAAAAAGGAAATCCTAAAAGATGTGTTTTTTAACATATGTTCTGGTCGCTGTGAAACAGAGACTTCTTCTCACTTTGATGAAAGACCTCTGAAATTACTTAAACACTTGCTAAAGCTCCTCAGTTTCTTCGACGTTACGACGCTTTTCTTCTTTTAGACCTGCGAGGTGAACGCTCTTCGGTTTCCAGGACCCAAACTCAAAACAAGTAAAAAAATAGACATTTTGTGAGAACCACAACCCCACCACACACTTCTGTTGCTACGCATAACGAACACACAACCTTCCAGCAAAACGCAGGAATGAAGGACAAACGACAGGCACTTTACCTCTCCAGAATCAAAACACACTCAAAAGACGTTTATTGCATTCGTTAAGAATAGGTTGAGTCTGTTTGTTTGGCCGACACACACACACGCATAAAAAAAAGAAAAAAAAAATCAAAACAAAACAAAAATAAACTCCCTTTCTCATTTTCAATTTCACATGTAGTTGGAGCTGCATTTCCCCTCCGCTCCACGCAACCGAATCACTTTCCTCTCCATGACTTCAAACAGATGCACATCAACAAATCGGAATGTCACTGAAAAGTTTGTCTACTTTGACAACTCAATTCAAAAAGTTGGACTTTTGTATTATCAAGATTTGTGACAGTTAGAAATTAATTTTCTCCATTTATGGCTATTAAATTTGATGATTATGGTTTGCAGCTATTAAAAACCCAAAAATCATCAAAACAAACAGAATTCAATATTATGTATTGTTGATCTATACAGTAGCAGTTGAATTTTTTGTATGAATTAATAACATAACCTTTTTGACGACATTCAAATTCATTGAGGTGCATGTTCACCTGCTTTCCCTACTTTCCTGAAGCACATTCTAGTTTCACCACCGACGTCACAAACTTCACAGCACTTTACATTTTTAAAGAAACTCTCAAATCACAACGACGAATCCTTCCACAGAACTTTCCCACCCAACCGGGTCCACGCCGCTCGCTCAGACAAACCAGAAACTCCAAAATAAATCGAACCCACATCTTCCCCTTTCTGGGCTAAATGTGACAAAAGGAGACTCAACCAAATCTCAGCATTTTGTTGGGTTGTTTTTTTTTTCTCCAAATGGGAAGTGAAAAATCAGAAAATTATAAAGCATTCATAAAAAGTGAAAGTTTACAATGTAGGAAGTAGTAGTGACTCGTTGTGAGCAACCTGTTTTTTTCTTTTCTTTTTTACAAAGAAATCAAAATTAGTTTCAAATAAATGGATATGTCATCTGCAGCCAAAAAAAAATAAAAATAAATCAAGATTCAGAATGTTTTAGACTAAATCAAATAAGGGAAGATCAAAGAAGAGTCTGGAAATTAAATAAGGTTTCAAAGGCTCACCGAAAGTCTGTACTGAAGACGAAACTGACAGCTACCGTCGAATCTGTACAAACGTGATCTACGATGATATGGCCAGTTGCAAAAAGCAGTAAGAAAAAAAATATGTCAACTGTTGAAAGATCTTTTGAAAAAAAAAAAAAAAAAGATCATTTTAGAAATCTTACTGTCAAAAACATTACCATTTTCTAAAAAAAAAAAACAATAAATTATAGACAAAAAAATTTAGATTTTAAAACAGAAACAAAAGACTACGAATGATTATTTGAAAAAGGAAAACAGGATGAAGATCTGTTGTTTCAGACATTTTACTTAAACAGCTATCTGACTAATACGCTAAACTACTGGAGACGAGCACAGAGGGGAGGAGGGTACTGTGGGTGAGGGGAGGTGTGATAGTCATCTGCAGCAGCCCACAGGGCCTGCGGAGCCCGGGGGGGCCGCGGGGGCCGCGGGGCCGGGGGCCGTCTCCAGGCTGCTGTCCGTGTCGGTCAGGGTGGGGTCAGAGGACGAGGACGTGGAGGGATGGTGCTGGTGCTGCTGCTGAGGGCTGCTGCTCACTGCTGCACCTGTACTATGAGGAACAGGAAAAGGTCAGAGGTCAGAGGGGGTCAGGGGGCTGTGGGCAAACCTGAGGCTGCAGATGGGAATTATTTCAGGTATGAAGTTTCAATGGAAGAGAATAAATCTATGAAGGTGGTATTTTATATTAAGAGATAAATAGCTGAATAAACAGATCTAACTAATTCTAATTATGGCTTCACTGATTGACGTTTTCTGGCCGATCAATAATCTTTAAACTACCCAACGAGCTGCCGATTTTATTAGATTGAAAAGTTGCTAAATATTATAATAGTCAGCCGGCCGATTTATTGGCACAACCATAATTCTAATAATCATTCATTAAAATGGATTCCCAATTATGTTTCATCTGATTTCTAATGGTCAGCTTTTAAAGATTTGTCAAATAAAAGGCTAATTAATGATTAAATGAACTATTTGTCCCCATTGTCTGACATTAGATGCAAAAAACAGTTAACAGTAAATACAAAACTCAACTAATGATAAAATGCTGCTTGTTTTATGCTAAATATCTTAGGTGACAGGGTTTTTTTTTTTTTTCTTGTAGTTTTCTTACAGATGAAAGTTAACAAATGCAGAATCTACGGTGGCCCAGAGTGGTCAACAGAATGCAAAAGAAACAAGTTATGCTAGAAAGTTTAACAAAACCTCAGTTTTAGCATAACTTGTATTTCAGCTTTTGCATTTTGTTGACCCTTCTAGGCCACCTTAACAAACTTGGACTTTTGGTTATGGACTGTTATTAAATAATTAGTAGTTTAAACAAACTGCAATCAGACATTTCTCATTAGATAATCAACTAGTAATCAGCTCCACATGAGTTACTGTCAAAACAAGGAAACTTTGATGCTCAAAGCAAAGCTTTATCCTAACACACTCGTCACCCAACAGGCATAATTACATTAAAAGCTTTAGTACTTTCCAGACATAAAAAATGGTTGAGCTGGTTGAGAGGTTAGCGACATTAAAGAAGGGCAACAAAAGTCAGGAACATGGATATTTGTACACTGCTCAAACTTGATGGATATGGGAAGCTGATTGCAGGAGTACTATTTGAAAATGAAAGATTATAGGAATAAAGGTTTGAATAAAAAAAAAGAAAATGCAACGTTGCTCAAACACAATAACACTCCACCAACCTATAGATGCAGGCTGTCCCCTGATGACACCGTTCTTCGTCCTTTCCTCCCAGTCCAGCACTTCTTTATATATCAACTCTGCACAAATGGAACAAAACAAGCTTCTGCATTCAGCTTCTCTTTGGTTCATTCAGCTCAAAATGTAACAGAGGGAGAAAAGAAACTGTCAGAGTTTGGTGATCTAGATGTAGTCTCTCTGTGCATCACGGTTATGCAAATACTTTGGTTACTTTGAAAATAAACTTTTAGGGATTTACTGTAGGAAAAAAAGATAATCTGTTTGTAAAATGACAGACGTGACATTTTTAAGGAACATTTTGAAACATGCTGAGAAAAACAAAACAAAACTAGTACAGAAATAGATAAAAAAAAAAAAAAAAGAAACATGTTGCATGTGATTGTTTTTATATTCTAAGCTGTCTGAATTTGCTTGATAAATCTACAACACTTTTAAAATTCTTTTTTTTTTTTTCCACAGATTTTTCCACATGATACAAAATGAAATAGAAAAAGTGGAAATATTTGTAGAGTCTAGTGAGGAGCGTCCACCAATCTGTTGTCCAAGCAGAAAAACCCCAGACCCGGATTTAAACTCTTGACCTTCTTGCTGCTAGGCAACAGTAACTATCCACCACGCAGCCACCAGGGGCATTTATTAAATAAATGACAGTCATGTTGGTGCAGAGTACTGAGAGTGTAAATTGATATTTACTAAATGTGCCACAACAGCATTCTCCAGGTTGGTTTAGTCTAAAATGATTCAGAAAATGCACTAGGAAACGTTAGATTTCTGGGTTAGATGAAGTGAAGAGTTTCTGTTCACGGGGTGTGGAAAAAAAAGACGAGAGCTTCTTTACCTTTCCACTCCTCCACTGTGTGCTCCCGCTCGTCCAGCTGCTTGTCTGTGATGGCGGGCGGCGGCTTTAAAACAAAGCAGAGACACAGACACGCGGTCGGACGCTTTAGTCTGCCTGTTGAATGTTTCTCCTCAACAACGAGCAACAGGAAGCAGAAACACTCATTGTTAAATGACCGGGCAGTTCAGAGTGAGTGAACAATCCCTCGAGGCAGACAGCCTGGATGTCTGCAGTGTGCGCGTCACTGGTTTCTAATCCTAATCCACACCTTGAATTTTCATGGTTTGTGGATGTTTCTATTTTATAATATTGGATTGGGTGGATGAAATGTCCAAAACTTTGAATATTGTGTTATGGCCCTAACTTTGCTTTAAAGTGTTCAACATCTTCATCATTGATGGTTTTCTTAGGGTGTTTTCACACCAGACAGTATCTTGGTAGACTCTGTTTGACTGGAGACCAAAGATGCAACATTTGTGATATTGTTGAATCAAACACTTTACCTCCTCACCTGTGGTGGCGCTACACCAAAAAACACAGACGGAAACGACATGAAAGCCTCTTAAGAAGCGCAACGTCCTTCTTCACAAAATAGAAACAAAAATGGAGTGCCGTCAGGATTTGTCTTTTGTCTTTGGCAAAACACTGAGTCATTTCTCTTGTTAGCGCTACACTTGTGCATTTGTTTTGGTGTATTTACCCAGGATGCCCTGCACAATACTCAACTTCCTGCTTTTGGAGCGGTCTCTGGTCTACCTGGTGTTCACAAATGAATTCAAACTGTACCAGAGTTCATGTCAACTGAGCCCAGTCACAGGATTTTAGGCAAAACAGAGACCGCTTCAAAAGCAAGGAGCTGACTACAGCACAGGGCATTCTGGGTAATTACAACCAAAACAAACAAGTGTCTAGAGCTAGCAGGAGAAATAAGATTGTGGTCTTTTATCAAAGACAAAAGAGAAATCCTACAACAGCTGGAATCTGACGGCACTCTTACTTTCTTTCCCTTTTGTGAAGAAGGTAGTTGTGTTTTGTGTCTTCTTCAGAGGTTTGTGTGTTTCCTTCAGTAGTTGTTTGTTTACTTAAACAATGTGATTAAAACATAGAAAAAGTCAAGGGGATGTGAATAAATTTCCAGAGGCCTGTAAATATTTAGGGTAAAATAAAAAACCTACAATATTATGTATTCAAAACAAGTAAGTCTCAGTTTTCATATTATGCTTTGTACACATTGTTGATCTTTCTTTTTTTTTTTGCCTTAATGGATTCACACATTCATCCAACCCAGTTACCTCTCAACCACAAGTTAAAGTTTGTTTGTACAGAACAGAAACGACCCGTCTTCTCCATCCAGAGACGGCCTCAGAGCTGATGTGATAATGAGGCGCCGCACCACAGTGTGTGTAGAAACGCACTTGTCAAATCTGAATGTTCAGCGTTCGTGACACAGAGGAGACAAATGAAAGCAGCAATTTGCTCCATATGCCAATCTGCCTGATTACCACCATAAATCATGATGTGTCGGATGAGTCATTGTGTTTCTGAAGAAAGTTCTCATGTTTATCTCTGAATTCAAAGGCTGAACTTTGCAGCACAAATGTCTATTTTTAGTCAAGACTGTAGAACTAAAGTCTACAGGGTTTCTGTAGGATTCACCAGTGCAAATTTAAGACCATTATGAATTAAATTTAAGTGTATCAAGACTTGTAACATAGTGGTTATATTACAGGCTGGTATGTACCGTTCCTTTAAATCTCTTTCTTTACTTGTTATCATAGCTGCATATGTGGCTCTATTCTGTATCAGCCACCAACGGAGCAAACTTGACATTTCTGTGGTTTGTTTGTGGCTCTTGGCAGTATTTTTATGCTTGTCACACTGCATACGGCTTTCTATAGTCTGAATAAACGTAGCATCATATAGGTTGGCAACAAAAGTGATACAATGGTGAATAAAATTAACCCCGTCCAGCTAAATGCAGATAAATTGGCACTAGGACAGACGCAAAAAAAAGCAAGCTAGCTAGTTACCGTTAGCCTCGACTGCCTCGAGTAACATGGACACAATAAAGTTGTCTGATCTACATAGACATCAACAGTCCTGCCATTGCAAAATGTAAGATTTGTGATTAACGTATTTAAGGCCAACTTACCTTTTTATTAATCAATTTCAGACATTTTAAGACTCTTTATGTTTTAAGTATCATTAATGTGGGAAACTACAGAAAGAGCTTCTCCAACGATACTTTTAAAGTACGTATTGAGAGTTACATCTAATTAGCCCAAAGATTTAAATATGATGATTGTATTTTCTAAATAAGCACAAATAAAGTAGGTTCTGTGGCTTTGAGAGATAAGTCCATCGTGACCCGTTGCTTCTAACATATCTTAGGTTTGAGCTGAAGTACTTACTGCCTCCACTTCAGTCGGATCGTACCACACATTAATGTAAGGGTGCTGGAGAGCCTCGTCCACAGAGATCCGCTTGGAAGCGTCTATTACCAGCATTTTGGATAGAAGGTCCCTGGCTTGGCTCGCTGGGAGGAACGAGAAAATGGAAAAAATAAATAAATCAGGTTAGATTTCTAATCTGTTCCAGCTGAGTGGGTTTGTCATTTGGAAGTGTGATTCATTTCCAGCTGGAACCGGATGTCGGAGGTGGTGGGAGACGAAGCAGGGAGTGACAGCTGACAAATAGGAAACAGCTTCAAAAAAAATGAGCAAAAAAGGGAAAAGGCTTATTTCAGACAATTTTGAAGGAGTACAAGAGTTTTTAAGTAGCTGGAATTAAACAGTTGCAATGTAGTTTAAAGTTCCTCTAGGTCAGATTCCAATCTCTGCTCGATCAAGTAGCTTATAGGTGTAGCAGCCATTTCTAAAGTAGTTACCTTTACCCGACAGGTTAGAAATGTCTTGGAAAAAGAAAAACACCCGAAAACATTTTTTGTAGGTTCATGTAAACCTTCACACCAGCCTTTTAACAGATTGGGAACCAAAGGAAGACCAACTGGCGCTCACCTTTCAACTTGTTGTGTTCAGAGTCAGCAGGGAACAGGACGTCAGGGAAGAGCTTCTCAAAGCTGTAGCCGGCGTAACGCGGCCGGTTCTCCACGTAGGTCCTCACCGACTGGTTGAGCTTCATGAGGAACTCCTGAGACGGCGTCCCCAGCTGCTCGATCACCTTGTTCCACTGGTCAATATCTTGTGTGAATGATATTAAGAAAACTACAGGGATGGATGTGCAAACGTTCCAATCATGGCCTTAGATGAAGAGGAAAATACATTTTTCTGAAGACGGATGTTTTCCAGTCAGCCTCACTGAGAGGATCTACTTACCAACACTGGCTTCTTTACATTGCAAGGATTTCTAATGACAGCTACCGATTGTTTTACATGTCAGCTGAAGTTTGAGTTGCTCACCTTTAACAAACCCAGAGGCTGAAATATAAGAATTTGGTTTTCTTTGTAAAGAGAAAAAAAACAAAACACACCACATAAATACAGATGGAACACACAACAACTAAATGTTTGTTGACATCTTTGTTCCACCTTTACAATAAACACAGAGGATAGGACTGTATGTATAAAGCTGACTGAAGATAACAGTTGGCTTTTTTGTGGTCAAAAATTATATATAAAAGCTCTCAAAATGATTATTTTTCCAAATCATATTTTTTTCTTAAACTTAGTTTGTTTTATGATTCACATATGAACATAACTTGAAGAATTAGCAGCGTATTAGCCTAAACATATAAAAAGTCTCAACACAACTGGTAAATATCATTTATTAACTTTTTCAACCTACAAAATCAAAGGCCTAAATTAATGTGATTGCATAAATGTGTACATCCTTAAGATTTAATTTAAAAATATATATACTTTTTTTTTTTACATATTTGTTGAAACTGTCATTATGTCTTGACAGTATAATTAGATAATGATCTCATTATTATTATTATCTCAGTATTTAGCACTGGATTGGACGTTTTCAGTGCTAACAAGAAACAACCAATCAGAGCCAGGAGGCGGGTCTTAGCGCTGTGAATCACTCTTCATGTGGCGCTGCTCGTCTCGCCCTCCCCCCTTGGTTAATTCCAGTTAAAGTCACTGTTATAGGAGCGTGTGCACACTTCTGCAGTCATTTATTTATTTAGTTAGTTTTTTTGCTGAATATTTTGGTTTGTTTTCTACTGAAGTGTCCAAGTTTTACGTCACAATAAAGGCTGATAAAGTTCTGAAATCATTGATTGTGGCCAAATTTCTATTTTCAACATGACAAAAACCTGGTATGAGATGGAGGAGGCGGTAAACTTTTAAAATCCACTGTGACTTTGAGCCAGCTAACACTTCTAAGTCAGCTTACATCCTCTTATAAAAGCCGTGTAACTTGAAGAATAATGAGAACATGTGAGCAATTTTTATGGCAAAAATGTCATAGCAGAAAATCATCCGATGCTGTAAAGTTTCTTTAAACCTGGATATCTTTTTTCAGAGTACATAAAATTAGTTTATTGAAAAACTAAAATGGACTATTTTTGAATTTTTTACGTTGGAAAGTTATGCTGAAACACCTGTAAATGTTGGTAATCCGAACAGGAGGAGACGTCTCTCCAACCTCAACACAGCATTGAAAGTTGCTGAACTTTATCTAAAGCTCATTTAATGTGGAGAAAACTTGAAGGTCTAGTTTTGTGTGCAAAGATGACTGACAAACACAGAGACCGAAATATTCAGATTACAGTGAGGTGGAGGGGTGGGAGGCAGGGGAGCAGTTGGATGGAGGTTTAACTTAAGGATACGATCAGTGCCTGGAAACAACACACTACCTCGGACCATTTCAGCCATGATGCATCCAACAGACCAGACATCAACTAAAAAATGAAATGACAACCACCAAATTAGCATGCAAACCAAAAAAAGAAAGCAAACAGGACAACAATAAAAACAAAATAGGGGGGGAGAGGGAGGGATCAAAAGTAAAACTCATGATGGACATGAAGTGGCGTGACAACGGGATGATTTCATGCGGTTCAGTAAACTCTGGTAGAGGTCAGGGTCCCACAAAGCTTTATCTACTGAAACAGATTAATAGCATGTTTTAAAGGGGGTTCTTGTTAGAGGGACACCGATTGTAGTTCTCTGACCGATCACTGATTTAAAAAAATAAATAAATAAAAAAAGATTTGCCGATGCCAAAGATCTTTCTTGTCTGACAAGTTGCTAAATATAATCAACAAAGCTGCCATCATGGAAACAGTGTGGGTAACTATAGCTACGTTCACACAGCAAATCTTGATGCCCAGTTAGGATTTTTTTTTTTTATAGTTGAAATTGCTCCTTTTTTTTTTGGAGTGGTCAGACTACTAATTAAATGCGGCAGCAGTCACTTTATTTGTGAATAGTTTAGAAACCTAAAGCGACCCCATAGATGCCATACAGCGGCGCACTGCTTATGGAAATAATAATGGATACATCCGACTATGGGTCAGTTCTAACGTTTATTCAGCAATATCAGCCAACAGCATCGTCACAAGCTCAACAGCATAAAGGGAGATATTAAAAATGAAGAATAACTAATAGCAATGACCATTTGTGGAGCGTCGACTACAGCTTCTTCTCTAGATACGTAGTCGGGACTAAGAGCGGTGGGACTATGATGTGATGCACGTCTGCAAACGTCTTTTATAGTTCATCACTGTAATTTGCAGCCACTGTTTACGTCTTCTGGTGCAGAATTACATCTCGCGTTGTTTCACGTCAATGACTTAAAAGTCGGATAAAATGCAACATGACCATTCAGACTGCAGACGCTTTGCAGTAATAAATGTTGGATACGTCTCTGAATTAATACCAGATATGGAAGTGGCCCAAATCTGACTTTTGTGTGTGTGTGTGTGTGTGTGTGTGTGTGTGTGTGTGTGTGTGTAGAAGGAGACTGTCCCCTTTCACAGCAGGATGAAAGGGGACACTGGCCAATTTTCAGACCATTGCGATGCTAGCACATGCTAGCATCGGCTGATCTTGATCTACGTTAAAAATCAGAATTGTGCATCAAAACCTGCTGTGTGAACGTAGTCGGTCATAGCTGACTTAGCAAGTTTGTCTCTATATTTAGCACACAAAAATCTCACATTAAAGAAAAAAACGTCTGTCAGCCTGTAAACTGCCATCAGTGCATCCCTAGCCGAAGCCCTTTATTATTATTGCTGATTTATCGATGCACCCAAATTTGTGTTTTTGAATTTGACTCCTTTTTAAGAAGTCAAATTTAAGGGATTGTTTTGATGTTGAACAATCCCTTAAATGTGGGACTCTGACTCTGGTTTCTGTGCATCAATGCAGCTTCTATATGATCACTGCACCCCACAACAGATATTTACAATTTTATTTCATGCAAACATAACCAAAAAAAGAGACATCTCTTTACTGATGGAGCTACAAATAACAACAGCAGCAGGAGGATGAATAAGGCTAATTTATGATATTTTGACTTCTCCTCTGTTGAAAAGCAAACTATTAAAATTCCATTCGGGTCTTTCATGTGACAGTCACGGCGCCGCTAGCGACAATGTTGCTGCTCGAGCGGATAGAGTCGTCAGTGTATCCGTAGAGACAGCAGGTGGGTGGCAGCAAGTCACAGCGCCAGAGGGACGGGGCAAAAATTCAAAGAAATTGAATTTTAATAGTTGCATTTGACAGGAGAAAAAGTGAACATGAAAGACTTGGTGCAAATGTTCTGTCAAGCAGCTCAAGGATACAATCCCTTCCAGGGAAAAGGATTTTGTGGCGAACCATTTCTGCCATAATGCAGCCCACAGCCCATATATCCACTACATGAGCGCAGCGTTGGAGGAGGGAGAAAAGAAGGGGAGCCACAGATGCAACAGGTCAGCAGGAAGAATTAGGGCCAGCGTTTCACTGTTCAACACCTCAAAAATACTGCAAGATTATCAAGCTGTAATCACCTAAAACTCACCTAGTGGTTATTATTATGCACTGCTCACTGGCTACCATATCTGTGGACTATGGTGCTTTCAGGAAGACGCCATTTTGATTAGGAGGGGGAAATGGAAACCTGTCATTCCTGCCAGACTGTTACACTTGCCTCACAGATAAACACTGCAAACTAATTCTGGCTCTGATTTTAGTGGAGCAGTTTCTGTCTGGCAAAAAAGATAAGTATTCATGTCACTTCAACTTTTCGTATCCAGGTCACAGATTTTTCGATTTCTATTTGTTAAAAGATTCTGAAAACCATGAATCCTTTTCCTCCACTTTCTGTTGGTCTAACAAAACACAAACACAACTAGAAGGTTGTGTTTGGGATCTCTATCCAGGTCGGAAGGAGAAGGAGAAGCTGCCGAGTCATGCACAGGAGCCTGTTTCTCATACTGGCAGCTTTTAGCCAGGCCTTATTAAGCTCAAAACCAGAAACTTTTAAATAAAACATCAAACACATGCTGAAGCACTGCTGCCACCACCGGAGTCTTCACACAGGACGTTCACCCCACAAAGCAAGGATGCCCCACATGCCAACTTCCCCTCTGAGTGTAACCTTTACCGAATCTGTGTGTGTGTGTGTGTGTGTGTGTGTGTGTGTGTGTGTGTGTGTGTGTGTGTGTGTTTGTTTGGGAAGTGCTGGTGAAACACCTCAGCAGGAGGGAGAAGGCGGTGGGATTAGGGACAAGCAGCGGCCCAGACGGCAGTCCCTGATTGGCCATTCCTCGCCTTCTCCATCACTCACCGTTGGCCTGGTAACCCATGCCCAGGATGACCTCAGGGGCACGGTAGTAACGGGTCACTACGTAGGGCGTCATGAGGAGGCCGGTGGCAGCGGTCCTGGCCAGGCCGAAGTCCAGGATCTTCAGTGTGCAGTCAGACTTTACTACAATGTTGCTGGGCTTCAGGTCCTGCACCGAAAACACAAAAACATAACAGACCGTTAAAAACTGATCGAGCTGACAGAGTTTGGTTCATTACAGGAAATGAAATATTCTGTTTTGGTTTGAGTCACTTGAGAGTTCCTACATGTTTATTACAGAAATGAGTACATTTTCAGTCTGAAAATGACAGAAAATTAACATTTTTAAACTATTAATCAAAAAGTTTAATTTGTACTAAGGTCAAGATTTGAATACAGAATGTGCAAAAAAACAAAAAAACATTTTAAAAAACAGACAGACGGATAGATGGATAATAAATAGATAGCAACACAGATCAGAAAAATAGCGCACGATAGCGACACGTGGTAACGGATAGAGACAGACAGCGATGGATAGTGAAGAATAGCAACAGATAACGATGAATGCAGATGCATCGTAATGGATAGAGAAAAATAATGATGGATGGTGACATATAGTAACAGCTAGTGGTGGACAGCGGCGGCTGTCCAACAGACGGGGTGTCAGCAGGACCCACCCTGTGTATGATGCCTGCAGCATGGAGGTGTTTAATCCCACACAGCATCTGGTAGAGCAGGTAGGACAGCCTCTCGTGGTCCAGCTCCATCTGAATCACTTGACACAGGTTGGCGTCCATCAGCTCCATCACTAGATACCTGCAGAGAAACGCCTGTTACCACGGCTCCTCACAAAAGGAGGCACTGCAGCATAACCTCCCCATGTTGGCCTAAACCAGGCTGTGCTACAGGAGCTCGTCCTGCGTTGATGCCGCTCTGCAGCTGGAAATACCATTGTCTAAAAATGGAGAACAAATGCCAGCTCCATGCGCGTTTTCACAAATTTCAACAACATGCAGTCACGGCTCCAGTGATGCACGCGTGTGTTCATGTAAACAAACAACAACCTAAATGGAGTGTCCATCCTCCATCGCTGGCTGAGTCTGGAAGCCCTCCAGCAGTGATTTGTCCACTTTCCTTTTTAGCTCCAATCAGGCAGACGGAGCCGCATAGAGCACCATACCATTTCTATTACACACACACACATTCTTCTTGTTGCATTAATCATGGGAGCGCTCATCATACTTCATAAAACAATAATCATTTCCAATTTATGTAATCTGATGTGACCTACTGAAATGCATCACTGAGATATACTCCATTTTTAGGAAATTTAAAAACTTACTACAGGCACATTTTTGTTGAGGCAAACCCAGTTTAACACTATAAACTTCAAAGCAGGAAAATTAATATTTTGTTTTTTTTACAACCATTCTAATGCCAATTCCTTCAATTACATTCTAATATATCATAGATAAAACAATCCAGACTGAAAGGAAATGTGACCGGAACCAGTTTCCATAAAACAAAGACTTTCATGAGTTATGTCAGAATATTTCACAACGATCATAAACCAAACATCCACAACTACCAGAGAATCAGTAAAAATGGACATCATTTTCAGGTTTGTCTGCGCTCTAAACTGGACTGGTTCTTTATCCAAACTTTGTTAATGCTACGTGTTGCCTTGAAATCTGGAGGGAGATTGCATTATTATACAATGTAGGGCTGAAACGATTGATTGTGTTGAATGTATTAATTGTGATTAATCGGTTATTGAAACAGCCATCCAGTCAATAACAGTAATTGATTGATGATATACAAACTCAAAAATATGGCTATTTGCTCAATAAACTGACAAAAATACATAAACATTTTGCATTTAAGATGAAAAAAACACACCTGTGTTAATATATTTTACTCAAAACTCCTCTAATGGCAAAGATTTACCATCACCTGATTCAAACCCACTAAAGAAAAGCTGTGTTATTCCATCTTAGGCAATAAAATGCTTATTCAAAAGAAGGAACTGAATTGTCTTGTTTGCATCTGTCGATGTATTTCTAATAACATTTAAGATGAAAAATCTGCAGAATGTGCCAAAAGGTTTTATCCCGTTTATCGATTCATCTTCTGAACAATTGAGCAAATAATGGATAGTTAAAATAACGGTTATCTGCAGCCAATAACCAATAACCAACCAATAACTTAAACTTCACAACCAGAGAAACATCAACACTCACACATCTTGGAACTCCTCCAGCGTCTTCTGAGGCGTGAATACGTTCAACAGGCCGATGATCTGGGGAAATAAAACAGAAAAAAAACAACCTTCAAAATGCAGGACTTGTAATAATCTCTGCAGACCCCACACATTCTAGACACAAGCCGTTTAGATTTTAACCTTGGGAGAGCTATTTGTTAAAAGCATCCATCACAGAGACAGCAGTGAACACTGAAACTAAACAGGCTTCAATGCATGACCAACATTTACATCAGGAATATGGCTCTTCATAAACATACATGTTCTGTTCCTTTAGTTTCACGTAAAGCTGGAAACCAAAGTCTGATTCCTTTTTTTTTTAAAACAATATCTTGTAAACAGGAGAACTGGAAACCAGTGGTTGTGGATTCATGTACAATGGGAATGCTGGTGAGCCGGCAGCTTCCTCATTTACTCTCCGTCTCTCTGAACACGGCCGCATATCAGTAGATGATGTTTTTGTAATGAAGACAGATACAGCCCAATTAGAGGGATGCACAGTGACGGCTAACATTTTCCAGAGATTCCCTCAGGGTCGGCTTCGCTCCGTCTGAACATCTCGTCCTCTCTACTGATTCTGACTCGTTTGTCACTCTGGACGCTGTGCTGGCTCAAACATATATTTGTTTGTTTAATGTCAGCTTTAATTGTGTGATGGCTGGAGCCAAACATAGGGGGAGATTAGAACGGTAGAAGAGGAGCTCTTACGTTCTTGTGGTTGACACATTTCATGAGCACCAGCTCCCTGTAGGCCCGCTTGGCGTGGGTTTGGTTCTGGAAGGGCCGGCTCAGCTTCTTGATGGCAACGTTCCTCTCCAAGTTGTGGTCATACGCTGAACTGAGGAGACAGAAATAAAAGAGAGGAAGACGCAGTTAGCAATGATGCATCTGGGAAAAATTTTATCTACAGTTTTTCACATTTATTTCTTACATACGTTACGATTTATTTTGCAAGAGAATAAAGAAAATCCCAAGAACAAAGGAAAAGGTTTTCTCTTTCTTCCCCTATGTTTAGATATTTAATCTGTTTAGCTTTAATTTGTGTTTTTGTTTGTTTTTTGTCTGAAAAGTGACTAAATATGATCTCCCAAAATGAAGAAAATCCACTGGCCTATTTTTCGGAGCACTCTTATCAAAAACACGTCTTCCCTCACATCTTCAGCTGGATGCTGAAAACACCTCTACTATGTATATAGAAAATGGCGTCACGATAGGAAAAAAACCTGTTGCTAGTTATAATTTTTTTTTTTCACATTACCATCTGCCAAACTTCACTAAAATGTTCAATGAATATAAACGAACTGACCCACATCTATAATGTCTAATAGTTCTGTCCTTTGCTCTCAAAACAAACATTAAGAAGGAAGGAACGAGGCGACGGCCGGCATGGAGTCACATTAGCACTTCTTTGCAGCTTGTGTGCCGTTTATGTATCAATAACAAACAACAGTAAATATTCAATTCACTAGAGCAAAAGGTAGAACATAAGAGTTAATATTTGTTAAAAACACTGAAATATCATCAAACGGCACTTGTTTATTTTTTGTGTGTGTGTCCGTCAGAAACCCAGACTTACCAGACAATTCCCTGTGCTCCGGATCCAATAGGTCTGAGGTTCTGGTAGCGCTTCAGGACCGTAAAAGTTGAATCACCCACGTCTATGCTGTAATACTCCTTTTCACGCTTGTTCCGGTTCATGATGAAACCTTGGTAGAACTCTGAGGCTGGGCATCCAAGAAGGGCAGGCCTCTCAAGATCTGCAGTGGAGACAGAGCATACGCTTAGGTCCAATAAAAACTCATTTTAAATAAAGATAAGACTTTGTTAGAGGTGAAATTAGTTTCTGGTCTTAAATATATATATTTTAAAACTAACAAATAAATAACATCATGTAACTGTCAGTAAACACACCCTGAAACATAGAAACACGCCACAGAGATCGCATGGATCCATTTATTGGGGATTTCTTGCTTGATTATTGAGCTTTTGTTGTTGTTGTTGTTTTAACTCTACCTGTGAAATTCCACTCAGTGTTTTTTAGAGTTTTCAGGCTTTGTTGACTGTCAACAGGCAGAAAAATAGAAAACCATAAACTATACACAGAACCAGCTCAGCCACCCAGGTCCCAGTTCAGCAGAATGATATACAGGTCTGACAGTACCTCACAAAGCAAAAGCATCTTTAACACCGGGTTTCTGTAAGTTGGACTTAACTCAAGATTAAAAAAAAAAAAAAACCTTAGGATTTAAACAAAATCAAGTTTTCACACAACTTGTGTCAAAGCGTAACACACAGAAAAAACTTAACTAGTCCGTTTCATGCATCGTCAGCATGTTTGGCACGTATATAATAAGTTACATCAGGATTAATGATCACAATTGATGTGACAAGGATGGACAACAAACATTTTGATCGACTGATTTTTTTTTTTTTTTTTTACAGATTTATAACTTAGAAAAATTCAAGGTATCAATATTTGTCTCTCATACCTTCCTCCAGATATTTTTATTCCACCTGTTATTTTCAACGACTCCCTTCGCAAATATTTTATTGATCAAATATTTTATTGATCAAATATTTTATTGATCAAATATTAAATGTTAGTAAGTCTCCACAAATACACACAGCATTAGAATCTGTTTCCATAGAAATATTTGACTTAAAACCAAAGTGAGATCTTGCTCTTGCTACAACAGCTGCATTTCCATTGACCATATAATTGCGCAAATTAGAAGTTCTAGAATAAATTCGCTTAAAGAAAGCGCCCCAATTTTGGGGGAAAAACAAAACAAAATTCATTTTTTAGTAAAAAAGTCTGATGAGGTGGCATCAAAATTCATCCATTTCACAAAACTGTATTGGAAACATTTTGTTCACATCACACGAGTCACATGATCAACAGTCTGATGTTATTACTGGCAGAAAATAAGAAGACGCAGGAAGTGGCAGGAGGATGGTGGTGTGGCGTGATTTTTAATGAATCATCATACAAGCAAACTTATTCATGTGTGATTTTAATTGCATTTCTTATTTAATGGAAAAGCTGCCATTGCAAAATTGTGTTTTTCTAACATTAGTTTTCTAACATTAGTGGAATATATTTACAAAGTTTGTGCACCTTTCTAATGGAAATGCAGCAACTGTTTTCACTTTATACTAAATGCGAGGCTCATATAAGCATGGTACTCTGTTTTGATATGACTTATTGATTTTTTTAAAAATCTATGCATCAAAACAATAGATGTTGATAGTTTAACATGTCAGTATCGGTCCGATAAGTAAAACTGGAGATCTAACAACTGACGTTTATTTACATCTCGTTCCCTCCTGGTCATTTTTTATGGTGTCTATTGCCTAGGGGAGTAGTCTGCATAGGTGAATTACGGTTATTGGGTGTAACAGCACTATCGATATCAGATTTCGCTATCAGCCCAAATTTTTAATTGGTGCATCCCTACAGGTCAAATTGGACCAAATCAGCAGGACAGAACATCACAGCAGAACTCAAGACACAACGGAAAACAATCGCTGCAGCTGCAGTTATACTGAAATGGATTTCTTCCGATGTGGATGAAACCAACTCTTTAAAGAGAATTGTTGTCATAAATGATCAATCTTTAATGTGCAAATGCAAGCCTCCTTCTACAAGACTCAATTAAAGTCTACAGTCACCAGCAAAAGCTCTGATTCAGATGGCAGAAAATCAACCTGGCCATGCATACAATCCAAAACGGCATCAATTTCAGTGATTACTGCGCCTCTGAAACACATCAGATGAGCTGTACATGTCGTCTACATGAAATCTAAATGTTGGGGTTATGGAGCAGTGATCCAGGCAGAGGGAGACAGGAAGCAGGAAGCAGGGTTTCATGCTGGGTATGAGCATGACAAACCATTAGTGGGATTTGGAGCACTGAACTGAGAAGATGCCTCTCTTTGCAGAGACTTGTCTTAATACTGCCATCTTACCCCGCCCATTCCCTCTTCCCATCAGTAAACCTAAAAGTCTTTTCCTCTTCTCCCACCCCTCTAATTCGTAGGTAACTCCGGTTCTTTAGTTTAGCTCCCAGTTCCGGGTGCAGTTAAGGCAGGAAGCGAGCGACACAAAAGTAGCAGTCTGATTAAAAGTCAGTCATTGACGTTGAAAAGATTGATTACATTGCAACACGTGCTCTGGAAAATACAGGTAAAGAAAACCGATTCTACAGAGAATCACAAATCCTAATCCTGGGAGTTCTGAATCAGTTTGCTCCAGTGGACTACAAACCTGGTGGGCCACCAGGCTTCACTTGATCCCCACCAGGCTAAGCATTGTTTATTTTAAATGGGGTTTTTCATCCATCAGTACCAGTGACATGGATGATAGATAAGATCAAAGACGGATTAAGCCATGTTTAAAATTAATGCATTGAACGTTCCTGCAGCAGATCATTCGAGTCACACTCTATTATTTCCAAATTATGATCCCTGCTATGTACCTCCAGATTTTTGTAACATTTAACATTTTTGAAAACAAAACATGGTGGACTGCTGGTGGATTACCCTACTGCCTCTACCAGCAGGCTGAAAATGCTAAAAAATGGATTTCAGTGTTTAAATTGCTTGTCTTTGCAGCTTCTAATTGTTAGTTTAATGCATATCACATTATGCGACCACTTATCCGCCCTAGAAGTCTGGCCATCGTATGTATTTTGATGAATTCTTTGATATTTTTTTAATTTAAGAAAAAGGCATGCCGCTAAACTCACACAGTACTGATAATTTAAATTACAGAATTTGATTCACAAACCAAATTTTTGTTTAATTGTAGACCCTCAGCAATTGTACCCTCAGCAAAAGCCATAAGGCTGGCGTGTTAATTCAACTGAGAATTGATGCTCAAACATTCTGTACACAGACATTTTGTATGTAATCTCACAGACCTGAAATTATTTTTGCAAAGACAAATGGACAAACATGTCAGTCTCCAGATGTATAACCCTCAACTGACTAGCAAATGTCTGTTGGAGGATCAATAAGTGATCAGTCTTCGACGTAATTCTTAATGCAGCAAAAACTCTTTGCATCTTTTTTTTCCTAGAACAAAATGAACCGTGGTTCCTCCGATTAGCAACTATCCACTGCTGTGTGTTGATCACTGGTATAAAATCCCAGTGAATCCCAGTGAATTTGTGTGGCGTGACACATAAATAGCAAGAGTCCTGAACAACTTCTGCCTGATCCTTTCCTCCGAGAGATGCCCGATGCTTTCTGCTTGGCTTCATCTGCATCGTATTCCTCCTTCCCTCCTGCCATATTCACCTCATCTCAGATCAGAAATGCATCTAAGCAAAACCGTCCTGGGGCACACAGAGACGGAGAATGTGTTCACATCACTAAAGAGCCGAAAACACAGTCATCTTCCCCTACAGAATGAGGCTAACAGGGGGCTGTTTAGTTTAAAACAACAACAAAAAAAGACATACACAAGAGTAAACACAGATAAGAAAGCAACAGCTGTAAAAACAGTCCTTGTCCATTCTTATCAGGGACACCTTCCACACATTTTCTCGGCATCAGAGCTACAGCAGGCCTGATATCCTGTTGCTTTTGCTCTCTTAAGGGAACAAAGTATAACTGATTTACTTGTAAGTGCTGGGTTTAGAGTGAGGACACTTCACAGGGGATTTCTTTGGCTCTGCAGTGTTTTAGCAGTGTGTGTAGAGCGCATGTATTGGGTTCAAGGGTGTGGAAGTCCCAGTGTTGCACTGCGTCAGGATGGGGTCCTGACGCAGATGGAATTCAAAATGAAGTTAGCTCTTTAGCACTTTAGCATCAACTTCTGCAAAATACCTTTGGTGTAGTGCTTTAAGGTTTAGAGCAACCAACGTTTTAGCTACTGCTGAAATTAGAAAAAGACATTCTGACTACATACAATCAAATGATGATTTAATTAATTAAGAAAACTCAAATCTTTCCATACCAACTTGACCTAGGTGAAAAAGTAACTCGCTCTTTTCCCAAATATCCGCCAGTTCCCAACCTGCCTTATGAGATTTTCCAGCTGCTGTCAGAGTGGTTTGGTTTAAATTATGTATTACTTTGTTTCCATCCTTATGATCTCCCCCAGCTATGTAGCATATTGGTTTATAAAATCCATATTAGTTCTGGGAATAGATAAAAGTGAAAGTCCATCCAGCTGGATGGATAGATTACTGCCAAACAGTTTGAATTAGAGGTCAACTGATACATCGGCCAGCCGATATTAGTGGACTTATTGATTATATAATGTGACATAAGGTAATATTTCTCTAGAATTTCTAACAGTATTAATGTAACATCAGTATTTTATTTTGATTTCTTCCCTAATCATATAGTTTTATCAGTTTTCTATCCTTTTTCAAATTTGTTTCCATATTCAGTATGCATTCGATGCAATATTTTCATTTATTACAACATTTAATTTAATCATTTTCTCTATATTTATGTTTTTATTTACTGCTACCCTTAAATCATACATTGATTTATTTTTAATGTTTCATTTTTACATTTCGTCCACTCCTGTTTTAAACTGGCATTTGTTATCAGTGTCTTTTTATGTTGTGTAAATCAAACAGGGGGTGCAAGTGGGAAACAAATTGGGTTCACCCAAAAAAAAAAGTCATGTGCTACCAAATATGGCAGCCTAGCAATCTTTATTGATTGCACATGATGAAAATGCAAAGTCGACTGTAACTTGGTGCAATGTACAGAGATGCTACAAGAATAATTTTTCATCTTGTCAATTGCAGAAAGAATAATCAGAAGTCAATTCCAATCAGTGCATCTGTCCCTGAGAAATCTGAGAAAATCAATTAAAACACACTTTCAATCTCAACGTTTAGCCACGGCTACTATGTGTGGCCATTTAAGGGACTGTTAATTATTCTGGTACGTTTGCCATCTTTAACCTTTGAGATGTTTCTGCCACAGCATGTTAGTTTCCCCACATAATATACAGTAAATCAACACCCCTTCATATCACATTTAGCCTTTTTTTTTCCAAAAAGAATCAAAAACTGTCAGTTTAATTTGTCGCAGAAGCTGAATCACTTCTGACATGAAAATGCCAAAGTGAATAGAGCCGACATTAAGAGTGTATAAATTTACTCCCTACAGAAAGTATGTTTTTGTGAACAGACTATTTCGGCCATGATCAAGTTCTCCCTGAACATCCAGATCCGGTTTGTTTTGACTATAACTGTGTTTAAGTCATCAGGTGTGCTCTTCCTGTTCGCATAAAGACAATAATATGTACCTGGGAGGTCTGATATATCCAAACACAACCCAGAGGGAGGGGTCAGAGGTCTGCACCAAAAACATACAGCATCTAAATGTTGCTCAGAGATACTGTCAGTATCAAAAGCAATAGTTAACTCACACCTTGATTCCAACTGCTGAAAGTAAAAGATCAATAAACCCCACATTAAAGATGAAAAACCATGACAACATAGGTCCAGTCCAACACAACAGATATGCTCCACTCACAAGAATCATTCCTCTACATCAGTGGTCCCCAACCACCGGGCCACGGACCGGTATCGGTCCGCGGACCAATTGGTACCGGGCCGCGCAAGAAATAATTAAATATGTCCGTTCTATGTATTAAGTCTGGAGGAGCTTTTATTTTGAAGATCCTAAACCGGATGCTGCTGGTTACGTCATGCACGCCAACCCCAAAAATACTTCTAACCTCAATATGTGATGTTAGAAGTATTTATTTTTTTAGCTGCAGATTCATTCTTTGATACAAATGAGCAAATGTTCACTAAAGGAAGTTTGTGTTATTGTACTTTATGCAATAAATGCTTACTTTCTTATTTAAAAAAAAAGAAAAAGACATTTATATACAGACATACGTTTTTCTAATATTGTATAAAAAGGCTGAAGTGGTTAAATGAAAAATCTGCAGATGTTTTCAATTTTCTTCATTTGTCAGAATAATCGATGGAATTAACGATTACTAAAATAACTGTCAGTTACATCCCTAGACCTAATGTTAATCCATTTTACATACTGAAAAAAGAAATGAAAGTAAAAGTATTTATGTGGAGTTCAGCCTGATATTATACCCAGCTGTTTGATTGAGGATGAACTTTGTTTTACCACCTTACGTCTTATTTGCACAGAAACACGAGACAGGAGCTTCAGACCTGTTTGCGCAGCGCTGGCAGAACAGGAGGCGCTGAAACCGGACAGAGACGGACCCGACCATGATTCTACGTGACTGTTGACCGAACTGAGACATGCAATGTGTCTTCCAACGGTATTTGGCTCTTTGCAACCAGATCAGACAACAGACAAACAGCACATTCAACCACCGACTCGGCACACGTCTTTACGTACAGATGCGTGCACGCCGAGACTCTGGCCACCTTTCACTTTTTGGTGCAGGAGTCAAGTTTCTTGGTGCATTCCCCTGCAGCAGTGTGCAGTGCATGGAGCCAAAAACATCACTACACAGGCGTCTCAGATCAATAGTGGAACAAGATGCATTTACTGGTAACACAGACAACACGCAAGCTGAAACCTACCTCAGCTTGCTTCAGCTATGATCACTGTCATTAATAATGACACTGAAGATGGGTGTGTCCGACTGAATTCCGGCGACCCGCAAGTGAGTGATGAACGGTCAGGAACAAAGAAACTACTGAAAACAGTTCAATAGTTGATGTTGTGTTACGTTTTGAAGCAAGTTGAAGCGTGATGTCACACTTCCCAGCTCCATGCTGGACGGTAAAATGTTGCTCGCTGATGATGACCAGCATTGGTGTTAGCTGTCAAGTTACTAACATAACATGCTAAATCTTAAATATATGCATGATATATAAAAGAAAAAGGGACGCAGTGCTTTGCTACTAATCGTCAACTCTATGACGACTACAGAACAAAGTCAGGAAAAATATCTAATAAAAAAAAAAATAGGGAGAGGGAAGTAGGTCAGTTTTGCTAGCTTGACTTTGACAACTAACTTGTAGATGTGCTGCAGAGTGTCGACCTGCGTTTCGATTCAGTAAAAAAAAAACAAAAAAAAAACGGCAACCCACACACCAATTCTCTGGCAGATCATGAGTAGATCAGGAGTTTAAATTAGATAATCAACCACCACTGTGTTAGATTAGCTAATAGCAGCAGTAGCTGATTACCACAGCGATCACTTATTAATAATCGCAAAATAAACATCAGACCTAAAAACATAATACTGTAACGAACTTAACGTTCTGTTCTTTGTGTGGGGAAATGTTTGAGGGTTCTTTGGTGTTGAATCTTGAAACGTATAGTGGCGCTGTTGTCAGTTGCTGTGGCAACAACTGCGTGCGTGCGTGCGTGCGTGCGTGCGTGCCATATCTGACACAGAGAGCGAGGCACATCCCTAAATTAATAATACCTACATCTCCAGTTCATTTAGTTAAAGGAGTTAAAGGTAGAGGACGACACCAAACGGGTCCCTTCCTTAATCGCAGGCCAACTCCTTCAACCTTAAAGAGCATCTCAATGCTATTGGTATAATAGCACGTTGCACTAATCTGATATAGTTGAGTAACCCAAGTAACAGATTAAAAACAATAAATATTTTTTGTTGTGAAGCTCATATGTCTACTTATTCAATAATTTAGCAGCAAAAATGCTACATTTTTATATTAAAATGTGAATAATTTTGATTGATTACAGACACTGCAGTTAACTCAATTGAAAATTTCTCACCAATAGCATATGGATAAAAGCAAATGACAGAACAACTGACAGTCTATAGTCTTTTTACCTTGTAGTGAGCAGCTGTCCACATCAAAAAACCGATACAATATTCAACATAGCCAGTAGTCAACTACTAATGAGTTTGGCAAATGTGCATACCCAAGTCTATTTATGAAATCAGCCATTCTGATAAATATGTTAGTATATTTAAACGACAGTGGTTTATTTTTGCTCTACATTCATTCAGTTTCATGCTAGCCCTTAACAGGAACATTATGTATGAGCCATTTATTCATGAAATAATCGAAACAGGAATTGGGTCGCCAAATCAAATTCTGTTTAGGGAAGCATAAACTTATGAACCGGTGTTGCATTGACGTATTACAAAATAACATATAAAAACATAGGCTTGAATCAGAAAAAGGCAAACACTTGACTATATGCTTCCTTTTACGCTAGTTTACACAAACATGTCCTTACAGTATTACCTACTACAAAAAGTGTCGTCTTTTAAGGTAGCAATTGAGCTAAGTCACATTCAAAGTTGAGGCAGTCAACTTGATGCTAGCTGCTGGAAGCAGGGTGTATTCAAAGGCAACAACTGGTGCTTAGTGTTTACATGGAAGCTGGTATTCTGGGTTTATATGAGCACTGAGTGGAGGTCACCGTTAAAGCTCAACATTGTGATAGTTTTATGAGTAAAAACGGGATCCGGGGTTTATTTACGGTCCGAGCTCGTGCTAAAGTGTGCGCAGCACCGTCATAAATATGTAACTGTAGAGTGCTTCTCAGCAGTCACTCTGTCTGGCTGCCTTCTCGCCTTTAGGCCAGACCTGTCCTGCCTGCTGTGCTGCTCTTCCTAAATGCTACACTAATTTAGAGCAACTCCATTCGGCCCATCCCTCTCCCCCACGGCTGACAATAACACGGAGAAAACAGGTAGGGAAAAAAAAAACCTAAACGCAGAGCTCACCCCTCTCCGGTTATTTCCAGCAGTGTCGACCTGCAGCCGCCGCCGCCTGCTGCCTCCCTCAGACGCGAGCTGGACGGGTTTTTTTAGGCAGGAAATCCTGGTGGTCTTTAATCCACGTCCCCCCACCCCCCAAACAGACTCACTCCCGTTAGCTCTCAGTTCAGCAGGCCGGGGTCGCCACAGTAAACATGTGTAGCTCCTACGTAGCCTAATCTCGGTGCTTCCGCGACACAGGCACTTTCTGCCATTTCATACCGACGTCGTCGAAACCTTCCGATGTTTCCTCGGCTGCACAATGAGAGCCGGGGGACGTTCAAGAGCGGCCCGGAAGAAACTGTTTTGCAACGTTTCAAAATGACGTCGCGCGCGACGTGTTACAGTATTTACGCTTGCTTATACAGTAAACACATTTATTTAGCCAATAGACGTTATAGTATTCTAAATACATTAGCAAAAATACAAGAAGTCATCATCAAGAAGTTGATTTTTACTAATAATTATATTTAAAAACTCACACTCACGGGGTGATGTTTCTGTTCCACTTTGATGATTCAGGTTTTCATCAGAGAAGTGGAATTCAGAATTCCACTTCTCAGAAAGCTATGAAAGACAAAAAAAACCGGGGTTTTAATTCATTATTAATATTATGTATGGCTCTCAACCACAGTGGAAGACTGCTAACCTTACAGTTCTCCAATTAGTGACACCTTCTAAAACAGGGGTCACCAAACTCGGTCCTCGAGGGCCGGCATCCAGCACGTTTTAGTTCTCTCCCTGGTGGCACCAACAACCTTTTCAGCAGGTCAATGTTCTTCTTAGGCCTTCTAACGAGCCATCATCTGAGTCAGGTACGTTAAACCAAGAGAACTAAAACATGCAGTAGGCCGGCCCTCGAGGGCCGAGTTTGGGGACCCCTGTTCTAAAAGAAGGGTAAGCCTCAAAACGGAGTTGTTAGACGCTTGCTGTTCACAGAGTGCTGCTTCCAATAATAACAATGGAAAGTTGAGTGGAAGGGGAAAGTATGGTTTAAAAAAGAGCTTATGTAACTGCTCATCTGCTGAGCTCATCATATGAGATATTTCTTGGTGCAATGCTGGTAAAAATGTTAAAAGGTCAATAGAGGAGCCATGTTGTGATAACTTCCTAAAGATGGAGTTTCAGAAAGAGCAGGAGTTTTTAAAGAGACAGAGGCCCTATTTCAAGGCATTCAATTACAGAGTAAACTTTCCTTTAATTCACATTTGATATACAAAGCATTTTTTGACAAGTGAAGTTACTTGATTGTGCTTAAAATGGCACTATGTGCTTGGAAAACACATAGTACTGCCCCTGTAACACCTTTTTCATCACTGGCTCTGGTAGAAAACAATAAACCTCAGTGATTTATTTAGATGGGCAGAAATGGCAAACAATCATGCCTGTGTTTATAGATTCTGTCAGAAAGTGGGGCAATTAACTTATCAGTTGTAGTTAAAACACCAGATTAACACAGTCCTCCCTACAGTGGATTGGCCCTTTGCTGCCCCATCTGTCTTCGGCTTGCCCTGCAAATCCAATTAAGTTCTTACAGTAAGTTCCCCTTCGGCTAAAAATAGTCAAAAACTCCAGAAAAGGCAGAACGTGGCGTCATTAGACACGAGTCCAGAGGAAACAAAGTTATGGGGCTGATTAGTTCTTCCTCCCAGGGGGGGACATGATTGTGACCAACCCATGCCGATGTGATAATAGAGGGACAAGCTGTCATGACAGACAGGAGCACTGGGACGACGGAGAGGTGGGCGAAATGGCAGTGGGGGGTGTATAAGAGGAGGAAGGATTAGAGTTCAAAGTGGCGGATGTTTGGAGGAACTTAGAGACAATCTTCTCAGGTACCTGATGAAATAAGGTAAGCTGCATAACTTGTAGAAAGCTTGTCAAATGGGTTTTCAGTGGAATATTGCTCAACACAGCACATGTGGAAAGAAAGATGTCTTAAAGTAAGTGACGGCTGTGTAATGTGGCTGTGAATATATTTATATTGACATATGTGCGTAATCAAGCAGGTTCCTGTGCTTTTCCTTTATGGTAGACGGTGTAACAAGTCAGTTATACAAGAGCCACTTAGCTAGGCATCACGGTTTTCCTCAAAATCCTTCATATGGTGAAACCAGTTGTTGCTCAGACAAAAGCAATGATTGTTTTTTTTTTTATTTTTACTGGATCATCACAAAAACTCAATGTGAGATGTTTCATAGAACTGGAAACACACCTGAAAATGTCATGCTAACACTTTAAGCAGTGATACAGAAAGTTCTTGGACAGTGGTGGTTGTTTATCCTCTGGTCATGGAAATAGCTCAAAAGATTTCCAAGACCCTTCGGTATTGTTTGTGTACTAATGCCAGGTTATTTAGTCATAAAAACACAAAGGATCTATTTAATGTTAGGCATTTGATTTCGGTCACCTGAAACAGCTGTTGAACTCTCACACAAGAGCAGTTTCCTTTATAGCACATTTATCCACCAGGTCTTGGAACTCTGCTAGGGTTCTGTTACTATTCACACTGCCTTATCTGATAAGGTCAACAACTGAAACCCAGAGCAAAAAGAGGTACAGAAGTTTTGCTTCCCTTAGATAATTTTATCCTATCATGGCATCATCTGCATATTGTGAGATCCGTGGCTTAAAGAAGCCGCCCAAAAATGTCTTCCAACTCCAGATAAAATATTCTAGACTTAACCACGATGCTATTCTTTTGATGTGACTTCACATCACATGATAGTTTGATTGAGCTTATTTGAATTATAGTGCCCTTAAGTTCTTCCGTTCTTCTTGATATGGAAGAACCACACAAAAAAGAAGAGCTGGAGTTTCTTGGCCAGCTGTCAAAGTGCCAAAGTCAGAGAATTAAAAGCATGTGAAGCAGTGCTCTGTCAACTGGCAGCCAAGTCAGCAGCAACAGCTAAGACAGTACATCCAGTTATAGCACAATAAATTAAGTTAAAGACTTTAAAACAACAAGACAACCTGCTAAGAAAAGGACTAAGATGCTTCATTAACTATCAAGCAAATGATAGAAGTTTAAATTTGCAACAAATGTCCGATCCGCATTAGAGGTTTGTAAGAAAAACGTCAGAGAGAGTTGTGTGTGGACAGCTGTAAATGGTCCAGACACCATGACCTTGAACTAGAGACCTGTAGCTTTCGCATTCATAATGTCCACACATCTTGTCATCCTGGACTTTACCTTGGAGGACTTTGAAATATTTGAAAAGCATCACCCCCGAACTGTCTGGTTTCCTATGGAGATCCTGCTGCATTCATAAGTGAACCTCCTTTTCTGTAAGTCTGTAATGGCCTTAAACATCTCACAGCCATTTCCAAAAAGGGTAAGCATCATGGTGAGCTTTGTGACATTTAGAATACGTTTTGATACGGAAGAACCACACAAAAATGAAGATATGTAATTACTGTATTCAATTAATTTTGAATACAGTTTGAAATGACAAACTTCTCAAAGTTTGTCATTTCAAAAATTGTGGATGTCAGATTTGTGTAATTCTTGTGGCTCATTGTATTTGTTTATGACAAATAGAAGTAACAACCAGCATGTCTTCGTAATGTACCAGTCAACCCTCCACAGAAATGATTCTAGTTACTTGAAGAACTCTAACAGGCTCTAACAGTATCATGAAAAATATTTCCCTATTGGGTGTTTTCATGCCCAATATTTGAATTGGACAAAACCGCCAGCTTGTAAGAACAAGGTTCTGGGTTTGAACTGAGGCAGTCTCTCTTTGTTGAGTTGGAATGTACTGCCGTGGATTCTTTCTCCAGGAGAACATCCCATCACCCTCAAGTTTCTGGTATTGCATCACTGTTTTCCCCTTTCTTCTCTGGCTTACTTTGTGGTAGAATGGCAATCAGCACAAGGTGTATCCCGCATCTTCCCTATTAACCACTAAAAATACACACTAGTTCACAACAATTGGAGGATTAAGCACATACAAGTACAGAAGCTAGATGGATGTTCATGAGATTGCAGACTCTCATACCTGACAGAAATCTTCCAGGAGTCTTAATGGCAAATTATTTGAAATAATATTCACACTTTTCAAGGAATCCAAAAATGTTTAATTGCAGAAGAAAAATCAGATCAGTACTCAGAGCTTTGTGCACAGCCTTGTTTTGGCACATTACTTGCATCAAACATTAAGAAACCAGTGTGTCGGCATCCTTCTATTAAGTCACTTGGCTGAATTGACGAATATTGAATGAAAAATGTTTGAAAAGTGCCCAGTATTAGAACCACTTGTACGTTTGCAACCTCCAAAAATGTTTGCACAAAGTCTGCTATACAGTCAAGCAGAGCTACTGTAACTGTGTTCAACATAGTTTTGCCAAAAAGAAAAGCCACCAAGGCTGTTTCTTGATGGTTTCAGATTGCAGAATCGGTGAACAGGCCTCCTTGCTTTCACACTAAGATGAAGAAAACAGAAGAAACATGGAGGACATTTGCAAGGTCATTGTGTAATCTTCAGCGGTGTGTTCAGAAAACTGCAGGCTTCCCATTATGTGGGGTTAGCATGTAAGAATTTCCCCAGGCTTTTGAGCATGCACAAAGGGTTATGTTGCAAGGTCATTTGTTATGGTGCCGTCAGCCCAACAGGGTTTTGGTGGCGTGTGAGGCAGTATGGTGGCAACATATCCATGACATGTTTCCAGGCACACCAACATGGCTTGAAAAATGAGACTCCGTGACCCAACACTTTATAAAGGCAGTTGGCCCAGGCTCATGGGGTGTGATCTGCTAATAACTTGCTACAGCTTGACACCATGTGAAAGAGTCAGACCAAGTCTTTGCCTGAAGCATGGTCTGCTCATAAGCATATGTAGATGGATTGTTATACTTGGAAGCAAATATTTGACTAATGATACTGTTGCTGCAGTGTCAAGCGTTAAAACTCAAGGAGGTTTTTCAATTCCGCTAACATCCGGCCTCAGTCAAATAGATTGCCTAAATTCGTATAGTATAGCAGGATCTTCACCGAGTGTAATGGTGACAATATTAAGACAGCAACAATATATTTACTTTACATTTACTTTGCTAAAAGCATTTCCTTTGAGGAAAAGGTCTTTAGTTTTCCTCAAGGGACAGACTGAAGTAAAACATCAGTTACAGTGAACCTTCACATTTCTGTTGCAGCTTAAGACATGATCAGGACAGAAAGACCCTGACCCGGACTGGGGCAAAAGACCTGTACAATGTTAAATTAATCTAAAATAATCGTAGTTTTGAGATGGTTAAATGTTTTACAGTAATTTGTTTGTTTGAATGCATATTAGTGCATGTTAAATAAGCCTTTTGAAAGGGAGAGATCATACACAGCTAGATCGGAATTTAGCTTTGTTTAAGGCAGTCCCATCCAAAGCATGGAAATCGGCTTTCATTGACGTAGCTCAATAAAACAGTGGATCAGGAGTTTGGTGTCCTCCTCCCGTTTCTCAACACCAGGATCAGGTGGAACCATTTTGCGCAGAGCTTTGTTGGATGTGGTGTGTGATTGGTCAGATGTTTGTTGCCGTGTTTTATGCAGAAATGCACTTGGCTCTCTCCAGCTAGTCCACTTCGATTATCGGATTTTTGTATCTGGGGGTGACATGATTGCTTTTGAGGAGTACTTATCAGACCTGGTGAGGAACTGCGTACATTTGTACGACAATGATTCTCAAATAGCTAAAAACTCCTGGATGAAAATTGCAAAGTTATCCATGGAGAAAGGACGACTTACAATCAAGGCTTTCTCCTTGACTTTTTTGTTAAAGTAAAACTGAGAATGGAGGGATGGAGTGGGAACGCCGGGGTGACGTACACTGAAACAGGACATGTGGTCTGACCTATGTTTAAAAGGTGTGCGAATATGAACTTCCAGCAACCACACAATGGCATAGGGTTAGGGTGTGTCCTCTGTTAGTGTCCTTTGTTTGGCTTCGGATAAAATATAGGAGAATCATTAGAAACAAACAAAAAAATAGTCTTTTGTCTAATGTAATGACTGCTTTAAATCAACCTCCACCCAGTGACACCATTAGCTTATCTTGGGCCTGTTTTCAAACAGATTCTTCTGTCATGCGAGCAAAACAGGATTCGAAATGTTGTGAACTCTATTTTTTTTTACAGCGCTATCTAATGGGACTGAACATCGAGTATCTCTGAATTAGGCTGGCTAAAGAAGAGAATGATGGCAGAGAATAATGTGCTGCTAGATGGAGAGACAAAGATTTTATGTACCTCAACCTTTTGTTCAGCTCGTTATCTAATATTTAAAGTTCTAGTTTTGTTTATTTTTGCCTTTGTGCATCAGTGGTAGAGACAAGCCAGCTATCCAACAAGAAGTCTTCCTTTGCATGACAGCTTGGTTCTGAGGTTTAAGTAAGCAAACCCTCGAGCCATTCAGACATTTTCAAACGGATAATGTTGATACTTTTGATAAAGTTGGATCTCAATCAGCTTGTTATACTTTGAATGTATTTGTTTGTGGCCCTACTTGCTACAAAAAGATTCCATGGAGGAACATCCTAAATAACTTTAGTTTATTAGCAAAAAATAAATTATAATTTGGGGCTAGTTACACTTTAGTGTTTCAAATTGCATGCTTTCTAAGCCAAGCACTTGATTTGAAAAATGGAATATAAAGTAGATTTTTCATCTTAAGTTCAAAAAATCTAAAGGCAGACTTTGGACACGAATAGGATAGTAAGATTAATTGTATTTTGGGGATGTACTAGATGTAATTAAATTGTCCTTAGTGCCCCAAAGTATAGAGCAGAGTGAGTGGCTGCTGGTACAATACAGTTGTACAATACAAGGTCATCGGTAAATATCCGTTTCTATTTCAGGGAAAAGATGAGCAGAATTAAGTGTTGAATTGGTGTTGGATTTATTCCAGCCTTTCTGTCTTAACCATCTACTAAACCGTAGGCTTATCGGTGAACAAAATGTGTAGGGTACCTTATTAAAACTGCAAATGTACCAGTATGTTTGTGCTCAATGCAAACGGTCCAGATCATTTCATTCACAGCCTTGTGTCATTTTTGCATGTGCAGCCCATGTGTAGCAGGATGGGCACATTTGTGACCCTGACGGAGGTGCTAGAGGCCCGGGGTTCACCCCTGGAAGAGGACGAAGTCTGGTGTCTGCTGCTGGCCACCGCTGATGCCTTACTGGACATCTCCAAAAAAGGTGACCACATCTAAGTATGAACTTACACGTACAACAACTGTACCTTCTTAAACATACAGTTTGTCAGAATCTGCAGACTCATAGGAAAAGGTTGAAACAACGCACTAGATGAACATGTGAGGTAGGTTTGTGTCCAAAAACGTTTGAGTCAGGGAAAAAACTTTTTTCACTATTCAGAACCGATTTAAAATGTGCCAAAATTGATCCACTGTTTGTTGGTTTACGATTTGTAACAATGTCTTGGTAAAGGGTTTGTGGTCTGCTGTGTTTAGGTCCAGGTAATATGTGTACTGTGTTGAACCCTGGCTCAGTGCTACTGTCAGCCAATGGGAGCCTGGCCTTCAAGAGCTGCGCACGAAGTGAAGACGTGGCTTCTTACACAGCTCCCGAGGTCCAGCAGGGTCTCACTCCTTCCACCAGGGCTGCTGCTGAAAAGGTCTGAGAGCGGAAAAAACCTTTCTTCTGCTTACAAAAATGGAGAAAAAAAACAACAACAACAACAACAACAACAACAAAATCACCAAAGTTCCTGTTGGTTATTAACCTGGGTGAAGACCTGGGTAACCTGGGTGCCCTGGTACATGTTAGCACCAAGCTATGGTATACCTGAATACCTCAACAGTACATGATGAGACGTAAAAAAAACCAAAAAACTACATAATTACCCCTAAGAAGAATCCTTTTATGTCTATATGAACATAAAAGGATTTATGTTCATATAAATCCTTTTTATATGAACATATAAAAAGGATTTTTATGCTAGTGAGCTGCTAAAATGATACACAGACTGAATGTTCATAGGTGTCGACCTCACTAAGAATAAACTTGAAACATCCCTCTTAGCTAAGTTTGAAATGTTATGGTTTTTTTTTTGCTTTGAACAGTTATTAATTATTCATGAGAGATGTAATACCGATATGTGTACATAAGAAATTTAAAAACCTCCCCAAAAGTTCAGAATACTCAACTATGGGATGTTCTAAGCTGTTTTCAACATGTTCTATTAGCAATTAGCACAGCTAGCACTGTTCGCTAACTATAACAGCACTCTGTACAGTAGTAATTTTTAGATTTTAAATATTCTTTACTTAATTATTATGTTAATTATAACATAATAATGTCCATTGTGCCCTGTGGCAGACAGCACAGTCAGAATAAAATAATGTGCTTTTGTACTCTGGTTAGCTTTGTGGATTTTAGCTTCAGCTTTTTAGCTTCTTGAAGCCTCTCGTTGCTCCTCTGCCAAGCTCTGAAGTTCACTCCCCAGTTTTTATTGCCATTAATGTCTGAGACAATTCCCCATAGCACAACTTTTGTGAAAAAAATAAAAAAAGCAGTATCTATTTTAGAATAAAACATCTAAAACAGCATTGTGTGCATGACCCTCAGGTGGTAGTATACTCACTGGGAATGACTCTTTACTGGTGCGCTGATTATCACCTACCTCAGAATCAGGTATGTTCCTCACTTCCTTTCTTCTCATCCCGGTCACTGTCTTCCATTCTCTAAGCTGTTTTGGGTTTTGCTGGCCTCTCCTCAGCCAGTCCAGATAAGCGCAGAGCTGGAGGGTTTGCTGCTGAGCATGTGTGAGGACATGGCGGTGAGGAGGACCGACCTGCTGACGGTGCTGGAGACCTGCGAGTTCCATCACAAGTCCTCCATGCTGCCATCCCCAGAGCGCCTCATCAGGCAGCTGGTAGAGGACGTCTACAGAAACTCGGTGAGTGGCCGCATTTCCTTCTTTGTTTTCTTTTCTGTAAAACCAGTCCTCTGCTTATTTAATCGAGCCGGAACCTACTGTCTCTACAGGCCGACCACGTGGCCATGACCGAAAACGGATCCCAGCTAACAGACCGCAGTCAGATGGTCAGGGATAGATTACACAGTAAGAAACTGATCCCATTTGTTTGAGCTGAAGTTTGACATCGTTTGACTTCTTCTGGAGTGTGCTTATTGGCTTTCTTGCTAAGAGACACAGTGATTAAGTGTTTACAACTGTTCGCAAAGCAAAGTACTAAATATGTCCACAGTAAGCTTTTCCATGACAAGTTCCAGGTCTCAACAACCAGTTTCACACAAGCTACATTTCCGTTACAAATGTGCGTCAGTCTTTGAGAATATTCTGCTAATGTCAAAAAAACACAATTTCACAAATAAGTTGTTTCCATTAAAGGAAAAATTAAATGAAAATTATAGATGAATAAGCTCGCTCATGTGATAAGTTATTAAAAAACATGCAGTGTGATGATCCTCCGACTACTTCCTGTCGTTTTCTTCATGGTTTCTAACAGTGGCAACATGCAGTTGTTGGGGGGGGAAAAAAAACAAAACATTTTAATTATTTTCCAAATGTAACCAATTTTGATACAGTTAAAAAAAGACTTCATACAAACCTCAAAACTTTTAATCAAAAAAACGTTTTTCAAAATTGCTGTGTTTCCAATGAGTAAATTTATATTCGAAATGTCAAATTGCTCAATTATATGGTCAATGGAAATGCAGCTGCTGAAGAAATGAAATTAAAATTACACGTGAATGACCTTGTTCTCGAGATAAGTCATTAAAAATCATGGCAGTGACGGATGTAAACAGTTACATGAGATATATTCATAATTCAGCCATGATGCTAGCGCTCATCATCTGCAATGTCAGGGAAAAAAGTCCCCATCATCCTCCCTCTAGTTCCTGTCATCTTTTACGTTGTTTTCACTAGTAGTAACACGTGGCTGTTGATCATGTGACTAGTGTGATGTGAAAAATGTGTTTCGATACGACTGAAAAACCACTTTGTGCTAGAGCAAAAATTGTTGTTTTCATTAAGCAAATTTATTTTCATGATGTCAATTTGCGCAATTTTGCGGTTACTGGAAGCCCAGCTGCAGATGGACACCAGTCATTGTACAGAAACAAAAGACATTGTAGTTTATTGCTAAAATCAAAAGATGCATTGTACAGCAAAATAATGTTTGTAAAAAAAAACAAAAAACAATCCAATAGCATCTGATCAGTAAATAAAAGCAGTATTTCCTTGGAGACAGATAATTATTACTGGTGCACTTCCACCGCAGAGCTGTTTGATCCGATTTAAACGGACCAGAGTCCGTTTCCTCCAATAATCCACTTTGCTTGGGAAAGTGTGAAAGCTCATCTGAACTCTGGACTGAACAGCTGAACTCTGATCCACGTGGAATCATCACCTAGAGTTTAAGTGTTGCTATCGAGCAACCCAAAGAGAGACAGAGTACAAAAAGGAGAAAATCCTGTTTCATACATGGGATTTATGAATATGGAACCTGAATGCCTTTAAATCCTTGCGGGTAGGGCTGAAACGATTAATCGTGATGAATAGATTATTGAAATAATCATCAACTAGTGTTATGGATTATCATTAACTGGAATATACAGATCCCAAAAAAGGCAATTATGCTGAAACAAAGTCAGGGTAACAATCAAAACTGTACAAAAAATGTATTCAATTTGCATTTAATACATTCCAGAACTCCTCAAGAAGTCTAGTGTTAATTTTACCTGGAAAAAATACTGGAAACAATTACATAGAATCTCATCTTAAGCATATTTTTCTATCTAATCATTAATAGGTTAATCCAAAAACACAATCTCCAGACACTATATTGATGTTAAGTCAAGCACAAAGGGCTGAGCTTTTCACATTCTGATGTTAGAAGTAATGTTTTAGTTGCTGATGCATCTGCAAATGATCGTCCACTAAATGGATGCTATGTTGTTGCATTTTAGGCAAATCAAAAATCTGTAACATTTGCATTAAACAATGGATGAGGGCCATATGTTGAGTTTCTTGAAACTACAGTTGCTGTCAATGTTGCTTAAATTACACATAATTTTTTTAAATGTTTATATTGTGCTAGTTTTAAAAATTACTGGTACCTTTGGACAAAAATAAAGTAAATCTTCAGTGACTTTTGTAAAGTGGAAGACAAAAAAAAAAACAGGATTGTGAAAGCCGGTGTCTGTAAAGAGCAAAACAAAACAGTAGTAGTTAGTGTGGATTAGTGTTAAGAACGGCAAAGTTGAACCTGACCCCGCCTTTAAGAAGAAATAAGTGCCTCAGACTTAACGGCTAACATTAAAGCTAAAAATGTTAAACAAGAGAGTGGAATACCTCCCTGTATGTCACTCTCGTTTACTTTATCCGTTCCGTCTGAGGCACTTATTTATTTACTTGACATGCATTGTTTTAAGTATATTTGTCTTTTGAAAAAGGTGCTAGCAAGTAGCATGGTATCTTTTCAAAGAAAATATCAAATATTATGGCTAATAGAAAAAATGCTAACCTAAGACTTTGCAAGAGCAAGTTAAACACAGAAGAATCACCTTGAAGGGGGGATACTTCCAACCTTTACATATAATTTTGAGGGAAAACAGCTCAGTAAGCTAAGCAAGTTAAAAGTGCCTCACAATATCCCATCTAATTTCTTTAATTAGTGCATAAGCTGAAAAGCTGTGGCGAGCCGTTTCTCTCTGCACCGCGTCTTTAAGCTGGCTTACTGGAACCGTTGGAGGTCCAGCGCATAGACGGTAGCGACATTTAAAAACTTAAAAATGGTCAGGAGGACTTCCTGCACCATGATTTGAAACACAAGTGTTTACTCCAAAAGCCGGAACACGTTGACTGCTCGTTTGGAAATGATATGATAAATAATGTCCAGCAATTCTTCAAAACAGAAGTGAGACAGTGCAAGTCAAAACGTCACATATCAATATGGCCTCTTCTCACATCAACACAGTGAGTTGTGGTGGAAACATGTTGGTTTCACAAGAAATACATGTAAAAGTGTGTCTAAATTAAATGTATACGGGGCACCTTACCTTGACCTTTACAGTTTGGGGGTGTTAATTTCACTATTAATTTATTAGCTAGGAAGCTAATAAGACTATTTTTCAAAATATGCAATTATTAAGCTTATTTAGAACCGACACAGTACCACAATCTAATGTATAAGATACAATACGGCCAAAGCAATTATTAATCTAATGTGTGTTTCAGGAGGTTCTTTCAGTAACTCGACATGGACCCTAAAAAAGAAGATCCACAGAACCTTTTCAGGAACATCTTATCCAGCTGATACTACAGGGTAAGAAGTTATTATACCTCTGAGTGATCATACACTCAGAGGTATAATCAGAGGAGCAAATCCTTGCAAATCTTGGTTCCTTTGCAGTCAACAGAACCTTGTTTTCATTTATTAATCTAAATAATATTGAGTTATGGTAATATATAGCTGGTTTTATTAGATACACCTGGTAGATTTTCCAACTACATGGCACTCAGGAGGCACTCAGGCATCCAGATATGGTAGAGATCAGCTTTGAACATTGTTGTTGGTAGCAAACAGATCAGTCATGATTATTAGAAATAGCTTATCTACTGGTGTCAGAGGTCAGATTTGAATGGAAAGGCTGGCTTGAGGAGAAGGACTACCGGTACATAAACTGAATAAATAAATAAATCTGTTAATCATTTTAATAATTCTAACTGGACCAGAACAAGAGGAGTTTGGTCTGATTTAACTTCAGGTTCAGGTAGTGAGGAAAAAAAGAATGTGTATGTCTTTTTATATGGTGTATGTAAACTACTGGTTTTAACTGCGAGTCAAGTCAAATCTTGAAGAAGATGGTAACAGTAAAAGTCCACACTGGGTGTGAGCCAACAAGGAACTGAAGAGATTGTCGTCTTTTCAGTTCCTTGAAGAGACAACAATCTTCAAGGAACTGAAGATTGTTGGCAATGATTTTGTCACATGAGACAAAATCATTGCCTGGTTTGATGAGTCGCAATTCTAGCCGAGACAAGCATGGATCCTTGTAGCACTGTTTCTGGTGTGTGGGATATTTTCTCGGTACACGTCGGGCCTCTTAATATCCACTGAATGTCATTGGATGTCACAGCCTACGTGAGCTCTGACCATATAAAACTGGTTTGACATCAACTGTGTTTCCACTGGCGATTTTTTAATGCACATTTTGAAGAATCGCGTTAGAAACAGTTGATGGAAATAGCAAAAAATTCTAAATAACTTCTCAGTCTTGCAAAAATAGTAAAAAAATTAAAGGGGGGTTATTCTTGCTGGAGGTGGCATGTACAACCTCAGGCAAATCTGCATTTGTCAGCTGTTAGCAACTGACGAATGCTTGCAGCTGACAAATGCTAGCATCATGTGGACTTTGGATCATAATGTGATCCAAAGTTTTTGAAGAATGTGTCCGACTCTGACACCTTGTACCTATGCCACAAAGACTTAAAGTAGCTTTGAATGCAAAAGGGGGTCCAAGGTGTACCAAATACAGTATTCAGTGAGTGTATACAACACAAACTCTCCAAGGTATTGCTAAATTCATGAATATATTTAGTTCCAAGCCATTATCTCGTAAGTGACAGATGTCTCCTATCCATCTGAGACTAGAAAATTCTCTTCCCCCAGGATTCCCTCGGGAGGTCGACTCAGAGAAAGTTATCCCAGGTGGCAGCATCTGACCCGTACCCCCAGCAGCCCATACATGGATGGCAGTCGAACTACCAGTGCAAGATCCCTGCCGCAGTTCGAGTCCGCAATGAGTTTCAATGATAAGAAAATGAAAGTGAGGCAGCGTTTCATGCTCTATGGTATCAAAAATAAACTGAACTCTCATTTAAATGGCATCTATTATGTCCTGTTAGAGATTCCTCTCCCTTCCTTTCTGGGTTGTAGGACATGGGTCCTGAGTTTCTCAGAGTTTTAGAGGAACCCCTTGTCGTTTTGGAACTGCCTGGATCCATCCTGGTAAGTTCATGCTCTCCAAAACTGCTTTCAAGCATCTTTGCTTTTTCTGGATGTCAGGTTTAGTCCTCTTCCCCGTTTCCACAGACAAAGAAAGGGAAATCTCCAGCCACCCATAGAGAGCTCAGTGTGGTGATGCCAAATGGTCAAAGCATCCTGGTCAAGTGTGAAGTGAAAACCAGAGGAGGGGATGTGTTTGACATGATTGTGGCTCATTCAAACCTCATGGAACACTTCTATTTTGGCCTTGCATATATAGATGGTAAAATAATTGAAGCGATTGGTTTGCCGTGACTACTTGTTGAATGGGTCTTTCTATGTCAAGCCCTTCCCAAGTGACTTTGATCTTGTCTCTCTTCTGTGGTCAGATAATGAGTTTTTCTTCGTTGATAATGACACCAAGATTTCCAAAGTGGCTCCAGATAGCTGGAAGAAAGTGCCTACAACAACTTTTGTCCTTTTCTTCAGGATCAAATTCTTTGTGAACAACATTTCTCTTCTTTTGTAAGTTATTCTTTTTTTATTATTCTTTTTTTTATTGGTGAGGGTGGACACTTGATGGCAAGTGCTCCAGCTTACTGGTTTACTAAAACAGTTTCCTTTGAGAAGTCTTAATAGATTCACTAGTAGAAGAAACTTTCTCTTGTGATCAGGAAATACTTCAAAGATTCTAATTATGCGTGCTAGACCTAGAGCTCCAGTTGATTTGTTGCTGGAACAGATCCGGAGTTACCAATAGCGAAAGTAAGAGTATCCCAAACTGATCTGAGTAACTTAATGTCCCTGGTTTCCTCTCTTAGGCACAAACAGACCCGTCACCAGTACTACCTCCAGCTTAGGAGGGACCTTTTAGAAGACAGACTGTCCTGCCATGAGGAGACTGCTCTGTATCTGGGAGGTCTGGCCTTGCAGACAGAGTATGGAGACTGCATGCCTGAGGTTGTACATTTAGAAGAATGAGAATACAGTGGACCGCCCAGTAACTGTAGAGATTAGGCAACTGGGCTTCCCACGAATAGCTAATATCTGTGAATGAGACCCCTTCTAAAAATTGTTATAAGTCTATTTTATTGGTTCAAACATCAGATATACCTTAATTTGCATTAACAGACACAGTGGAAGCCGTTTTAGCACTACCGTAGAAGCTGAAGTCTACAGTTATCCTTATTTTTGCCATATAGGGTTAGCGCCAATATTCTCAAGCCTCCTTCTCTGCGTCAACTATACACCTATACTCACCATAGCTTTAGATTCTAAAGATCTATTCTTTTTGTTTATGGCATAAGCTTGGTGAAGACGGTTAAATGTTTGCAGTTGGTTTTTGTAGTTTAGTTGTTTCCTTATCTCATGCTTCACTTGAAGAACTCTGTAGGAAAGGCACAACCCCCACTTTGAAAACCCCTGATCTAAAGCATTTAAATAAGACAAAATAGTAAAAACAGAAGACATTTGTAAGGTGGCAATTATATTTTGATGTCTATTGTCCAAGTGAGTGACATTCCCATCAGTGGCAGTTTATGATATGGTCAACATGGGCAACTACCCTTCTCTATTAAAAGAAGTAGCATTTTCACCAGATAAATATGCATTGTGTAGCATAGTGTAGTATTCATTGTGTAGTATACACAATGAAATGTAATATGTTGTGAAAGCCTGTACTCTGTTCTGTTTAGGTGTACGGTAGAAACTACTACCGACCTGACCAGTACGTCTCCAAGAGTGTGATGGAGAAACGTGCCTTGCCTTACATTCAGGCAGAGCTGCTGAGACTTCATGCCAATAGCGCCCAAATGCTCACAGATGAATCAGAACTTGAATTCCTGAAGGTAGTAGCAAAGTACTTAGAAACAATAAAACTCACAATGCTCCGTCGACCGCTTCTAAAAGTGATGGCTGTTCTGTTCTCAACCCTGCAGGTTTGTCAGCAGTTGCCTGAATACGGCGTCTTGTTCCACCGTGTGATACGGGAGAAAAGGCCTTCAGACGGAGAAGTTGTTCTCGGAGTTTGTGCCAAAGGTGTTATTGTCTACGAGGTTAAAGATGGCTGCCGGTCCACTGCTCAGAATTTCTTCTGGAGGGAGACGGCTACCATCTCCTCTAGCGTGAGAGAGCCCTCCACAGTGCCATGTGACATTCTAACATATTTCTGTTTCTGGTCTAAAACGTGCATCTTTTATGAATCTGCAGAAGCGAAAATTTATAATAGAGTCCCGGGGCAGCCGGAAGAAATACATCTTCATCACGGAGAGGTCCAGGATAGCCACGTACTTGTGTAACCTCTGTTCTGCCCAGCACAAGTTTAACAATGAGATGAGCTCCCGGCAGCTAAGCCACAGCCTGGTCTCAGGTAAGGTTTGGCGGTGTAGACGTCCGCTGCCAGACTTTCTTTGTAGTTTCATTGCACGTATTTAGCAGAAGGGACTACATTCCATCGCAGCTCTGCGCTTCAGCCACTACTCTTGCAAGCTGTAGAGGATGGCAAGCATAACCTCTGCATCTTTGTCCAGAGGACAACATTGTGCAGTACGCAGCTGTGTGCCGCACTCAGAGCAGCCAGCTCAAGTCCATTTCGTGTTCCGAGACGCCCCAGGACGACAGCGGCCTGACCACGCCGCAGGAAGAGTCTCTGACCAAGCTGTGTGACGACGTCGCGGCCAGAATCGAGGCCCGTGTGAAAAATCACAGGTATATTTTTTACCTTTTGTACTAATCAGGGTTTCCCCCAGTGTATTATAAGTCTGGCGGGTTTTACTTTACATGCATCACCTCCAGGCTAAGCGTTGTTTGTTTATTTATTATTTATTTAATACATCACTAACAGTGATAGCAAAGACAGGTTACAGACTCTCTTTGGTGAAATGGCTGGAAGCATAATGGCAACATAGTAAACTCAGTACTATGTTTATTCACTAGAACTCCGTAACAACTCCCTGTGTTTACCTGTTACATGCTAATAACTTCTGCAATGGAAATAAATTACAGATAAAAAAAATCAATGAGTTTTGGACACTTTAATTAGGATGAAACAGCTGAAGTGTAAAATATATATATTTATTTTAAGTGTATTCTTTTGTATTTTTCTATTTTAAGACTTATAGTTGATGTTTAGGTATTGTTAATCATGTCTTCCAATAACACAGTTATCTAGTGATATTTTCTAATTTCCTGTCAATCAATTAATCAAATTTTATTTGTATAGCACATTTCAGCAGCAAGGCATTTCAAAGTGATTTACATCAAATCAAACACAAAAACACAATGCAACATAGAATCAACAATCAAAACAACATTAAGTCAGGTTCCGTCAAAAATGTTGTAATTGATTATGTTTCAAATACAACTCTAAACAAGTGGGTTTTAAAAAAAATTCATTCAAAAATACATTGAGTCTGCATACATCCTTTTCTTTCACTTTACTGTTAACCATTAATTTGTTTTACCTCATAAAATGCTAATGAAAGTTAAGCTAAAACCTGAGAAGATGTGTAAAACCTCTAATGCATAAATGCTTTTCCCCAGGAAACCATAAAATGTACTTGCTTTGTTTCCTCTTGAAAACATTACTTCCCCTATGCACAAAGTCTAAACTATTTTATGTCAATTCATTTCTCATCTTTCTCCTTCGTGTGTTCCTTCAGCAGCACCTGCTCCAGCAGCCAGCGCAGCAGCACAGGTTTACTCTCTCCACCCGGTTCCCAGAGGAGCGGGTCGGAGGCCCATTCCGGATCCCCGGCAGCCCGAGGCACAGCGTCTTCACTCTTACAGCCCAGCTTCATGTGCTTGTGTGCTTCTGCTCTAGTCAGCCAGTAGTTTCCCCTTCAAGAGAATTTTGTGTCTCCTCACTCATTCAGAGCGATTTTTCCTTTTGGCTAATGGTTGGTCGTATCACTCGTCCAACAGAAACACCGCCTAAACTGGGGACTCCTTCGGAAAGGGAAGTCATCTGTGTTTCACTGAAGAAAGACCCAAAACTAGGCTTGGGTAAGGATATCACTCTGCACTGGATATAACCCAGAATTTTATAACTCCCAGTTATTGCTAAATGTTTTCCTAGGGTTAGAATGTGATACTATGTGTCGGCGTGTTGACAAATATTAGCAAAACGCTGTGTCCCTTTTTCATTCTCTATATTACAAATACATTTAAAATTTAGTGTGTAATGTTGACAACTTGCCAAGTTAAACCAGTGGTAGTTATTGTTGGCGAGCAGCTTTTTGCCCTCCAGCAGGAAGCTGGGGGGCGGGGTCTTGTGATGTCACCCTGCAACATGTCATCAGAAGCAGTCCTAATCCCACCCACTGCGTTTGATGGGTAAAGTTGATGGTTTAAATTCATTCATGGAGTGCTCCAGCACAGGAATAACTTACTATACATGTAATACTAATATGTAGTTTTTAAAATGAAGTCAATACATTTAATTGAGACTCATATGATTAATTCTATATTTATTTTCAGTCTAAAAAAAAAATTATGACACATTAATAGTTATAACATAAGGTATTTATCTAGAGTAATTCAGCACTTTTCACTCCATAATAAACAGCCTGCTGTCAAAATCAAAATTTTCTGGGATTTCATTTTTGGTAATCTTAAATAACAATTTGACATAAGGCACTGAGCACAAAAAAACGTTAAGCGTCTCATTTTATTCAGTTAATTTAAACTGTAACTTGTACTTATACAGGTATAGTTATAGTCGGAGAGGACACAATAGGCCGCTATGACTTGGGCATTTTTATCGCCTCCATTGTGCCTGGAGGACCTGCAGACAAGGACGGACGCATCAGACCCGGTACATGCCTATAATACTAAAACATATTCATTCTACATTAAATAATACTTAAAAATGTATCTAGATTTTTTTTCATGTAGGGATGAATTTATTTATTTTTTTTATCAGTTAGTTTAAACATTCCTCTAATGTTTAAATCTTACTTGTTAAATTCTTCCACACCTTTGATGAATGACTGTGGGCAGGATGTATCAAGTCATGTGCTCAGAAGGACAGAGATTGTGTTCCGCATGCTCTGGTGGGGTCACCTTTTAATGTTTGACCTTTGCCTTCAGGGGGTCGCCTGATATCCCTGAACCACGTCAGCCTGGAGGGCGTCACTTTTAGCGAGGCAGCAGAGGTCATGGAGGACAGCCCTGAGGAAGTGCAGCTCATTGTCTCTCAGCCTAAAGGTGCTTCACGTGCTCTATATCAATAGTAGAGCACGAGTAGTCATCTGGTGTTCTCTGTCTCAGTATTGTTTGAGTAATTACTCCACAAATGCACATTTTTTAACACGATGTAAAATAGTTACTAGAATAATAGAAATATTTGTTTAATTTCTATCCTTTACTGTTTGGTTTTGCCCTTTCATCTTTAGTCATTTTAATTGTGGGAGTTTTTGTTAGCATTAAGGCTACACCCTATAACTGACAATGTATAATTTGTTGTGGACTTGCTATTTCTGGAGACAAAATAAAATAAAAATATCTTGGAAAAAAATTTACGTTTATCTAACCTATCTGGATGAAAAATCTATTCAAAAAAGTTTCTTCAGCACTAATTTAGTAGCAGATTAGGTGTCAACATGTTGAACAGGTGCCTTGCTAGCTTGTTTGTTAGCTTAAACACAGGCAGTTAAAAATGCTTTTCTATGTACTTCAAAAAACCTACATGTTAAATTGAGTCACAAATTCGAAGATATTGTAGAAAAAAAAATACAGCTATTTAATTGAAATTACTTCAATAGCCTACAATTTCTGTAGATTAACTGGCAGAATAAATACTAGGTAGCATCTTTAACAGACAACTTGCTAGCTTGATTTATTGTCAAGTTATCATGCTTACAGTCACAGTCATGTCCAGAAATTTCTTTGAAATTTGAAATCACACATTAGAAATATGAAAAAAAATTTGCATTCTTTGCAAAGAATAGAGGAAGGTTAAAGCAATTCTGTCTGAAAATATCCCTTTCCACAAAAACATTTCATGGATTCAGATAAGTAACTCTGCTTTGGTAAATGTTGATTGTCTGCTAGCCAGAAACGACCACTGACCTAACTAATCTAGTTAGCATCTGGGCTAGCTTAGCTCACAAACATGACAGGAGTAGCTGGAACAAAATCCTACTGTAGTTTAATTTGAAGGCAGAAAAATAAATCTAGAACCCCATACCACTTTCTACCTGGCTTACTAAACCTTGGGTTGTTTGTACATAACATGTATTGCTTGCATTTCATCGCTTATTTGATGCTAAATCAAGTCTGGTTTAAGTTAAAGCATTAAAAACAAATAAATAAACAAAACGTCTCGGTACTGAAAAACAGAGAATGAAGTTTTGTTGATTTTTTTTTCTCCACAGTCCCACTTAAATCAAGTCTGGTTTAAGTTAAAGCATTAAAAACAAATAAATAAACAAAACGTCTCGGTACTGAAAAACAGAGAATGAAGTTTTGTTGATTTTTTTTTCTCCACAGTCCCACTAAGTCCCCTCAACGTTCGCTCTCCTGTAATGAGAAAATTTGGGTCCCAGACTACGCTGATGACAGACGGACGTTCAGGAGACGATAGCCTCAGTTCACAGGATAGAGCCATCATGATGACACCATTTAGTGGACATATTTTATTTATTTTCATTAATTCCTTAATTCAGTTCACCAAGTGAAACTTATAATATAAATTAATTACAAAGACGGATGTTTTCAAGCTTTGTTCCTGTTATGATTTTCCACGTAGAGATAATGAAAACAATTTAAAGTTGGAACATTACGTCAGACCACTAAAAATCATTTTTAATTTACATATTTGGGATTAATATGTTTAATACCTGTATAAATGTTATTTTTAAAACAAACCTCCGCTCAACACATTTTCTATTCTATTGAAAATGACTGAATGTAAATTAGAGTGGGGAAAAAAAAAAAAAGGAAAACATGATGGAACACCAAACCTGAGCATCAGCACATAACACAATGGCTACTTAAACCATAAAATACAAAAGTACAATATGATATAAAGTGAAGATTTATAAAATTATGACAAGCCTAATCTACCTGTTTTTCTTTTACAAAAGCATTTGCTCCAGTTCTGACCAGCATTGTCGCTACAATTAGAATGGGTATCAGCAGCTCTACTTCTCCATATAACTGGCACCATGCATTACTTAAGCCTTTGTGAAAAGCACAGTGTCAGTGGATGGAAGCAGCTGAAAATCTCACTCTACATGAATGACACATTGTTCATCGTGCTTCATCTGGTAGATAGCAAATGGTTTTTTTGAGGACACTGACAACACTCAAACTCAAGCTACACTTAGTTCTTCCTTTTCATGATGTCAGTGGTATTCATATTCAGTCAACTCCTTAAGGTGTGTTTTTTGTGTGTATTTTTGAAAACCTGTCTTTTCTTCTTGTTGCTTCTGTGTTCTCTTCAAACCTATTGGCTTAAATCTTGACCTTTTCTCCTGCCGGGATATTCTTATTGTCTTCTACATGGACTATTACACAATGTAATGACAAGGTCCTTGTGTTTTATTTGCCTCAGGACGGCTGCCCTATACCTCCATCTCTGAACTGTGTGGAGCCAGAGGAGATCTCTGTGGAGCTCAGGAAGATCTCTGGAAACCTGGGCATCAGCATCTCGGTGAGTTTTCCGGCTTTACTTTCAAAAACCTGTCATTCTGACGAATGTGCTTCCAATGCTGGCAGTGAACGGTCAACTGTAGCACCTGATCTGAAGCAGTGGGCCACAGAGACTCTTCCACTTAAGCTGATTAACATCTGAGGTCTGACAGGATTAGATGGGGATGCCAAGAGTTGGCTCATCCACACTGATAACCTCAGCAAAACTGAGCCAGAGCATGACACAGAACTTTACACCACCAAAATAAAGCATGTCAGATTACAAGGACATTATTATATCTTAGTTATAAGAAATATCAAACTAAATATTACAAATTTAGAAAGCTTCTGTATAAACCCTAACGACTGTGGTTGAGTGAATCTAAAGTACAAATGTAACCAAGCAGGAAAAATAAACATGTATGACAAAACACAAGTGCTAACTGATTAGCATGAAAATAATGACTTTCGGTTGGTCGTCAAATACAAGAATATTTTTAGTTAAAGTTTATGTGGTATATATTAATAAAATTGTGTGAACCACTTTAAGTAAATATAGTTGCTCTTATAAGGTGCTAAATAAATAAATAAAATAACTCGGGATATCATGAATGTAAATAAGGAAATCCTCTTCTTAACTCATTAGGGTGCAGCAAACACTAACATTCAAAACAGGGGAATCTACATCAAGAGCCTCGTTCCCGGAGGGGCAGCAGAGAGAGACGGACGTTTACACACAGGTACCACACTTCTGTTTCAAACGTATCAATGTGTAAAGTCTGATCAGTCTGACTGTTTTTCTGTCTTTATTTTTCACCTTTGTTTTTTTCTTTATTTACAGGCGATAGAATTTTGGAGGTTGATGGGATTAACTTTCATGGCTTCACCTACCAGCAGGCCGTGGAGTGTCTGGGTAAAACCGGGGAGGTAAAGGACCGCATGAGAGCAAAGACCTTGCATATGCAGATGACAATTGGAAGTTTTGGTGTTTCAAAAGCTAATTTTGGAAATGTTTGCAGAACACATTTCAGTTGGGACAAGTCCCAGTAAAATTAAACCTAGTGTTTCTGATACCATCTCCAATGTAATAATCATGATCTGGTCAAGGTTTTTGAACTTAACTGATATGTATATTGGATGGGAATAGCATGGGTTTGCACTGCACTCCAAAAATCTGCAATTCTTCTGCTGGGCCCACCAATACATCCATTGTCTCCCACTTATCCAAAATCTGGTAATGAGGATAATGGGTATGGGAGATTTTTGGCTCAGTTTTTTTTTTTTATCACAAAGAGCTAAGCAACGCCTGCATTACAGCAAATGGAGCTTCATGGTGGAAGCTCCTTCCCCTGCTTCCACCATGAACCCATTGCTCTCCACTTGAGGCAATCGCTGACCCAAACCCAGAGAGAAGAGTTCATGTTTTGGTAGTTAAGCACCATGGCCTCAGACGTGAAGGAACCGATTCTGAACATTGGCCAAGACAGACCTGAGTGCAAACTGCTGTAGTAGTACCTACTGAATGGAGGTCATGGCCTGAGCAAGCCAAGAGCACCATTAAATCCACTAAAAGAAATGACGAGACCTTGAGGTCTCCAAACTAGTCATCATCCTCAGGACTGCACCTTGAGATACTGATCATGTATTTCAGGGACTTGAAGCCCCTCCTGGTGGAGTCCAACAGGCCTCAGGAACCGGCTTAAGATTGTGTTGAGAATACAGACACAGCTCTTTGTTCATAGTGGAACTGGACAGCTGACAAGATTGTTGCTGGGACACCGTATTCCCTACAAAATGCTTGAAGGTCATGACTGTCTTTTCTAAGGCAGTTTTTATAAAAGTGGCCAAATATGCTTAGAATGCTAGGCCTCATTTAGCAAAAACAGACATGGATTTGGTTGCAGAAATCTTCATGTGACATGTTCAAATGTGTCTCGTGAGGTGCTATTAACTGCTCTGCTCTTCTATCATCTAGGTGGTCTACTTTGTTGTGAGACGGGAGTCAGTCAACCTGCCTAAGGTTTCTGTTATTGCTGACACAGACAGCATGGTGTCCAATCAGAGAGTTCGTCAAACCACCAGCCATCTGAGACTCAGCAGCTCGTCATCCTTCAGCTCTCCCACAAGCACAAGGTCTGACCGTTCCAGAGACTACAGCTTCGTCACTGAGGGTAGGACATTTCAACGCAGGTTAGGACCAGTGGACTGAAATGCACAGCACTAAAAAAGTTGGAAGTCATTACAAATGTACCATAACGTGCAGTACACTGATTGTAAAATGTAACGGAACCACAGTTAGCAGCAATAACCTCAAATACTTGTTCTCTGACACTGTTAAGGAGGAATTTTGGACCTCTCTTCTTTCCGTTGTTTCAGATGACTAAGACCTTCATGTTCACAAATTCTTGTTAATCAAGAATGATTATGCCAAGAGATAGTTCCAGTTAAATAAGTACAGGTGTGACATGTTATATATTGTCCTCCACATCAAAATGGAGGAGAGTAACCAGCAGAGGAGGAAATCTGAGGCTCTGTGTTCATAACTGTCTAAGGTGGTTGAAAGGTTCTGGCTGCCTGTGAATGTTTACACTGCTGATTGACCCTGACCTCATCCAGACTTCCCTTAATCTGTGACCACAACACCTATAGGCACCTTCCTACACTGACTTCTATCAAAGTACATAGGTGGATTTGACGTTCCATTACAGGCCGAGAAACTGAGTGACGTCCAATTTGTGATGCCAGGAAAGCTCCAAATTTAAATGAACTAAAATTAAGGAGCTAAAATGATTTCAACTATCAGGAAAATACGTTTTCAGGATGGCTGAAGTGGTGCTGGGCTAAAGATTCACCCAAAACAGGCGTTCCTCATCTTAACATGTTTATCAATCAGTAACTTTTCTAGCTTGAAGTTTAGTCAAGTAATTAAAAAAAAATAATGCCTCCATTGTTGTGGTTTCATGTGAAAAACCAATACTGCGGAAGCACTTGAAGTCTCTTGATAAACAAAACTCTACGAATGCACAGTGAAAATCTTTTCGCTGTTAAAACCTCGTCTAGATTTTGCTTCATCAAAATCTAGATGATAGGAAAGGTCAACAGAGGACAGCTTATTTCTGAATATTAATAACTGAGATTAGGAATAACAACTTTTTGAGGATTTTGGAGCAAGAGAAACATATTTTTCAAACCTAAAAATGGATTTTCTGAAGAATGAATAGACTGAGCAGCACTGGTTACTAAACAGCCTACAGCAGCACAAAAAGTACAACTGAAAACACGGAAACTGGAAAAAAAATGCAATGAAGACATTACATATGCCTCATAGTGGTCCATAAAACAGTATTGATGTTATGGTAATTAGAGCCTAGGGCTGGACGATATGCTGGAAAACGTATCACAACACAAGTGTTTCATATCAGTCGATATCTCTAGTTAATGAGTTTTTATTTTGTTTTAAATATCTGAAATACTGCCAACTGATATGTAACCTTTCCTGCTTTATCCAGTTTCCTCTCAAGCTGTTTCACTCATTTTCTCCGTCCACTCCATGCTGTTGTTTTTTTATTTTAAGCAGTTATGAGGTATGGTGATGGAACCTAAACCACGTCACGCAATAGGCTGTTGCTAAGTAACCAACGAGAGAGTGATTTAGTTGATACCCCCAACCTAGCTTAGATGGCCATGTAAGGTTGAGCTGCTAAAGCCTTTCTTCTGCCTACATCTCCCAGAATGCTGTGCATTCCTGGTTTGGAGTTCAACATTATATTGGAGATACTACAGTATCTATTGATATTTATTATGCCTGCGTTGTTATTGTGTTATTGCCCAGCCCTAGAATCCAATTCTAATTCCACAAATGCTAATTTATTTAATATCATAGCAGGTCCTACATTTATTTATTGGAAAGTGTGACTGTTTTTTGAATTTTTTCATACAGCAACATTTGTTTACTAGTCGGTCAACGAGACGTCCGTCATACATCTGTAAAATCCCGAAACAGCCCACAGATGGGTCTAATTTCAGCTGTATCCAGAAAGTGTGAAATGTATTTCACTCTCAATGTTGAATTATTATATTGCCTTATATATTTTCTGCTGAGGACACCGAGCGATAAAATTATGACTCACTCTATCAAACTGTAAATGATACAGAAAATGCAACGATAGCAAAGTGTCTGTTAGTGTGGACAGAGCCTGAGGATATATGTTGCTGCAACAAAGAAGACGATATAATATTCCATTTGCAGTGGCAGGAGAAAAGATATGGAACTGTTATGTCTTACTTAGCATTTAAATGAATCCCATCCATCAAGGAATTTATCATCTCAGCCTTTCCTGGGATAATATCAGTTGCATTAGAAATGCACCGGAGCTCTCGCAGCATCGCACATCAAAAGTTTAGTTTGTCATTCAAAACAGTTGAATTCAAAGCTCTTCTGTAAAATGGCCGACTACAAGTTTCTCAAGTCAAACGCAGCATACGTAGCCACTCCCAAGTAGGCGGGGCTTGATGCGCCAACGCCTCACTAAGACTCCAACATCTCCTCTGATTGGCTGACGGATGAGTGCATGTTTACATCCATCGCCGCCATGTTTTTAATTTACTTGTTATGCAAACAAGCTTACTCATGTGTGACTTCGATTAGATTTCTTCTTCAATGTTAATACCGCAACTACGACACTGTGTTTTCCGACATTAGCAGAATATCAATAAAATAAAATAAATTAAAATTAAAATTGTGCACATTTGTAATGGAGTGGCAGCTACTGTTTGGGTTTCATTTGTCCTTTATCTCCCCACATCTGTTTCTTCTGTCCAACCTTTGACCTTATCACTATTGCTTCACTGCCCTGCCTCCTCCTCCTAAACCCCAAGAAAATGTTAAGGAGGTGACTCTGACCAAAGACGTCAACGGTCTGGGATTTAGCTTCCTGATGTGTGAGCTGGACCCACCCACCAAGGACTTCAGCAGCCTGGTCCGGATAAAGCAGCTGTTCCCTGGCCAGCCCGCCGAGCAAAGCGGCAGAATTCTGGAGGGAGACGTCCTGCTGGCTATCAACGGCCAGTCGCTAAAGGAGCTGTCCTATCTAGTATGTGTAAAATTGAGTTTTTAAATTGTTTGTTTCTATTGTCATGACTGTAAATGGTTGTTAACGAGATACTTTCAGGTATTTATCTGAAGCGATGGCTCTGTCGGTGTCTTCACTTGGTGCTAATCCGGGTTAGCTGGACCTGAACACTGAAGTGAACATCTAGTTTGAAGCAGGCCAGAGTCATCAAGTTTGTCCTGTTTTAAAACAACTCCAGTCTCAAAGCTCTCATCGCGATTTACACAAATGAACTTTCATCAACAATTAATTTGTCGTCACATTAATATGTCGTGGAAATTTTTAAAAATGGCAACTATTTAAAGAGGAAATTAAGATTGGAGGTGATGTGCCACCAGTGATCTTCTAATGAACCAATGAAACAGGAACTTTCATAATCTTTGGGGTTTTTTTTGAGATTCGTTGCTCTTTGTTTTTCATATTTGACTAATTAGTTTTAAGATTTCTCATGTTTTGTGGGTTAGAAATTAGTTTTTGTATTCTTTCTTTCCCTGCAACCTTGTGTGTAGGGTTAATTATGTCAATGTCCTTTTAGTTTTACCACCACATTAATACACATAAATTATAAAACTCGATTACTTTAAATGGTTTAAGTGAATGTTTTTTTATATATATTCTTACACTAGCTTACCTTTCTATTACATAATGAGCCGGAATGACCAACTCATTCAGGTTTATGCTAAATGAAGACAGCAAGAGAGTTATCTGCAGCAGAAAATACAGTTGTTTCTTAAAACTGTTCAATTGTACTTAACTTCAAAAGTTCTGAAATGAATGGGCCTCAGTGAACCCTGATATCTGTGTAAACCACTGTTCATCTCTTGGTGCAGAAAGTGCTAAAGCTGTTCAAGAATTCCCCAGCTGAAGTGAGGCTAACTCTCTGTCGGCCGTCGCCAGGTACAAACATCGAACATCATCTTGAAAAAGATCCACCCGTCAACTTCCCTAACTCCTCTTGTTTCTGCAGGGATTCTCCCTTCCATGGACCATTTCGCCGGCACCTGATCCACCTTTAGAGCTTCACATCAGCACTGACGTTTTGAAGCAACATCATGCTTTCAGATGAAGCAGGAGGTGGTGATGGATGCTGAAGGCTTAAGGTTGTTCTGACCTGTTAGCAGATTGCTGCTGGCACTGTGAAAAGGTCAGCATTGTTTCTGATAAACAGCTACATTCAGGAAATGCACAGAGTACTCACCTAGATACCAGAATCATTCACAATCCAACCAGAAAGATACTCAAATCTTGTGGGGGGAGTTTCCGCTCAGTGAATGCACCATACCTAAACACAACCAAGCCAGGTTTATCTGTATGCCACCATTCATAGAAAAGGAAATCCAAAGTGCTTTACTCCAAATCAAAGGAATGACAAACATGTGGAAGTTGTTTCTGCAGCAAAGAGATTCATTGTTTCCTCTTGTCGGTATTGTCAAGGTATTAGGAGAAATCCAAGGAAGCACAGGAACACAAGAAGCTGTTCAAAAGAAAACTACTTTCTGACACATGTTGAGACATGCTTGTGGGAGGTCAAATACTGCAATGTTTCTCTGTTTTAGCATTTTCACCTTTCCCCTTCTGTCGGTCATGGAAGAAGCCAGATTAAATCTCTTGTGTTGACACGAAGATCTAAATTCCCTATGGAATATACAAGCACTGCTTTTTACAGTCAAAGCCCAGGAAGACCCAATAATGAGTTTAAAAAAATTGACACTACATCAGTAAAACCGCTGTACTACATAAATCATTCTCCTACACAACATACAGTATGGCTTGGTCTTTGGTCCTAATATTAGTAATTTATGGCAGAAAGGCTAGAAACATTTACAACAATATTTTGATATTTAAATAGTTAAAGAAGAATCAGAATCAGCTCAGTATCAGAAGGTCCAATCTTACCAAATCTGTGGTATAATCTGTGCATATTTCAGCAAGTAAATTTTAAAAATGTGGTTTAACTTGCCCTCTTTCTCTATTCCTTTCTAAGAGTAACGTATGTGTTGGTTCCTTCCTCTGTTTTCTTTGCACAGTGAGGATAGCAGAGGACGGGAAACTTGGAGAGTTTTCTGCCAGGTGCCGATACAATCTAGAACCTCACAGTGTGTCTGAGGATAGAGGAACCTGATTCCAGGTATGTAGTAGGTTTTCGATTAATGTGATGTGGTCAACAGCACCTTAGAATCCATTAGTTATAGCTTCTGCCTTTCTACAGAACTGCTAATATAGAACAATGTAGGGAGATGTGCCTCATAATGAGCAAATCTGGAAAGAAAGAGAAACATTTTTGAAAAAGAAAAAAGGCAAATGCTCCAAGCTTGTGAAATCCACTAGATGGCAGCATTTACCAAAACGTGACTGATTTCAAACAATGACTTTCATTGATGGATGTCTCCTTCAGGAAACATCATGACTGAAAGAAGAAGTAGTCCAACACAGAAGTTTCCACCAAGAGAAGAAAACTGAAGTGACAAGAACAAAACATTGTTTAAAACATTGCCTTAGTGGGCTTACATTATGTAACCAAACAAAAATAAAAGCTACTGAACCGAGTCTGAATAGAGTATGGATGATCCAATCTGAAGCACTCAGTCAGTATGTGAACAAACATAGCAGCAAACATACATACACACACACACACACACACACACACACCCACACACACACACACACACACACACACACACACACACACGCAGACACACATCTCCCTGGGTGAGAAACCAGCAATGGCCCCTTGTAAATAAGGGCTCCTGTATATTCTGTGAAATTCAACTGTGCATCTGGATCCCATCAGAGCTTGTGTTCTTTTGCAAATGATCCCAAATGGTTCTAATTATGCTAGCAGAGTCGGCACGGGGCTGTTTGAGCGTGTGTGTCCCTGTATGCGTGCGTGCATGCGTGTGTGTGTTTGTGAGTTCCCGAAGCCATCTCCAGGAAGGAAGATGCACTTCGAAGCACTGAGCTCTTTGTTTTGGAGACAAATCACAACGGTGAACAGTGTGTCCGGATCTCTGCAGGTCACCAATAGCCAACTGGCCATTGATGTAGTTTGAAATTTATTTATTTCAAAGTGTTACAATCCTGAACCAAAAACTCATTCATTAGGTAATAACAGAATACTGTCTGCTGTCTGTAAGGTGCTGCCTTACACGATGTGGGTTCATCGACAAAATGACAAAAGTGTATTTCAACATTAGCCTTACAGCTAAAAGTAGCTAATTTTGTATTGTATATATTCAATATAATAGCTTAGCTTGCCATACTGAATGGAGTGAGTTTATTTAAGTCAACACTGTAGTGATAGCTAAATTTAGAAAGTTGAGTTATGTGTAAGTGATGTTAGCAAAGCTAGCTAACGTTAGCAGTCAGCCCCATGACCAAAATTCTTTACCTGGCCGTCACACAGAGATACAGTCAATATTAGCTACACATAGTAAGCTAGCTAACTGTGTATAGCATATACTGTATGCTTATTGGCACTGGTTTTTGTTTCCTGTCAGCTGTTTGCCACTCAGCTTAGTGAACAATAGATAATGTCACGTAATGTTAGTGTTGGCACTGGTCTTGGTCTTGACTTGGTCTCAGCCCCTAAAAGATTTGGTCTTGTGTGGATACACTCTAGAGTTGGTCTTGACTTGACCTCAGGTTGGGTGGGCTCGACTGCAACACAGGATATCAGAGAAAACGAGTATCCCGTTCCTGAACTGTTACACACTATATCTGCTAACCATCTTAGCTCCTGCTGCGAGATCACATGTCGAAGACCTCCAAACTATCAACACCATGAGGAGTGGACATGCTAATGGTTCGGCGGACCTCAAAGACCTCTACCTATAATGGAAGACATTGTTCAGGATCACATTTTCCACTGCCGCCCTTTCCAGGGATTGGAGAGGGTTGTATGAATAGGGTAGATTTCCTCCCACTTTGAAGTTCCCTCTCATCCTGCTATTTCCCCAATTAAACTGATTGTGCTAGAGTTGTTTTTTTTTTTAAAAAGCTTCAAATCCATCACCCAGCAGCGGTATGCATTGACTTAAAACAAAGCTTGGAAAAAGTCCTAGAGCTCTATAAAACTGGAAGTTTTTTTTTCTTCAATTAATTCCAAGTAAAAACAACCAAAATTGGTCAATATTTATGGAGCGAAACTGTGATAATTGCTCATTTTACGGCAACTATTGAACATTGAGCAGCTTTTTTGGAGTTGCTAAAAGAAAAAGCCAAAGATTAGGTTTAGACTGGAAAGTGAAGGGAATAAAAGTTCAATGTGTCAAGTAGATGAATAGAAGGCGAAGGACTGAGTACCCACACTTAGAGGGAAAATGACAGAATCAAAGTAAATTAGAGTTACTCAGTTCACAGCTCAGTGTGGGAGGTTGCCTGGGGGGGTGGTGCGGACCCCGGCTGGCGCACAGGGGAGAAATTCAACAGCTCTGTCAACGGAAATCCTCATCATACATCTACAACGCTTCAGGAAAGCAAAACAATCTGACGGGGTTGCGGTTGTCACCGTCCGCGAGGCAGAAAGAATCGTGAAAGGTTTATTCATTTTAACGACAGGAATCCAATACATCATGTGGCGAAACTGAGAGGAAAAGACACACGGTGTTCAAATATTATTCTACGCTGCCTGGAGAAAGACGAGCTTCCTGATTTCTAGATGCTCTGTGCCTTTTGCTTTGTTAGATAGAGGCACGTTGCGACCACAAACCTTAATGGGTTTTATTTGGCGGCAATGTAACGGAACAACCCTAAGTAGAGTGTGATTGAGCGGAACGAAGAGGATGCCTGCTTTTTAAAATGCTTTTACAAGTCGCAAACTGAAAAGCGTGTTGTGCAGGAACGGCTAGAAGGTTTTTTGAACTGAACGACATTCGACATGCTGCTGGAGACACACCCAACTTGGCTAGAACTGAATCAGACATTAACTGGCTAAAGTAAGACTTGACCATGGGGAAGAAGTCAAATATCAAATTGCTGCCAATAAAACTTATTTAAAGCTGCAGTATGTAACTTTTATTTAAAAAAAACTGTTTTTTTTTTTTACAATATTTGCTTTCTGTTTGCTGCAGCTAGCATAGCTTGTCGTGAATGCTAAGGCTAGTTAGCATGGCCACTGAAGACAGCAAATAAACAGTTTTCCTGTAACAGCAGTTTGTTTCTCTGCCATTAGCAATATTTTAGGACTGTATACATGAGAATGATTGACAGCACTAAGTCCCTCCTCCTGGCTTGGATTGGTTGTTTTTGACTGGAAGCAGAGCATTTCTTCAAATGATTTTTCTGCATAGAGTTTGTCTGTTCTAACACTGTGCATTTTCTTTTTTTTTTTCCTCCCACAGTCCAAAAACATGACTGCAGCTTTAACCTGTTCTAGGTTGTGGTCTGAGTTCTGTGTCCAAACTGTACTTATTTTATTACAGATAACTTTTAGTTTTTTGACATTTTTCACTGTTACTGAAGGAGTTTTGTCTGTGGAATAGCAGTTCAAATGGCACACCAGACCCCATTAGGGAAGAAGGGTGTTCAGAGAATGGATGGATGGATGGATGCCTAAATTGATTCTTGTTAGTAAATATGTGAATGAGAGCAGATGTTTTGGAAGTTTTGCCACCATAAAATACAGTTTGAGAATAAAACGGATTCCAGACCATTATCCATCTGATTAACGCCACGACCTGCCATCTATTAAACCTTATTTCAGATATAATTACGACACATGAGCAACAACTAGATCCAGTTAGAGCTATTAACAGATTAGAGTATTTGGATGGTGAACTATGAACATGAATCAATTCATAACCTGATAGAAGCGAGGTAAGAACTGGTTCCTATTAAGGTTAGACTCACATCACAGGTTGAGTGTTTCACTCATTCTTCTTTTCCAAACAGCTCAGGCTCAGTCATAAATGGAAAGCAGCCGTGAACATCAATCTTCCCATCGTGCCATAGATTCTCAATTAGACTTCGATCTGAACTTTGACTGGGCTGACCTAACGTACACTGATGCTTTAATCTAAACCAGTGGTTCTGCTCCGTCCAGGCCGCCGGGTCACGCAATCCTTCACTGATCGAAACACATTGATCAGTGAAGGACTGTGTATTATTATTATTATTGTTATTATTATTATTTTACAAGACTTTCTCAGATTTTTTTTTTCAGTTTTAGGAGTAGGAACTAGGACTAATAATTGAATAATGAATTTCATCATGATTAATCTACTAATTTAGTCATCGATTAATCGTTAACTGGAGAATAGAATCTGCAAAAATGCCATTTGGAGAAAAAACCCCCAACACATTCAGAGCAGTAATTAAGCCAAAACTGTACAAAATAGATATACATTTTGCAATAAGAATAAAAAGAAAAACAACCTCTGACTGTAAATGTGTTTGAGTCAAAACTCTTCACGTGGCATAGTTTTAGCTTCAGTTTCACACGGTCCACATTCACAAAAAGAACGCTACGTTATTGTGTTATTTTCTTATTTTAAAAAGGAGTTGAATTCTTTATTTATTTGAATCTTCTAAAGTATTTCAAATATTGTACAAATAAGGCTCAAGAGGTGACATGAAAAATCAGCAGAATGTGATAATTTTCCCCCCAATTAATCGTCAGCGTAAGATTAACAGTTGCGGCCTTAGCAGGAATGATGCAATTTTCTCTTAAAACAAACTTTTTTTTTTAATCCTCTCGGACAAAACAAGCAAAACTAATTTTTCTCCCAGATCGTTGTGCCTTGCCCAGTCCGATGAGCTGCTCTGGGACGGACCCGCGTGACCGCTCAGTATTACTGGTTCCGTCTGATGCCATAAACCAGACGTCTCAGCTCTCACTCAACACCTTTGCTCAGAAGAAAACCAGCTGTGCAGAAGATCAAACAGGCGAAAGGAAAGAGGCTGCAGCTGAGGTAAGTTCAGGGCCTGACGTTGTGTACGGTCTAGAGTCAGGATCCGTAACAGCCGTGAGCAGAGAAGAGTGATTGGGCTTTAATATTCCCTAAATCCCACTGCAGTGACAGTAACACCAGAAGGATGAGGTATTGTGTGACAAATTAACCTGGTTTTCCAGATGCCTTAATGAGGCTTCCATAAGGGGAGACGGGGGTCTGTTATTGCCAAAACCCACGACTTTCCTTCACAGGCATCGACCACTGTTGTCGATAAAAGGAAGTGGAAATTAGCACAAAATAGGCTTAGATTTCATATAAATAAACACTACCATTTTAATTCGCTGCTACAGCTGTCGTTTAATTCAGTCGCTCCAGAACATCTGGAAAAAAAAAAAAATCCAGACATCTACTCAGGCGAGGTTTATTTGCTCAGTTTCTTGTCTCAATAATGCAATAAATCATGCAAAATATAAATATATTTCATCCAATGAATAAGTTCAAAAGTACCAGATAGTGTCTGGAAGCAACATTAACCAACAACTATTGGAAAGCCTTATAATGAAAAGGGAAATCATTTTTAAAAAAACGCATCATATTCTGTTCTATTCTATATGAATATACTGTTTTATTGTTGCTTAAGTAAAAGTTGAATATATAGATTATGAAGGTAAATAGCTACAAGAGTAGAGCGAACCCCCGCCAAGTCACCATTCAGTATTTGTAGGTTTTTCTGTGAATAGTGACACCAAATTATTTAACTAAAACTTGGATATTTGATGATTTAAAAAAAAATAAAAAAATAGAGCATATCGTCACTTTCCTAAAATAATGCAGCAAGTTATTTTTGCCAAAAGTCATTTTTGCAGAGAAGGAAATTAAGTAAGTAAATAGCTATATAAACCCTTTCTATTGAAAAACAATGATTTAGGTGACATATCAAAAATATTAGCTGCAGTTTGCGAAGCAGCCAATCCAGGAATACCATTGAGTTTCTTTTGTGCTGATTGGCTGTAGCCCTAAGAGTAGATATAATAAAGATCTTGGTTGTTAACTTCTGTCGTAGTACATAATGCATATTAAGATATATTTTGTGTTTGAACCATTAAAATAGACAATCATAAGTGTTTTTAGAGAGTGTCTCAAGTATTCTCGTGTATCAGGTATGTGCTTCCTAAACCTCCTTTTGGAGTAGTGGTGGCTTCTTCTTCTTTGACATTCTTTGATGGAAACCTGAGCGCAGAACTTTAAGGCATCTACAAATTCTACCCCATCTGGTTCAGATGAATGGGGATTCTCAGTATTCTACCTGACACCCTTGCACATTTCTTTTGATATACGTGTAACATAAGGAAGCAGTGTGTTTGAGGTGTTGCTTCCAATCAATTTAGATGTGAATTAATGTGGCTTTCAAAATTCATGGCATCATCATCCGTGCTTTACAAAACAGTTTAAAGGCAAACCCTTTTGATTTTGATAGCCTGTCAATTGCCTTCCTTTTCAGTTCCGCTTGATTCTCATCTCCCTTCATTGCTCTGTGTGGGATTTCTCCCATTGAGCTGGATTTCCTCTGGTATGACGTTCATTTTCAGCTTGGTTTTGGAATTGTAGTCTGACTGTAGTTTTAGCAGTGGCACCACAGGAAGCATCTGCCATGCTCCCAAATATTGAATCAACACTAATATCCATCTTGTTTGGATATCTTGTCCTCTTTGCAGTGGAGGATGGTTGTTTACATTGCAGGCCATTTTCGGTAAGCTTTGCATCTTCAAATATCACAGGCAAAGGTTGGGTACAATTTAAAAATTCAATAGTGTCCATGCCTCCAGAAAGCAATTGTTTCTCCATAGCCAAGGTTTCCAGATCCTCTGGACGATGCAAAACGTAGAACAAGGGGCTGGCTTCTACCAGGCTGATTTTGATAGACGTTGAGGAATAATAGGTCCGTTTTAAGAGTGGTTTAAATTGAAAGCGTGAGAAAGAGAGACTGATTTCTGTTGTTTTACAGGAGAACGTGGTATACTTTATGAGCTGCGATAACCCCACATAAGGGACAAACTCATTCAGGAAAGTTCACTAAGCTCTAAACGATACGATGCTTCTGTGGGTAATTAAGCATCATGTAGAAACCAGAGCTTCAGATTTCTATCTGTGTGAAAATGATAACAAATAGGAGCTCTCAAGTGAAGCGTAGGTTTAGTAAATGAAGTGTTTGATGGTGCATGTGGGCATTACATCCTATATGGAAGGGCTAAAGAGAGCTAGAAGTTAGCGAAGTCAACATTTGCGCTCTCAGGTGTGTGGTATGAACATTAGCAGAACGAACAAACACGTCTAAATCCAAGTAGTGCAGCTCCCTTGGGTAGTGTAAAGCCCACCCAGCTGCAGTTGGAGTCTGGATCATCCAGACTCATCTCCTTCTGTATTTTAAGGTCCCCAATCACCTTGGAGGCCAGGATAAACAAGCTGACCCCAGACCCTCCACCACGCCCGACACAGTTAACGTCAGCCTCCGTGAAACGCAGCGAGACCGCATCTGTCCCGATAAAGTTTTACAAGCCCCACGGTCAATCAGCCTACCCTCCCTCCCCACAGCCAGAAACCTCCCATGGGTTGTTTAAGACTCACAGCTTTGAGTTTTACTGGTAGGAAAAAGGCTTGTTGGATGAGCAGATATATAAAGAGTTATTAAACCAAGATCAGTTGTATTTTGAATTCTAAAATTCATAACGCAGCAGACGATTCAGCAAACTCTCAAACTCTTTCACATGCAGATACAATAACCTAACTAATAGAGAGTATAGGTATGTACTAAAGTTAGCATCACCTTTTGCCAGTGGTGGGCACAGATAACCAAAAAGTTTGACAAATTTGCTAATAAGCAAGAATCTTAACTCTGCTAACTTTTAACCACTAAGCACATAAAAAAATTAGAAGCTAATGTTAAACGGTGGCAAAAACTTGAAATTGCTGCTGCACAAGTTACTCAGCAGGTTATTGCTAGGTAACCAATGAGTGAGCGAGTTAGTTGATGCCACCAACCTTACTAACTGGCTATTACTTAGAGGTACGCTAATCTAAATCTGGAACCTCAGGGGAATATCGTCTATTCTCAGATGGATGAACAATATTTGTTCCAGTTTTGTTTTTTTATTTTTTATGGTTTCAATTTTAACAGCACTGTCCTTATTTTTTTGTTGTACAGTGACAAATATAACCTATATGTCCTTGGTATTGGCATATTAATTCAATTTTCTTAAGTTTGATTAATTTTTGAGTTATTAGTAAAACCGTTTGAAGCCTGCAAACCAAGACGCTGTGGTTTCATCAACAAACTGAACCCCAACTGTTGTTCAACCAGAGTCAGTCAAGCGTTCAGAGCTAATGTGCATAAATCTGAAAGTCCAATTGACTCTTTAAATGCATGGGTGTCCACATTCATTGGAGTTTTGGTGTTATTCAAACTGGACTGGGACGCAATAATTTACACCCACAAACTGTGGAAATATAATATAACGTTCAGCCTCTATTAGAATCATTGTCAAGTGTTCAAGAGCATAGCGTGTTATAAGATGTTGGTGGTTTCTGTGCTGGAGCTGGAGAAGCAACTCTGAAGTGGAATGTAAGCGCTGCCCTTTGCTTTTACTCTGACATGAACTTAATGGTAGTGAATGAAAAGAATTCAACAAACCCCAAATCCCTCCTTCCTTCAGTTTTCTCCAATTTATTTCCCTTTTGGACACCCGTACCCTTTCTTTCTTCCTCTTCACCCTTTACGCTTCGCATTTCTAGCTCTGCTTCTCTTTTCCTACTTGATGTTTCCCAGCGGGCGAGCAGACTACGCCAGAGCAATAAATTGCAGCCTTGTATCTGTCCGTCACATCTCATAAAAGTCCGATTCCTCCCACTTTAAAAGCCCAGCTCCTCTGCCTATCTAATATGTCGCCAGATTATTTCTGGAATTATATATATTTTCCACCAGCCAGAATCTGCTCTAGATGAGAAGATGTATAGCATGTAGAGGTTGAGCTGCATATCCACATCTGCTCCACAGCTTTAGTAGCACAGACATTTAGTAAAGTTAATAAAGCTAAAGATCTCCATGGCTATGCTAGGCTGTATAAGCACCACAACTTAAACACATCATATCTACAACACACATGGACCACTGCTATGGAATATATGCAAGTGAAAATGTTGTAGCAATAACTTTTGACTAAAAAGCTAGTCATGGAATCCCACAGGGCTCTGTGCTTAGGCCACTTCCAATTCAGGTACGAATTGTATTTTAAAAAGAGAATAAAGCTTTACAAAAAAAAAGCAAAAACGTAACTTTCATGTCACTTGAAAGACATCAGACAATAATGTCATTTACAGAAACAGTTTTTGGAATTAGAAATATTATAAAACACTATTGAATAATATAACTACTACAGCTGTCTGATTCCGAAATGGCAACTAGTTAAGACAATAAAAAAAAGAAAAAAGAAAAATCATGGCGTCGTCAACAGCTGGATGTGAAAGCTCTATACTCAACGCAACAAAATCCAATATCCTGCTTTCAAATTTTTCTTTCCAATTAACCATGTTTGAAATTGTAAAGAAATTCCACTGAGTTTTGACAGGGCTCACTTTCTTTCAAAAACAAACACTTTTGCTAAACAGAACCATCTGTGGTGGAAACGTGTCTTCTCCAGGTAACACACAGGTCACCGTACATGATCAGTTAAATTTTACAAACTGATTAGGACAAAGCGGCCACAAAGTCTGCGACGGAATATATGCAAGTGCGAGTCTTCAAACGAGTAATGTGCGGTTTAAGACGTCACCGTTAAACTGAAGACAAACGTGTTTTCATTTCTATTTGGTCCAGGCAAGTCTAAAAATATAGGTTGAATGTGATGCTGAGGATCATTTTTAAATGCAGATAAAATGAGTAGAGCCTCTGGTTCCGTGGCTCTGTCGGCCAAAGCACAGCTCAGCCAATAAAGTGATCTGTACGTCAGCAGCAGTCGTAAAATGCAACCTCCCTCATTTAGAGCACAAATCAAGGTTACAGCAGTGGTGTGAGGCACTCAGCATCTGTCACATTTGCGATCAAACACAGAGATGGTTGGGGTTGGTGGTTGGGGACATGACTTGTGTGTTCGGGTGCGCTGGTGTGCGATTATTACAGCAGGGCACATTGTGTGCTTATGTGTGATACTGACTGGCCCATCTGCTATTACCTCACTGTAACACGATCTCCATTATGTCACCAAGGAAGATCCCGTATTCCACATCTGATGAGTGAACCGTAGCTCCTAGCCGGACTGCGTCTCCGTGCCAAAGCCGTACGAATCAGGACACCCAGCTGGTGGAGTTTGATGTTTCACAGCGTAAAATGTACCATCTTTTCCTCGACGTGATGGGTATTATGTTTGTGCCCCCCTCTTCCAGATGTCTCGAATCAATTTGACTATATGCGAGCCATTTTCCAACTTGTTATATGCTCACTATAATTTCAGTCACTTAGAACCCTCAGAGGCTGTTTCCAATGTCAAATCAAAACAGACAAGGGGTAGATCTTTGTCTCCACCATGACACTTTCATAAATTACTGCATTTCCCCCCCCCACTCTAAATCTTTGAAGTAGATCAAAAGCCTAAACCTGAGGAATATCATGTTGAAAAGACAGGAAAATGGCTTTGCCCTCTGACAACAATGCACGTAAAGGTCACGAAACGAAAAACTGTCAGCAGCATATGATGATTGATAAATGGTTAAAAGGTTTTTAGGGTAGAACAGGACTCAGTTTGTGTTTTTGTCCAAGAACTCATACATTGCTAGCCTGGCCATTGCCTTCCTTCGCTATTCCACTCGATTCAAATCTCACTTACAGTGCAGTCTGGTCTTTTTTCCATTGACTTGTGATTCTCGTTGGTTTGAGAACAGCAGCGAACAGCAGAAGTTGTGAACAAGAACTGCTTTGGAATTGTAGTCTGCTTGTAGTTTTAGCAGTGGCAGCGGATGAAGCGAGCGTAGCCGTTCAGTCCGTGTTGGCTGAGCTTTCAAATACTGAAATAACATCAACAGCCGCCTCATTTGAGTCGGCCTTTCTCTGAAGTTGTACGTGTGCCGATGATTTTCTAAATATTTTTTACGGATTTCATCACACGGATTTGTTCACGACACAGCTGCTGGTTGGACCTCCTAAACAACATGTTACTGAGAAAAACTCTGAACTGGATTTCAACAAAAACATTTAATGGTATCAGGAGCTGATGTGTAATGAAATAGGACAATAAGGTTTGTTTTATTATGTGCTAAATATGTAGATGAAAAGAGCTTGGATCCATTAATAGTGGAGACTTTACAATAAGGCTTAGAGCCACGGTGCTAAAAGTGGATCAAATCCAGAGCTGCAGGAAGGGATCCAAACTCTTAAATGATTTAAACATCGGAATGATAGCCAATACGTCTGTTTTGGTCTGGTCATGCAAAGCAACCTCTCCAAAGCATCTGGGGAAAACACACACAATTGTTTCCATGAAAGTTCATAAAGTTACCATTTTTGAGGAGCTCTTGTTTGTTTTAAGTAGCTTAAGCTCAGAAGTGATGTTATGCAGACGTTAAATCAGGAAAAACATTTTAACTGTTATTGTCATACATCTGATTTTTTTTTTCTTTTTTCCATTAATGTATGTATTGTTTTAATATAAAGAACATATATGCAAGATATCCCTCCATTAGAAGTAGGCACACAATCCAAAATATTGATTGATTTATAAAAACATGCAGGGCGTGCTGTGGTGGCGTAGGGGATAGCGTGTTTTCCTTTTAAAAATAAAATAGGCCCACAGGATTATAGAATTTTCACCATACCTAATAGTAAAGATGAGATGGATTTCCACTTTTCCAACCTTTGTTTTATGTTAAAAAAAAGTTCAGTCTTATTCTAATCACTCACAATACTGAGTGGAAGAAAAACAAAACAGACTCCTTCTTTTCTCGGTCGTTCAGAAAGATACAGAACAAAACATTCCTAATTTTCTGGGGTGTCGTCTTCTCAGTACTAACCAAGATTCTTGTGTCTCTGGCTGGATTTCATGCGTTTCCATCTAAAACTCTGATGCACATCAACACAGTTAGTGAGGTCCAGTGGGATGTGGACAGGAGCATTCCCGTTAATCGGTTTGAACTGATTGACTGGACATACTTTTCTATGATTTACTGAGAATGCTGGGGCTTTTTTTCCCCACACGAAGCCCGAGAGAAATGGATCATTTCCATCAAAGACGTTTAAGTAAAAACCTCACTCACATAGAATCAGGCCAATTCCAATGAAAAAGGGTCATCTCTGGGGCTCCAGTGCAACAAGATGGAGCCGTTCTGCATTAAGCCCGTTTTCATTCAGTCATTAATCAGAACAAAGTGCTGCTTTACTGTACAAAACTGGTGTGCAAGAGATTTTCTAATTAACAGAAGCACAGCCAGGGTACCTGGATGAACCACAGCCAGGGCTTTTAAATGTGGGCAGGGAAAAAAAGTGCTCTGGACTGTGTCATACGTTTATTTGTCCTGCATCATTCATAAGCGCCTGGCACAGAACCGCACGGCCGACCTGAAAAGCCCTGCTCATATTTGGTGTTTGCAGACCCCCGAGTACAGGTTTAATCCAGTGCAAATCTTCAGCGCTCATTATTTGCTTAGCAGGAATTTCAGCTGAAACGGTCATCAACATTTCGCCTAAGACAGATGTGCCTCATTAAAGGTTAGAATTCCCAAAGCAACCCACAACTTCTTGTTTAATTCCCCTTCCAGTAATTAAGAGTCAGGTTTTTCCTCACGTCTTAACAGAGAAGATGTCTGAAAATGTGAGAAAAAACAAGAACAAAAAAAACAGGACTTTGTGTTGACAAATATAACCTATACATCTCAAAAATAAAGATGAAACTGTCGTTTTATCAGAAGATGTGTTTCCATTACAAATGTGCGCAAATCTTTGTGTATTTTGTGCCAGAATTGAAAAAAATTTGGAAATTAAATTAAAAATCCCACATGAATAAGTTCGTTCACGCAACAAGCCATTAAAATCATGCCAACGACAAATGCAAACAGTTATACGAGATATATTCATAAGTCAGCCATGGTGCTAGCGCTAATCATCTAGCAACAAGCAACATACTTGGGAGCGGCTGCATATGCAGCGTTTTGGGGAAATTGTAGTGGGTAATTTTATGGAAGATTCATGGATTCAAGCCAGCCGCATTTTCCAAAAAATGCAGCTGGCGGTCAAAAAAAATTAATAAAAATTCATCATCCTCCTTTTACTTCCTGTCATCTTCAATAGTGAAGATGACAGGAAGGTGATGATGGCAAAAACGAGGCCACAGTCATTTTTGCCAGTGGTGACATCCAGCTGTTGATCACAACTTGTGTGATGTCAAAGTGTTTCAAGTCAGCTGAAAAAACCACGTCATTGTCGCGCAAAAAAACATTTTATCGAAAAACTTATGTTTTTTCAAAAAATGCTGCATTTCCATGAAGCAAATTTATTTTCGGAATTTTAATTTGGGCAATTTTATTGTAAATGGAAACACAGCTAGGGAAAGAATAGTGGATATTTAACAATACATCTCCAGCTTACAGGTGAGAAGATAGATAAGGTTTATGCCTATGAAACTGTTTTCCAATTATTCATGAGAGGAGGAGCTTCGTCCTTGAAGGCGGGGCTAGGTCCAACCAGGTGTTTTGAAAAAGCTGAATGGTTGCCGTGGATATTAAAGGATTTTTTGTCAGGAAAGAGTCAAAGAAACACTCCATGTATGTCTTTGAAGAGGGGATAACATTCTAACGCAATGTAAAGCTCACAAAAGTCAATTTAATATGGCACTGCACCTTTAAAGCACTCACATGTGGAATAATGGTCATGTACCAACAGATTACTAATTTTACTGCTTTTTTTTTTTTTTTTTGCCAGGTTCACGTCTTCAGCAAAACAGAACGGCAGTGAAAATTAAGAGCAACATTAACATATAATGTCAAGTTTATATGGTCGGAAAAATAGAGCCCTCAAACAGCGTTCCTCCGTTCCACCAGAAACACAGTAATGATGCAGTTAGGAAAGTCTTTAAAAAGTTACAAGTGAAATCACGTGGGTGGTACTCGCTGCTGTTCTGACTCAGGCCCAGCTATACCGGACGGGAGGCCCCCCCCTCCCCAAACCTCCAGGGTTATGTACGATTATTCTTTTTTTAACATTCTGCCGGACCCGGGACAGCTGTGTGTGAAACGCCGAAGATGCACGAAGGCAGACGTGGACAATGGCTGCTACTGTGCGCTCATGTATTTGTGTTTTAAAGGAAGGACCATTAACCGGTTAGTTACAGGAAAACTCAGCAGGGTTCAGATACGGTTTGTCTCGCTGCTGGTTCTGAGACGCCGCAGTCTCCATGGGTGGCCCTTACACACACACTCACAAATACATACCGGTATATATTGTTATGTATAAAAGTGACTTTCTGGAGAAAAACAATAAATGAATTTGCACATAAATTATTGAGAATATTTGCTTAAACGCATGCTTCGTATCTCTCTGACATGCCACAAAACATGCATGATTGAACACATAGGTAAGAACACAAACAAAAGGGGACGAGAACTTAAGATGCTTGTTTATGCAACTGCTACATAATCCTTTCTAAAAAAGACACACACTGGGTTATGTTTTTCACTCGCATTTACATTCCCACCCCCCGCTGGGCCGTAAAAACAAACCACACAAAATATGGCGTTTGTCCTCTGATTAAACAGCCCCGCATTCCAGCGAACCGTGCTGGACTGGCCGGGCAACAGCCATCATATTGACAGTGAGACGTGCGGTTCGTCTGCATGATCGCTCATGAAGGGAGGCTTTATGGCTCGGCCAGCTCCCTATAATCAGCTTTAAATGGACCCAAAGCATAGAAGACGGACAGAGCCCTCCTTCCCTTTCGTCTCGGCCAGCCGGCCTCCGGGGGTCAGGAAAGTCAGTGACAACAACTACAGCGGCCATGAAGATACAAGTGGGTTCAGATCACTCCAACGCCTCTAAAAATTCATATTTATGACTGCGAAGGTGCAGAAAAAGTTCAGTTTTTTTTTTGTTTTTTTTTTTTAAACAGTATGATCCTAGATCAACCGAAATCAAACAAGCTTGAGTATGAAGACGGTCGAGCATACTGCTGAAAGTTGGTGAGGACTGACAAATTCCAGACAGAAACTAAGATTTATATTGGAATTTGTCCCATTTGGATGCAAAGTTACAGAAGCATCTCAGAGTCTGAGACTGAATGGACTTTCATGTGTTTACATGCTCAAAATAAAGTGAAATTAAAGTTTTGAAGCAGAAAATTGAAAGTCTTCATGCCTCTAAACCCTGCTACAAGCCTGGAAACAAGAGTGGGCCCAAAATTCCTCCACAATGATGTCAAAGTCAGTCATTGCAATGCTTTATTGTCATAAGAACAATAAAGCAATAAATTCATTGAATCCCAATTTTAAATGTATAAAACCTTTCAATTGGTTGTTAAAGCCAAATAAAAAAAAAAATTGGGATTCTTAAATCCCCCTCTCCCGAAAAAAAATATTCCTAAAATCTTTCTCGTCTCGTTCTCATGAAACCAATATTGCGCATCGTCTCCACATGTACGACGGATTTATTACGACACCCTTATTAGTCATGCAGCTGCACTTTTACGTTCTCTGTTCTTCAGATTGACTTAGAGAAGCTCTTTAAGTTGGCTTAGCCGATGCGCCTGAAGCTACACAACATAATACGCCAAGGCTTTACGACTGTATCTGGTGACGGTCAGAAGCGAAGCAGTCAGTGCCCCTATGGCGGGACTCTGGGGTTACATTTCTCAGTATTTTTTTTTATGTCTCCTTTTGGTTCGTACAGTCTCGTGGAAAGGTTTTCAGGTTTCAGCTGTTTTAGCCGTTGGTTGGATTGAACAGGGTGGCCTCACCGGGAACTCTGGATTCAACTCACCTCTCCTCTGAGAAGTGCTTTTCAAATACAGCCCAGTCTAAGAGACAGCGCTCAAGTGGTATCCCAGATGTACGCTACGCATCAAGAGTTTGATTGGTGTCCAGAGCAGACGGCGCCCAAGCGGCCTCTGATCCAATGGCTTTCCAGTGGCTTTATGACTTGAGATCTTAATAAAGTGTTTGAATGACTTTCCAGTGCTTTCATTCAGCCTAATTCCCTTTAGTGGAGGAGAGCAAGTTGCCTTTGAGTGCCGGGAGGATCTGCCCTGAAGAGCTTTGCAGGTTTTAACCATTGAAGAATCCTTACAGAAGGGAATTTTCCCAGTGCAATTCATCACTGTCTTTACTGTTTGTGTGTGTGTTTGAGAGCGAGTGTGTGGGTTTGCGATGAGACTTTACAGCTATTTGTGGTGATTTCGCCTCACTTTGACCTGGTGATGTGTGTCGTTTTAATAGGTGAGGAATCAGATTAGTCCTGGATGTCCTCCACATGCTCTGCGTAGGGCGATGGACCTCGTCACGCAGAGGCAGAGGACCACCGCAACCATGAACGTGTGGTTGCTCTGGCTGACATGACATCACAGCGAAGGGAGGACAGAGTCCAAATAGTAACACAACCCGTTGTGTAGTCAGACGTTTGAGAGTTAATGACAGACAACCATGAAGGAGAAAACTTCCTTTGATGACAATATCTTGAGTACATGGCATCTACGTTTGTCATCATCATCAATATTACAACAGTGTTGTGGGTAATTTGTGTAGTCTTCCCCAAGAGACAATACATACAGTCTCATTCTAACCATGAATCTTTAATGTATGTTGGTTCTCTCTTCCGTTTCCTGCCTAAATACTGACAATAAAGACCACTAGGACCAAAAAACATCTCCGTTTCCCTTGAACTTTTTACATTTTCACATTACAACCAAACGTATGTGATGCATTTCTCTAAAAATGCATCACATTTTAGAGAAACCTGAAGCCTTATTTAAACAGTTGTTTTTTAGTGAAACTATAAAATGATTATTGCCATTGAGTCACTTGTTTACAGGTCTGCAGTGATTGGAGTCTCGCACACCAGCACTTTCTGAAGCCAGGTCTCAGAGTGGAACTTTTCAGGAACACTCCCTGCAGACATGTGAGGTTCTCCGCAGGTGTGGATTTGTCAGATAAGACATGCATGGCAGATAAGAGTGGAAAAAAATGGCGGTAGTATTGTACTGCACTGCAAAAACACCAAATCTTGCCAAGTATTTTTGGTCAAGTTTCTAGTGCATGTCATAGTAGACTCGAAATAAGACCAAATATAAGAGCTAGTTTTAAGTGAATAATTCTTAATATTGATGAAAAAGTACTAGTTTCATTGCCAGATTATTTCTCTTACAAGACATTTTCCTCATCTTATAAGTGAAACAATCTGCCAATGGAGCAAGTACTTTTTTAACAATATTAAGGAATTATTGACTTAAAACAAGCTTGTATGTCTTGCTGAAAAGTTATTTGTAAGTTTTTAAATTTGAATATGTCCTTCTGGTAAAAATGTATCTTTATTCTGCTAATATTATCACTATATTCTCATAACATAGTTCACAAAAAAAGCATAGCCCTGGTACAACTTCCAGAAGGGATGGATAAAGCCAACTTTTTTGAAAATATTTTCTGTCATTTGTAATTTCTCTTTCAGAAAAACAAGAGCAAGAAATAAAATTGATTAAAATCAGGTATGAAAACATCTGAGATTTTATCTTGAAGTCATATCGCCCAGCCCTACTGGAGACTTGATTGGCATTTGGAAGAAATGAGCTGTGAACATTGCACTCAGTCGGTGATGGCAACTAATTTTGTTTCTTTCCAGCACACTTTAGAAGCAAAATGGGGATAGAGTCTGGATTTTGTCAGTCAGACTTGTAAAAAATGTTTTTAAATGTCTCTCATGATGTTTTCGTGCATGCTCAACACACAGCACAATACAAGGGGAAATGTGCAATTTAGAACTCGATGTCAATCCAAAAATCTTAAGAGTGCATGCACGCTCACCAAAGATTTACTTTACAAAATGTTTGTTAGATAAAGTCCACATGTCGTTTCCATGGGAGCAATGGTCAAAAACAGAGCACAATGGTTTGGGTTTTTTTTCCCTTCACAAACGTATCTGTGTAGACAATAGTTAAAAAACATAGAAAAGTAAATTAGGCATTATGTTGTACATATGTTGAACAAATCCGAAATATGTATATCCACTGTGTGTCGAAATATGACTTTTTAAGTCTTGGGAAAATCATGAGTGGAGGAGATTAGCTAAGTGTTTTGTTCAAATCCTCCTGTGGTGTTTTGCTCACCACAGAGAACGATGACACACACACACACACACACACACACAGTCACATCCCCTCTCCCAGCGCTCCTGGCATCAGTCATAGTACTGTGTGTAAGACATCCCGCATTAAGTTTGTATTGGAATGTGGACTTCCACCGCCCTCCTCCTCCTTCATCCCTTTAATACAGACATAGGAGGGGGAACTGCCATAATGTTACTCTTTAGGTTTGCAGAGCTGCTGTGTGTGTGTGTTTGTGTTGTATGAAGCTAGCACCCTGCTGTGATCACAGAGGGAGAATGTTTCTGTCTGCTCACAAAGAACCTCTGTTCAGCATGGGACCTCAAGAAAATATGTAGAAAAGCAATTTTCTGTGTTCCCTGCCTCAGAATTTTATTGTTCATGTGAGGGTTTAATAGCTGCTCTGTGATATTTACAGGACGTTGAACAAACTACTATCTCTCTGCTATCAACTTTGAGCGGGATACGTTTCACAAGCTCATCGATTTGCTGTGATAATACATAATTCTTTGCAAACAATATTCATATGCTGGTTAAAAAAATTCTTTGATATTTCAAAATTGGTGCAATTACTGTTAAAACGGAAAAGTTTCGAGGAGCAGTGGTTTCCAGAATAAGACAGGAGAAGAAGACAAAGGTTAAATAAAAAAGGAGTTTTTTCAAAAAGCTAGCTTTGAATAACTTAAAATATATATTTTAGAAGTTTTACTGCACCGTATTTCTTTTTACTTTTACTTCAGTAATATTAAGTATCGCTACTCTAAATTTCTAGCTACTCTACCCGCAGCGAGCAAGTTCCCTGAACATGTTTTAACCAAAAGTGCACGCACAGTTTACATCAAAGTGATGCCTCTTTATCATACACAAGCTTTGTTGTTTTAATGTTATTTTCTATCTAATGACGTCTTTGAAATGCCAACCGCTCAAACAGCAAACCCTTAACATTTTTCATAATTCATGTATTCAAACTACTCTCGATTTTGTTGTTAGCAAAGCTAACAAGGAAAATATACTAACGCTCTCTCAAACCACACGCAACTGAGTCACTGTCGCCAAGCGATTATTGGATAAATTAAACAGCGACAGTCCGTCACCTTCTGCAGACATTTCTTTCACTGCATACTCAATTGGACTTTAACTTTGTGTTAAAACGTCACCTGGAGAAAGTTGGGCGGCTCGGTGGCTCCACTCTGCCGGGCTGCAGACAGAAAGCCTCGTAAATGTTCCTGTGACACACCACCAGCGACTGCGGCCACGCAGCGGGGGCCGGACGGCGTTACACAATTACTTTAAGGCTGTGACAAGTGGTAACCAGCGCCATAGCAACTATTTTTACCTGCTCTTCTTCTGTTTCATTAGCGTTTGGCTAACAAGTATATGAGCATTACCGCCCCCAACTGGCTGTAATGTGATTTTATCCGTCATATGGTTTTAATGTTATTTTAGTACAGCGGACCGGCCAAGCCTCGTAAATTCCTGCGGAACATGTTTTCTTATTCATGTATTCAAAGTGGGGTGTTCGTTGCGTTGTGAAGATCGAAGGGGGTGTTCGTGCGTGCGTTCTGAAGATCGGGCAACTGAGCGTTGTGAGCTAGCGATTATTGGATAAACCTCGGCATCCGGTGTACGATTTTCAAAATAAAAGCTCCTCCATACTCAATACATAGAACGGACATATTTAATTTGTGTTTGCGGCGTCACCTGGTAAATTGGTCCACGGACGGTACCGTCCCTGCAGGTGGTTGGGGACCACTGGACTACATGACGGAGAAAAACGTACTATCTCTCAATGCATGGTTCCTGCTTTGCCTCCACGTTAAGAATATCTCTTATTTCTTCCCTCTTAAGTCCTAAAATATCAAGATATTGTACTGCTGCCTAATTTATTTGTATCCTCTTGGTTTTGGATGTAACATTAAAAGTGGCATTAATGTCTATGGCAAGCTATTTTTTTTTTTCCTGTTAGTCTAATTTCCTGAATTGCAGCATGAGAAAATTTCTCCTTAGTGTTTGTCTGCTGCACAACAGTCTCTCTTTTCATAACGTCACATCCCCAACAGGCCACACTGATTTCCTCCACAGTTACAACACTCTGGCTGTACTCCCTGTCCACACTTACCATACTCAGGATCACCAACACACCTTACACACTTCTTTATCCCTTTGCAATCTTTTGCCGAACAGCCAAATTTCTGACACCTGCGATATCTCATGGTTTTCGGTATGTATTCCCTTATACTGAACTTTGCAAATAATAATATAAGGGATTCAAGGATCTTCTTGCTTGCAGACTCAATCAACACAGATTCAGAGTACCTTTTCTCAGCCCATAGTCAATTTTTTAGCACTTTTGACCGTTTTATCTCAGACCTGTAAGTTCAAAACAAGCTCTTTCCTCTCCATTCCCAAAGGAACTCCTGCGTGGAGGCCAGACCTGTCTCCTACCTTTGCAACTTTACTCACCTTTGCATTACCAACAAAAGTCAAATTAGTTGCTTTTGCAATCTGTTCATCACTACTGCACCAAATCAGCAAGTTTCCATCTCTGAACCCACCAGTTTCATTCACTGAACCCTTCTTTAGTGAACTCTAACATAACCCTTACTAACACTTATGATTTCAGTAAGTTTCAAAGGACTTAGTTTCTCACCTTCAAGCCATGTCACAATATTTGGGATAGCTTCTCTTTTATTCTCTTCCTCACTTTCTGTTCTCCCTTCACTAGAATTTGTTTTCTCCTTTCTCTTGTTCTCTCCTTTCTCTGGCTTTTCCCTAACGCCAGTTCACATATTTCCTCTACTTTTCCACTTAAACCAGTTTCCTTCCCGCTCTCTTCATACTCCTTTGATTCTTCTGAGTACAATTGCACACCAGACTTCTAATATGTTTTTTTGTTTTTAAATTTGAAAAAAATTCTCTATAATTTACATTCCACCTTTCAATAATGACCTGCTCTCACATGACCCAACGCGTAAAATATATCGAAGTTTGCAGTTACAAAGTGACAAAAATGTGAATTAACAAAACAGGCGTTTCAACAGAAGTCTGACAAAGTGCATACTGTACATCTTTCTGTGGTCACAAACACAACAAATCCAAACGTGACCTTTGCCACCTGTTTTCTTCTTCTTCTCCTGGGTCTGAAGCAACATCCAGCAACCTGTGAAATTACCGAAAGTCAAGAGAAGCGCAGTCACCGTCATGGTTCTTGTTTACATTTTGTCTCTATTTATCCATCTACAGGGGGGGAACAAACAGTTTGAGCTCTAAAAAAAGAAGCTCTTTTTCTTACATCTTGTTTGCCTCAACAGTGGTTCTACAGCCAACCCCATAAGAGGCTGGATTTTTTTAAGCCGTCTCTCTGGGGGGCTAATCTTCCATTCCATGCTTTAAGCCAAAAACCATTCCGGGACATGGAATTTTTCAGTCTTCACAATGCGTGCCTCCCAGCCTCCCTGTGTACCTGGCTGGCTCCCCAGACAGCTACCAATTGCTTGTAAAATAATAATAATAAAAAAAAAAAAGAACCCACAGAACTCGTTATGTCTCATAATCAAGATCAGATTTGTTTTCTCCGTCCACCTCGAATGTTTTTCTCAGCAACACGTTTATTTTCTTCTGATTTTCTTCTGATATTTCTGCTGATGGTGCAGAAATAATACAAGGCGAGTAATATCACGGAGCCTCATTACTCTGTTTATTTAATTGCTGGCAGTAAAAAAATAGCTGTACACAAGACCTGAAATCGGAAATCAATAACAAGAAGTTACAAACTCAAAGAAGCTGGACTGAAGTTCCTTAAACTAAATTATAAACTGCAATTGTCTTCATATACAAAGAATTGTCAGTCTTTTTCCAGAAGGATCCCTGCGTTGCGTCTTGTTATGTCAGCTAATTGTTTCCGTGCCGTGTCCTGAATTTGTCGAAAATAGATGTATATGAGTGTAGCAAGTGTGTAAAACTGTTTATATTCCACCTCAAATCCATCTTCATTATCCATGTATATTTGTTTTCCTTAGTTCTTGAATTGTATTTTATTTTGACGGAGAAGCTTTTATTTTCTTGTTTCCTGTTTTTTGCGTCATATCCTCTGTGTTCGCGCTGCTCTCCTCAGTTCGCGCCAAGCTGCGCTGGGGAGAGGTGTGCGTGGGAAAGCCAGAGCCCAAGAACTGTGCTGATTTTATTTTTGTTTTAAACAGTCCTGTCAGTTCGCGCCAAGCTGCGCTGGGGAGAGGTGTGCGTGGGAAAGCCAGAGCCCAAGAACTGTGCTGATTTTATTTTTGTTTTAAACAGTCCTGTCAGTTCGCGCCAAGCTGCGCTGGGGAGAGGTGTGCGTGGGAAAGCCAGAGCCCAAGAACTGTGCTGATTTTATTTTTGTTTTAAACAGAATAAACCTGCCCTGCCGCAATACACTCCAGTGTCCTCGTCTGCTGGTTCCTTTTGCATATCACACACAACGCAGAGTACTACAGATGAGCCGGATAAGAGCGGCTACAGTGGTGCCGTGACCCGGATCCACACTGCTTCGGACAAGTTCATCGTGGTTCGTGAAGAGTGGATCAACGTCAGCTGGTCACCTGAGGTTGCTTGTTACATTAACACGTTTATATAGACTGAATAGTGTGACAGTCCAACGTGGAATAGTGTTCCAGTAACAAAAACAGATTTTGTATACATTTGTTTTTATGTAAAAAAACTGTTAAAAAAAAAAAAAAAAAAACTGAAAATGACTTATATTAAAAATAAGGCAGATGAGGATAAATGTTCGTTGAGTGGTATTAACTTTTCTGTGGGGAGAGGGAGAATGATTGAGGCTTTGCCTTTTACCCCAGTTCGAAACACTAATGATGCAGGTTCTCCAGCCTTCAGTTCTACACGTGTAGTTGAGAATGTATCTTCTAGTATTGTACATGATGGTGCGGTCTCTGACAATTCAGCTAGTGCTGACCCACCACTAAGTGACCTTATTACAAGCATTGCACAGCAAGTTGGACAGTCCATAATGGACCGTCTTAAGGGTGAATGTGGGGAAGGGAGTGTTATGGGTCTGCAATCTCAGGGTAGTGTGGGCCAGTCACAAGGTGAACCTACTTACCTCAACTTGACTGGCGCAAAGCTAGTACTACAGCCAGATGTCAAAGAACCCCCCATTTTCAGGGGAGATGGATCCGACAAAAACACTATTGACGAGTGGGAAGAATTAATGAAAATCTACTTCAGAAAACGAGGCACACCCACTAATGAACAGTACTCTGAGATCCTCTCTAAGTTGATGGGGAAAGCTAAGGATATTGTGAGGATAACACTGCGAAGCAGCCCTTCACTAAAGCCTCAGGAAAAACCAGATATTGTCTACAGCATTCTCAGACAACATTTCAGTGATGTGCCCTATTCATGTATGCCTATGGCCGACTTTTATAACACTGTGCCACTAGCAAGAGAAACACCTCTAGATTACTGGGTACGCTTGAACAAGGCAGTTGATGCAGCAGAAGAGGGCTTGAAGAGATTAGGACGGCATGTGGATAACCCTTCCCAAGAAGCAACTATGATGTTTGTGAAACATTGCCCAGACCCAGCGCTTGCTGCCATTTTGAAGTTCAAAGCACCAGATAAATGGACAGCCAGTGAAATTCAGGAGCACATTGATCGTTACCAAATTGAAACCAGAGAGCAGGCATTCTCCAGGTCGAGATATCCTAAACTAGCTACAGTTCATGCTCAGGCTTCTGTTCCTGAACAATCACCACCATCCTGTCACTTAAGAGACATTCCATCGCACCAAGAGACTGGTGCAGCAGCCCCATCACATTGTAATGACAGCTGCATGAAAACTCTAATCGGTCTCTTAGAACGTACTCTCTCACAGAACAGTCAGATTGCAGGCAGACAGAACTCACTCAGTCAAGTGCATCACAAAGCGTGCAGGGTTTGTCAGTCTCGGGATCATTCTACCATCTCACATTGCAAACAGAAACGCTTGTGTTTAGCATGCTTTGAACCAAATCATATTAAGCGAGACTGTCCCAACCGCTTATCTGTCAGAGGTGAGCATGGCCTCCAGCCACAAGACCCCCAGCATTTAAACTAGATGGCCTACATGGGATGAGGGGTGGTGTGGGCTTGAAAGAAACAACCCTCAATAATAATGACATTGAACAGCAATATGAGAAGGCACGTGCAGCAGCACCAGTTGGTGCTAGGGTGATAGCTCAAAACACACAACGAGTTGAGCCATTTGATGAACTATTTTATACACCTGTGACTCTAAATAACAAGTTTCAGTTACAGGGGATGCTTGACTCTGGTTCCATGGCCTGCACACTGAGTGAGAAGGTGGAAGAAATGATGCTGAATCAGAACTCACTTTCAGAACCTGTTCCCCTCTCTGAAGAAATCGTTCTCATTGGTTGTGGAGGGACACTCAGCAAACCTCGTTGCATGTATGAGGTGGAAATGAAATTGTATGGCGAGACATGTGTTGTCCCTGTGTTAGTAGTACCAGGCCAAAGGGACGATTTAATCATTGGCACAAATGTCATAAGATTTCTCATGCATCAGTTGAAAATAACCAATGATTATTGGCGTTTAGTGTCCAGTCCCAGTCTTCTCCCAGAATGTGAACAGTTTCTCGACATGATGGCAAGCACTTCTCGGTGGAGAGGTGAAGAACTTCCAGAGAAGGTTGGCACAGTCAAATTACAACAATCTGTTACCCTGCTGGCAAGGACTGAACATCTGGTGTGGGGTAAGATGCCACATAACATTCCTATGTCCCCAGGGAGTACTGTAATTATTGAGCCAACCTCATCGAAGTCGATGCCACGCAACATTATGGTTGCTCGCATTATCACTCCTTTATGGGGAGATAGGTGGGTTCCCTTAAAAGTCGCTAACCTGTCAGACAAGCCCATCAGGTTAAAAAGGAACAGCAAGTTGGCAGATGTTTCTCCTTGCCTGGCAGTTGAAGATTTTGAGGTTTTTCAAGGCATCAGTCAGGTTGAAACCACTGCTCCAGAGAAGGGACATGTCAAAGAAAGGTCCGGGGATCTGAAACTGCGATTGCAGCAGGTTGGGCTCGGTGACCTCAATATTGACTTATGCCACACTGATGATGCAGGGAAGACCAAGTTGGTCGAGCTGCTTGAGAAATATAATGATGTTTTTTCTAAGCATGCTCTAGATTGTGGCAAGGCAGAAGGCTTTGTACATCGTATCCGGCTTGTTGATGATAGACCATTTCGTCTTCCATACCGCCGAATTCCACCAGCTCATTATCACAAGCTGCGTCAGGTTTTATCTGACATGGAGGAACAGGAGATAATAAAGAAATCTGTGAGTGAATACGCCTCTCCTCTTGTGCTGGTCTGGAAGAAGGATGGCAGTCTGAGGATATGCACAGATTTCAGGTGGTTAAATGCAAGGACATTCAAAGACGCACACCCACTTCCACACCAGTCCGACTGCTTAGCCGCTCTTGGAGGCAACACTTACTTCAGCACTATGGATTTGACGTCAGGATTTTACAACATTCCTATGGCGGAGGAGGACCAGAAATATACAGCATTCACAACTCCTATGGGGTTGTATGAATATAATAGAATGCCCCAAGGCCTGTGTAACAGCCCTGCCTCTTTCATGAGAATGATGCTCAGCATATTTGGAGATCTGAACTTTAGCAGTTTGTTGTGTTACCTGGACGATCTCCTTGTTTTTGCTTCGACTGAAAAAGAGTCTCTGGAGAGGCTGGAGGTTGTGTTCCAACGCCTTCGCCTGCACAATCTCAAGTTGAGCCCCAAGAAATGTCACTTTATGAGATCATCAGTGAAATTTCTGGGGCACATCATAGATGGCCATGGAGTGTCTGTTGACCCTGGAAAGGTGGAAATCATTACAAAGATGACAAAGGCTGACCTGATGGAGGATGATGGATGCACGCCTTCAGTCAAGAGGATAAAGTCCTTCCTCGGTATGGTATTTTATTACCAACATTTCATTCCGAGCTGCTCATCTGTGGCCAAGCCACTGTTTGCTTTAACTGCTGGACAGAAGAGGAAGGGCAAAACCAAAACAACAACAAATGTGGGTTCTTACAGAAAACTGAAACCATCTGATTGGACAGAGGAATGTGAAACAGCCTTTTTGAGTCTCAAAGAAAAGTTGTTGAATTGTGTTGTCCTTGCACACCCAGATTTTTCACAGCCTCTGATTCTGTCTATTGATGCTTCACTGGATGGACTTGGAGCTGTCTTGTCTCAAGTACCAGCTGGAGAGGAGAAGGCTCGCCCCATTGCATTTGCCAGCAAGACACTGAGTAACTCTCAAAAGAAATACCCGGCACACAGGCTTGAATTCTTGGCTTTGAAATGGAGTATATGTGAGAAGTTCAGTCATTGGTTAAGAGGTCAAACATTCACGGTATGGACTGATAACAATCCACTCACCTACATCATGACAAAGCCAAGACTTGATGCTTGTGAGCAGCGTTGGGTTGCAAAGCTGGCACCCTTCTCTTTTGATTTGAAACACATACCTGGATCCAAGAACACAGTGGCTGACGCACTCAGCAGGGATCCATTTGCAACAACCGTCAGTCACAGGATCATCACTGAGGGCTATTCTCGTCTCCTTATTGAAGCTGATAGTATTAGCCATGATGGGGTCCAAGATGCTTTTCACCTAAAGGTCCAGAGCCAAAAAGTAAAGAAACCATCTTGTGATGTCCCAGAACCTCATTGTAGTTCGCAACCTTACCAATGCGACGCAGTCAAGGCTCTTCTGGAGATGCATGACCAGTGGGATTTGGTTACTGAGACCCGTGCAGTAGCACTGATTCAGTCTGTCCAGGATTTGGGCATACCGGGCCAAGATTCGCTTCCTGTGTTCACTTTGGATGATTTAAAAAGTGCACAAAATCTTGACCCTGATGTTTCCAAAATCTTGCCATTCATTATCCGAGAGAGGCGTCCATCCAGACGTGAAAGAGCAGGACTCAGTAGAGGAGCTATGGTGTTCATTAAACAGTGGGAGAGGCTCAAGATTAAGAATGGGATCCTCTATAGAGTCACTCGAGATCCCCTCAGCAAACAGAGAAGACATCAGTTTGTTCTTCCTGATAGCCTTAAGGACAGAGCCTTGCAAGGCATTCATGACTTGGCTGGACATCAGGGGCAGGCACGGACTCTTCACCTGGCAAGGCAGAGATTTTTTTGGCCAAAGATGGATACTGATGTTAGGGAGTATGTCAAATGTTGCCAGAGATGCATTCTTGCCAAAACACCAGAACCTTGTGCTAGAGCCCCTCTTAAAAGTATAAGAACCTTTGCTCCAATGGAGTTGGTGTGTTTGGACTTCTGGAGTGCGGAGGATAAAAAGCAAAACTCAGTAGATGTGCTTGTCCTGACTGACCATTTCACAAAGCTAGCCCATGCATTTCCATGCACTAATCAAACAGCAAAGCAGGTTGCTAAAAAGTTGTGGGACCGCGTATTTTGTGTGTATGGATTTCCTGAACGTATCCATTCGGATCAGGGAGCAAACTTCGAAAGTGAGCTCATTGCTGAATTGCTTCGACTGGTGGGAGTGTCAAAGTCTCACACTACGGCGTACCATCCTATGGGGAACGGGGGCACCGAGAGGTTCAACCGCACACTTGGCAGCATGCTCAGATCATTGCCACTCAGAGAGAAGAACAAATGGCCTGAACAAATACAAACATTGACTTTTGCATATAATGCAACCGTTCATGAGACTACAGGATTTGCTCCATTCCAACTCATGTTTGGTCGGGTTCCGAGACTCCCTGTGGATGTGATCTTCAAACAGGTGTTGTGTGATCCGGTGACCACTGATTATAAAAGCTATGCCAAAACACTCATGTCACATCTGTATGAAGCAGCTAGGATAGCTCAGGCACATGCTGTGGAAGAACAAGATAAACAGGCACACGGGTACAACAAAAAAGTGAAGGGTACCCATTTGAACATTGGAGCCAGAGTCTTGCTGGCAAACAAGGGTGAAAGAGGGAAGAAAAAGTTATCTGACAAGTGGAGTGCTAAAGTTTACACAATTGTTGACAGGAATCTCCAAACTCACACATACAGGTTGGAGGACGAACAAGGTAACAAAAAAATTGTGCACAGGAATCTGATACTGGATATCAGCTTTCTACCCGTGGGAACAGCTCAGGATGAGATCGCTGTTGTCGGGGCAGAAGAGGCACAAGACTTGTCGGACTCTTTTGATGCTTTGGAAGAGGGAAGTTTGGATGATGGAGATAATGCATGGGAGATGAGTAAATCAACAAACTGTGACAACAATGTCTCTCTGGATCAAGAGGTATCAGAACCAGGCTTATCCAACCAGAGTCTTGTGACACCTCACAGTGTGATGGAACTCTCAGGTGAACATGCTGAACATCTGGCAGAAGAAGAGTTACATACAGTGAATCAAGTTCATTCTATGGACACAGGGGCTCTTCCTGTAAATTCAGGGGCTAACATGGACATGTGCCATCCTCCAGAGAATACTGACCAAGTTGTTAGGACTCGGGTGGGTAGGGTCAGCAAAAGGGTGAACAGACTCATTGAATCCATGGTTCAAAGACCTTTTGATTTTAGGGATTTAGCAAACTCTGTGAGCCAAAAATCCCAGTCTATTCTTACTTGGTTTTGAGTAAACTCATTTGTTTAGAGTCTTTATATGGACAGTTCAGTAATATGACTGTAATGGAATTTTGTTTTCCTCAAATATGCATCCGGTATTGTGTTTATGGGTTTAAAGTTAACACAGAATTGTATGGTGTAAATGGCATCATATTGATCTGAGAAGGGCAGAGGCCTGATCAACCTTATGTTCCTTCGAAACCTGTTTGTAGGTGGCTCTCAAGCTGAATGCTGTACTCGGTTACGGCAACCCTGTGCTTTATCAAATTTGTCAGTTTTTCTTGTATTAGGCTTGTAAAATTTAGACTGACTTGGATTTTGGTGTAATATAGGAGGGGTGGATGTAGCAAGTGTGTAAAACTGTTTATATTCCACCTCAAATCCATCTTCATTATCCATGTATATTTGTTTTTCTTAGTTCTTGAATTGTATTTTATTTTGACGGAGAAGCTTTTATTTTCTTGTTTCCTGTTTTTTGCGTCATATCCTCTGTGTTCGCGCTGCTCTCCTCAGTTCGCGCCAAGCTGCGCTGGGGAGAGGTGTGCGTGGGAAAGCCAGAGCCCAAGAACTGTGCTGATTTTATTTTTGTTTTAAACAGTCCTGTCAGTTCGCGCCAAGCTGCGCTGGGGAGAGGTGTGCGTGGGAAAGCCAGAGCCCAAGAACTGTGCTGATTTTATTTTTGTTTTAAACAGAATAAACCTGCCCTGCCGCAATACACTCCAGTGTCCTCGTCTGCTGGTTCCTTTTGCATATCACACACAACGCAGAGTACTACAGATGAGCCGGATAAGAGCGGCTACATGAGCATCAAACACATCCAAGTGATTAAGCACTTTGATGATGACAGTACTTTTTCTAGAATAAAGCTGTCAAACAAAGACTGAAGAAGAAAATGTTTAACACAGTTCTTGAGATTTTGCTTCTGCCATCACACAAGCTGCGGCTCTTTGCTACCACTTGGTTCACCTGCCAGCTGCACCAGGAATGGCTTTTGTCCGAGGTATTCTGGAACACCGAGTTCAAGCTCCTTCAGATTCCCGATGGAAGAAGGTTTGAACGTTTTACAAGTCACAATTTGTCTCCAAGTACACATTCGCGTGACATTCCACTCAGTTACGTGAACTAAAATGTCACATATTTTCATTCCGTGAAAAGGATTGTGCTGCAATAGAAATGTGACGGATGTGTTTGGATCTCAGAGAAGTTCACAAGTCATCCTTACAAGTCCAAGTCACGTTTCAGGAAGCTGAAGGTCAGTTAAGTCAGGTTTACTTGTATAGCACATATTAACAACGAGGCAGTTCGAAATAAATTACATGATAAAAACGTAACAGAATATATTATGTTGAGAACATAAAACAGCAAAAAATAAATAAATAAATACATTTTTTGAAACATTGCATTTTCTCAAATGACATCATCATCAACTATTGGGTTGAAGTCTAGAATTGGTCATTGTTCCACTTATTAATTAAGTGTAGCATAATAAATATCTTCCACTTAATTAATAAACATAGAGATTTAATCTCTAATCTCCATGTTTAGAGATTAAAAGCAACTCTTAACATGTGGGGGGTTTTAGTCTAGATTTAAAGGAACTCAGTGTTTCGGCTGTTTTGCAGTTTTCTGGGAGTTCATTCCAGATTTGTGGTGCATAGAAGCTGAATGGTGCTTCTCCATGAATATATGTGAAATGATAGAGGGGAACCCAGGATTGTACCTTGAGGGACTCCGCATGTGACTTCCCTTCGCTCTGATGAGAAGAACAGTTAATAATAATCTCTTAGTCTTTGGGTATTCATTAACAGTTATCTCTTAATCATTGAACATTTATTTTAACACCCATAAATCTGGTCCAGGTTGACTTCTGTTGTTTTGAAAATGTTTCAGATGTAATATTTAAACATGTTTAAATCAAGGCACAGCCATTTATTCTAATCAATGCACTCTATGCAAACACACTTTAAATTCTGAACTGTGTTTTAAATAATAGCAAATAAGAGATTTAGTTATTTTTTGGCCTTGGCATTATGTTACGTAAGTATAATTGAAAACGTTCTGCCTTCTTAATAAAGTTACTATTATTTCAGGTTGGGTCAAACAGCCACAGGGCTGCTTCCAGATCGGATATATCCCGGAATTAATCAATCAAATTGTTCAGCCTCCAGAGGTTAAGGCCTGACAACTCTGGAAAGGTACTGAAACATTGTTCAGCTGAAGGACGCAGACTAAATCTGGTTTTTGAACTCAAAATTATCTCACTTTTCTATCTTTATCCGTCAAAAGTAACCGCAACCGTTAAAGTGAGTCTGTGACGTGGCAGTCAACCCGGATCCTTGGAAATATCAAAGTCCTGAGAAGAATTCAGGACGTGGAGATCTGGAAAAGCTAGAGACGGTATCACTGAACCCGGAGACCCTGCTTTTCTCTTTAACGTCTCCTGTTCCCTCCTGGTTGTCATTTTTCTCAGCCCTCCCCCGCCCTCCCTCTTCTTGCATGCAGTTACACACATACAGTTTGGTTATCAGTTCAAAGCACACAGAGAGGTCACTGAGGCAGCGTGTCAGTCACACAAGTTGTCACCCAAATGATGACAAATTGGCCGCCTCGCGCTCAACTCCCCCCCACAGCCAATCAAGTCCAGACCTGGTTTTCATGTACGCACAGGTGGAGATCGATGGCTCGCACATGAAACTACCGGCCGCTTAGCGCAGTCGCATGAAGTCAGTCCTCTGTCTTTGTCATTCGCAGTTAAAGTCGGATTTATCTCAATGTCCAGAAGCTATAAAACAGAGACAGAGCTCTTCACCTGTTTCTGATCTGGATGGACTCTGACAGTCCAACTTGGCTGCTTCTCTAATGGGCTCAGTCCAAGCAAGACGAACGCAAAGCAGCGAAGTCTCCCGGTTTTTCTGAAACATTGGTTATCAATGTCCGCAACGGATGGAATCATTCAATTTTGCAGCTGAGAGAATATTCGGAAAAGTGTTTTCAGCTGGTCGTTGTTGAGAAGAACATAGTTTTAATATTTGCCGTCTATCTTTGAAGCTCTCTTTTATCCCACTCTTCCTGGATCTCTGTGGATGGAAACGTTGCACAGAGTTGTATCTGTTTCCTTTGTTGGCAGAAATATTTGCTCTGACTGATGTGCTGCGAAAAAGTATTTGCCTCTTGACAGATTTCTTCTGTTACGACCGTTTTTGTCACTAGCTCATAACAGTGACCTACAGACAAGAGTCACTGTTACTTTATTCGATATAAGACAGCTTAGTGGCTTATACCGAGTTAAGCCACTACCATGCTCAACTCAGTATATTTTCCTAGCTTTAGATCAGATGTTATCAGACATATATCTCACAAAAAGGTCACACTCTGGTTTTCAGTGAAGAGGATCACTGTTACCCCCAGGAACTGCAGTCATCTGAGTATTTCCATGGATGACAGGAGTCAAACTTGTGCTGGAAGTCTGAAGTGTACAGAGTGAAAATGAATGGTGAGCGTACTGTCCCCTGTGGTGCTCCTGTGGTTTCTGTCTTTGATAGAGTATTCATATGTCACATTAGAAAGTAAGACCTTTTAGGTGACAGGCGAACCCGTATTAATGGCTCTATTGGTCGTTCACAACCCACCAATCAAGTTCTTGTCCCTTGGTCATGACTTAACTTGACCTATATCACTTTCCTTCAGAGGTGGGTTAACTTTAGACTCCTCATTTTCAAACTCAGAACCAGGCGGTGTGCGCAAGACATAGCATCACAGGTCTGATGAAAATATTTGATTGTAGACCTTTGACTCAAGACTAATCTGAACCAAGTACACTAAAGACCAGTTACATGTTTGAAGATTGTGTTTTGGACAACCCATGCCATAATACAGACCTTCAACAGCAAACAAGGCTCGGATTGAAATTAATGACTATGCTTTTCTAATAACAACCCACCAAGTGACTCCAACATTAACCTCCTGAGAGCCTGAGAGCTGTGGAGGCTCTCAGGAAAAACCCCCTGAATATTCAAGTAGATCCTCTTCAAGGAATCAACCAAACACCCCTTCTTTGATGACAGGATTTCTTCTGTCAAAGAAGGTTGGCAGGTTGTCTTTGTGTGCAAATCTCAATTTGTTATCTTACCTGTTCCATTACTCTTCACAATCCACCACACAGCAGCAGAGTTTCCATTACAAATGTGCGCAAAACTTTGTCAATATTCTGCTAATGTAAAAAAAAACACAATTTCACAATTGTGGTGTATCTATTGACTAAGAAAAGCAATTAAAATCACACGTGATTACATTGCTTCAGGCAATTAGCCATTAAAAAACGTTTTCCTCCTCCCTGTTGTTTTCTTCTTCATGGTTTGTGCCAGCGGTAACATCCGGTTGTTGATCACGTGACCCGTGTGATGCAAAAAAAAAAGAAAAAAAAAAGTGTTTTTATTGTAAGTTTTGCAAAATAAACAAATTTTGATACGATGAAAAGAAACGCATTATTCTTATCATCCAAAGTTTTCATCAAAAACTAGATTTTCTTCAAAATTGACTTGTTTCTAGTTAGCAAATTTATTTGCATTATACTGCCTACGGACATGCAGCTACTGACAGGCTCTCTCTAATGTTGGGTTTTTGAAGATCTGATGAAGGGTTATGTCTCAGTCATTGGGTTTTGTTCCTTCAGGTTCTCTATATCATGCATATATTTTGGTTTTCTCTTCTCCTTCTGGAACCTTTCCTCTTGCAGTTTCAAGCCAAAATCTGAAATTGCCTTGGCTTGAAATGTGATGTTTCCGAGCAAAGGTGGTCAATATCAGTGTTCCACTCGGTGGACAAGGTTGGGTTGTGGGTTTGGTTTCCTGTTACCTGGCCGACCGCGAGGGCCAGAGCTCCACCACCAGGTGCTTTCTGGCAAATTTCACTCCCAAGCCTGGCTTCAGGAGAATGCCCTGGTCTGGAAAAGGTATGTTCTTCGCTATGGTCATCCTTCATCAAGTTTTGTGATTTATCTTTAATCTGACTCGTTCCATAAGACTAACTGGCCCTTAAGAGGCCCATCGGGAGACAAAACTCAGAAAAACATCCTCCCTAGGATCACAGGAGATGCTCAAATCCCTCCAACTGTTTAGGTGGACGTTCTGATGACATGAAATATTAACATGAAAAAAAATAATACAAAGCCACATGTATATTTTTTATACACAGTATGCCTTACATTTCATAATTTAGTTTCATTATTCGTGTCTTCTTCAACCCAGTCTTCTGTTATTCTTGCTGCTGTGAAAGCCACAGGGAGCCATTAGGTTTAATGTTCTGTCACTGAACAAATCCGGCCTTTTACTCAACAATTGCACTTGTGAGATTCGCTGGTTTCGTCACTTTTTACGGGGCGGAGAAGCCAATTAACAAGAGGACAAATGCAGGACAAAGTGGACTGAAAAAGGGTTAAGTCCCTGGTTGAGGTTTGCGCTCTGATTCATTGCTATCACGACGCTCATTTCCCATGGGGCAAGAAGTCCTTGGTATTGGGAGGGAAGCTTAAGGGTTGAGGTGAAATCCAAAACTTTACCACAAGGTTTGCATAAAAAACAACCTCAGACCTCAGATGGGGATTGTTAAAAAAAAAAAAAAAAAAAAGAAGAAGAAATTGCCTGACTCATTTTCGTTTCTTCACCACAACCTTCCTCGAGGCAGGGGTCCGCCAACTTAAAAATTAACATTGATTTAGAAACAACAGAAGCCTTTTGTCTGACAGAGCTTGGATTTTTTTTTCTTGCTTGCTTTTCTTTCGGCTGTTGTGCTGCTTGGCTCTGTGCCTTGTTATTTTTCCATGCAAAAAAACTTGATGGTTAAATAAAGCAGAGGGCAGCAGCAGCAGCAGCAGCAGCAATGAGCCGATCCTTTGCCTTTGGCTGCTATCACTCATGAACCCCTCACTGACGAGCTGAGGTAGAGCAGCACGTCTGTCTTTTTCTGTCTTTGCCTGCATCTGTCTTCTTCTCTGCCTCCCCCTCCCATTTCCCCTCCACTGATTCTGGATTGCCTTTTCTTTCTCTACTATAATTTTCTTCTCCTTCATTAAAACTCATTAACCAGATTCTTTTCTCTCTTTTTTTTTTAACTGGCATCCATTCCTGAAATCAATCTTGTTGGCAAATCCCAATCAGTCCTCTTACCTGTTCCATTACTCTTCACAATCCACCATGCAGAAGGTTACACATTTGGACCAGTACAAATGGGTGCAAAATTGTGTTGATATTCTGCAAATGTCGGAAAAAAAAGTGTGGCACTTGCAGCGTTTCCTTTAAATAAGAGACGCTGTTAAAATCACACGTGAATAAGTCGGTTCACGTGATAGGTCATCAAAGAACGTGCTATCCCATCATCCTCTAACTCAGTGGTTTTTTGGTATGTTTTTTTTTTTTTTTTTTAATTTTGGTACGCCCAAAAAAAAAAACAACTTCATCCTAGCGGCAAAAATGAGTTTTTTTCAAAATTGTTGTGTTTCCATTAAGCAAATTTATTTCTGAAATGTCAAATTGTGCAATTATATTGTCAATGGAAATGCAGCTACTGACCTGATCTCACTGATGAAGGGTTTTGCCTCGGTCCTCGGGTTTTCCCCACCAGTATCCTTTATCCATAATATCTATAATACAAAATGCAAACTTCATAGGATTTCATCTATTGAGGGAAAAGTTGTTGCCCGCAAAAACCCCAGTGTGCTACTCTACATGCCATCTACTGCTTGTCATAATGTGCGATGAATTTCTTTTAATGCTAATTATTTTGATTCTTTCTTCTCTGCAGAATATTCAAATTTTGCCTCACTGGAGGGTTTTCCCGCATGGATGGCTTGTAGAAGATCAATTGGAATTCATTTTCATCCATACCAATATTCATTGTTTTAATAGGTGAGTTTGCTCTTTGTACTATGGATATTGCGTTGTTTCTCCAAAAATATGTTACCTTTTTTCTGAAGGTCTAAAATGTATTTTTGTGAAGTCAGTCCACTAAATATCACAGTGTGAGGAATACGCTTGAATATTAAAGCTTGAGGACATACTGATAAATTCAGCTTGCCAGAAAAAGCATCATGGAAAACTCGCAAGAAAAACACATTTTTGCAATATTTTAGAATAAACTTAAAATTCACCCTTAATTTAACAGCCTAAGGAAACTCAGAAGTAGATGCTAATGTTGCCAATGCTAACGGTTAACCATTCACTGCACTGCATTTGCAAATCATTTGTATTCTGATAGTCTGTCCAGTTCAGTGCTAATGACACTTTGAGGAGAAAGACTTCTTATTGACGTAAAATATAATGGTATTTTTATATTATAAGCCCTTATTACAGCCCTACTATTTTTTTATTTTAATTTTTTTAACTCACAGTCAGTGTTAGGATGTATGATTACTATCATGAAATGACCTAACAACCCAAATATCTTTTACTTTCTATTTCATAATTAGAAGCTCTTGACAGAAAGTAACAGACTGACCTTCTACTTAAACACACCCGACACACTGACAAACAGACGGAGCGAGAGGAAACGGGAGAGGCAATTAAAGGTGGAGGTCGAGAGAGAGAGAGAGAGAGAAAACAGACAGATGTGGAGTTCACCGGGGGTTTGATAAACGCAGCACTCAGGTTTTTGGAATCCGGTCACACCGCATTTAGAGGAGAGGAAGTCAGCAGGTTCAGGACCGGGTCAAGTGGCCGCGAACGGCAACCCGATAGAGAGTTTAGCAAAAGCGTGCGGTGGAAGATTGTGATTACGGAAACAATTGAGTTTGGAAGCAGAAATTGGCTTAACTGGAGTCAGAGCTGGCTCAGTGACAGGACTATGTGGGTGTATGTGTGTGTGTGTGTGTGTGTGTGTGTGTGCGTGTTTTCATTATGTTTCCCTTAACATTCAGTCAGAAGCAAAGCTATGAGTTCATTAGAATCAACGTCTGAGGAAAAAAGACTTTCTAAAGTTTAGTCTCCATTAAAAATGTGAGCAAAACTTTGTCGATATTCAGCCGATGTGAAGAATAAAAAAACAAAAGTTTCTAATTGAGGTGTTTCCATAAAATCATCCTCCTACTACTTCCTGTCGTCGTCTTGGTTTACATCACTGGCAACATCCATTGACCATCCGTTGCATCCATTGCAACATTGTGGATACACAATTTCACATATCAAGAATAAATTAGCTTGATGGAAATGTGAATTATGAAAATGAGGCTTGTTTTTTTAATAAAACGTTTTGGCGCGAGGCGAGGTGTTTTTTTTGTTTGTTTTTTTTTTTTGTTGGCCCTATCAAAATTGGATTATGTTGTTAAACTGCAATGGAAACAGGTTTTTTGCATCACACAAGTCACATGATCAACAACTGAATGTTGCCACTGGCACGTTTCTTTCTCACACAGGGTCACGTAGGTTTTGATTTTGGCTCTTTCTTAATAATAAACACCCTCATTTAAAAACCCTCATTTAATAACTATATTTGTTTCATCAAGCCAACATATTCATGTTGGCTTGATGTACAGAAACACCATAATGTGACAGACATGCAAAAAAAAGAAAAGAAAAAGAAAATCAGGAATGGGGCAAACACTTTGTCACAGTAGAACTGTGAAGACCGACAGAAACAAGAAAGGGAATTCACTCCATTTATCTGTGACTGGTATTGCAGACGCAGCGTGCTTTCTCTGCTATGACCGATTGTATTGCCTTGTGTTTCCTTCCATCACTCCTCTAGTCTCCATCATTCCATCTTATTTCTCCTCTGGGCGCCTGCTGCCGCCTTCCTTCTGATTTCAGAGACAGGAAACAATTCACTAACCCTTTTCATCGCCACTCCAGTTGTTCGCCGGGTCATTTTCTTAAAGACCATGACAATTCATACGCAGTGAGCAGTGAGCCCGCCACAACGTATTAGCGCTAACGTGATGGAGTGTGTGAATGCGGACCACAAATCTGTGACTGTGTAGGGTGAAGGATCCTCCTAAACCCCTTTCAAATGAGCAAGCATCCCCTCATGGATTTATGAAAGAAGTCCATTTATAGGCATGAGAAAAAGGGCCTGTTTCAACAGACTTTAAGTGCGGCAGCCAAAGAAAACAACGTGCCTGGCCAGAAAAACCGCAGTCAGTAATGCGCCGACTTAATTCCTTTCTCTTGCATGAAAAGAGAATAAAAAGTTCTGAGCTTCCCCGCATAACTCACTGTGTCCGACTCCTGCGCAACTGACAGAGGCGCTGACATACCGAGTATCACTCTGCACGAAAAGCAACCGGAGGCTAAATCACACCGCAGGCGACCCCAGCGGGGTCCAGAGTGCATCGCTGTGACATGACAAGCAACTCACGGACAACCGAGCGAAAACGCCGAAAGACGAGAGCGAGAGGGGGGAAGAAGGGGAAAAAAAAGCTTACAAAGAAAGATTAATAAAGTAAAGAGGGCGAGGAGGGGCTGGTGCCAGTCGTCAGTCTGTTTGGTCCATTAATGTGGAAAGTAATGGGCTCACTGACAGACAGCTGATGGGAAAATGGCCTCTTCCTGTAGGTTGGTACTAGAAGTGATGTATGGCGGATCGAAGGCAGCGCTCCCTTTTCCCAAACCCATCACAGAAATAAACAACACAGGGGTCTTTCTATGTTAAAAGGGAGCTTTTCTTTACAATACAAAGTCCAGCCCAACAAACGTGTATACATGTCTTCTGAAACATCAACATTTTCTGTACCTGTTCAGAGAAAGTGACTGCAGTAATGTGGGAGCTTGTATGTGTTAAAAGCTAATGGACCGATGCTCTTGAACTTCACATAATCATCTCCAGTTTGGATCTCGTTTGTTCTTTGACTTGTTCCAGAGTCCACAAACACTCTTGTGTGTTAGGGAAACTAATGCGTCTACGTGCCCTTCACATGTTAGCCTGAATAGTACCTCACACATGATTTTATACTCTTTCCTGATCATCATTTACTAATAAACTTTGTTGACATGGGAGACATTCAGACAGCGTTTCAGCCTGACAATAAGTATACAGTGACTCTAAGGTTTGTGCCCCACTGAAAAGACTTGAGTCATAAACATAGTGAGACTGATACTCTCCAGATTCCTGTTGGAAGTTCCTTTTTTGCACCTGTTTATCCCTGATACCTTCATCTTACGTCCATCTTCTTGGTTCAGGTGAACAACATCGGCCTCAGTATCAGACTCTACAAGAACTTCACTTTGTCAGAGAACGGAAACTCAACTCTACAAAAGTGTTTCCCTAATTGGCTCACTTGAGGAAAGGCGCGTCACGACTAAAATCCATCACGCTGATTGCTGGCCCTGTCTGCTGTCGGCCACATGGGAGGGGTGCTGCGTGTGGGTCTGCTGGTGATCTTGCGGTTTTCTGCTCCACACATGCCAGTTGGATCACATGAGAGCGGCCAACGAATAGCGGAGAACAACTGGTTGCAGCGATTACTTAGTCATCAGCCTCGTTGTCTGCAGTTGGATGATTAATGAGCAGGTTGTCATGTGTGTCTCTGACACTTCTTTGGCAGAGGGGAATGCTGTAGTGTGCCACCAAGATGTGGGGAAAAAGAAAAAGAAAAAAAGGAAGAAATCAACCATGCGTCGAAGAACCTGTGAGGGCATTCAGAGAAATATGCTTTAATTGAGGATTCTTCATCAGCTAGTTGTGTCTAAAGGGACAGGATTCTGTATTTCCAGCCCCAAAGTATAATTTTATAGCACAATAAATTAACTATGTTTCCTTCAGTTGCTATAAAAATGCTGCATATATGAAATATGACTTGACTTTGTAATTTTATAACTTTGAAGTTGAGCGTCTGTCTCTTTAAGAAAGTCCTGCTCTTCACAACATGGCTCCTCTATTAAGCCTTTTACAACATTTTTACCGGCGTTGATCTGAGAAGTAGCTCCTATAACGAGCTCTTCTGATCCACCAGGTGTTTGCTAATTGCTACTGGCTAGTCTGAAGGAGCTGAGTGGGAGAGTGGCAGAGGAGGGGTGCAGTTTTCAAGCTCACAGAGCCCCTCCCCTGCCAGTCTCCCACTCAGCTCCTTCAGACTAGCCAGTAGCAATTAGCAAACACCTGGTGGAACTGTGCATCTCCTACTTCTCAGTGAAACTCTGGGAAAAAAACTTTCTTAAATGTTTGATAAAGGAGCCTTGTTGTGGTGACTTCCTGAAGGCGTAGTTTTAAAAAGGCAGGAGTTTCTTAAAGAGACAGAGGCTCAATTTTAAGGCGTTAAATTATGAAGTCAAATTGTTTTTATATCATATTTAATACGCATAGCATTTTTATAAAATGGTTCATTGATTGTGCTATGAAATGATACTATGTTGCTGGAAAACATGGAATAACCTAAAGTGGCACAGGTAAACCATCCAAAATCGAGAAAGTTCGTATTGTATTTGGTTGAGAGAGTGCGCGCGCGCGTGTGTGTGGGTGTGTGCGTGTGTGTGTGAGAGAGAAAGCGAGACCTTGGCAGAAGAGAATGAGAAGAAGCCTGAGGCAGTCGAATACACACATCCACATCCAGCATCAGTGAGCATGAATGGTCATTCAGCTGAAGCCAGAAGTATGAAAACAAGTCAAAAGAGGGAAAACAGGGGTGTGGGGTTGGGGGCAAAGAGTGTGAAAGATGGGGTCTGATGGCAACAAAAACACGGTCGGCTCTTCTCTCCTGCTCCCCCGTCCCCATGAAGACCCCGGGCAAATATTCTATGAATGAGAACAGTTTTGGGGAGCTACATTTTAATTTCTCCCTGCAGCAGAGGAGGTAGCAGAGAGGTGACTCATCGATGATGTCATCCAAGTGTAAAATGAAAAATTAGTGTTGATGTGTAACTGAGGACAGGAGTGTAGCATAATTATTGGCCTGATGCTTTCTTTCTTTCCTTCTCTCGCTCTCTTTCTTTCTTTCTTCATCGGTGGGCGATCAATAAAAACCAAACAGTTACTCTGATTGTTTCAGAGATTAGAAAACTAAAATTAGGCTTAATTTATTAAGCAAAATTCAGTTTGGAAGACGATTGCAAGTCAAGAAGTAACTCACTCTATAGCTTCAGACATACTAGACTAATGACGGGGGATCTGCTTTATTTGTTCTACAAAACAGTTTTGATGATTTAAAAAAAAAAATCAGAGAATTGATTAAAACAACCCAGAGTAGTTCAGTAACCACAGTGGAATGAAGTGCAAGTCACAATTTTTATATATTTCTTTAAAAACAAACAAAAAAAGAAAGGAAAACCATCCATAACTTCCCTTCCACTTTATAATCAGGTACGGCTTGGTGTTGGTTTATCATAAAATCCAATTGGAAATATGAAAATGTTTGCACTTTACACACTTTAAACACTAGCATGTCCTGCAGCAACATTGCTGATTTACGTCTGTGTTTTAAAAAAATAAAAATAAACAGCATCATTATAGAACTGCAGGTCTGCAGGCATTTGATAATAACGCAAGGATAAATGAGCTGAAGAGACGAGGTGTGGGACAGACAGGTCTGGTCTCTGGAAGCAAATTCCCGGTAATGAGGCGGCTTTATGATCATTTTGAATTTATGCTCACGGGACGTAACAATCTTCAATCCTGGGAATGATCAGCCACGTCCATCTAAATGCCTTTTAAATGCTCTCTAAATAGCTGTCATTTACTTCACAGGCAAAACCTGGAGGGGTCTGACAGAGTTTGGTGGCGTACAGGGAGGGGTAGAGCAGAGAGAGTCTCACAAATACTCCAGAGTGGTTAAATTACCCCTGATGTGGTGGCTGATCATCACAGTGAAGCACCACTGGCTCAGTGACAGCTGACACAGGGACCGATTCCTTTTAACCGCCGTTAATGCCGAGCATTAACAACAAATTTTACCCCCCCAAAAAAAAGAAAAAGAGCTTCTGCAACAAATCTAAATAGCTTGGTGGCCCTGAAGTTCAAACCATGTCAACAAATTACTAAACACAAAGCACAATTGCAAATTAAGAATACAAACTGACACCAACAAAACATCAGCGCTATGCCTCAGTGGGAAACCTGAGACTTCACTGATTGGACGATACCACTTTTGGCCGCGTTTGTTGAAAATATGAATGTTAGCGGTGATGAAAACGTAGCTACTGCTGTGAAAGAATATTTCTGAGTTGGGAAACTCTAAGAAGTTCAGGTTTGTTCTTTTTCACAGTTTGGGCAACATGTAGAGCAGTGACTGTCTTCTCACCTGTCTGAACAATGAGAGTGTGAATGCAAGAATGATTTCCGGTTTTAAGTGAAAAACTGTGATGTCTCATATTTCTCACTGGGGCCTACGTTTTCTGTTTTGTTCATGTGTTTTCTTGAAGTGACAGTACTATATTTTATTGAGCAACTGTTCAGCTGTGCAAAACGCTTGGATGGATGTAGCTCCGCCCGTGAGATAAAGCTCCTCCTCCATACTTCCGCCTCACAGAGCAGCATTGCCCCATAATTCCCCTACTTTACTCCTGCAGACTAGCCAGCAGCAATTAGCAAACACCTGGTGGAACTGCACATCAGCAGAGTTCATTATAGGAGCTACTTCTCAGTGAAATGCAGGGTTAACAGAGGAGCCATGTTGTGATGACTTCCTGAAGGAGGAAAGAGTAGGAGTTTTTAAAGAGACAGAGGCCCAATTTCAAGGTGTTAAATTATAAGCTCAAATTTCTTTTAAGACATATTTGAAATGCAGCAATTTTTGTTAACAAATTAAGGCGGCATAGTTACTTGATTTTGCTATAAAATGATCATGCGTGGCTGAAAACACGAAGTACAGCCCCTCTAATTTGTAACTGAGTATCGTGTTTTTGAATATGTAGTTGTGTTCATGGATTTGTTGAAGTGGTTTACACTGCAAAACAGGAACACAACGTGTCTCATGTGAGATTTCACTTCTTCTACCAGAGGTGGACTGGAGACGTTTTGTCCATTTGGGCTCGTTTAGCTCCAGCAAAGCTGCCAGGTTAAGAGTTAAGATCGGGACGTGATTAGAGAAACCCACAGGCTGGATGTGAAGCTCGCTCTCCGATATCAGAGCTCTGCATGTTGTCCCCCCCTGCATTCATCTTCGTTGACCTCCCCTGTCAGGAGTTTCTCGGCACCTTAATAACATCAAGCGATGTTCAAAGCGCCAAATCCTGGGGGGCTGATTGGTAATCCAGCCTCGCCCTACTGTCAGATGAGCTTCCAGCAGGAAGGACTCTTTCCTCCCATGACCACAGGACTTTGGTTTGCGTTTAAAGTGGTTGATCTAATGATTAATGCCTTTTGTTGTTTTCTGCTAAGCAAGAAAGAAAATAATAAACAGCCCCTGATTGATAGTTATTTTTGGCACAACAAAGCCTCCCTGACTCCTCGTCGATTTTCTTGTAGACCACAAAGAGGGAGAGGGGGAAACAGGCATCAAAAGGAAACTCACAAGAACAACATTTGTTTTTCCTGTCCCATTAAAATCAATTAGACAACTCCACGCTGAGTGATAACAGCTTCTGATTACTCCTTGGGAGGAGACTGATGCTATCGCGCTCTTTTTGCTGAAACAGCATGACAAGTCGTTCTTTTTACCAAGTAGTGGTTGGGGGAACCCGGACTCAGCTCAGCCCTTTATCTCTGATGTGGGACACAGTGGTGTCAAAGAGCGCCTTGTGATCCCTCCCTCTGGAGCAGTAGGAGGTATTTTAATGGCCGTCCGACCTGCGGTGGCAGTAACATGCTGCCACGTCTGTCACAGGGAAACCGTTGTGCTGCATCAGAAACCTATTGCTTTTTGCTGCAAAATTTAAAAGAAAAAAAAAAGGCTAACGATGTCTTAACACAGCATCTTTGATATTTATTAATATGCACAGTAACGATGTGTAAAAACTTTCAATTAATTCTCCCTTTTTTTTATTCACAGTAGCATGAGCTCACATGGAAAACATTTGCTGCAGTTTTCTCGTTAGAGAAGATAAAGTTGGGTTTTAATATTTGTCAGTTTCAGTTATTTTGAACTGCTTAAGGACGAGGCTATTTTCTTGCTGCCAAGTCCGTGCTAGCATGCTAGTTCACGTCTTTTCTCTCTTTTTTTTTTCTTTTTTTTTCCCGCCAGGGGGTTTTTGTGGGCTCTAGGGAATTGGGGAAAAATTTTCTTTTGCGTTCCCTCGCAATAATCTACTGATAAGTTATGTGGCATAATTGAATACTGTAAGCCTTTCTTACAGTGACTGCTGTACTTTCTGCCTTAATACAAGGTTATGTAAGGTTTTTCCATGTATGTTAATATCTCCTTGTGAAATATCTGATGTTTTACATGTTTTTCTTTAGGATAGGAAGGCACCACAAACCTGTAATATTAACAGAAACTTTCCGTAAGTAGGAAAGAAGTAAAAATACATCCTAATTTGGATTATTTCTGCGGTTCTTCCATTAAAAATAAAAGCTCCTCCATACTTAATACATAGAACGGCCATATTTAATTATTTCTTGCGTGGCCCGGTACCGGTCTGCGGCCCGGTGGTTGGGGACCACTGGTTTAAAGGGCTGCTTTCAGTGCCGTTCCATCTTAGAATTAACAGACATAAACATGCACCATAAACCCTAATCTTAACTAAAACTTAATTCACATCTTACCTCTAAACGTTGCCCCAGAATCAAAATTACTTTCAGTCTCTCAATCAGAATATTCTCTTACCTTTCACATAGAGACTTTTGGCTAATGGCTGTACCATTTTGAAACCCTCAGGTTATATTACCCATTGCATCTTCCCACATTTACGCTCTAGATTGCCACAAAGACTGATAAATTTGCAAATCAAAAGTTCCTCCATCAACTTAAAAGGTAAAAGGTATATTTTCCCTCCCCCGCTCCACTGAAAAAGTGTACTCAAAACATTTACAACCGATAGTTTCAGCAAGCTAAATCCATACGAGAAGGAAAGTTTAGAAACAGTGGAGGACTATTTGTCAGGAAACATTACAGCAGAAACTGTTTTGTGAGAACGCAGAGATATTCTTTGAGAAACAACCTAATTTTCAGGTAGAGGGCAGAGTTTTGAATGAGAGCAATGTAATGTCTTATAAAAATAAAGAATCCAGCTATTAGAATGAGAAATGTATAAGGTAAGTCTAAATAGTACCTGAACAAATTTTGTCCAAACTTGTTGTTGGTTTTCTACTCAGAAAAAGTCATACTTATATGACCCACTGTAAGCTAAGAACACGTTTCCACGTTGCGTCCATTGTCTTTTCTCCTCCAGCTGAAGCTATGTTCATAAACTGGGCTGATTCTGAAGTCTGGAACCAGCAATGAAACAACATGCAAAGATCATATTTTTACAACTCTTAGAAGTTACATAAACTGCGGCTAGCTGGTGGAAAGTGTAAAATTACACGGAGTCAACGTTGAAATCCAATACGCAGTTGTAAACTTTTAGGAAAAACTAAAATTGATGTAGTGTAAAATATCTGTGTGGAAACTGACAGGACAGAGACGTTTCTCCAGTTAGTTTTGGCTTGTTTGTTCTCTATTTTAAGGAGAGAAAAAAAAGTCGAATTCGTCTCAGTTTACCAGTAAGAGACTTCAATCACAGTAGAGAGAAAAGTTTCCCTTTAAAGCTATGAAAACTATTTGGCTTTCATGAATACATAACCTGTAATTATTTTATATATTAAGCTTTGGTAATGGAATTAAATGATGCAGAAAACCTGTTACTGTTTAAGCGATTGTTTCTCACTAGCCATTAGTCCAGACTTTGTGTACAAAGCAAATAGCACAACGTTTAACCAGCCTAACACTTTCCTCAATATTGTGTCACATTATTGACACAATATTGTGTCAGCCCCTCATTGATAGTTATTACCAATGTTCATTGGTAATGTTCAAATACCAATGAACATTAAGTGAAGATGAACAATAATTATGTACAACCAAAGTGGCCAATAGCTGTGTTACAATAATGTGTTACCATTACAAGTGTGCGCAATTTTTTGTCACTATTCTGCTAATGTCGAAAAAACACAATTTGGCAGTTGCGGTTCTTCCATTAAATACGAACTGAAACTGGAGATACACGTGAATAAGCCTGTTCACGCAGTATGAAAAATCATGGCAATTTATGTAAATGTTGCATAAAATATATTCAGAAGTCTGCCACGGCACTCATTTTCTTTCGCCGGTAGTAACATCTGGATGTTGACCACGTGACTTGTGTGATAAGGGGGGGAAAAGTGTTTCCGTTGGTGTTTTGCTAAATACATTTCTTTCAAACCACTTTCACTCTATCGGAAAACGTAGGGTTTATCAAAATTGACGTGTTTCCATTAAGCTAAATAATTTTCGGAATTTCAATTTGCGCATTGCTAATGGTTAATGAAAACCAGGTAATGACAGGAGCACACTGGGAGCTCCAAACTTCGCATTAGTTTACCTAATGGGGTGCCTGGTGCTTGTTGGTTGTGCGCTCAGAAGACGTCACCGCCTGTCATCCAGCAGCATCGTTTCGTGCACGCGCCTGGGCCGGGCCGGTTCCGGGGCCAGCCTCTCCTCCCACAGCAGAGACAGCCGCGGAGGGCTTTATTATCTGTAAAACCGACTGGACGTCTGGCTGAAAACACGCGGCTCCGTGTTTCACTCTCCTTACTTCAACTGCATTCATCCCTCAGATTGTCACTTATGGCGACTTGGCTTTTTCACATCTGGAGTTTGTTGGTGATCCTCGCGCCCGGCGGGGCTCACCTCGCGCGTCAAGTTGCCGGCGCGCGGCCGGAGGTGGATGAGCGCGTCTCTGCTCAGGAGAGCGCGAGCCAGGACGCGGTCTCCGTCAACATGTTCAAGCTGTACGAGAGGTACAGCGAGGAGCCGCGGAGCCACGCGGCGGGGAACACCGTGAGGAGCTTCAAAGCTGTCCCGAGTGAGTCGCTGATTCACGCATTCATTTCTGTCGGTGAACTCCTGGTCCAACCTGTCTCTGTTCCTTTTTGGGAATTGGATTAATTGGATTTTGTGAAACAACATTTGTGTCTTCAAAGCACTGAAGATGTCATTATGTCATTTACAGAGCCTTCCTTAAGTATTCGCTCCCTTTCAATCTGTCTCACCTTACAGACGCAAACTAACGTATTTTATGAGGTTTTAACTGATAGAAAAGACACAAAAAATTACACCACACTATTATGAATAGGAAAAAAGATTGTTCAAATTTTATTTACCAGTAAAAACCTGGTCTACATTAGTTGCCAACCTCCTTTATTCTGATACTCCAAAATTGAATGCAGCAAACTGCTTCCAGAAAGTCAATTAATTAGTAAACAGAGTCAGTGTGTGTGTTATTCATCCATCCATTGGCTCTGTGGTGGCTGTAGAGACAGCGTTAGAGCAAAACCAGCATCATGAAGACCAAACACAGCAGACACACCAGGGAGAAATCTAAAGCAGATTCATGCAAATAATATTCCAAGTTTTGAACATTTCACAGACAGGCCTGCTGCAAGAACACATTTTACTGGACGATAAACTGTCCCAGAAATTATTGCGAGGAACTTTAATATTGTCATTTCGAGACCATTTTCAACAAATATAACAGCGGTTCTGGAAAACATTTTCAGTATCAAGAATAAAGAAACATAACAACAGAAACAACAATAACTACGAAGTCTTGGTAACTAAAAATGCATTAAAAAAAATATTTAGAGAAAAGTGGCAGGTAGTGCAAACTAACTACTTTCAATTTATTATCTGGAAAATAGAAAATAACACAAATAGCATTGAACTGACTGACAGACCAGACATCAATCAAAAAAAAGCAGACTAGATGCATATGGTAATTTTAAAGGAGCTGCAGAGATCTGGACAACTACTACTGATGCTCTAGGGAAACCTGGTCTCTATAGAAATCCTACACAGTTTGATAGTTTTGGCCTACATGTAAATCCTGACCTGACGTCACCTGTGGCAGCACGCTGTGGGGACGTTGGATAGAGCTGAATGCATAAAAATATCGTGGCTCCTTCAAGGAGGTTCACCTTTCAACGGGCCAGTGACCCTAAACGTACAACAGGAGGTACAACAACGTGGTTTAGCCCAGAAGTATGTGTTGCAATGGCCCTAGCCAAAGTCTAGATTCACATCCAAGTAAGAATCTGTGGCAAAATTTTAAAATTGCTGTTTACAGATACCCGTTTTTCAGTTTGACTTAGTTTCAGTCTCTTGATATGCAAAGCAGGTAAAGGCGTAGTCCTAACTGACCTGCAGCTGAACTAAATTATATTTGCACCAGTTTAGTTTACACAGCACCAATGCACAACACGTGTCATCTCAAAGTTCAAGAAAGTGCTGGTTTATGGGGGAAAATGATCAAAATTCACACTTTTCAGTTTTTTGTTTGTAAAAGCTATTTTAAAACCAAGCACTGTTTTCCTTCCACTTCACAATTGTTGCACTACTTTGTGTTTGTGGTACAAGATTTCATCAACGTACACTGAAGTTCAATGACTTCGGTCTTTTGAATCTGACCATTTATCACACCCAGAAAAAAAATAGCTGCAAATCATTTTTATGCATACTAAAAAGATTCCAGAAATAAGTGAAATATATATTTTCAAGCACCTATCCTTAACTGTGCTTTTAATAGTACAGCTTGAGAATTAAGGGGTTTTAGTTTTTAAATTAAAAGCTGCGTTAAGCATGCTTTATATTGTCATCGCACATTTCAGTCACTTTTAAAGGATAAAAGTACCAACCTAAAGGGTTAAGTTAGGCGTTAAAGGTTCAATCAAAATGCTTTGTGGAAAGGTTAGTTGTTTTTTTAAAAAGTTTTTTGTTGTTGTATTTAATGGCCGTGAACGCTGAGTGTCGATGTACCGTCCATCTCACAGCAGTAGCCAGCCTCCCTTCGGGCTACATGTCTTCACCTCAGTGCTCCGACTGCGTTATGATTTACTGAACAGAGTGACTTAAAGAGTCAAATGCTGTTACCTCTTCAGTAGATGTAGCAGCCGAGGTGTTAGACAAGCACCTATTATCACAGCCAGACACTGGCTGCACACACACACAAAAGTAAAGCCTCAGGAGTAACTTTTTCTCCAATAAGCACTTCCATATGCCTGCGAGAGACCTACTGGACTGGTCCAATGTTTGTCTTTCAGACTGTGGTGGAAGTGCGGGAGACGAGGCTGAACTTCAAGAGTATAGCTATCAGGGATGAGGTTTTTGGTCATGCATAAGGCAAGCACTTAACCGTGCAGCGCTTAATATTTTCCATGCCGCTCCGCTCAGATGTGTTGAGAAACATGTTGTGGTGAGTGGGGTTTTTCTCTGGTTACCGTTTCTCATTTACCTCAAACCTGTCAGAAGAGATGACAAAGGACGAGATAAAACAGATAACAGGTTCCAGGAAGCGCTTGTTTTAGGTTTCGCATCTGTTGAAGAGCATATCCGTTTGGGGTGAAATGAGAATTTTGATTGTGTTTCTTTGTCTCAAATGAAAAAAGCAGCTAAGAAAGAGCAGCATCAGCTGTCGTGAGATAAGGGTCCGTATTAGATTCACACCATATGATAAGATTTAAGTAAAAAGACAGCTATTACAATTACAGCAATATTGTAAAAACCCAAAAAATATATATATTTATCAGATTTTTTTTTTATATATATATATATATATATTTATTCAGAATGTATGTCCATACAAAATCTACATCCAGGGTACAATATTATTCTTTTTCTTTTTCAACCCCCCGACCCCCCCAAAAAAATAAAAATAAAAATACACCCACCCCACCCACTCTCTCTATGTAGCAACACACTTAGTAACATTACATTTAGCACTATCCATATTTTTGAAAGGCCAGAATAAGTAGTAAAGGATACAACAAAAATATTAGAGGAATTAAACAAGCCAGTAAAGATCAATCCAGATCAGTCTCTCAGGTCTAGGGTGGTTAAAATGTCCAGGAAGGGAGTCCATATCCGGTCGTACTTAGATATTTATCATATTTTTAAACAGTAACAATTGTTCCTGCTGCTGCTTAAATGATCAAATGCAGCCTGCATCACTCAATCAAGTTTATCTGCATAGCACATTTCAGCAACACGGCAGTTCAAAGTGCTTTACGTCACGAAAACATAAAAACATCATAAACACACAATACATTCAACAATTGTGAATATCATTAACAGACAGTGAAATTTGTCAAGTGCCATTGTTTAACATCATCAGCACACAGGAAATTTGTTGGTCAGTGATCTATTTATTATGCTTGAAAAGCAGCTCTAAACACGCGAGTACTTAATCTTGATTTCAGAGGGATGGAGGATGCTCCTTTATTTTATGCACCGTGACTCTTTTTTTTTGGTGGGGGTTTGGTGGCAGGGGATAGGGGGGATTTCTCCAGAGTGCCAAATATCTCCTTCTGGAAGTAAGGGAAAAGTCGATTAGTCTTTTTAGCTAGCTGGGTGGCGGTGCTAAGTAACAGGTGGGAGAATAGCAGTGCTTTATGAATCAATCCCTTGCACTTACTCTAACTCAATACAGCTGTCAGTCTGGGACTTTTTCTGGCAGGTCGTTAAGAAGTATTTAAACCATATGAATGGTACTATAGAAAAATGTAGTAATTTTGAAAGCATTACCTTTTATACTTTGACACCAGTAATCAATCCAACACTAGCTGTCACATGTGATTTTCAAGTTGATGAGAATTTTCATGCCACCCTGCTGATTTGCTTTTTCATTTCTTTCAGGAGTTTTGCACGGCAAAGAGTTGCTCCAGTTCAATCTGTCTTCAATTCAAAACTCAGAGATCATCCTTTCTGCCTCTTTTCACTTCCTTAACAAGCGGCCCCGTCACTACCAGAGGCCATGGCATTTGCGAAAGCCTCACCACCTAGCCATTGGAGTCCGGCATTTGCCCTCCTCGCAGCTCCTCTTCTATGGATCTTCCTCAAATTTGGGTTTTGCAATACCTCTTGGAAACATTAGTCTCATGTCTCTAAAGAAAGGCTCTTGGCAAACCAGAGATGTGACAACAGTGGTGAGACAGGCTAGGGATGTCAATGAGCTTGTGATCACTGTGGAGGTTGATATGGGCTTTGAGGCAGCAAGGATTCAACAGAGAGGCCCCCTCAGCCATGAACATCTGTCTCCAGCCAACCAGCCATACATTCTGGTGCATGCTGATGATCAAGCTATAGACGAGCCAAACAGTGTCGCCTTGTCACTTCAGAGATACGGGCCTTTTCCTGTCGGGGACGATGCATCCGCCGCCACTTCGGCTTCAAGGATCCGGAGAGAGCTACATCTCCAGATTGAAACCAATGACATCCCAGAGGTTCATTTCAGCACCTTGAAAAACCATGAACTCTGGCAAAACACATACTTCCCAGCTAAAGCAAAAGCTGAACTCAAAAATGGGAGAAAGCACGACCAGGTGAGCAGTGAGGCCATGAGAAAGCCCCAGGTTTTAAATTTTGATGAACGGACAATGAAAAAGGCAAGAAGGAGACAGTGGAGCGAGCCCAGGGTTTGCTCCAGACGCTACCTCAGAGTGGACTTCGCTGACATTGGCTGGAGTGAATGGGTGTTGGCACCAAAGTCTTTTGATGCCTACTACTGTGCCGGGACATGTGGATTCCCTATACCTAAAGTAAGTCATGGGAACTTTAAGATAAAGTCTCTCTAGAGGTTTATTATTTTAGCAGTTATCTGTTGGGTGGCAGGGTGGTGATGATTATATCAACAGGAAGCATTTAAGGCTTAAGAACTTCTTGTAATGCCAGTTGAGTCTAAGAGTTGGCCTGTTACTGAACTGAGGAAGAAGATAGATCCTTGATTTGCCCCTGGCTGTGATAAAGTACTTTAGATGCTTATTTTGGGAATTCTGTGTTGTTCAGTTAAGTGCTAATTGTTGCTTTTTTTCTACACTTGATTTCTTTAGTTGGCACATCCCTCTAATCATGCCACCATCCAGAGTATCGTCCGAGCTGTAGGAATCGTCCCAGGGATCCCGGAACCATGTTGTGTTCCAGACAAGATGAATTCCCTCAGTGTCCTCTTCCTGGACCCGGATAGAAACATGGTTCTGAAGGTCTACCCTGGAATGTCCGTGGATACTTGTGGCTGTCGATAGGACCACCCAATCCTCCAAGAAGTGTGATGATTGAAAAACAGAGCGAAAGACTGTACTGTTGACGCCAAATGTGCAGGAAATCACGTCAGAGGGAAGAACTGAGAAATGGCCTTTTTTATCATACTTGTTCTTGTTTGTTTTCTGATCTGACTGAACGTTGCCTTAAAGTATGCTGCTCTAATAACAGTTTTTAATGCTAATGTTTATCACGTATTCTGTTTTCACTTATTTCTATACATTGCTTAAAGAAAGGATGAGCCGGTTCCCTTAAAAAAACATGTTCAAATCTTTTTTTGTTTGCTTCCTGGATGTTCATGAGGGTTCTTTTTTGGGGCAAAATATCCAAAGTGATTTTGTCTTAGATCAAACCTTAGGCCTTAACTCAAGCGGACCTGGTTTTTGTAGGGTCACCTCAGACTCTTTAGGAACAACCCTGTGCAGGAAACTCCGCTGTTAGCCATTTGTGTGTGGTTGAAGACGAGCTGGGTTTCAGCAGCTTTCCTCTCTTGGCTTTCATCTTTCATTTTAAGAGCTTTTAGTCAAGCTGACAAGCTGTAACCTTACGGAGATTATCAGAAACCGAAACTGCAGAATGTTCAACTCTTGTCAAGTTAACCATCTGTTGTCATTTCTGTGGTGTGGTGACGTTTTATCATGAATAATGCATCATAATCGCCTTTAAACCAGTTCCAATAGCATTGTTTCTGTGTTTTTCATTTAAAGGTTTTATTGGTCTTCCATTGACTGTTCAAGCATGTTAATGTTTGTGTGGTTGCATCTTCTGAGTCCTACAGTGAAAAACGGTGTGATGCTGCCCTCTGCTGTGCAAGCTGATAAACTGAGGAATGAAAAACTTGGAGCAGCTGTTCCGGATTTTCTTACAAATGTAGCCCATAAACAAACTTGTACAGGTACTGATGTGTAAAATAATAATGGCTTTTAAACAATAACGAAAATGTCCAATGTATGTATTCACAAGTATGTGACTATAAAGTGTAATTAAATTGTATTACAGTAGTGTGTATACTTGAACAGATTATATGGTAAGTTTATGGAAGAAAAGGTTGACTTGTATATACAGTCAATGGTAACTGTTGACTTTATATAAAATTGATGACTGTAAAGCTAATAATTCTAATTTTCTTTTTTTAAATACACTATTATGAATTAAGTGAGGATTGTGTTTTTCATTTGAACAAATCTGTATGAAACTAGAGTGTGAATCTGGAAACAAAGCATGTGCAGTTTATCCCTATCTATATCTTTTAGGGATTTTTGAAAATATAAAGATTTTTGTTAATTTAGATCTGTTAAAACTATATTTAAAACCCAAATTACACAATGTCCCCAACTTGAAACTCATTCAATGAAAGAAAGCATGAAGCTCCAGTCACACTATTGTTTGTTTTTATACAATAGACAATAAATAAATAAATAAAACAGCTTGTGCTATATGAGTCTACATGTGGAAAATTAATTGGGCTTTGAGAAACATCAATTCCTGCAATTTTTTTTCAATGTGCATATTGCTTTTGATGTGCTTCCACTCTGAATAGTTCATTAGTTTTGGAATCAAGGGTGTAAAATCCAGTGTTTTGCTGTATCACTTCTTTTCCTAATACATAACTGTCTTCCTTTACTATTATTGTCATTATTTAATATATTTAAGGATCTTCCCTAGTATTCCAGAATTAAACTGAGTTGTCTATGAACACTCGAGTTGGTCAGGTAATTTTTAACTAAGAAATCAAAACTAAGTCAAACTCACGTTTAGCTTTAAGCACCTTGCATGCTGAGTTGAGTGAGTCTTTATTAGCATAATGTGGGAATAAATAATCTTATTGAGTTTTGCTGCAAAATTTGAGTAGCAGTTTCTTTAATCTTGTATCTGTTATGATACAACACTAACAAAAGGCGGTGTGACAGGGTTATAAGCTGATCGTATTGAAGCGTGTTAGCTAGCTAGCCTTAGCACTAGCATGCTTAGCAACCCGTTTTAGCAGGGATTTGCAAAAGAAAGCTAAAACTACAGCAACAAATAGTAGTTTAAAACAATCTGAAATATTGTTTCAAAGTGTTTAGCATCCTGACGACAAGAAATTTTGATTGGCCGGTGAATTTGCTCTTTCACCCATACATTCTTCTATACACACCAATGCTGTGAACTATTGCGTATCGGTATTTATCAGTAAATTATCTGTGCATGAGAAATACTCAGGAAAATGTTCAAATCTTTTTTTTTTCCTCCCCTCCAGGGGGTCTTTTGTGGGCTCTAGTGTCCCTTATATGACAGTAGGCTGACAGGAAATGGGGAGTGAGAGGGGCAAGACATACTGCAAATGTCAGTCAGGTCCGGGAATCGAACCCGCCTGTGCTGGTTTGTGCAGCAAAAATCTTTGTTTGTGCCGCTATCATTTTAAAGATATTAAGAAATGTTTCCAGATGTCATGAAAGGTCAACCAGCCTCACACTACCTTCGTCAAATCAGACAAATTTGGTGTCAATCAACTCGACAACGTTTGTGCTGGTTTGTGCAGCAAAAAGTTTTGTTTGTGCTGCTTTGGCTTTGAAGATATTAATGAAAGATTAAAGGTAATTTTGTTTTAGTGTGGGGGGGTGGTTGACCTTTAGACCTTTAAACTTTCATTAACATCTACAAAGCAAAAGCAGCACAAACAAAAATGTTAGCTCCACAAGCGTAGTCGAGTCGACTGACACCAATTATGTCGGATTTGAAGAAGGTGGGGGGGCAACTTCACTGAGGCGTTGACATATGACACTGCCCACATTTCTCATGGGTTTTTCTTTTTCACTTTAATTTCCCTCCATGCCTGCAGTGATTGCTGTACTTGTGCCCATGCATTTCGTTGTCTCCTTTCACGAATGAATAACTCCATAGAGGGGAACTTACAAAAATCTTGAAAAGGCCCCATTGAGAGCATTTTTAAAAAGCTCAGCATGAACCAAGTACTAAGTGACAACGAGAGTAAAAGACTTTAACTCTCATTGGGGAGGGCGTCCTTCATTAAAACCTCCATCTATTGACAAACCCATCCGATGTGCGGATAGTGCAACAGTCCGTAACTGCTGATAACACTAAGGTTGTTGTTTTCAAAGCGAGATGCAGTTAGTTTTGCCTGTCAAACAAATGTAGGCCAAAACGTTTTGTCGTAGTCTCATCTGATCAGAATGAATAAATCATTTAAATAATTCAATCTGAATAGTACATGTGTATTGGGATCAACAGTGTTTTCCACTACTCTTGCGCCATAAAGTTTTGCCCATTTTCTCATGTTTCTGCTCTGATAAATTATGAGTCTTTTCGTTTCTTCTCTGAAATGAGCTCTGTTTCTCTGGGTGCCCAAGTTTTATGAGGTTTTCAGCTGTAGCATACATTTCTCCTCTTATCAGATGAATGTGTTCTACAGCAGCGTTTTCATTAAATACGTGCGTAAAAACTTTGTCAATATAACGCTAACATAAAAAAAACAAAACATTTTGCAGTTGGGGTGTGTAAATAAGAAATGTAATTAAGTTTGTTCACGCAATAAGTCATTAAAGAAACATCCATCCATCCATCCATCTTCTTCAGCTTATCCAGGGTCGGGCCGCGGGGGTAGCAGCTTCAGAAGGGAGGCCCAGTCTTCCCTCTCCCCAGCCACTTCCACCAACTCCTCCGGAGGAATCCCAAGGCGTTCCCAGGCCAGCCGAGAGACATAGTCCCTCCAGCGTGTCCTGGGTCTTCCTCCTCCCAGTGGGACGTGCCTGGAAAACCTCACCAGGGAGGCGTCCAGGAGGCAGCCTGACCAGATGCCCGAGCCATCTCAACTGGCCCCTCTCGACATGGAGGAGCAGCAGCTCTACTCTGAGTCCATCCCGGATGACTGAACTTCTCACCCTATCTCTAAGGGAGAGCCCAGCCACCCTACGGAGAAAACCCATTTCGGCCACTTGTATCCGCGATCTCGTTCTTTCGGTTATGACCCAAAGCTCATGACCATAGATGAGAGTGGGAACGTAGATCGACCGGTAAATCGAGAGCTTCGCTTTTTGGCTCAGCTCTCTCTTCACCACGATGGACCAGTACAGCGCCCGCTTGACGGCAGACGCTGCACCAATCCACCTGTCGATCTCCCACTCCCTTCTTCCCTCATACGTGAACAAGATCCCGAGATACTTGAACTCCTCCACTTGGGGCAGAACACCCCCCGACCCGGAGAAGGCACTCTACCCTTTTCTACCATTAAAGAAACTTGATCTTCCAATTACTTCCTGTCGTTTGGTTGTTAATCAAACGACAGGAAGTGTGACGTGGAAAAAAGTGTTTCCATAGCAGTTTTGCTAAATTAACAATGTCGATTTGGCCCCCCAAAAAAATCCAAACACCTCATCATAGCACCAGAACATTTAATTGAAAAGAAAAATTGGTGTGTTTCCATTAATATATTCACTGTCAGCCTGTGCTTCTGTCAAACTCTTTTCATTTTTAGACTCTGGTCTGTGAGGCTCAAGGTACTGGTTTGTAACCTGAACTGTTTTAATCTTCTCATCAACTTAACCCCTGGTGTATCTGCTGTGTTTCAACACACTTTTCAGAAGAAGAAGTTGGAACTTGTTACGAAGTGCCATGTTTCTCCAGTTGTTTCTCTCTGCTTGATGTGAATATGAAGCTGGGAAAAGAGCACTTTGTGGAAATGTCCACTTGTCAAAAACCTCACATTTTCCAGCGCTTCCCTCATTATCACTGTGGAGTGTTTACAGTGTCTTCATTAGCCGACAGCCTCCAGATGATAACGGAGCTTTAAAAGGACATCAATGATGGTGATAAGCAGGCCATGCTAGTTTTTTTTTTTTTCCGGTTGACACCAGTCGCTCTGTTTACTCTTGGAGCATGGGAGCGGATAACAGGACCGTCATTCTTGAGCCGGGGAACGCCGTTTTCAAACTTTGCAACCGCAAACTCTCATTTCAGAAGCTAAAGTCGTCGCCTGCTAAGACTCTTTTATCAAAATGAAGATATCTGGGTCCTTCCTGCTCCAGACGTGCGTGACTCTGGTGGTCTCCATCACCTCCTGCACCTGCAAGCCTCTCAGCAACAACTCCCAAAGCGAAGGTCTGGAGAGGCTCTACTTGGAGCTGTCGGAGGACGTGTTGGAGGAAGAAGACAAGGAGTCACAAATGGAGGACTATTTGGAAAGCATGAAGGAAGGTTTCCTGAGGCAACTCAACCTTTCGGACGTTCCACAGGAGGATCGCAAGATCTCGCCCTCTCAGTTCATGGTGGAGCTGTACAACAAGTACTCCTCAAACCGGTCGGTGGTCCCTCAGTTTGATGTCATACGAAGCTTCGCCGTCCAAGGTACTGACAGTGATGACGCGTTCTGCGTCTCCGAAGCAAACAAGACTATAGAAATGGAGATGTGGTTAATTGTCAACATTGTTGCTGGTTTTGTTTGTTTCTAGACACAGTTAGGAGAATATTATTTGCTCTGAGAAAACACTGGCATGGAAGGAGTTTGTTAAATTAATAAAAGTAAATTGAGAAGTAAAGTTAAAAATGGAAAAGTGGGGGTGAAAGGTGAAGGGGCAATAGAAGCTGCAAACTGACAAGCTGTTGTCCTGGAGTGAGGGATTAGAATGGGAGTGTTTTTTGGTTTCTTCATTCAAGAAATGTTTTACAACCTAATCTCAATAGATATAAACTTTGATAAAAGAAAAATGTCAGAAGCCTAAAACAAATTTAAGATGGTAAAGATACAAAGAGTACAAAATAAATACAGATTGAATGAATATTTATTTATTTTCTTGTTTCTAAGACAAATAATTACCGTAAGTATTTCTGGATTTCTGAAGATGGGTTATTCAGGAAAAAAAAATTAAATATGTGCATGGTTGTGTTTGGAATTCTGTAAACAAGCAAAATAAAAAAGTAAATATTAAGAATTTATTTAATTTCACACTTTGGCATCCATTTCCTTCTTAATTTACTCATTTAGTAATTAAAATAAAATAAAAATTTAACATAAAATTATTGAAGAAAAAAAACATTCCACATGAAAATTGACATATTTGTTGACTTAGTTGTTTATATCATGTTCAGCCTACAAATGTAGAAATATTTTCAGACGGTCTTGCTTATTATTTTTTATCTATTTAAAAAGGAATTAATTTGTTCATTTTATTACATGTGTTTGTTTATAAAAATCATAATAAGTAAATAAATGTGTTTGGTAAATAAAATAAATGCACAATGTGATTTAGTATGTTTTCTACAGGCTAAATAGTTAGGCAAACTGATCCTTTTTTCCCTTGTATCTTTAATAGATGTCATGACAATCGGCCCAAAGTCAAGGTTCCGGCTGCAGTTCAACGTCAGCATCCCGAACCACGAGCAGATCATCACCGCTGAGCTGCAGCTCTTCTTCTCCCCAGATACCGGGTCAAATGTAACGTCGCAGAGTTTCAAAACCGCAGTCAAAGTCTACGAAGCTAACGGCGACAACTCCACCTCGTCTTCCCGTCCACTGGACAGCGCAGACGTGTCGGCCTTGCAGAGCACATGGGCCACGTTTGATGTGACGGCAGCCATTAGGAGCGGGATTGGGTTGGGCCGTGGCGCGACAGCGCTCGACGTGGCGGTGGACAGGGAGGACTGCGACGGAGCAGAGGAGGGAGCCGGCTGTCTGAACATGAGCGCGTCTGTCGGAGACGATTCCGCAGCTGCTTTAATAATCTTCTCGGACGACTTTAACAGCAGGAGGACGGAGAGAAAGAAAGAGCTCAGAGAGATGGCCCTCCGTGAGGAAGATCTTTTCCTTCACACGGGGGCCGACTGGGACCGAGGCCATCGGGCGCCGCGCGAGACCCCCCGCGTTCGGCGCCCGCGGCGAACAAAACGCAAGGCGGACGGGGAGTACTGCCGCAGAACCTCGCTCAGGGTCAGCTTCAAAGACATCGGCTGGAACAGCTGGATCGTGGCGCCCCCGGAGTACGACGCCTTCGAGTGCCGTGGGATGTGTTCCTACCCGCTGACGGACGAGTCCACCCCGTCGAGGCACGCCATCATCCAGACGCTGCTGAACCTCAGGGACCCCAAGAAGGCCAACATGGCTTGCTGCGTGCCCATAAAACTGGACCCCATCACGGTCATGTACAAGGAGAACGGGCGCATCACTATCAGATACCTTTATGAGGAAATGAAGGTGGCGGAGTGCGGCTGCAGGTAGTTGGAAAAGAGTCGGGATAAAGCAGGTGGAAGAGGTGAATTGTTTTGTGTTTTAAACACAGCTTATGCCAGAAAGGTTAAAGGTTAAGCAGTTGTTGACTTGTGCTTACCCTACGAGGAATGTTAAAGTATTCTCTATCAACACACTAACGTGTTAAGTAGCATTGAAATAGTTGACATGCAGCTTTATCAGCCTCTCAAGCTGCATTTTCTTTTGAATATTTTGGATTTTCTCTACAAAACAATCCACAAATACTCAACCACAAAGAGATGGGTTTCCACTGTAATGTCTTCAACACTCCTTTGATTAAGGGATTGCACTTTCAGCATCGCCATTGCCTTATTGTTAAATTCAAATAAAGAATTATTATTGGTAAGTAATTATTTTTCTAGCATTTGAAATGACACCAACTTGCAGGAAATCAAAATACAGACACTTTTTGCATTTAGTATCTTAGACTTGCCAATTGTGTATAACAGTATTGTCCCCATGCCTGTTGACAAAAAAGCATCCCCAGAGGATGATTTTGCCAGTACCGTGTTTCACTGAGCAGATGGAGTTTTTTCAGTATTCTGTGTCAAGTTTTTACCCCACACATGGACCATAGATGTAGGTAGAACATTGTATAACTACATTGAACAGTGGTCACATTGTTCACAGTTCAGGACTTTAATCTGGACGTTAACCCTTTTGAACCTGAGCTTCCTCCCTGTTCATGATGCCGTTTGATCTCTGACAAACCACTGAGGCCAGAAACAGAAACGGATTTACACTGAGACTAAATCGCACACAGGTGGACTCCATTTACTAAATAGGTAGTTTATGGTGGTCCATAACATACAAATCTCAAAATACATTAAAGTTTGTGGCTTTGATGTGCCAAAAAGTGAAAAGTTTCCAGAGGTATGAATATGTTCTCATTTGTAGGGTTTAATCTCAGGTTGTAGTTAAAATCTGACAAGAATCCGTTTGGTTTTTTTTTGTTTGTTTTTTTACCAGCTTCTAGTAAAAGCTCACAGTAGCAATAATAAAGTGAAAGGGTAAATACCCAATAAGGCATCATAACAGCTCAATTTGTACATTAACTGGTAAATAGAAATGTGTTTAATAGTAATATGTACTTTATCAGTAGCCTGTAAATAACTGCTTCCACGTATTTGAATAAGTTATGCTATACATGGATCATGGATGCTTGTCTCTAATCGATTATGTCAATCAAATTATACAGTTTTGCTGCAAAATTCCCCTAAAATTGTATTGAGTCTTCAACCTCATTTTCTGCTTCCCATGTCAAGACTTTTACAAAAGAAAGGTAATGTAAATAACATTAAAAAAATTACACCACCCCATGTTTGACTATGATTCGTTTCCTGGAGGTACTTTGGATGTTCGTCTATGAACTCCTGTAGGATTTCCCACTGTTTTCTTGGAGTCATTTCCAAAGTGTGGCCCTTCACCAATGTTTCTGTTTCAGTTTTTATTGCATGTACTGTTAGATTTGTAAACATTTGAAGTCAGTGACATCGGCTTATCAGAAGTGGAAAGGGGACATGATTGTGCAAACGCTTGGACATCCTGTATTTGTGGCCCATAATTAATCTGGTTTATGAATAGCATCAGAACCCAGGCCAACACCATTTAAATGTCTGCAAAGCACCAAGAACATGTTCCATGAAATCAAAGTTTAAAGCCATGGAGGCCCTCTACACAGAAATTAGATTTTCATACTGGGTGTAAGATGCAAACCAAGTTATTTTACTCATCTAAACAGAGCGATCAGTCTAAGTTCTGAATCAGAAGCTATGAGGGAAAGAGTCGTCACCAGGTGCAAACTGGCCAATCAGAATCAGGCTTCACAAAATATCTGGTTTAAGTCACACTCCCCATACAAGGAGGCATGGAGTCCAGGCGACATTTTATTCCTACCTCATTCTTAGCACCAGAGAAAAAGCCAAAAATGCATTGCGTTTCCCTTGTCCATATGATTACATAAAAAAAAAATACATTTGCATAATGGAAACATGACAATTTTGGAAAAAACTGTGCTTTTTCAATAAAAAGTTTTGGCACTGAGGTGGTTTTTCAAGCATTATCAAAATTGGTTTATTCTGCAAATTTGCTACAGAAACACTTTTTTCGCATCACATATGACCAACAAGTGGATGTTGCCGCTGGCGCAAACTAAGAAGAAGAAAATAGTTGGAGGATGATGTCGTGACATGTTTTTTAATGACTTAACGTGTGAACAAACTTATTCAAGTGTTATTTTATTTGCATTTGTTATCTAATGGAAACTGCGCATTTACAAAATTGTGTTTTTTCGACAGTAGAAGAATATTAACAAAGTTTAGGACACGTTGGTAATGGAAACACCTACAGTCAGTCTTTGTTAAGCTGTTTTCATACTGAAGGTTTTAAGCATCCTATTAACAAATCTGATTTTAAAGAAATGAAAAATTCTTGATTAAACATGAATCATTTCAAATTTGTCAGAATTTGCAAAAAAAAAAAAAAATGGTTATGTATAATTGAAGAATATTGACAAGAAATTCAGATCCGACTCTTAGCATCTCAAGATCACTGTAAAAAACAAAATCTCACACATACGGCTCTGAAAAAGCTCATGAGTGAGTAAGGAGTTTATTTTGGCTAGATTTAAATGTCCTTCAAGGATATTATGAAGTGACCAGAGCAGTTAAATATGTTTTTGGGTTCACCACTTTGCCAATTTTCTAGTCTCTTTTATGAAAATAAAGAGGCAGAAAACTGTTTTGCAAGTCTACTTAAATAATTCTAATCTCAGGCAACCAATTCAACACAGGAGAGCCAATATATATATATATCTATATAGATATATATATCTATATATATCTATCTATCTATATGTATATATAGATAGATAGATATATATATATATTCTGCCTTTAAAGGCAAAAAAATAAGCGTGGCGTCCAGATTGGAACATCCCTTTTTTGTTTTTATTCTTGAACACTGATTTCTTGATGTAAGACTTCTTGCTTTATCTCTATTGTTAAGCACCTTGACTTTGATAACGTATATATCTTCTTACTTGTTCAGATGACGAGCCCAAGTCAAAGTCAACACAAAAGAATATTTGACTAAATTTAGTGTTATGATTAGCATCCAAGGTGTTGGCACAAACAGACTTGTATTATGTAAGGCATGACAGGGCATTTAAAAGTTAAGACGATTAAGATAACTGAGCACCATGTGGTGTTGGAAAACAAGATCCACATAGATGAATTTTGCCTAAGCTGAAAATGTTCCTGGATCAAGCTCTTGTACTAATATCAGCTGCCATGCCACATTGGCCGGTGTCCCCACCCCCCATCCAAATCAAATATTGTGGCATTATCTTAGAGATTGTGTAATTATGTCAGCCATAGAATGACCCAGACAAAATTTCCATTCTGTCATCTCCTGCGTGCTGACTGAATCACAAAAGATAATGCGATCAAGGGTTTATTTGAGCCTAAAGCCTCTTATGCTGTTTGTTTTTATGGGAAAAAAACATTTAAAAAAATACTTTATCTCTGGACACAGACTAACAGAGCTCACTTGACAGGACGGTTGAGATCTTTTATCCTCGTGAGGCTTCAGTCATGACAAACCAACGGACATCACCCCTGCTGTGGATACTGCTTCTATCAGCTCTACCTGTTACCTCATCATTCCAGCCAGCTCTCGTATTAGAAATTGCCAAGATTCTTATGGAGAACTACTGTCTTCCAGAGAAGCTTTTTGGGATGCAGGAAGCCATCCAACAAGTTATCACCAGTGGAGAAATCCTGCAGCTTTCAGACAAGAATACACTCGCAAGTTTGCTCACAGCCGGAGTTCAAGGAGCCCTGAGTGATCCACGACTGATGGTGTCATATGAGGCTAATCCTGTTCCTGTTCTGCCGCCAGTACTGCAGTCGCTCTCAAAAGATCAACTGAGGCGGCTGGTGAGAAACTCTTTTAAGGTGGATATTTTGGAAAACAACACAGGCTATTTACGCATAGATCAGATCATTGATGAAGAGACAGTAGCAAAGGCTGGCTCTCAACTGTGGGACAACGTCTGGAACAAGGTGGCTCAGACATCCTCGCTAATCTTTGATCTGAGGTACAACACAGGTGGAGAACTTTCTGGGGTTCCAGTGATAATCTCATATTTTTCAGATCCAGAGCCCCCCATTCATATTGACACAATATATGACAGGCCCTCAAATACAACCAAAGAGTTGTGGACCATGTCATCAATACCAGGGAAACGATATGGTAAGAAGAAGGACATAATCATTTTGACAAGCAGGCGCACAATGGGGGCTGCTGAGGCTGTGGCATACACGCTAAAGAAACTTAAGCGAGCCATTATAGTGGGAGAACGATCAGCTGGTGGGTCAGTAAAAGTCCAAAAGATCAGAATTGCTCAGTCAGACTTCTACATAACAGTTCCAGTGGCAAGATCCATTAATCCAATAACAGGCCAGAGCTGGGAAGTGAGTGGTGTTTCGCCAACAATCAATGTAATGGCAAAGGAAGCTGTCTCAAAGGCCAAATCCCTTCTGACTCTGAGGTATGCCATTCCAAAGGTTGTGCAAATTATCTCGGACATAATGAGAGATACATATGCTTTCAGTGACAGAGTTTCAACACTTCTGCAACATTTGCAGTCAACAGACTTATTATCTGTTGGATCAGAGAAGGACTTAGCTGTTAGACTCAACCAGAACCTTCAGACTGTGTCTGAAGATCCTCGATTAATTATCAAATACATGCAAGATGATGATACTAGTATAGAACAAGACTATGAGCTTTATACAATACCAGATAACACGGATTTATTAAAGGGATACGTTAACAGAGTGTTTAAAGTAGAAGTTCTTCCAGGTAATACTGGGTATCTTCGTTTTGATGAGTTAGCAGAGACTTCTGCTGTACCTGAACTGGAGAAGCTCATGGCTCAAAAGATATGGGAACCCCTCAAGGACACTGATAACTTGATCATTGATCTACGATATAACACACGTGGATCCTCTAATTCTTTGACACTTATACTGTCTTACCTGTGCAACTGCTCCCAGAAACAGTACTTCTTCACAATAAATGACCGAATTAAGAACACAACAACAGAACACAAATCTCTTTCAAAAACTACAGGGCCAGTTTACAACTCCAAACTTGGAGTTTATGTGCTAACAAGTTACCACACTGCAGGCACGGGGGAAGAGCTTGCTTACCTGATACAGTCCTTAAGCTGTGGCACAGTCGTTGGGGAAATTACATCTGGCAACCTCATGCACTCAAAGACATTTGAGATAGAAGGGACAGACATTGCCATAACCGTCCCTTTTATAAACTTTATAGACAACAATGGGGAATACTGGCTGGGAGGTGGTGTTGTCCCTGATGCCATTGTACTGGCAGAGGAAGCTTTGGACCGTGTTTATGAAGTTATGGAGTTTCACAAGGTACTCAGGACCCTTATTGCAGGAGTTGGGGAACTGTTGGAGCAACACTATGCAATTGAAGAAGTAGCAATTAACGTAAGCCAGGTGCTGTTAACTAAATGGAGGGAGGGGTTGTATCGACCAGTAGTTGACTTTGAATCTTTGGCGTCGCAACTGACAATGGATCTCCAGGAAAGCTCAGGTGATCACCGCATTCACGTCTTCCACTGCGATGTTGAACCTGAGTCTCCTCATGACATCCCGAAGATGCCTTCACCAGAAGAGTTTGGATACATAGCTGAATCTTTGTTTAAAACTGAGGTTTTGCCAGGTAACATTGGTTATCTGCGCTTTGACATGATGCTGGACATAGAAGTGGTAAAAGGAGTTGGACCACAGCCCCTAAATTCAGTGTGGAAGAAGATAGTGAACACTGAAGCCCTCATAATTGATATGAGATACAACACTGGTGGTTACTCCACAGCGGTTCCGCTCTTCTGCACGTATTTCTTTGATGCTGAACCACCACAACATCTCTACACCATTTATGACCGTGCAACCAACTCCTTGACTAAAGTCATGACATTTTCTCACATTAGGGGTCAAAGATATGGATCCTCAAAGGACCTTTTCATCCTGACAAGTCATATGACAGGCTCACCAGCTGAATTATTTGCTCGCACCATGAGTGACCTTAATCGAGCTACGGTTATTGGAGAGCCAACAACCGGAGGGTCTTTGTCCAGTGGGACGTATCAGATTAGGGACAGTATACTGTATGCCTCCATTCCCAAACAGATTATTTTAAGTCCCACAACTGGGAAAGTGTGGAGCTTTTTGGGAGTGGAGCCACATGTTTCCACTCAGGTTACTAAAGCACTTTCAGTAGCACAAACAGTAATAGCAGCAAAGCTCAAGAAGAAAGAGCAAGAACAATGAAAAAGGGATCCACTTTTAGAAGACGTTTATTACATATAGACAGAAGTTTTAATTTTGAAAGCATTTCCTGTAGATTATTGCTAAAATAATTGACAAAGGATTATGCTTAACAGTACCACTATATTGACCCTCATATCAAGAATTACTGTGAATGTTTTCAAAGCATTTGTTTATGGCAGCATCATAAATGTGAAGTATTGGAAACTGTTTGTTCTTTGATTTGATCTTGTCATGTTGTACCCTTTGTGAGTCTATTGTTTATATAACTTTATTGTAATATTCAGTTACAAAGCATAAGTAAGACTGTAAATAAGTAACACTGTAAATTGACAATTATGTCCTATCATATGACATTACATACTTTAAGACTTGTATGTAAAATAAATGAACACAAAAAGAAAAGAAGAGCATGAATTCCAGCAATATAAAGCACATAAGAAGAGGTAGTTGGCTTAAAACCATTGGTACTTATTGTGAGGTTTATGGCATCTCTGTTTTGAGTCCTCCTGAAAAGATTTTTTATGATTTAGATTGTGGTGAAACTAGAAGAATTTTTATCTTTGTATGTGAAATTTGCCCATTCACATTAAGAGTCTGGTTATGTGAGTTATTGGTTTGTTTTTCAGTTCATATATGCTCGTTATGTTTTCAGTGGCAATCATCACTTTGTGTCAACGTTTGGTCAAACTGAAATGTTCCAAAGTAAATTAATTTAAAAAATGTGGTTTCATCATCAGGTACATTAAAAAGCATTGGTTCACAAAGGGAAATATCATCTATTATATATATATATATATATATATATATATATATATATATATATATATATATAAATGAATTAGTTTGATTTTATTTGACATGTAAAACTGCTAATGATTTAGCCAGATTTTTCACTAAATAATGATAATTAGTGCTTGGTGATAATTTAGTTAAAGTGACATTTTCTTCTGGTTTTTGGGAGGCTTTCCCTTTTTCTTTTGCTCATGTATTTACCTTTTGTTATGTGAATTACTCTAGTTATTAGTGCCTGTGATTGACCCTCCTATGTTTCACTGGCTAAATGAAATTTCCTGAGTTAACTTGGTTAAGTTAATGTTTTTACTTCTGTTCAGGGAGAGTTCTTTTGTGCTCTAATGCCCAGAAGAGGGAGCTCTTACCAAGCAAACCTGTGGTTCCTGTACACCTCAACTCAACTACTTTACTGCAAATAAATGTGTAAAATGAATCAAACAGTAATTGTCATGTTTCTGAAATAATTGTTTTAGTTATTTAAATGTATGGCATAGATTAGCTGCCTGTTTCTTACAGGCATTGTTTTTGCATTGCCTGAAGTTTAGTTATTTTTTAAAATTTCTTCTGCTTTCAAATTAAGCAATAAAACTCATTTAACGCATTAATAGGTGAAAATTACAGATGATTTCAAATTGCATTTTGGCAATCAAATGACTTACCAAGGAAAAATAAATGTTTATGGCACACTTAGAAACCTTCTAGATGTTTCTGTTATAAAACGGTGATTACCTGGCACATTCAGCTTTAAATAACTGTCCAGACTACATTGTGCAAAGACCAAGATCTCTGCCAACACCTTGTTACTACACATACATAGCTTGCTTGTTATTCTCTTCCGCAAACAATCAGGATAATGCGATTAGAAGTTTATTGCGGAGTAAATCCTCTTATAAAGGTGTAATCAGAAACCTTGCAGCCAAACCGGTGCCACTTGTCAAAGGACCAAACTTGAGACGGAGGTTCAGTTTCAAGCTTCCAATTCCTATACGCTCACTTTTTCTCAGACAAAAAAAATGGCAAAGACTCTTTTTCTGGTGGCATCTTTGCTGCTTTTGGGGAATGTTTCTTTTCTGCATGCCTCATTTCCACCCAGCCTTATTGAAGATTTGGCAAAAATCGTCATGAACAACTACTGCTCACCAGAGAAGCTGGTGGGGATGAAGGAGGACATTGCAGCAGCCACAAGCAACACTGAAGTACTCGACATCCCAGACGGCAAATTACTGGCCGACGTCCTAAGCAATGGAGTCCAAACCACAGTGAGCGATCCACGGCTGACGGTCTCCTATGAGCCAAACTATATTCCTGTGGTTCACCCGGAGATGCCTCCACTGCCCCCTGAGCAGCTTGTTACTATTCTCCAGACATCCATCAAGCTAGACATCCTGGAAGGTAACATTGGCTACCTGAGAATTGATCACATCCTTGGGGAGGAGGTTGCTGAGAAGGTTGGTCCTTTGCTTGTAGACCTTGTCTGGAATAAAATCTTGCCCACCTCAGCTCTGATCTTTGACCTACGCTACACTGGTAGTGGGGACATCTCTGGCATCCCTTACATAGTCTCTTACCTTACCGAAGCCGAGCCTGTGATTCACATTGACAGCATATATGACCGACCCTCGAACACCACCACTAAGCTGATGTCTATGTCCACACTGTTGGGAGAGAGATACAGTGTGGCCAAGCCTCTGATTGTACTCACTAGCAAAAACACAAAGGGCATCTCTGAAGATGTTGCCTATTGCCTCCAGAGCCTGAAGAGAGCCACCATTGTCGGTGAGAAGACCGCTGGGGGCTCAGTGAAAGTTGATAAACTAAAAGTGGGCGACACCGACTTCTACGTTACGGTGCCTACCGCAAAGTCCATCAACCCCATTACAGGCTCAACCTGGGAGCTGACAGGTGTGACCCCAGATGTGGAAGTCAGTGCAGAAGATGCCCTTGCTACTGCAATCAGGATTATCAACCTCCGAGCTCAAGTTCCAGGCATCATTGAGGAATCAGCCAGCTTGATTGCCAACAATTACGCCTTTGAGAGTGTTGGAGCAGATGTTGCAGAGAAGCTGAGAGAGCTTCTGGCAAATGGAGAATTCAGCAGCTTTGTTTGTAAAGAAGGTCTGGAGACAAAGCTGTCAGCTGACCTCAAGACCCTTTCCGGTGACAAGAGTCTGAAGACCACCACCAACACCACAGCCCTACCACCAATGGTAAATTTATTTTATCTTTCACTGTTTGACTGATATGTTGTCAAAGGTTCTTTTAAGGTAGACAGCATAAGTTTAAAAACTTCTGTGTAATCTCCAACTGAAGGCTGAAAGAGAACTTTCTTTAAATATGAAGTACATTAAGTTGTACAAATGCTTCCAGATGCTTCAATCTGAAAGCATCACAAAGTAAGTACAAAAATATTTCAGATGTCTTTTGTGATGCAAATTCTGTCTGTGCTTGTTTTGCAGGAATATTCTCCAGAGATGTACATTGAGTTGATCAAAATCTCCTTCCACACTGATGTGTTCGAAAACAACATTGGCTATCTCCGATTTGACATGTTTGGAGACTTTGAAGAAGTCAAGCCGATTGCCCAGATTATTGTGGAGCACATCTGGAACAAAGTTGTGAACACAAATGCTATGATCATTGACCTCAGGTGGGTTTTCTTTTCTGCCATGCTTTTAGCTTATGTGTAAATTGTAGCTAAAGATGTATACTGCCATCTTTGCTTATAAATCCTTGGCATCTCAACAAAGACAATTGAACTTAGCTTAATCTCTAAGTTTCTGTGGGACCCTGCCTTTCTCAAATGCGTAAAAATATAAAGGTTTGGAAACAAAAATTTTCATTCCCTGTTTTATTCTTTGTTTGCAGGAACAACCTTGGTGGACCGACAACAGCCATAGCGGGTTTCTGCTCTTACTTCTTCGATGGGGATAAGGAGATAGTTCTGGACAAACTCTATGACAGACCATCTGGAACCATAACTGAGCTGCGAACTCTGGATGAACTTACTGGTAATAAAAAGACAATGAGCATTATTGTAAAAAACACCTTTGTTACAGTGAAGGAAGTCGACTAAGAGTTATCCAACTTGATTTCAACCTCTCTTTCAGGTGTAAGGTATGGCTCCAAGAAAAGCCTCATCATCTTGACCAGCAAGGCTACGGCGGGTGCCGCGGAGGAGTTTGTTTACATCATGAAGAAGCTAGGCCGCGCCATGATTATTGGAGAGACCACTGCCGGGGATTCCCACCCACCAAAGGTCTTCCCTGTTGGTGAGAGCAACATCTTCCTCAGCATCCCCACGGTCCACTCCGAGACTTCAGCCGGACCAGCCTGGGAGGGAGTGGGTGTCACACCCCACATCCCTGCGGCGGCTGATGCTGCCCTTGAGGTGGCCAAGGGCATCTTCAACAAGCACATTGGAGGCCAGCAGTAAACAGCGTGCTGCAGAGATCTCTGTTTCCCCTTGGCTATGAATTCTGGGCTTGTTTGTGAGAACAACGTAGGTCAGAGTATGCTGTTCCTAATTTTCAAAATACTTAAACCTTGTTGTTTTTTGCAATGCAGAGGTTCGGTTGTACGTAGGGTAATGACGGCTACTTCCGCAAAATGAATGGAAGTGGAAAAACTATTGTAATTCTTGTGTAAACGTGATTCTTACTGCATGTGTGAGTGAGTAAGTGGATGTAATATGTCTTCAACATTTGCTTTTCCTTTGTTATGCCTTGCTCTTGGTATGCCATGTTTGAAAAATAAACACTTTAAATATCTAATGTCTCCACATGCGAAGTCGTAACTGTGGATGTAGAATGATGTTTGTCCTAAAGTTCAATCATGTGGACCTACTTGGGTTGCATTAATTCCAGGGGTGAGACCCAATAAAAGTGGTTCATAAGTGTGTGCCTCATTTTAATTTAATGTGAAGAGGAAACAAAAGGTTCCTTTCAAAAAACATGTTTGAAATGCAACTTGGAGCCAATTTAGTTCAAAACACTTCTTAGACTCTTGCACCCCTTGGCACTAAACACAAAGACAATGCAAATTTATTAGTACATTACCACTACTGCATAAAAATAATTGGAGGTGCTTTACAGTAAAAATGTTATATTTGTCTTAAAGTGAAAGTTATATAAGTTTAAGCAATGTTAAGCTTGGGTTTAAGAGTAAACAATAAATTATTCAAGTAGGGGACAAAGTGCTGACGACTGTGATGGCGATGATGTTGGATTTGAAGTCGACTTCATGAGATTGTGTGTGTGAAGACTTAAACAGGAGCAGATTAAAGGTCTGTTACAAGCAAATATTTCTTAGGAGAAAAAGATAAAAATTTACTGTGGACAGAAAATAAATCAGGCAATAACAAAATATAATTTCTCCCAATACACCAGTTCTCAGCTGCAGTCCAAAACATGCATGCTAGGTTTATTGGAGATGATAATTAAAAATAATACACTTTATTTATGCATCACCTTCTAGCAATGTCTTATGTTGAGCAAAGTTTTTTACAAACTAAACAATTGCAGGACATAATAAAACAAAACGCTAGTTAAAAATAAAACCATGATAAAAGAAGGTAAAAATTATTGAAAAAAATAAATAAATAAATGACTGACTGATTGATGGTGACTTATAAAACATTACAGTAACCAAGCCAAGAGCTAACAAGGCATTTCAGGCCTTCTCCAGATCACTACCAGGAGTGTCTGTAGTTTAGAAAGCAGGGGGAGCTGAAAGAAGCTTGTTTAAGCAACAGAATCAAACTGTTTATGGAGTTTTAAGCTGCTGTCAAGGTTGAGACTCAGATTTTTTTATCACCTGGTTGGAGAGCATATATATATATATATATATAGCACTTTAACATTAGCTTCCTCTAAACACTGTGTTGGTGTAGTACAATTGTCTAAGTGCTTTGGGGTTGGGAGATCCAACGTTTTATTTAGAGGCGGTGCCCACCAATGGGACAAGGCTTCACTTTCTACCAGGACAAAATTAAACATTCATTTATGTACATGCAATTATTTTCTGACAACCTTACAATTCTTTTAGCCAACAACAAGCTCCTATATCTTGCTGAAAAGTTACCTTGTCTTAGTTCAGGTGTGCTAAGATATTTACACCAAAAACTAGTCCACAAATACTTTCTAGGTTTTTGTGTTTTCGCAGTGAAGTAAGAAAATCAAAGGCTATATAAACAGCTAAGCATAAATTAGTGTAAAGAAAGCTGTTGATGAAGGTCCTGTGCTGATAAAGGATTGTAATAATCACTCTGGAGCATTGTTTGGTTCGACCCATCCCATTCCCTGGTAAAAGTCTCCTGTCAGCCATGAGGGAGGTGCAAAATCGGATCTTAACCCATTTTTTTCCCCCCCGTCTGTCTCTCCTCCTCAGGATGAAACATGAAACCTGGGCCACTTCAGTGGAGTCTGTCCCATAGGCTCCCACTTCTTCCAGCGCCAAACACCACCGCTCTGCAGAGCCCAGATCCCATTCAGCATTTTTCACCTCTAAACTGAGACTTTTTCCAACAGAACACTGCTTTTAAAAAACGTTGGATGGTTTTCTCAGAGGTGCGGGGAAGATGCAGAAGAAATGCAATTCTTCTGCATCTGAGAAAAAGCATCTCTCCATCTGAGACGGTCACTGGACTGGTCATGGTTATGCACTGAGCGTTAAGCTGAAAGACTTTTCTTTTCCACTAGCTGAATCTTCCGTAAGAACGCTTGCGGAGAGAAAAAACATTACTTTTTTGTGTTCCCAGACTAAGGAGTAAAAGTTTGGAGAACTGTGCTGAACATGCGTCCGGTTCTGGTTCTGGTCGGATTATTTCTGCTCTCTTCTCCATCAGCAAGAGCGGAGCCGGAGCTGCTGGAGGAGGCAGAGGAGGAAGAAGAGGAGAGCTCCTGTCACGGCGCCTTTGACCTGTACTTTGTGCTCGATAAGTAAGTGGAACCGATTCGGCTGGTCATTCGAAAGGCACCGATGCTAAGAGAGAAGCAGAATGCTGCCACAAAACTGTCAAACGCTCACAGCCGCAGTGAGTTTTTCCCTCTTTGGTTTGGATTTCTATGCCTTCATTTGGGGGAAAATAAAGTGACAAACGTAAGCATGAGGAGAAAACTAGGACAAAATTCTTGAGGAAGTCAGCAACAAAGCAGCACAAGTTTCCCAAAAAAAGGTTAATTTCAGAGCATTGAAAGCTTTCATCTTACATCCAAACATAAAATAACACTGGTGACTGTTGGAAAGTTACGTCTTAAGCCCCATGTTTAAAGCTTTGTGTTGGTTGGTAAGCATCTGCAGACTCAAGCAATGACGCTGGTCATTGCTTGAGTTTTGCTGACGAAGCGAAAAGCAGCAGCGATGACGTGAGAGGCACAAAATCGGTCCGTATGGAGGGCCAAGCCTGCCGAAATTCAATATATTAATGAAACATTAAATCTTTACTGAAATGCTTCAAGGGAACATAATAATGTATAATATTTGGTGGTGCACACACAATTTTTATATTTTTGTTATAAAAATAAAAATGCATTTTTTTGTAGATTTCTTTGTAGACTTCTACAAAGAAATGTAGACACAAAAAATGCATTTTATACCTTTTTCTAGGAGTTTTCTAGTTTAGAAGTTTTTCTCCTTTTTCGTCTCTATGTTTCCTTTTTATAAATCTCAAAATGTGTCAAGATGTGCTGCTGTACACAACATATTTAGTTCTGTCAGTCAGTTGGGCCAACACAGCTCTGATCAACATGATTGGTCAGAAGTTGAGTTGCTAGGCAGGCTAACAAGTCACATGTTGAAGACAAACTGATAGGTCACAGTGATCATAATACATTTTAATTTAAGTTCTAGTTCTTGTTTGATTGATTTATTTAATAAGTGGTACAATATCTACGGTATTTATTTAAAAAACTATTGTCAGATGTCTAAATAATTATGCAAATGGAAATATGTCTACTGAATTGTGGCACTTTTGGCCTTCTATAGTCCACCTCTTCAACTCCACTGTCATAAACTATCAGGTCACATCATTCCCACAGAAAAAGCAAACCCTCAAATATGTCGTGTTCTTTTTTCTTTTGTTTTTGTTTCCCTAGAGGTAGTGATTCTTTTTACCTCAGTGACCCCGTCACTGACCACTCCTTTCTTTTCCATGCTGTACGCCCACATAGGAAAAATGTTGTGGCTAGGTGACATCTCAGCACTGGACTTCCGCAGCTGGAGAGAATATAAATACAAGAGACACTTCTGGAGTGCTCGCTGTTTTCCATGTGTCTGGTTTCCGTCATTTTACACCAACCTTACAACCTCTTTTCCATTCAGATTAGTGACTGACATAAAGAACAACTCAGATGAACCACATCCACTGTACATCTAAAATATACTCTAAAGGCCACACCAAAGTAACAACTTTTGACTCACATTGTTCAGTGTAATAGTTTACCATGTCTATTAGTGAGCTTAACTTGGATTATAGACTGTAAAGTGACTGGAAGAAATTAAAAGTGAAAAAATACGGGTGTAATGAGAGTTCATGCTATGAGATATTGTGATATTTAGACTCCAAGATGTTTCTTAAAGTGAAGGCTTGCAAGTTGTTATCTAGTTGCTCTTCACAGTACTTTTTCTGAAGAATTAAATTTGACTTATTGTAATGATCCTCTGATTTGAAGGGGAAAATTTTCCACAAACCTTACTTAGAGACTTTTCTGTCAATCAGAAGGGAGTGAATATTTAGTTTGATCTAGTTTTCTCTTTTTAGCTTTGTATTTGACAGGTGACTTTGGACACAGGTTGTTGAGTTGACAACACACAGACACATAAGAAATGAAATTTCATTTATATTGCCTATCTTGCAGTATTTTCTGTACTCGGCCTAAAAACAAAGGCATCATTTTTCAATTAACAATGTAACATGTTGCCTCCTATCAGCATTCAGGCAAAGAATGTGATTTCAATACACACAATCCAGACTGCAATTGATCATCTGTAGTACTTAAGACTGATTAAACCTGAACTCAATTATTCTGTACCGATTTGTTTGTTTTTACAAATCTAGCAAAGGTTTCACAGGTTGCAAACTATATTTTATAGAAACTGTTTTGTGTAGATTAATCCAGTCCAGGTTTGACCACTCTGTACTTTAGATGTTCAACTAGATACCTTAAAAGTGGTAAAATAACTACTTAGCTTAGCGCTAATAGGAAGCTCCAAAGCAGATTCCAACTTTGGCGTCAAGAAAAAATAATAAGGCCAGTCGCAGTATTGTCATAATGTTTACACATCATTGTGTCGCTGTTTCTTTTTGTCTTACCTGACACGCTGCCGTACCAATGACTCAAAGTTGGTGGGGATCTATTAGCTCTGTTAGCTAACACAGCTACGTTATCTAACAAGCTAGCTAACAGTTAATATGGCTGTTTTCCAGCCAAATTAACAGTCTGGTAGCCTCCACATTACACCCGACAACTGCAGAAGGATTTTCTGCCTTGCTTCAAAATATCATAATGAAAGTGTAAAAATTTTAGTTTATATAAACGGGTCTCAACTGGTGGTCAAAAAAAAAAAAAAAAAGGCAAGAAAAATAATCTATTGCATTTCCTCTATTCACACTTCTTGCTGTAAGTGACAATAAAGACATGTATTAGTGTTGATGCCAATCGCTTCTAACTATGGAAAACTTGCAAAGTTTGTTTGCACATGCTCACTGCGTATGGTGAAACTTTGGCATAGAATATTAGCTACTATTCTCCTGAGAAACCATCCTGTCAAATGATGACAGGATGAACTGGAAATGTTCACATTGCCGGGCAACGTTGAGAGTCAGCTGCTGGAGTCGTCATGTGACTGCATGCTAAAATTTGCCGCTGCTCTGCGATGAACGGGTGTCCTTCCGTTCTACGCTTCTTGTTGCATTCAGGCTAGCTGTCTCTGCGAGAGTGGCTTCTCTGTTCTAGTTCAGCTGAAGATGAAAGACAGAAACAGACTGAACACTGAGTCTGACATCAGAGCAGCTTTTCCAACAGCAACTCCACACTACGGAGGTCTCAAGAGGAGCAAAACATGCTCAGTTCTCAAATTGTCTCCAGAAATTTATACGTATATATGCTATATTTAGCCTGAAAGCAGGAGGCAGTAATTTAATAAGAGGCCGAGTGTAAAAAAAAAAAAAAAAACACTGAAAAATGTTGTTGACTGGATTGTAGCTTGTCAACAAAGGGTTATTTTGGGAACCAGTGGAGAACCACTGCTTTATCGCATGTATTAACCAGGGCTTTCCCATGACAAATCCAAGTTTCTACACCCACAATTACACCACACAATTGGTGTTGTGGAACAACATCTCCTTCAAACTACATCTGGATGCAGCTATGTCCAAAGATGATCCTGCCAGGATAGCAAGACACTACTGGCACATCCATGGTGCTCCACAGGGCACTCAGGAGCAGCACAAAACGTTACAATGACGCGCAGCAGTTAGACTCTGTGCTGCACTGACAGGTGGCCCTGGTGGAGAAGAAACGAGGCTAGACACCCAACTAGCTTGTCAAACTTGGTAGTATCCATTCGGATTGTGGGAAATGAAGAAATTTATCCTGAGAATTGAAATGTATGTAGTTTGTACATTCAACTGTGAAATCTTAGCCGTACACCGGACAGTGTGTGCTGAGTCCATGCGGCTCGCAGAATATGCACAGTACGCCAGTAGTTTATGGAAAACTGCAGAAGACTTTAAACCAGCTACCCGAAACGTTTGACCAGACCTGTTAGAATGGCCCACTCAAAGTCCAGAGCAAAAAAACAAAACAAACAATTGACAATTTGTGGCCAGACTTGAAAAAGGATGTTCACTGGAGCCCTCCATCCAGTCAGAGGCGGAGTGATTTTGCATAAACAAAGTTGGCATAAATGCCTCCAGAAGGGGCAAAGCTGGTAAAGATTTACCCAAAAGACTTGCAGCTGTAACTCCAGTAGGGCAGGAGAAAGGGTCAAATATGAAAACATATTGCATTTTTTTAAATTTCGACTTAGAGAACTTATTTATGTTTTAAGGTTTATTCTGTTTAATCTTTTTGATATTACTTTGAACATTTAGGTCACAGTGGACTCCACTGCAGCAATCTGTTTTGAACCACCAGATTATTGAAATTATATCCCCATGTTGGCCCTTCTTTTTTTCTTCTGACTTACAATACTGGAGCAAAGCCAGATGGGAGGAGACAAACAAGAGCGCACAGGAAGCAACAATGTTTATGGAAAATCTGGTCTTCATTTGGAGATCAGCATGTTGCACGCAGCGCCTCCTAAGGCCCCGATTTTGGTTCCCCGTTGTAAAATGGAAAACAATAAGCTTCAGACAGCTTAGCATGCCGGGGATATTTACAGCCGCTCAACCAACCAGCTTTGTTGGATTAAACTCATTTTCAAGAGAGTTTAATCCATATAATCGGTCATAGTGCCCCGGTGGACCTGCAGAAACAAAACATAAAGAAATAGAACAGCTCCACAAATGTGCTCCACAGGACTGCATTCGGTGTGTGTCTGTGAGGTAAACGCTGCCATATGCAGCAAATAAGAAAACAAACCCCCCACCCCCACCACCACCACATAGTGAGACGCTATAATTAGGAGTCATGTGTTTTGGTGGCCACTCTGATGGGGACGATGACTAAACGGACATCACTTGTGGACTTCGAAGGTGGGAAGCTCATTGGAAACATGGTGGAGTTCACCTTCCGCACAACACAAATCTGAGTCAGTTTATAGGACACAGACAGACGTGTGTCTGTGTCACAAACAGAAACAAGCACTTTCTGTTTGTGCTTGTGTCCTGTTAAAATGTGGAAATGTTCAACGGGGGAATGAACACTTTGCATATACAGGGGGGAGGAGGTCTCTTAAAACGCTTTTACATCTTAACATCTGTTTTTCATGGCTCTTTAACCTGTTGGTCTTTAAGCTCATTTACAGTTTTACCCTCAAAGCTGCGCTCGTTAACGTGGTTGTTCCTAATTAGCGCCAAGACTAAGAAAAACATGTCACTGAGGGTGTGGGCGGTGTTGCGAAAAAGGTGGATTTTTGCAAAAAGGAGAGGTCATCGAAATAGAAGAAAAGGATCAGGGGATCGTGTTGAGGGAAGGTTTTGAAGCTGTGACCCAGAAAGAGTTCTCCAGATGTATTTACTGCAGACTTGGGATGATGAAGTCATGCCATGGCTCTGGCATTCAGGGCTGGTCTAGTTCAGATGCACAGTTGTGCTGGCTGGCTGGCTGGCTGGCTGGCGTGTGAAGGGCACAGTGGTGGCCAACAGCCATACGGCTGACTGGGTGGAACAGAGTCTTTGGGGAGTAGTTTTGGAAAGTGCCGGTATTAGTGAGGCATTAGGTCATTATTTCATGCAGAAATATGAGATCTTTAACTTTAGGTTTCTGACTGTAGTCAATGGTAGGAAACATGTCGAAGATTTGTCTTTAGGCAATTAACAGAAAGCCAACAGTTGGTTTGGGGAGTATATCACATGACGCTTGTGGCTGGGACTGGAATCCCGAACCTTGACGCTGCTGTCCCCATGTTTCACCAGGTGTGTTCAAGGTGTTGTCCAGCGTTAAGGCCCCCACATACTTCATATTTCACTCCATTGAAGACATGTCCGCTCAAACGTACATTTTTACTACCTCATACATGGTATTGCGCGATACTGTGACTACGAGCTGATAAGCGTGAGAGTCGGCTCAAACGGTTGCAAGGACAAGTAGCATCCAGACTCCCACTCTTTGTGTGGCACAAAGAGTGGGTGTGTGGTGGCTGTCATGGCATCAAACCTGCTAGTATTCATTCAGATTTTGGGAAACGAAGAAATTTATCACGATACATGCAGGAAATTGGTATGTGAGACAATAAAGACTCAAGCATTCACAGACATAATTGTGTCACAGTAGTTTCTTTTGTTTTGGATTAACTGTTGGTGCTGATTGTATTTATTGATGAAATTTGTGTAGTTAAGTCATTTTAATCTTGGGTTGTACAACCTTTGGTTTTTAGCAAGACACTTACTCATAGTCTGGGAACAACAGATGAAAAGCAGCCTTTTGGCTAATTCTGGCACATTTAGAGAAATGCTGATTAATGTGCACTATCAGACAGTCGGGCTCCTCCTCTGACTGCTTTGTGGATCTGGTGACTTGTGAATGGATTTGGCTAAGATCTGAATGCTGTCTAGAGTGAACAATCATATTACATATTAGGTGACTACTGAAAGCCATTGGTGGCCCTGGATTTTATTTTGGGGTATCAATATAAAGTACAAATGACTCCCCCATATTTTAGATAATTTTGAGAAGCATTTATCATTTTAAAGGGTCAGTATTGTGAGTTTTCCAGGCATATTCAGCATAATCAAGTAACTACGTTACCTTCAGTTGTTGTATATTTCAAATATGGCTGAAAAGATACTTTACATTGTAATTTAACTCCTTAATATTGGGCCTCTGTCTCTTTAAGAAGCTCCTGCTCTTTCTGAAATTTTGCCTTCAGGAAGTCATCACTACATGGCTCCTCTATTAACGTTTTTACCAGCATTGCTCTGAGAAGTAGCTTCTACAATGAGCTCAGCAGATGCTCGGTTCCATCAGGTGTTTGCTAATTGCTGCTGGCTAGTCTGAAGGAGCTGAGTGAGGGAAAAATAGGGGAGGGCTGCTCTGTGAGGTGGAAGCTCAGAAGCTTTATTTTAAAGGCGGGGCTAGGTCCACCCAGGTGTTTTGCACTACGGAATGGTTGCCATGGAGATTAAAGGACTTCTCAAAGATACATGAAGGAATCTAAACAACACTCCAGGTATGTTTAGGTTATAGCATGACGTAAAGCTCAAAAATGTTCACTTGACAGAATCTTTAATTCCACTTCACACTATGGACAACTTTTTGATGGTCCAAAAAAACCCCAACAGTTTGCTGTTTTAATGTGAGAAACTGTAAACCATAATAATACATCTGCATATGGACATTATGATGTAACTGATTCAGTATGACTGGGCCAGAGTTTGCTGTTTTGTAAAGCCCAGATGTCTGGAAGAGCGGTTTTGGGTCTGTTCCTGGAAAATACTAACATCCACCTACGCTCACCTAAAGCTAAACTCAGGCTGATTTGGTGCTGCTGAATAAGCGCATCTCAGAAAACGCTTCATATTTTAAAAAAGAAAAAAAAGAAAAGAGACGTTTTCATCAATTTAAGTCTTTTATAAACTTCTCATACACGCCTATTTCCTTTGTCTCGACTAGTTTTACTGAGGCATTCACATTCTAAGTAAAGACTTTCCTTAGTGCAGCCACAAGCTAACTCACTGATGTGACTTTGAGTCATGCTGCCTGAATCCAGCCGAGTCAGCGGAAAACTTAGAGTGCAGCTGCAGCCTGTAAATACTTTGGACATGTCTGAAAACGCTCAAGAACGACGGCTTTACTGATAGGTCTTGTCACAGGAAGCTGGTGTGTTTACAGCAGGAAGTCAACGCTGGTCACGTCTCATGTTTCAGTCTTTTAAAGGCTTTGAGAAACAAGAAATTCTTTTTTTTTTTAAAGTCTTGTATTTAATGCAAAATGTCTGATTCCCTTACGCATGCAGAGCATCACAGAGAACACATTCAGGCCTGGGAAAGCCTGGCCCAATAAAGAGCCATTGAACCTCGACTGTAAAGCCTCTAACAACTTGCATCCAGCAGTTTTCACCCGGCAGCTTTTCTTGGTTTCGGGAGGGACGCCCGGTATTAGCTTAGCAATCACTTTGATTTGCGCAGCTGCTGTGAACGTCGGTTAGTGGTTCTAAAATGAATCCATTTGCACATTGGCTGCAGCCTGGGGTGGTGTGGGTAAGAGGCTCAGCTACCGTGGCAGACTGCCTCCTCGGTGGAGGTGGGGTGGGTTTTCTCTTTGACGTCTTTACCCGTGAGAATGGCACCGAGGGCCGAAATTTCATAGCATGGGGAGAATTTTCTCACATGCAGTCTGGGAGGGAAGAGCCTGCTCCAGTTGGTAGAAGCTAACTAAGTGTTAGTTAGTTACTAATTAGTGCTTTCCCTATCTGGTAAATTAGTTACTAATTTCTTTCCAACCACCAGTTGCCCTTAATGAGGTAGTTAAAGTAGTTTCCAAATCTCTGAGCTTCAGGGAAAATGACACGTCTTTTAGAGAGCCGCACAGTTAGTCAGAGACTAGCAATCAAGACTGAAATCTGGGTGTGGTGATGAACTCTGACCACGTAAAGATAGTTACAAAGTCGGCCTTCTATGACCTGAAGAATATTTCCAGGATTTCAGGACTAAAAGGACTAATGTCACATCAAGATCTGGAGAAATTCATCCATGCGTTTATGTCTAGCCACATTGATCTTTAGCCACCTTAAAAAAACTAACAAACAAAAAAAAACTGTTTATCTACAGATCTGTGTATGGGTGTATAAGTGTGAGTGGAAATGGGTGAATGTGACTCTAGCATAAAGAGCTTTGTCGTCAAAATGATTGGAAAAGCGCTACATGAGTTCAGTCCATTTACCATAACATGCATTAAAGACTTGCTGTTTCAACATGTCCAGACCTCTGGTTCTAGGTCTGATTCTGGTTCTGCTCTGCATCCCCAGAGCCAAACATGGAGGAGCAGCGTTCAGCTTCTATGCACCACGAATCTGGAACAAACTCACAGAAAACTGCAAAGCAGCTGAAAGACTGAGTTCCTTACAAATCAATATTCACCTGTTTAGAGCTGCTTGTGATTAGTAGCAAGCAGAACACTGATCAACATGACTGATGTGTATTTGTTTGATTTTGATGATGGCATTTGGCATTTCCTGTTGGCACTAGAGCATCATGTAAATATAAAAATATGACCAATCAACCAACACATGACTTTCCATTTAGACTGACAGACCAGATAGGGAAAGCATTCATGAGAAAAGTAGCCAAGGAAGTCGTGATTCACCTCATATCCTGTTGTTGTACGTTGCCAAGTTAAAACTGTTTAGCAATATAATCTGAACAGACAGTAGAGCACATGCTTTAGTTTTCCTGTTATAGCTCCCGTTGCTATCTGGTGCTCCCAATCACTCCACTGGATCAACATGTGTCCCCTCTCTAAAACACACATTGTCTGAATCATTTTCTGCCGGCTCAGCAATTCCAATCTCACTCAATCAGCAGGGGAAAAAAATTATGTATTTGAAATGATTGGACGTGTTTTTTTCCACTGAGTCTTTGTAGACAGAAAAGGAGACGTGTGGAGAATCCGTCCCTCTCCTTCAGCCAGTCTGTTCAGCATCACTGACGGGTTCTCGCGCGTAACGCTTCCCTTTTGATGCCACGGCGACTTGATTCGCACATATACATTATGGTGCACCAGAGGAATCTCAATAGATGCTAAAGGATCTGGGTTTTATCTGTTAAATTGAGCTTATGCAATACAGGATGATTGATATGTTCTAAACTGACTGTTGAAAACAAGAAAAATCTTAACCAAAATGCCACCAGATCCCTACAAAGTATGACTAAAATGAATAAAATTCATTTTCACAACTTTTCTTAATCTGTTCGTAACACCTTATAACATGTTCATATTCTCCTTTTAAACCGTCTAGTAATAACCAAATTATTACTAAGATAATAATTCCCATTCAGTGGGAATACCCTTCTCAAAACATGTAAAAAAGGAATATAGAAAACATTTTTCCACATTATAATAACTAAATATGTCAAAGGACTTAAAACCTTTCATCTATATTGAATAATTATTGACTTAAAACAAGTTTCCACATTTTCCTAAAACGTTACTTGTAACTGAGCTTTGTCTTATTTCTACTGGACTGACGTATTTGCTCTAGAAACTAGACAAAAATACTTGGTGAGATTTTGTGTTTTTTAGCTGTTAGAAGAATGACTTAATCCAGGGTTTTTACAAACAGAATTAAACATTTACGGTCTTCCTCATTTCCCCTCTTGGGATTACAGCCAATCAGTAGCAAGAAAAACAATTACTCCTGAAACGGCTGCTTTGCTATTGCCAGTCAATAGTGTGTCAAGTGGCAAAGTGCTAAGGAATATTTTAGTCATGCCCTGCAAAAACAAACTCTGAAGTGTGTTAGTTTTCACAATTTGACACCATGTTGTAAAAACTAACTTCTGTGTATTTAATTTTAAGTTTATGAGACATCAGGAGAAAGTTAGTTTGCACAACTTCAGAGTAAAAAAAAAAAAAAAAAAAAAAAAGGGCAGAGTAAAAAACTCGCAAAAACAAAACAAAAAAGAAACCAAGGATAATCAGCACTCCAAAATATTCTGAAGATTTAGTAAGGACAAAAACGTCGCGCCTCGGCTACATGCCGTCATCAGCTTGTTACAATCTGTCTATATAGAGATTAAAGGGCTTCCAGCCAATCAGAGGCAAGCAGGGCCTAAGGAGGTGACATCTGAGAAACGAGCACAATCAGTGGCAAACAGCAATAATATACAACATTCTATACAAATATGATCACAAATAAATCCATACAATCACAAAAGTTAAAGAGTTCAACACTATCTCTTCATGAAGTTCTTTAGGATTTACTGTCTGTAAGGAGTGTAAGGAGTGGATCGAAAATGTTTGTTGTAACATGACAATATGTAAAAAAAAAAAAGAAGAAGAAATGAAGGTTGAATGTGAATGATGACGCTCGGACATTTTCTATTTCTGTTAGTAAAACAACCTATTGAATCAGTTTTAATATGTAATTTTTTTTTCTTTTTTACGTTATTGTTGAAACTCTCACTGTGTCCTGACAGTATGTCAAAAGGCATTTATGGAAAACAAAATCCAAGTCCTCTGCCTTCTCCCAGTTCTAACTACAAAGAACCAATCAGAGCGGGTCTTAGCGCTGTCTTCCCCTTTCCTTCCTGATAGCAGAGCTTGTTGTGAATGCTAAGGCTAGCTAGCATAGCCAAATGGCTAAATGGCTCTGTTGTAAATGTAAGTTGCTTCTCTGAACAGTAGCGCATTTAGCAGCGCATACTTGAGATAGATTGACAGCGCTAAGCCCCTCCTCCTGGCTTTGACTGGTTGTTTTTGACCAGGAGCGTTGCATTTCTTCGGCAGTCACGGCGCAGGGAGGAGGTGGAGGAGTTAGATTTTTTTTCACAGATTATCTGTCTTACATGACATTGTCACAACATTTTAACAAATATGTGAAAAAACATATATATATATATATATATATATATATATATATATATATATATATATATATATATATATTAATAAAAGTTACACACTCCAGCTTTCACCTCATCAGAGAGAAGTTGAATGAGTCACTAGGACGTCCTTCTTGGCAGTGAGGAATCCCGATAAGCCAGCTGATTTAAAGCTAACATATATTTTTGGAGTACCAACTATCAGACTCCTCATCTCTCCCTTGATCTTCCCTTCCTTTTTTGTTTCTTTTTGTTCAGCCCAAGTATTTCTTAAGCAGACACGTGTTTTTCATTCTGCTCCTATCAAACACACTCTGTCTCCCCGTCTTCAGAGACGTGCTCCTCCATAACCTCACGTCGCGCTCAACTTTAATTATTTTGTTGGCAAATTGGGCTACTGCTGATTCTTCATACCGTTTTTTGTTTTTTTTGTTTGGTTGGTTGGTTTTTTTAATACTTTGGGCCCACAAACCTTCAAAACCGCACAATGTCAGGGCTCAGCTCGGATCATTAAAGTTAGATCAGGAGATCTTAGCGGGAACTTAATGGGTTTTTATCAAGACTCGCAAAACACAACTAGCCACTTCCTTCCGACGTTGTTTGGACAGGTGAGCGAAACTGCAAGCTAAGCCTCGGTCTCTACCTCAGACAGCCAGGCCGCTCCAACGCAAACAGTGGCGCAGAGTTAAAAGATAAGCAGAAGAAAACCAAAAGAGCGAGTCCTCAGCTTCGCCTCGTGTTTCGTTAATACTCAGAGCTGATCCCTAACTCCTCTGTCAGATATTGTCCACAGCTGATTTGTTCCTCCTCTTTTTTTTTTCTTTCCGCTTTCCTCTGTTGCTATGATGGAACAAATGGCACAAGATGTTTGCGCCTGCTGTTATACTTCAGCTTCCTTGTGTCTGCGTCTGCAGTCCTTTTGTGAATGTTTCTGTTTACGCTGCATATTTCGCTGAACTAAACCTGCTCTTTTACCCCCATATTTTCTTTGTTGTTTTGTTTTATCATTATTTTAGGAGGATTTTTGCTAAGCTTGCAAAGTCTTTGCTCAGTCGACCAGATTGGAATGTAAGGCCTTGATGTGGGTGAGCAGCTCATGTAATCAGGAAAGAAAACATGAGATTTTTCTTTTGTGCTGAATAGCCTTTCTAACCATCAGATGAGTGATTCAACTGAAACTTACATAAGGAGTACATGTTTTTGTAGAAAATCTTCTATTTACGATGCTTAATTCCAGCCTGATGTCCAGCTTACTGCTTCTGGCTTCAAACTCTTATCTCCTTGTTTTCCCCTTTAAAGGTGAACATTCTGGTTACGGTAAGGTTTTATGATTGTGACTTCATTACACAGCAATCCTATCCCCACAGACACAAAACGCTGCTCTTGAAAAAACATCTGTAGATCCTTCTTAGCGAGACTTAATGCAGTCCATCAAAGTTGTATGTAATGTCGACCATTGCCACAGCCTCGATTTGACTTTATTTAAGGGGTAAGATCGATTTTAAGAAAATGTGAATCTTGGGAAGGTAAACTCATATTTGACTGTTTCAAAGGTGAAGTCACAAAGCTCCAGTTTAAGAACTTTTTTGTTCACTTTTGTGCAGACTTAACATTTAATTTGAAAAGGTAGTTATGCAAACTAGTTATGCAATGAAAGCAGAGGCAGTTAAAAAAAAACATAAGCGCATTTGAATAATAAATAAATAAATAAATAATAAAAACTAACATGTCATCTGCGTAAAGAGAAACCAAATGCGACGCAAATATGAATGCCCTGAGTGTGCTCACGTCTTTGGAGGAATATTACAAGAGGTTCAAGGACTAAAACATGGTCCTATTCTAATCTGAAACACTCAGATTTGTTTGGCGACTGGTGTAAAATAAGGCAAAATGAGGTTGATGTGACTAACATAGTTCTTTTTCACACGTGTTCTTTCACAAGAGAACGGAACACAGTCCGACATGATGTGTGTGAACATCTTCAGCTCAGTAAAACTCAGTTTTACTTTCTAACAAAGCAGATCTGCTTAGCTAAGCTTTGCTTAATGTGGTTACGTAAGCTACTTGCTACACAGCCTAACGCCTTCTTCTGCTTCGTTCTTCAAATTTGGTCGCTTTGTTTGTTTCACGACTCTTAATCTCTCTGCCTCATTAGTTAGCTAACAGGTGGTCCATTTGCTAGCACGGCTGAAGCCCCTTCCTGTAAGGCTCTCAGCTAATAAAACTGCTGCAAACTCAGAGCTAGTCTGGACAGAGGAAATGTAGGCTGCCTCACAGGGAGACGTTTTGTAACAGTCTGGTTTTATAGAAGATTTCCTGGGGACACTAACTCCTACTTACTCAGCCTTCAGGCGCCTTTTTGGTGATAAAGGGAGCTGCTAAAATAGACCCTAGATTTAACCACTTCCCTCTTTTCTCTATGTTTAGCTGGCAGCTAATGTGGTTCAGGCTAATTATGATGCTACACAAGTCTTGCTTGTGTACTTAATCAGCTAAAATTCCCAGTTGTTACTGTTTCTTTTAAAGTCTTGTAGCAGCTAGCTTACTTTTGTAGCTGTCAGCGTTATGTTTTGTTAGTCATAGCTGCTAAAATGTTTGATAAAATGTAATGACTAAGTCAAATTAATTTGTTGTTAGCTGTATTAATGCAAGTTGGAACTTTACTCCTGTACTGGAACTACTCTCTCATCAACAACCGCAAGTCGGAAAACAAGCAACTTTGCTAGTTGTTGTGCCTAGTCACGTGGCAAACTAGTTGTAGTGATAATTCGACATCAAAGGTTGTTTCATTTGTTTGTTTGGGGTTTTTTTTGTTTGTTTGTTTTTGCATTTTTCAGCATTCAAAGACAAAAAGCACATTTTCACAAACAGGTTGTCTTGAACTATGTGTGGCAACAAGTTGCCAAGATACAATCAAATATTTCTGCAACCTTTGCTAGGTTTTACAAGCATGGCGACCATATTGGTTTTGACAACAGGGTCGCTCTGTGACCTCCAACCTTCCGACATGGAACTGTCGACAACTTGTACAAAGTAAATGAAGCCATAACAATAGTTTGACTTAAAGTAAAATATTTGACCATTGTGTTTCACCTTGCATATTTCCAGCTTGTTCTTTACACTGCGGATGTTTTGAGCCTCAGTTGCTCTTGGTCAGCCATGCTGTAATTTTCCTGTGTAAATGCTTCGCCACATGGAGCTCAGTATGTCTGTTCAATAGCTTAAAGTGAACAATTTTTGTGGTTCCCAGTGCTGCTCTGGTAACACACATCTTACAATAGCATGAGGTAGTTGTGGAGTATATGGACGTTATCGCCTACATAGAGATACAGAATAAACTATATGATGTTTCTCACATTCATTTGTGCTCTCCCATTCTGCAGGTCTGGCAGTGTGATTGGCCACTGGAATGAAATCTTTGAATTTGTGAAGAACTTGGCAGAGAAGTTTAAAAGGTAAGAGATTCTTCACAAGCATGTCCGCGATCGTAAAGTCTTGTTTAAGTAAGCCGGCAGAGAAGCATTAAACAGGGTTTAAATGTGTAAAACTTTACTGTGTTCTGACAGCTTCTGACTTCTTGGTTAAAGAATCTATTGTTACAGGAAAACACGTCTTACTAACTTGGTAAACAAAACGTTATACCTCCCACACCAGCAAATAAATACAGACCAATTAAAAAAATAAATCACCACAGGACTATTGTTGGTTTGGTTGCTTTCACACACTGAAGGCTTTTGGGCCTTAAAAACAATAAGCAGTATTGGGTTTATATCCTAACTTTTGCCTGAAGATTATGTTCAACAAATTCTACTTTTTTGTGTTCAATTGCTAAATTCAAATCCACACATTAAAAACAAGCCGTACAGATTTTGGGCTGTCTTTCTTCTTCTTTTTATTTTTTGCTTTGTTTTTGCCAAATACCACCTCCTCATTTCTCCTCTGCTGAAGGATCTGTTTAGAGCAGAGATCTGTTCCTCCCTTAAAGTTTTCATCCTTAAATAAACACGACGGAGAAGCACGAAGAACAGTAATCCTTTAGCTTGCCATCTGTCATAAACAATCCCGCGTCCACCTCGGAGGCTTGGAACCTACCTGCAAAACTTTCCCCAAACAGACTTCATCTACAAATAAACACAAATTCATATGTTAAGATTCTGTGACATGGTTTTCATATCAAAACTAGGTCCCTGCCTGTCACTGTTGGGTTCCTGCCCTCTGGTACAACTCTGTCTATGTGATCACTGTATTCCTGTAAATTCATAGTGACTTGCACAATTATGCTCCTTAAAACTTTTCATGTTTTGTCCCATTCCAACCGCAAATGTCAGACCACACCTAATTTGTAAACAGAGCTTTTAATTTCAGTATAAATCCATCAGATCTGCAAAACCAGGTCTGTTTGAGGGAAGTAGAAAGAAAACAAATGAATCTTTCCGTCGGTGACATCATACTCAGATTGTTGGCACAGTTTGTTCCACAGCTAAATGCTTCGTGTGTTTATATATTTCAACGTTTTTTTTTCTCTTCCCTTCCCTGTTCCAGTCCCATGCTGAGGATGTCCTTCATAACATTCAGCTCCAGAGCGTCCACCATCATGAAGCTAACAGAAAACAGGTGATTTCACTTGGCTCTAACGTCACTGGTAATATTTTAATAGAAATGCATTTATTGGGATTGACTGTAACTGTTATATAAAAGTGAAAATAAAAGCAGATTGTGTTGTTATTCATGTCCATCGCTGAGGACGCCGTTTCCTTTTTCACATGCTGGCACAATGTGAGGTTTTAATTAAAGATCTCAGAGATGTCAGAATATCTCAGAGATATTCTGACATCTCTGTCAAAGCAGAAATCTCCCCCTTTTTTAAAAAAACCCATGAATTTACCCCTTCCCTCAGATGGATAAACTGGGTCGTTTATATTTTCTACACTGTTCTTTTTTTCCCTACTACTTCCTCTATTTTGAAGTTCAGCTCTACAACTTGAACCCGTCAGAAAAATCCCCTCCGTAAAGCTGTAGGTCACCAAACGCAGACGACAGATTGATGACCGGTTTCACTCCCAAGCTCCTACACCGTCCCCAGTTTATGTGGACAGTTTGTGCCGATCCCTCGACCCTTACAGTGTTTGCGGTGAACCCGTCCAGGTTGTTAAAACATCGAAATGCACAAAGAGGCTGAAATAAAATTACAGTGGTTAAACTTGCCAGTCAAACATCATGCTGTATTTCCTGTACGGTAAAACTCCACAATCAGCTCCAAAATCTGTCATGAAGCGGTGTGTTGGTGGCGGTGAGGCAAACGCAGTAGACCCAGATGAGGTGAGAGGAGTTTTAATGAATGATATAAATAAACAGAAAACACAGTCCACAGACCTGGCAGCACTGCTGAGCGGAAGGCTGAAGCTCACTACAGGTAGCAACAGGTTTTACGAGGACTAGACGTACCTAGACATAAACGGACGTACACAGACTGGCGTGAGCGTAGGACCCGACGACGACAGACACACACAGGTGACGCTAAATACACAAGAGGAAATCAGGGAACGAGATACACCTGGGGACTAATCACGGGGAGACAGGACAACACAGAGACTCAGACACACAGGAAACTAGAAATAAACATACAGAAAAACACAGAACACAACAGTACCCCCCCCTTACCGGGCGGCTCCCAGACGCCCAAAAAACTTAAATACAACTGGGTGGGTGGTGGGTTTTTGGAGGGGGGGCCAGAGTCTATGGAAAACGAAAAACAACCTATCAAATAGGCGGAGACACGAGGGTCCAAAGTCCAAAAAACAAAAACAAAACAAACCCAACTCGGTGGGCGGAAACACAGGAAGGGAGGCGTCCGGCGGCCGTCCCGCGGCGCAGAGGCGGGAACCGCAGGCGGTCCGGCGGCCGTCCAGCGCAGGAGGCGGGAACCACGGAGGCGGTCAGCGGCCGTCGCGCGCGCAAGGCGAGAACCACAGGCGGTCCGGCGGCCGTCCAGCGCAGGGAGGCGAGAACCACGGAGGCGGTCGGCGGCCGCGCGGCGCAGAAGGCGGGAACCACGGAGGCGGTCCGCGGCCGTCCAGCGGCGCAGGAGGCGGGAACCACGGAGGCGGTCGGCGGCGTCCAGCGCGGCGCAGGAAACCACGGCGGTCGGCGGCCGTCAGGGCGAGGCACAAAGTCTCAGAGCAGGCGCGAAGCGGCAGGTCTCTGGCCGCCTGAGGCGGCAGGGAAACACAAGGAGTCTCTAGGGCCGCCGCAAGCGGCGACGAGAGCACAAAGGAGTCTCTAGGGCCGCAAGGCGTGACGAGAGCAAGGAGTCTCTCTAGGGCCGCCGGGCGGCTGAGAGCACAAGGAGTCTCTAGGGCTGCAGAGGCGGCGAGGAGCACAAAGGAGTCTCTAGGGCCGCCGCAGGCGGACGAGCACAAGGAGTCTCTAGGGCCGCGAGGTGACAGAGGCACTAAGGCGTCTCGGGGGAGGCACTAGGAGTCTCGGGGGAGGCACTAGGAGTCTCGGGGGAGGCACTAGGAGTCTCGGGGGAGGCACTAGGAGTCTCGGGGGAGGCACTAGGAGTCTCGGGGGAGGCACTAGGAGTCTCGGGGGAGGCACTAGGAGTCTCGGGGGAGGCACTAGGAGTCTCGGGGGATGCACTAGGAGTCTCGGGGGAGGCACTAGGAGTCTCGGGGGAAGCACTAGGAGTCTCGGGGAAGCACTAGGAGTCTCGGGGAAGCACTAGGAGTCTCGGGAGGCACTAGGAGTCTCGGGAGGCACTAGGAGTCTCGGGAAGCACTAGGAGTCTCGGGGAAGCACTAGGAGTCTCGGGGAAGCACTAGGAGTCTCGGGAAGCACTAGGAGTCTCGGGAAGCACTAGGAGTCTCGGGGAAGCACTAGGAGTCTCGGGGAAGCACTAGGAGTCGGCGGCAGGAACGGGAGCCGGGTCGCGCTGCTGGAGCGGGCGGCAGGAACGGGAGCTCGGGGCGCTGCTGGAGCGGGCGGCAGGAACGGGAGCTGGTGCGCTGGCTGGAGCGGCAGGAACGGGAGCCTGGCGCTGCTGGAGCGGCGGCAGGAACGGGAGCTGGTGCGCCGCTGGAGCGGGCGGCAGGAACGGGCTCGGTGGCGGAAGTGTTGCTGCGGCTCGGCTGCGGAGGGTCTGCTGGCGGCTCCGCCGCGAAGCGCTGCTGGCGCTCCGCCGCGAAGCGCTGCTGGCGGCTCCGCCGCTGAAGCGCTGCTGGCGGCTCCGCCGCTGAAGCGCTGCTGGCGGCTCCGCTGAAGCGCTGCTGGCGGCTCCGCCGCGAAGCGCTGCTGGCGGCTCCGCCGCGAAGCGCTGCTGGCGGCTCCGCCGCGAAGCGCTGCTGGCGGCTCCGCCGCGGAGGGTCTGCTGCTGGCTCTTCAGGCGACGGAACGGGGGTGGTGGATCGGGAGGACAGAGTCTTGGGTCTGGGAGGCAGCGGTTCTCCAGCCATGACAGCATACGCTGCCTCACGCTCCCACTCTGCCTCCCTCTGCAATGCCACCAGCTCAGGAAGCGGAAACGTGGAACCCAGAAGTCCAGCAGCAGACCCAAACGGATGGCGAATCCAAGCCGTCTTGTAGCAGCGTACGGCTTGGACATGGCAGCCTCATACTCGCGTATGGTCTCCGTTAATTCTTTTATTTCCTCTGGGTCCATGATGGTAATTGCGTGCCTCACCGTTCAGCTTGGTCGGGTCCTTCTGTCATGAAGCGGTGTGTTGGTGGCGGTGAGGCAAACGCAGTAGACCCAGATGAGGTGAGAGGAGTTTTAATGAATGATATAAATAAACAGAAAACACAGTCCACAGACCTGGCAGCACTGCTGAGCGGAAGGCTGAAGCTCACTACAGGTAGCAACAGGTTTTACGAGGACTAGACGCATTCTAGACATAAACGGACGTACACAGACTGACGTGAGACGTAGGGACCCGACGACGACAGACACACACAGGTGACGCTAAATACACAAGAGGAAATCAGGGAACGAGATACACCTGGGGACTAATCACGGGGAGACAGGACAACACAGAGACTCAGACACACAGGAAACTAGAAATAAACATACAGAAAAACACAGAACACAACAAAATCACATCTGGTCCGTTTTAATGTGAGCCTTTAAAGGTCTATTTGATTTTTTTTTTTTTTTTCATGGAAAACTTTTTTTCTACAAGGTTTGCTGCTAGTGAAGGTTAAAGCACTAAAGCTTTTACATGCTATAACATGTGGCACAGTGTGTAAAGATACAGACTCAAAATTTAAAAGGGATTTTTTTTTGTCTATCTTTCTAGCTCTCTTGCTAGGTGGTTGCTTTAACATTTAGCTAAATGTCTCAATAGGTGTAGCTAAATATATTTGGTTAAATGTCTAAATTGTTAGACAAAGTTGTAACCATATATGTTGCAAACAAGTGACGGTGTGAACTACCTCAAAAATGTCAGAAAATATTGCTGTTAAATTTTTACCAAGATCTAATTTTCCATATCTGTACCACAATTTACCAACTGCTTGCAACTGATTTGACGTACAGATTATATATGCTAACTATGCTTCATTATGCTTCAAAGAAGTCATTTAAGAATCAGCCTGACAAAAAATTAACATCAGTGTCATGCATATGCATTAAATTAACAGTTTTCAATTAGTATCACATGGTCTACATTATTATTGCTACTGTGCAACACTTCTGGATGCTGCAATCTCTACCCAGCTCTCTTGACAGCGACAGACATTTCAGTTCAAGCAGAGTTTCTGCCTGGCACTCATTAAAATTGGGTTAACATGCTAGTATTAGCTTAGCAGCAAGACCAATAGCAGCATGTTAATTGTAAATGTATTGAAATGACGTGTTGATGTTTAATTGAAAGTTAAGTCATCAACAAATTGAAAAAGAGTCGGTAAAAACATTTTTTATTTTTTTTCCAGAGTGTAAGAATATTATATTATTATACCTTATTATCGACTGATTGTGTCAGTATTAAGGTACAATAAATCTACTCTGTTTTTAGATTTAAAGAATGGTGTCCATAACGTAGTTCTACTAGGCATCTGCATGACAATGCTGGTAAAAGGGATTTTTGTTTTTATTTGACTGGTTGTGAATAATACTGTCATGACACCGTCATAAACAAGACATAACGCCTGTCATGAACATGAGTAAGTCTTCAGGAATATTTATGACTGTTGTCATAAAGTGTCATTAGGTAAATCATCTGTGATGGAAACTTGACATTGACCAAGAAATCATGATCTGACATAAATTTGTTATATAAGTATTACTGATTAAACTTTAAATATGATGTAGCTTTATGTTATTAAAGCTAAAGTTTAATCAGTAATACTTTTCTAACAAATTTATGTCAGATAGTGATTTCCTGGTCAATGTCAAGTTGTCATAACAAATACATTGTTGTTTTAAAAGACTTACTGTTTCAAAAAATACTGGCTATGAAAGCGGGGCCACACAGATCTTTGTGGGAGCCACAGGAACACTTTCTACTGACAGCAACAACAATTTGTCTGACGGTCCTGATAAGTACACTTGGATCATTCAACAAACCAATTTTAATTAAATTTAATGAAACAATGAAATTTTAATGATGCCTAGTTGCAAAAGCAAGAAATTGCAGGCACAAATAAAAGGGGCAGAATATTTAACTATTTCACAGGAAAAGTATATTATTATCTTTACTATTTGACCCCAGCTGTTTTTCTGCCCTACAGAGTGAATATCCAAAAGGGCCTGAATGCTCTGAAGAAAGAGAAACCTGGTGGGGATACTCTGATGGACCTGGGGCTGCAGAGGGTAGGCAGGCATTGCAACACACACATTAAAACACACAATAACTAATTCAGGACAAATTAAAAGCTGTTTAGCTTTTAGCCAGTTAAATTCTCCTCTAACGAAGAACATGTCTGTCTGCTTAAAGGCAAACGACCAGATACGCAAGGAAAACTTTGGTGAGTAGCTGACGTCTTCAGTGTCGTCGTTCGTTTCTGCAGTTTTCTTTGAATCTTAAAGTTATGGCTTTTTGCTTATGTATCTTTCAGGGACAGCCAGTGTGATCATCGCTCTGACAGATGGTGACCTGCAAGAGCAGCAGCTCTTCGATGCACAACAGCAGGTTAGAAATCCGTACTCCATCTAACATCCAGCTATCTTCAATCAGGAACTACCACAAATCTGGAGAAAGGAGTTCTGTCCTCGCATGCCTTTTTGTCTGTACTCTTCCAATAGGCAGAGGAAGCCAGACGCCTGGGAGCGATCGTGTACTGTGTTGGTGTCAAAGACTTTAATGAAACACAGGTAAGGAAGTTGTAAGACAGAGCTCTCCAGTAAAGTGACTCAAACATAAAAAGAAAATTGGAATAGCAGCCAGTTGTAAAGGGGTCCAAGGCTCCCCTAGCAGTCCAAACCCAGGAACATTTGCCACAAACATGGTCTCAACCAGGTGGACTTAATGCATCATTGGCCAAAACGAACCCATACCAGCCACTGAAGTGGCATAGGAACTGTACAATCAGCTTTATAGACTCAGCACTTCATAAGTTGAAAAAAAAAAAACCCAAAAAAGTTCAATACAGATGAAGGTAGATTAAAATAAATTACTGGAGAAATGTGTTTTTGGGCTTGAGAGTTGTTTGTTTTCCTGAGTTTTTCTTAACGGTGTCTTTCGATGCTTGAAAAAGCCTTTCATGACATGTGGGGTGCTTTTATAGCCTCCTTCTTCTCAGCCAGCACTGAGCTGAGAAGTAGTTTCAACTAATACGACTTTCCACTGAGAACGGTAGCTACGATAATTCATTGACCCTAGATTTGCAGCAGTTGCTTAAATAAAATTGAAAAGAAAAGGAAAATTTCCCAAATCTTCTCAGATATAGATTTTTTTTGTGCCTCTAATTCAAAAAATAATTCATAACCACTAACCATTATTACATAATACAGTGTTGTTTGCAAATAAAATCGCAAGTTCCAACAATAGGCGCAAATGTATTTCAATAGTTGAAAGAGTTCCAGACAGTGATGGACTTAAGACCATAAATTCAGTTTTGATACAGTAATTTATGGTTTTGAGGATATATGTACAATTGATGCTGTAGCTCCTTGTACTGATAAACAGTAGTAAATCAGTGAGAAGATTTGTACATCGATGTCCAGTGTAGGTTTGTTATAAATATCGATTTTTCTGAGTGAGCGTCTGTTTTTGAAGCTTTTTTTTTCTTAAAGAGTAATTTTCTTCATTTGTTCATGCTTACCTCTTTGCATGCTCTTTTTTGTCTTTCGCTTTCTCACCAACTCTAGCTGGCCACCATTGCGGACACCATAGAGCATGTGTTTCCTGTGCTAGGAGGGTTCCTTGCCCTGAGGGGTGTCATCGACTCGGTAACCTGACTCCTTTCTACTGTAAAATTCTATTGTACGTCCAACTGTGAAACTGAGAATTCAGACATCTAGGGGGTGAGGGGTAAAAAAAAACAGTCAGAGGAGAAGTTGAAACCTCCTTGGACACCCTAAGGAACAGAGGAACAGTCTCTGGTGGCGGTGAACACTCTAGGGTACAAAAGGTACCCCTAGAGGTTCTAGGGGTACAAGAACAGTCAAAGTTCCTCTGCACCCTGAGGAGCGGAGAAACAGTTTCTGGGGGCGGTGAATCTTTTGGGTTCCCTCAGGAAACATGGAGCCTGATGTAGGTTGGCAACATCTTAAGGAGGTGATTTGGCTTGAACCGCCACCCCCCCACCCAGGGCTTTGGAAACTCAAGACATGACAAATTTTACTTTAGTGCCAAAGCAATTTTCTATAAAAGCCATTAGGTTTTGCGAGCACATTACAATTATTTTGTGTGTTCCTAAATCACTGCTGCCTTTACTTTTTCAGATTATCAAGAAGTCCTGTATTGAAATATTGGCAGCAGAACCGTCGAGTGTGTGTGCAGGAGGTGGGTAATTGGAAAAACACACTCTCAGAAAGGCATACACACAATAAATGGGTCTCTCTTGAGTCTTTGAGACAAATGCCATCATTGAATTCACCCATGAACTACGTTCATTTCAATAGGAAGCATTTTGGTTTGGCTTCCTTCTTTTATGACAATCCCAGACTGAAAAATGACCACATGCAGCCTGACGGTCACTTACCGGAAATCTGCTTTAATGGGCTACTGCAGCGGGAGTAACATCACTGGGTCACATTAAATGAAATGACCGTGAGAACAGCGCTACAGTTACAGGAGATTAACTGGAGATAAAATGTACAGTAGACATCCTTTAGTGTAATACCAATGGAGAGAGAGTTTAACCATTATTGAAACATAAGACGGATAATAAATAGCTTGAATGAACAATGGTTGTGCCACTAATTTTGCACTTTGCATGTACTCTGGTGTATGATTTCTCCCTCTGAAGAGATATTTTAGCAAACAGTCAAGAACTATTCAGCAGCTAATTTTGGATTAGCACTCTGGTTTTGGCATCATGGATTCTCAGGCAATCAGCCCTTTATCAGGGTTATTTTTTCCTTTACTACAGCAGTTCTTACAATGCAAACAGCAGTCCACTTCAGAAAATGCTGTTCTTAAAATGTAAACAATGCTTTTTACAGCACAAAACAAGGATTTGTTCCATGCTAATGTGTTCCACAGCAACCCTGTTCAGATTGTGTGTTTCTGGTAACTTTACATCATTTTAGTGGTCTACTACTAACAGCAGTGAAGGCTGCAGATGGTTCAGATTAGTTGCTACAATTGGCTGGGTACACCGTTTGTTAACGTTTAGTCGTTTTACTACCAGCCACTTTAGCCTCTAGCTCCTTACTACTGGATTAAAAGCGCGTGTGGTTCATTAAGATTCTTTGCTATTTTCTGTCCATCCGTCTATAAGACGCTGTTTAAATATATGTTTTTTTTTACGCCTTTAAAGTTTAAAAGGGCAAGTTTTACTTGCCTTTTTAAACCCCTCTCAAAGTATTAAACCTTTGGTCTTCAAGACGCGTTCATCAGGGTGGTAAATTGGGCTTCGTAGCTCAGGAGTCCAGCCATGATCAGAACTTATCAGTACCCCTCGTCTTGTCCTGGTTGTCAGCAACTCGTTTGCTTTTGCCTTTTTGACTATAGAGGTTCACAAGGGCTCTCCTTGAAAAATGCTTGCCATGTTACTGGAGCTGATTGCCTCTATTTTGTTTGTGAAATCTTTCATATATAAAAATGACAAACGTGTTGTTTGTGCAACCAGAGACATTTCAAGTCGTGGTGAGAGGAAACGGATTCCTCCACGCAAGAAACATCGACCAGGTGCTCTGCAGCTTCAAAATCAACGATACCATCACAGTCAGTGAGTAGACTGGGCTTGTTGGGTTGGGTTTTTTTTTTAATAAACAGAACAGTCAGTAACAATGTTCGGCTGGTTTTCTATAATATATCTGTCAATTTCTATATCACTGAGTAGCAAAAGGGACAGTACTGATAATAAAACGGTTACATTGATCTACATCTACAAGACAACATTCTCATCTTTCAAAAACGTAAGGCACAGCGATGGTGTTCGTGTCTTCTGAGATATTTAACTTTTGGTTACATTATAACCACAGAATTGAGTGGATTTTATTAGGATTTCATGTGTTAGACCGACATGTATTTGTATTCAGCCCCTTTTACTCTCACAGCCCTAAATAAAGTGCAAGCAGTTGCCTTCAGAAGTCGCCTACTTAGTAAACAAGAGCAAACCTATCAAGACATAGCAACAGCTATGACCAGTTACTCTGGAGGGGCTGCAGAGACACCCTGCTCAGGTGGAAAACACACTGCACATCACCTTCAACGCCTCCTAACTCCTACAGTAAAACATGGTAGTGGCAGCTTCATGCTTCTTTACAGCCCATTTGTGGTTGTAATGTGAATACATTCAATGAGTGTGATTGAATGCCTTTCCAGGAGACTAATTTCTTGTTGTGTTTCTGCCCTTTAGATGAAAAGCCTGCTGGTGTAGAAAACACATTCTTGCTGTGTCCAGCTCCTGTCATCGATGAGGTTGGAAAGTAGGTGTCTCTTTCTCTTTTTATAGCTTCATGAACTCTTATAGTTTGCATTATAAAGGGGCTGTTCCTTAGAGAGATTGCATTATGGAGACTGCACTCCTTGTATAAAGCCAGGGGAACATGTGGAAGTGTTCATGTGCATCAGAAATCTGCCATACATTAGCTGCTTTTATGATCCCTATCTGAAGTCATACTCCTATACTCTAGTAGTTCCTAGAATAGTTCTAGGAAAATATAAAAAGGCGGTGCAGCTGTGCCAGCTCACGCCAGGGGTGAAGCCTTCATGCGTTTGTCCTGAGCAGTAAAAAAAAAAAGAGAGCAGATTCCTCTTTGTGTGGCACCGATAGGAACCAGCGGATCTGGACGACAGAACTTGCAAATCTCATGAAATGTCTCGACTGACTTGTCGGCAGTTCTTTTTGGGCAGGAAAAGTCGCGGCAGTCGCTGACTTTTCCAGCCAAGAAAAGAACTCTTAAACACTCAGCGTGGTATTTGTAAAGAGCCAAGTCTGTGAGGCCATTCAACAGCTAAAGAGCAAATCATTTCCTCGAGGTACTAGAAAGTGAAACGGAGGCGCCACATTTAAACCGTGGTCTGTTTCTATTCCAAGAGCTTTTGGCGTCTAGCGACCAACCAGCTTTAACTCCTTGAACACGGCTGTTGTTTCAGAATATTACATTAGGACTCTTAAAAAAATCATATTGGATCTGATACCAAACTGCAATCACAACTTCAGAGTATTTCATTGAGTACTTCTGTGAAACCCACTGAAAGTGTGGCATGCGTTTGTTTTCAAAAGAATAAAATCCCGTTCAGCTACCTGCCAGCTGAGTCCAACTGTGTGTGATTACACTCAGTATAACTCCAATAAACATTGTTTATTGTTCTCTGAATATTATGTTGCATGCAATATGCCCTGCAAATTTTTAGATTAGATTAATTTATTCTTTTATAAATGTTAAATTTGAACAGTCACTTTGTGGAACATATTTTGTTTAGATTCATAAAAATAATGAAAGGGAAGGAGGAACCGTCCTGTAGCCATCTGCCAAATCAGAAGACTACTTCATCTCCATTATTATACAGCATGTTATGCTTGGTGTCACATTGGATTACAGTAAACTCTGACAGCAGAACAAAAGAATCTATTTTATGACGCTTACAGATGTTGTGTGCCGACCATTTTTCTTGATAAAGTTTCTATTAAGGAAGAAAATACTAGTCCTGGATGACCAGGTAATGCTAGTTAAAAAAGATTAACCCCAGCAACTCCTATGTTAACACTAGTCTATCCATGCTAATGACCGGGAGAGGAACAAGGTAGTCTAGAAGGTGACCGGCCTCGGCATGCTAGTCAAAGCTTCAAAGCTAATGTAATAAGTAGTCTCCTTCTCGTTTGCCAGCACCAGCTGCTCAGTTACCGGTGTCGGCCTTATCATTAATCAGGTCAGTAGCTAGCTCTGGAATGGATGTAACCTCCTGCAACAAGGAAGCAGTCACTGAGGGCACACTATAGTCTTAATTTTGGCACTGAAACTGCACCATAACCCGGGAAGAAAATCCAGAGCTGAAAAAGAACAAGGAGAGGTTCACCTTTTATTGGACTGTGACCTAAGACACACAGTAAATGGTTTTGATCAAAGCATAGTCGTGTTTTTCAGCGGCCTAATCAAAGACCAGACCTAAATCCAATCAAGAATCTGTGGCAAGACTTGAACACAGCTGTTCACAGAAGTGACCAAAGGCAAAGGAAACCTAGCTCACTGGCAATTGGATCATTTTCCTTCCATTTCTTTTTGTTCCTCCATCACATAAAATCCTAATAAAACACTCTGAACTTTTCGGGTTTTAACGAAAACGTTCAACAGGAAGGAATTTGTTTGCACAGTGCAAACTACGCAGCGACCAGATTTGCTCCCACATCACATTTCTGTGCTCTTATTTAGACCCCAACCGTGTTCCAACATCAACTATCCGCAAACCTCTACGACCCAAGTCTTTATGGGAAGAAAAGAGCTCAGGTCCACAGAATACGAGGCTGAGTGGACGGTGTTAAAGACTTTATAAACACCGAGGGAAACCAGGGGGGAGGAGAGATGGCCAGTTTCTCTCCCTCCACATACTTTAAACTTAAATCATTCCTGTTTGCTACAAATTCCATACATTTATTCTTCCACAGCAGCCGGGGAAAAAAAAAAAGATCTTCGGGCTCGCATTTGGAAATTGGAGAGCGAAGGGATTGACGGTTCTGAGCTAATCTGCTGCCTGTTTCACTACCTGTGTGGAGGATTCTCTCATCTTTCTGCCCGGCTGTCCTTTTTCTTTTTCACTGTCTCCTTTTATGGTCTCAGCTACAGATGAACTATTTTTTTTTTAAATCCCCCCCCGCCCTCCAAAAGGCTTTTTATTCTCATTCAGCTGTTTCTTTGTCTGGCTTTGCCTGATCAAAGCCATGTAGCAGCTAGCCAGGTCTTTCATGTGTGGGACCACATGTTGGTAGCATGCAAGGTTCTCGGCAGGAGAGCTGGTGGGAAAAACTCAGGATTGGTTCTTTACATTTATAGAAACCAAACCTAAAGGTGACCTTAAGCCAGAATTAGGAAAGTGTTTCACTTAATGTCTAGCATGTGTTTATATAAATGCTTAATAATTTTAAAAATCTATGACTAACCAATCAATTAATGTCATAAAAACGTATCACGGGGGGACATGTTGGTATTGGTTTAAGTGCATGGATAATTGTTGTCAAATTACAGCGTATAGATATTTTACCTTCTGCACTTCTTGGCACCAATAGTAAAGTAACTCACATTGAGAAATTTTTTTAAAATTATATTTTTTATTTGAATGCTGCTATTCAGAGGGAAACAATTTCACTTAAAAAGTTAAATTCATTAAATGCTGAAGGTCAATAAAATGGGATTTTCCTTAAAAAAAAAACATTTCTTCAAAATAAATAGAGTCCTTATTTGTGTAGATTGTTTAGAATTTAATAAATAATCCTTGACTTTCTGTTTCCCTGTGGTAGAAATATTAGTGGATATAGAGTTTCACTTCCTTTAGCCACAGGTCACCAGCACACAGTGAGGATGGAAAGGAAAGTTAGAAAAGAAAAAATCTTGGAGTAAACACGTTTCCATAGCAACCATTAGATGTGCTCTACAAACTAACCAATTCCATGGAAGTGATGCCAAACTCTTCATTTCACATTGCAAAGAAAAGTTACTTTGTTTTTGTCCATATTGTCCAATTACTTGTGACCGTTTGAACAGCACAAATCAGATTTTGTTTTAATCATATCCAGACCTTTGGTCCTAAATTGAATACATATCTAATGTTTTTCAAAGCAACCGCATTTATAACAGCCATGTTGCATTTTTTCCGACTTCCGTGTAATAAAGTTTGACAGACTGGCGAGATCAGAAGTTAAAAACAGATGAGAAAGAATCCAACTGCACGACAACTCCACAACTGATGCGCACACGCTGACATTTGTAGCATCCGTGTTTATTGCTGCATGTGATGTCACGTGTTTTCTGCGTATCTGGGTCATTTCAGGGACTCTTCATCGTTACATCCAATAGAAGTGCCATTTAAGTTTGAATAATAGCCATAAAACATTTTTTTAAATCAGCATAAGGACCAGCAGAGTTTTTCTGGAACAAACGCATCAAAGAATGAAAATATGGGAGGCTGGCAGATCAATCCACAAATATCGATACCTAATCGATATCAGTATCAGATCGATGCTAGCAAGATTTTCTCGTCAAATTTTATTTTGATTTGGTTTTGCAGGTTGTCAACTCTATCTCAAAAAAGATTTGGTTTTGATTTGCTCTCAGATGACTTTTTTTCTCTTAGTTTATTTAGAAACAATGCACATAAATCATATTAATATAGTGTTAAACTATTTAAAGGTCAAAAGTTTGATGACATCAAACGTAAATAAAAAGTATTGGTATCGGTGATACGGGCCCTGCATGCTTTGCATTTGGGAAAAAGGTGGTTATGCCCCAGTGATATAGTTAACTGCTGTTTCTTAATATGATTTTTTTTTTATGTTCCACACTAAAGAAATGTGCTAAAAATAAAACGTTGAACTTTCAGTGTGACACTGTGCTGCAGGAACAAAAGATGAAGTCATTGCAAGGTTTTTCACACACCGTTGCTATGAACTGCCAGGTCTTGGTTGGGTGGTAGGAGGGATTGGGGGATTGGGGGAGATTTAGGTGTGAAGTTGGGGTTGGGGTTACGGTTCTGGGTTTAGCTGGCCACAATAATTAGAGGTAAATGAAACAGCAGTGCTGCATCAGCAGCTGTTCGGACAGCTGTCTGCTTCACTTCCTTGTGAAACAGCTGTCTGTGACCATGCTCCACATTTCCTCCCCACCACTTTGTTGTTGCTTCTTTTCCTCCACATCCTTTAATTTTGGCTTCAAGGTTTTTCCTGGCTGCTCTATCATCTTGGAATTTTTCATTTGAACAATTTTGGATTTTTTTTTTTTTTCTGCAATTTATCATCTGACATCTTGTCTTTATGGACTCAGACAAATATGTGAGAAGGTTTTGCTGCTTTCTGTTCGCTGACACCCTCTCGTCCCCATTTTCAGGAATGAAACCACAAAAAGCCCCAGAGATGGGGCAGTTCTCCAAATTGTTCTCCAATGTTAGAGGCGGACGGTGGGATGATCCAGGGAGATATGGGCCACGGACAGAAGCTTGTTTTGAGAAGGGAGTCTGTTGGGGGGAAAAAAGCTGAAGGATAATTGAAAGTTGAGTTTGGGTGATGTAATTCCCTGAGAAACCAAAACCAACCTCAACTGGTGGGTTTTTCCATTGTAGTTTATTAAAACTACAATGTCTTTGTGTTTACTGTGCTGGCTCACCCAGTCACGACCACCTTCATGGGGTTTTTTCTCCTTTCTTGCTTAAACAAAGTGGAAAACTTCTGTAACTGGCTCGTTTGGGTAAAGCCAGCTCAATTACGACTGAAATGGAGCCTGTAAGTACAAGTCAAGCTGCTCGACAACTTTTAACAATATGACCTCAAGGATGATTAGAGATTTCAGCAACTACAGTGAGACAAAAGCAACTCATTCTGGAGACTGAAAAGAAAATTCTGGAGTGAGCAGGATTAGTCATTGTAATTTACTGTCGGGTTAAACGTCTGTCTCCTCCAGCTCTTTATCCCTTGAGTTTTGTGGTTGGAACCTTTTGGTTACAGTTACAATCTCCCCTCATAGCTAGCAGAGTGTTTGGTGACGTGATTCTGCTGTGAAGCCAACTTTGAATGACATCATTCTGGTGAAAGAAACTGATTGAGTTACATTTTCTGTGGACGGCATTGTGATATTCACACATTATTGATGCCTTTGCTCATTTCTGTGCGTATTTTTGCTGTCCTGTTTCAGGGTGATTTATCTCCAAGTGAGCATGAACGACGGTCTGTCCTTCATCGGCAGCAATGTCCACATCACCACCACAGAGTGTGTAAGTAATTAGTTTAAGTTGGGTTTTTTTTATGCAATCGGAAATTTACGGGCACATTTTTGTAGCAAGTCTTCCGGACATGTGTGAGGTTGTTAGTTTTTCTTTTTGCCACTTTACAACCACAAAATTTGTGTTTATCGGGGTTTTTTTTGATAGACCAATACAAAGTAATAATTTTGGGGGGGCGCTAGTGAGCACCGCATGGAGTAGACGTGTTTTTTCGGGCTCCTCACCACCTAAAAGTAATTTCTTATTTATTTTGATTTTCCATTCATATTCCGGTTCCCCCGTGCTTCGACTATCTGTCTTGACATTGAGGATGACAAAGCCCAAGGCGGATAAAGGAAAGAAGCAAGATAAGGCTTCAGAAGAAACGACGGAGCAGCACGTGCTGGAGCTAGCTAAGCAAGCTACAACCGTGGCAGGCGCTGATTCAGCATGTGAACGTGATGCGGGATCCTCTACTATCCTCGCGGCAATAAATAACATGAATAAGATAATGAAAGATAGGTTTAACGATCTTGAAGCAACTCTCGCCTCGACCCAGGCAACGTTATTAAACCTTGTCGACCGGATTAAAGAGGTGGAAGATGCTGCATCCAACCATGAAGGCCGCCTCTCCAAGCTGGAGGGGACCTGTGCTAGGATCCAGGCAGAGAACGAGGCTCTCCGCGTGAAGGTGATCGATCTCGAGGCTCGTTCCAGGAGGCAGAATATTAAAATCATCGGGTTGCCGGAAAAGATCGAGGGTGGACGTCCTAGAGATTTCCTGGTGAAGTTCATCCCGGAACTGCTTGGTGTGGATCAGTTTCATACACAGCTGGAGGTGGACTGGGCGCATCGGCTGGGAAGCAGGCCGCCTGGTGATGGCACGCGGCCACGAGTAATGATAGCACGAATTCACTACTTCCATGTGAAGGAGGCGATTCTTCGACTGGCCCGTCAACAGTTCCCCCTCCGTTTCAAGGAGAAGCCGATCTACATTTTCCCTGACTACCCGGCAGAGGTGATGAAGCAGCGGCAGGCTTTTGATGCGGTGAAGAAGCGGCTCCACGATTCTGGAGCGCGGTGCGGTGTCCTGTATCCTGCGCGCTTACGGGTCACCATTGGCTCTACGGATAAGACGTTCTCCTCGCCGCGGGATGCAGAGATCTTTGCAGAAACCCTACAGAGTCACTGAGTATCTGGAGGTTAGAGCCACTATGGTATGTGCTTATTGTTTTGGGTCCCTGGGGGCCGGAATCGGTTTTATAACAGCTGGATGTTTGTACCATAATCTAAGTCTGTTAAATTTGAGTGGACAGAGGAGCCTTTTTGCGGAGTTAGTTCGGTATCTGTATGGCCCATGCGGCCCGGCTTCCTCTATTTTGCTATGTGGGGTTCTTATTCTCGCTTTGTTTGGAAAAGTGGGATGGGGGGAGGGGGGTAACTTTTTTGTTTGTTTTTTTTGTTGTTCAAAAGGCTTTTTACATGTTGCCATACACTGTCAGGCTAACACATGAGTGCTTTGAGGCCATTCGGTTGAACATTTTCTGTGTACCATAACACATCATTACAGGCCGGTGGCATAAACTTTACCAGTTGGAATGTCAGGGGTTTGGGGCATGTCCTAAAAAGGGCTAAAGTATTTTCTAACTTAAAGTCCTTAACAGCGGACATCGTATACCTTCAAGAAACACACATAAGACCAGGAAGGGAGAGGTTATTGAGATGTAGTTGGGCAAACCAAATTTTCCAGTCTACTTTTTCAGGTAAAGCTCGAGGGGTGGCAATTCTAATCCGTAGAACAGTTCCTTTTAGACATATTTCCACTGTGACTGACCCAAATGGTAGATTTATATTGGTAACAGGCTATTTATACTCCTTTCATGTCACGCTTCTTAACGTATATGGCCTTAATTTTGATGACCCAGGCTTCTTTAGGAAAGTATTTAATTTGCTCCCTGACCTGGCTGATACTCACCTAATTTTGGGAGGGGATTTTAACTGTGTGCTTGACAGCTACCTGGATAGGTCGACTCGAACAAGGCAGCCTCCCTCCTCCTCCTCTGCGGTTTTGAACACCCTTATGACCTCAACAAATTTGGTTGATGCCTGGAGGCTGCAGCATCCGGTGGAGAGGGATTATTCCTTCTTTTCAAATATGCATAAATCCTATTCAAGAATAGATTATTTTCTTCTTGATTCTAAATTAATATCTAATGTAATATCTTCAAAATACCATACACTTTTAATCTCGGACCACTCTCCAGTCTCACTGACTCTCGACCTCTATCATAGGAAACAACAGTACTTCTGCCGCTTCCACCAATCCTTGCTATCAGAGGAGACATTTTGTAAATTACTAGACGATAAAATTTCTGAATTCCTAGACACTAATGATACAAAAGATGTTACAGACTCTACTTTATGGGAAACTTTTAAAGCTGTGATCAGAGGCCATATTATTTCTTTCGAAAAGTTTCTGAAAAACAAAAGGCGAGAACGCCTCACAGGAATTGAGGCTGAATTAACACGCTTAGAAGCTAACTACAAGTCTCTAATGACCCTATGACTTTACAAAACATTTTTGCTCTAAAATATGAATATAACACCATCCTGTCCAGACAGGTGCTTGATCAGTTGTTCAAAATTAAGCAGAAACACTTTGAGCTGAGTGATAAGCCCCATAGATTATTGGCCCGTCAACTGCGGGGCTCGCAGGCCAACAGGGCAATACATAAAATTAAGTCCAGGGCAGGAAAAATTATAACTGACCCAAAAGATATAAATGACTCCTTTAAGGAATATTATGAACGACTATACATGTCTAAGGAAAAAGGAAATATCTCAAACTGGCTCAAAGATCTAAATCTCCCTAAGATGAGTGAAGCTGCTCGTGAGGCTCTTAATGCAGACATCACTGTGGAAGAGATCCTTGATGTAATTAAAGCATTCCCCAAGGCCAAGGCCCCAGGATCTGATGGGTTTGGAACTGAACTCTATAAAAGATATGCCGGGAGAATTGCCCCTCTCCTTCGGAGGATGTTCACTCATTCTCTTGATTCAGGTAAATTTCCCCCTACCATGTATGAAGCCAATATAACTTTAATATGTAAAGAAGGCAGGGAGGAGACGGAGCTTTCATCATATCGCCCTATTTCATTATTGAATTCTGACATTAAAATCTTCGCTAAAGTATTGGCAAACAGGCTAAATAAACATATTTCCTCTATTGTACACCCGGACCAAACGGCTTTGTTCCTAATAGGTTCTCATTTTTTAATGTCAGACGGTTAATGAACATTTTGTACCATAAATATGACAGTAGGTTTAAGGGAGCGGCTCTTTGCCTTGATGCTGAAAAGGCATTTGACCAACTGGAGTGGCCCTACATCCTGACTGTACTTGGGGAGTTTGGATTTGGTGATAAATTTGTGTCTTGGATCAAAATAATGTATGCTCATCCATCTGCCTCTGTCCTTCCAAATCAGGACAAGTCAGAGCGCTTTCTGCTACACCGGGGAACCCGTCAGGGTTGCCCTCTTAGCCCCTTGCTTTTCGCGGTCGCTATGGAACCCCTCGCCATTAGTATTAGAGAACACCCCTTAATCAAACCGATTCAATTGGGAAACATTGACCATCACATTTCATTGTATGCTGATGATGTGGTGGTTTTCGTATCACATCCTGAGCGGTCAGTGCCAGCACTCCTGGACCTCATTCAGTCATTCGGTGAGATTTCAGGTTATACTATTAATTGGCAGAAGAGTGAGTTTATGTCATTAGGTGCGAGCCTCACTTAACCACAACCTATTATTTAAGATAACGGACAAACTGAAATATCTTGGGGTTATTCTGCCAAAGGACCCTAAACAAATCTTCAAATTGAATTTTTTAGAAAAAGTGGAGAATCTTCGGAAAGACATTGATAAATGGAGAACACTTCCTCTGTCGATGATGGGCCGTATAAATGCTATTAAAATGGTGTCCTTACCTAAATTTTTATATTTTTTTCAGGGTTTGCCTATTTTTTTAACAAAGGCTTTTTTTAAATCGTTAGACTCAATAATTCTGCCTTTTGTTTGGGGCTTTAAAGCCCATAGAATATCAAAAACTCACTTATATAAACCAAGGAAGATAGGGGGATTGGGATTACCCTGCTTTCAGCATTACTATTGGGCAGCAAATGCAAGAGCCTTGGTATACTGGCAGGAAGGTGATGCACAAGAACTGCCTGCAAATTCCCCCCCATGGGTGGCTATTGAAAGAAGTGGTGTTACTGACAGCTCTCTTCCGGCTCTTCTTTTTGCAGCACCGATATCCCCCGCAATTAGTGGGGTAAATAATTTAATCGTTTTAAATTCTTTGAAAATATGGAAGCAAATAAAACTGCACTGTAAATTGCCGGAGACCTCAATTCATGCCCCAGTTTACTGCAACCATGCTTTTCCCCCATCACTATCGGATATGTCCTTTAAAAACTGGAGTTTGAAAGGCCTTAATACTCTGAAAAACCTGTACATTAACAAAAAGTTTGCTTCATTCGCTATGCTGAAGAGCTGTTTTTCCCTTCTAGATACAGATTTCTTCAGATACTTGCAAATTAGAAACTATGTTCGAACTAAAATTCCGAATTTTATGTCTCTCCCGGAAGAAAATAAATTATGCAAAATCCTGCTGGGCTCTCCAGGATCAAAAAAGTTTATCACGAGTTTGGTTGACGTCTTTGCAGAACGAATGAACTTTACCACAGACTCCTTGAGGGCTGCATGGGAGGAGGAGCTGGGTTTGCAGATTGGGAGTGAGGTCTGGGAGGAGGGTCTTGGGAGGATTCGGACGTGCTCTATCAATGTAAGACACCAGTTAATTCAGTTCAAGGTATTCCATAGACTCCACTATTCTAAAATTAAACTGCACAGAATATTTCCTTCAACATCTTCAAAATGTGATAAATGTAAGTCCGCGGATGGCTCCCTTTCTCATTTGTTCTGGACATGCCCCAAGCTCTTTCATTATTGTTGTGAGATCTTCAACTTGTTTGCTAAGGTTTATGGATGCACGTTGGTTCCTGACCCCCAGATTGCATTGTTTGTACATTCTCCTTCTTTAAGGACCTGCAGTGTTTCTATGCAAACGACAGTGGTGTATGGAATGGTAATAGCCAAAAAAGTAATATTGAGACTCTGGAAAACTGACAAGGTTCCTCAATTTAAAATGTGGTTGAGCGACTTCACTGAGATTCTTCATTTGGAGAGGCTACAATATGATGTTGTGGGTTTCTCTGATAGGTTTTGTAGTGTCTGGCATCCAGTTTTGGATTATCTTTCCCGATCCAGGGTCAACCCAGACACTCGCTCAGCTTCTTAATGTGCCACCTATGCCCTTACAGACAGGTAATACCATTCCTTAATTGTAGATAGTACTCAATGCAGTGTAACCTGACTTGCTGTTATAATATATATAAATATATATATATATTTTTTCTTTTTGTCTCTTATTGTACGTCTTTATTTTTGTTACTGGATTGATAAGAGTATACTGCTTTCATACAGGATTTTGCTACATACTGTATATACATGGATATGTAAGTCTGCGTGTATATGTGCATATATATTTACTTATACTCTCATGTATGATTTATGTATGTTATATTCTGAAAACCTAATAAATATATATATTTTAAAAAAAGTAATAATTTTGAAGTTGAAAGAAAATCTGAAAAATGTGGCAGGCATTAATATTTTGCCCTCTTGAGTCAGTAGTTTTTTTAACCACCTTTTTTGATGTAGCACGTGGCAGAGTTAATCTCTACAAGCTTAAATTCAGCATATTTTTTAATGCGAAATGCCTCCAGGTTCAGTCAGACTGAACACAGACGTCTCTGTAAACATTTTTTTAAGAAAAATCATGCTGTACATTCTTGTTTGGACTGAAGTTTGGCCTTGGGCTGCACCTTTTTGATGAATAAGCTTTAGCATAAAGCAGTGAATCTCAAATATTTTACAAGTACGACTTCATTGAATACCTTGTTTTTCATGTGCCAGACTCTTGACATACATAGTAAAATAGTTCAAGGTTCGGAGTGCTTCAGTTTGTTAAGTCATAAAGCACAAAAAAATCATCTCATCCTTTGTAACTCACTGAGAAGGTCAAATTCTTAACTAAAGAGACCAATCTGTTCACTTTTCCAAGTGTTAAAAACACCAACAGGACGGGCATTCTGACCAGACCAATTTCAATGGCCTGGTCTGATTGGCCATTAACTAAAATCAAACAAATTTTTGGAAAAATATTGTTTGATTTCACTCTGACTGTTTGTACTTTAATAAATCTTTCACTCGCTATACCTATAGTATTGTTAACAGAATGCACCTCTAAGAATAGTTCATCTTGTCACCGGGCGGATGAGTTCCTAAATCCTCCGGAAGTAAAACTTGGAACTTGAGGAAGCTGAGGAGCTTGAAGTTCCTCAGTTTATGCATCCACCAAATTTACTTATAAACCTTATACATTAAGGTTAATTTATTTAGACTTAACTTGTAAATAATGGCAACATTTCTGCAGAGTACCACTAAAACAGCCCAAGTCCAATCAGAACTGGTACCAACATGGTACATCTAAGCCAAAACTGCTCTAGTCAGACGATGCTCTAGTCAGAGGATCGTCTTCCACTTGTGCGCTGTCTACCAAACTGGAGTTTTAATGGCCTCTTCTTGCTTCTCTTTCTTAAATATTCTCCAACAAACATCTGAAGCCTTCAAAGAACAGCTATATTTATTCACAGACACAACTGGGCCATATTTACTGACTGGATTCTATTTAGGGGCTTCAGTGTTTCTAGAAAGATTTCAAAAAACCATGTATTTCATGCTACATAAAATTATAATAAACTACACGGCAGTTTGTGGTTGTGATGTGTAAAAATGTTCAGTATGGATACTTTTGCGAGGCAGGACATGATGTTTTCCCCTCCCTTCCTTTCCTAGAAGTCTAATGTTTTGGTCTGTGGGATGACCCATTTGTCTTCTCCATCCTCCCTTTTTAGTGTTGTTACTAGCAATGATGCATCCAAAAAGACCCACTGGACTCCCCAGCAAAGGAAAGAAAAAAACTTAGAGAAGCAAGTTCAAGACCACGACATGTGTTTTCTTTGAAAAGTAAAAGGGAAACGTCCCATAATGGCACTGACTGATGAATGCTTTACTTCTGTTCAAATGTTTGTTACTCAGCTAGTGGAAAAAGGGTTGACATTCCATTTAAAGTAATTTAAAGCAAATTTACCTAAATAAAAACATATGGTGGGACATATGGAAACAGAAAATTCCATCTAACCAACAAGAAATATTTCCTTTAAAGGCCTCTTGCCCCAATCCACAAAGCTGGGACAAGAAACCATGAAAGCAAACTATGTGGCTTATGATGTATACATCCCAACTTAGCATGCTATTACAATTAGACAGTAGGGGAAAGTTAAAATATGCTTAAGACCCATAAGACATCAAATACAAATGTCCAGCGGATAGCTAAAATCCATGAATTCTTCACACCCTCTAAAAACACTTATAACTGTCTACTATAAACAGTCACACACCAAATATATCTTAAAATGTATTAGTCCACACATGATGTTGCATTAGCGCCAAAATTAAAACTATAGCACATCCAAAGGTGGCTACTTCCTTGTCGCAGGAGGCTATAAGTATTCCAAAGCTAGCTACTGATCTGATTAATGACAGGCTGTGTTAGCTTTGGAAAAGTTCATGACTAGCATGTCCAGGCTGGAAACCCACTGGACTGCCTATGCTTCCTCTACTGTCCATTTGCACTGGATATGTTGGTATTAGCATCAATAGTGTGGCGTTAGCATTGATAGGATGTTGTTAGCATTGATAGACTGGTGTTAGCATTGGATAGGCTAACAACTAGCATGCCTAGACCATAGAAATGGTTTGGCAGTACCACAGAAGCTAATATCTACAGCATCTCTGCTCTTGTGGGTAGAGACAGGGAAAATAAATGGCCCTCCTGGATAGGCCGCTTTGCAAAAAATGACATAGGCCATTATTTTAAAAGGGTGACAAAATGCTCTATGAAAAAATGTGTAAACAGGCAAATTTTACATGAATAGTTGGGAGTTATGAAGACATTCGTGATTACTGAACCGCGAACAGATGGGGATCCACTGAAATGTCATCGTTTCATTTTTTTGTAACCAGCCCAATATGTGTAATATCATACTGCATGACAAAAACATCCAGATATGGACCCATTTACCGTCACATAATAAATTACACTATCAAGTTTTCTAATCAGACAATTTAGTCTTTCTAGGGTCTCACTGCTTGTTGATAGAGGGGAGAGGATTAGGTTCTGAGAAATATTTACTTGGTTTCTGTGATGAGCTGTCTACAGTCGGCCCCTCTGCTGAGTTCAGATAAATCCTCAACATCCCCCCCTCGTATGATAGATAGGGGAAAGTCTAACCACATGTGATCCTCATCTGTGGTCTGTAATGAAAACCATGTTTGGCTGGCGGAGGCCCGGCTCGAGAGAAATGTTAACAGATGGATATATTAGGATACTTAAATGATTTAGATCGACCACAGTTAGCGAGACAAAGAACACAATCGCTACGGTGACGAGGCTGAAAGTGCTTTCCTCTGTTCCTCCTCATGTCAGAGCTTTGGGACTTTAAATCTATGTTGCTGATCTTGGTAGCATCGTTGTTCGTTCTTTTGGAAGTGAACTATGATATGGTCTTCATTGGCCGCTTGTTTTCTATCTCTCAACCAAGGTTACAGTCAAATCATTCTGACCTTCAATTTGTACTTAGTTTTTTTAATTGCTTTCTAACTTGTTTACTAACCTGCGGGATTCCTCTTAACTTATATATTTACTAATTTACCTTTCCAATCACTTCCTGTATCTCTCTATTGACTTTGTTTTCCTTATCTTCATACTTTCAATCTACTTAATTCATTCACTGCTATTTTTCTTTCTCAAATTATCCATCTTCCTACTGAAATTTCTGTCTTTATTTCCATCTTTCTTAATTTGCTTCCCTTTAGAACTTCATTTTTTCTGTAGTACTCCATTTCTTGTTAGTGTTTTTGTCCATACTTCCTTCTTTCCTTTTGTAAAATGTTCTTCCTTCTTCCCATCCTTTCATCTTTTTTCACTAACTTATCAACTTTTTTTCCATTCTTTTTTCTTCCATACTGCCGTTATTCTGCCCTTCTTTAGTTTGTTCCTTCCTTGTTTTATTCCTTCCTAATTTGTCCGGCTGTACTGATCCTTTTTAAACCAATAAGTAAGTAAATGTTTTTTTACAGTACTGTCCATACATAGAATATAGTATCCTCATAGTTACAATGATTAGATTATAATACATGTATATTAAAATGTGCATCGCAAATAACTGAGGTCAGAAATCTACTGATTAAAAATAGCTGAAACAGACTTTATGCAAACATGTGATTACTATGTTGGGGTCACTGAAAATTCAACAAGGCCATGGCGAGGGATCACTGAAGGAGAGATAATTAAAGATGAACTTATAATCCTCTGTGTGTGGATTTAAATTCATTTCCTGTCGTCCTGCTCTTCCCACGCTGCTGCTGTCTTTTTCCTGAACTTTATTGTTTGGTAGGTTCAAAATGTCCAAGAATGCACGCTCTCCTTGGAAGTGTTTAACACTTTCCCTTCGTGTTCCCGTCCTTCTATCCCTCCTGAATTTGATCCTTCCTTCCCGTCTTCCTTCTTTCATTTGCTGCTAACAAATTTCTCCTTAAGCTGTTCACCGGTAGTAAATCTGCTCCTGCTTTGTGTGTGCGTTGTCCAGTTTGATGGCACCATCCTGCTGATAACGCTGCTGGTGTTGTTCCTCCTGCTGGCCCTCCTCTTCATGTGGTGGTTCTGGCCTCTGTGCTGCACAGTGGTAAGAAACTCTAATATCTTTTTATTGGAAAGACCAGGCTCTTCAACCACAAGTTCAGTGGATATGATGAATCCATAAAGCTGCATATTTGTTAACTGTCACCATGTTGTGACAGTATTTATGAGGCAGATAATCTGTGAAAAGATCAAGCACCACCTGCTAATGCCGTCTGAAGAAATGCACTAAAACAACCAATCACAGCCAGGAGGAGGGGCTTGGTGCTGTTAATCAATCTGGTGAACTCTTGGCTAAATATGCTAATGGAAGAAAAAGAACTTAACATTACAGGAAAACTGTTTATCATCACATAACTAGCTTAGCGTTCATGACAGACTATGCTATTAAAAAAACCATGACAGAGAAGGTGAGAGTGATTGACAACGGTAAGACCCGCCTCCTGGCTCTGATTGGTTGTTTCTAGTAAGCATTGGGAAAAGGCAGAGGAGCTTGATTTTTTTTCTCAGATTATCTGTCTCCTACCATACTTTCACATAGTGACAGTTTCAGCAAATATGTAAAAAAAAAAAAAAAACATTTTTTCATAAACGTTTTATTTTTCAGTTAGTCAGATAGAAGCAGAAATGATGTGGCTTGTTGTGAAGATCCTTTCTTGTCCACAGGTGATCAAGGAGCCTCCACCTCCTCCACCTCCTGAGCCTGTGAGTCCGAACAGCTGCACACACACCAACGCATTCAGAATTTTAACTAGGAATGTTGCGAAATGAAAGAAGTCTCATTTCTGTGTTTTCAGGAATCAGATGATGACGATGGCCTGCCAAAGAAGAAGTGGCCCACTGTGGACGCCTCATATTATGGAGGGAGGGGAATCGGAGGAATCAAGAGGATGGAGGTGACTAGATCACATTGACGCAGTTCAACCAGACGGCTCTGATAAAAACCAGAAACAGGTCACGAACCATTCCTGCGTCGCCCTCCGCCTGCAGGTACGATGGGGCGGTAAAGGATCCACCGAGGAAGGGGCTAAGCTGGAGAAGCCGAAGAATGCGGTGGTGAAGATGCCGGAGCAGGAGTACGAACCGTATGAGCCCAAACCCAAGAAAGCTCACAACAAGAAGCCGCCTCAAAACCGGAAGTGGTACACACCCATCCAGGTACACACTGCCACAGACTCCCACAGGACCAGTGAGAACAGGCTAGCTGTGATTCAGTCCAATTGCCACGCAAAGTTTGAGCAAACTTCCAAAATGCTACAAGAAAAAAAATGTGATTTGATGTGCCGCAAATTAAGCAGGCTATGTAAACTGTAATTTCGTCTGACACTGTAACAGAAATCAGACAAGTCAGATTTTTTCTGTCATGTCAACCAGCCTATGATACAAGCTGTACAAAGATGTAGAGAAAGATCAAGAAATAAACAGTTGATCAGTCATGCGAGGTAAACATTTGTTTCGTCAGTTTGGTCAAATGTGTTTCCAGATCCACTTTAGTACATTAACTCTTTTTCAGAAAGCCAAAAATCTAACTAAAACCACCTTTTGTTTTTTCAGTTCTTAACCACTGAATGTTGAAAATTTCACATTAATGGAAGCAGGAGACTCTTTTCTAATCATCTCTGAGCCGATGGGAAAATGTAAAAAATACCAGGAGTGTCTTGTATTTCTTTGCTGACTTTATGAAGGAAGCCTTTCAGACTGTAGCAGCACTGTACCTTTTTCATATTTTTTTGCACGCACAAAAATACGCACTCCCCCTTCTCTACACATACTGATTACAGTGTATGTACTGTAAGGACACCACCTAGAAAGGCAGATTACTCTTAAAATTTAGAGATGCCATGTAGAGTATGGATGAAAAATATTCCTCTTCAACAGCTTCAATGCACAGGAGAACACAAAACAGAGTAACTTCAGTGACTCATGGATGATCCCTTAGTATGTTAGTTTGCCTTAAAACAAATTAAGCGATAAACTCTCCACATAAAGTCAGAAATAACTCCAGTGACGTAACCATGAAACCCTCCATTCTCTGCTGCTCAGGGTAAGCTGGACGCCATCTGGGCTCTGTTTCGCCGCGGTTATGACCAGGTCTCCCTGATGAGACCCCAGCCTGGTGATCATGTAAGTTACTCACAATTAAAAGATGTCGGCCTCTTTCTTTTAAGTCCACGTAAAACTGGTGGACTTAGATGGAAGGTTATGTAAAATGATTGTTTTCCAAAGCTAATGTAAAACCAAATTCTTAATTTATTTCACTATTCAATGCTTTCTAAATATGAATCTTGGGGGGGGTGGGGACTAAAAATTGTGTACAATTTACAGGGAATAATTCATGATGGAAATGAGTGTGAAATAGCTTTTCTTTTTACTTGAAATACAGCAAAATCTGCTTTTACGATTGATGGGATTTTATTCATTATTAGAGATGTGTAAACAAAATCTTTTCATGTAACTTGAAATCTAACTTGGGAAAAAAAAAATGGTTGAAAACCGTTCAGTCAAACTATGCTAATGTTTGACTGCATGTGTGTTTGTGCATTGTTATTAGACTCGTCAAGGGACTGCATGCGAAAAAGCTTATGGTGTTGATCTGCAACAACGCATTAAATGTTGATATTTGTGTTTGAGCTGCATATTGTCCAGATATAAATAAAGTTTATTTTCATTAATAACAACCTTACTTGAGATGCACAGGATTAGCCAGATTGTTGGAGACGTTCTGGTGGTAGAACCCAGAAAGAAACACTGGTTCTGCGACCATGTGAAGGGCCGGTATTTTACATGCTAGTTAGTTAGCATCTGTAACCTTTGCAAACATAAACAAGATCATTATTTCTGTAGGCAGCTGGTTATAGTGGATGACTTGTTTAGATCAAATGTTTTTACTCTCTACAAGCTTTAGAACCGTTTCCCTCGCCCCGGTAGAAATTCAAACCGGAAGGATTAGCAAGCGCTTTCTTGCAAACGTTTGGACCCAGTGTGCACATGAATTCATGGAAATTTATACAGGGGTCTCTAAGCCATCCAATTACCCTCTTTAGAGTGAAACAGCAACAGCATAAACAGTCCCCCTGAGGTAACCAATGCTTTAAAAACGCATGCTGTTGAACCAATTCCTCTCTCACACCTGCTTTACATTAGACGCTATAAATTAGATGAAAAGCAGAACCACAACTCACATCCCTGCAGTTGGATAGACGTGTTCAGCTTTTTTTTTTTTCTTTTTTTTTTTTTTGCTCAGCGTTTTTCCAGATGAACCACGTGGTTCTGTTTTAATGCCCAGTCGACTAAACAGGACTGTATTTTGTGCTTACCATTTGGTTTGCCGAAACATTCATATTTACTTCTTTCTGTGCAGGGTCGATGCATCAACTTTACAAGAGTAAAAGATGATTCAGCAGCAACCAAGGCCCCTCCCCATACTCCAATTCATGCGCCATCGCCACCTCCTCCGGACTACCGTCCCATTACCCGCTCCACCTCCTCATCTCCTACCTTTTCCAGCCCACCCACCAGATCACCACCGTCAGGCCAGGTGCCTCTGGGGCCCCCGCCGTCCCGCACGCCTCCAGGGCCGCCTTGTCCTCCACCAGCCCGTCCTCCGCCCTCCCTTCAACCCTAAATCATACAGACAAACCTCCTCCGCCCTCCCTCCCTATACACTTTGATATCACATTGATATTACTACCCGTCTGAGCATGTGTTTAATCTTAAAGGAGGTGGTCCTGCTGCCAAGTATCCTCCTGCCTTATAGCAAAGATCAGCTGCATGCTGAACCTGAGACATGTGTCTTCCTTCTGTCGTCTGGAATAGAGTCTCAAGCTAAGCTGCAAGCTCACAATTATAGTCATGTGACATGCTCTTGTGTCTTTACGTGGTTAACTACGGATTAAAAATGTGCTTGAGTTGAATGCTTTCTGTAACTAATGCCAAAGCAAATGCTGCATAAGTCGATGGGCAAAAACATTTCTTAGAACTGTGGTTTAACCTGACATTCTATCTCACACAGATCACGTAACGCCATTTCTGAGATCTTGAAAGGATTGTTGCTGGACAGCAAAGCAAAGAAGAAAGGGATGTCTATCGATGTGCATTGAAAGATATTTAAAAATTGTCTGTCTTTATCAACTACTGAGTTTTGAGTTATTTTTGCCACCTTCTCCATTTCGTATCTTTGCAGTTTTGATGATCTAGTGCCCGACTTTTTGGGTCTGTCGCAATAAGTTTTGTACGATATAAAACTCATGATTTACTAAGCCAAAATTTAATTTTTAAGTATTTTTAAAAAGAAATTATTGCATAGACCCTTTGCAACTACGTCATTGATCAGTAGAGGCGCCATGATGGACGTAGTAAGTGACTGATGGGAGCATTAAACTTGTTTTCCCAAGTTGTTTTAGCCAGTATAGCCACAGCTTGCAATCGCTTAATTCAAGCTAATTTGTCTGTGGGCGAAGCTTATCTAGTTGGGGTTCATAGTTAGTGGTATTGACAAAAGTTGGAACTAGTTAGGAGGAATGGAGGGCTCAAGACCGGTGTTGGCCTCGGTCAGCAATAAAACGTAAATGTGAAACTTGCATAACCGTAAAAACTCGCAGCAACGCTAAAACACTATCTTAGCCACACAAGCTTTAAATTAAGACACAAACTTTGCTCTTTCCAACGATATGAGAATTGTCTAACTACGAGCAAAACTAACAGAACTAGCAGCCAATGAAGAGGAAAAACAAGGCTTATGTCGTCATGCCAAAAACATAAATTCAGTCTTACCTTCGATGTTTTATGGCTATAATCCGTGCCGGCGGAAATATTTCCACTTCCTGCACTCGGCTGTCCTTGCGTCATCTTTGTTGGTGATTTTCGGAAATCCCACGGGATCTATTGGCTCTGATAGTTTTGGGAATTCCCCCTGTGAGGTAGTTTGTGTTCCTGTATGTTCTAGGCACACAAATGATTAGGCATTTTAATATGCTTAATAATTTATTAATATGTCCAGGAAATGTTTTAGGAGCAGTGAGCGTTTTAACATCTAATTATTTATGGCTATATATATGTTTTTATGTGACACATCTTTATTAGACTAATGTATCAATTTATTTTCATTTAACATACAACTATTGTGCAATGTAAGCTGATTAATTCAGTTTTGATAATGTGTATCAATGTGTGGCTGCATTTAATAACTTAAATATTAGTTTATTATGACCATTATCAATTTAAAACCAAGGAGTAATTTTTGTTATGTAAATAACTTTTTTTCCCCCATTAATTTGTGCTTTTTTGGTGTACAAAAAGCAATGTCCTGAAATATTTGTTGAAGTCAAACATTCAACTTCAGCCTTGGTCTTGGTCTCTGAAGAACCGGTCTTGACTCCATCCTTCCTAGCTAGCTTAGAAAGCGACCCATAAACACTTCGTCCCCTTGAAGTGTTTGTTGAGTTGATCAAACAATTCAACTAACACTTCACGGATTTTTTTATTTTTATTTTACCAATCTTTCTAACGGTAAAAAAGGTAAAGACCTTTTCTTTTTTTTTTTTTATCGGAAAAAAGTTTTTTGCGATAAACATTTTTTATTGTAAAAAGGTTTACAATAAATTTGCCTGAATTCACACCATATGATTTGTTCCACTGTATCTATAAGCTTATTAGTTGTTTTTTTTGGTACATGGAGGCTACATGATGGTGGGGTATTTTCTCCATAGTTACTAATGATTAGACGCATAGCATCTCCATAATGCAACATTTGTTTGCATCTTACTAATCATACTTATCAAGTATATTATTGTTTATTTTTTCACATTGTACCTTACCTTCTTTCCTCAACAAAAGGTTTATGATAAAAGTCTGGTTTACGTCCTTGTCTGTTTGTGCAGCATCCTATGAAATCAACTAAATAACTGCGATATTAGGCTACCAACCATCGGTACTTAAATCACGCATACGTTGTGTTGATGTCCATCATGGTGGAGCGGGTCGGTTTCTGAAGAGTGTCACGTCACGTGCAAAGGGTCAAATACACTGTGGCTTAAATATATCAATATGAAAAAGGTTGTTGATGATAAGTACCAAATAGAAACAAGAACAGACAAAAAAAAAAAACATGGAATCCAGTAGGTACAACATAGCGGTCCAAATTTGTGAAAGGAGCGAGCTGATCCAGAACCAGTTAGGCTGATGATGTAAAGGCAAGAAGTTACGTTTTAAATGAGATGTAAAATGCGATGTGGTTTGGCAAACGGAAGGTTTTGGTGTGGCACTTCTTCACGTTACATGCTACTCAGAGACGCCTTAAATCAGCAAATACCAGCAATTTATTGGCAGAAATATTACAGTGTGTGGTTGAGATTTGTGGCCCAGTTTTAACTAATGGGAGGATATGTGTTTTTTGTTATGTATTTCAGGTGTGTTTTAAATGTTATGTTGATTGAAATGTTTTAGGTTTGAACTTTGGAGCAAGGTGAGAGGGAATATATCATTTTGTATGTTTGTTCCCTTTTTTTTGTCATTATTTTGTTTTGATATCCGAGCACATCATCTGTTGAGCTACTAGGGTTTGTGTTTGTTTTGTTAGCATCTGGACACTGAAACTAATGCAATCAAGCATCCAGGAATCAGAATCAGGTCCCTTTTTTTGTTTTGCTTCTTTCAGTTTTTCTTTTTCCTTTTCTATTTTTTTTTTTTTTTTTTTTTTTGTAAAACATTTTCAATACTGTATTTTAATGATGTTCTGTGTATTTTACGTTTTCGGTTTTGTCATTCACCACCGGTCACATTGCAACTGCAGGGCAGTTCAAAGAGCATCTAATTTATTTTACTCCCAGACAGAAATGCTGGAGGGTATCGAAACAAATGACAAGGTGTCCAATCACTGACACTGACACTGTGCGAATTTAAAAAAAACACATTAGTTATCTGTTAAGAAAATCATATTAGGCATGTCAGCGTTGCATGGCACTTTAGTTACACTGTAAAACAGGTTGCTTAAACTAACAGGTTTAGTACAATTTAATGTCATTTACATCTGAGAAAGTTAAAAATGACAAAAAACTAATAATTAAATAAAACTATATTATTTTTAGGGCATTAGCACAAAAAGTGGGCTGCAGCGCCACCTTGTCTTAATCAAGGGATATAGCAACTTAACAGAAACATTACTGTTGATCAGTACATATTGTACTGATATTCTCGGCAGCAGCAAAACGAATATCAGGTTTTTTTTATTAGTTAGTTTTTTGAATTACTTAAACAAAACAGTTGATTTTAGCACTGACAAAAAAATTTTTTTTTGTAAAATTAGGCCCCGGCTAGATTGATTGCCACCACAGTATGGGGCCACAAAGTTATTATTCACAACCTCAAAATCTTGATTTTGACTAACACGGTATTACACAGTATTTCCCCCGAAAGAGTTTCTTTAGTTTACAATAGAGGTTTAAAATTAAGAGAGTCGGTATGAAGCAAAAAAAATAAAAAAAGTTGTGTAAAATTCCTTTGATTCCACTCAGCTGGGTGAAGCTGACATTGAAGGTGACAGTGAGTCTTTGTGTCATTATATTCAGCATTTTCCAGATATCCAGTCTGTACAGATATGCCATACACAGCATTTTAGAAAAAAAATCTCTGCTTTTTAAAATATTTTCTGTTTTAATTTCAAAGAATTCTTTGTACATGGATTGGAGATGCAAGCAAAGAAGAAACACATTTGCAAAATATTTGTGCTATTGTGGACAGTGTATAAAGCTAGCAGTAGTAGCGCAGCACAGCTCAGCTCTACAGGAATTCAGACAAATTGTTATTTAGATCGCCTGTAGGTAATTGCAACAAAATTTAAGGCTTTTTTGGGGGGCTGGAGTATTTCTGTTTACTTATAGGAAATTAATAACAACCATGACATGAGGTCTAATCATCTGGTTGATTATATCTAGAGTGAATATTCTTCTGTTGAAGACTTTTCACGGTTTCTTGCGTAAACTTCACCAGTTCTTCCCTCTGACCTGTCAAAGGCTCTAGAGAAGAAGTTTGCCACACTTGTAATCCTGTTTTGCAAAGCCTTCTGGGATTTTTGTTTCATTTTAGCGTATGTCAGTTACTATTTGTATTATTTTGAAACATGGGCGTTTCAGCGATTTTTGTAACGTGCCAACTCACTCACTGTACACCAAGGTTCCTGTGCTTCAGTTGAATTAGTTATGATGTTATGTTGTAATCGCCTTGAACAGAACGACACAGACGAGACACTTAGCTTCATGTCCTTGTCGTCATTTACACGTTCCTCCTATTTTGAGTTGTATCATTATCGTTGTCTTTAGCATGCTTTAATGACTAAACGTCACATTACATGTAAGTGTAAAAACCTGTTGCATTTTTACATCATTGTTCTTCAGGAGCTGGAATTAGCATTAAGGCTTCCCAACATTAGTTGTTTTGTTTTTTTATGACAAACTGATTGATTGATTGATTGATTCATTAAAAAAAAAATGTTACTTTTTGAAGGGAACTTTTCACAGCTTTTTACATGAGCAGTATTAACCAGTAGTATCAAAAACAATGTAAAAGATGGTTGATTTGCTATTGTTAGCTGATGACTTGTTTTTTACAGTACCAATAAAGTTTTGCTCTTAACCTTCTCCTGGGAAAAAAATCATTTTTCATGTCAATATCTACATGTTTGCAACTGGTATTTATTTAGATCATGGGTGTCACAATAATTGAAACCCTTAAGCCCCAATGACAAGCATCTGTATCACTGCCACAGAATCAATCCAACCACACTATGCAGTTGCTTCACTCACATCGGAATGCTAGATGCTTGAAACTGAAAAAGTAGTTACTGGCAACATTTGGGAACAGTAAGAGCACTGACAGTTTTTCCCAGTTTATCCTTTAACATAAATTAAAAACAACCTATGGAAAGTAGTATGCCCCTGATCATGATTTAGCAGAGCACTGTGAATTCTACCACTTTGAGCTCAGTATACACACACTATTTAGAACAGGAATCATCAAATGTTACACATATATTTCAAAGTGGCGTGACTTTGTGTCATGCAAATGTCCTTCATTTTCTCACGTTTGTTTTTCACCATGCCAGCATTCATGGCTAGCAGAAAGCAGCATGATTCACTGCAGACTTTTTTTAACTACTGCAAAATTCCCATATTGTAGAAGGGTTATAAAGGGGAATTATTAAAATTCCAGTATTTTAAAAAAAGGTTTCCATTGGTTTAGATAAAATGTGGCTCATACGCCATTGTCTAAACCGTGGTTAGCCGTTTAGAAGGCTAACCACTGTCTAAACAGCTTGCTGGTTTTCAGTTTGTTCAGACTGCTGTATGTTAAGATACAAGTTGCTAGAAATACTCCACAGAACAAACCCCGGTTTGAAAAGAATCCATTGAAGGTTTTATGTGGAAAAGTAAAATCCTGAATAGCTTAGCATGCAAGCTAGCTCCCTAATGACTTCCATGTACTTTTGTCATCCCCATTAAAAGTCTTAGAACTCCATTTAAATTATACCAGACACTTCAATAGGTTCACCTACAACCTCTTCTTCATCAAAAGTGTTGACTCTTTTAGCCAGACATAGCAGCCAGTTATTAACATATTAAACCTGAGCCAAAGCCTGCAGATAGTTACCGTCCTCCACATCCCACGCAATCTAGCTAGCTGTTGTGCTATGTGAAAACACATTCTCTGCTGTGGAAGGGTTTCCAAACTTTGAATTTGATACAGTCAGAAGAGCGACCATGAGCGCTTCCAGCTACATAATTAGTGTGGAGTCTACATTTTTTCCCCTCTGCACGCAGAGGGTCGGAGGATGTGGGATGTTAAAAGGGGCTGCCTGAATCAGAAAAACTGAAGAAAAGAATGGAGAAAATGAGGCAGTTAGTCCTTGAAGCAGACAGGAGGGAGTGAGCTTGCAAAATCAAAAAAAAAATAATAATAATAAAAAGTTGAAACAAGAACAGCTTGAACCCTCTCTCTCTCTGTCCCATTGAGTTCACCATCCCTTCTTTGCCTATAGTAACGCCATAGCAACAAGGCATTTAGCAGAAGCTAATTCTAAGGCGCTAAATTCAATCAATGACATTATGTCAACATTATATATCTCCCTCAAACTAGTCAAATTTGTTATTGTGCACCTTCCCTTATGGTTGTGCTTGAAGAAGTGATTGTTTGGGACACACTTTTGAGTCAGTTTTTCAGTTTCATAGTTCCAGCTTCAAAATAAGTGCATAAATATAAACGTCCAACTACATGAAGAATTCTTAACAGCCAATAACAAAAACTTCAACATAATGTTGAACTTTATTCAACTGAAAGTTTATAAAATCGCTAAGTAAGTTAGTGGCTCAAGAATTCAACCGGAAAAATTACTTTTGGGGAAGCTAGGTGTGCTTAGTGTTTCCAGAGTTAGCAAAAAGGCTTAAGTGCTACACCAAACCTGTTCTATTAGTGGATTTGCAGAAGTGTTTGAAAGCAATTCAAACAATTCAATTTCTGTCCGGTTCCTCTCTGATGACCTCAGCTACAACATCATTAAACATGCAGCTTAAAGACTTCATGTAGTCCAAAGCACTCAACCATGTATCTTTTTCCCTCCCATTGCTAATTTTAAATTATTTGAGTTAGTCTATCCATCCATCCATTTTCTGAACACCCTTTGTCCCTAATGGGGTCGGGAGGGTTGCTGGTGCCTATCTCCCCGGGCGAGAGGTGGGGTTCACCCTGGACAGGTCCCCAGTCTGTCGCAGGGCAACACAGAGACATACAAGACAAACAACCATTCACACACACACACTCACACCTAGGGAGAATTTAGAGAGACCAATTAACCTGACAGTCATGTTTTTGGACTGTGGGAGGAAGCCGTAGAACCCGGAGAGAACCCACCATGCACAGAGAGAACATGCAAACTCCATGCAGAAAGACCCCGGGCCGGGAATCGAACCCAGGACCTTCTTGCTGCAAGGCAACAGCTCTACCAACTGCGCCACTGTGCAGCCCTTGAGTTAGTCTATCTTAAATCCCAATAAAGTATGATGAGATTTGAGGCTGTAAGGCGACTGAAAGAGAATAAGTTCAAAAATATAAAACATGCATTTTGTCAGCTGGAAGTCTTTAGCATGATTGTGCGACAGTGGCCATCAGGGGTTCAGACTGGCAGATTTATGAAAGCATACAGAGCCTTAAATTGGCGGATAGAAGGGTGATGTGCATTTTCATGATCGCTGTAATCTTGAGCATCTGTGTCAAGTCTGAAGAAATGAACTTGGTAAACTCTGCGGTTCAGATGGAAGAATCTGAGTTTTGTTTTTTGTTTTTTTCCGCCCTGACAGCCAACCTAAAATTTTGTTGGGTTGCTTTTATTTATTTTTTTTATGCACCCTAATCTCCAAACAAAAGCCTTGCTGGCTGGGATAAGAAACGGCATGTTAATGGCCCTACAGTCGCACCACAACAATCGTTTCTATGTCATAGCTTCATTTCTGGTCTGGCTCGCAGATCTTCAGACGATATTTGTGGGAAGTAAGCTCCTCCCATCAACCACCGTCATGAGGCTGACCAGGCTGAGGGCACATTCATGCGAAACCGCCTCAAAAATATGCCATTATAGAAATCTACAGCTGCTGAAATGAATGTATGGTTCTGATGAGAGCTGAAGGAGGTGTCGATGTCGACCAAAAGGCCCGGGGGACGGCTGTGTTGTCCACCGGCTGACATGTTTACGGCGAATCTCGTTCTCTTTTACCTTCCTCTCTCCTCCAATTTTTTTTTTTTATTTCCCGCTGCCAGAAGAAAACCAAGGCCCAGAAGAATGTGCTGATGTCTGAGTGTTTCATGTTGGTCTCACATTACCGCCCAGACTGAGCCTCACTGACCCGTCTCAAGCAGACACACACACACACACGCACGCACACACACACACACACGCACACACGCACGCACGCACGCACACAGATGTTGGTGTTTGTGGCTGTATTTTGATGCTTCAAGTATCCTTGGTGACCGTGTGGGGAAAACGGCGGGCTGGAAACAGCTGTCCTGTGAGCGCGGCGGTGGTTTTTCTGTCACCACGTTCGCTTAGTACTAATCCTGGACACAAAGCCGCAGGGGGTTTGTGTTAAATCAGATCCAAAAAAACAACAACAAAAAAAAAACAACAACGACGTTTTGACTTAAAGCTGCGGTATGTAAGTTTTATTGAAAATGTATATTTTTGAAATATCTGTTGAAACTGTAGGCCTACATATGGTATCAGGCAGATAATCTGGAAAAAACATAGAGTTCCTCTGCTTTCTCCCAGTTTTAATAAAAAAAAAAACAATCAGCACTAGGAAGCCGCTAAATGAGGGTGGTTAAACGGTTTTCTTGTAACGTTAAATTGTTTGATTGACAGCTCTAAGCCCCTCCTCCTGGCTCTTGTTTTTGGTGCATTCCTCCAGATGGCAATAGTAGCTCGAGGAGGAAATCGATCTTTTCACAGATTATGTGTCATATTTTACTGTCACAACACAGTGAGAGTTTTGATAAATATCTAAAAAAAAAAAAAAACACACACACAAAAAAAAAAAAAAACATATCAGCTCTGAATTTAATTCAATTCACAAATGTATTTTTTATTCTAAATGGAAAATAAGCATTGTGGTAGATCACCCAGCTAATAGTGGACGGTGATGCTGTGGGCAGGGAGGATGTGCAACAGCAGACAGTCCCGCAATGAATCTGAATGAATCTCATGACTGTTATGATAAGCTAACAGCTCATTATCTGGGCAGCAGAGTCAATATTCCATGTAGCATGTCCTGGATGAGCCCTTCAGTGATTAGCAAGCGCTGCTAATCCACCTCCTTTGCTTTTACAGCCCGTTTTATAATCTCTGCCTGGCCATTTGTTTAATAAGCTGGACAGAGAAACACACATTATCCGATGATAAAAATACCAATAGGTTATTGTTTATATACGGTACATAATATTTTTTATCATTGGATATTATGTGTGTGTGTGTGTGATACTGAATTAGTCTGAATTAATACTTTGAGAAAACACCTTTAGATCTGTAGCTCCGTGTCTCTTTGACCATGCAGAGATTGATATTTTTGCCCTTTTTCTTTCCCTTCCCAGTTAAGCACCACTTTGTGCTACAAAATAAACTCCAATACAGTTTGTTGTTGTAATGTGAGAAAATGTGAAAGTTTAAAACGGAACATATGTTGCAGGGCACTGCTCAGTCCCAAAGCTGACTTCAATCAGGAATTCGACAGTGTAATAAGTTGGTTAGAAAATGTGTCTTGCGTGATTTGCTGCCAGTTACAGCTGGACCAGAAAGGTATTTCTGCCAGAGGTGACGAAGCGAAATTACACAATCAAGTTAATCTTCCAGTAAGCTTTTATCATCTATACATCATCAGTCATGAAACATTGGTCTTTGGACTGAGGGAGTGAAAATGGGAGTGCGGTTCGTCAATATCTGGTGAAATAAACATGGCGCAGATTCAACAGACATCTTTCACCTGGCTGTCAACCCTGACCACACTTACTCACTGCTCTCTAGCAGCGTCGCAACAGCGACAGCGTAGTTCTGGAAAACCTCCAATTGGCTGGGTCAGATCTTCCATGGAAAATCACAGTGTTACCGTAAACTCAGAGTGCTTACAGCTCCCATTGGTATCGAGTTTCATTTTAAGATTTGACAGATGTTTTGGTTTAATGTTCACTAATCTTCACCAACCTGTGTATGATTGATGGATGATTGAGCAACTCACAGATGAGAAGCACTCAGGGTTTTTTTTTTCTCAAGTTGAGGCTGTCCATGTCTCGGTCAACACCGATAAACACGAACTGAAAAATTCACATTGACCAGAAACGATAACCCATGATCAGTTCAAAGCAAAGAAATCAAGAATATGTAGTAAGAAATAAATGTCTTTCAACATAATATTCTCACACGTATCGGCGATGACGCAAGGTTTAAATCTTCTCCATAATGTACATAGAAAATGTTTTAGATCTTTGAATTCAACTCTTAAAACAATGGGAGTAAAACCAGAAGTGTTGCATTTATATTTTTGCTTTGTCATCATTCCCAATTGACATTATGTAGTGTTTTAACTTTATTTTCTAACACGCTATTTGAAGTTGTTTTACTGACAAGGCGCCATGTTTAACTCCTAACAGGAAGTTGTTTTGAAGCAATCTGATTGGCTCACATAGGTTTTAGCTTTGCGCCACAATGCCCCCTATGTGTTTAGCACGTTTAAAACAACGGTGAGTGGTGGATCCATGTGGGTTTATGTGGATGAAACCGATCAAGTGTGTACAATATTATTTCTTTAAGCGATGTGGTGGAAATGTAACATTTTATAAAGTCCTGGCTATGTGTGTACAAGGCCTGAACGTAATGTGAAGCACTTCGGAGTTGCTATTCCAGTTCAGGCTTGTTAATTTTAGCAGGCTAGCTTCTGTGGTAGTGCTATTACGGTTACCACTCTATGTATTCATGCATATTAAGGTATATTTGGTGTTAAAACTACAAAAAGAAGCAGCTGTAAGCGTTTTTAGAGGAGCTCTCAAAAGAAAACACAGCTTTTAACTATTCACAGTCCCCAGCACTCACAAATATCTCATTTCGGTTAGCTCAATTTGGTTAGCTAAAACTTCAAGCTACCATAGGCTGCAAAGCAAAACAAGAAAAGCTAGCAAGTCACGTCACACTCTCTCGCTATAACACATTAACAACATGTTTAGGTTTAGGATAGGTGATTATCTTCAGCTGTTAGGACGTATCAGAATGCTAGCTAGCTGTTTGTCTTTGGTTTAGTTTGAAATGCTGACGCCGAGATGTAGACCCACCATCGCTACCGAGAACATTTTCTCATCAATTTCAGTCCTGGGTTCAGATGTCAATTTACGAACCTTTTTTTTTTTGTGCTACATGCAAATCCAGTAAAACATTTTTTCACATCCTTCACGTGAATTGTTCATGAACAAAAGCAAAGTGTTAAAAAAAACGCCGATATCCACTCGGTGACTGGAAATTCAGTAAGAGCAGAGAATTTACTCAAACATGTTAGAGTGAAGTCAGATTTAGATTGGAATGACATCACTTCCAACTTTACCGTGTTCCAGATGCAAGGTTAAAAAAAACAAATGGGATGTTCGAATTAAATGTGGTTTTAAGTCAGCACACTAAGTAATACAAAACTGCAACAATATTTTTCTTATTTCAAACAGACTTATGATCCAATCGCTGCCAGAAGTTGCACAACGCTTGTACTACTGGCGCATGTAATTCGTTAATTACAGCAAAAGGTTTCAATAACTTCTGACATGCAATGTTTTATAAAAGATTTACATAAAAACATAAATAATCTTCCACTTTCGCATTGAAACTTTTGTTAAATAAGCCCAGATGGACCAGTGCCAGTGAACTATTTGTATCTGTTCGCATCAGCACGTTGATGGCTGTTTTAAGAAAGCTTTTGTATAAATTTATTTGTTGTTTAAACGAGTCTAATAATGGAATTATACTACTGTTGACTAATGTTAAATGTAGTGCAGTAAAATACTCATCTGTACTCTGGAGACGTGGGTATGATTGCCTTCTGAATGGCTAGGAGTTGGTCTTTATTGTATTTTTTATTCTTTTATTGTCTTTGTTTTATTTTTATGTAATCTAGACTCTGAGTCTGTAATAAAATCTTTATCTATCATTGTGTTTCCCTGTCAATTTTCATTTATTTTTGAGAATTTCAGTACATCACGACTACTGGAAAATTCAGAAAAATTCAAGAATTTTTGACTTTTATCATTCTACATCAACCTAATCTGTTCAGGTCTTCCTTTGTTCACACTTTGCTTATTTCATCTGTTCAGAAAATCCGCACTGCAGCTGCCACGCCAGTTCTTTTCCAGGGTGAAAGGAAGTACAGTTCTCTGATGCAAACGTGGCACCAAGAACTGCCCTCAGTGACCCCCCCCCCCCCCCCCCATAATTCCCCTTCCAACCCCTCCTCCTCTTCCTCCTCCTCCTTTCTGCCAAACCAGTGTGACCACTCAGGCCTCCGGGCAACTTGTGTGGCACAGACTCCCCTCCCCATCTCTGCCTCCACTTCCTGGTCTCTCTTGGGGTCTGTCAGTCTTCTTCCATGCTGGCTATCGCTCATTTGCTTTTTCGGGAGGGGCAATATTTTTTGCAAGCCCTAAACATTCTTTTAAATTTGACAAATTTTTCCCTTTGTTGTTGGTGTTTAAAATGTGCAGGCTGGACAAGAGTTGTGAATAGATGCCGAAGTTTTACTAGATAAGTCTACTTTAGCTCAGACAGCCTCCAGTAAACCCCATTGTAACTTTTAGCTTTGATAGCTGTTCAGCCCTCCGACTGTGAAGTGAGAGAAACAAAACAACACAACTGGTTCCTCCCAAAAAAATCACACACTACCTCACACTTTTTGCTTTAAAGAGAAACCTCCGTCAGTTGCAGGTCTTTAGGACGGTGATACAATTAGGGTGAAGCTATTGGCGTCTCACAACACGGTCACTGCCTGCGACAAACACGGGCCATACTAGTGCGTCACGTTTGTCGTTGTGCTAGTACGACACAACGTTGGTTGTTTGGGTTTAGCTCTGCCTTTGAAGTCAGATTCCAACTGGTGGTGGAAGCAATTTCCTGAATCTACACAACCATAAAGAAGTTCCATCGACCCGTGACGTTTCCACCGCTGAGTGGAAACAAGGCACCTGTGAACCTTGAAGAACAAGAGAGGAGAGGTAATAAATGACTGGATGTACCGGGTAATATATCTGTCCCACAGCTAACTGCACATGTGGAGGGTGCTATCTCTGTTGACATTTCTTATTGGGAGCCCAGGCAAAGAGCTAGTTACATTTTGGTTTTCAGTAGCGACATTTTCATTGGTAATAAAATTGCGCAAATTGGAATTACAAAAACAAATTTGCTTAATGGAAACTAAAAAAAAAAAACAACAACAACTAAAAACCCAAGGTTTTTTTTATATATATAAATATTTAAAAGCACTTACTCCGCTAAAATCTGTTTTCATAAACCAAACATCCAGACAACAAATACACAAATGTTTATTCAGTTCTTAATGATTCTGAAAAATGAAAAGGCTACTAATTTTCCCTGGATGTTCATTTCTTTTGAAAAGATTCACATTTATTTTGGTGGGCCAGAAGAAGAAGGTTAACCCTGGGCACTATCTCTGGTGCAAAGTTTAGATTGTGTCTGACTGGCAACCCATCCGTAACATAGATTATATAGACTTTTAGTTTACATAACCTACAATTCTTTAATCAACAGTGGAAAAAAATGGGGCTTGCGACATCAATATATCCACATCTATAAACAGTCTAACTAAAGCTAAGGCAGCTGCTCCAGAATCAACCTTGTTCACACGCCTGCGTGTCTGACCTCCAGGTGACCTCCGTCTCACCTGCTTCCTTTAGTCTGGGATCAACTGGCTTCGATAGCGTTCATATCAGTGACTCATATCCTGTCTGCATCGGGGAGAATCTCTGAGCTGTACCACAACTCTGAGACAGATCGCTGACTGGGAAAACTACAGAAAAAGGAGTTCTGCAGAGGCATGTAGGGAACATGAGGAACTGGTTACTTTGGCAACAGGTTAATTAATGACTCTGTTGGTCTTGAAGGTGGAGGACAGAGTGTTTCTAGGTCGTTTTAGTTGGCTCAGTTAAACAGCTGGTGCGATTGGGGGGTCAGGAATGGAGATGTACTTGTCACGTATTTGGTTGGAGGGAGAACAGGTTGAACAAGGACGTGTGGAAAAAAAGAAACAGAAAGAATGGATGAAAAGAGAGTAAAACTAAAACATTACAACAGAAACGTCACGGCATCAGACCTCAACTGAACGTCAATAAATGCCAATAAATTTTTAAGAAACCATTTAAAGTAACCCAGACAGTGGGCAGATCTAATCTGGAACGGTAAGGTATTCCGAAGAATTGGAGAAACGACGGAGAAAGCCTGATCTCCTTCGCTCTTAAATTGAGTCTGAGGAACATTTAACAGTTACGCTGGATTATTTGTACTCAAACTTCTGGACCCAGAGAGTAGTTTCAAAAGATCCTGAAGGTAAAAAAGAAAACTTATCGACCCTTTGACAACGTTTTGCCAGTGTTTCGTTGAGAAGTAGCTCCTACAATGAGCTCAGCATCAGCAGATGCTCAGGTCCACCAGGTGTTTGCTAATTGCTTCTGGCTAGTCTGAAGGAGCAGAGTGGGAAAGAGCTGCTCTGTGAGGCGGAGGCTTGGAAACCGCTTCACTTCGACGGCTGCACTAGGTCCATCCAGGTGTTGTGCACAGCTGAATGGTTGCCATGGAGATTCAAGGATTTTTTTCAAAAATCCACGACAGAATCAAGGCAACGCTCCAGGTATGTTTTTGATGAGAGACTAACATTGTAACATGATGTAAAGCTCGAAAAAGTTGATTTTATGTGATACCTTCCCTTTGAAGAAATAACCTGAACAGAACCACCCAACCCCGAGCCAGGTAGGCCCCCATTCAGTAACCCCTCCATGTTTCCCACCATCAAGCTAAGCCCTAAACCAACGCCGTAGCTTTAAAACTCTCCTGCAGACTCGCCTGTGACGTGGCCCATCAGGCCATCGTGTGAGTAGGTTCAAACTGCTGCTTTATGCCTGGAAGAATTAGATGAGTCACACTCAGGCTGCAGGATTAGGGAAGGCTTTACGTGCAAGCCAGGTGAGCGTTGGGTAAGTGGATGAACGTCCATTGCGAGCAGGAATGCAGGGATTGTCCAGCATAATCAGAACACTTATGCACACACAAACACATGCATGGGATTTTCTTTCTTCATCCGTTCCCATTTAAAGTCCTCCACTATGCCGGATCACAGGGTGTATTGGATAAGAGACGGCTGTTTTTCAACCCTGTGGACGACTTCCAGATCCGGTAAATGAAGAAATCCCCGAAAAACTGTCAACTGTATCATCGTGACAGAAATAAGATTAATGTTTCAAAATCACTTTCTAAAGAAGCGAGTCTCCATGCAAACCGACCCCAAAACTGCAACTGGAGAGAATTAATAGGGAGGCGAATATGTTCCGAGTGAAGTCAAAACCATAATGTACTGTGAAAATGCTAAGTTTTGGTCTGTTAAACTGTTGCCGAGAAACTCAATCTAAAATTCCACCAAACGCAGCCATGCATGTCCCCCTTTCCCCTGCCAGTGTCGAGGTACTCAAGCAAGAGTGGTGGTGTTGGGGAATGCACACGTGATGCTGATGTCGAGTAAAATATTACAATGCGAATGGAAAATTTTTCCTTAAAATAAAAACTGGAAAGCACCGGAGTCTTTTGATAATGCAAGACATCAACGACACAGGAAAATCAGCAGAAATTGGAGCTGGGAATTTCAGCTTGCGGTGTTTCCACTGCCAGCTCTGGTAAAAATGTAAGCTCAGGGTCTGAATGAAGTTTAAACGGTTCTGTTTTCACCCCAGCATTTAAACAGTAGTGGGAACTACAATGGGTTTTGTAACCTCTCTAAACAAACTGCTTTAAGCAGCATGACACAGAAATTTCCATTGTAAACCCAACATGTGAGGAGCAGAGCCCACCAACCAGCACAGCAGCCAGAGATGTTCCATATGGCTTTAAGCAAAGCAGTTTAATATTATTTGTTAGGAGGTGAACAATGACTAAAAGCCTTTTGTTAAATTTCTGTTCCAATCTAAAATTCCAGTTTAAATTCTTACTAAATTATGTAGCTAATCCATGTAGCTAAATGATGTAGCTAAACTGTGTAGCTAAATCATGTGGCTAATTGATATAGCTTAATCATGTAGCTAATTGATATGGCTAAATTATGGAAACAATTCATGTAGCTAAATTGTGTAGCTAAATTGTGAAGCTAAACGATGTAGCTAAACTGCATAGGCTTATTCTAACCCTACACAACTGTGTAGCTGTGTAGCTAAATCATGTAACTAATTCATATAGCTAAACTGTGTAGCTAAATTATATAGCTAAATTGTGTAGCTAAGTTGTGTAACTAATTCATATAGCTAAATTGATTAGCTAAATGATACAACTATTAGAGAAGCTAATAAAAGAAAAAATATATCTATGCAAAATGGTTTCAAAAATTGTTTCAAGTCAATTTCAGTCAGAAATTGTCTTTTAGTGACTTAAATCAACAAAACATATGTAACATACTTTTTAGTTGTATTTCTCTCTCTTCATTATATCTACTGTTCAGTGATATGTCAATATGCTAACAAATACCGGGGTCTTCATATAACCTGCTTCCTAGTGGGTTAACTTTAAAATGGCTTTATAGGAGAAGATGGGAAAGACCTCCTTGCAAAAGAAATTAACAATAATAATAACCAATTCACATATTTCAGATACTGAAGTTTTTTGGAATTTCCAAACATTGATGCTATCTAAAACCAAGACAACTTGTACCCATTTTCATGACAACTTCAAAAGCTGCCATTTTTATCCTTCCATCCATACTTTATGTCATCCCTTGTCTAACCAGCCATCTGTCAATGAAAATCCATTGCTCTCCAAAGTGTCTGTGAATTCCCCCATTAGTCAAGGCAGAAAATTGACTAGCCGTTTCAAGCATTCAGCAATCGGAGGTGAGTAACTCTTCATTGGTGCAAACAGAGCATCTGCATAGAATATAATGAAATGTATTTACATTTCTATCAGTTGAGGGCGGTGGCATTAGTTGTCTTCACATGTCATCTTCACATCATGGAAATTTTCACTATGTAGAAAATAAAATCTGTAGCAACAATGTCTTAGCTTGACCCTTACACCACCCAAGTTTACCTACTGAGATGCTAACTTTCATGTCAAATATCTAAATCTGCTGTTGAAATCCACAGCTGATGTGTAATTACTGTTTCTCTTTGGGCCAGGTACACAGTGACAAAGAAACCAAACATGTTTTAATTTCTACTTCTGAAACACTTCTGAAAACCCCTTGACGATAAGGGTGGTCTGAGACTCAGAGCCTTAATGGCTGATGAGACTTGGCCTCAGTTGGTGTGCATTTCCCAGAGATTACAGTAACAGAACGCCAGGCCATAATGTTATATAACTACTGGCTACCAGTTTGAATGGTAAACTACTGGTCAGTGAGACTGGAAGCCACAAAAGAAGGAAATGGAGCATGTGGGTTGGGATTTTCCACATTTCAAGGGAACTGTTTAGGGGTTTGTTGGGGGTTGGAGGAGGATAGTACCTATTTCTTTGTTTAGATTAACTGTTTAACAATTTTCAGGACAGACACAGAAAACAGTTTAATTCAATGTTGTTAAAAATATAAAGAAATGGACTTTATTCTTCTAAATAGTGAACGTTGACATCAGTGTGGTTTCGTGAGGACTGCCAAACAATCCGACGAGGATGGCAGTTTTGGTCAGGAAAAAAAGCAAGAGACAAAGTGTAGAATAAGTGTTGTAAATCTAGCGAATCCCTTACACATCGGTGCATAACCGGTTTGGTTTCTTACTGAAAACCTGTCTGCTGTGGCGTCAGGTCACCGTGGGTCCATCAACATTCAGGGTAAAACCCACTGGGTGAGTGACCAAAAGCACACAGCTCTCCCTGTGAAATCCCACCATCAATGGGGGCTTTTTTCCCCAGACTCCGTGTACCACAGTCCTCCAGACTCTCTGTTGACAGTTTTACGGAAACCAAGACAGAAAAACTCCCTTAAGACCTTCCTCTCTCTGTTCCACTCCATGTGTGCGTCTAATGCCGGAATGGGATCCTTACATAATCAGAAAATACCTTCTGTGGCTTTTTTAGAGAAAAACCAACTATGCTAACACACTGAGCAACTTCCTGCTGCCCAGACAGAAAGATAAGCATTTAACAGTTTTTCTTTGTAATAATTAAAGCTTTGTGATTTTTGTAGCCCCACCTCCCCCCAAAGCTATAGAAGAAAGTGCAAGATGGAGCTATCTGTGGTTTGAAATGTATTTTAGAAAATGGGTGATTAATGATAATCAAGAAAAGCATTGTAGGGATTAAAAAAAAAAAAAAAGTGCTGTAGCTGTTTGTCTGGCCTCGTTCATTTGTCGAATGATTGTGAAACACCAACTCCTGTAGTCATGTTGCAGGTAGCAGAGCAACAAGAAAATGTGGAAAAAAAGATGAAACCTAGTTTCAAAAACCAGATTCTTTCCTTGAATGTCGATCACATGCTACAAATTGACACATTTGCCAAGTGAGGACTGGAAACAAACGAGGTTCCCTATGTTTGTTAAGCAACCCTTGTTCCTATCTGTGTACATGAACACAGCGCCATCTTGTGGTAAAGACGGAGATACAGGCATTTCTCAAATTTGAACATCTTTAAAGACTTAATTCACTATAAGTTCAAAAAGTGTATTAAAATAGCACAATTTGCGTAATGATTTTGATTATTGTGGCTTACAGTTAATATAAAGCCAAAATTCAGTTTCTCAATTTTAGAACAAGAACATTTTAACAATTTTTAATACTTACAAAGGTAGTTGGAAAATCAATGTATGCGAGTTCCAGGTTTTTGAAATGATCTACTGAAATTACATTAAACTTACTGAGATGCATTGGTAGATTTTCTCCAGTGGGGTGCGGTGGGGGGACTGAAGGAAAAACTATTGCAAGAATTACTTTCACAAGTTTTACTTTATTCAACAGTTTAAAAACATGATTTTACATGAAATCAGCATATAAATGAATAATAAAATAACTTGCAAATGTCCTGTCCTTAACATTTCTCTCTGACTAAATAAACCCATTTTTAAAGAAATATTTTAGTGCTTTATAATGGCTGTTCTGCAGTGAAAAACAAATCTAAACCTAAATCTATAAGTTAATTTAAAGTTCTTAAAGGCAAGAATAGTAAGCAATACATGGAGTGGCAGCTCGTTGCTGATATAAGAATATAATCTCACGTTATGGCTTTTGTTTAATTTCATAGTCGTTTTGGGAGTCCATTTGTGTAGCATAAAACAAATGTCCACAACATTTACATTACTCTGTCATGTGTTCTGTTCTGAGGTGTTCAAAAAGTTATTCTTATATAACTTTTACTCCTGTTTCTCCAGACTGACCTGAATAATCCGAGTTTCCAATGTGGGCAGACTGAAACTCTTACATCTCTGGAGAATTGTGTGACATTTTGTGAACCTCTCCTGAAATATTAACATCTCAGACAAATGATTGCTACAAAAACAAGGCATTTAAATTTTTTTTTTTTTTTTTTTTTTTTTGCAGACAAGTAACCAAGTACAAGTGAAAATCAATCAAGTGGGACAAATTCACAGCTTTGGAAACTATAAACACACATTTGTTGTACTAGGTTTCACAAGCAGCTCACATGACTGACCAAGAAGGACCAAAAATAAGACGGTAAAAGAAGCAAACCTTGGCCATATGATTTCCATCCTGGAGGATATGCTAGAGGGGAAAGTTGAAAATTGTCCAACATACAGCAAGGATTTTTTTGTTGTTGTTACTTACATGGCTTTACATTACTGATTGCACGTGAAGAAATAATGACAATCAGGTCCATCAGGTTTTAAAACGAGGTAAACATACCCTTTTTTTTGTTACCTGAAGTTGTCATTTTAATAAAAAATATTCCATTTCTTTTCTACAAGCATCGAGAAAGCGAAAAGCGTGTTTACGGTTTGAACCGTGGCTGGGCGCGAATGAACTGCAATAAGGCTGCCGAGGAAAACATTCCAGGTTGAATAGCATTCTGCCATTTTGTGCTCAAAGTAACGTTCAACCCAGCTTTCCTATCGACTAGGCGTCAATTTATTTATTTTTTTACTGTAATTGGACGTTTGTAAAACAATTTAGCCCTCCCGCACGAGCTTTTTATCCTGTGAGCAGTCCGGTCGCACTCAGCTCGCGTGCGCCGTTACAGGTGCCCCGCTTTCTAATAAGAACTGCCGCGCGCGCTGCTCCTGAGCATAGCGACAAGATCGAGGGAGGATAAATGTAAAGTAGCTATTGTCCCTTGAAAGTCTAATATAATAGAATGTGGTTGGGTTATTGACCACCAAGAGAAATAAATGCTGTGGGGAGGCGCCGTTTACAAGTAGCCTATTAAATAGGAAAACGTTGGCGCACAAAGGGGTGAAAAAAAATCGGGAGCCGTTTAAAGTTGCGGGTTAAAAGTTCTTTGAGATTAAGTGGTTAATGCATGCGTGCTTTGCTGGACCCAGAAACCTAGAATAGGGGTTCCTTTTTGACGTCCTTTGTAGCTCTTGAATTATTTCTGAATCCCTTTAAGTTTCACAAAAGACAAAATACAAGGACAGATAAACGTCTGTAAAGAAAAAAAGGACCAAACACCGACTTTCTAGTCGGGGTTCAACTCAGCAAAGATGGCGGTTCAATAAATGAACTCTCCCTGAAACTAAGAGGTTCCTTCACAGCTAAGACGGACAGGACTCACTGATAAGCGAAGGTTTGGCTTTCAGATTGTGGTCAGATAGTTTGAAGAAGAGATGTGTGAATACATTTCGTAGAAAAATAACCATTGGCAGCCACTAGGCGGGGTGCTGGTCCTGATTATGAGATCGCAGCTGGGCTGGACTCTACTTTCACACAACTCTTGCTTTAGAAACGAAAATAATGCGAGGTTAGTTGTATTGCACTTATAGAAAAAATACAATAAAATAAAACTTCTTGTTCACGTCTACGACATTTGCGGTGGAGTATCCCTGTTTGAAACGTTGGTATGGAAATGACTCTGAAATGATAAAAGTACCGTAATGAGACGTTCAGGAGAAGTGAGCAACTGGAGCGGTGAGAGAAAGCAAAGCCCATCTCACTATTTTAGATAAAGCATTCAAAAGCTTTTTTTTTTTTAAAAAATGAACAATTCACTTCCTTTCCACTCTTTGTTTATTTGTGGACCATTATTTCACAATTTTCAATACGACATGCCACCACTGGGGGGGGAACAAGTCTCGGAGAGTTCAAACCAACATCTGAATCTCTCAATGTGGGTTTTGGGTCACAGCTTTGACTCACTACTCCACGTCCGTTTCTATGCTGGTGAAGGGAATTTTCCTTTATAGTTTCAGGGAATATGAAGTAATTACAATCATCAGCTGGAGAGAGAGAGAGGGGAAAAAACCCACAAAACAATAATAAAAAAAAACAGAACAGAAAGGGGCGGTGTGGCTCCTCCTAGTGGTCATGAAGCCGTCTGAAAGGCAGAAAACTGGATTTTATAGAAGATTTTTTTTCTGCATTAACACATACACACCCATTATAAGACAGCATAATAAAGGCAGCAGTGACAGCAATTGATGATTGATTTGAATCTAAAAAAATACACAGGGTTCAGCCTATAGCAGGAAGTTTCTCATCCTTTATATTAACCCTTTTTTTAATATCTTGAAGGCACACAATCTACCGCAGAAGTATAGTAAGAACCTTTAATTGTGCAAAACAGCTCAGTTAGTATTTTGTCAGTAAAAGAAATGTGTTGCATCGTACGCTCCACCAGAGCTGCTAAATGTCTGTGTGATTTAATCCAACAGGAACCTCTCTGCGTTTCATCCACGTAGCTGATGAAAAGCCCAGAGGCCGAGTCTGTGTATGCAGTGGCGAAGGGTGGCGTTTCCGCCAGCGCGATGAGCTCGACTTCCGTTTGAAAGTGGGTCAGAGACGGTGAGCATGTCCAGACTTGGCAAACTGCTCCTCCAAATAAACACAAACCAGAAATGTTAAAAAGTAAGCAGCACTTCTTTCTGCATTCCCCTTTTTAATTTAAGCCTCCAAAAATTGTGTTTTCTTCCAAACGCAACATGGTTGTGGGGCGGTACCTCTGCTCCAACCTGCTGCGATCACTGGGACTTGGGCGAAGAGGGAGTGGTTATGGGTGACGGTTTGGGGGCTCCCGACACCTGTGAGTTGACGATGACCTGGATGACAAAGTCCTTCTGGATCTTGGTGTCCTGTAGGCGCGTCCTGTCCGTCAGCAGCTTGCCAGAGAAGAACCAGCGCTGCTGCAGCACGTCGATGTCCTCCTGGGCCTGCAGCTGCTTCTTCAGCTGCCCGATGGTGTCGGCCATGCTGGTGTTGAGGCGTACGTCCTTTCCCGTGGACAGTCGTACCTAGCGAGGCAGACGGTTGAACCGGCAAGCTGAAAAATCTTTAACAATTTGACTCCTATTTTACTTCACGGATTACCACAGACAGAAGCTGCATTTAAAACACGAATGTGCGGAAAACTTTGTTGATTATCTGCTAGCGTTGAGGGGAAAAAAAAATAAATAAATGACTATTTGGTTATTGTGTTGGTTTCATTAGATTAGAAACACAAAATCGCACATGAACCAGTTTGTTTATGTGACAAGTCGGTATAAAAAACATGCAGCGTTATCATCCTGCTATCACCGCCCGACTTCTTTCTTTTTTCTGCCAGTAGTAACATCTGGTTGTTGATCATGTGACTCGTGTGATGGGGAAAAGGTGTTTCTGTGACAGTTTTGCAAAAAATACACTAATTTTGATCTGGCTGAACCACACCACTCTAGCGGCAAAACTGTGTTGAAATAGTTTTCAAAATTGGCCATTGAGAAAATGTATTTTAATAATTCCAATATTTAACCAACGACTGCCTATTTAAAACATTTTTTGTAAATTTCCACCAAAATGTCTGACATTTTGAGATCTCAATTTATTTATTGTTTTAGCAAACAAGTCAATTTCTGACTTTAGAAAGTTGAAAATTTGCTAGAAAAGAAAAAAAAAAAAAGGTCAAATCTTGAGAATAATCTTAGAAAAGTAAAAAAAAAAAAAAAGGTGAAAATTCTAAGTTAAAAATGTGAACATTTTCACCTTTTGGAAATTTTCTAAAGTTTCGAAAGTTTGACTTCCACTTTCTTCTAGGAAATGTCAGTGTTTTTATTGCAAATTTTCAAACTCAAATTTCCAAATATTTTCTAAAGAATTTCTAAAAATTTTTGACAGAAATGTGGCCCCCTCTCCCATCTACCACAAATTGTAGGATAATGTAATAGAGGATACATCGTAGTGCAGTTTTGAGTGGCGTTACCTTGAGTTGAAATTCTTTTTTCGATGCTACGGGGGGTTCGGGGCTGTCACTGCGGTCCTCGTCGCTGCATTCTGAGATGAGGTTGACGGGGGGCGCTAGGCAGTAGACTGGCAGTTGGTAGCGGTTCCCCAGTTCGTCGTAACATTCGGTCAGAGTCCCTGTGAAAGAAAGGGAGAAAACAAATGTCTAAAGTGTGTAAATGTGAGGAATCGTCCCGATGGAGACAGGGCCCCACCGTGCGGCAGAGTGATGCTGGCTCCGTCCACTATAGCCTGGGCCAGCTCGTGGTCGTTGCACTCCAGGGCCACGGCGGCGGCCTTCAGGGCGTCCCAGATCTCCTTCCGGCCCTCGAACGCCGGCGCCGTGTCCCAGAACTCGTCTCTCTTGCTCCTCAGCTGTCCCTCCGTCATCGGGTAGTCGCTCTTCCACTTGGGACGGTCTTTTTTCAGCGGCTCGTTCCGTCCTGGGAGAGGGAGAACGATAAACTTCAACAGCGAGAAAAAATATATATTTATGTGGGATACCATTGGCTGAAATCTTTGTCGCACAATAAGAATCTTCAATGTTACATCTTTGCAGTTGAATCATTTCATGTTTGGCTTATTTATGCCCTCTGGGTTCGGATGTTGTGCACCTAGAAGAATTTCTGCTATCTTTTGTTTTACTTTCTAACAGTTGTTAAGATGAGTAGCCATGGCAACAAGTTTCTTAAACAAGAGCAGCTGATTAGCATCTCAAAATCTCAAATAATATTTGAACTATGACCCAAGTACCTCAAATTCAAAGAGGAACAGCAAAGAGCAAATGAGGTGGATTAGCATTTCTTGCCAATAAGCTGGATGATGTCATCTAAGACATGTTATTGTGGAATAGCATCTCTGGCGCCTGAATATCCAGCGGTTAGCATGTTATGAGATTGTCACACAGCAAGTCTTCAGTCAGAGGCCTCTTCACAATCATTGGACAACTGACTGCTACTGGAGTATTTTTTTTTTAACTGAATTTAGTTAATTAGGATTTTTGCAACAAATGAAAGTTTAACGTTATTGTACTCTGATGCCCCTAAATAAAATCCATTGCAATATCTGTGTAATTTACCCCGTTTTATTTTTTTATTTTTTAGAAAATATAGCAGTATAGAATAGATCTGTAATTCCTACAGCATGATGCTGCCACCACCACGTTTCCCTCATGGGGCTCTTGGCTCATTTTTGCTCCTTTTTATGTGCTTGTCAATTTAGTTGGACACCCATGTCCTGCAATTGTTTCCCACTTTTTATAATTCCTTGATGTCAGACAATACTAAAAAAAAAAAAAGAAGGAAAAATGTATAATCCATTCCCTCTTCAGACTTTACATTCTACAAATATACTCCAGTTCCCATCAAATCCCAGTAAAATAAAAACTGTGGCTTGCAGTTGTAGCACGTCAAAATGTGACAAGCCTCAAGGAGGCACAAATACGTTTTCATACGTTCTTCTAACAAGAACATATTTAAAGAGCATGAATGAGGTCTGCCCAGTTCCCTATGAACACAATTTGATTGTATTTGCATTTTAGGGCTAAAAAAAAAAAAAAAAAAAGACTTCAGGCTTAGTGTTGAAACATTCGCAAACACAGGAAAGCAGCGCACCGTTACACCAGGTTGGAAATAGTAAGAGAGTGAATAATACCTGATAACTGGACGATTTAGAGAACCTTTGGTGAAAAGGATTTTTGGTTTGAAGAGCATGGAAACGACTTTTTGTTCAGATTGAATATTTTTCACAGATGTGTGTGCAACAGATATGAACCCACAGAATATGATTTTCATTTTAACAGCAATAAAATTTTTTAAAAAACCCTGGCAGGGAAGAGAAATCCGATCTGTCACCAGAGACAAGAAACACTCCCACCACACACCGACGTGTAGACCCAGTCTAAAATTAGCAGGTGCTGCAGAGCTTGCAATATGCATGAAGGATGTGTATCCTACGTGTGTGTGTCAGTGTAACCCTACCTGTGTCATCCAACATCGGTTTCAACACAAACGCAGGCAGGACTCAGACATGCTGCTGCTTCCCATTGTTTCCTGAAGCTCTTAATGAAGTCATACCTTCCTCTGAAAATGTAAATTGTTCCCCAAATTTTTTGTTGAAAAACGCGGCTTTTGTACGGCAATATCAGAAAGAAAAAGATCTCTGTACCCTTAAATATGAGGTGCAACACCTTCTTCAATTAGAGATGAGAGTCACTGGTTGGTGTATAAAATATAAATCAGAAGAGTGTGACGTGAAGACCACTGCCTCCGTTTAGATTTTATATAACTCGAATTTAAGACCTTGATGGAATTTAAGACCTACATCGTTAAAGAAATTTACAAACTTCACAGCCAACTAGCAAGAAATTTGCACTTGCCCAAGATAAACACAATAAAGCTAGCTAGCAAGGATGTGTTAGCAGACAGTTAGCGGTAGCCTCAACTGTCTTGAGTTGGAGAACCCAAGGACTATGACTGAGTGCAACTCAAACTTTTGCCTGACAGAAAAGTCTCACAAGGGGAGAAAAAAAAAAAAGTTAAATGACATATACAAGATTAGTCCCATCAAGACAAAATTTAAGACCGGTGATTAAAATATTAAAAGGCCTACTTACTTTTTAAATGAATTTAAGACATTTTAAGCCCTTCATTTTATATCCATAGATTCAATACTTTTTAAGGATTTGCAGAGACGTTGAGTGAGAAATCATCTGTTCATCAGAATCTAACTTTCAAAATGACTGCCTTTGATCACATATACAAAAGCTTTTCTGCCCATTTGGTAAACTCACCATAACAAAACACTACCAGACTGCCTGACAACAACTTTCTTATAAAAGTGTGGGAGTTGGATCGGTTAGAGTTTCCACGATTGCTTCCAGGAACCGTTGAAACAAACAGCAGCCATTTGCCACAGAATGTCTACTGTCACCCATTCTGATGAATGTATAGATCCAGAGGCCAAGATGATGGATACCAGGAAGTCTTTCTGCCTGCACGTGTTATGAAAGATGCTGGATATGGAAATAGTGGTAGGATAATCTATTCTTTAACAAGCATTGCATTATACAGACGGAAGAGGCTTCCAAACTAAGAGTAATACACTTTGTTGGTGCAGATATGAAAATTTGACCGCAAAGGGGGAAACAAAAAGGGATTTCCATTTAATTTCAGCTCTGTAAAAAAAAAAGGGTCAAATTTGGTGCATCTTTTTATTACAGTTGATGTAGTTAGAAGATAAATAAACTGTTTACTGAATGTCTGTGTATTTGACGTTGCATTTCGGTTTGTAATTAGAAATCCATATCAATTTCAATTTTGGGCCAATACTTGCATGTCAAACCAATCTTTTTCATTGATCTTATCTACCTCTGCAAAGCTCTGAAAAAATCAGCCACTGTCTCCTTTTGTTAACAATAATCACCCCACTGTTGCCAGTTATATATATATATACATATATATGCCTGACTTTAGAAACTTTTTGGTCAAAAAAAAAAAAAAAAAAAAAAAAAAACTTGTTATGAGACAAAATAGGAATTGGCAAGTCAGGCTTTTTTCAGAACAGTAACTGGTTTGAAAACTGCAACCAGTGCATCGCTACCAAGAAGCCCTCACAGAGAGCACTCAGCAACAAGAAGAAAAAAGACTTACCAGAGCCTTTGGGGGAAAAAAAAAAAAAAAAAAAAAAAAAGCCTTACACAAGATCCAAATCTTTCATTTATAGTCATCTAATGTGAATCTGATGGTGTAGCAGATACTTTACAGGTCATGTTTGTGTTGAAAACGAAGCTCAGGTTTGGGCTCAGGTAGAAGTCTCCATATACATTACATTAGCTCTAACTTCTCTAGCAGACAAGACAATCATGAACTGTTTCTACTATAAATATTGACATAGGGAGATTATTATAGTACACACAGCACTGTGACTGTAATCAAGTATGTCTTTAAATGGACCCAACCGTAACGTAGACAGAGTTAGCTACCCTGCAGGCGCACACTTGCTCAGCAAAACTCCATTTGTGTTGTTTAATCTACAGATAAACACGTTCAATCTATTACAGCCCAAGAAGTACAAATTATTTGAAATACATTTTAGTTAGACAACAACTGAGTGGATGAACTTAAAAAAAAAAAAAAGCTGTATTCCCTGGAGGACAGATTTATCCTTCCCAGACAGCAATTGTGATTTTATTGTATTGTTCCTCAATTTAGAACCACAATAAAACCCCAAAACAGTAAGCTAGACTGTGTTTAAATGGGAATCCTAACTGAAACCACTCGCCTTAAACGTTTTGCCCCCAAACTTATTGAGAAACTTCAGAGGACTCAAGTGGGAGAAGCACAGTTGATGGGAATAACTGTGGTCTGGAGTTTGGATATGAAAAATAGGCAGAAACAAAAGGAAGTGATTTGGAGAACAGCCCTACTGAACACAAATAGACGGATGAAGCAATGCATTACAGACAGATGAAGCAATATCAAGCTGTTTCGCTCCTGCTGGGCTCATAAAAAGCAGGGTCCATGCGAGGAGGCTGCATTGAAGCGGGATATATTTATGAGCCCTAATGAAAGGAGTCGTGAACAAACAAATAAAAAGCCTCTCTGGTGCTATGTTCCATCAAACACACCATAAACACACAAAATGAATAAGAATGAGAAAAACAACAGGTGGTTATGAAAGGATTTTCTGGCTCTGCTGTCACATCGCGCTGCTAAAGTTGCGTTTTGCCTCAGACATTTAAACAGCCTTACACATTCTTCTGTTCTGAGGTCATTAATGCATGTTGGCGCATTCTCTCTCAACACTAAACGCAGACGAAGTGGCCTTTTTATTGTAGCACAAACCAAAAGGCAACAACTTGCTACAAAACAAAAAGCTCCAGCAATGTTTAAGGCAAAGAGAAATACTGTAACTGCTTTCAGCTGTACTTTTGTCCGCTCATAAAATTAGTAAAGCACAATTAAAACAGCATCATCATCCAGGTGCTGGTAGAAACGCTGGTGATGTGATGCTCCCCGTATGGTGGCGTATACCGCAGGCGCTTAATGTATCAACATGTTTTATAGGAGCACGTACTCCCAGGTGAAGTCAAATATCTCTGCGCAAGCCCATCACCAAGGCAAGTCATCCAGGTTTCTGGAGTGGTTTCCAAGTGTATCCACCTGGGTAAAGTTTAGCTTTCATGTTGCTTAAATGTTTGTTGTTTGCATGTAGGACTGTATTGAACCTGATCCACATCTAGTTTTTTTTGTTTTAAAAAAAAAGACTATCCAACCATGATGGAACAAATTAAGGTCGTTTATTCCCCCAATAAGAGTATCTTCTAAGTACCAGGAGACTTTTCTAAGAACCGGTATAGGATCACTCTCCGTTCCTAGGAACAACCCTTTTGAGACCTTATACAGACACTGTTTGGAAGAAGGCCCAGCAGAGACGGTGCTACCTGTGGAAACTCAAGATGTACAGACTGCTATAGGAGCTGCTGGTCATCTTTCTCTGTCCAGTGTTGGTCCATCTGCCCTCCATCCAGGACTTATAGGAAAAGGAAAACATATCTGCAGGTTTGTTTTATTCCCAACTAGTCTGCTGGTTTATGACGTGGCTAGCGGTACTGATGAGCTGAGGAGAATAAAACATGTTAGCTCCTGAGAGAGTGGTCACCTTAAAGAACAAAGGACTCATCGGTAATGCTCATCAAGGTTAGCAAACATCTTTTAATGCCTGGACGCTGAGCTCACATCCACCTTGTGTGCAGGTGGCGCTTTGGTTAAAAACACAACTGTGGACCACATAGTTGTCTCAAGACAGAATTTAAAATTAGTCAAACTTTATTTTTGGCTATAAATCCATCACTGCATACATTCAAAAGTGACCAATGAAACTTAACTGAACTAAATATTGTGATAATAGTTTCATTACGTAGCATAACTGGTGGAAAATAAACAATTATTTTCCACAAGTATTTCTTTTCATTATTTACTGATGCTATTCTGAAAGCTGGAGTGAAAAAGAATGAAACAGTGAAAGTAACCCTCCCAGTCATTTTCCAGTATTTGGGGTTTGTAAAAGTTTCCACATAAAAGTTTATATTACAGGAGGAGTCATTCTTATCATAATATTATTATTGAAGATAATTCTGATGATTACCAATCCCTACTTGGGCTCAAACTGGGGCCCTGATAACATCATTTTTAAATAATTAGCATACGTTTCACAATATTTGTACTGGTGTCAATTCATATTGGCCGCGAAAAGCTGGAAAACGTTTGGGAGCTGTACAATTATGTCACACATGCCGGTTTGGAAAACTATTACAATCCAAAAATTAATTTGCTTTTCAAACAATTCTAGATTTCCCTCAACAAACTAAGGCCCAGTGGAGACCCGGCATTAACATGCTCTGGTTAATAAGCAGACTCTGCAGAGAATGAACCAAAATCCATCTGGAATGATCAGATCTCAGTCGCCTGCTTTAGACCCTGAACAGGTTGGCACATCACACAATGCGCTTGTCAGCTGGGCAGTAAACAGAACTGCTGAAGGGCTGCTTGTGTTTCTGTAAGATCCAGACTTCGAAGAAGTAGAGGGGATCGTCTTACCTCTCCACGTTAGATCAGTTCACAGTTTGGAGAACTTCAATGTCCTTCTAAAGACTCACATTTAGTCCATGGCATTCACATCAAGTAAAGCCTGACAAGGTGATTTATCTGGATTCTTATCGTTTCATAGGATTCATTTATTACCTTACTGTTACTGCTTGTTTGTTGTACTGAACAACTCTCTGTTGGAGATCTTAGGCTAACATGTTCAAACACCACATCCATCCAGGGGTCATGATCATCTACACCAGTCCTCCTTTTGAACCAAGTGCTGTACTGCTAAATCATTCAATTCACTGGACAAGAAGAGTGTGTCATTTCAAACCTAAGCTGAGCAAAAGTAATGGTGAAGAGAATAAAGTATGGTGGCCCAAATATACCAAAACCATATTCAATCACTTGAATGCAATAAATGTTGGCCAATTTAAAAGAAAATGGGCACATATCAAAACTGAGAACCTAACTGAAATATTGACCAGTATCGTTGCCATCGTAAAATTTATTATCAAGTAGCCCTGAAATAAAACACACCTGTCTCCAATGGAAATATAGTGGAAAAATTTAATTAGAGTTCTATGCAATGAAATTAAAGATAAAATAACACTGGATGAAAAATATAGCATTGTGTCTTTCTGAGAGTTGATTCAAGTACCCAGAATGCATAAATTTGAGAAGGTTATGCTTAAAAGTTGGATCACAAGGCTAACCTTTTATTTAATGAAAGTTTGCAAAAGAAGTTCAGTTTTTTGGGGAACAATTGGATTAATACAATGATGCGTTTCCAAAGACTAATAGAAATAAAACAATTGTCAGTAGCAGCCCTAGTAAATTACATTTAGATAAAAATAAAAAACTTGTGAAAAAAGATTTGCTCAATGGAAAAATTTTGGATAAAAGGTTTTGGCTCTAGGAAGAGGTGGTTTCTTGGCCGTTTTGAAAGTGATATTTCAAAACTTCAATGGAAACCCTTTTTTTGCATCACACAAGTGACATGACCAACAAGAGGATGTTGCCACTGGTGCAAACCATGAAGAAGACAACAAGAAGTAGTTGGAGGATGATGGCATGACATGTTTTTTTTTAATGATTTAATGAACAAACTGATTCACATGTGATTTTAATTGTGTTTCTTATTGAATGGAAATAGCAACTGCGAGGGGGAGGAGTTATCGCCACGAACAGAACATTGACAGTTTGTAATGAAAACGTGGTCACTGTTGCCTTGCAGCAAGGAAGGTCCCGAATTCAGGTCATCCAGTTTACATGTTCCCGTGTGGTTTCTCTCCAGATACTCCGGAGTCCACCTTAACACATACCATACAAACCAAAAGTTTGGACACACCTTCTAATTGAATTCAATTAGAAAGTGTGTCCGAACTTTTGGTCTGTACTGTATATGCTAGGCTAACTGGCCTTTCCAATTCCTTCTTAGGTGTAAGTGCGTGCACAGTTGCTTGTCCTGTTTTCTTGTGATGGATTAGTGACATTAAAGATAAGCAGATATAGATAACTGTTTGGATAGATAATAATAATGTCAAACTCATTTTCTGTTTGGGCCTTATAAAGATCTTGAATGTTCTCAAAGGGCTGATTGTGTTGCCATTAACAAACTGTTAAAATATGAATGGCTGTCTGCATTCGATGAGTACTTCTTAAAATTAAATATCAAACAACTTTTCATATTAATGTCATATGGTGGAATACAGATGTGATCTGTGAATCTTGCAATACTAATAGGACTCCTATTGAATAAAAATAAAATTTTGATGTTCATATCCAACACATTTACCAAATGAGAACTCTATCCAGCTACTTTATTATTTCCATCCAAACATGATTTAATAAAAAAAGAGTTGCTTCTTCCCAATGTGTGTAGTTGTGACAAAGAAAAATAATCCCCCAATTACCTTAGTGCATAAAGTGATACTGTAATAAGAGTAAATCTGCAGTATACTGTACAGCTCTAATTCTCAAACATTTGAGTTTTAAGCACAAGCTAACCTTCAAGAATTATGATAGTCACCAGATATCCTTGTTTCAGATATTTTGATGTTGCAACTACATAGAAGAGTAAGAAGAGCTCATTAGAGTGTTTTAGTGTTCCTCCTGAAAACAGTCAGTTTATAGAAAGAGTCCAAAGCACTAAAAGCAGACAGTGAGAACATCACATCCCAGCCACAAGCGTAAGCTATTTACAGTTTTAAAGAGAGCTGGATGGCTACAAGGAGGAAAATTCCTTAGAACAAGGAGGAGTCTGTAAACAACGAAGCATTAAGTGAACATACAGTAATAAAGATACCGTTTTTTGTTTTTTTTGGGGGGGTTTTTTTAGGAGAGATGAGATTCCATGCGGGGCATTTTCTTAGAGATTCAACTTTATTGGTACAGTTCTGAAAAATGTTAACATGTAGGTATTTTGCAGCGAGTAAAGTTGGGTTGTAAAGTGATTTTCAGTTTAAAATGACTGGGCACAAATTTCTTTCTTGTACTTCCTAAAATTGATTCACATTATTCAGTAAAAAAAAAAAAAAAAAAAAAAAAAAACAGAAATGGGGAGAAAACACAGAAACACAAGAACCCGTTAATCTGAACTGTAAATAATTATTTCTTTTTTTAAATAGCTTTTAGTGTGTCTAACTTCCTGTGAATCTGGTAAGGCCGTGTCGGCGCGTGTCCCAAAAGACACAGGAGTCAGTGATGCAGCAGGACACGATGATACTTGCAGTTTTTCTCGTTAAACAGCGACTGGGAGCAGAGAGGAAGAGAGAGGGCGTGTAGATATGAATCACAGCAGGAAATTATCACCAATCGCAGTCATAAACCAGAAGAAAGCTTTAATTTTAAACAGCCACTTATTGGCCTCCGCAGTCGGTACTAGAAGTCACTTTGGGATGCAGACAAGAAGGCGGGGCTGTGGTTTACTTTTGCATGAAGCTGATGAAAACCCGTAATCTTGTTTCAAAAACTGGAGGCAAATCGGCATCCTTGAGGAAATGAAGGTGGAAATTATGTGCATTCTCCCTGGGTTACAAAGGTGTATTAGGGCCTTATAGATAGAAAAAAAATTAATAAATATTGGCCAAAAAAAACCTCATATTAATCTTAGAAATGTACTTGTCACACCAGTTTATCTTTAAAGTGTTTAAAACAGTTCTAATCAAACAAAACCAAATGCACAACTGGGTGTAAAAGCAAAGGCCTCAACCACACTACTTTAACTTTACAGTGATATTTTTTTATGTTTGTATTCCACAAATATCTGCAGTATTTGTTTTTATTTAAATATTCACTTTGAGATAGAGGAAGCAAAAATAAATGTTTTCCCAAAGTTCTGCATATGAAAGGGAGGGGCAAGCAAAGCAGAAAATCTTGATTTTATCAGTCAAACGTCCCTAAATAAACTCTTGACGTTCCTTAGGTGTGACACTCCGTATAGGACTCTATGGCTTAATAAAAATAAAAAAAACGTCAAAGATGATGGACACCAGTAATAATCTCAGAAGCATTTTATGCTTGATGGGTAAATCCTGAGAGAAAACTCATTTTAATCCAAAAGAGGAAAACATTCCACATGACTGACAGTATTCCTAGCAGTCGACATCCCAGCAAGTTCACCTAGAGGGAAAACTAATTGGAATCACTATAGCAACTACATCTGAGGGTGTTTTCACACCTGATAGTCCAGTAGATGCTGTTCAATTGGAGACCAAAATTGCAACATTTGTTACATTTTTAGCTAGTCAGGTTGTCTTTCATACTGCACTGTGTCAAACAAACCAAATGCTTTGAAAAACCTGTTCCCCTCCTCACCTTTGGTGGCACTGCACTAAGAACCACTAAAGCAAAACCACAACCAAACCTCTGAAGAAGACACTGAGCGCAAAATATAAACAAAATGAGTGGTGTCAGACTTTCCTGGTTGGAGGATTTCTCTTTAGTCGTTAGCAAAAGACTACGAACCGTTTTTACCATTTTACGTTCCACAACCACAAGTCACACGTTTGTTGTGGTTGTATTTACCCAGAATGCCACGCACTACAGTCTGGTTCCTGCTTTTGGTTTCCGGACCAATTGCATTCACATACTTGTTTGAACCGCAGCAGACTTAATTTCAACCGTACCAAGGCTTAGGCTTTTAGATGGACCAGAGTTTGTATTTTTTTGGTCCGCGTCAGAGTTGATTGCACATTCACACCTACCCAAACAAACTGGATTTTCTAGGCAAAGAAACTACAGTTTTATTAAACCGAACTAAACAAGGCCGGTGTGAATACACCCTTGCGTCACCTAAGTGAGGCCAAGTCTGTACAGCTAGAGAAACATCCAGTACGAACAACTGGAGTCACTGGGAGTTAAATCTCCTAGAACAGAGTAAGCCTCGAAGTCTGCTGGATCAAGATTCAGAAAGAGGACCATAATGCACTGCTTCATCTGGTGTTTTAGTTTGTGTAGCAATGTAATCAAGAGCCAAACCTGAATATATTAAATCCCACACCTGAAGCTTGGCTGAAATAGTATTACAGACCAGTACAATGATCCAAAGCAAACCCAGACTGAAACCTATCACCATTCAGAAGTAACTGAATACATATCAGAACGCCAACAGTGTACAGAAGGCCTCATCAGGATTTCATTCAGACTGATGTGGGGAATAAAGTCAGACAGCGGATGATGGCTTCATGTCATTTATGCCAAATGACATGTTGCTGATTGTATTTACTACGTTTTAACTTATAGGTGTGGTGCCCAAAATAAGTAAAACCTCAGACGCAAGTTACTATGCGAGGCGAATCTTTAACTTCGTCACCGACACTTGGCTGAAGTTAAAGTTGAACAGCAATTTCCAGTTTGTTCAGTTGAGCTGTAAATGCAGAACTAACTCTGATTGGGATGACAAACATTAACGTGGAAGCACAAAGAGAGGGAACTCAGCTGTGTTAAACTAGAACATTATACTTACAGGAAAGAGTGACACTGACTGATATGAAATCTATATCCCCGCATCACATCTGCATATTTTACAGAAGAGAGGCAGGAAGCAGAACATTATCATTACTATTATTGTTAACGTAAAAAAAAAAAAAAAAAAGAGTTAGAAGTAATGTGTAAAGTTTGCCAAAAGTAATATAGAGAACACAACAAATTGGTCAGGAGAGGATGAAATTTGACTTTCTGGTCTTCATGCAAAATTATGTGTTGTTTCCAAACAAACACTGTGTGACACTCTGAACACACCACTCATGGTGGTGGGAGTATCATGCTGTGGAGAGACTTTTCTTTGGCAGGGAGAGAGCTGACTGGGGAAAAGAATGGAGCTAAATACAAAAATAGCGAAACAAAAACCACTGGACTAAAAAGCTGCTAGAGAGTTTGGGTTCACCTTCCAATAGAGCAACTGTCCAAAACACAGAGACAGAGCTACCAGAGTTTAAAACCAATGGGAACCTAAATCCAACAAAGAATCTGCTAAAAATTGTAACAGCTGCTCTCCATACAGTCAAAGGGAGCTTGTGTTAGTTAGCAACATTGGATTTGCAAAAATTTAAATTTCTAGTCATGCAGACTAGACGCTGTCTACAAAATGCTGACTCAGTGGGGCTAAATACGAATGAATGCCAGGTTTTTATTCTATTTTATTACACATTTTTCTTTTTAAAAATGATTAAAAACCTCTTCCTTCCACTTTAATTATGTGTCTTGGGGTCTATCAAATAAAATGTTATTGTGACTTAAGACAAAATATTCAATTTCTCAGGGGGGGTTGTAAACTTTTGCAAGACAATGTTGTGCCGTTTAGCTCCAGCACTGTCACAAGGCCAACAGGCAGTTTTTCAGCTGCGACAGGAGGGAAGCAGTTAGGTGGTGTGCAGAAAAGTCCCAACAATTCGCACATCAAGTGAAGAGATGAAGGGGAAGTATGTGCAAAGTAAAAAAATAAAAAATATATTAAAATTAAAACAGTATGCTAGGAAATGACGTCCAGTAAACTAGCGGAGACCTGTTTCAGACCAAAGGTCTGGTAACGAGTCAAATTATTGCCGAGTCCCAGGAAAGCCATTTTATACTCTGTTTACTTCTTTACACAAAGGCATAATAATAAAAACCAGGACAGAACAGATGTCAAGGGATAAATATCTGCCATGGTAACAGCAGTAAAGGTAACCACTCAGAGTGACGCAGGCCAGGAGAGCCGAACGGTTTTACATTTTCTACACTTAAAAAAAAAGGAAGGAAGTCTCACCTCCTCGTCCACCGTTCCTGGCCGACCCTCGGTTATGCGAGTCTCCCCAGTATCTCCCCACACATCCTCCCATGGTTGGAGGTCTGCGCTCTCTCTCCACGGGGTTTTTACTTGATGAACTGGGGGGTCATAGCGGACCAGGACGACGAACTAAGTTCGACACGGAGGGAGCAGGTGGCAGGTAGAACGTTCTGACCCCGATATTTCATCCGTATCCACAAAGTGTGTATCCAGTGAAGGCGTTTCAAAGCTCGCAGCAGCTTTTTAAAGTCAGTTTGAGCGCTTTCACGACTTATAAGCGAACCGTTTATATGTTTAAACTTCAACAACACAAGATGAACTGTTATTTTAGAATGCACGAACCAATGTGCTTATATTCCAGCTAATATTGCCCATTAAAGATAGTTGCGAAAGGGTCGCAACGCGCAGTTTTCACGCTAACAAGCTAACCGAGCTAACTAGTTAGCCACTACAACATCAGTAAACACAAACTTCAGCTAACGAACATCATTTCCCCGCGTGCTGGAAGTCCCACAAGTACGAGGTAGGTAGTTTATATTTCCCCCCGAAGCTCGGAGAGAAGAGGCACTGTTGTCCCCAGAAGCTGTCTCAAACGCAGTACGTCTTTAAATATCGAAAACGTCTCTTCTCGCTGGTAAAAGGTGACTTGAAGCGGTGAGCTAACGCCACCGAACTTTTCTGGAACGCATGCGCATGAGCGCGCAGGTAGGTTCATTTTTAAAGGTAACTGCTGCGTTTCCCTTCGCAGCACTCTTGAACGAACAGCCCTTTTGGTCACACCCTGCTTCCACTTTGTTAACTATATTTATTCTACGGTTGGGAACAAATAATAATAATAAAAAAAAGAAACAATTTTACTCCGTTTCATTTTTTTCTTTTGATCAATGTGACACTTCCATTGTACATAAACTCAAAGGAAATTGTGGAAGTTTAGCCTATTTATGGATAGCGAACAGAAAAAAAGAGATAAATAGAGATAAGCTAAGGAAATTAATACGAAGCTTCTCCAAAATCTCATTTTTGCTTTGCATTATTTTCTTCAGTTAACCTAAGTTTTAGCTTCTTGAGTTGTTACCACGGTCAGATTAACCGCATATATTGAATTTTAGGATTTGTAAAAATTCCCTTAAAATTCACTTCACGCTTACTTTAAATTATTGATTTCAGTTTGTTTTAAATTACATCTCGGTGTATACTTTAGGCTAATAAAGTATACCATTTTAGGTGCCTTAATAATCTTTTACTATTTTTGTTAAAATGTCAAATAATAAAAGAAATAACTGTCCTTATAGTGGAAGTTCATGTAATGTTATTTAACAAAGTAAATAATGTCTTCATTCCTTAAAATATCAAATATTGACAATTTAGTGACAGCGGTTCTACAACAAAAACAATACTTGTCCTGAACACTAAATATAGCAGGTATCTTCAGTTTTACATCTCTCCAAATATGATCTGTTGTTTTCAGTTTTTTGACTAAAACACGGAAACTGTCTTTACCCAATCCATTTTCAGATGTATGATGGATCCCACTAAGTAGAGCAGAAATAAAGTAATTATTAAAGATAAAATACATAACATATGGCAGGAGAGATGGAATTTAGAAGAAAGAGGAAGGCATTTACATAAAATACAGAAGGAGATAATCATAAAAAATAATAGCATAATGAATAGTAGAGAGGAAATATGGATTAATAGTTTGAGGATCGGGCATACTAGTTTAAATAGTTGTTTAAAAATAATAGGGAAACATCCATCAGGAGATTGTTCTTATTGCGGGGAAACAGAAGGAGTAGAACATGTGTTGATTTATTGTAGGAAATATATAAAAGAGAGGGAAGAACTGGAAAGGGTAATGGGAGGTTCATTTTGGCTAATAGATATGGCTAATCTATTAGGGAAGCATCAATCACATGACAAAATTCAAGCACTTCTTAAATATTTAAAAGATACAAAATTAGCTGAGAGGATTTAATATAAAGAAAAACAATAAGTTCTGAGATTACATCTCCGTCCAGTTGATGGCGGTAATACGCAAAGTGTGTAAACTGCCATAAAACTCAATAGAAGAAGAATATGTATGACGGAAGATCTGTTAGTGAATGGCATTAGCTCCAGTTCACACTCTAGACCAGATGGTGGCGGTATTGTACACTTTCAGTTTTTTGAAAAGCGCCATAAAAAGAAGAAAAGCCATGAAGCCAGAAAAGATAACAGACGCTGTTCAACAGATTTGTATGGAAAAATAGAATTCATTATATCAGGAAATCAGTTTTAATGAACTCATTGGAACTTGGTGGCCTCAATTTTCTTGATTTTTCTACCTTAAACAACACATTCAAAATAAATTGGATTAAACAGTTTCTTAAAAATTCATCTTCAATCTGGAATTTTATACCAAACTATTTATTTTCAAAACTTGGTGGCCTTAATTTTATTCTTCTTTGCAACTACAACATTGGAAAACTCCCTATAAAGTTATCTAATTTCCACAAACAAATGCTTCTTTCCTGGTCTCTAATTTACAAACACAATTTTTCGCCCCATCGATATCATATTTGGAACAATGGAGACATTCTGTACAAACATAAATCTTTGTTCTTGGAAAATTGGTTTGAACGTGGAATCATTTTAGTTCAGCAGCTTTTCAGTCCTGATGGCGTCTTAATGTCATATTCTGAACTTCTAAAAAAGTTTGGTCTCCCCATCCCTCCTAAAGAATATGCTCTTGTTTTTGATGCCATCCCGTCTGGTGTCATAATGCTTTTTAAATCTTCTAGAACTTCTGTTCTGACTCCACCGGGTCTGGACCCTGCTAACACTAATGTTGGTCAAATCTGTTTTTCTACTATAAAACGAAAGAACAACCGTGATATACGTGCCTTATTCCAGAAGGACATTGTCTCTGCTCCAAATGCTATCTCTTATTGGAATAACTTTGCCTCCAACCTGGACTGGGAAAAAATCTGGTGTCTTCCATCTAAATATTTGATTATTAATAAGATCAAAGAAGTATCTTTTAAGATGATCCATCGTTTTTATCCCTGTAAATTTTTCCTGCAACGATACAAAAAAGACATTGACACAAACTGTTCATTCTGCCAACTCCATGAAGAAGATCTCTGTCATTTATTCTGGTCGTGTAATTTCTCATATATTTTCTGGCAAGATATTTGTACATTTATTTCCCAAACAATTCTTGATGGCTTTTCTCTTAACTATATAAATGTGTTGTTTGGATTCTTCTCTTATCCCACTAATAAAACTAAACATTTTTATATTATCAATCTAATTTTATTCATCGCCAAATATCATATACATAAGTCTAAATTTTCAAATCAGAAACCTCGCTTTGCAGCCTTTAGAGAGGAATTCAAACAATATATTAGATCTCTCGAATATTCAAAAAATAGAAAAGCCATTAAGACAATGGATTTGTGCTCTTACTTTAATATCTTTCTGAGTTAATTTTTCATTTATTTGCTTTTCGATTTTTGTGCTTGATATGTAACACCCTGGCATTACTGTCTTGTCTATTTTATTACTCATTTGTGTTGTTAATTTTGCTTGTTTGTAAACCCCTTTATTATCAATAAAAAAAAAAAATAAAATAAAATAAAAAAAAAAGAAAAAAAAAAAAAAATACAAAAAACAGACGCTGTTCAAATTCGCCAGTTTTACTCGCATAGTATTGAATTAAAAGTAAAGACTTGATAGTTTTGGTAAATTCAACTGGTGATGTCCTAGTCCGAGTTAGACGACAACACAACTGGACAAGAACCGATGGAAATTAAATGTGGGTCACGAAAGGAGCTCGAAGGGAGAAAGGTTGCTAACGTGCTGCTAGCTGGTGGTAAATTTGCTTCCAAATTCTAATTATCTTCGTTTAATTATAAAGAGCGAAGTAAAGATATAAACAAACTTGCGTTGGTTTCAGAAATAATTATTTTATCAATTTCATTGTGACTTTTATGACTATTACTACAACAATCATTGAGCTTCATGTTATAACTGGAGGCTTTGTGTGTTGCGACTTGTTATACTTTTCTTCATAAAGTGCTTAATAAACATGATTTGATTTAAAAAATAATTGGACAGAATTTATTCCCCTTGTTAATATACAATTTCTCTTTCATACATTTTATTCATTGTTGGCTTTCAGGGCCAACAACGGGTCACCAGTCCATCACTGTTGTGATGGACTGGTGACCCGTCCAGGGTGAACCCCGCCTCTCATCTGATGACTGCTGGAGATGGGCGCCACCAGCCCCCACTTCACCACCCTGCAAGGATCAACGTGTTCAGATCATAGATGGAAAGTTTTTAAGGTAGATTGTCTCCCTTAAGTCCACACTTAAAACAACTTCATAGTTAATGCCAACATCAACTGATTCTATAATATTGCTGACTATTCTTTTCTACTTCTAATATAAACAGGCAAAGAAGACACCCAGAAATGGTTTTTTTCACTCCAGGCATCCGGTCTCAATCATCATCAGTTCTGATGATGCCACATGCATAGCGAGTCCACAACGTCTTAAAATCGTAAGTCATACTTTTTCTTTGCTGTTTTTCTGTACTCTTTAAAATACAAGTGCATTCTCTGTTTAATTACTATTGTTCTTTTTTGCAGGTTTCTGTAAAGTCTAGTGGTGCAGTTAATGGGAAAGTTCCATTGTTGATCCTCACTGGTCTTAGGAAGGAGAAACGTCAGTTTGTCTGGAGTAATACTGTGACATTGTATTAAAACGATACTCTGTCCTTGGTGAAATATTTTTCACATTTCCTCTGAAGTGTACCTGTTGTTTTATTGTGCTAATTTTCATAAGCATGTTGTCTGTAAACTTTGAATGAATTGACAATTTGTACAATTCTGTGATAGTATATTGGCAATGTACTCTTGAAAAATGTGGATAAGACTGTATTTGACAGGGTGTGCATAAGACTGACATGATACTGTCATAAACATAACACCTGATAGAAACATACTAACAGACGTCATGAAGTGTCATTTGGTAAATAATTATACTTTTAAAGAGAAGTTGCTTTAAAAGTTGGATGACAGGTGTTATATTTATGAATGTCACTTAGAAATAGAATCTCATGATTATTTTCTTTATTTTGTTATTTTTTAATGTGACCTGTCCAGCAGTGTAGCTCTCAGTTATTGTCTGAGTGCCAAAGAGAAGCCAAACAGATTTATTTTCATAAGTGGAGCATTACTGCTTTTGCTATAACACTCCGCTTGCATATGTAGTAAATTAGAACAGTTTCTGTTGTACTGAAAAGTACCTTTTGAAAATTGACAACTTCTTGGCAGCTATTAAACACAATTTTCATTAAGCCCACATTTCTCTAACAAAATTGGTGTGATATAATATTCTTATTTTAAATGGCACGTTATTTTTAGGTGTAAGTGGAAAACCACCTGCACGTAAAATGTGTTTCACTTAGTGATCAGGTTCCTGAAATAAACTGAACTTGGACTTTCCAATATTTTAATTTATAAAGTTGTAAATTATGGAGTTTTTTTTTTTTTACTCGCAATGGCGGAAAAGGCCTTCCATACTTTTGCCACTAAATATGTTTGGAAATCGGACAGTACATGAATGCATCACCCCTTTCAAAACGTGCTGAACATCCTTTTAGATTTCATAAATACGTTTCTTTCTAAAAAAAATAAACAAGTAGCTTAAAAGGTATCTGTTTACTTATTCTGTCATCTGTTTATTCGATGAAATTTGATTTAAAACGTGAGTTGTTCTTATCGACCTGAACTTCTCGCGCATGCGCAATCCCCTGCGGAGTGACAGGCACGATGGCTGCAGAAAGTCCTTTGCTGCTGTCTCTGGTGGAGGAATTTGTCTCAGGACTTCAGGACAGCAAGGCGAAGGATACTGCGACAGGTAAGCGAGCCTTCTTCGTACTTTGGTTGATGTTACAGTAAACGAGTCAGTGTGAAAGAATCGCAGGGAGGCTACAGAGCTGCCCTCTAAGGATGCGCAACACGGTAATGCTTCGTTAACTAGCTAGCTTAGCGCCACAACATCCTGTGGTGATACAACAGTCGCGTGATATAAAACAACTGCGCTTGGATGCTTCTATATGCTATTATTTTTGATTAAAGCAGCATGTCATAAGCAGTTTTATTTTGTGCTGTCACTTGACAATGAGCCACTGGGTGGTTGCGGTTTAACCGTATTTTGCCTGCTAGCCGTTGCCGCTGGTGCGTTTTTGTCCGCGTGGGGGAAAAAAGCAACATTCTGTAAATTAAATTACCTTTGAACCCACCGATGCTGCTGGGTTTTCTGTAGCTGACAATAGATAACATTGTATGGAAGAGGATAAGTGGCAAAAATTAATAATAATAAAAACGAATTCTGTTTTTCCCCGTACAATTCTGACTTTAAACAACCATATAAAAATACCTTTATCCGACAGATTCCCCGAGAAAGTTAGTTCTCCTCCTGCGCAAGTCACAGCACTGCCATTGAAGCTGGCTGGCTATTTCCAGTGTCCCTACTCCTCTTCTGTAGTTTCTTTACCCGTGCATGTTTGTTTGGAGTTTACAGTTCAATATGGTTATTGAACTTGTTTTTGTATCTTCAGGTGTCAAAGATGGACAGTTTACCATCCTGCAGCTGGTGGAGGCACTCGGGTGAGGAGCATCTTCAACAGAGACTACAATCACTCTTTTGTTTTTGTTTGTTTAGAATCATTCAACCAGTGTTTATTTCCATAGATTTTAGAAACGTCTGAAGTAAAAATGTGAATGTAGTTGCAACACCTGTAATAACAGCTTTTCACTTTCCCTCAGTTTCAGGTAGATATTTACATACTGCTGATCAAACCAGAACTTGAGCTACAGTGACAAAAAAACCACCACTATTTACCCCTCCGAATGTTTTGCATTTCTATTTCTTTTAAAAATCTGTCACGATCAACAAAATTTTGCTTTTTTGACAAAAAAAAGGTCCAGAGTAGCCTAGTCAAAGTCCACACCTCAATCCCGAAGAGAACTTACGGCTGAACTTAAAATGGTTGTTTAGCATGAAGAATGGAGGAACACTGTAGTGTGGTTGAGACCAATCCACTCATCCCTTTCTGCTCCAAGGATGTGAATATTATTTTATGTTAAATATTTATATTAAACTGATTGATTGTTTTCTAGAAATCAGTTGGACATTACAGGCATTTTTAAAAATTTATTTTTTGTCAAAAAAGCCAAATTTTGTGTGCGACTTGGTCAGTATTTTTTGTGGTTTATGTAAAAAATAATAAAAAGACTTTGATTTTAAAAAAAGCCTAATTTAGTTGATCAGAATTGAGTTTTCTAAAAGCAACAAAAGTATAAAAATAAAAAAAAAAAACATGCACTGTGTGAGTTAGAATTGCTCTAAGATGAACAGAATTTCTTCCGTTGCTGCTGCAGGCAGAGCCTGACCAGCTCCCAGCCTCACACTCGGGCCCGAGGGGTCCAGCTGCTCTCTGAGGTCCTCCAGGACAACTACGGGGCTCTGACAGAGAGAGAAGGTACACACCGTCCGCCTTCACTCCTCTGCTAACGTAGGAAAATGAAAGAGACTCTGCAGCCATTTTGTTTTTATCCGAAGTGACAAGTTTCCCTCCTCCTCAGTCGAACTGCTCCTGGCCTTCTACGAAAACCGCCTGAAGGACCACTATGTCATCACGCCGCCGGTGTTACGAGGGCTGCTGGCGCTGGTGAGTTTCTGCTGTGTGGGCTGACAGCAGCAGCAACGTCTTAGAAATAAAACAACAAAAGTGTGAAAGGACTAACCGGCTGCTCTGATTGTGTGTGTGTTTTGTTTTTTTCTCTCCAGACTAAATCCAGGAAGCTGCCTCCTGGTTCAGCTGTGTCGATGCTGAGGTCTGTGTTTCAGGATGTTCACGTACAGGTGAGACCTGGCTCTGCAACCAATTTTACTGGCCGATAAATTGTTCCAGAAGTTATTGCGATAAACGATTTAATATTGTTGTTTTGAGACCATTTCCAAGTCATATAATCTGACAAAGTTAGTTGGATACCACATTGTACAGATTTCAGACATAATCCTGGATTAAGATGTAAAAAAATGAGTTTTCAGTTCTCTTTAAAAAAAATTCTTAGGGAATTTATTCCATTATCTCAAAATATTTTTGTAGCAAGATTGACTTAATACAGTTTACAATTAGTAAATTAGCAATAAATGCTAATTTTGTGAATAACTGGAACTGGAAGACATTTTGAATATAAAAAAAAAACACACAACCAAAACAATCAGTAAAACGGAAGTAAAAAGCACACACCCATTATGATTTTTGGAAATCATAATCCAAAAAATGGATTATGATTTCTCTGTAAACAAAGTTTTCCTTGCTCATTTTGTTTAATTATGCAATAATAATTGATTAATTGCTAATTGCAACAGACAACAGAATGTTCAAATTTTACATCCAGAGCTACATTTATGAATTTTTTCTGGATGAGTACAATTATTCTTCATTGCTCTTTCATTTTGAGCCATAGCAGCAAACTGTAACCACCATCTGCCGTCTGCTGTCCTCATTTGCACAAGCCATCTCACTCGTGCGATATCTGACCACACTCTATCCAGCCTAAGTGGCATTCTTCTTGCTTTGCTCTTCGAGGCACTTCCTCTTGAATGAAATATGTTTATGAGCTCAGATAAAAGTCGTCTGACTTGTTCTACAATCGGTCTGTGTCGCCCCCTCAGTCTCTGATGCTTGCAGAGAGAGCGTGTGTCTACAACATGCTCATCAACCTCATGGAAACCAGGGAAGACGGTAAGAGAAAACGTTTTTATGTGAGCTGTTCAATGATTCTTGGTATCCATGATCCGTTTTTTTTTTTTGTTTGTTTGTTTTTTTTATGCATGCTTGAACAATTCCTCCCTCTGGTTTTGGGCGCTGTGCAGCAGGAAGGATTTTTACTCTTATTGTTTAACTTTTCATTAGCTGGTGTGACACGTAACCATGGTAACAAGCTATTGGTTTAGCATCTCAAAAGCTCAAATAATACCTGCTCTTAATAAGAGTTGAAATGACAGATTTAAAAGAGGAGTGGCAAAAGACAAAGGATTAGCACTGCTTAGCAACAGCTGATGATGTCATCCAGGATATGTTACCGTGAGATATCATCTCTGCTGCTGCGACAGACTGGCGACCCCACTGGGGTCAAGGGTGTTAGAAAATGGATGGATCATCTCTGCTGTTGGGATGTCATGACAGTCACCAAACAATAGCCTGACTTCCATTACAAATGTGCGCAAAACTTTATCAATATTCCGCTAATGTTGAAAAAGCACCGTTCCGCAATGGTGGTGTTTGCATCAAATAAGAAACGCAATTAAAATCACACGTGAATGAGTTTGTTCAAGCGATAAGTCATTAAAAAACATGCTGCATCATCATCCTCCAACTACTTCCTATCGTCTTCTTTTTTTGTCACTTTCGCACGTAGTAACTTCCTGTTGCTGATCACGTGACTTGTGTGATGCAAAAAAGTGTTTTTATTTTCCAATTTAAAAAAACCCAACAACCTCATGCTAGCTTGAACAGTTATAATAGAAAAATGTGTTTTTCCAAAATTTCAGTTTCCATCTAGCAAATGAATTTTTGTAATAACATTCTGTGCAATCACGCAGAAACAGTCTTCAGTCAGAGGCTTCTGCAGATGTGTTGAAAGATTGACTGTTACCAGAGATCCCTTCTGTCCACAACAACTCTTTGAAGATCTCTCTTCTTGTTAATATGCCAATAATTTAACAGGTGTTTAATATCATGGAATCATTCAGAGAAATGTCAATTTTGAGGATGGCATCAGGTGAAAGTGCTTCAAGGTCCATTCCAAATTATGAGTTGTTGTTTTTTTGTTTTTTTCCTGTTTGTTTGTACCTCTTTCAATGTTCCGCAGAACTGAAGGGTTTGGGCGCAGATTTTGTTTTTGGTTTCGTCCAATCAATGGACGGCGAGAGGGATCCCCGCAACCTTCTATTGGCCTTCCAGATCGCCAGAAACATCATTCTGCAGGGATACAGCATGGGTAAGAATAGACGCAGGTCAGACTTGTCTCCGTTGTTTCTCTCTAAGCCGTCATGTGACCGTCATGGCTCCCATTATTTTCCATCTCAGGCAAATTCACAGAGGAGCTGTTCGAAGTGACGTCCTGCTACTTCCCCATAGACTTCTCCCCGGTGAGTTCCTGTTTATGCAGCCGGTTAGAACGTCTGGCCTGTTAGAGAATGGGAATGTGACAGATAGTGGCCAATTTGATATGAAATTAAGAGAACGGGAGGTTTGTAATACGTCACTATGTTTGGTGGTTATTTTTTATTAGATGTTTAGATGCCATTTTCTTGTCAGCTTAGGTTTATAGATTTTATTTATTCCTCATTCTAAATTAGCTGCCTATTAGTCCTTGAGTTATTTGTTAAGATCTCTACTGATGGAGGAATTATACATCAGAGTGACAACTCAGTCATTTATTTACAGGTATTACAGCATATATTATTTTTGTCTGAAAAATCCCTAAAAAAGCAACTTTTCAGACAAAAAAATAATCAGTATTGGCCAAAATAGGAACCAGCGGCTCAGGCTTTTTAAAAATCGGTGATTGTCCAGAAAATCGCAATTGGTGCACTCCTAATCCAGAGATTGTGTGACTGTTGGAGGGTGTTAGTTGTTAGTTGATTTCCAAGTTTATGTTTTTTTTGTGTGTTTAGCGTCGTAGCTTTCGATGTGGTAGATGGGAGTTGACAGCAAAATTGTCTCAAAAAGCAATAAATTAATTAGTCATATTCTAAGTTAAAACGAGCTTGATAATTTACATGATTGTTTTTCTCATCTCTCTCGTTTTCCTATTAAAAACTGGATGAGTGAAGAAACGCGAGTGAAGTTTCAAGTTTCTTCATAAAACTTTGCAGGTTCATTGGTCTCAGCTGGCCTCTTTTTCGATGGACAGTTTTGTTTATATGCGCGTCTACATCTATTTAATTTAGTAGTTTTGGTTGTTTTGTTTATTTATTTTTGATATTTACACAGTCTTCCAGTTCCGGTATTTAAATTTGTTAAAATTAAAGTTTATTTATCTTCGCGAATGGGTTCTTGCATTATTACGCCATTGTCATTATATTACTTGAAAATGGTCTCAAAGCAACAATATTATCATTTATCGCAATAATTACTGAGACAATTTATCATCCTGCAACATTAGTTATTGTAGCAGGCTTAGTTGGCATATATAAACACTATGACACAATTGAACATAGTTTGGTTGTAGTGCAGTAGCAGTTTCTGTCATTTCTAGAACATGGCCTCATCAGTTAGCTTCTGTAGTCTCACCATGTCTCTTCCCCCCTGCCCAGCCACCCAATGACCCCCATGGCATCACCAAAGAGGAACTGACCCAGGCGCTGAGGGCCGTCCTCACCGGGACCCCCAAGTTTGCAGAGGTACAACGCCGTTACCCCACGCACAGCGAGATCCGTTGCGGAGCCTGAACGGGTTTCTGTCTTCCAGTTCCTGTTGCCGCTCATCATCGAGAAGCTGGACTCAGATGTCCAGAGCGCCAAGCTGGACTCGCTGCAGACCCTGGTGAGAAACGCTGCAGAGTCACGTCCCAGTTAGCCGGGATTTAAAGGGACAGTTTAACCGCCTTGTTGTTTCAGGCTGCCAGTGTGGGACAGTATGAGCACAGAGACTTGGCTGAGTTCCTGGAGGGACTGTGGAGCTCGCTGCGCAGAGAGGTTTGCTGCAAATGCGCTCTTTTCTTTTCAACTCTTTCTTCTTCACTGCAGAAACACAAAATCTTACCAAGTATTTTTAGGCTGGTTTCTGGAGCATATGTCTTATAGTTGAAATAAGACAAAACTAACTTTCAAGTTCCTTTTCAGCAAGATATAAGAGCTAGTTTTAAGTCAATAATTCCTTAAAATTGATGAAAAAGTACCAGTTCCACTGGCAGATTATTGCACTTTTAACATAGGAAAATTGTCTTGCTATCAATGAAATAATAAAACAAGCTCCATTATCTTTCTGAAACGTTACCTGAAAGTTAGTTTTGTTTTATTTCAAGTATGATAAGATATTTGCGCTAGAAACACTTGGTAAGATTTTCTGTCTTTTGCTGTGTTAAGTTGTTTCACTTCAACTTTAGGATGTAAAGCCATTTTTTGGGATGAGTTTTAACTTCACATTTTCCATCAGCTCAACTTAATGTGTGTGTGTGTGTTTTTAATTAATTAATTTATTTTTTTACCACAACCTCTGGTTGCTTTGCTGCAGGTGTTTCAGACATCCAGCGAGAAAATCGAGGCAGCAGCCCTCGCCGCCGTCACCGCACTGACTTCCTGTCTCTCTCGCTCTGTTCTCAACTCTGACTCTGAAGACTCCCTCAGCTCCTTCCTGGACCTGTTGCTCAGAGGTGAGCTACATATTCACAGTGAAGATCGAAAGGGGGGAAATAAAATGTGTGACTGGCAGAAAGCATACATAAAAGGTTGTTAGGGAGGCCGGTGAGTTTCTAAAAAGTATATCACTTATAGATATGAAGAAAAGGAAGGTCAGAATTTATTATTATTTTTTTTTTAGATGTTGTGTAACATTGCAAACATTGCTATTTCTTTTTATTTTACTGAGATTTTAGAATTTGAAGTATGGCTGGATGATATGGATGAAAAATGCTTCAAGATATGAGCACTTAATATCAGTTTTTCTATAATTATTGGTAAATTTTTTGTTTTAAATGTCTGAAATACTGCCAAACAGGTGGCGGGAGAAACTACAGCTGTTCAAGTTACTCCGCAGGTTGTTGCTAGGTAACTAAAGAGTTAGTTCATCCTACCTGTTTAGCTTAGCCAGTAGGGCTGAAATGATTCCTTGAATGATTCAAGCACCTCGATTATTAAAATTTGTCAAGGAAAATTTATCTGCCTCGAAGCTTCGTTAATTTAATTTATGTTTTATTATTTAGCGCACCGTGTTCCGACAGGAACATTATTTGTGTTGCTCGGAGTTCTGACTTCCGCCTCTGAGTTGTTTACGAATGCTAAGTGTTAGCAGCATAACATCCAATTTATAATCAGCCCGTGGGGATTTTATTGATTGATGACAATGCCTGGGTTTTCATCGTTTTGGGGGGACCAATAAGCATCTTTAAAATGACGGGAGCGATGCCTGGAGTACAGCAGCTTTTCTCCTCCCGGAGCTGCTGGTTCAGAGCGAACAGCAGGGAAGAGCTGAGCGGATAGACTGAACGCGGCGGGCAGCTGAGTAGTTGATGCGTAGAGCACAAGTGTAGCTTTACGGACGAAAGCTACACAACGAAACATGGTGGTGGCAGCATCATGCTTCGGGAAAGCTGGTTGGAGTTGATGTAAGGAAGGATGGAGCTAAACAAAGAGCAAAACTGGTAGAAAATCAATTGGTGAATTACATTCAGGGTTGTGGTGGTAATATGACAAAATGTTGACAGTTTTAAGGGGTGTGGATACTTCAGCGAGGCGTCGTGTCTGTTTTTGATTAGATTTTTTTCATTTTTCAGACTGTAAGCACCACCTGTTTGAGCCCGACTTGAAGCTGGTGTGGCCCAGCGTTAAGCTACTCCAGGCCGCCTGCAGCACCTCCTACAGGGCAGCCCACATTATTACAAGTGCTGTCGTGCCCCCTCTAGTGGAGCAGTATAACAGCAGAACGCAGGTACAACAGAAACAGCTGTGTGTTGTTGGGGGTTTTAAAAATTTATTTATTTTTTTCTTTTTCTATAAAAGTGAAATGAAGGTTTTGTTGTCATGGTGACATCATGTTAATCCAGGCGTTTCTCTGCAGTGTTCCCACAGGCGGACGCTGCTGGAGGTGGCACAACGATTCATCCAGTCAACTGCTTCATGTCAGTCTGTAGATCACGGTGAGGAAAGAGTTTCCCTTATTGCTATAGTCCAACGTTTTTGGTAACTTTGGAGAAGATTTGTCCAAAAATGCTTGAAATAAAATGTTTTGGAGACTCGGTAACCCCAAGATGACCCCATGTCCAATATGTAGGAGTCCTATTTTATTCAAAATGTCACAAGTTTCAAAGAGCTTTTCAGCTCCAGTTAAGTCAGAGTAGAGTTTGGTTTGGTTTTCCTACCATGCTTTCACAATCTCGTTTAATTTCTGTTTTAACTGCAGATAAACAAGCTTAGTTGAGTACTTTTTTTTTCTTCTTTTTTTTAGACATGTTTTGTTTTCCATTTCTGATCTCTAGCGTCTAAAACGATAAGAAGCGCTGCTACAGATTTAATCAGATTCTGAGTTCTCTTTAAGAGGTGTAATAAAAAAGAAAAACAGGAACACGGGGGCTAATATTTATTTGCAGCCTTTCTGTCATTGGTGATCAATAATTATTTACATTAGGAGCAGAGGAGATGTCACACTGTGTGAGAGAGCAGTCTCTAGCTGTATTTTAATTACAAACATGCGCAAAACTTTGACCACTTCCTGTCTTCTTCTTCACTGTTTGCTGTAGCGACAACATCTAGCTGTGACCCGTGACCCGAAAAGAAGTGGTTCGATTGCAGTTTTGTGAAATAAATCAAAATTAATACCGCCAAAGAAAAAAACCACCTCATCCTAGCGCCCAAACGTTTTTTTTTTTATCATAAAACAAGTTTTTCCAAACTTGCCGTGTTTCCATGAAGCAAATTTATGTTTTTAATGTCAGTTAGCACAATTCTGTGGCTAATGAAAACCACAGCTACCGATGCTGTAAATCTGCGTCCTCTGGAGACCGTCTGCTCTCTGTCTCTCCAGATGAGAGCTTGTTGTCTGCGTATAAGGACTCCCTGTGCAGCTTGGTGTTCTCAGCTCTGTCTGAAAGTAACTCCAGTCTGCAGATCACGGCCACCTCGGTGCTCACCTCTCTGGCCCAACAACCAGGTGAGCAGCGCACCAAACCCTGCTCTGCCCCAGTCCATCCGATCAGGTCAGGAACGTCTAGAGGAGCTGAAACGCTCTTCTCCCTCCCCAGGTCTGCTGCTGGACTCTGACATCGAGCTCGCCGCGGACCACCTGACCAGGCTGCTGCTGACGGATGAGGATGAGAGAGTCAGGTCGGCTCCTGTTGCTTTGCCTCTCACTTCCATGAATCCTGAGACCAGTTTGTAATGGTAATTTCCTCTGTGAGGCCAGTGTGGCCGTGGTGGAGTGCGCCGGAGCCTTGGCCGAGCGGCACCCTGCTGCCTTCGTCACCAAACTGATCCCAACGGTGAAGGAGGAGATGTTTTCTGGTGAGCAGATGGAAGGCAGGCTGAAACGATTCATCGGATTAATCGATTACTGAAATAATTGTCAACTAATTTATAAATTAACTGGAGTACAAAGACTGAAAAAAATGCATTTGGTAAAAGAGCAACACACTTAGGGCTGTAATTAAGCTAAAACACTATACAATTGTATACATTTCACATAAAATCTCCTGTTAAGCACCTTTTGTTATCCAATTATTAATCACTTAATTCAAATAATAGTCAACAGATCAGCTCTACATGGTATTGTTTTCATATTTCACATTTGTTTAGCTGTGCGTCCATTGCTACAAATGATCAATCGTTCACTAACATAATTCTACATTGTTAAATTTTAGGCAATAGAACGTTTATTTTCTTATTAAGAAAGGAATTAAATTGTTTTATTAGTATTTAAGACCGCATTTAAAAAGCCTCTAGTACATAAATAACAAATCTACAGAATGTTCAGATTTTTATTTTTTATTCCATTGTCAATTTAATGACTATTCTTTATTAATCCCAGAGGGAAAATAATCAATTTACTAAAATAATTATTTGCAGCCCCAGATGGAAATATTCAGCTTGAATTCTGGTAGTTTTGCGCTTATAACAAATTTCTTTTTCCTCTTAAATTTAGACCAAATTGAGTCGTCTGAGCTGCGTTCCCATCATGCAGTGCGTCAGCGCTGCCTGTCCGCGCTGGCTGCGGTGTCCGTCCGGGCCAGCGTCGTCATGGAGAGCGCGCCCGTCCTCCTGGACATTCTCAGCTCGGCACACGCAGGTGATCCTCCTTCCACCAACTCTTTTCTGGAGTTGGGAAGCGAATGGAACTCGGTGACGACATCGTTTTTTTTTTGTTTGTTTGTTTTATCCAGATCCTGATCGTTTCTCCGTGGACGAGGTGGTGCGCGCCTGCCTGAGCCTGCAGAGGATAGCGGAGCGGGTTCAGGACGGCGAGGACACGAGCCGATGCTTTCATGATGTCATCGTCCTGCGCCTGCTGTCTCTGGCGCTCCAAGCTGCGCTGCAAAGTGAGGGCCGGAGTTTCATCGACGCTCTGAAACCTCGGAGGCGTTGTGATGAAACTCAAATAATTACTGTGTTTGACAGGCGACGGGTCATCGGGTCGTCGTAGTCCGCTGGTAGAGGAGGAGGTCCTGTCTGCCATGGTTCCTGTTATCAGCACCGCCTGCTCCCGCCTGCAAATGTTAGCACAAATACAATAAGTTGTCAAAAAAAAAAATCATTTTGAAAAATATGAAACCTGAGACTTAAAGGGGCGGTGTTATGTCAAGCTCACTTTTTTGAGCTTTACTTCATCTTATAATGTTACTCCCTCAGCAAAAACATAGATGTAGTTTTGCTTTGATTCTTTCAGGAATCTGTGAGAAATTCTTTCATCTCCATGGCAACCATTCAGCTGTGCAAGATGCCAGGGTGGACATAGCCCCGCCTTGGAGGACGAAGCTCCTGCAGTTACTGAGCTTCTGAGCCATTCAGTTCCTTCAGACTAGCTAGCAGCAATTAGCAAACAGCTGGTGGTAAAAACATGGTTAAAGGGTCAGTAGAGGATCCATGTTGTGATGACTTCCTGAGGGCAGAGTTTCAGAAAGAGCAGGAGCTTCTTAAAGAGACCATGGCCCAATTTATGGCATTAAATTTCAAATTCAAATTTCTTTTAAGTGATATTTATATACTGTATTTTCATAACAACTGAAGTCAACACAGTTGCTTGATAGTGTTATAAAATGCCACTATGTGCCTAGAAAATACATAATGCCGCCCCTTTAAATTTCTTTTACTGCTGATTGTTGATTTCCCTCATCAGTTTGAGATCTCTGTTCTGATGTCGGTGGGTTTTCATGTGGTTTCCTGTCGGGGTGTTTCCTTGTCGCCAGGTTTGCTGAACAGACGGCCTCCAGGGCCTCGTCTCTCTTCCTGGACGGAGACGTCTCATTTCTGCCCGACAACTCCTTCCCACCGCGCGTTCAGCTGCTCCAGGTAAAAGTGTTTCACACAAATAAAACTGTTTCCCCAAGCATCCCAAGGCACGATGCTGCCACTCACTGATTTCACAGCAGCCAGTCAGGGAACTTTGTTTATACCACTCAGTAGATTTGGTTACAGCGAAGTGTGTCAGCTTCCTTACCAAACAGGAAACTTGACATAGACGCACAATAAATAGAAAAGCAACATGACTAAAAGTGAAACTTTTAATCAGTATTGAAACTATGCTATGTTGAATTGTCGAATGGTGGCAGCATGACTCTGCCACCACCTTGTTTTACCATAAGGATGGTATGTTCAATATAAATTAGAGTGCAGGCATTTTAAATTAAGTTATTTACTTTTTAAGTCATTTAGTAAGTGTAATCAGCTGTATTTTGTGTTATCAGAGTAAATACAGCATCATTTTTAACACATTTTCATCAAATACATTTTTCTTTTTCTTTATGCTGGTGCACTGCGTTGGGTTGGTTTCTAGCATTAAATTCCATTAAAATATGTTTAGGTTTCTTATTGTCACAAGCCATAAGAATACTTTTATCATCCTTGTACCTTATTGGAAACATTGGAGTTTGTTTGTCCTCTCTGCATTATGTTTTGAAGTGTGTAGTATTACTTTCTCCCCAGCAGCAGCAGGAGGATTCATCGTGGCGTCAGACCCAGTTGGTGTGTCTCCTCATGGCCTGTGTGTGTTCGTTACCTCGCAGCGTGAGTCTCAGCCTAAACTTTGTTTCTGATTTTTACTAAAAAAAGAGAAGAAAAAAAACTCTTGTGAAGCTGAAAGTGCTGCGTGTGCCCTGCAGGTGGCGCTATCCCAGGAGGAGCGGCTGCTCTCGGAGCTGGAGGAGCTGAGCTGCAGCTGCAGACACCCGCTCTCCTACACGTCGGCTGCCAAGTGCTTCGCCGGGCTGGTCAACAAGAAGCCTCAGGGTGCGCCTGAGCGTCAGGTTTTTGTCTGAAACAATTAGCCTGTGATGATGATGATGGTGATGTTCTGTCTGCAGGGCCTTGTCTTGACAGTTTAATTCAGGGAGTGATAAAGAGAGTGAGCAGTGAGTTGGACCGACCCTCCTCCCCTCTGCGCACTCAGGCCTTCACACTTCTGATCTGGGTGAGGATCGATCAGCTGCAACTTTTCATTTTCTCATTTTTTTATTTCTGTCACAGACTATTCACACTACTTTAAGAAGCCTTAAAACTCAGAGATCTAAAATTAAGATCTTAGAAAATCTTAAATTTATTAAAGAAAATGCAAGTCGCCCTTAAATATGTCAATCACATCAGGCTGTGTAGGGTTTTTTTTCTTTCTGGACTTTTGCGTCAGGCAAAAGTTTGAGTTGCACACAGAGATCGTCTCTGCATTCTGTGTCATGAGGTGATTAAGGGTACTGGTATCAAGCTGCTGATGCTTGTTAGCTAGCTGGCTAGCATTTTGCATTTATCAAATTCAGATTTATTCATTTCTCAAATGGGGGAACTAATGTTACAGCAAGTATAAACACTAAGACACAGTATCAGAAGTTAAGAAATAAAAAACAAAAAAGCATACTAAAAAAAAGACATAAAATCTAAACAATGCATAATGGGAAGAGTACAGCAATGTATATTATTGTTGACTGACAGTTGTTACAAACATCAGTGATCTGTCATGGGTAAGTACAAATTTAACAGCAGTTGACTGAACAACGTCCACAAAAAAGTGAGCTAACTATGTAGCTTTTTGCTACTTTCTTTTGGCTAAAAGATGGCTAGCTAGCTCTTTGCATCTACTATTTAAATAAATAAATTTATCAGCAAGTGTCTGGGCGACATTCGCAAAAAAGCTAGTTAGTTTTTTTTTGCAGTTGACTGGACAACATTCGTCTTCACCTTTGGCTCGTTCCTGCTGCCAACCCAAACCAGGCTACATCAGTTTCACAGTTTTGGTTCCCTGAGAAAGAAATGCATTTATTTTGTTCATTTCTGTGGTGCTACAGGTCTTGTATTTTATTCATAATTTTAAATTTGATCTGGTGAAGCCTTTTAGAAACCCTGCATAAAGATCACACTGGGTTGTTTTTCTTTTTCTACTGAAATCATGTTCAGGTTGCCAAGGCTCTGCTGCTACGATACCACCCTTTATTTTCAGCGCTAACCGACAAGGTGAGAACACTGTGAGCTATGAGTTAAAACAAAAGTCAGAAGTTCTGAAGAACCCGACCCGCCCTGTGCAGCTCTTCACTCTGCTCGACGACGCCCTCCTCGGCCCAATGGCTGCTGACAGCTTCTCGCTGCTGATGAGCGACTCTGCCGACGTCCTGAACCGCGGTTGCCACGCCGACGTCCGCATCATGTATCGGCAGCGCTTCTTCAGCGAGAACTCTGCCAAGCTGGTGCAGGGCTTCAACGCTGCGCCGCAAGGTTGGAGAAACATAAACACATCAACACTCATCAGTGGCAATGATCTCACCCAAGTTGCTCTCACTGGTTGCAACACACAACTTGAAAACAAGACCTAGTTGCTCAAGTTGGAATTTGTTTTGTGAATTTTTCTTTCTTTCTTGCACATTGTCAAAATGATTCACACAAACTTTCTTTGATCCGATGTGAAAGTTTCAGTCAAACTGTTGATTCTTGGTCGCAATCGGGTTTTCAAACGGGACTTTAAACCCAAACATGTTAAAACTGGATTTGGACAAGATAAAGTAGACATTCAGCTTCTGGAATGGTTCATTTGAAACCCAATATAGTCAAATACTTGGCCACAATTATTTTGTTTGAGAAATCCTTTAATTTCCCACGGCAACCATTCGGCTCTGTAAAACACCTGGGTGGACTTAAGCCCGCCTTCGAGGTACAGCAGGAAGCCCTTTCCAAGCTTCTGCCTCATGATTCCTCCACTCAGCTCCTTCAGACTAGCCAGCATCCATTAGCAAACACCTGGTGGATCTGTGCGTCTCATTGTAGGAGCTACCTCTCAGTTCTACGCTGGTAAAACCGTTGTTAAAGGGTTAGCGCTGTGATGACTTCCTGAAGGCGGAGTTTCAGAAAGAGCTTTTTAAAGAGACAGAGGCACAATTTCAAGATGCTAAATTTCAAAGTCCGAATTTTTTCCAATTCATATTAGATATCTACAGCTTTTTTATCACAACGGAAGGCAGCATAGTTATTGACTGTGCTATAAAATGGTGCTATGAGGTTGGAAAACATAGTACTGCCCCTTTAAATTATGAACACTGTGTGTAATCCTGCTTGTGTTTGTAAACTTGTGACCGTATGGGTTTTTTTTTTTAACTGGAATGTGTTTTTTCGGTTTCCTCTCTGGTCTTTTTGCTGCCTAACAGAGAAGAAAGCCAACTACCTGAAGGCTCTGTCCAACATCGTCAACAAGTTGCCCAAGCAGGTCCAGGTGTCTGAGCTGCCAGCTGTAAGGTCCACACGTTTCCTCTCTGGAAAACAATCGGACCAGATAACTGGTCACCAGTTATCTGATCGGTGTGGCGTGTTTTTTTTTGTTTTGTTTTTTTGTCCCAGCTCCTGTCTCTGCTGCTGGAGGCCTTGACATGTCCCGACGAGGGCGTCCAGCTGTCCACTCTGTCCTGCCTGCAGCCCGTCCTCATAAACCCCCCGCAGGTCCTGGTCCTGCAGCTGGAGGCCCTGGTCAGCCGGCTGCTGGCCCTCATCGGCAGTCCAGCCATGGTGAGGCGCTGTTTCCTGTCCGGACAGCATCAGTAGGAAAGTGATGCTGCTTGCTTCACTAAAATAGGAGGATTGCACCAACAAATGACTGAAGTGTTTTCATTTATTTGTTCATTTTATGTTTTGTTTCTTTCCTTCCCAGAAAATCCGCATGGCCTCCATACGATGCGTTCTCGCTCTCTCCCGTTTCCCAGCTCACGAGGTAACAAACACTCTGAACCTGTTCCTGTTCAAGACCAATAGATTCATTTTATTTAGACTTTATACTGTTATGAAGTTATAAAGACTCATTTAGATCATAAAACAGGGGGGGGAGATTATGTTAGTCCTTTTGGAAAATAGTGAGGCAATCATAGATCTTAATTCTCTGAAAGAAAGGTCGTTTTGTCTTCGTTAGTTTAATTTTTCTTTCTGACCTCATTTCTTTTTCTCATTTTATTCCTTTTTTTCTTAGTTTACTGCTTTCTTATTACTCATTGTATTCGTTTGTTCTGACTTCACTTTTTCTTTAGTTTGCAGAGTTTTTGTATTTAAATCCAGACTTCAGTAGAAATATCTGCTCTTCACAACAGACTTTTGGATTTATACTTTTAAATAAAACAAAGGTCTGATAGATGATCATCTGAGTGTGTAAATACATTATAAATTCAAACACAAAACACTGGCAGGCATCATGTTGTCAGCTGTACGTCCTACTGTATAAACCGTGTCTGCGTGCGTGTGTGTGTGTGTGTGTGTGTGAAGGTGTTGCCGTTCCGGTCGCGTGTTCTGCGAGCGTTGGCTCCGCCCCTGGACGACAGGAAGCGGCTGGTGAGGAGAGAGGCGGTCCAGGCCAGAGCAGAGTGGTGAGGTCACATTGTTTCAATCGTTCCAAAATCATCCTTTGTTTGAACTCGTCCTGCTCTGAAGGTTGCATCAGTTTGTAGCTGAATTCATCTTGTTTTTGGGTTTCCACTGCAAACAAACCCAAATCTAACAAACAAGACAAAACGAACTTAAGTAACTTTTCAGCAGCTATAGGAGCTTATTTGAATCAATTATTTTTGAATATGGATTAAAAAAAACAAAACAATTAAAAATGTACCAGAGGAATACTGACAGATTTTTTTCACTTACAGTGAGACATTTTTCCTGTTTTAAGTGGGGGAAAAAATCATCCAGTTATCTATATTCAAGAATAACTGATTTAAAAGAAGCTTCTTTTTCTTTTATTTCACTAAAAATCCACTTTTTAGTATCTTTTATTTAAGTGTACTAAAAATATCTCCTCTAGAAAGACTCAAAGACTCATGGTGATATTTTGTATCTTTGCCGTTTGTTTGGTTTCCCTGCAGGTTCCTGTTAGGAAGCCCTGGTGGAAGGTGATCTCTGTCCATAAAAACCTCCAGGACCAAGTAGCAGAGCACTCTGCCTCCCTTCTCCTCCCTTCAGAAAAGTGTTCATCGGCCTCACTACACACACACACACACACACACACACACACACACACACACACACACACACACAGCCTGAGGAAGCATTTCATGGATCCATGATTGTGTCTGAGCCCTGACTGGAGGCTTCACCAGGAGCCATGCAGCGGGTCACAGACGCTGCCGTCTGAATTTTATAAATCACAACTTATGCAAAGAACCAAGTCACACAGCATCTGTTGTTTTTTTGGGGGCGTTTTCTTACTTTGGATGAAATGTCATGAAACTGAAGACATTTTGTACATGGCTGGTTATTAATACAAACCTTTTTATTACCATTATTATTATTATTTTATGAACTCTGAAGCAATAAAGCAGTTTGACTTTCAGTGATCCATAGATTCCTTCATTTCGGTATTTTCAGCTGACGTCGGCTGAGAAGCTTCAGAGTTGAACTTTATTTAAACCCTGTGCAGCTCGGGACCTCTCACACTGACAGCCTGCGCCGTTGCTCTGAATGTTTAGGACGTTTGAACGGATTCCGTTCCAGTCCTCCGACACATAAATGGAGATTGTTGTACTTCTCAAAGGTTTTATGTGGACTCACACAGGAAGTGTTATTCGTTTGCCTTGTTTCCTGTCGATATTTAAACGTGGTTGCTGGTTGAAGGTTGCCGTCGAGTCGGTGAGAATGTTTGGACCTCAAAAAGCTCTGCCAAGGAAATATGCCGCCTCGCAAAAGTATTCACACCCCTCGGACTTTTCTCATTAGCCAGATTTTAAAGATTTTTTTTTTCTGTTTGAGCAACAAAAAATTAGTGCATTATTTTGAAATCAAAAGAAGTGACCAGTTTTCAATTTAAAAAATAAATAAAACTCAGAGGCTAACTTTCTCAACAGTCTAGTTAGCTTTAGCTTGCTTTACTATATACTCTTACCACAAATTCTCATTTACATGGCCGGTACTACGTGGGGGGCTATGAGAGGTCAGTGCCCCGGCAGAACTGGATCTGGACCCTGTACTGAAGATATTACGCTGATTAATTTACTTATGGTAATACGTGCTGACATTGAAATTGTAACTAATTGTTTCCTTTGACCAGTTTAATTTTTTTCTCTTCAGAGTTTTTACTTTATCAATGATAATGTTTCAGCCACTGTGAGATATCGTCAGTTGTCTGAAACCTGCAGTTCAAGAGCTAATCAATCCCGCCGGGTTTTCAGAATTTTTTTAATTTATTTTGTAATCAAAATGACTTGTTTTTGGTGCTAATTTACAAATATTTGCAATGGATTTCATGATATTGGTGCCTATGTATGATAGTAAATCAGACTTTTTGTTTCTTGCCATGTCAATCATGGACTATAGCATGAGTAAGGCTATACTGCCATCTGCAGGTGTGGGTTAGCAATCACTTAAAGCCAATGTTTTTGACTGTTTTTGTGAAAAATGTGCATTAAACTCACAATTATGGATTTGCACAAAAAAAACCAACTGATTTCTGAATTGCTTTTACGTTCATTTCTGTGATTGCAGAATCATAAATAAAAAATAAAACTGGAGCTGCTTAATATATTAAACGGTGAAATATTTCAGTTTTTTTTTTTTTGGTGTTCATGTATTTGTTCTGGCCCTGGCCCTCTGGTAAATACCGTCTAAAACCGCCACTGCTCTTTTACGCTTCAGTGTGGACTTTGACTGGGCCATTTTCCGTTTTTTTTGTGTGTGTGAAACCTGAAGTTACTAAGACTGGAACGTTAGGAACATTGTTGGATACGAAATTTTTTTACTATGGAACCAACTGGACTTTTTCTGACTACATGAAGTATTTCATTGTTACAGTGGCGTGGGCATTAGCCCCGCCCACTCAGTGTCTCAGTTATGTCATGTGAAGGGTTGGCCTCCATAACATGGATAGGCTTCGATCTGAACAGCCACATCAAATTTCCATTATTAATCATTTAGCTTCCATATTATGCTCGGTTTTGTTGCTCTTCTGCATTATTTTATTTTTTTTGAGGGGTCCGATTGACTCCGTCTCTCAAGACGGCGAGACCGGAGGTTGAAAGTTTGTGAATACTTCTGCGAAGCGTCGTAGACAATGACTAATGTCTAACTTTGTTTTATTAAAACTTTTCTTTGCAAACTGACCGAATCTTTGTCTTTTATTTATCAGCCCAACATGAAGACAATCGATAGCAGAAAATAACAAACTTGTTTTATAAAAAAAAAGAACAGGAAGTGGAGCACAGCTCCTATTAGTCACTGATTACATCAGAATCTCTTGTCACAAACATTCAAATAGAAAATTGAAATGAAAATGTCTCGATGGAAATATTTCACAGTGCATCATTTGCCTCGTTTACAAAACCAAAGGAGCGAAAAAGACTTGATTTGGAAAAAAAAAAAAAAGCTGGAAGGAAAGGAAGTGAGTTCATCATGTTTTCCTTTCTTTGGCACCAGGACACATCAAGTCAGTAGTGCTGAAAGTAACCTCCCCTTCCCCCCTCTCTCTCTCCTCAAAACGTAACATGGAAAGTTGTGAAAGATATTAAAAATCTTCAAAATGACTCAACGTGTGGATCTGCAGCAACCAAATCATTTCAAGTTGAGTCATGTTCAGTTCCCAGAATGCATCAGAGCACAGCTCCTCCTCCGCAGTCCGATGTCGTCTTGTTGCTGTGGATGTGAGGGGAGCAGTGAGGTCAGATGGCCATGGGGTCGCTGCTGGTGGAGGGCCGGTCCCACATGAGGCCGTCCCCGCTGGGCGGATGGCTGGAGGGCAGAAGGACCCGGGTCAGCCAGTGGCTGGGGGGAGGAGGGGGAAAGTCTCACTGTTTCAACAGAGACAACTCAGAAATATTCAGATAACGACAAGAAAACAATATCGGTTTATCAGAAAGGAGCAGAAAATGCTAACTGTGATGAAGGTTTTAGAACAGGCAGTGTGAGGGGCAGCCGTGATTAGACAATCAGCTGTGTTGGGAATTTGATTTGCTGGAACTCGAAATATTTTGGCACTTTTTAAAAGCTCTGAACCAACAAAAATCCTTCTTGATCCACAAAGGCCTAAAATTATGGAGGGAATTTACTGTCCAGTTTTACATTTTGGAAAAATAAATCACAATTTATAACTTAATTAATTTGCTCTTTGCTCTAAATTTATATTGAAACAGATATTGAGTTAGACGCTTAAATTACAACCAAACCTTGAGTGTTACTTGGATTTATTCCTTCCTCGATTGCTTCCTTCCTGGAACCCTAACTTCCTTCCTCAATTCTTACCTCCCTTTCTTGATCACTTTCTTTCTTCCTTTATTTCCTTCCTTGATCCATAACTTTCTTGACTCCTCTCTTCCTCCATCTCTGCCTTCTTCACTTCCTGGATCCATTCTGTCCTTCCTTTATTTTCTTCCTTTATCCCCGACTTTCTTCCTTCCCTCCGCCCTTCCTCTCTTGTTCCTCAGCCTTCTCCAGGTGTTTCCATTGATGCATTCAGAATAATCAAACCAACATATGAAGATGATTTGTGGCTCTTGGTCTCACCTCCTTGTTTCCACTCCAAAGAACAACTTCCAGTTGTTCAGGCGGCCATGATGGTACGGGTTTCTAAACACCTGACAGGGAGAAGAGGAACCGTTAGAACAACAGCAGCCATTGTTTTTCTTTTTGTTTGTTTGTTTTAAATTATGTCTATTGAAGGAATCGAAGGGAAAAAAAGTTTTATGAAGAACAAATTAATATTCAATTCAGCCGATGGTACCTTGCCGTTGCCCTGCAGCCGTCTGGCCTCCTTGCGGTTGATGTGGCGCTCCACGCTGGTCTCTCCTCTGCTGATCAGCTTGGCGTGCCACAGGGTCAGTCCGCCCAGCGCCACCGCCACCGAACTGCAGAACCAACGGGTCAGAGCGGAACAGGAGAGCCGTTACGAAACTGCCAACCAGCTGCAGGAAGTGGTCCAGGTGGTTCTGTGCAGAGCGCCGGCTCACCTGGTCAGGACCCAGAGGAAGATGATGCACTTATGGGCAACGCTCTCGCTGGGGCTCAGATCTGGAGGCGGAGTCTGAAAGGAAGTCTGAAAACAGACAGGAAGTACTGACGGCCGACACGGCGCCGCTTAGCTTCCAAATCTGTTATGCTAGCTCTGATTTATTCCTTTTCAAGACTTTTGTTAATTTTTTTTATGTTTAGACAATTATTCCCTCTGGTTTTCTGACTCTTTATCCTGCCGACAAATGGTATGGTGCGTAACCATGGCAACGCGGTATTGTCTTTCCAACTGGCAGGAGCTAATTAGCGTCTCAAAATCTCAAATAACACCCGAAGTACGACCCCAAAACCCGGAGTTAGAATGACAGCTTTAAAAGGAGCAGGAAAAGCAAATTAGGCAGATTAGCATCGCTTAGCAACAAGTGATGATGTCATCCAGGACATGTTATTATGGAATATCATCTCTGCTGTTAGCCTGTCATATTGTTTTATCTGTGTTTTATAAATACTGTACAGCACTTTGAAGCAGTTAATGTTTTTAAAATGCTTTATAAATAAAATTGACACAGATATTGACACGACAGCAACAGTCTTCAGTCAGAGGCCTCTACGGATGCCTTGCAACACTGACTGCTACAGGAGACCCTCCTGTTCACAGTGAAGATACTTGGAAGAGTTGAGTTATGACAATACTTAATTACCATTTGGAATAAATGAAAGTATTTTATTTTATTGAATTCAAAAATGTGGCCCAGGGCCAATTTGTGGGCGTTGAAATGATTTTTATCCTCTTCCCCCCCAACCACAAGTCAAGAAAAATTGGTCAAAGTACAAAACAACTGGGGAACCCAAAAAATTTAAAATGTAAATCTAATAAGGAAACAATCCAGAAACTTCTGTTTGGGGTCTTTAAGGATGTATAGATTTCATAAAAATGTGGTTCAGTTTATTTTGTCAGATAAAACAACAAAAATCAAAGAACAAAAGTAACAAACTAATTTTTGCACTGTGAATAAATTTGGTGGCAAATGAGTTGTTTAAATTTGCCAGTTTTGGATGCCGGGCAGTGAAGAAGTTTTATTTGCTTGTGAAAACCTGGACAAGAACAAATGAATAAAACTAAATGATCACATATGATTAAGCTTTTATTTTATTTTTTTTGCGCAGCGCTGCATATCTTCCAGACCTTAATCACATGGCCAGCGTTGTTTACGTCTCAGCTTTTCAGATCCTTAATTAGATGTAGATGTGAGAACAGGATCATTTCCAGGTGTCCTGTTTCTATGTTTGCCCTCCATCTGAGATCAGATTCTGCCTCCTGACTTCCACCTCTCAGGTGCTGTCGCTCCAAACGTCTCATTAAAGGTCCTGGATTAAAATAGGACACACCTGGGGGCAGAGGTCATCAACGTTTACTGTCCGGAGCCTTCAGCTCCCTGAAACGTTTGACTAGAGCCACAAAGCCCCTAAAAGAAAGGTCATCAAGTTGTCTTATTGAAGAATCATGACTGTAAATTTATGTTTAGATTTTAAAGTATCAAGCTTTAAAAAAAACAACAACAAAAAAAAACAGAGAACAAAGATTGCACCGATTGCAGTTTTATGTCTGGTCACTGATCTTTAAAACAGCCTGACCTGCTGATTCTCTCATGCATGTTTGAGAAATCCTTTAATCCCCATGGCAACCATTCAACTGTGCAAAACGCCTGGGTGGAACTAGCTCCGCCTTCGAGGACGAAGCTCATCCTCTGAGCTGCAGATTCCAAGCTTTAGAGCTTCCATCTCTCACAGCAGCTCTACCCTGTCACTCTTCCACTCAACTCCTTCAGACTAGCCAGCAACAATCAGCAAACACCTGGTGGATCTGTACACTTCATCATAAGAGCTACTTCTCAGTTCAATGTTGGTAGAAATGCTGTTAAAGGGTTAATATAGGAGCCATGTTGTGATGACTTCCTGTAGGCGGAGTTTCAGAAAGAGCAGGAGTTTTTTAAAGAGACAGCGGCCCAATTTCAAGGAGCTAAATTACAATGCCAAATTTCTTTTAAGTCATATTTGATATATGTAACCTTTTTACAACAATTTAAGGTAACAGAGTTGCGTGATTGTGCTATAAAATGGCACTATGTGGCTGGACAACACACAATACTGCCCCTTTAAGTCTGAGTAGTCATCAATCATACTTTGTTCATCCTGAAGGGCCAAAAAAAGGCTCTGGAGATCAAACTAAGTGGATCTCTGGATTCAGGTCAGTAAATGGCGGTAAAGCGCTCCGAACTTTAACGGAACTCACCTCAATGGCGCTGTAGGCGTCCAGAAACAGGTTCCTGCTGCTGATGCTGCAGTAGACGCAGCCCAGGGTCATGTAGAGGCAGAAGGAGAAGAAGTAGCGATGGTTCAGGTGGCCGACGCAGTTGTTCAGCCAGGCTGGGAAGGTGTTCAGGTCAAACACTTAGAGAGAGCCCGGAGAGCTCCCGACGTTTTCATGTGGCACCGTTTCACATGTTCTACGGCCAGAAAGGATACGACAGTGATGGTCCATCTTCAGGACGCACCTGCAACACAACAGAAACAGCTCTGTGACATAAAGACGGGCTGAACCGGCTCGGCGCCCGGGAGGAGAGACGGCAGCTTACAGGCTGCAGATGCTGCAGTGATGCGTCCTCGGCGGTTTGGGGGTGATGCATTTCTTGCAGATGGAAACAGACGGAACGTCGCGTTTGTCCTGAAACACGTGGACAAGGAAGAGACTTTACTGAGACAATAACGGTCCACGATGCAGGAGTCACCGTAACTTAAGTACAGCGGACGAGAAATTGTCCCACAAATCATTGCGATAAACATGAATACTGTTTGTCGCAATATATGTTCAAGTTACATACTGACAATGGCATCACGATGTAAGTTTGCCGTCTCTTTGTATCATTCTCTGTAAAGAATACTTAACTTAAACTGGAAGATGTTTGAAATATCCAAAATAAAATAAAAAGGAGTTCAAATCAAAGGCAACCAAAATCATAAATAAAATGGATGGAAAAGTCGCTGCAAACTAAACTGCTCTTGGAAAAAAATGAATCAGGACGACGGACATTAAAGAGGTCAGTTTAGTTTGGTCTCTAATGTTGTCTGCAAAACAAAAGTTATTTCGGTAACAATTAATTTGAAAAGGAATCTTATGACATGACATGACAAAAGACTGACATGAAGACGCGTGTTATGAAGTGTCATTTGGTAAATAATGACACTTTTAATGCAAAGCTGCACCAAAATTTACATTAAAAGTCCATTAAAAGTTTCATCTTTACATTAAACGTATCATTATTTGCCAAGTGACTACTGAATACCTTTGTGAGGTACGGTACTTTATGGTGGATGTAGTACCTTGGGTGGGTGTCCGGGGGAGGTGGTGGTGGCCTTGTAGTAGTGGAAGACCACCAGGATGAGCAGCCAGTGGCCGCAGCAGAGATGCCAGGCGATCCAGTGAGCGGAGTACGAGGAGAAGATGGTTGGTAAGACGAACAGGTAGATGATGATCACCACAGAGGACGTCAGCAGGACCACCAGGCACACAAACACCTGGAAGGGTACGGGGAAAAGAGAGACGCTGAAGAGAAACCAGAGCAGAGTCGGGGCCAGTCGGTTGGAACAGAGAGCTCACCACTCCAAACCAGCGGGTGACGTTGTCCACGATCCAGTAGACCGGCTCGAACGCGCAGTCCAGCAGCGTGTCCGAGTTGGTGAGGCTGTTGTAGTAAAGGGAGCGAAGCAGCAGCTTGCCGTACCTCCACGCCGCCGACAGCCTGACCCCGACCCGACCTCCTCCTTCCTGCGGGCGACACAGCCGGCGCAAGCGCAGCGCCAGCCGCATGGCCCGGGAGAGCTGCCACCTCCAGCTGCTGCCCAGATGCATGCCACCGCCGGCCGCTCGCCTCCGGAACACTCTGCCCTGCAAGCACACGCACACGCACAGGCACATGGACCAGCAGTGAGAAACGCAGGCCGCGTAAAACAGGAGCTCGTCGTACTGCAGCCTGACGGCCACCGAGTTCTCCATCGTCTTCCTCAGGTAGAGGCCGGATGTCCAACAGGAAGACTGGCGGTCGGTGAGGCAGGACAGTTTCCTCGAGTCTAACGACGCCTTTCACTCACAGCTAATGGAAACCGAAGTGATCGAGTGCTGAGGGACAGCTGTCAGCCCCCACAAACCAACGTGTCCTTTGAATAATTCAGGACCAGGCCAGATCCGCGCTGATTAGAAGTTCCAAGAAATTAGGAGGGGCGATGCAGAGTGGAAACCCTGTAAGGGGGGTTATGGGAGGTTTGCAAGACGATGAAAGTGTCCAAAAGGACGTAAAGTGGCTATGTGATCCTGAGGCGACATTTCATCAAGCTGAGTACTGCTCCCTCTGATGGGGCTTACAAAATTACACTGGCACCAAAACAGAGGCTCCTAAAAGTAGCCTGGGAAAAAACAGCATCTTGTTCTACACTGCAGAGGTTCTGGACTTATTGGAAAACGATTGCTTTCTAAAGGACTTAACTCCTTTTAAGTTTGAAACGATTGGATCTGATTTTGCACAATTGCAAATATTTGGCAGTGATGTTTGAAAAGCTTCAGCTCAATGGAGCTTACGGAAATGCTGTGACCCGTAAAACTGCGTGGGTGGTACAGCAACGACACCTTTGCATCTCTTTTGCACCAGCCCTATTTAGTCCGATTGAATCCAACTCTAATTTGAAGAAGTGATAAACATTTGGAGGAGAAGACAAAGCAAGTCCCAACTCATGAGCAGTGAGAAAGTCCAGTCAGTTTGCAGTGGTAAGTTCCTGTCCGCCCATAAACCTAGGTCTCCGTTTGTTTGGTGTGAACTCTGGAGCGGTTCAAATGCCAATGCCAAGGCAAGCAGACCGGAGACCACTCCAAAAGCCAGGAAATGCATTCTGGGTAAATATAACCAAAACCCTCTTGTCTGGTGCAAGAGGGCGAAATGGCTCGTGGTTTTTAGCCAACGACAAAATAGAAATCTTGCAACCTAAAATCTGACCCCACTCCATTTTTTCTTGCATTTTGTGAAGAAGAAAGTTGTATTCAGTGTCTACTTCAGAGGTTTATGTGTCATTTCCTCGAGTGGTTCTTGGCGCAGTGCCCCCGTAGGCATGGGGGGTGGGAACGGGTTTTTCAAAAGGTTTGGTTTGTTTGACACAGTGGAGTGTGAAAGAGAACCTCATGTAGTGTTGCCATTTTGGTTCCTAATCGAACCGAGTCTACAGATGTGAAAACATTCACTTGAACCACAAACTGCAACTTTATGTAGGCACTCACCAGTTCTAAAACAGCTGCCTTCTGTTCGCTAACCTACCCTGGTTGAAACTCAACCAGAAAAATTGAACTCAATGGGAGAAATTCCACACAGAACACTGCAGGGAGATGAGAATCCAGCGGAATTTTGTAGGAACGCAACGGCCCGTAAAATTTAAAATTGTTGCGTTACAACCAAAAACTCTTGCGTGCTTTTTGCTATATATCAACACCAAACAGTAGACAACTGAAGTGGGAGAACCACAAAGTGATTTACAATTCAGTATCTGAAAGGTCTTGTGTGTGTTTGTATTCAACACAATGGGTCAACTCTTTCACGTGTGCCTCTCCTTCCGCTTTGCAAATATTTGCCACTTTGTGTTGCTCCCTCACATCAAATCCCAATAAAATCCACTGACGTCTGTGGTTCTAACGTGTCGAAATGTGAAAACAAAGGTATGGAAGGTACAGTAGTGATGGACGCCAACAGGAAGAGAGTGAAGTCAGGTTATTCGGTCGGTTGAGACAATTAAAAACAATGGAAGGGCATGAAAACATGAGGTCAAAGGGTATCTCTCTTTTCAGTGACCACCGGGTGTTTCTCTTTTAGAGATGGATGACGATGGAACAGCTTTCGACTTAAACAAGTGAGAGAAGTAAACATGAGGACATACAGAGCGACATGTTTGCACAGATGGGATTTCAGCTGACTGGGAAGAAAAAAAAAGGTGTTAAAAAGTCTGATTATTCATGTAGTGAACCTGACAGGAAGAAGGGACGGAATCATGTCAGAGCAGAATCTCTATGGCAACCGGTGTCCCCAATCTGCTCTGAGACGGCAGGCGGACCAGCACCTCACTGTGTTTCACCGTAACGAGCTTTACTCCATCCTCTAATGGAGGACGGCCATTTTCAGTCCTCAAATTTCATGGTCCATACTGTGAATAAACTCCCAAGTAGAAGCTGCCGAGTTTTCACTGCTCACGAGTTGGGACTTGCTTTCTCTTCTCCAAGAGAAGAGAAAACAAAACTTCTTCAAATGTTTCATTTTACACGCAGGGATTCATTTGCAGATCATATTTGAATTTTTTTTTCTCGAATCTGACACCAACAGCCTCTTACTCATTTTGGCTCTTTTTGCCACTTAATCTGGACCTCTACTAGCAGAACAATCTCTGCTGCTATGGCAACGACTCGGGTCATTGCTTCTGAAATGTTTTAATCCACTAAACTAATTGAACATATATTATAAGTATAAATAAATGATTTCTCTGTCATTTATTTGTGTAGTTATGCATATTTATTTTATATTTGCATGTTTGCTGAACAGTTGTGATGAGAAATGTAAAGGTACATACACAATGAGGAGAGTTCAACATTAGCACCACACAAAGACATTAACCATCAGACAGGCCAGACTTTAGAGGGGCAGAAGCCCAGGGCTACAATTTTTGGGAATGTCCCAAAAATATTTTTATTCTATTTGGTCATTTGTTTTCTTTCTCTCTTTTTTTTCATCATTAGATTTGGGGAATTTGTTTGGGAGGTGACTGAAGTTATCAAAACTGTTGAATGTAAAATTAAGCTGTTTAATGTTATTTCTGTGATTATTTTCTAGTTTAAACGCAATCCAATTGACTGAACACCCTGCAAAAATAGTAGTTTTTTTCTTTTTGGTAAATTTATAGAAACATAGAAAATATCTATTTTCTATTATTTACCGACATGCATTTCTATCAATATTTAAACAGTATATTACTCTTCAAAGTCACAAACTTAGACCGATGTTACGTTTTGTAACACCATAAAGAGAATAACACATTCAAAAAGCAAATGTTCTGAGCAGTCTAACCTTGTATGAAGCCAGAAACCGCCACAGAAAACCCACGTTAAAGTCATTTAACCTCCTGACTTGGAAATAATCTCGTTAACCACGGGCATTCCTCCCAGTTAGTTACAGTTGTATTACATTAGCAGGCTAGCTAACCTCTAGCATCTTGATACCCCACCTTTGTTAAGTGTTCAGTTCTCCTGGATAATGATAATGTACTTTCAAAGATATAGATTAGCAACGGTGGAGCTTACCTGCTCAGAAGAACTATGTAGGTAAGAGATGCAGCTGTTGTCAAGTCATGGTTTCACTAAACAAGTGACCTACGGGAATTTCACTGACTACAGAAAGACCGACAGTACAAAGCGGTAAGACTGACGAAGTTCGTCTTTCAAGAAGATGTCTCACTAACATTAAGGAAAAGTGAAACTGTCTTAACACAGGAGGAGACATAAAATTAGATAAATCTTGGGTTAAATTTTAAACTAAACACTATCAACAGCTGCGTCATGAAATATTTAGATATGCAATATTGAGATTCATAGGTGTAAAATTAATTAAAGTGAGACCTCTGTTGTTATTTTTACCTTTTTTCCTGGCGGAGCCTAATGCTGCGTTTCGGGTGTATTCGGAACTGGGAAATTCCGGCTTTCACTTGGAACGCCCCCCGAAATCGGATTTCCCACTGGGGACTTGGGAGCGACTCCGACTACACTCAATTTCAAAATTGTAAAGCCAATTTACAATAGTAAGGAGTCGTGAAAGCATGTTCATTTTACAAGTGTGCCCCTAAAGTCAATGTTACATGTACCACCTGGAACTCTAAACTGAAAATTTTAAGTGGTTTTTGCTTGTGGAAAGTAAAGTTTAAAATTATGATACTGCGAACAAAGTCTATGCGCATCGCCATGTTGAAATCCCGACTTCTTTTTCGACTATCTGGAATGCAGCTGCGGCTCCGAGGTAACTGGAACTCAGCATCAGAAGCACACAATGTACCATGGGAAATGAAGTCACATTTGCAAGTGCAATATATAAAAAAAAAACATCTCTTAGCTCTAGTAAACGCTGCCTTGAAGTAAGTTTTGAGCCTTTAGCTCTGACAAAGTAGCAACAACAACTATAACATCAGCGCTAAATTTAAAGATAATAAACACCTCGGCACCAAATTACAGCCTGAACCAGGAAGACCAGAAGTGTCATGTGATATGAAAAAAAATGGCTTCGGTGCAATGGTAAGATGTTTTTTCCTCATTCTCAAAACATGTAGCTATGAAAACCGAACTGTTAAACTAGCCGTGTATTTTTAATATGCGACGTTTAAGTACGCATATATTGCATAAAACTTGTAGCTGTGTATTTTTAACCGCTTTTTTCTACAGTTTTTAGCTGTTATTTGCTATATTAAGCTAAAGCCATAACTAACAGCCATTAACTTATCAGTAGAAAACGCTTGTAGACATTTTATTTATTTATTTATTTATTATTCAAGTTGATAGTTTAGAGCAGGACTAATTCAGTAAGCGATATGTTGAATTGTTGTTAGGTTTTATGAATACATCTCCTGCTTGTTGTGCCAACAGGCGTTCTCGTGGGCGAAATTATGAGGCAGAGCTGCAGAGGTGTCATCCTGAGGCACTTCCTGTCGAGTTCGGAGACTACCATCCCCTCAAGCCTATCATGGTATCACCTGCCTCCTGTTATCCAGCCTCCAACAGTGTGAAACCTGCTGACCCGATTCACAAAATGACCCCTCTCTGTTTCCCTCCAGGTCACGGACACAAAGACCCGTGGAGCTCGCAAAGGCAGCACCTCCTCATCTTCCTCCTCCTCGTCCTCAGCACCCGTGGACCCCCTGAGCTCCATGCTGGACGGGACAGATCCCCTGTCCATGTTTGCCGCCACCGAGACGTCAGCGGCTGCGTCACACAGCAGCTCCGTGGGGGTCAGTTCACCAGCTGACCCGGCAGGAGAAAAACTAAGAGAGGGGACGAAGGCGGAGTGGGGGAGGTAGTAATTCTTTTCTTTTAAGCAGACATGTTGTGCTTCCAGGATCTCGGGAGGAAGAGGAGGGTGAAGGAGGAAGAGGCGCTCGGAGCCGACTTTGAGCCCTGGTCAACGAAACGAGGAGAAATCCTGACCAGGTTCACCACCACTGAAAAACTGTCCATTGTGAGTCTGACATTTTTTAAGACATGACCGCATGTAGAAGCTTATTGGACGTTGTCACACTGCCACGGCAACGGTTTAGGGTTAAAACCTAAAGGTTTCTGTGTTTCTCTTTACAGAATCTCTGTATGGGCTCTGACAGAGGTAAGACCACTTGTTTCGGATCTAGTTATGATATTTCTTTTTTGCTCATATTATTACATTTATTATTCATTTTATTTGAACGAGTGTGTAAACAGGTGTCCCGTTTCAGTGGAGAGCTGACAAATCCGTTTTGTCCACCAGGAAAAGCTCCCAATCCAGGAGCATCGGCCGTTTCAGAGAAAGTCCGCACTCGCCTGGAGGAGCTGGACGATTTGGAGGAGGCGCGTCGCTTGTGGTGGCTACATGTTAACGATCAGCGCTGGGTCGGAGCAGATGTGTGACAGCTTGGTGTGTATGTGTGTGTGCTACAGGGTTCCCAAAGGGAGCTCCTCAACCTCTCACAGCAGGATTACGCCAACCGCATCGAGGAGCTTAACCAGTCCCTGAAGGAGGCCTGGTCCTCCGACCAGAAGGTCAAAGCCCTGAAGATCGTCATCCAGGTAACAACACACACACACGCGCGCACACACACACACACACACACATGTACATCCTTCCTCTATGGGGTCAAACACACTCACCTGTGAGGTGTGTTCCAGTGCTCCAAACTTCTGTCCGACACGTCTGTGATCCAGTTCTACCCCAGCAAGTTCGTCCTCATCACTGACATCCTCGACACTTTTGGTGCGTTCACTTCCCGTCAGCTGCTGCTGCTGCTGTTGTCGAGCTGTTACATCATATTGTGTGTGTGTGTGTGTGTGTGTGTGTTGTAGGCCGTCTGGTGTATGACAGGATCTGGACCATGTGTTCAGACCCCAGACCTCTGCCAGGTAAGTCTGGACATGTTTCCATTTCTGTCACATTAAAGCCTCCAACTTCAGTTTACTTCACTGGGATTTTATACTCTGGATCAATATGAATTAGAATCCTAAAAGTGTGGCATGCCTCTGAATTCAGAACCCTTGACTTTGATGGCACTAAATGAAATCTAGAGCCTCAGTAGGTAAAGTCAGGGAGTCTCTCCCTCTTACATCCTCTCTCACTCCCTCTTTCTCTCTCTCTCAGACTCCTTCACAGTAGAAGATGTGAACGACACGGCAAAGGAGACATGCCTCAACTGGTTCTTCAAGATCGCCTCCATCAGGGAGCTGCTGCCCCGACTGTATCCACCAGCAGGTGTTTGAGTTCTGGAACCAAAGCTCTGAGTCAGATTGAAGAGTTCCTGTGTGGGGTTTCAGGATGGATGTGCAGAAGGCTCCACGTCTGGGCTTACCTATCGGTTGTGTTTGGTCAGCGTCTAGAAGCTGAAGTTGACTCTTTAACCTCTGACCTCAGATATGTGGAAGCTGCTATCCTCAAGTGCAACCGTTTCCTCAGCAAGTCGTAAGTCTCCTCCAACACTGTTTTCCTCTCTGAGAGCCGTCTGTGAACTGACTCACGGTTCACGTCTTTGTAGAGGAATCCAGGAGACCCTTCCCCGGCTGACCGCCATGATCCGTGGGATGGGAGACCCTCTGGTCGCCGCCTACGCCAGAGCTTACCTCTGCAGGGTGAGTCGCCCTCTCCTCCGCCTCCTTCCCCGGCCATCCTGCGTCTCAGACCTGACGCCCCTTCGGGTCCCCAGGTGGGCATGGAGGTGGCGCCCCACCTGAAGGAGAGTCTGAACGCCAACGTCTTCGACCTGCTCGCCACCTTCAGGCAGATCAGCGGTGACAGCGTCCAGAAGCAGCTGCATGTGCAGAAGGTGGAGGTGCCGGCGTACCTGACGCTCTACTCGCCCGCCATCAACTGGATCCTGCAGTGCGTCGCGTACAGGGCTCCGGAGGTAAAGCGCCTGTCCGCTGGGCTCAACCCAAACGGGTGTCAGCTGAATGAAAGTCTAACTGTTATCCCATCGCTGTTTCCACAACAACAGCAACTTCTCACAGAGATGATGGAGAGATGCAAGATGATGGCAAATAAGTAAGTAGACCGAGCAGAGAGGGGCGGGACATTGTGGACTTAGAGTTTCATCATGATGTTTTGTGGTACTTTGTGGTAAAAGTGAGAGATTAATCCTATTTTCAAATGTATTGATGGCAGCTGCGCTTTAATTACAAATAGGCGCAAAACTTTGTCGATATTCCGCCAATGTAAAAAAAAAAACAACAATTTCACAATTCTTGTACTTCCATTCAATAATAAACGCAATTAAAATCACGTTTGTTCACATGTTATTAAAAACATGCCGCTTCATTGTCCTCCAACTACTTCCTGTCTTCTTCTTTATGGTTTGAGCCGACATCCGGTTGTCGATCACGTGACTCTTGTGATGTGGAAAAAAGTGCTTCCATTGCAATTTTGCAAACTTAACAAATTTTTATACGGCCATAAATCCACCACACCCTAGAGTCAAAACACTTTAGAGAGTTTTTTCAAAGTTGCAGTTTTTCCAGTAAGGGAATTTATTTTAGAAATGTCAAATTGCACAATTATATGATCAGTGGAAACGCAGCTGCTGTTAGTAAACAAACACTGGAGAAAATAGTAAAGCTAACAAGTAAAGCTAAGCTTTGTGGAGTTTTAAACATCATTGATTAAGATGTTTTGTGACAACAATAAATCTAAATTCTTATGAAATGAAATGTGTCACGATAAATGATAATTAATTAATGGCCATCCTTATTAGCAGGAAATGGTCTGCTGTGGCGCCCCCTAAAGGGAGAGAAAAAATCATATAAAAGCACAAATCCGCCTCTAGGCAATTTTTGAAAACCTTCATCCAAAGTGGGCGGTGCCAAGTGTGGGTGTTAAGGAGGGGTGTGGTCAGCTGCAGTTGCTAGCGTTAAACCAAAAGAGGGCAGCACTGAGACGGCTTCAGGCCAAATATTGCAGTTTTAAACAAATGTACACAAAAATTTCACTATTTGCACAGCGAATAATTTATACAAACAGTGGAAAAACTGTCTATTTAGAGTTAAGTTACTCTAGGTGCATCTCACTTATTTCACTGACATTTTGTTGTTTTTTTTTCCACAGTGCCTTGCTTCTCAACTCAATAATGAGAGCTTTCAGACCGGAGTTTGTTGCAACCAGAGCCACTGATTTCATTGGTATGATCAAAGACTGCGACGAGTCCGGCTTCCCAAAGGTCAGAGGGCACAAACGGCTGGACTATTCTAATCTCTTCATTTACTGCATCTTAGAGCAGCTAGAAACTTCAAAAAATGTTAAAAAATAGCTTCATTTTTAATCTTGAAACAAACAGTTTCATTTTGTCTCTGCAGCACCTGCTGTACGGCTCTCTGGGTCGCAGTCTGGCCTGCGCCGATCCTCCGGAGTCTGAGAGGCTCACCATCCTGAACGAAGCCTGGAAAGTCATCACCAGAGTCCGAAACCCTCAGGTTCTGCAACTTCTGCACATAAAAAATAAAATAAAAAATCCACTTATACCAGTTACGTGTTCCAGATCATAACTCACTCATTTTAGTTTGTTTTTTGTTTTTGTCTGTTTTTGTAGGATTACATGAACTGCGCTGAGATCTGGGTGGAGTTCACCTGCCGACACTTTACTGTGAGTGAAACTAGCTTGGAAAATCGTGGCCACTACTTTTCTTCTGAGGGAGTAGCAGGGCTGTACTAACAAAAACTAATAAAATAAAAGCATAAAACTACAAGAATAAAGTCAGAACATTACAAGAATAATGTTGTACGAGTATGAAGTTGCATGAGAAAGGTTGTACGAAAAACAACATAACAAAATAGACCTTAGAGAAAGAAGTTGTACTGGAAGACAAATTCTAACAGTGGTGTTAGAATAGTCATATGAGAATAGAATCATACAAGAAGAAAGTTCTAAAAGACTTTTCTCGTATTATTTCAACAGTCCTCGCTACTACTTCTTGTAATTTCATTTTGTTTTGACTTTTTTTTTGTGTGTTCTTTGTTTCGTCCTGACAGAAACGAGAGGTCAACACAGTCCTGGCTGACATCATCAAACACATGACTCCTGACCGAGCGTTTGAGGAGGCCTACCCTCAGGTTAGCGCCATAACTCCACCGGCTACATTGGACTTATTTCTCTCTCTTCTTTGTAATCACTTCGGTGTGTTCTTGCTCTGCGGGCAGCTGCAGTCAGTGATCAGGAAGATCCTCACCTACTTCCACGACTTTTCCATCCTCTTCTCCATGGTTAGTTGTCTGAAACACAAATCCAAACTGTTCCCTGCTTATCGTGTTTGACATATATATATATTTTTTCCATCCTTTGTCCATCAGGAGCGCTTCCTGCCGTTCCTCGACATGTTCCAGAAGGACAGCGTGAGAGTGGAGGTCTGCAAATCCATCATGGAGGTTTTCATCAAGTAAGACAAAGAAGAAAAAAAACAAAAACGGATGAACCGGCTAGGAAAGAGGAATTTAGTTGTTTCAGTCGACAAAGTGAATGGATTTTTTCCGATCTGTTGTGTTTCCTGCAGACACCAGCTGGAGCTCACCAGGGACCCGGTCATCCTCAACGCCATGCTGCACATCTGCAAAACCATGCACGACTCCGTTAAGTAGGTTACGTGTTACCATCCCCTCTAAACTTTTAACAGGTCTGGTTTTTATTTTTACTGTTTATATCGTTTTAACTATAGTAACAAAAAAGCTTAGCTAACTTATAGCTACAAGTATTGTGTCGCCCGTCCAATTAAGGCAAAAAGTTGTCTGAAGTCGGGTATTTTTAGAACGTTGGTGATGTCAGCGGTAGTTTTCAGTACTATGGATGCTGGGAGATGGAGTTTGGTCAGTATGCTTTGAGAAAAAATAGGGTGGAAATGACTGACCTGCACAACAGAACACGCTTTGGGTGAATTAGAACAGAAAATGAGAGCCAGGGATTCTTGTCCAACATCAGTGTCTGACCTTACAAATGGAAGACACTGATGTGTCACCCTTTGCACTAAACTTCCCAATTGTGCAAAGGGTGACACACCAGGGAACTTGGGTGATTAAGAACACTAAGCAACAATTAAATTCATGTTTGTGTGATGAATGCAAACAAAGAATTCCTTTTGGAAGTCACTCAGCAACGTCTGTTATCTTTTGCCTGGCAGCGCTCTCACGCTCGAAGATGAGAAAAGATCTTTGGCTCTGCTGATCATCGGCTTCATCCGCATGGTGAGACTTCACTTTTATTTAATAAGAGTCGATTCACAAATCCTCACAACAAGTTTAGCAAATTAGATATGGATGAGAAATTCTGAAAACAAATCATGCTGGTTTGTAGAGATGCACCGATCTGACATTAATTTCTGCATCGCTCCTGATATTGAAAAACATCCTACATTGTGTATCGGCGACAATGAGCCATAAGATCAGATCTATTCAGTATAACTCTATGCTTTGTGCTTTGAGCGACATCATGCTTTATTATTTATTTAACATTATATTTAAAATTCCAAATTGCACTTTCTGAACCATTTGAAAGGAGGTTTGTTGCAGTTTAGCCAATTTTTTTTTGAGTTTGTTTATTATTTACTTTTTGTTGGCCGTTCTCCTCCTAATTTCACTGACTGAACAGAATAAAGTTGTTTTTTCATGTTTGACCTAGCTTGTGAAGCCGTTGATGTATTTAATTGTGCTCTACTGGTGCAGCATTAAAAATACATTTAGAAAAAAAGCATTTTAAGTCAATTCAAGACCGGTCTTCTGTATCGGATTAGGCCAATACTAAATCTCAGAAATCTGATATGAGATTTACGCTCAGATACGCTGCTTTATTACAACTTCACACCGTACTGCTAGTAATCTTGTCCTCTCCTTCTTGCCGTACTCTTCTCTTCAGGTTTCCTTTGGCCGGGACTTCGAGCAGCAGCTGAGTTTCTGCGTGGAGGCCAGAGCCACCTTCTGCAACCTGGAGCCGGTCCTGGTGCAGCTCATCCACGTCAGTAAAGCGTCCGCATCCTCACCCGGCACATACTCACACTTTGTCACACCGAGTGTGACCATTGTTCTGTCCAGACGGTGAACCAGCTGGCCATGGAGACCCGCGTGGTGATGAAAGGGAATCACTCCAGGAAGACAGCAGCGTTTGTCCGGGTGCGGTTACCTCAGGGTGGGTGGCTGTCGCTTTAAGAGGGGGCTTCTTGCTTATTGGTCTCTGGTTTCTGTCCCCTGCTCTCCAGGCATGTGCGGCCTACTGCTTCATCACCATCCCGTCTCTCAGCAGCATCTTCAGCCGCCTCCACCTCTACCTGCTGTCCGGTCAGGTCGCCTTGGCCAACCAGTGTCTCTCTCAGGGTGAGCACATCCTCCATTTTGGATTGTCATGACAACAGGCATAAACATTCATAAAGACTCCTTCCTGTTTATGACAATACTGGCAGTCCTATGCGCACCCCGTCAAATAAAGTGTTACCGATTTCAAATATTTTGACCTCATCAAAGTTGAAGGAGTGTGAATAGTTTTGGCCTCTGAATAAATGTCTCCGTCTTCCAGCCGATGCGTTCCTGAAGGCAGCGGTCAGCGTCCTTCCTGAGGTTCCTCGCTCCATCAGCGTGGAGGGGAAGCTTCGCTCCTCCGAGAGCTTCCTGCTGGACTTCATCAACAACTTCTTGGCCACGCTGCTGGTCGTCCCGGTAACGGCCTCGCTTTTCTGACAGTGGAACGAAATTTTAAGCATCCTGCAAAAGGAGGGCCGCGTAAACCCTACCTTGCGTGTGCTTTCAGGACCACCCGGAGCACGGCGTGCTGTACTTGGTCCGCGGGCTGCTCAACATGGTCCAGGATTATACCTGGGAGGACAACAGCGACGCCAAGGTGCGTGTTTATATCAGCGCCCTGCCGCTGCTCGCCGCCATGAGTCAGGAAACGTACCTCTACTCCATTCATAAAGGTAATAGCACACACACACACACACACACACACACACGGATGGAGAGAGAACCCTTGGTGCAATGTGCAGAAATCATGGTGTGCACAGTCAGCTGTTCCCTAGTTAGACTCTACCTTCTGTTCCCTAGTGGACTCCAATGAGACGTTATATGGAGGAGACCCAAAGTTCTTGTCAGAGATCAACAAGCTGTGTGAGACTTTGATCGGACAAATCTTGGACCATCTGAAGACACTCACTCGCGACGAGGTCAGAACGCACCAGAGTCACTCACTTCCACTTTGATCTACTCACATTCTTCATTTAAAGGGGCTGTATTATGTAAAATTATTATTGTTTTTTTATTCTTCTAGTTGTTCATTGTGTAATAATGTTATTTCCTCATCAAAAACATACCTGGGGTGTTGCCTTGAATCTTTAATGCATGTTTGAGAAATCCGTTAATCTCTGGTGGCAAACATGTAGCTTTATGAAAACACCTGGGTGGACCTAGCTCTTCAACTCCTGTAATCATCTCCTTCAGACTAGCCAGCAGCAATTAGCAAACCCATGAGTTCATTATATGAGTTACTTCTCAGTGAAATGCTGAAGGAAACATTATTAAAGGGTTAATAGAGGAGCCATGTTGTGATGACTTCCTGAAGGCGGAATTTCAGATAGAGCAGGAGCTTCTTAAAGAGACAGAGGCCTAATTTCAAAGTGTTAAATTATGAAGTCATATTTGGTATATATAGCATTTTTATGACAACTGAAGTTAACATGGTTACTTGACTGTGTTACAAAATGGCACTACATGCCAGGAAATCACAATACTCCCTTGTTAAAGTTTATGAAGGTAATATTTCAGAAACATTTCCTTCCTCTGCACATATCTTTCCTCATTCTTTCCCTGGCCTCTTTGCAGCAGAGCGTGCGGCGTCAAAGCGCCCTGGCCTTCTCCCTCTTCGGGGTCCTGCTGGCCCACGGCGACCTGAGGAACAACAAGCTGAGTCAGCTGTCCATCAACCTGTGGAACCTGAGCCACAAGCATGGACACAACGAGACGCGAGTCTCTGTGGGTTGGCATTTTACAAACAGAGCGGCTCTCTGTAGAAATTAATAGCTTCCAAGTTTGTTCACAGCCTGGAATCGTTAAAGTTGACTTAAACCTGACTTTACAGCAGCCGTGCACGTACATTATTATGACTTTTCTCCCCCTTTTGTGTTTCCTCCAGATTCGGACTCTGGAGTCCATCAGACATCAGGCTCAGCGGCCTGACATGGCCCACCTGTCAGACACAATCCAGAGGCTTTCCCTTCAGTCCCGTACCTGAATGTTCTGCTGTAAAATAGTTCATGAAACATATTAAAATTATTTCACTAATGTAAATAAAAAATCTGAACCACATGAAATTTAACTCTACTTACAGCTAACCAAAACAGGCTAAAGCTTTCTCAACCACATAGTATTCATGAGGCTCCGTTTATTCTGAAACCCCCAAATAATAGGAATGTTGGTAATAAGAAGAAAATGGATTGATTGTAAAATGTCATTGCATTTTGCAGTAATAATTGTGTTGTGTTTATGTTACACTGCCCTGCTGCTAATTAGTCCATTTTTTTGTTGTCAGTGGTTGGCACCGTTAATAGGTTCTGAATTAATGTTTCTCTAGTATTTAGGTTTTTTAAAAAATTAAAATCAAAGTTATTTAACATGTGTTTCAGCACAAGCTTTTTATTTTATTTACCTTTGCTGGTTACAGTTCAGTTCATTTAGTTCCAGGATGTTTGCTCATTTGTCTGTGCCTTTGCAGAGTTCCCTGACTCAGCTTTTCAGGACCTGTACAGATTAATAAGCAACCCTACACATGGAAGATCTCAGGATCCTTTACTGTAATAATTCTGTGCCCATTGTAGAAACCCTTCAATCTAAAAGGCCTCAGTCTGATAAATTACCTTCACCTCAGTCTATTGTAGTACAGCTCTAGTCCTTCTTGTAGGTTGTCACTCTGTTTTTTTTTTTGGTGCCCTTTGTGAACCAGACAAGCGGTCAGAAGTTTACACCTCAGAGTGCAGAAACATTCACACTTGCCTGCTGCTGTTCCTCGACAATCAGTTGGCAAACAAGATGATCCCGGCGCTCAAGAGTTTTATATAAAGTAAGGCTTTCTTCACAGAAACTGAACCAACCATCCTACTCCCATTTATTCATTTTTTTTTGCCAACTTATTGTAGAGAAAATTTGACGGCAACATTCTCAGCATCGTGTGTGTTTCTGGAAGTTATAACAGTCTTTTACCCTGAGTCATAGAAATTATGACTTCAGCCCACCTAATGGCAGGATCAGCATACAGTGCAAACAACATTAAGTTAATGTTCTTTTACTTTGCAATTACTTGCATTTCAACTCTTCATAGCAATCTGCATTCGGTGCAAATTGCCGCCACGCAACCCAAAGCTGTGAAGTTGATCAATCTCCAAACTTTGCACCCGTCTTTTTCTGATCCGAACCCCCCCAAAAAGAAATATACAACACACATTTGTGACCAACAAGCCTTTTTAGTGTTTTATTTTGCTCACACTGTTTGTCTCTAAACAGTGTGAATCAAACACTGTTTAGATTTGAGGTTCAGCAAAGTTTGACCAAAGGTTTTGAAAACGACCCAAAGCTCAAACTCAGCAGATGGACTCGTAAAACAGGAACTTAGGGTGATTGTGAGTGAAATGAAGCAGGCCGAAGATATTCAAGTTCTAACATAACCTGTGGCGTGTCGATGAAACTAGAGACGAAACGCTGACACACAGCAATGGCTATAAGTACGTTTTAATTTACATCTGACAGAAGAGAGACATAACGGAATACACTTCTTGGAGGAAAAAAAAAAGTCAGCAACAGCTACACCTTGGCTCCTGATGGAGCTGCCCGAGGCTGACCGACCAAACACTTTGAAATCTGTAGTGAGCTCACTAAACCCTTACACTGAGCAGGGTGGTTGCACTTGTGACGCCGTCCTCCCCGTGTAGACGCCGATCATTCCAACCTCCTTGAAGCAGGATGTTACAGGGAGAGGACAGTTTATCTGTGCATCATACACACTTAAAACAGCAAGCAATAGTCCCAAACTACCAAAAACAAAAGATGGTTAAAGATAAAATGTATTCGTACAACAGTTCAAGAAGAGGAGAGGTCGCAGTTTGGCCCGCTCGGTCCACACGGAGCCGACGGGGGATGTTTTGGCGGAATGATAATCTTTCTGGTTTTGCTGTGAACTGTTTGGTGGATGGTGGGACTTTTTGTCAAACAGCCCGCCTCCGAAAACGCAGACCAGCGCCTCGACCTGACCCTGTTAGCTAAGGGGCAGTAGCGAGGCGGAATGGTCTTCCCTCTTCAGATTTGTTTTCTCCTTATGCGTTTGTTCTCCTCGTCGTGGTCTGTGGGCTCAGTCCAGTTCTATGGGGCTGCTGTCCTCGTGGGCTTCTTCGGCAACGTCGTCTTCTTCGCCAGAACCCATCAGGCTGTTCAGCAGGTTCCCTGCCAGATGGAAACCACTAATCAGCTTCTCCTGCTGAAGCCTCATTGTTTACTGAAAGTACAGAGAGCATTGGACTCACCCAGCAGACCTCCGTACGATGGAGACTGTTTGGGTGGGACTCCAAAGAAAAGCTGTCCTATTCGGTCGAGATACTAGGACAACAGCATCCGCAGAGAAAGAGAAACAAGGAAGGAGAAATTGAGATACTCACTGGTTTCAGAATGTTTTACCAAAACTTTTTGAAGCATGTGAAACAGAAGTTCAACAACGAAGAGCACAACTCACCTCATTATACATGGGATCCCTTTTCAGGGAAGGTTGATATTGCTCACATAACACTGTGAAAACTGTTAATTTACCCCTGAAGGACAAAACAGCTCTAATTATTGTACATCAATATTCTAGTACATTCCAAAACACAGCCTATATTTATCCATACAAACACTAGTATCAAGAGACTTGCTCTCACCCTTCCACTGCCAGCAGCAGAAACCAGATAAAGTTTAGTAGAGGCTGGACGAAAGGAGGGCCCCTCTCTATGGACGGGTGTTTCTCTGTGTATGTGCTGAACACCACGGAAGCGCTGTTTTTGTTCTTTAGGCAGAGGAACCTGGAGTGGGAAGGCCGACACGTGGGAATGAAAATGGAGCAGCAACCTGCGTGTCTTTGTTTCACAGCGCGGGCGTCACTGGTCACTTACTGAAGGACGGCCTGCGCCACAAACATGTCGACCTCGCTGCGGTAGCCTCGCGATGATGAATACTCTACTAGCATCTGAGCGCAGCCCTCCCCGTCAGATGAATGCAGGAAATGATACCGAGACTCGCTGTAGTTTTGTTCTAAACATATGAGGCAAAGGAACAGCGCTTCGTCATCAGTATAGGCAGCTACACGAACTCAAGACGTTCAAGACCGTTTCAGAACGCTACCGAGGTTTTTCTCCTAGTGCACCATAAGCCTGGTGGGCCACCAGGCTTTACATGCCTCCTCACCAGGCTAAGCTTTGTTTGTTTATTTTAAATAAGTTTTTTCTTTTATAACTAGGTTTATAGTCGACACATTGGGCGCCAAACCTGCACCTGCCCATTGGCCTCACAAGCCATTATTTCCAATTACGATGCCTGCTCAGCAAGGTGGCCGCTGCCGGACTGCCCTAGCGGCTCCACCACCGGGCATAGCAGCTTGTCTGGGGGAAACCCTGCATTAAAACTTTGTGCTCAAAGTCTATAGCACAAGGAGGAGCAGATGACAGCATTTTAGTAAGTTGACTTCATGAGGTAAGCTGTGGACAAGATGCAAACTTCCTTCCAGAAGCTGCTGGTATCACTCTAAAAAAAACAAAAAACGGCATTTCTACCCTGAGGGAAGATTTTATTAAGAAACTCTCATCCTACAAATATTTGAGTCACCCGTTTTCTTCACAGTAGCTAAGACAATTAGCCATTTACCTTTCCATAAGATGACAGCAAGCAGCTGGTGGAATTTTGGGTGACCTAACTTGCCAGATCCTCCTGTAGACCATTTCAAGGCTCTGGAAACAAACGCAACTCTCTCTGGAGAGTTTGGGTCCATCAGGCTGAACAGCTTGGCCAGGTTTTCTGCACCACAATTGGCAAGCACGCACACACACACACACACCAGTGAAGACATTTTACAAAAAAAAGAAAAAAAAATAGAAACGGAAATAACTTTCTACAATTTTATATTATTTAACATTAATATGCGATTTTGTGAATCAGAAATGTGGTAATGGACATAAAGAAATTAACCATTTCTAATGCCGATTTGAATGACAACTAAAATTCAGTTGAAAGAATTTGCTCTTTAACTTTTTTTTTATCTTTAAGGTATCATTATTTGCTAGTGTACGCATCATATGACTCACACACAATGAAAGAAGGAGCAAGTTAAAAAAATAGATCAAAAGCAGACGGCTCTAAAAATAAATCTCACTAGTCGGCGCATCAAATATTTGGTAAGAGTGATCAATCTGCAACTCACCTAATATTTCATCTTCTACCTTTGTGTCGGACTTCTCCAAAACCTCCAACACCAGCATGGACAGATCAGCTGCACTGTTTTGCTGAAAAGCAATAAAAAACAAGCCACTTTGTCTTTTTCACTCTGTTTTCACACAAAGGCTCCTATAAACAGGCAGCAGCAGTCCACGAATACAAGCGGAAAAGATGAAACACCAGTGCAACCCTTATGCAAATTTACGTGACATACACACAGCGTTAGCCAAATTGTCACCTAAATATATGTACATAAAAGAAATTAAAGGAAGTCATCTGTAGCTGCAGCATCATGTCACAAAGACATTTTAGAGCCTTGTGTATTTTGTACCTGGTTGTAGCTGAAGAAGAGAAGAGCCCCATTGTACATCAGCTCTCTGGCTTCAGCGTGTTTTCCCTGTGACATATACCTGATGGAGGACAGGAGTAATAATGTTAAAGCATTTCAATCGTTTTAAGCTTTTTGTGTTCTGTTATATTAATATTTGACATAGTACTAAAATTGTAATGCAGCCCATTTCCCCATCTACTGTCCCGTGAGATATCTTTTAGGCAAAGGGTCAAGCAAATGAAGTAGGGAACCACCAAGTAATAATTGTATTAGGCTTCTTAATAATGGGGTTTAAAAAATTGTATTTAACATGACTATATTTTCAGAACTAGTATTACTAAAAATATAAGACATTTTTAAATAAAATCAGACAGTTCTCTCAGTATACAAATATGACTATTAGCTAAGAAAGCAGTCTGTATAGAAAACAAACTAAGCATAAACATGTCTAGCATCATGCTTTGTAACAGAAAGTGGCTACCTAACCTAGCTAATTGCTAACACTACTGCCCACCGTCAACAAACCCCCTTCATATAATGGCAATAAAAACATTTTTGCCTTGGTGTTTTTTTGTTTTCTCCACATTATTTTAACTGAAACGCAGAAACAGCTGTCTCATGTTCTTATCTCAGTAGCTTAAGCTAACACAACTCTGCTATCCTCAGTCTTCTCAGACTCGCTATGCTAAAAAGGTAACCAGCCAATAGCCTTAGACCTGCTGAAGACAGAAAGATCGAGTGTCCAATCAAGCGCAACAACAAACACTTCTAGGCGGGTCCAACAAGAAATCCAACCAATCGCGTGTAAACAGCAGTGAAAAAAGGGTTGACAGCAGAATGATCTGGAACAGATAGGCCTCGAAGCCAACTGACAATTACAAACTGCAGCTAGCACAGAGGCCATACTCACCTAAAAAATAAAGTTCTGTACATTTGGTGAGCTTCATAGTAGTCTCCTTTTTCTACGCTGGCTCGAAGTTTCCCTTCGACTCTCTGGACGCCTCCACGGTTCCTGACGCTGGAGCACCTCAGAGACTCCGGCTCAGCCATGGTCGCACCTCCGCAGCGGCACACTACCGTAGCGTTGACAGACAGACCAAACCCTTTTAACCAAACTGACCCTCTTCGGCTGCCATAACCGGTGTATCATCAGTGTTTAACGGAGTTTTGAAATTTTATAACCCTTAAAATTGTTCTTCATATTACAGACACTGGATTAAATTACAATTTCAGAAATATTAAAATGGTTAAAATAAAACTCTCATAAATTCCTCCTTTATTCCTTCTCTAGGGACCACATTTTAGTTCTAAATCAGTCTCTCAAGTGTGAAAAGGATGAAAACGCGAAAAAACACAAAATATATTGCTTACCAAACTGCAATACTCTAGCTTTTGATATATATATATTTATCTTTCGTTCTGTTTCCACGGTGATTATGTAGTTTTCTCTCTGTTAGATAAACGTAAATTATCCTTATGTATGGTTTTCTAAAAATAATTTGTTAGTAATACAAAATGCAAAGAAACTTGCCTTTTGTCCCCCTCATAACATGAACAATTAATAGAACAGAAAACATACATCATGTCTCTCCTAACAACAACAACGTCATCCTATGTCACTATGCCATCCTCTACGTATTTGTAAAATTCAGCCCGGGGGGGCCAGTGGGGGGATGTCTAGAGGTTATTTCCATGTTTTATGAAATCCCTTTGCTGCCCTCCTGTTTTGTATAAGTTCTGTTTTCTAGTGGGAGAATTCCCAGATGCTCCCTTACACAGCATTTTAAACCAGTTTAATTTCTGATTGGTTAATAATTTCTGATTGGTTAATCAGAAATTATTAACCAATCAGAAACCCTCTGTGATTTTTCTTTTACATCAGAGCAATACGAAATATAATATAGACATGGGGGCTTGATGACAAGTATGTTTAACATCTGCTTTACAATTGTTTTTTAAAAGGAACTTGTAATCTGACAGACTGACCTTCTAATGAACGGACATAACTATTACTCTATAGAGATTATGATTTATCATTATTATTATTATTATTATTATTATTATTATTATTATTATTATTATTATTATTATTATTATTATTACTTTTTTTAATTCTTGTTTCAATTGTTTTTGCCTCCTTCTATATTTATTGTTCTTCCTTCATGATTTTACATAAAATCAAGAAAATTATGGACAACCCTGAGCAACCTCTTTATGAGATGGTCAGAGCGTCTTCAGTCAGAGGCTTCTTAAAATTCACTGTAACACAAACTGCTACAGGAGATTTTTCCTTTCACAGCCATCAATACCTGTTTGAATAATCTCTAATTAAGATGAGTTACAACTATATTTAATTTCCATGTGGGATCAATAAGGTATTTTTGAATTTGAATTGAATTTAAATCATCTGCATCAACACAACACAAAATCTCTATCTCTCTCTCTCTCTGCCTCTCTCACTCTCTCTCTCTTTAGAAGTTACCCAAATATGAATATGTGTAAGTGATGTTTTCAACTTTCTCTCAATATTTTGTCTTCTAAAATGGTTTTGTTATAGTTTTTTTGTTCTTCCAATTTTGTGGAGCCTGTGCTTATTTGCACCCTTGACCTTAACAGGACAATTTTATCATCATGAAAGCTTAAAATTTTTGTCTGAGTGTACTTACACACTGCAATCATGCTTCTGCTTTTGGATAATATGTGTGAATTAAATGACATCAGGCATTGTAAAAGTAATTGTTTATCAGTAACAATACTTAATAGAGGTTTGAACTTTGATTTCGGCTAGTGATATAATATAATGGATATCGATGATTTAGGTTAGGTGCATCTTGCAGTACACTGACTTTGACAGTAGGTGGAGACATACATCGAAAAGTCTCAGTAGACAGTGGTTTGTTTTCCTCGCTGCGCCTCTCCCCCTTCTCCAATTCAAGTTAATCATTGCTCATATTTTATAGAGGAAGTTATTACGTTCTATTATACACGGGCGCTGTAATATCTCTCTTGGCTATAGAGCTGAAGTAAACCCGTGGGAACGATGCTGAGAAGGAAGTGGGCCGTCGCGTCCCACGCAGAGGAGGGTTTTCCGGTTAAAGTTTCCTTTGTGATTCGCAAGTAGCGCTGTGATGCTGATGCTGTTTACCCTCACACTCAGCGCAGAAGTGGCAAACATGATAAGTAAGCGTCCATATAAATGTTATATGTCGACTGTTCGGGCTGCTAGCTTGTTGGGTAGGAGGAGGGAAGATGCAGTTGAGGGTCAGCATGTTAACTCTCGATTAACGGGGATGTCTGTCTGCCATGGTGCGCTAGCTAGCTTGCTAATTCTGGGTGTCTGTGTTCAGTCGCGAGCTCACAGCGATTCAGACGTAGTTGCTTCTGCTATTGGAAGCATTTGTGAGCCATTGTGATGTTCGCGTGCAGCTTGACTTCATTGTTTTTTCTGGTGTGTTTGGGTGAATTTCCATCCAGACAGGCTAACAATAGCTTAGCTGTGTATGTGTATGTGTGTGTAGGTGTGTTTTGGTCAGTGACAGCTGACATCTGTGCTGAGGCCTCCTGAAGCGTGAATTCCTCCTCCAGCAGTTGTCACGGTTCTTTTTTTAAAGACACTCTTAAGCACACAGGGAGCTTTTCTCTGCACAGCATGGCATCCCTGCTCCAAAACCCACAGCACACCCACCAGGACCCGCATTGTGCTCTGACGGGAAATAATAATAATAATAATAATTAATAAAGACCTCAACATAATATTTAATACATCCTCTCTGGTGTTTTTCTTCCAGCTTATTGCACGGATTCCTCGTCTTGCTGAAATGGAAAAGGCAGGTAAGCAGCATAGTCTGATCTGTTGATCTGAGTCACATCCAGCACCTGGGGAAGCTGTTGTAATTCGTGGGATCGGGTTTCCTGTGTTTCACATTCAAAGAACCAAAGCTGTCAGTAGGGGCGCAACTATGTGCAGTGTGAGGTGTATCACATTATTCACACATGCACAAACAGCTGTTAAATACAGAAAATACTAGAAGTGATGTTTCCGCCCTCTCTTTGGCGCCCCCTTTAGCGCAACGCCCCTATAATGCCTCTTTTTGCACCACTGACTGTCAGGACCTTGGGTTTTTCTTCTTCTTCTTCTCCATTCAACCAATGTGATTGTGATGCATTTCAGAGAGGCTAGTGTGGGCGTGTGCGGAGAGGAATGTGAGTATCTTTCTTCAGCGCTTTGCAGCAGAGCGTGTTCAAACAGCAGCCATCTGTTGGGGGGGATCAGGATGATGCAACCTGATGTTACACAGAGCCTCTCAACATTAAGTGAATTCAATAAAAGCCTCTAACTCAAGGGTGGTCCTCGAAGGCCGGCGTCCTCCCTGGTCCAACACACCTGAATTTCCTCCCAAGTGCAGTCAGGTTCTCCAGAGTCCTGCTAATGACCTCATTATTTGACTCAGGTGTGTTGAAGTAGAGATACATCTAAAAGTTGCAGGACACCGGCCCTGGAGGCCTGGAGCTGCCCACCCCTGCTCTAACTTAATATGCCAGATGAAAATGATAAAAAAAACAACAACCCTGCATCGTTTGGAATTTGGATAAACCGAGTAAGTCTGTGTAAACCGAGCGAAACATTTTATCTGAGACCAATCTGCAACCTCAAAACTGTTTGCTATTATGTCTCATTTTGAACCTTAGCTACATTTACCGGCTGTCCTGTTTGTTCGTCTCCCCACACTTGTTGCACGTATCCGTGTGAGATAGCAGCTCCTGCTAACAAACAGTGTTTGCGTTTGATGCTGCCACCACCGTGTTTCACGCTGTGTTCCAGAAATGTGTTTTGAGCGTTTTGTCAGAACAAACACCTCGTTTCACATGTTGTTTCTGTCTTCTTCATGGTCAGTCTGCTAGTAGGACACTCTTATGGTTTGTGTTCAGCAATGACTTCCTTCCAGGACTCAGTCACCATTAACCTCATAATTCTCTAGGAATGCACTTTTTCCTCTTCCGATATCGATGTGGATATTTGAGGTTCGGTATCGGCCGATGCAGAAAAACAGAGCTGAATTGACTTAATCGTTTCTCTTTTTAAAACGTAGACATAAATTTACTGATTTACAGATTTATTTGATAACTCTGCATCAGTACAACACACTAAACTACACCATTTGCTTCACAAGCTCGTTGAAACATGTAAAAACAACTTTAATTTGTTTAGTCAGCGCTACCAAGAGTATAACAGCCAATGTAAAATAAATAATTTAATAATAAAAAAGTTATAATTGTCAGAAGAGTGTTTGGAAATGTCACAGAAGCGACTAGCAGCTTACAGACAGACATTTATAGCTGTCTTTTTAAAAAAAAACAAAACCCAAAGCTAACAAAAAAACAACAGTTTTATAATCCTAGCCCACGGCTCTCATTCTTTCTCTTCCTTTTGTTGTTTTTCAGGGAGAGCGCATCATAGGTATTCTGTTTCCAGGAATTGTACTGTGTGCCAATAATTTTTCTGCTGAAGTCTTTTCTCTGATGGAAACAAACCAAAAAAAAATCCCTTTTTTGCTTCCTGATACAGACGAATGTTTCAGATTGTTCTGATATGTAGCTGTTTGATGGGTTTAAGCTTCTGACTTCTTCGCTGATCCAGCAGAGCTTTGATTAAAAACTACAGCTGTTTTGTTGGAGTTTGTATGAAAGAATGGAACAGCTGGTGCTAAAGAGGTTACACCCAGAGATACACAATGTACGAGTTCTCAGATTCCTGGACATGTCTGGATGCCTTTTGCTTGATAAGCATCATTGGGACTGTTAGATATGATCCAGTCTTAATCAGAATATACTTTATTAACGTGTTCTCGTTTTCTTTTTCTTATTGTTGTACTCCAAACAGGTATTTTACAAGTTAGGACTTCTTTTACAAACTGCCTCTATAAATAAAAAGATGTATTAATAGTATTGCCTTCCCTTATTCTCAGTCTTTTGACATTTTTTTTTTAAAGCAAATACATATATTACTTATTAGAACCAGGCTGACACCATTCAGAGATTTACCGGTGCCAATATTTAGCTTGGATTCGTTTTCTGTTTCGGTCATCAGCCCGTTTCTCGGTGCATGTCTAATCGTTTCAAATTTTTTGTTTTATTCCAGTTTATCCTGTGACTATGGCAACACTTGACCCCCTCCAGGGGGCCGACCCCAGTGCTGGAACCATGGAGGTTCCAGGGAAGTCGGGCTCGGCCCCGAGCCCTCAGAGCGAAGCGGTGACCAATGAGCTTCAGGAACTCTCTCTTCAGCCGGCTCCAAATCTGCTGCCGATACAGGAGCGCAAGAACGGTGAGTGTGAATTGTTTTTCCATCTTGATTTTTCTTTTCATTTAGTTAAAAATGTCTCATTTTGGGAGTAGAGGGTTTTAAATTCTGAACGTCATTCTAGATTCGTGATGAGCAATGTGTTAAACCTGCAGTGTGTAATTTGTATTTGTTGAAACTGTCACAACAAAGAGACAGTTCAAACTGTCTCTTTGTTGTGACAGTGTAATATGTCATAACAATGACATTACATTGTCATTGTAATATGACAATCTAATATGAGACAGATAATCTGTGAAAAAAATCCAGCTCCTCTGCCTTCTCCCAGTTCTAAATAGAAACAACCAATCAGAGGCAGGAGGAGGGGCTTAATTCTGTCAGTCATGCCCATTTGGGTGTCTGTCTTGTATGCTAATACCAGTTAGCGTTCCCACCCACGACAGCAGATAAACAGTTTTCCTGTAACAGTGAGTTGTTTTTAGAAGCACATTCATGAGATTGATTGATAGCACCAGGCCCCTTTGCATTTTTTCAAATGTAAATAGCAGCAAAAGGACGATGTGTATAAATTTCCAAAACAGTTGATTACTGTAATTTATTTCCAAATACTTATTATCATTTTTGTCGTGAACAGAATAAAAGCCACAAATGATCATTCTGAAACTTCTTTCTTCTCCATTCTGGATAACTTTTGTGCTGCTGGAAAGAACAGAGTGACAATTTCCTTCTCACCTGGAACCTTCTAGACTTCTATCAATGGTTCTGCTGTGTTGTGTGTATTTGCATGCTTGTGGCTGCAGAGCTGTTCCCAACCAGATCACACCCACAGTAATCCTGACGGTGATCGAGAGCAAGGTTGCAACTTTGGCTTGTTATGTTTTGTGAAGAAGATTCCCGGAAAATTCATGGCTCAACATGTGTTCTGACATTGGAACGGTAGATTTTCCAAAGCAACTTTTTTTCCTCTAGAGATAATAATAACTCTTAGAGGTTGTGCTACATTAGAAAACCTTCTGAATGGCAGAAGTTAAAGCTACACGTGCCTGTGTGTGTTATTTTGTTAGTGAAGGGATTTCTTCACCTCAGAGAACATCTAAAGACCGGTGAAACTGGAGGTGTGTGTGTGTGTGTGTGTGCGTGCACGCATCAAAGTCCTCAGAAGAAGGGAGCGAAGCAGCTTCTGTACCTAATTGTCTTGCTCCTGTGTGCCGACCTCCTGCTGCAGCAGATTAATGGCCGCTGTGTGTTTGCTCACTGGACTCGGCGTTCTGCAGGCCAGCTTTGTGCCTGGAGATAACCAAATTTTTGAGGCTACACAGTGGACTCTCTCAGAGACTTGTAACAGCTTCCTTTGGTCTGAGTCGTATCGGGTTAGTTTAGTCAGCTCTATTAATTGATTCACACTGGAACATTGAAGCCAAACTTGGTTGAAGTTTGATGATTTTTAAAGGTATTAAGTCTTTACCCAAGACAAATTTCATTTGGGACAATAAACATCATCTTATCATCTTCTTTGATGTTAACAGTGGATTAAATTTAAACCTAACTAATATCTGTTTTCCATTTGAACAGCTTGTATTGGAGTTGTATTGTTTGATTTAGCTCTTCCATTGACTTATTTTTCATGCAAAGTTGTTTGAAAAGCTTCAAAATGGCAGGAAACTCTTAGATCAGAACCTTAAAGTTCTAAATAAGCTTCCATTCTATTCTTATTACTGTGTTTCTCACAGGCATTTATTTGACCATTTCTCTGCCTTCGTTTTCTGTTTTCACCTCTTTCCCATTTTGTGGAGAGCCGAATAAACAGGATTTTGTTGTCACTGGATGTTTACGTTCCAGGGAAGCAGAAACTCATGGATTTCTAATTAAAAACTATTTGAGATCCTGATCATCTCATGAAATTTTGTTTATTTTTGAAAAAAATATTTGGAGTGGGATTTAGACATATTAATTTCAATCAATTAGACATGTTTTTTTTGGGCAGTGAATCACTTTTTTAATGTGCAAAAGGTTCTGGCCGGAACATTAAAATAACTTCTCAATGGTAAACATGTAGCAGCATCGCAGACGTCTCCAACGCTCCAACGTGTCCACAGTTCGCATTTCTAGGAAAAGTTCATGAATGATCAGGAGTTCCTGAAACAACATTAGCCGTTTGCACCAGTCTGATGGTTGAATAACCCTAAAAAAACAAATTAATAACTATAAACATCTTTTTTTTGGAGAGCTGATATGTCTACATATTCAATAATTAAGCACTTGAAAATGTTTTTCAAGTGTTTTCTCACTTGAAAATGTTGCTTACTTTTTCGATATACTGTAGTTCTTGATCAAAATGCGATAAAGTATTTACAGACCATGGAAGTAACTCAATCAAAAAACTTTGTCAAATCGGACTTCTAAAGAATTATCAGTTTTCTTCCTTCCTAATAAATCTTCTCAAATGAAATGTTTAATTTCAAAAATAATATGCAATGTTCTAATGCAAATAAAATTTACTTGTATTAGTCATTTTTAGACATTTTCAACTGAGTTGGAGATGATTTAATTATATGTCTCTGTTTAAAAATAGCTCACCGTGATTGTGTGTGTGTTAGTTTATTATTATTGCTTATTATTTCTTGCTCATGCAGCTGTTGTTTTATAGATCCTACATCTTCTCCTGTAGTTTGAGCTGTGGTAGAATTGAAGACACCAGTTTCTGTACAGGGAAAACTCAGACATCCTGGAACCAGTAACCAGTAGCTCCCCCAGTGTTTCCAGTTCGGTGTCTTTAGCGTAGTGAAAGCTTTCCTTCTTCCACAGAGTCTCAATCTCATCCCGCTGCATAAGCAAAGTGCTCCAAAGATTGATTCTGGGGTTGATGTGTAATTCGACTACAGGCACTCCCACATCTTTGCATTATACAAGAGTATCTGCGCTGGCTTCTTGTTGTTTCAGCCTGCAGTCATGCTCAATTGGGTTCAAACCAGTTGGTTACACGACAAGTATTAGCAGTGCTGTTCTCACAGTGCAGACAGATTCCGGGCTGTAGCTATTTATTATAAGATCGTATTTTTCTCACAGATACAAAGATTAGTTCTCCGTCTGCCTCAGGCCACCACTCCCAGGTTTAAAATTGTGTCGTCTGACTATTCCTGGTACTTTACTCCACCACTCAGGGGCAGACAAGTTGATGCGGGCATTCCTCCAGCTAATCCAGTGAGAAGATGCTGCTGCTCAGAGTGCGGGGCCGTTTTCCCGGCAAGCACAAGCATTTCTGGGCTGTCATGCTGTTGCTTGCAAATGCTTTCACATTCCTTAAGCTTCTTGACATTTTGTTGTCACTATCACAAGCTCTATTGTGTTTCATTAGAATTTCATTTAACAGGGCAAAGTGAAGTAATGCATAAACGTGAGGCAGAAGTAAACATGACATATGGCTCTCATAAAGTTCTGTAAATTAAATGTTAAATGTAACATGCATTTTTGCCCGTCAATAAACTCTTTCAGAAGTTTTAGAATTAATAAAGTTCACCTGCGTGTCTATTAGTCTCAGTTCTAACAAACCTCAGAAGTTTGTTAGAGAACATCGGTAGACAAACGGCATCATGAAGACCAGGCAGGCGAAGCAAACGGGTCCGAGATCCAGCTAGAAAGCTGGGCAGAGTGTCGACGGTTACAATCTTTACCCGTTATGATCCATGGAAAAGACGGTCTGAACTTCCCCCTTCTTCCACTACTCTGTGGTCTAGCTCTGCATCCACAAACCCTCGTCTTCAACTCCTTGTTGCCATGGTTATGCTTCATAACAACTGCCTGAAAGTAAAAAAAAAAAAAATAGTAAGGACATAAACCCTTCCAGCTGCACAACATCCAAAACCAGAGGGAATAATTGTCCAAAGATGCAGCTCCACAACCAAAAGGGGGGAAAAAAAGAAACAAGAGTGTAGAAAAAAGAACAAATCAGAACTAGCTGGCTACTCCAGTATGCAGCCACCAAATACCAACATGCTATCTTCTCCTGTAGTTTGATCTGTGGTAGAATTGAAGACACCAGTTTCTGTACAGGGAAAACTCAGATATCCTGGAACCAGTAACCAGTAGCTCCCCCAGTGTTTCCTTGGCAAGGTTTGAAACCATCCAACCTGTCTGAAACATTTTACAAAGAACTGGCAAAAAAAAAATCAGTCATTGAATGCGCAAAGCTGTTAGAGACATATCGACTCTTAGTAAAACACATTGAAATTCATAATTTTAATGCACAGAGTACCGTATGTATACTTTTCTGTTGTAAAACACAACACCCAGCTCACATATGAAAGCTCCTCAAAGCTTTATCTTTGACATCAGACTAAGCAGTTTGTTTACTCCAGCAGATTCCTTCCTCAGCAATGGGTGAGTTAGCAGAGATTTATTATCAACCAGACATACGTCTCTCTCTATGTGTGTGTGTGTGTGTGTGTGTATACACGGAAGGAGATCTCGTTTCAGAATGAGACACAGATGTGAAGGCCGGCATTAGCATGCTGGTCTGCGAAGCTTTTTACGTTTCCTGTTCTCTGGGCTCCAAACCTGCCTCTGAAGCTCTCTGCAGCAAACAATAGCGGTGAGGACATGTCCATGTGTCCGAGATAGTTCAGAACGATGAGCTGGAAAAGCTGCTCAGAGTGTAGGAGTGCAGGCTTTAGCAGCTTCGGCAGCAGGAGGAGTAAGTGGAGGAGGACGGGGAAGTTGAAGGAAGGGGGAGGTCATCTCTGAAATGGCAGTATTGCATAACTTGAAGGGAACAGAAGGAAAGTGAAGAAAACTGGAAAGCAAGTGAATGAGATGGTATTACTTAGACTTTCCATCAGCTTGTTTTAGTTCTTTGTTTGTGCTTTTTTTTATTTCTGGAGCTTCAACCAGTCTCCAAGAGCAAAAAATAAGAAACGCCAAAAGACTACCACCAAAGGGTGAACCTTGTTGTTACCTAAGGAACTTTAAGGCACCGCCAACACAGACCCACACACGCCCTCTCTGCCGGGACATGCCCACACTTGCAGACGCAGTCCAGAGAGGAAAGCGTGAGGTCCACACCTACCTGTGGAATAGCAGCTGGAGTCTGCAGGAAAACATTTGGACTGCTCTCTCGCTGGATGGTGTTGAGCACTCCATCTGCTGTCATTGGGGAGCATGCAGCGCTAGTCTGGTCAGAAGGGGCAGAGGTTTTCTCCGGCATGGTGCAGAGGGACATGACCATCCAGTCAGGTAAAGCCTATTCAGCTACACTCGGTTCAAGGCTGCAAGTGGATTTTATTGCAGTGCGTTTGGTTGCAACAAACTCCATCCGGGATGCATTTTTATATGCACATCTGACTTAAATCTTCTGTAAAAATGTTCCATCTTGGGTTCACATTGAAGTTTTGAAGCGAAGCTAAAAAAAACAACAATGTGGAACTGCGCACTTGTAAAATAAATTGGTATCCTCTGGGCAAAGGAAACAGGTGGGGCTGGCATGCCAACTTTTCAGGGTCTCTTTAAAACAGAACTTGATTGATGAGGTTGCTGGCAAGATGCAATTAGAATGGAGACGTTCTCGCAGTAGCTGTCAACTTAGATCTCTGGATTGGGACGACTGAGTCGCTCTCAGACAGAGTTGACGGAGTTGGAGGTGAACTAGAGACGCTCCAGGATAGACACCAAACCTTGGGTGGGAAAGTAGGTTAGAGGCGTCAGCGACTCTGCTCCAGATTGAAGTAGAAATGACCCACTCTTTGCAGTCAGAACAGATTGTCCCAGAATCTCATGACAGCCTCTGAGCCGTAGAAATGGGCAGCCTCTGCACTAAGCAAAAATCCTGTTTGTTTGGGTATGTCTCAAACATGACCACAACAGATGAGCTCACCAACTATTATACTGGTAGAACAAGTAGTAGACACTTGTTTTTCTGGAGCGTACAAAAGGTCGGGTTCAAATTAGCAGAAATCTCCAGAATAGGGCTGTCATAATAACACTCATGCAAAGCTAATGAGTTTTACTTTCAATTTCTTTACTCACCATTTAACAGAGATTGTCAGTCTGAACATAGCATCACCAGGCTGAAATATGGTAAAGCATCCCCTCATGCTGAGGGGATGCTTTAGTTTAGGGAACTAGGTTAGAGGTGACAGTAAGGTGGCTGAAGCTAAATAAAAGACAGTTCTAGAGGAGGACAGGGAGGCAAAGTGCCAAAATCAGTTCTCATAGTTGCAGTTGCATAACGAAAATCATGTCATTTTGTTGTCAGCCTCATGTTGTCTGCCGCTTTTTTGCCATATCCTCCATCGCGGACCTCTTGCCCCCCTCACTTTGCAAAACCATTGTATTAATGGTGAGAATTTTGTTTATGTGGAAAATAGAAACCAGAAATCAGGTTTTCAGTCAGAGACCAATTATCGATGGAAGTATGAAAGATCTTCCATGATTGCTGTTTTTATTATTTCTTGTAAACCAAACATTTGACACCAGGATGTACAATCGGAGGGTTTTACAGAAGCTTGGTTCTGTGTGTCTTGTGGACCCTAATAGTTGTGTCCAAAAACGAAATTGGCTCGCAGATACGTGGTCACGTGTCGACAGCTTGACTTTCTTCGACCATGCTAGCCCCCTTCTCTACGGGCATGACTTCAATCAATTCTTCACCTGTCTAGATTTGTCTTCATTTGAAGATCCTCTGCGGAACCCTCCCTGTTCTTTGTAACCACTTCAACGGTAGTACAAGCTGAACCATGCTGGGTATTGCAAGAGATTTGAATTTCAGAAGAATGTATTTGTTGTTTGGCCCGTTAATTCTTCCTCTGACAACATGCCAACCAATTAAAAAAAGGTTGTTTACAAATGCACACCAGTTATGCTCTACCTTCTCTCATTGGAACCAATTAAAATGCATAAAATTTTTGGGCTGTAAGCAAAAGCAGATACAGATAATATTTCCATCCTTAGTCTACGCAATGTCAAAAGCCTTGCTCTATCTGAATCACTTCTGGCTGGTAGGTGGCAGAAACGATCCGTTTGCTGTCACAAATTAAACGTGCCATCATGTTGAAGACCGACGCGTCCGCGGCTCTGGCAGTTGGACGCCTTCTGGAGGTACGTTGGCTCAACATGCAGCCTGGCAGCGGCCAGCTTGACCCAGCAGTGATTCAGGGAGCTGACGGCGCTGTTATATAACCGACTGTAAGGCTGCCAGCAACAGAGGCCCCAAAGCACTCCGTCAGGCTGAGAGTAGGAGGGTATGAGAGGGGCAAAAGTGAGATTTAGAGATGGCAAGAAAGAGTGCTAATAAAGATGGAGAGGATGAAGAAATGAGTGTTTAATTAGATAAGGGACTGAAATGTAAAAACAATAACAAGTGTTTAAAAAAAGGAGGAAGGAAAGGAGGAAGGAAAGCAGGAAGGAAGGATTTAAGTCAAAGTAAACACAGTCCAACATAAAATTTTTGCAGCAACTGCTTGCTCTGAAAGCAGCACACTAAGTATGTACAGCATAACATTGATTTGGACGTCCCAAGGATTACATCAGAGGCAGGAAATGAAGGACAGGAGTCAGAATTACTTCTTTGTGGTCGAATGGAACTGACTATCCACTGCACACACACAAACAGATGTATTTGTGTTACTAATCTGTGTAGGAAGGTGTGCTTCATGCTACACCATCATGACTGATCAGCACGCACACACACACACACACGCACACACACACACACACACACACACACACACACTTCACACCTCATGTCACTGTCAGGACCTCAACATGCGCTTGCTTGGATTTGGTTGCCTTCCCGTTTTCACAGTGCGTCCTGACAGCACGGTATTTTCTGCACACACCGACACACTCGGCGACTTTGATTAGCGATCAAGTAAAATCCTGTTGGATAGTAATGAGGGGAGCCCAAACAGAGCAGCCTCGCTCAGATTGCTTGCCTTAAGCCAAAAAAGAAAAAAAAATTAAAAAGCAATGCTTTGTCAGCTCCGCGAAGTCTGCTCGTAGCAACGGGAACACGACGCCTGCACACCCACAGGTACAAGCCCACTCATGTTGCGTGTACTGTATTTTACAGCATGCCTTGCAGTTGTGAAATGCAGCCTTCTGAGCAGGCAGGGCCAGGAAGAAAAGCACCACTGATGAGCTTTTTTTCTTTTCTTTTCTTGGGAAAAGGACATCTTGTTTTCTCCAGATTCAAAACATGCAGAAATAAGCAGGATTGCTGTAAATATTGCTGTTGCCGTTTAGGTGCAGTATAAGCAATAGAAGTCACATGCTTTTAGGTGCTTATGTTAAATAATAATAAAAAAAAACTATTATGACACCACATTAGATGTTCAGTTCTTACAAATAGTCCTGTTATAATAAATTTTGCTGTAATTTTCAGTAATTATTGTGGTAAACAATATCGTTGTTCTGGGTCCATTTTTAAGTAATATATTGATAGTGGTATAATAATTCAAATTTGCCATCTCAGAGTGATAAACTTACATTTCGTAAAGAACACTTAACACTGGAACTGGGAGACATTGTAAAGATCCACAATAAAACATTGCAACCAAAACAGATAAATAAAATGGAAAGAAAAACCACACACTTTAGAAACCATAAATAAAAGGCATTATAATTTCTCTTAACAGAATTGCCCTTTAAAAAATATTAATCATCACAGTGGAAATTATTGAGCTCATCTTAATGCATCACGTGATTAATTACTTACTTACTGTGACAGGCTTACTCACAAAAGAAGAAGTTCTTCCCCTTTTTTTTTTTTTTTTTTGTTCCGTTTAGAAAAGAAAATTATTTATGGAAAACACCAAGAAATCATCTCTTTTTCTTTGCACATTAATAATTTCCTTTAATGTCTTTATTTTAAAAAAAGAAAAGGTAAGGACACGCCAACCCCTGATAATCAGTGTTGCTCTTCTGGCTAAAACACCAAGCTAAAGGATCTGTGCTTTGACTAGACCTAGGACTTGGTTTACTGATGTTCTTTGGGCCATTGTCATGTTATAGGATTCAGTTCTGCTTCATCTTTAACTTTTTTTTTTTACAGAAAGTTTCACTTTTTTCTCACACCCCCTCTTTAATACAGTATAACTATCAGTACACCATTCTATGATTGGTTCTGCTATGCTATTATTGTAGTCATCGATTGAGCGATTGTAGTGTTATTGTAGTTATTGTGGTTCTTTTTCAGGAACTATGTTGAGTTGATGCTAAACATGAGAGCATTACTCCTGAAGTTCTGCTCTTTTTCTACGTTCTCTTTGGTAAGCTACAGCTGGCCTTCATGGTTTTCTTAGAGTGGAAAGGTTTTCTCCTTGCACAATGTCCATGAAAGCTAAACTTGCACAGTCAGTCTCATTCTGACTTTCACATCAACACCAACAACAGTCTGCAGTCTCTAATATGTTGACATTTTTGCCTTTTTGTAGCATCTTGCAGCCTGCTCTCTTGGGACTTGCTTGGATGACCAGACTTGGACACGTTGGCAGTTGTTTTGAATGTCATGTTTTATTTGGTGACTATGTGGGGGAAAGCACACCAAGCCCAATGTTAGGTAGGGTACAAACAAAAGTCCTGGTAACCCTGTTAGACTCCATGGCATTGAACTGTTTGAGAAGCTGGAAAAGTTAACAAATCTGTTGGAAAGCAAACCGATGAGTCAAAAAGACCATGGCCACCAGACACGACGCCAAACAATGATCTTAGAGTTTTATCTTTACCAGGGTGCCAACAAGCGTTTTCCTCTTCAAACCGTCTGCTTCTTAAATACACGAATGACGGTTTCGGTTGGTACACTCACGCCGACGGGTTCACTCACAACGTCCCACCGTCACAGGTGCATATCCGCTGCTGTGGGGAACGCTTTGTTTCACAAACAGGATACGTTACCTCAGCCTGGTCTGATTTTTGCCTCATCTCTCACCCTATGCTTGGTCTGAATAATAGAACAACCATTAGCCTGTGAGTCACCTGCCAACCAACAGCAAGTGCTGCACATTTACCACTGGCGGACGAGCGTTGCACAGTTTGCTGCGAATCAGAGACTCCTGTTTCATACCAGTGACTCAGACACAAGACATGAACTCGGTGTTCACAACAGCAGCAGCTAAACCTGAAGCTGCAGGCTAGACTTTCCCAAGCAATCATTGCTGAGCCATTGTTTTCCCCCCAGAGTATATTAGAACAGATGTAGGATTCGATCAAATTGCTCTAAGTTCTAGAATTTCACCTGAAAGACTCCCTAAGGTGCACACAAGTTCACTTTTTATCCTGCAAAAAGCCACGAGTGCCACAGAGCTTTAATTTGCAGCAACCCCGCTCTTCGCACATGGTCTGCAGCTTGTGTGCTGCGAAAGCAGAACGAAGGACACGGCTGTCGTTGCTTGGATTCAGTTTCTTATGATTGTTTCTTCAAATGCAGTCTTTGTTTTCAGCTTTCATTGTGCTGTAACTTGGTACAAACAAGCCAAATGTTCATTTCTTTTTACTCAGTTAAGATTATTCTAATCATTGGATTAGTAGTGAAAGAAGTATCTTTACAAGCATTAGATAAGATCTGTTGAAACCCGACTTGTGCAATTGTTCTGAGAAGCAAAGATATTCTTAGAAAATCATAAAAAAAAAATTGCTTAGTTTGAAGGATTTCTGAGTTTTGAGTTTGAAGTAGGAGAAAGAATGTTAAAATTTTTATGGAAGTATCCATACTTTTTGTTTTCTAACTGACTCACTTGTCTGGGGGGGAAAATAGAAAGCTGTGACCCCATTGAAGGTCTGTGTCTAATAAAAAACCCTGACGCTCAAGCAAATTAACAGCCAGGCTTTTATTAGATGTTATACTATACAGGAAGAGGAGAGCAGAAGGAAGAGTTCTGTGAAATCTAACATGCTCAACCTGGTGCTGTCCACACAAATTAGTTGGAATGAAAACTATCAAAAATACAGTCCTAGTGCTTCTGTTGAGCTCCAACTGTCTTCGTTTGCTAACAGGAAGTTGGTTCTTGTGAGTCAGACAAGAAAATCGGCTGTAATGGAGGGAATAAGTTGATGTTCTTTAAATGATTTATGAAGTTAAGAGATTCACTACAGTATAAACCATTTTCAGATTTTAGTTATGTAACAGACAGTGGGTTACAGAGCTGTCACCATCGCGACAGGAACAACCCCAGCGCTTTATTTTCCCTCTCTTGGAGACTCCTGTTCAACATCAACTTTCCTCCCTCAGAACTACTTTTCCAGAGAAGGATTGTAATGCAAACAACTGCCTCTAAGACTTTATGATTTATTTATTTACTGTTGTGTAGTCATCATCTAATCTTCTGTTATGGTTTGGACAGCTTTTGTTTCAGATGATGACACTGAACGGATTCTTCTTACTAACTCTAAAGACCTTGGAGGCCAGAACTTTACTGTATTCAAGTTCAAGGTCCGTTGGCATTTTCTCTCTTGATGTACTCAAGGACGAAGAAAATACTAGTAGACATTTGAACTGTATTTCTCAACCTTTTTTAATTAGATTTATAAGCCTTATTGAAATTTGCTCAATAAAAGCAGTTGAACAGTGCTGATTACACGAGATTGAAATGATGTGAAGTTCCACTTTGTGCACAGATAAATTGGCCCGATTTCCTTAATTTTGGGTTGATGGATGATCAACTGATGCTTACATGTGAAACTAGTTGCTATATTAGCAACTTTTCAGACAAAATAGAAATCGGTAATGACTAAAATCAGAATCGGCATGTGAAATAGAAAAGCTTTTTACAAAGGAAAGTTGAGACAGTCCTGAGTTCTGAGCTTTATGGAAGAACCATACATCAGATCCCTATGCACTCTGAGCACTGCTCTGTACAACTCAAGCTTCACAGTCTTAACAATTTTCTAAACATGCACACAGGTCACACCATCCTCAATACCCATCAATGCACAATATTCTGTGCACTCTCAACACCTGTGATTAAAAAATCAATTCTGTCCAATCTCACAACAAACTAATCAGTTCCTTTATCAACTTCATCTTTCCATGCTACAAACATACGTTGTCCTCTTCAATAAATCATTATTCACTCAAAGTTATCTAACACACATTAAAAGATCATATTGTGGCCATTTACTTTGCCAGAAAACAGTTGCTTCATCCCTACTTACTATTTATTTTTTTCCCATAGAGCATAAATAAAATCATTTAAATAAAAAGGCAAGTTGGTACGCTGAAATACCATGTCCCAGTGCTACTTGACACTTGCAAAGCAGCCAATCCAGGAGTTTTTTTTTATTTCTCAGCAGCAATAAAGAAGTCTGTATATATTAGGTTGTGCTAAGATTCTCTTATTAATGCTTGTTGAGATATATTTTATTGTGGTATACTTATGAACATCTTTAGAGCCATTTTTCAAGATGGCTGCCATTTTTGAGCCTTTTAAACAAATTAATACCATAAAATGTTACCTATACAAGTTCCTCCATGACTTGGATGAATTTTGTCACGTCATCCGTTTTCCACTTTGATCATCCTATACATGTCTATACAAAGTAAAGACGTAGCAAAATCAGAAACTGAGGATTGCTGTCATCAACTGGAAGGAGATGAAGATGTGTAACATGGACTGAGAGACAGTCGTCTTAATTGTCAGTGTTAGCTTCCACTAACTTATGTTTAGTTGTTCAGAATTACCTTCTGCTCATTTTTAAAAATGTTTTCGTCAATTTTGTGTTAACTTGTGCACTTTTTTTTTATCGGTTTAGTGGTTTTGTGTTGGCACAGATAAAATTCTTGTTTAGCAAATCAGTGGTTAGTGAACCTAACATTTTGGTTAGCTGGCCTACCACTGGCAATAACTACTCCCTACTTTAGTGCAAACATATGCTGTATTCTCCACTATAAACATGGTGGCTGTTTTAAAAAAAATATCCACCAGCAAAAGGGAACACTACATAAATAAAATATGTATGATTTCTATGGTTCAAAATATGTAGGTTATGATTTGACACCAAACAAATTCAGCTTATTGGAGATTCAGTGACAACCAAATGACTTGCTACGTCTACCATCACATTAGTTTGTTTTTCAGTGAGTGTAGGAAGTGATTAGTAGCAGCCTTCCTGGTGTGAGCTTTACATCTGCATCTTGTGCTAAATTCTACATCCTTTTCCCATAATTACACACATGGCAGCCAGGAAGCTCCAACTCTCTACAGCAACATCACCTGTGGTTCAGAAAATATTAACCAGCTCATTCAGGCTTTTATCTGTTAGCGGTTCAGAAATGAGAGTTCTTAGCCACGGTGAAATCCCAGGTCTGATGTCATTGTTGAGTTCTGGCCAAATGTTTGGAGTTCTGGTAAATTCCAAATTCCAGAGCGGAACTGGTTGGGGGAGGGTTGGAAGAGGTTGGGATCAGGAAGTGAAGTTAAAAAAAAACAAAAAAAAAACACAATCTGTTTCTAAGACTGGAATGTTAATGGTTGGTGTGACCCCTGGCAGACTGACACCAGGCTGTTCTTTAGGATGTCACATTCTTTTTAGGGTCATCTGACCAGTTTGCTCTTTAAATGTTCCATCAGTAAATTATCCAGTTTGTCTAAAGATGTCAAATCATCCCTAACTGACTCATGCAGTTGTGTTCTGTGTAGATAGTTGCCTAAAGAGTACGTAAGAGTTGTTGGGTTTAGGTCTGGAAATATGTGCTCAAGTAATAGAATAACATACTGAGGATTCCAGCCATGATACCAGCTCTGTACTTGACTGGTAGGAACGCTGGACAAACTGGTTTCCAGGGAAACTTTCCTCTTATTCATAATGATGTTGCAAGAAATGATTTAAGTTAGTTAATTACGCTCTAGGACCATTAGACACAAATGCATTGCTAATATAATAATGGGCGCAGTTGCCACAGTGGCATTTCTCTGCTGTGGTCTATTAAAATGAGATATGAACTCTTATAAGAACTCTAAAATTCTTTAAAAGTTTGTCAGAGACCATCACTGATAACAAGCGTTTCAAGGCAGGAAGTGCTCTTGCATCAAGACAATAAGATACATTTAGGGATGGTCAGTTTCCTATTGATCTCCACTGCCAGGAGTTGCTATTGGCCCCTAAACTTCTCCAACCACGGGCTTTGGAGATCCACAGCAAACTGACCATCACTAAATGTATCTTATTGTCTTGACTGGCAGGGAAAAAATATAAAATACATAAGCGGATTTAAGTAAAATGTATTATCAATGTCAGTTTTCTTTAAGACTGTGTCCCTAAATGCAATCTGAGTTGTTTACACAACATTTCCACCAACCGTCTTTCATTTAACAGTAAATCTCACCAGATAAACTCTTATAATTTCTCTTGCAGGGTACTGCAGCTGGCTAACTGATCATGTATGGCTGCTAGGGGAAAATGCTAAACATTTAGTCAATCTGCATTGTTGAATTAAACGACTTTAGGGTGCAGGAAGTTTTGCCCTTGCTACAGAAAATGTGTGAAGGTTTTGGATTGTTATGGTGATATAGTTGATAGCGCAGATGTCATCTTCTCTTGCTCAGCATGTTTTGATTATACTCTTTCTGTTATCATTTGTTCTTTGCTGATAAACAGTTGTCCTGCTATGTTGCTTTAGTTAGCATGATGCTAATGCTGCTCTGGATTCCTAAGATTTCTTTTTTCAAATTGTTAATAATGATGTTCCTGTCGTCTTCTTTAAGTTTCTGCTGCTATGCTAATGTTAATATTTGGTTGATATCACGATGTTTGCTGGACTAGCTCTGCAAACATTCATATTTGTACAATTTTGCTTAGCACCTTTAAAAGTACGGTGGATAAATCCAGGGGGATTGTTTACGTTATCAGAACCTGGTTAAGTCTTATCGGATTTCTGGGGCTAATGTCATATTTGTAGCCGTGGTCATTTCCTCCTTTACAAATGTGCTTTATTTCTTACTGTTTATTTAAGGTTAGAGTCTCTACTGTCTGTCATTAGTTGATTGTCAGAAGTTCAGTTTGAATATAATTTAACCTGTTGTTTGTTCAGAGTTAATCATACATTAGTTTGGTATTTTTCACATTTTTTGAGTCTGATCCAAATGTTGACTAAATGATTAAATATTGCATATTTTGCAAGTTATTGAATAAACCCTTTGTGTTCAGCTAATTTAGTCCTCCATGTTATTTTGTTTATGATTAATTATTTGGAAATTGATGTCATTTTCCTTCCGTTCATTTGAATCTTTATGCTGGACTAGGAAGGGAAAATCTATTGGCACATCAGACAAACGATGATTTATTTTCATTATCATCATTTGTTGTGGGCGGTATTTTGTTTTGCTCTTCACAAATTCCTATAAATGTTTTTAAAATGAAGCACAAAGGAAGAGGCAAACACTTCCAGGGTCAAATAGCTTTCCTGTACTGCTCCTAAAGCCAAAACTTTTCACCTTGTGGTGAACCTCCAATCTGGAGGTTGAAGTGACCTCCAGATTAAATTTGTCCTTAGATTGTGACAACTTTGCTTTAGTTTCTTTTTGTTGGTGTTTTTAATTGGTTAAATGAGGTTAATATTTGCAAAGATTAATACATTTTCTCAAAAATGTTTTTTTGTAATGATTTCTGTTGTAGAACAATAGCAAATGTAAATTTCCTCACCTCAGCACAATGCCAGAGTTGATCAAATGCTTGATATTTTGTTATCGATACTGAAAAACTAAAGATTCTAATCTGGGTCAGAGTTGCCTTTATTGGCAACCGGAACAACTTAGGGCAGCAACACAGCTGGGTACACTAAAAATTGTTTTGAACATCTAGTATTTCCTCGATGTCAGAATCTAGGTTAATCTAGATTAGTCAAAATCTGGATTATTTCAGATCATTTGTGTAGAGATCAGACATTTCAGGCCCTATAATTACGTTTCTTCTATTATTTTTAGACTTTCTGTTGGAAAGTCTTTAATTTGCATGTGAACTATATATTTATGGAGGGTTTTTTTAAGCCCACCTGATTGCTTGGTCTGAATGTTTACCAATGCTGTGGTTTGGTGGTTGAAGTAAGGTGTGGTCCACAACGTCGTAGAGGGAGGGAAGTGAAGTCATGGGAAATTATTCAAATTACCAAACAACCAGAGCTGTGATGTTGCTTTGCTAAACTCTGTTTTGATGTTTTCAGTTAGATGTTTATGCTACATGACCGTACACGGGAATTATCGATTTGTATCACCAAAGAAACGACAGATTCTCTGAGCCAGATTGAAGTGAGTTTGTATAAATCCCCTCAGAGCCAAGTGAGCAACACATAAAAAGATGATCAAGATGTCATTAAGCTTTCCAAAATGCTGCCTATAAGAGCAGCCTGGCCTCATTGTTGGGCTACTTCCGTAGATAGAGGAAGGGAAGGGTGGAGGAGGCCATTTTGTTTTGATTGGCCATCATTTACCAAATTGTCCAGAGCCGGTCATGTTTTGGTCACTGGGGTATTTCCCAGCTAATTCCACCTGCCTGTTTGTCCTACTACCCACGCAACTGTAGTTTTTAACAACAGGAAGCATCTGAGTTTCAAGGATTATAAAAAGAGAAGAAAGAAACATTTTGTTACCGAGGATATGAGAAGTTATGTTGCTGCTCATTCCTAGTTTCAGGGATGGAGAAAAACCTTATATTCCTCATCTAAAAATCTACATGGTGACTATCCGATTTTTATTTGGAACTGTTTATGTTGTTTCTATAAAGTTAAAAATATTTTTGATTACCATCTATACATCCTGGTTATTTATCGGAACAATTTCAGAATGATTTACTGGCAAGATTACTCTATTTCTAATATTCAATTCGATTCTGCTTTACATCATTTCCTATTTCTCAGTCTTTATAGCATATGTTGTTTTTGGCAAATAAATGGCAGAATGCTCACAGACTTTTTTTTGCTGGTTTTATTAATCACAGATAGTCATTTTTCTTATTTCAGCTGCTATTCCAGATGCTCTCATCAGGTTTAGCTGATTCCCAATGCTGCTTTTATTTTATTATTATTTATTTAATTTTCTAAAAAAATAATTTTTAGCTTGAACAGTGTATAACAAAAGGAAGAGTTTTTTGATATGCCATTTTAATTCAATAATTGAAGCTGCAATATGTTAAGTCTATTAAAAAAATTCTTACATATTTGTAGAAACTGTTATAACAGGATAGTATGAAAAAAAAATGAGTTTGTCTGCCTTTTCCAAGTGCTAACTAGCAACAACCAATCAGAGTCAGGAGGCGGGACTTGGCGCTGTCAGTCAAGCCCTCATAATCTTTTGTGAATGCTAATGCTAGTTAGCATGGCCACCTTTCTCTGTAAGGCTAAGATGATGCTCGTCAACACATTTAGCTGTTCAGAGGTTGATTGACAGCGCTAAGCCCCTCCCCCTGGCTGTGATTAGTTGTCATTGGTCTGGAGCGGTAAATTTCTACAAACAGCGATACAGCAAAGTAGGTCATGTAGGAAGTGGAGGACATCAATCTTTTCAGAAATTATTTGTCTCATATTATACACCACAGCATGGTGACTGTTTTAACAATTACGTAAAAACACACACACACATATATATATATATTTATATATGTAATTTATTTTACAAAAGTTGCAGAAGCTTTAAATGCTATATCATTTTTATTTCAGCAGAAAATGGATGTATGGATCAAAGGCAATTTGGATTACAAAAGTGATCACCAAAACAGCTGAAAATTAAATTAGAAGTACATTTCTTATTGTTTCCTTCTTATGTTGTTTCAAAAGTATCACCTGTGTGAAGCAAACTCTAGAAACAAAGTCTTGGACTCCTTTGTCTTTCGTCCCCTGTCTTAATCCCACAGTCTGCTGTCATCTCTGCTTCCCGCCCAGACTGTGAATCACAACAGCAGGTGGACTTTAATCTCATGCTCATATCTGATCGTAATTGTAGCCTCAGACGGCGTTTGTTTAAGGTGTTGGTCCCATGTGTCACCTGCTAGAAGTTTACTAGTCAGCTATTAAGCCCTAACATGTGCTCACTTTTTTTTTTTCATTCGAGGGTTCTGTGCCGTTCTATGAATAAACTGTGCCCTCTTGTCCTCTAATAAAATTGATTTAGCCTAAGAAAGTCAGGCTTAACCTTCTCTTGTGTGTCTGCAGGGCTGTGATGTGGGTGCCTCAGGGTAACATAACCCTGTGGGGCCACAGGTGATACCAAGCTGAATATAGCCCACTTATGACCAGCTGGCCTTGCTATTTAAAACATATGGGAGGCAGGGGGCACGGGGGGCATTTTACAGCCAGCAAGAGGGTTAACACACTGTTCCAAAAGCTGAACTGTACAGGAAAAACTCCCCAAAAAGTTGGCAAATAAGTCTGTTTTCCTTCATTTCCATTTGCCGATTGTTGTTTTGTTCCTTAATTTCACCCTGTTTACATAAAGGTTGTCCCGATACAACTTTTTTGCTTACGGTGCGATACGGATATCACAGCTGTGAGTATTGGCTGATACCGATAATGGCCCAATATCTCAGCACAAATCATACATGCTTTTATTACTCATTTGTAGTGTGGAATGCCAGAAAAGGCTTGGTCAGAAAACAATAGTCAACAACAAAAGGCATGAGAACAGCCGACCCATTTATCATTATCCAATGGGCCTGCAGGAGGTATACAAGCGCTGCTGGATAGAAACGACTAAATGCTGGAGCAGAGTGATATAAGCATAGTCCTTCTATGAGAGATTTTATATATTACAATATTACCAATACTCCTTTTTTCTTTTTTTTTTGGTTCAAAGTGGATCGATTTCTGATTTTATTTTCAGCTTTTAGATGGAGCAAATCCAACTCGACATCATCAGGCAGCCAGACTCACCCTTCCTTTTGCTCCAGTACCGGAACACGACAAAACAAAATGTTTCCATAAGTTTGAGACACGAAAACATGTATGCTTTATTTATTAATCTGAAATGAATCAGAAGCCCTTTCTGAGGAGTTTTGAGACTTTAAGTCTAGACATGTATCAATCCAATCTGCATCGGTCCAGATATTGAAGCAAACTCTAGGTGGGGTATCAGCGACAGCGTGTCCGATCCATAAGGGCAGATCTATTCAGTCTAACTCTATGCTTTGTGCTCTGAGTGACATTTAAAATACTGTTGTTAGTTTATAAATCACTGAATGGTTTAGCACCACAATACATTAAAGATCTGCTGCTGTTGTATCAACCTTCCAGAACTCTCAGGTCTTCTGGTTCTGGTCTGCTCTGCATCCCCAGAACCAGAACCAAACGAGGAGAAGCGGCATTTTAGCATCTATGCCCAAAAATCTGGAACAAACTTCCAGAAAACTGTAAAACAGCTGAAACACTGACTTCCTTTAAATCTCAACTAAAAACCCACCTGTTTAGAGTTGTATTCGAAACGTAATCAATTGCAAATTTATTGATGTTGTGTTTTTATTGTTGATTCTATGTTGCATTGTATTTTGTGTTTGATTTGATGTAAAGCACTTTGAAATGCCTTGCTGCTGAAATGTGCTATACAAATAAAGTTTGATTGATTGATTGATTGTGGTTATTTATTTATGTAGAATTCCTAATTGCACTTTCTGAACCATTTTATGGGTTTGCTGCTATTTAAATTTACATGTCTGACCAAGCTTGTGAAGCTATTGGTGTTTTTCTGTATCGGATCGGCACTGGCCGATATTAAACCTCAGATGTTTTAGTCTGATGCTGTGTTTGTGTTGAATCTGAAGGTGGTGTGTACGTTTCGGCTTGAGCTATAACTGTGAATGAATGGCAACAGCTGAGCCGGAGAACTTTATCAGCAAACACTCGCCGCTCCTGTGTGTGTGTGTTTATGGGTGTTCGTGTGTGTGTGTGTGTGTGCGTGCGCATGTGCTGGATTCAGGAGGAGCTGCAACCGAAGTCGCCTCACTGGGAGGCTCGCTGAGCTGAGTTCACTGCCGTCCGCCTTCCTCAGCCGTTGGCCTCTTTTTCTTTTTTTTTCCTCCAGTTTTCTCTCTGCGACTCGCCCATGCTGAGTCTTTCAACCCGGCTCTGGGGGAAAACCGCAGGAGCGGCGCTGTCGTGACTTGCCGGCAAGCGATCGGCAGGAAGAAGGGAAAGCAGAGAGAGAGGAAAGGAGAGGCGGAACAATCGATCACTCTGATACGGGGGACAGCCTGAGCCGTGGCGCTGTCCTTCCCTTTGCTGCTGCTGTTTAGCGGCAAACCTCCTTTAACTCGGACTGGAGTCTTTTGAATTCATCCGTCTGTTGAACACGTCTGGGATTTGGGACTCTCCACAAGCGATGATCACTGCTTACCAAAGAATCGATGTCTGTTGTGAGTGATGATGTTGGACACCAACCATTGCCTGTCTTTTAAACCCTCCCCTCTGGACTCTCCCCCAATGACAGATGACATGGAGAAGGCATGCTTGAAGATGGATCAGGAGAGACTCGTCTACCACAGCCTGAAAGAAGGTGGGCGACCCGTGGATTCAAACATGAACACTTATCCGAGACGGTTTGTGTTTATGTGCCTCGGTTGTGATTTGAGTTGCCGGAACTTTATGGCTTCATGAGTAGTTTATGAGGTTTTGTTAAAGATAAGGCGTTTGGTTTACTGGCCAAGATAAAACAGAAACTCTTTTGGACTCGGATGTTAGCAGACGTGTTGCTCAGGAGAACAGAGTTCTGTATACTTTGACACATCATGACAGAGTTTCATGTATTTTATTGGAGTTTTACATGATTGGTCAAACAAATGAGGCCCATTTGGGGAATTGAGTCAATGATACGTAGACCACCACAGCATGTCCACTTAAATCGAACTCCAGTCTGTTTGCCTAGAAATCCCTGTTTGTTTTTGGACATGGGAATGGATGCAGACCAAAAAAGCGAACTCTGGTCCACCTAAAACTTTTCTCTCTTTGTTTGAAGTGAACTCTGGCTCAGTTTGTATACATGCATGTATTCAAACACGGTTGGACCGCAGGCCTGATGATAAAGTATTGTCCATGGGCCGCTCCAAAAGCAGGCAGTGGACAAAAGCACAGAGCATTCTGGGTAAAATCAACCAAAACAAACGCTCAGGTTGGGGGCTAGTGGGAAAAATTACTTGTAGTATTTTGCAAAAGAGAAATCCTACACTAACATCTGACATCACTTCATTTTCTGTTTCCATTTTGTGAAGAGGAAAGTTGCGCTCAGTGTCCACATGGCGGCGGCAGCATCATACCGTGGGAAAGTTCACGAAGGGACGACAGCTGGAGCTATTTTACTACCACTTCATTAAGAAATGTCACATGAAATCAAAATAAGATCCATAGAAGTCTGTAGTTTTAACATGGCAAAATAAAATAAAACTTAATGGTTGTGAATACTTTTGTATAGGAGTTCTGAGTGTGTTTTGGATCCAGATAAAGATGAGTTAAATTGTGAGTGAGCACCAGTCCATCAGGGAAGTTTGGAAGTCACGTTGGTGGATGCATGACAGAAGAGGAACTTTATCATAAAAACATGATAACTTCTGCAAATAAATTTTCAAACAAAACTGCAAGTGGATGCATACATACTACTAAATAAAACTGTTAGATTGACTGTTTTTTTCCCCTCAGCTGCTTTAAGCACATAGGAAAGTATCAAAAATGACAGTAAAACTGATGCTTCCTCTTTATTTTAGTTTAGATACCACTGATGTCACAAAAAACAATGCTTTTTGGCAGTGAGCCGGTCAACACGCCTTTTAAAATTTCTTCAAAAAAAAAAAAAAGAAAAACCGTTCTCCTAACACCCCCTAATTTGGTCCGACCGGCGTAAATGCTGCAGAAAGAACTGTTTATAAGCAGCATTCATTACGAGCACGAGCCAGAGGCACAGATGACACGAAGCATTCCTGTGAGGTTAGAACCACTGAAGACGGAGGAGAAGCAGAGAGGAGTCGTGTTTTGCTTTTTCATCTGACATGATGCGTTCACAGACAGCTGAACCCAAACGTAGTCTGGCAGAGCTGGGAGTTGAACTTTTAAGATGATCGGTATTCAGCTCGCCTCCCTTTATTGTCGCCACGGTGCGGCAGCGTGACGCAGTAGGAGCCACTGACAGGTGTGTGTGAGTGTGGCCTTGCTCCTGCCCTCTAGCTGCCCTGCTGTGTTGTGTGTGGAACGTTAGCCGTGCGGTAGACGCCGACGGGACGTACAGCAGTTGAGCTCATGCACGAGCTCGTCTTTTTTAGCTGAGCATTTCCAGTGCAGGTGCCAAAACGTCACCTAGCCAATCGTATCTCTGAGATTGTGACGCGTGCCCACTTCCTCGCTCCTCCTTTTCTGTCGCCAGTGACAAAGTCGGGCATATTTAATCAGATCTACTGAGACGTCGGCATCGCAGGATTAACCCAGTTGGCTCTTCACTGCAAAAACTTTAAATCTTAATGAGTGTTTTTTTTTGTTTTTTTTGTCTTTTGACGAGTATCTAGTACAAATATCTTGGTACACTTGAAATATGACAAAGTTAACGTACAAGTAACTTTCAGCACAATATCAAAGCTGGTTTTAAGTCAGCAATTCCTTAATATTGATGAAAAAAATCTGATTATTCCACTTATATCAAGACATCTTTCCCATCTTCTAAGTGAAATAATCCACAAACGGAGCTGGTAGATTTCTGCAATATTATAGACTTAATAAGTTATTGACTTAAATCTAGATGCATTTTTCTTGTTAGGATGGAAACTGTGCTTTAAAAAAGAAGACTGCAAAACAAAATCCTACAAAGCATTATTGGCCCATCTTCTAGTCATATAACTTGGTACAATAGAATTAAGAAAAACTAAGCTTTTCAGCAATATATAGGAGCTTGTTTTAAGTGAATAATTCCTCAGTATTGATGATAAAGTTGCTCCATTGGGAGAGAATGCCCCATGTTTCACTTATAACGTGGAGAAAATGGTTAAGTGAAATAATCTGCCAGTTGAACTAGTGATTTTTCATCAATATTAAGGAATTATTAACTTAAAACAAGCTCCTATATCTTGCCAAAAAGTGCTGTGTAATTTAGTTTTGTCTTATTTCACATATATTAAGAAATTTGCGCTAGAAACTAAAGCAAAACTATTTGGTAGGATTTTGTGTTTTTGTTGTGTTCCTATCTGGGCGCCTCCTGCTGCTCCTTTGATCATCTCTGACGTTTCTGGAATGACTGCAACACAATCACTCTCCCAGCTTTGTTTCATCAAAAGGATATTCCTTGCTTTATTTGAACAGTTATACCAGCAAGCTTTACAAGCTCCTTTTAGTGTGAAGAATTAGAATTTTGAGGCTGACATAGTAGTGAAAATGTGACATCCTGTTGCTCTTTTTGAGAAAATTCTCAGACTGTGGTCTACTGTCGTTTCCTCTGCAGCTCCTTGAGGCTGTGAATCGTTGCCCTCTGAGCTCCTTCGCTGCAGCTTGTTGTGACTACAGCAGCGAAGGCGCGTTGCCGGTGTCCCAGAATCCCAATAAAAATCACCACTGCCCTTTTTGTCCTTTTCCCAATTTAACCAAAATGGCCTTCAAACCTGGTTAAGTCTAAGAGAATGTACTGGGTCTCTTTCTGCTTGTCTGCAAAGCATAAAGAGCACGTCTTCTGACCCAAAGTATTCATACCTTTCGAGTGTGTAACTTTATTGGGACGTTATCAATCAATCAATCAAGTTTATTTGTATGGCACGTTTTAGCAACAGAACAGTTCAAAGCACTGTACATCATCAAAACACACAAATGCAAAGTCAACAATTGAGAAAACCAGAAGCAAGAATTACATTTTGATGAGTATCATCCTCATAAACATCAACACACGTCAAATATGTGGGTCAGTGTTTCATTTATGTGTTAGACCAACTCAGCGTAGTGCATAATTGCAAAGGGGAAGCAAAATAATAATCATCTGTGTGTCATTTAATTTACAAGACTGAATTATCTGTCATCCAAAATTCAAAGAGAAATGACGGAACTATTAGGGGTGACCCGTTTCAATATACCGTAGATATTGGTCCGATATCAGCCACAAAAAAAAAATTAGCATCTGATTTTATCGGCCTGCATCTAAAATCTCTGATACAAGCATCTAATACCAGCATTTAGTCCGGCCCAGCGTTTCTATCCAACAGCACTTGTTCCCCATCAGTACAGAGTTTGATTTTAACTTCTGACTCCCGTGTAGAATTTATACTAAGACTCGAGGACAAACACTGTACAGCCGTCATGTGTTTTGTCTTTAGTGCTCCAGCTGAAAACGATGTGTTCACACTGGATCTGTTTGAACTTAGACATGTTTGGCTCTGTTGGTACCTGAAGAGTTACGGCCATGTCATCATTAGCCTCTTCAAGCTAGCATCTCTGGAATAAACAGACTTCGGCTTGAAATCTCCCCGGCCCCCCTTGATTAAACTTTAGGAATAAAGATAGGAAGACTAAAGAGAGCTGAAGAGCATAAATAAGTTATTGACTGTAAGGAGGGGTGTATGGTGAGATAAGAATAGAAGGAAAGTGTAGGATTCTCTTTCCCAGAATAAACCTCCACCATGCCGTCATCGGTTTGCAACGACGCGTCAGAGCTCCCTTATGTTTTTATTCGCCTGCGAAGGAGGTTTACACAACCTATGAGACACAATCTTCTAGTCCAGATCTGTTTTTACGTCACCGGCATGTTTCTGCTTCCAGGGAGGAGTCTCTGGTGTTTGACTAATGGCCCAGGATGTGAAGCATGTACACCTGTTAAAATGAAAGGGGCACCGGGATAGTCAGTGATGACCGTAAGAGCCTAGGAATGACATCAAGAGGCCTAAGAGCTCACAGTAATTCATAGGGCTTTCGCTGTTGCACGCCGGCCCTGAATTGTTGTGATAGCAGCAGCTAACTGGTTAGCTAGCCAATGTCGTTGCTTTATAAGTGGGAAAGGACAGGTGCAGGGTGTCCTTAAAGTAGCAGACATAAAGGCTGACCACAAATGCTCGGGAGTCTTCAGCAGTGTGTCCTACTGCATAGATACACACACACACACACACACACACAAACACAGAGACGTTACACCAGCAGGGAAAGATGATGCACACAAAACAAGGCCTGTTTATTTTGATCAGAGTGTAACTGTACCAGCATTGCTCCTTTAATTTTGGCTGTGGCGATACATCCACGATGATGCATTCAAGAACAAGATGAAGTCACATTTTTCATAATATTTTTTATTTGTTAAAACTAAGAATGTTATTTATTTTATTTTTTTATGAATTACTCTATTTAAATAAAATAAACAAACAAATAAATAAATACTTAGCCTGGTGGGGAGGAAAGTAAAGCCTGATGGCCTACCAGGATAGTAATACACTGGGGAAAACAACGGTACCTCTCAACACAACAGGGTAGTTAAAGAGCAACTTCCTTTCCTACTTCAAAATAAGAGTCACCAGTGTAGACCCAACACGGTGCCAAGATTAACACACTCACCATCACAGCACAGTTAATAAATGTGTGTGTTCACTACTTCACTCAAATTTCTGTTGAAATCACTAGATTATAATCAAAGTCGTCATCACTTTTTTTTTTTTTTTCCTGCATCGCAGTGAAGGATGAAATTCAGTTGATATACACAATCAGATGTTGATCATAATCAAGTTTCATGTTGCTGACCTAATCAAAAATATATCTATTTTCATCACCAGTTTGAAGAGCTGTGTACAAAAAGGTTAAACAAGGTCCCGCTCCTTTTGCCAAGCATTGTTTTCTCCAGAGCTCCCTCTGTTTGCTGCTCGGTTATGTAACAAGTACTTCCTGTTTTGAAATGACGCTGCAGTCGACCCACATGCTACATCTTCCTGTTAATCAGAACTGGTCTGCATACAATCCAGCATGTCAGGGGTTTTGTTGTTTTTTTTTTTGTTTTTTTCGGCCCTACTTTCTTTGATCTTTTAGGTTGTAGTTGCTTTTCATTTCTATGATGCATGATGAGGTTTTTTTTTTCACACATCTGAAAACTCCTGATGCAGAAAAAAAAGAAGAAAACCCCTAGAAACAGGAAGTGCATAGTAGTCTGTCTACACCCACTTTGTACCCGCCTTCTGTTTGACTTTCAAAAAAAAAAAAAAAAAGAGAAAATGAAGAAGGGGGAACTGGGAGGATGAACTGGCTAGCGGAGAGTGCAGGTCCTCCTCAACTCGGTTCGACCACATTTATTCGTGTGAATTTGACGGATGGATTGCTGACCTCGCTCAGAGCTCCATCTCTGCGGTTTCCTCCGTTCGCCGGCTGTGACTGACTCTCTTCTTCTCTCTTCTTCTCTTCTCTTCTCTCTCCTCGTCATCTCTGGGTCCATGCAGTCCTCCAGCTCAAACTTCAGCAGAGACGCACTCGAGAGGAGCTGGTCAGCCAAGGGATCATGCCACGTAAGTTCACATTTTGAATCTCTAAACTGCATCGTTTTCTGTTTCACCAAATGTGCATTGTGTTCCTTCACATCTGTCTGTATGCAGATGATGCAGTTCAATTGCTTAGAAAACCTCATATCTACTCAGTGTTACCAGAAGAGAAATGTTGGTAAATTTCAGCTTTTTTGGGGGGGTTGTTATTGCCTCCTGATGTGCCTCAGGTAGTGTTTCCATGTCCCTAAACTGAGGTCACAGGGTTAACCTTTTCTATTTCCTGTGTCAGCATGCGCTGCATACTGACTCTGTTGAGTATTTTGTTACATTACAGTTTAATTCCCTCTTTAATTCGACTATTTGCTGTTGCTAACTCACAACTCCAGCCTTCAGTGACATTTTGTGAACAGTCTAGTTGCAGTTTCCTCTCTTCACTTCTCTTCTGAAGATGTTGGCCCCTATCTGTGTTATCGGTATGAATAAGTACATTCCGCATACATCGCTCACATTGCGTCTTTTTGCACCAGTTTGTGTTATCAAATAGGGCAGCTTCCTCTTCTTCTACAAGCACTTCCTGTTTCATGAGTTACACACATTACAGGAGGCAGTTAGTTTATGTTTTTAAAAAATATATTTTCTGTTAGTTTCGACATAAGGAGTACCTTTTTATGTTTTTTAATCAAGCGTTTTAGTTTGAACCTGAAGTCGAAGGCAGCGGTCAGAGTTGCACACCAAGAATGTGTTAACTGCATCTTCTGTGTGATCTCAGTACGGAGAGACGTACAGAGGAGTTAATATTTACTGTCTACCGTGGTTTTATTTAGCGTGACCAGACAGTTAAAAGCAGATATTAAAAGAAGGGGTAAACTAGAAAAAACCCTTTTTTATTTTTATGTCTGCATGAAGTGCAACACAGACATCATCTCAGCCAGTCTCTGCCTTCAATCTGATCTCCAGAATGACCAACTTTGAAACTCCTGACTATGGATTGAAAATATATGTGTGTTTATTAGTAGCTCAGTCACACAGGTTTAGTAAAACAGCATTGTTCTTATGAATTTGTGTGTAATGTTTTTTGTTGTTGAATTTCTTTCATAAGTACAGTAAACAATTACCATTTTATCTGCTTAGCTTGACCCCAGATTTGTTTGTTTGTGACCTCCATCTGGATCCCGACCCCTACTTTAAACACCGCTGTGACATTTTTAAGGCAAACTTTAATTTGTTTGACAGCTTTTTTTATCTAAACCAGATGATGTTTACCTACATTAACACAGGAAAAGGAAAACATAGGCATGACATTATGAGCAGGGTGGCTGCATAGATAAACGTTTAAAAAGAGTATCGATTTAACGGAGATCGCTGAGACGTTGTTCTGCCTGAAGGTGCAAAGCTGAACAGGAATCTTCATATAATTCAGTTTTCTTCAACTTTTGTAGAAGTGGCTTCTGGATCTGTTGGGCTTCTGTTGTCATTTTCGCCTTAAGCGTTTGGTATCTTCGGATCAAACGAGCCCTTCAGTTATTAAGTAAAAATCCGACCACATTTCAAATGAGTCGCCATATCTATGTATGGATACTGTTGAAAAAAAAACAAAACACAAACAGACTTTTAGATTGTGTTCTTTGGTAGCTGTTGATGTTTTCACCTGGGGAAAAAAAGCATGATTGCAACATGGCAGTTCGAGGCGAGAACCAGCATCAAGTTTTCACCTTGGTTTTAGCAGCCGGGGGCAGTGTGAATGAGTAACTTTCCACAGTCTGTCGAAATATTCTTGACTCGTGTAGCTGACCCACGTCCACCCGGTTGTTGTCATTGTGAAAGCTTAAGAGTTTAGTAGAAAATGAACAGAAATTAAACAATACAAACAGCGTCAGCTGTTCTTGGATGCATTATATATTTCTAGGAGTTGAAGAGCCAGAAGATGCTCTGTGAGTGTCTGAGGGAACATGGAGGGCTTTGAAAGAAAGTGAAAGCTCCCATTAGTTCATGGAATAGTTGTGCCAAAATGTTTCGCTTCTTCTTTTCCTCGTTCATCAATTTAATCAAGTTGTCCCAAAAGGAGGAGGCTGTTGTTCTGGAGAGGTTTATTACTGGTTGAAATGCACCAATCAGTGATTTTTGTGGCCACTTTCCCCTCTCCAGTTTTCATCATCATTTCAGCCAATTCAGATTTCTCTTCAAGAACGAGAAACTGTAAAACTCAATATGTATGTTTTTCTATTCTCATGACACATTTTGTCTGTCTAAAAAAAAAAAAAAGGTTTACTATAAATTTAGAAAATTGTTATTATTTGTCAGCTTTATCGATTTAGAATGGCGTCTTCAGGGTTATGTGATGGTGTTGTTTATACAGATAAAACTGAACTAAAAAGGACAGGGCGTCTTCTCTGAAAGACACATGATATAGTTTATACACCACAAAAATGAACTGGACATAATAATTAATATGTCCAGCTTAATATTAAAGTTCTGATTCAGATGTGTTAAACAAGCATTTCGTCATTTATTGCATCTTTGTTATATTTGTCAATAAAGCCTTTAGCAACTTTCGCGCTTCCTCTGACTTTAGTTTAAACGCCAGGTAGCAACCAGTAACATAATGCCTCCACTAATATAATATTATGTAATGTACAACAATAGTGTAATAAATGGCCCAAAATAAGGTTTTTCAATTAATAACATAAAAATTTGCCAGTAGTGTAATAGATTATTATTTTATAATTACAAAAGAACTTTGAGATTGCAATAATTGTGTGCTACATGTAGGTCACATGATCATCTTTATTATCCTGGACTCTAATATATTCCTCCTAGTGATCTAAATGCTATATCACAGTAATGAATTAATCAGCAAAGAAAATTATGAGTTACAAGTCAATGGAGAATATTCTAAATAGGGTTTTGTTCAACAGATAATACGTCAGTTTTGTCTGTTTGTATTATTGGCTCAAAAACCTTATCATTTTAGAAGGTTATGATTACATTAATGGCTTTATTAATGTTTAAAAATTTATGATCATTGGCAGGTTTTGTATTATTTCTCACTCAGTGAAGTCTTCTTCCATCACTCATGACTTCCACACGGAAGTACAGTGCCGTTAGTGTTGCCTAGTAACCCATATGTATGACACACTTACTGATTACTACAGAACCATTTATTCTCTTATGAATAAAATGCCACTAGTTATCAAATTATGAGATTAACTCTCATTTTTATCCTCACTGAGGAAGCATTTAGTTTAATTACAACTATGTTTTATAAATAGACGCTACTGTGAACAAGATTACCACTTTTACTCACAATAAAAAGCAGCTCTGTGTCCAGTCGGTGTGAGAACAAATTTATTTGCTTTAGCAAACTAAGTTTCAATAAAGATTTCTTTATCTTTGTGTCGTTTTGACATCCCGACCTTTTGTTATATGATTACCTGTAAATAAGTTTGTTTAATCTCCAGCTGTTGTGTCATCAGGATTGCCTCGGACCCCCCACCCAGTCACCAGTTGCCTCTAGTCACACTGTCCTCATTCACACACACCCTTGGCTGGGATTTCACCAGCTGTTGACCAATCAGATCTTTGCTACGTTACATCATAACTGCCACTGCCCTCCCAATATCCTTCTGCTAACAAAGTGGTTCTTTTTGTCGTCATGCTTCTGTTTCTACTAAACCATGAAGTTCACAAAGTTTGCTGGACGATAAATTGTCCCAGAAATGATTGGAATAAATAACAATAATGTAATTTTGAGAGCATTTTCAACTCATATAATAATAATAATAATAATAATAATGATAATGGCTTATTAATGCAAGTATCCACTCTCAGAGATATAAAAAAAAAACTTTCTTTCTAAAGAACATTCAACATTAATTCGTAAAACATTTCAAATATCCAAATAAAACAACCATATACAGCAATAATTACAATGGATTTTGAAGTTTCTGTAACCAGAACTGTATTTGAAATAACCATTCAGCTCAGACAGGGAAAACAGGCAAAAGTGGCAGGAAGTGCAAGCTGACATGCTACATGCTGGGTGTCAAAAATTTGCTCCATTTCTTAAATTAACGGTTTTTCTGCTACATTAAAGAGAGCATCTCCTTAACAACTGTTGTTGAAATTATTGCACTCCTTTTATCATTCCAATAAATTTATTTATTGCTTATTCTGACATCCTTAAATGAAGAGAAAATTTGATGTGAAAACGTCTTAAATTCAATACCTGACATTAGCTAGATGTGTTAGCTCCATATGCTAATTGCTAATCTAGTTTAGCTAAACCAGTTCTTATCTAAGTTCAGGATTTCACTTAAAGCGCTCCCAGTAATTTACCCACCAACAGTCCAAATCGCTGCTGGTGGCAGCGTCATATTGTGGGGTTCCTGTAGCAGAGACATCTTGAAGGCTTCAGCTGAAATGTCATTAGAGTCCGTGGTTTGAATTAGCACCTCTGACCTTCTCTAGATGCAGCTATTCTGCTTTTTTCAGCCGGGGCGCTGTGCGTTCTCGCTCGTTAAAGCGAGAGTCCAAGTGTCTTCTTCACTGCAGTTTTTGTTGTTGTTTTGTTTTGTTTTTTGTTTTTTTTTTACTTTTTTGTTTTGTTTTGTCCTGCCTCTCCATGCAGCCCTGAAGAGCCCTGCAGCCTTTCACGAACAGCGGAGGAGTCTGGAGCGAGCGAGGGTGAGCAGTCACCGTGGGTTTCCTCTACCGAGGCAGCAGCTTTATGCAGAAAATGACTCTCTTTCTTTCTTGGCGAACAAGTGACTGATTACAGTCGCTGTTTGGATTATTAGTGGTAATATCAGTGAGCATTTAGCAGGAAGGTTAAAGTAGAGTTGTGACAAACAATTTCTGGTTTGTAAAGGTTGAAACAAAATGTTGGAAGTTTTCTACTCTGGAGGAAAATGCTCTGCGCTGCACATTTCATTTGTGTTTTTTCTCCTCTTCAGACCGAGGACTACCTGAAGAGGAAGATCCGGAGTCGCCCGGAGCGCTCTGAGCTGGTCAGGATGCACATTCTGGAGGGTGAGCTTAAGAGAAAAATGAGAAAATGTGTAAAACGTAACTTAAGCTTTTTGTAATTCTTCTCATTTCTCTGCAAGAATCATTTCTCAATTCTTAAAAGGATTTAATAGATGCAGTCTTAATTGGGTTAATAATGTCGATTGTTTTTGCTTTTATCGGCCCCAACCATCTGTATGTTTTATTATTTTGGTTTTAAACTCAGTTTGAAATCAAATACAGGAAGTGGCGCAGACCCCTAACTCAATATCTGCAATCTTCAGTAACCCAACTTCCTTTTAACAGTGTTTCTTTAACAATTCTTCTGCAAGACTTTTAAAAGAAACTCCTTGTCATTTCCCTTTCTGAAAGAAGCACAAGCTCACTCATCTGAGTGGATCTCGCTGGTTCTCTAGAACAAAACCAATCAGCTGGTGATTTTTCTTTCTTTTCTGCGTCCCCCACAGAGACGTCGGCAGAGCCGTCTCTGCAGGCCAAGCAGCTGAAGCTGAAGCGGGCGCGGCTGGCCGACGACCTCAATGACAAGATCTCTCACCGGCCCGGTCCCATCGAGCTGGTCCACAAGAACATCCTGTCTGTCAGCTGCCCTCTGCAGTCCTCGCTGCTGGGTAACCGCTGACGCACACTGAAAGCTCTCGGCTGCATTAATAGGAATTAAATGCTGTAAAATGAACGTTTTTGTTGCTGCGTACCTCGGATGCGTTGCTATATTAAGAAAAAAAAAAAAAGAAATGAGTATAACCCAAAAACCGAGTCGGCGAGTCAGGCTTTTTAAAGATTGGTGATCGGCTAGAAAACTGCAATCGGTGCACCAAGAGTTACAACTCCAAGCTTTGGTGGATCTCATTAGCGTTGGATGTAGTTGACCACAGGTCTGCAACCGTAACAATCCAAAGAACCATTTCGATCCTCGGACCAGATAAACAAAACTTGTTCAGTACCGTAAAAGTTACATGAAGTTTTGATGCAATAATTTAATGTAAAACTAGAAAAGTTACTAAAACACCTTTTGTGTTAGTAGTTATTTGACATACGGCCTTCCAAAAAACCAGACTATGCAAAATAAATTCAAAGCTACTTTGTTACTTTTCCTTAAGTTTCCTTTAGATGTCCACTGATTGGTAAATAAAATAATCCTCACCTAGTTCCCGGGATGCACCTAAATTCAATCTTGGTATTTGTGGCTAGGCATGAGGAGTGTGGTTGAAAGACTCTCTACATCTAATCGCACTGAGCTTCAGCTTTTTTACAAAGTAGACCATGCTGAAAATCCTAAATATCATTTTCCTTTTGTTGTTCTGGCACATAAAATTAGGGATGTGCCGATACACGTTTTAAAATTTCCAATAGCAATGTCTGAGCATGGTCAAACATGTAAAAACAACTCAGGAATTGCTTCTCTTCACGTCAGAGAAGCAATGAGAACATCCAGGGTTTTCCTCCCAGCTGGATGTAGAAACACGGGAGGATTCATCCTCCTGCTGGGAGCTGCAGCGTTAAAAACAAAGCGCTCCCCTCTGGCTGAAGCATTACCACAGCCACGTTGCGATAGAGGAGCCACAGAACACAACATGTTGTCCAACTTCTCTAATGTCACTTCATTGCGACATTTTTTAGATTTTGTTTGAGGAAGATGAAGGTCTAGTTGTTGTTATGGCGACCTGAAGAATCCGTCTCTTGTTCTGTTGCAGATTCCCCAAAGGGAGCCGGAGGGGAGAGCTCGTCTCTAGACGAAGACAGCAGCGATGCTCTGTCACCTGACCAGCTAGCCAATCACAACTCTCCGCTGAGCGCCGTCACGCAGCTGTCCCCATCCCACGTGTTGGCCCAGAACGGGGACATGTCCCCCACGCAGGTATTACAGCTCATCCTCCCAACCGATTGAAGCAAATCACAGGAGAGATTCCGCGCTGTTAACCACAACCACGTCTTCAGTTTCTCACACAGCCCCCTCCTCCGCCTCCTCCACCTCTGGTCAGTTTGTCAGACTCCTCCCCACTGCCAAAGATAACAAATGGGTTGGCACTGAGCTCTCGCCTGTCTTCTGGACACCTCAAGGTACGCAGCATTTAAAGGGACAGTGTGACAATAGGTAGAGTTTTTTACATCATCATGTTATAATGTTATTCCCTCATCAAAAACATTCTTGGAGTTTTGCCTTGATTTTTTTTCATTCATGTTTGATAAATTCTTTCACCTCCATGGGAACTGTGCAAAATGTCTGGGTGGACCTAGCCCCGCCTTCTAGACATAGCTCCTCCCCACAGCTACATTTTCCAAGCTTTTATCTCACAGAGCAGCACTCACCTGAGACTCGCCCACTCTGCTCCTTCAGACTAGCCAGCAGCGATTAGCCAGCTCCTGGTGGAACTGTTCCTCTGCTGAGCTCACTATAGGAGCTACTTCTCAGAGCAACACTGGTAAAAATGTAGTTAGAGGGTTAATAGAGGAGCCATGTTGTGATGACTTCCTGAAGGCGGAGTTTCAGAAAAAGCAATAGTTTTTAAAGAGACAGAGGCCCAATTTCAAGCTGATAAAGTATGAAGTCGAATTTATAAATATATAGCATTTTTATAACTGATGGTAACAGTTATTGATTGTGCTGTGAAATGGGACGATTCGCTCGGAAAAACCAGAATACAACTCCTTTCAGCATTTGGTGTCAAACTTGCCTCAGGTTTGATCATTTCTGAAGGGATCTCTGTTATTACAGCTGGTGTTACTGCTTCACCTTTCCTCTCCTCAGTTTTTTAATTTGTTGACTTCCCTGCATCCCCAAATCCCATTTTTGCCCGCAGTCTCAGGCTAAGATGAGTTCAGATCGCCCTCCACAGAGATCGAAGAAACCAAAGGACAACAAACCTAAGGTCAGCAAGGATTTTCTTATACTTCATTGTAATACGGTGACTCTGTGTTTGGAAATTAAGAAAGTGACCAGTTGTCTGGTTATTTGTTTTCCCGTTTTTTGTATGCTCTATATTCAGTTTTAAAAGATTTTCTTTTACCTAATTCCAGTTTCTGGTTCATTAAAATTATTCCTGAAAACTGTGAGAAATTTTGAAAGGGGAAGGACTTCTGATTTTTTTCGGTGTCTGTTCCTTAAATGTATAAAAAGGCTTTTCTCGGTATCTTTGACATTAATCATTCTTGTTCAGAGAACTCTGCATCCGAAGAGGAACAAGTATCTTTTATTTTTTTTTGTTGGTTTTTTTTGTTCAACCTCAGTGAACTCAACCCTGACACAGTCGGACATGTTTGATTCCACTGGAATTACCAGATCTGTGTTTGTGACATCATAGTCACTAACTGCATTCGCTTACTTGGGGTTTTATGTGATAAACCAACATGAAGAAATGCAAAGGTGTATCACAGGAATAATAGAATGCGTGGTTGTATTTTCTTGTAGAAATAAAGTGTTTTGCAAACCTTGGACTCCAGTAGAAATGCAGCAATCAACCGACATCGGCCAATGTTCCCATAACTGATCAGGAAGTTGAATACTGAAAATTTCTTGCACTTTAAATACATACTAACCAAGTACATGTGTAGTCTAATTTAATCTTCAGTTTCTATTCAGATCTTAATAACTACAAAATTCCAAGAACCTGGAAAGCATTTTTTTAAGTAGGAACGCACCAATATGAACATCTGGACTGATATCTGATATTAATTCGGCTGTTCTAGCTGATAACTGCTATTTACCAATATATTTTATATATATATCATATAACTTTTACTACACTTTTGACATCTTGTAAAAGCGACCCTCTTGACACACAAACACAGTAAGGTGGAAATAGACATCATTTGTTGATATCAGCACAGACCAATACCAATACCGGTTCTGTCTGACAATTCAGAATTGATCAAAAGATCAGGCCACAAAGAAAACTAGAAATTGATATCGGCCACAAAAAAACTTAATCGGTGCATCTCTGTTACGACTGCAACTCGCAATAATTTTTGCTTTTGATTAATCTATTAATTTTTCTGACTATTAATTGATTAGATGAATAAAACCGTTGCACATTCTGAAGATTTTTCGTTAGTCTTTATACAGTATTCAAAATGCATTAAAAGGTGCAAACAAATTAATCATTAAATTCCTTTTTTTAATAAGAAAAACAGTATAAATATGACCTAAAATAAAATAACAGATTTCATTTAGTGAACACTTGATGATTTGTAGCAAAGTATGAATCAATACAGTTTATTGTTCTGTTGGTTATTTTTTATACTAACCAGTTAATAATTGGATAGCAAAAAGTGCTTAATGGAAGATTTTTAAATAGTTTTTTGCATAATTTGAATCAGGTGAAGCTAGAGCTCTACCACTGAGGAGTTGAGGGTAGAACTTGTAGCCAAAGGTGTTTTTGTTTTACAATTTTGTCTTAATTACTACTCCTAATATGTTGTACTTTCAGTATTTTGCCTTTTTTTGAGTCTGCATACTCCATTTAACAATTGTCGATTACTAAATTAATTGACAATTATTTGAATAATTTGTCCTCAAGATTAATCTGATTAATCGGTGCTTCAGACGGTTCTGGTGTATTTATTTATTCTCTTTTTTTTTGGTGTTAAATATAAAGGATTGGTAGCCATCCAACTTTTGTGTGGATCAATTACATAAAATTCCAATAAAACACCTTCAAGTTTGTTGATCTACAAACTTGAATGTGTCACGTGGAATAGTTTGGTAAGGAAAACCTCCGAGCTTAGATGGCGAAAGTTGCTCATGTCCCGACCTCCGCCCCACAGGTGAAGAAGCTGAAGTACCACCAGTACATCCCTCCGGACCAGAAGGCCGACAAGGAGCGCCCGCCTCAGATGGACTCGTCCTACGCCAAGCTGCTCCAGCAGCAGCAGCTCTTCCTGCAGCTGCAGATTCTCAGTCAGCAGCAGCAGCACTACAACTACCACACCATCCTGCCCGCCCCTCCTAAGTGAGCGTCCGCCGTAGCTTTGTGTGTGACTGATGGGTGTCCTCCCCTCGGCTGTGGTTAGCTCATTTTAGAGCGAGTTCACAAAGTGTGTCATTAAAAGCAGAAGTACGAGCTAAAAACGATCCTTCGATGTTGCGTGTCGGTAAACATTTGCCTGTGGTGCGGACGCAGACGGGGGAAGCTGAAGTTTCTGATCGTAGAGTCGGACTGCGCCGTTTGCAGCCGCTTTATCTGGGTTTTATTTGCATGGATGGGCACCTCTGTGAGGAGAGCTGTTTGAAACTCTGTGCCGTTTTCTTTCACCGCACAGGCCACAAGCTGATCAGCCTCCCTCCTCCAGCTCAGGCCCCTCTCCCTCCCGCACGGCTCTCACCACCACGACCACGGCCCCCTCAGCTCAGACCACAGCCGCCCGTCAGAGCCAGGCTGCAGCGGCGGGAGCCAAACCCACCACGCTTCCAGCCAACCTGGATGAATTCAAAGTAAATTCAGCACCTTTACTCTGTGGTGAAGCTTATTTATCTCCACAAACTAAGCTTTATTGAATTATAGACCTGGATTGGACAGCAGCTAGTGGCCACTAGAGCTAGTGATGCGCACCTGAAGGCACCATTACTATTCATAGAGTCATGTCCACAAAACCAGACTGTTCCAATGCTGGTTGAGCAGGAGTCTGTCACAAAAATGCTTCTTTCTCTTCTTTGTTCTCTAAAATATGGCTTCAATTAAAGCTGAGAAAATTGCCAGTGTTTTAAAATGTTAAATACATTTTCTCCCTAGATATAAATCTATAAGCAGTTTGGTTTCTGTCGGTTTTGTCAAGACGCAAGAGAGAACTAAACAAATCTCTCATTTATATTGGACGTTAATTTTATGTAATTGCTGAAGTAGGAGTCATAATTTGTTAAATTTGAAAAATGTACTCCCAGACTTTATGAAATATTTAATTTGATGACTGTCGTGAATATCGCAACGTTCTATGAACAAATTATGCAGTTTGCGTAGTTTGTCATTTATTGAGCTATTAGAAATTGCAGCAGTTCAAAACTACTGTATTCTTATTTTTGTCTCGCTCTGTCGGCTTTACTTCACACACAGACCAGTTGCCGTGGAAACCAAGTGACAACAGCTCCCACTAACCAAAAGTGCAATACACCTCAAAACAGGCAGACATTTCCCACACAAACAAAGCACATTAAACACCAGAACCTTCTGTTTGTTACAGTTTTTTGTTTATTTTGTAGTTATTAATAAGCGGCCATCTGAACACAGCAGTGGTTGATTATTGATCATTTAAACACCCGCCATACTGACGATCTGCCAGAGTTGGAGTATTATGGGTCGTCTTATTTTAGTGTTGACTGAAGCACCAAACTGCTCAGCACATGCACATGTTCATGTTGTCAAAGTCGAACTAGCATGGCTGACCTAATTTTTTTTTTTAGTTAAAACTTTGTGAAATGTGATATCCTTGAATTCTTTATCTATTAGTCAGTCATAGACAATATCACAACATTGCATCCCTTTTTCTGACTCTTTGTGTTAATCTACCGTTTTTCTGACCACCAACGTTTCTGACTCGGTGCATAGATTGTATGCGCATGTATGTTGCAGGATAAGTTGTATGACATCCAATCCACTGATGTAAATCAATGGTAATCTTGTCAACTTTTAAATGAGATTTCTACAAGTTTGATCCCAGATGATTCTCTTCCTATGTTCAGTATTCAGCCGACTGCGGTGAGATATTCCTCATTGCTCCTCCCCTTCCAGGTCACCGAGTTGAAACAAGAACTGAAATTGCGCGGCCTGACCGTCTCCGGAACCAAGAATGATCTCATCGAGAGGCTCCGCAATTACCAAGAGCAAAACAGCAACACCACGGCGGCTTTGAAGAACGCCGCGCCGCAGTCGGTCCAGCAGGCCTCTGGCGCCACCACCAACACCACCACATCGGCTTCAAACACAACCCCCACCTTCGACCACCAGCCGGCGGACGGCGCCTGCTTTAAGCTGGCTTTGTCCTCGCTGGCCCAGGCCGTCCCGGGGCGGGTCATGCGATTCGGCAGCACCAGCTCCAGCCCTCCGGTGTCGCCCACATCCTCGGAACGCTCGTTGGCCGGCTTGAGTCCCGATGAGACGAGCTGCAACGGGGACATGTTTGGGGAAATGGTGAGGCTGTCGGCATAAGACTTAGACCACATTGACGCAGTCAAATGTGACCTCCACAGAGGTCTGAAAATCAGCAACTGTCTTAGCAATTATATTTAATGATTTTTCAGACAGAAAATATTTATATTGGCCAAAATCTGGATCGCCAGATCAGGATTTTTAAAGATAGGTTTTAGCCAGAAGATTGCGATCGGTTGCACTTTGTTATTAAACGACTTCCAGAGGCAATGGGTTGACATGGATTTAATCTAAGGGTATCAGAGTTTGTTTGTCCTTTACTGACACGTTTTTCTTTCTTCCATCCTTTAGGTGACCTCTCCCCTCACCCAGCTCACCCTCCACCCCTCTCCTCAGCACCCATCAAACATGGCGTCACTCCCACAGCCTTACTCTGTCGTCAAGGAGGAGATCCAGAGCTCCTGCAGCATGTCCAAGTCATCGTCCAAAGAGCCCCCGGCTGCGAGAGCCATGGAAACATTGTCTCTGGACAAGGACCAGATGCTGCAGGAGAAGGACAAGCAGATCGAGGAGCTAACCAGGATGCTGCGGCAGAAGCAGAGGCTGGTGGAGACCCTGAGGTCCCAGCTGGAGCAGGGCAAGATGGCCGCCGGAGCGACGGTGGTGAAGAAGGAGGGAAGCGAGAAGAGCAGAACGCCCGGAGAGGCGAAGCTCCAAACGCTAATAAAAGCTTCATCCACTCAGCCGGCGCTCCCCAACGGCGCCGCTCTGACCGTGAAGGAGGAGGCGGAGCCTGAGAAAGGGATGGAGGGGGTGACAGAGGAGGCGCAGGCCAAGAGGCTGGCCCAGCCAATGCAGTGCTCCCAGGAGACACTGCTGAGGCTGCAGCAGATCCACCGGCTGCAGCTGCAGCAGGCCGAGCTGCAGCAGCAGCAGGCCAAGCTGCAGAAAGACTCAGAGGGGAAGGCCAACCCGCACAAGCAGCAGCAGCACAAGAAGAAAGAGGCCCAGCTGCTGCTCCATCAGCAGCGGCAGCTGCAGCAGCTCATCATCCAGCAGACCCAGCAGAAGCAGCTCCAGGCCCAGCAGAAGCTGGCCCAGCAGAACCAGGTCAAGCAAACGCAAGGGGACGTTCCAGCTCAGCAGAAGAACCCGGTCCACAAGACCCAGGTGCAGCTGAAGCAGGTTCAAGTACAGATCCAGAACCAGAAAGCGGCCGTGAGGAAGCAGCAGCGGCTGCAGCAGAGGCTGCAGCACAAACAGCAGTCGGCCGCAGTGAGCGCCCAGCAGGTGAGACAGGTGTGGTTTGAATGAGGGGGACTTTTATTTAGAAGACCTTCATTGTGATATTATTGTGACTATTTCATGCTTTTAGGACTGGATGACATGGCAATAGGAAACGCCTATTCATGGACAATATTTATCAATTACTTTTTTTTTTTAATACCTGAAATATTCCCAAACTGGCGGAGTGACTTTTCCTGTTTCATGCAGTTTTCACTCCATCTCATTGTTTTGTATTTTTAAGCAGTTATGAGGCACAATGGTAGAACCAGAAACTGCTGCTGTTGCTAGGTAACCATAGTGCGTGTGTGAGTTAGTTAATTCTTATCTGGCTGTGATAAGTTGAGCTGGCAAAGCCTTTCTTCTGCCTACGTCTCCCAGAATGCTGTGCGGTTCTGGAAGTTCAGTGAAATTCTCAGACATATCATCTACTGATATTGATCACACGTCTATGACAATACAGTATTGTTATCAATTTATTTTCCGGCCCTAATTGTTTTTTTTAGGTAACTTTATGGCTGTCACCATGAACACTTGAAAAACTTTCCCATTTAAAATATGCTTCTTAGGAGCGGCGGTTACTTAAATGTGATTTTATATCACTAAGCTGCACAGAGTAACAGTCTTCAATCATATGATGTCATATTTTTGATATTACTTGTATCTATTCCTGCTGTTATGAAACTGAAGAAAATGTTTATAACATTTTTGTTACAACTTTCAGTTTTGTTTTAGATTTATACTGTTAATTGAAATTTATAGGATCAACAGTAAATCAAAATCCTTATCATGACGAGGTTTTTCTGCAGTAAGGATGCGATAAATTCCGTCACTAGATTGGAGTCAATAAATATCATGTAAATTAGTTTGTTTGGGTTTTTTCCGTCTTTCTCTTTTCAAGGTGACTCCAGTCATCATCAACCAACAGAACGGCACTCCGCTCCAAACCCAAGCCATCGCATTGGACCTCAAGGCCAACGGCATGCCCACGCTGGTCACCGACAGCAACGGGAACCACTACCTGATCGCTCTGACCGGTCACTCCAGAGACAGACAGAACGGCGTGTCCTCATTGGGCAAGATCAACGGACGCATCACCCTGCAGGTAAAGGGGCGCCACAGAGCGAGCTGCAGCATCTTCTTCATGAAACGACAAAGCTCTCATCTGTCTGTCACTTCACAGAGACTACAGTCCAGTCCAAGTAAACTCCCCAGCACCGACAGCCAGTCAAAACAGCAGCCAGTAGCTGAGCCTGTGAGCCAACCAGACAAAAAGGTCAAATGAATACCTCTGCTTATAGGACATGTGATTTCTATTGTTTTAGTGTCTGACAAGAGATGTAAAAAAATTAAATAAGGGTCCATCTGCTGTTTATACAGTGCTACAATCTGTCCACTAGGTGTCAGTGCTGGTGCAATTAAGGTTCCGTTATGCTGCAAGAAATTGGAATATCATCAAAAAATTTTGTTACTAATTGTAACAATTGAAACTGATATATGATACAGATTAAATCCACACAAACTGTATGTTTGCCCTCTGTATGATTGGAGTTTTATTCTTATATGTTTATATGTATTAGGGCTGAACCCTCATCTAATTTAGTTAATTGATTAATCATTAACTACAGCATACAGACTATTAAAAAAGTCCAGTTGCTGATTGAACGTCATACCCAGCAGTAATTAAGCATAAACTTTAACAAAAAAATAGTATCTTGCATTTAAGATGGAAGAAAAAGAATTGTACTTATGTTCTTCCCAAAACTCCTGAAGTGTCGTAGTTTTAGTTACTCATGGTACAAATTCAGTTAAAAAAAAACAAACAAAAAAACCTGTTAAGCACCTTTTACCATCTATTTATTTCTAAAATAATACAAAAAATAATAAAATAAGAGTTGCATTGAAAAACATGTACATCATGTTTTTCACGTGTAGCTTCCTTTGCTGCAAATAATCAAGCGTACATTAAAGGAATGCTATACGATTGCAAATTTGGGCAGTAAAATGTCTATTTTCTTACTTAAAAAAGGAATCGAGTCATTTATTTGTATTTCTATTATGGGATAAAATGATCTTTAGTGATTAGATGAAAAAGAATCTGCAGAATTTGCCTTTTGTTTTTTATCTGACTAATCGGTTAATTGTCAGAATAATTAATGGAGTGATTACTGACGCAATTGGATCGCAGGAGTAAATTATTTTCCTTAAATACAGCGCAGCCATGGAAACGAGGCCCCTCTCCTCAGTGTCATGTTAACTCTCTGCCTCCCCCCTCAGGGACAGAAGGCAGCCTTGCACTTAGACACCAACGGGTCGCCCCAGCCGAGCCTGTCCCACACGGCCCCGCCCAGCCTGCAGCCGTTCTTCGAAGACATACCCGACACTGAAAGCCAAAGTAACCTGATGTCCTCCCTGAAGGTAACGCCCCCCCTCCCTCCATTTTTTGTCCCCGCCCTCTCTCTGACCCCCTCAGCATGCAGGCTCTGTCTCTCAGTGGCTCTCTTCACTCTTTGTAACGTTTTTTTTGTTTTTTCCCTTGTTTCCTCTCGTCTCTTCGTCGCTCCGCCCCCAGCGGAAAGAGGAGGTGTGTGCGCCTTACGACCGGCACACACTGTTCACCCCTCCCTCCCCCAAACAAAACGCCTCCCTCCCTCCTCGGCGCTCTAAAGTATGTCCCTCAGCATGTCTTTTCTTTCCATCCGTGTTGCACTTATCAATGTTTGTTGATTTCCGTCTGCATTTTCCACTTCCTTGGTGTGTTGTGTGAGTTGCCATCTGCCTCTGGACGCACAAATAAAGCTCATCTGTTGCTTGTTTTCATTTTTTCCTCTTCGGTTGACAGATTAACTTCTGCTTTCTTTATTGTCTTGTTTCCTCAGTCGCTCTGGTTATTGTTTTAAATTTGAAATATCTGCAAGAAGAAGAAAAAATGTCTACCACTGGACAAGTGTTGGGAGTCATGAGAAAAGCTCAACTGTGTCTGTTATTGAATTTTATTCTTGTCCTCAGTTTGCATGAAGCTTTTTTAGCCACTCGGGATCCAGAAATCAGAACAAAAAACACATATTTTCTCTTTTTGAAATGATTAAAGATTCTGCAAAATGATGCAGAATAACACAAAACATTACACACAAATACTTAAAAATCGTATTTTTTCATAATTACTCAGTTTGAATATGTTTGATAGAAATATGAGTATTTTTATTTCATTTTATTTTTAGGTGGAATCCATTGCAGTGAAGGCTGAAAATCATCAGTTATGTCCTGCAGACACTCAAAGCTGTTGATTTGTTTAATAATATTTGTCCTTGGCTGATGAACTGGGCACCAGTTCAGACAGGGGAGCTCTTCAGCTAAAATTCTTAATCTGGTTCCCATGACCATGTGTGCACCAGCAGAGTCATGCATCATGCATGTGGTGTGGTGATTAATAATTGGGTTTAAAAAAAATAGGTCCAGTCTGGTTAGGGCTCTAACTGGAACCCTTACAGTTTCAGTGCCTTGCAAACATATTCATACTCCTTAAACCTTTCCATATTACGTTTTTATGTGAGATTTCATAACAAAGTAGCTAAAAACTTTTCAAAATAAAAATCTGATAAGTGTGGTGTGTATTTGTATTCAATACCACAGAGTAAATACCTTGTAGAAGGACTGCATGACTGTTGCACACTGGAATAATCCAAGCTGTGCATTATGCTTTACATGACACTCGTAGGCTCATATCTGGCGGATTGTATTACTATTTTGGGATTTTTACGAATATCAACAATACTCACGTATTTGCTAATGGGGCTGAACACAATGTGTGCCACATCGTTCACATCTGTATTTGTAAGGAGGCTTGAAAACCATTTTGTTTCCTTTGTGTTTTTCTCTCACAGAGAATCTCAGAAAGTGACAAAAGGTTTAGACTTTCGAAGAACATGAACACTTTTGCAAGGCACTGTTGTTGTTCAACTAATTCCAAACTCTTCTTCCCATAAAGGTCCAAACCTTTAGTTTCCGATTTTTGTTTTTGTGTCGCTGTTTAACGGCTTTGCGTTTGTTTGTTTGTTTGTTTGTTTGCAGGAGATCGGTGTGAACAACCAGCAGATGGACGATCTGTTTGACATCCTGCTCAAGAGTGGAGGTAAGGGTCTGGGATTTTTGTTGTTTTGCTTTTTTTAACATGTCCCGTCCGGCAATGTGGCACTGAGCATTGTTGTCCAGGTGTCAAGTTGTTAATGAGTCCTGTATTAACACCTAACACCTTTATATTAACACCTTAATAAATGATGCTGTGCTATGCTGTTTTGTCTACAACAATAAAATTACTTCTGGGGTACTAAAAACTTTTCTCTGAGCGCCACAGAGAAAAGTTGAATGTGCATTTATTTTAAGAAAAAACTGTTTTAAGAAATGGGAAATTAGCCCCATAGAGAAACAGCTGAAGCAGAGAAGAAAATACGGTTCAAATTGCAGCGCAGACGACGTGGTAAAAGTACAGAAGAAGCCAGTGCATTAAGAAAATGAACCGGGTCAAAAGAATGCAAATTAAAGCAGGCTTTCAAAAACACAATAATTTTGAAAGCCCTAGTTCATGAACACGGAGGCTGAAACGAGGAGAAAGCTGGGGAAAAGGTACAACTAGAAAGACGGAGATGAGAGTAGAGAAATGGAAGAAGCAAACAGAGAACACACCACCAGAAGAATTCTGCTTCTCCACCTGCAGAAAGAGAGAAAACTCTCTGTTGAACCTGAGCGGACGCTCATGATTATTACCTTTCTCTCTGTCTTCCTTCAGAAATCCCAGGCTTCAAGGCCAACCCGGACCCCTCCCTCGCACCCCTCCACTCCGACCCGCCATCCCCCTCTATCCCCGCATCCCCCCTGCACCTGTCCCCACCCCCCCTCACAGAGCCCCTCTCCTCTCAGCTGCGTGCGGGGGAGGCCGGCGGCGGGCGCCTGGAGGACTTCCTGGAGAGCACCACTGGGGCGCCGCTGCTGGGCATGGAGCCCGACGGTGGTGGCCTGACGCTGATCGACGACCTGCACAGCCAGATGCTGAGCACGCCCAGTATCCTGGACCACCCCCCATCCCCCATGGACACGTCCGACTTGAGCTTCTCCCACCATTCGGCGGGGCTGGACTTTGGCGACCCCACCCTCGACAGCATGGACTGGCTGGACATCTCCATGGGCAACGGGGGCGGCGTGGAGAACGGGGGAACCAGGGGCGGCGAAGCGGCGTGCGACAGAGACGGGGGGACGAGCCTGACGCCGCTGGCGCCCCACACGCCACCCAGCGTCTTCTCGGCCGACTTCCTGGACAGCACGGACCTGCAGCTGCACTGGGAGTCGTGTCTGTAGCCTCCTGTCCAGGCGGGGGCGCCACGCCGCCGCCCACACTGTGTACAGGCTCCGTCTTTATGTCACACACACGTCTCTATACGCGGTCTCCGCCACTGGCACATGCAAAAGCACGCACACACAAACACGCAACCGCACACGGTTTGTCGCTGGCTGTAACTGAATGTGAGCTGAGATGAAATATGCAACTAACATAGAAGTTGAATTCATAGAAAGGAAACGAGGAGGGAACATTTTTCTGAATTTAAACTCTGTGGGAATTTTGAGCAGCTGACTGGTTAGAGCCAGGCTAAAAAAAATTTAAAAAAAAATTACTTCTTGTGTCCGGACCTTGATTGTAAACCCGGTTCAAATGAATCCGTCGGAAGCACGACAGATCAAGAACGAAGAGAGGAACGTTTAGGCCGCCTCTTAAGGTGGCAGAGTGTGTCAGTGCCTCCTTAAACTTTGCACTTATGTTGAATCTGATTGGTTTAACGGGACAGACGGGTCAGCAGCTGAATCTGAGCACCGGTCTGGTGTGTTTCTGGTCAGCTGATGGGACGTAAAGCAAAAGGCAGCTGTGGCTGGCCTCGTCTCCCCAACATGGCAACCTGATCCCCGCCCACACTAGTCAAAGAAACAATCATCACTGGTTGTCTGTTGCTGTTGAATTGAACCATATCAGTGGCAACCATTTGAACTGAAGCCTCAGTGGAGGCTGTGTATTATTGGTAACATTATGGTAGACCACTATGTATTGCTGTATATGGGGTGTATATCAATTGTTCATAAGACTATTTTTCTTTGCTGGCTGCTTTAGAGTCGAGTGAGCCGGCTTTGGGGGAACTTAGTGAGGGGGCTTCTAAAACACTCGGTCCTTGTCATTTTATAAAGAAAAAAATCTTTGAAAAAAATAAATAAACAGAAAATAAAAACACAAATATGTTTGCTTGTGCTCTTTTCCATGACATAATTATTCAGTAAATCGTCCTTATAAGGGTTTCTAAAAAGAAAAAAAAATTAACTTTATTTAACTTCAGCCGCAAGAGGGCGCCAAAACTAAGAACTTACTGAATACAACTACCTGAAATTGATTTTGTTGTTGTTTTTGTTTATGAAATAAAGGAGGGAAAATGTATTTTAAACTAATGATATTAAACTAATTTACTTGGCTGTTTTGTAAACTTTCTTGTGTGATACTAAGACAGATTAAACCAGCCTGACAGAAACCAGCACTGAGAAAAGTCCTGTCAGGGAAGTTGTGTTTACCTTTATAAACTATTCACACAGAATTGCGTTTCAATTGGAATTTTACATGATAATTGTGAATTAAACGGAAAATAATTCAAAGTTTTCCAAATTTCTTTGAAAATCTAAATCTGAAAAGTGTGGGATGCGTCTGTCTCTAGTCCCCCAGAATGGATTAGAAACAGACGTGTGCATTTGCTGCTATTACACTGAAATGTTTACTAATGCCTTCTTGTTAAATACTTTATGCTTGGTTAAGACTGGACAGAGACAAATACTTGACTCAAATTAGTTCTGGACTTTGACTGGACCACCTCATTGCATCCATATATTTTCAGCATTTTTAACAGGAGTTTTTGCTCTATATTTAGTGTTTTTTATATTTGCACCACACATTATCACATTAACAAGCCTCTTTGTTCCTGCAGAAAGAAAAACATTCCCACAGCATGATTCTGCCACCAGTGTGTTTCACTATAGAAATGTAATTTTTATAAGCAGGTTTTATTTTTGTTTATTTATTTATTTGCCCACAGTCAGTAGTTTGCATGTTGGTTCAGTTTCAGTCTTAAATGACCAGAAGATCTTTGGGGTTTTGTCTCCCCCACAAAATTTGCTTATGGCAAACTGAGAACTGAACTTTTTTTTTTTTAACCGCCCTCCTACATAAAGACCAGATTTACAGAGTATGTAGTTGTAAGTTGCCATGTCAGCAGATTCTCCCTTCTTTTCAGCCTCCACTTTGGGACGCTTCCTTTTTGGTAAACCTGGGATACAAATTTGGAGGTGGGGGGAATGAGAATCTCCAAAATCAAAAAGCTCTTTTTATGAAAAAACAGTAAGAGACCTCTTCATCATCCCCTCCTCTTCCTTCTCTTTTTAACTGTCTTAATTGAGCTCTAATAGGAGGGCAAGTCCTCCTCTGCCCTCCTAATTTCCTCCACCATCCCTCCAAGCTCCCCCGACGAGATCCCAGCCAATGTGAAACCCAGATTGCAACATGTGCAACCAGCTCACACACAAAGGTCGCAGCAGCTCCCCGATGCAGCGCCGGTGATGTCTCTCTCTCTCTCTCCCATTCACAGAGCAGATAAAAGTCCGGAGGCCATGCCACTAATTAACTGCAGTGAGCTCCGAAAGGCTGCAGCGCCACAGGGGCTAAAGATCCCCGCTCTGTTCCACAACCTACTGACAGGATCCCGTCACATGCTCAGTGAAAGCTTAAGGCAAATGTGGGAATAATAAAAGGTAAATTTGTGTATCTAAAATTAAGACTAAAAAAAAGAATTAAGGTTGTCTTTAATATGTTAATCACAGGTCTTACATTTTACAGGACTAAAACCTTGTATATTGTATTTTTTTTCTCTCACGGGACTTTTTTTTCAGGCAAATGTTTGAGTCGCACTTAGTGAGTGGAGGCCATTTCTAGCTGGCTAGTTATTTTGTGGCTGGAGAGGGTAAGTGCAAATTTGTCAATTGGCTCGACTACGTTCATACATTTCTGTGGAAATATATATAGGACTTAAATTTTAGGTTTTAAATTTCATTCAAAATTGTCTTGAAAAGGTATTTAAACCTTCCAAGCTCTTAAGAGATGGGGTCATTTGGACCTCATTAATTTTTTACTCTGCGCTTGGACGACGTCGCACTGACTGACCCCGCGTGAGCTTTTAAAATAATTATTTTATTTATTTATTTATTTATTTTAATGTGATTTTGGAAACTGATGGTGTGACAGCACAACCCAACTTCAACACCGCTCCTCCTGAGAGTGGCTCTAATACCGCGGGATAGTTAGAAGGTCTTAAATTTAGCTTGGTGAAACCAGCAAATTTCCTGGCATTTGGCTGAAGAAAAAATAAAATAACTGTGAATTTAGATTTTATATATATATATATATATATATATATATATATATATATATATATATATATATATATATATATATATATATATATATATATATATATATATATATATATATAATCTAAATTCATAGTTGTTGTTTTTTCTAGCTTTAGCTTGACAGATTTAACTAGCGCTGACTTTTCCACCCTCTGGGCTGCTTTCCTCATTTAAAAAAACAGATTAACAATTTGATAAATACATTAAAAATGTCATCTTGCCAGGAGCCAGAGATGAAGCCAGGGGGCAACTGCTGGGATTTGGAGTGAACACTTGAACGGTGAGAGAAGCCACGCTCTCTGAAAGGACAAAAAATCAAAACACATCAGCTTCACTGAACTGTAATAAATAGCTTTATGAATCTGTCCACAACAGTGTTTTGAAAATGACAAAAGTCAATGATAACCAACAGAAATGGCCAAGACGAATTTAGATGGTTGCAGAGACTTCAATACATTTTCAGTTTTTTTAAGCATATTTTCTGTTGGTGGTTGTGGGTGTTTTAGTTTGATTCTTGTGGACTGTTTTTGGCTGCACTTTCATTGAAATGTGAGTGGAGGCAGTTTTTCAAGTGGACTTCTTAGTAAAACCAAAACACAGATTCTTATGACTTTTCTAAGTACAGCTAGTAGTTGTTCAAAGAATAGAAAAAATTCTCAGCATTTTGAAGGTTAAACAACAAGGACTCTCTTTCTGTTTGTTCCCTATAAGAACCAATCAGATCTTGAGCTGCGGCTAGAACCAAAACCTTTCTGTTTTTCATGCTAGCTTTGTCTCCTTTCTCGTGTTTGTTAGGCTTTATAGTGTGAAAGGAGCAGTCAGGTTTAGGTGGTTTGTGCTGTTACCGCGGCGACTTTGATGGCGGACGAGGTGATGGTTGACATTTGCCCAGCCAAGACGTGTCAGGCAGGGAGAGGAAGACAGCACTGTCAAACCCAGAAGATTTTAATGTGCAACAAAGTACATCCAGAAAGTATTCACTGTTGTTTTTTTTTTTGTTTTTTTTTTACATCTTTATTCCAAACTGTATTAAACAAATATCTTTCCTAAAGATTCTACACGCAAATATCCCACTATGACAGTGTGAAGGGTTTTTGAGTGTTTACAAACCCTTGAAATGAGATTTATGTAAGTATTCACAACCTTTGCTTAACACCTTGTTGATCCACCTTTGTATCAATTACAGCCTCAGGTGTTTTTAAAAATTATGTGATCAGCTTAGCTTTTCGACTTGACATTTGCAAATAAGCCAACAGAAAATGGGAAGATATTAACAGGGAAAGTTGTTTGAAAAAAATCCTTTCATCTCTTGTCAATAGAATAACGTTTACAAGTTTAATTAACTAATTAGAAACAACACAGAACATTCAAAAATATTTTCACGTTTTGATTCATTTTTCAAATGAATTTTAATGATAAAAATGTGGTTGCCCCCCCCCACACACACACATTTTATTGGCTTTGATATTCTAACGCTGTGTCTGCGTGAGTGATCTGATATGGGATCAGTGCACGATGGAGAATGGATATGATGAGCGAACAAAACTGGAATGGGTTCATCACGATGGCAGCATCAATAATCGACCGGTTCAGCCCGATGGGCCACAACCTTGGGGTTTTAATTGGGAGGGAGCATCGGTCCAGACGCTTGGTAAGAGCAGAGTACGGAGAGGTAATCAAACCAATTGTTCTGTAAGTCAGTTATGAATTACTACAGTGCTAACATTCGGTTATTAGGAGCAGTAGAAAATGTCCTCACATGTATGTCTTTCTCTGATTTGTTACTGTAAAATGTTGAGGGTAGAGTTACTGAAAGTCACTCACTTAAGTACTAAATCTCTGCTATCTGAGCTTACCATGACTTTGAAATGATTAATGTCAACTTTGCAGATGAGAAAAAATGTTTGAAGAGATGGCACTTTTGATAAACTTAGGTTATTATTAAAACTGCAAAATTAGTTGGCAGCCCTGGGGTAGATGTAAAGCTAGCAGAAGCAAAGAAGTAGTTGGTGACCCGGTGTTGGCTCTTATGAGCTGTGAAAAGAACACAGCTATTACGAAGAAAGTTCTGGAGTTCATGGCATTAAATGAGCAGCCATTTTGAGTCGTTGAGGATGAGGATGAGGGGTTCAGAAACTTGATGCTTCACTTGAGCGCACATTATAATGTGCTGAGTCAGAGATACTAGACAGACTTTGCGTTACCGGAGTTGTTCGTTAGCCAGACGCATCTGTAGCCTGCTAAAAGCCAATGCAAAGACTCTGCTTTACAACACAACTGGATTTCTGATGTAAGCTTAATATGCATGTTGTGGGCAATGGATTGACGAACAGTAGGAACGTCATCAAATACTTCTACAGTGTAAAGAAATGTCAGGGTCTCACACTGCTGCTAATCTATTAGCAGAGTTTAAGGCAATGTTGGATCTTTGGGAAATTCATCATGCAAGAGTTCATGTTGTTTTGCAGGGCAATGCTCGTAATATGGCCAAAACATTGGATGATGCTGACTTGAAAAGTTTAGCCTGCCTGGCACACACACACTGCAACCCATTGGAAACAAGGGAGATCCATTACAGAATCGCAGACATTGTTGCAACAGGAAGGAGAATTGTTGATACTTTAAGCATTCATTTCCCTTCTCCCAACTTTACATCATACAAACACGGTTAGGTCAGCAGAGAAAAAGAATACCACAAGACGCTTCAACGAGGCGGAACAGCACGGTCTACATGCTGCTGTCGCTGCTGGATCAGAGACGTCCTATTGGAGTGTATGCTGCCAAGCACGAGTTACCAGCCACAGTCACTGCACACCACTGGGATCTAATGGACAATGTGCTGACCATCCTCGCACCTTTTGAGCAACTCATAAAGGAGATCAGCTCGTCAACAGCTACAACAGCAGATGTCATCCCAGCCATCATTGCACTCAAGTGGCGTATGGAGAGGCAAGCAAGCACAGACCATGGTGTTGGTACAGCCAAAGTCACACTGTTGGAGGCTCGTGTGAGAAGATTAAGCAACGTTGAGCATGAGTCCCTGCAGCTTGAGCACTATTCTTGTTCCCAGGCAAGTAACTATGAATATTCTATTTTCTAGCCATAATTACTTTTAACCTACTGCTGAGTTGAACAAACATTTTGATTATATTAAAAATTAAAATACTTTGATTGAAATGCATTTCTTTATTTACAAATGACAAAAATTAATAGTGTATACAAAGCACAATGATTGATTGACCCATCTTTTTTTTGTTTGTTTGTTCATGCAAAACAAGGTACAAGAATCAACACTTCTGAGCAGAGCTGAAGGATGACGTGAAACTGTTTCTTTTGCCCAAAGATGGGAGACCAGATGCACACCAGAGAAACCTGTTGCAGGAACATCTGAAGTGGAGCCTCCTGACAAAGATGTACCTGCAGCCAAAAGGCGCAGTCGACTGTTTGCAGTATATGATTAAATCTTGAAGGAGAGCATTGACAAGGAGCGACGGCTGGCTAGCCCTTCAGTGAGAACTGCGAGGTAAGATGAAGGGAATGAGGTATAAATAAAAACAGGGAATCAGAACTAAACTTAGTGTGAGAAAAAAAATTGGGGGGAGAAATTGAGAGGCAGTGGAAGCCCCAGAGAAAAAAAGAGGATACGTTGGTGATTAACTGAAGAGGAAAAAGCTGGTGGAGAACTTACAAAAATAGCTTCTTCCTATTAAAATCAGCTTCTGTCAGTGGTACTCATCTCCCTGCTGCTTAGCATGGCAAAGTTGCACAATAATACAACACATTAAAGCAGATATTGGAGGGCAGATCCAGGTTACGGGGCATCATGTATCTTAGAAAATGTCCCAATTTATGTGCTAAATTAGAATTTCTATCTAAAATGTATCTTTTGGTGAAATCTCATCAATTTCAGGTAGTTGATTGAAGCTCTGAGACTTACTGAGGCTGAATGTATTTTTTTGGCAGGCAGAGAAAAACCGTACCAGGAGTATTTAAAAGGTTGAAAAGGTGCTCATATTTTCATTCCTCTTTGCAGAAGACTGATTCACAGATGTCAAACCTTCACTTTCACCTACAAGATAGTTTTGTTTGGAATAAGCCGGGTATTGATACATATCAACTATGACACTTCCTTTGAAAGACAGCAGCTGCTGTAGTTGCAGAAGCAAAAACTCGGGCATGGGAAGAATTGGGAGAAGCTACGAAGAGGGAGTTTGAGCTGGCCTCGTGTAACTTCTGGAAAAACCAATCGATTCTGACTCAGACGAGGAAGAAAGAGGCTACCAAATGCTGTTTGTATTGTTGGAGTGTGGGGATTGTAGACTCAAGATATTGTTGGGCGTATCTTGAGTCTATCAAGTATCAAGATCAGTCAAGTCAGTCTCAGTCAAGTCACCACGTCTTTCATGGAAACAGACGTGTTACAATCACTGTCGGTCCCCTCAACCAGCAGGTAGAGGGGACTCAATCCAAGATGCTAAAATCTCCAGACTCTCTTGGACTATTGTAGTTAACGAGCCTGTTCAAAGTTTTATGGAAGACTTGTCGGTTGTCTGTGGAGTGGCAGATTGGGATGTTGGTCCCTTTAAAAAGAAATGGCACCAGAGAGTGTGTTCCAACCTTCCTATCCTCTCTGAGAAAGTTTACCCTGATGTATTGAAGACAAGAATTACGAGTGAACCTCTTCAGGAGCAGTGTGATTTTTCATCCTGGCTGTCTAACAGTGAATCTGATCTTTATCCTCCTATTATGTCACATGGAGGGTCAGGAGAGATTGACTGTCTAGTCTTTATGCGTCTTATGGATCTGGAGAAGACTTACAAGAGCATACACTGGTACTATTCACAGCCAAATGTGGTCAAGTCCATTCCTCAGAGATTGGTGAGAAGATCTGGAGGAGAGCTGCAGCTTCTCTGTGTCAAACCAGAAGAAAACTACATTTCTATTCTGGTTTTGGAAAACCTTGAGCTCTCCCAGAATCAGTCGGAGTGTCCCTGAGGAGAATACTAAATTTTGATTCTTGGTCCATTACCTCCGTAACCAAATCTCAGGAAAGTGTATGACATTTGATCTACAGATTGTTGGACTTCTTCTTGAATGCATGTGGAATATTTCTATTTTAAAAAGCACCACAATCACACGAGATGGAAAACTGACCGCTAATGGATTATAATGTCCAACCTCATCTGTGCTTTGAGCACAAAAAGAACAAAAAATAGTTCTGTGATTGGCTCTTTTGACAGGAAGCGTTGACACCTTGACCTTTTCGAGCTGCAGGTCAGAAAAGTCTCTGGCTGAATAGAAATTGATGGCTAGACTTTATCAATTGATTTTGTGTCTGTCTGTTTAAACTCATCCTGATCCGTGTAAATATCATCAGATGTACAACACCCAATTCTTATAATTTGACATCTTTGGCTACAGGCAGTAAGTTTCCTTCTCATGCCTGGTGAGCATGAAAGGTCACAACCAGAAGCAGATTCGGATGCAATAAGTGTGTTAGTGCAAGTTTTATTTTTTATGTGTGGAAGCTATGTGAAAGGAGAGAGCAGAAGGGCAGGGAGACAAAGACGGCGGGGAAATGAGATTCATCACAAATCTCTCCAGAAATGATGGCAGTAATGGACGCAGCAGCGTCAGGGCTGATTTGTATCTGTTGAGTGGAGTCAGGGGCCCGGGCCCTTCAAATTGCTAATCAAAGCTGGCCGTGAAGACTGACAGTTATTCTCACTGGGTCCCTGCGAACAGCTCATTCCCTTCTATAAGATACCATGTGCAGCTGTAATAGACCCAAATGAAGCTGGATATTTGCATCTTCTTTGATTTGGTAAAGGTCACAGCTGACAGGACAATCTCATGGGAATGTAGACACACCTTCTACATTCCCAGTGTCTCTACACCCAAGTGCACACACACACATATTTACACTGCGTTCACTGTCCTTGTCTCTAAATAATCCAACGTCAGACAACCTGACTTTTTTGTGCTTTTTTAATTTTAAAATATCATATTGCTTTTTTTTATACCGACATAAATATCAAATTCTTACTTAATCTTTGTAAGGTGAACAAAGACAAAATTCACTCGTAACTTTAGTGAATTTTGCACAGCCAGAACAACGTCTGGCTCTAAACTCTTCCAGTTTTGTAGTATTTATAATACCATATTTCTAAAACAAAATACATCTTCATAAATCACAGAATTTATGCTGGTCTGGCTCCAACCTACAGCCATTTGTTGTAGAAGAAGATGGCTGTAGGGGCTCTTGCTTTCCCTCAAACAGAAACAACAGCAGTGTTGGTCCATAACCCCTGACTGGAACCGATGACTTTGGCTTGTGTGTGTTTGTCGGGGTGTGTGGCAATGGCGAGCCCTGTGGGCTCTGCTGACCTCTTTCTCGTTGTGGTTCTAATCAGTCGACTAAGTGTAGGCACACAGTCAGACGACCAACACTGATCAGTCACCTTACTGCCTCTAATGACTGAATTGCAAACAGTCAATAATGTCTGCTCAACATATTACACTGACTTGTATCTGTACAGTAGGTTGGAACTATACCTTTCTAGTTTATTTGTATTTGTTGAATGTAGCACACGTGCGCTAGCCTGCTAGTGCTAAGAGCAGAGCTAATTTTTCATTTAGTTGTATATTTGAAATATTTATTAAGTTCCCTTAAATTACATTTTTTGAATAAATTCCAAAGCTCTAATTGACTCGCCTGTTTTGTAAACTTTTAGTTGAATAAAGTTCAACATCTACGTTGGAGGTTTTGTCAAAATTCTTCAAATAGTTAGACGTTTGTATTCATCCTCTTATTTTGAGTTTGGGTGAAGATTATTTACGCAGCAGTTCCGCTTCCTCTCTTCACGTTTGTTTTTCTTATAAAACTTTACTGAGCAAGTGGCAAGAATATGAGGTACACAAAAAACACAACACTTCAGACCTGTGCCATACCTTTTATTTTGTCCTACTGTTATTTAAAGTGGCATATTATTTCTACGCTAAATTTGTCATTAACTTTTAAAGAAATAACATTTCCACAATTTAATATGTTACAGCAAAATGAGTAGTTTCCTTGCCTTGTATTGATTGTACTTTTTGTACGTATTGACAAAATTTGTGTAGTTGAGTCACGTTAGCCTTCTTTGGCTAATCCTAGCACATTTACAAAAGTCTTATTGTGCATTGTCTCTACTAAATAAATTAAATTATTTTAAATCTGATTGAATTAATCTTTTTCCTCAAAATTCTACACAAATCACATTTACAAAAGTCTTCAGTCTTTGCTATTAAGTTAAAAATTGACGTGTTTCCACTAATTTGGAAAGGCACAAACCTGACTACACAAGGCCAAACAGTTGACACTTCATCGTGGAGTGCGATTAATATAAAACGGCTTCAAATTATAAAATTGGTCAAAGAGATAAATACTAATTCTTAAGAAGAATTAAGAAAGTGTAACGGCACTTAAAATTTGATGTTGCCAGGCATTCTGTAAAACCTGGAGTGTCGTTGTGTGGCTCACTGTGCCAGTGCACAGTAGCCCTGTGGGGGCATGGTGTTAAATATTGTGGCTGATTAGTGCAGACAGCAGAGTGGAAAATGAAAATGTTTTTGGTTCGTAGAAAACAAAGCACGCATTAATGTGTCACCACAAATTCTCCTATTAAAGCTGGAGATGATATGTGACGTTGGATGCTCATTGCTGCTTAACAGCATGACAGCACAAACGGCAGCGGTGGAAGATATTCAAATTCTTCTGCAGGCAAAGTAAAACAAAAAAAATAGTTAGGGTTTACTTTTTCCTCCTTTTATTGGTCAGATCTACAAATCAAAGCCTGCAGATCAAAGCTAAGGTGAAGGGTGAATTTACAAGTTCTTAATCTGGTCAAACATCTCTGTGTCCCATCAGCTGCCGAGTCACAGTGTGCGGATCTAACTTCAGCTCAGAAACATCAGAACGGCTCCGTGTCTTTGTTCTCTGATCTCACACAGTGTGCCAGCAGGGCCAACAGCCTCATTTACACACACGTTGACATTCCATTGAACAAGCAGATAAGACGGCGTAATGGGATGGAATTTATGGCTGACATGTTAAAGAGGCAAGAAAACTGGAAGGCGCTTCAAAACAGTGTAGAGGTGACAACAGGTCACTTTTATTACTGGGCAGTTTTGTTTCTATTGTCATGTTTGCAGAAGGAACATTTTCCCATTCAAAGCAAACCCTCTGCTCCGCAAAGTTCATTACTGGCTTTGCAGGGTAAAAATTCTGTTGTTGCTTTATTGTAATGTTTTGAGACGTTTAGCAAACGACAGCACACACACGGTATTCCACGGCATATAAAGCACTGCCTGAATGAACGCACTTAATTGGTATTCATTAAAACCTCTTTGCATGATGAAACACCTTGTGACATCTGACTTCATGAGACTGAACAGAATGTTTTAGGTTTGATCCTTCCTGTTTTTAAAAATCTCTTATTCTTAATAACAGAAGAAATTAGTTTAGCTCCATGTAGGCTATTCTGAGTTCTCTTGAGTTTTTTTTTAAATTGCTAACAGTTCCCTTCCTTTGGTAAAAAGATGTCAAAATATCATAAGCTTGAAAAGTCAATGTATTCTATGAGTGGTGGAAGATATTAACCTAGTCAGGCTTATGTTGTATCAATGCACAATTTGCTAGTTTGGCGGATTAGCAAATCGGGAGTCCGTTTGGATATCTTTCAAACAACCTGGAGACGTGGAAGACATTGAACCATTTCTGATGCTGATTCAACAGTGATAAATATTTACTCAATATATGTCGATGATCAGTTTTACCTGTTTTAAAGTGTTAAAATCTGATAAAACAGATGATGTACATCTAACTAGGTTGTTAGCTTCCAAAATGTAGCTAACAACCTAATTTATTCTCACACTCTGTGCATAATGAACTGGATTGTATAAATTTGCCCAGCACTTGGTCACTTTTACAAATTGCACATTGTCCTGTTTACTGTTTAACTCCCTTATGAATTATTTTAGCTATATATTTTGTTATTTTACTGTTATGCCGCTTTCTTGCTGTAAGTTTGCATTTGAACCTTACTTTAACTAGCTTGACTTTATTCTAAGCTTTAGATTTAGTTCTTCGTTTAGGTTTAAGAAGTCTGTGCCTTTGCCTTCGCACCATGATCTTGAAGACTGTTTCACTGTAGGCTACGTATATTATTGAAATGACAATAAAAACCTGACTTGATTTTCCTCATGCACGTTAGCCGGAGAACACAGAAACACACATATGTGTCTAATACAGAAACAATGGGATGTAAAAATAACTTACAAATGAAAGTTTTGAGTTTATGTAATTAGTAAAGTGGAATGCTTGTTCCTGTGTGGAGCCAGCTCCAAATATCTGTTAGCTTTGATTCCCTATCACACTAATTTTCTCCTTTTTTTATCCAGATCACTTTAACTGCCTTCTACTGCAGAAAAGACACTGAGTATTTGTCACTAGTGAAGTCTCCATATTACCCCACTTATATGGGGGGAAAAAAATCCGTTTCACAAACTCATTAAATTTATAATGCAGCATTTAAGCATTATGCATTGTTTTGCATAACACAAAGCATGTGCTCCTGTGTGTAAAGAGGGGGGGACTTTAATAAAAACTGCCCATAACACATTAAACAGAACCTGCAGTAATGGCTCAAGCAGGTCAATACTGCTGCATGCTGGGAACTCATTCTCAGAAAACCTTTGATCTTTCTGTTTCGTTGTTGTCCTATCAGCTCAATCAAGACTAAAACATGGTTTTGTGTGAAACAAAAAGATGGCATGCATGTTTATTCATTAAAGGGAGAACATGTGTAGCTACTGCTTGAACTGATCTGTGGCAAAAATTACATTTATTTTGGAGACTAGATGCTCTGTTTTGCACATTGTAAGTTGTTCAAAATATATTAAAAAAAAAGAATTGCAATAAAGCAGTTATCACCAATGCTTTCCAGAGCGGTAGGGTTCTGGGTTTACACCTGCATGTCATACATTTGAATGGGTTGAATGTGAAAATAACGGAGGCTTTCCACTGGCCCAGTTCAGAGTGTAGCCTGCCTCTCACTCGATAGCAGCTGGGTGAGGTTCCAGGCTGCTCCGTGATCCTCATGAGAATAAATCAATAGAGATAATGGATGGATGGATTTGTTCCCCTGCTGACAGTGAGCTGGTATCTGTGACCCAGTAACATTAAAGTGTTTTTTTTTTTTCCCCCAAAACATTTATTGATGAACTAAGCAGAAAGACAGCTGGGCCTTTTCATGGTTGTGTGGTCAAACTGTCCTCAACATCTGTGTTTTGCTGTACCTGATTCTTGTTTGGATACATCTGAGGTTTTATATACTATACATGTATGCATACAATATGGGTTCATTATGTCAATACAATGCAGTTACTGCTGTTAGTCTTTTGGTGGATCTCTCCACCAGCTCTGCACATCTGGAGTCTAAAATTTTAGCTTCTTTGTGGAATTGCTCCAGGTGAGTCGGATAAGATGGAGATTCTCTGAGGAAATCCAAGTCTGAACTTTGAGTAGGCCAGTCTAACACGTGAGTTTAACCTAAGTCCTTGTGCTGTATGTTCAGGCTTTTCATGTCTATTTTCCCTATAGATTAGATCTTTGAAATGCAGGACTGATTGTAACTGTTTGACTGATTTTGCGATCTGAATTGTGGATCTCTGCAGCTTCTCCAGAGTTACCATGATCCATTTGAGTACTTCTCTAATTAATACTCTCCTTGGCTTGCCTTGTCAGTTTGAATGGGCATACATGTCTTGTTTGGTTTCCAGCTGTGTTGTACTCTTTGTTATAGAGTTTTGAAACAGGAGATGTTCTTTTATAACCTGACTCTGATTTAAACTTGGGACTTAGAAGCATGATGAAGACAGCATTATAACCTGTTTTCCTACTCATGCCTACAAAGAGAGATCATCTCCCCTTTGTCAAAGTTAAAAGGTAACTTTCCATCACACCTCCTCTCTTCTATTTCACCTGATTTCCTGGGCTGAGCAGCATCAAAGCGTCTCCTGGGTCAACTCAATAAAGGAGTTCCCTCTGATCACGGCACTTCTGCTTCGGAGAACTCTGGAAGCTCTTTCATGTCTTCGTGACAGACAGCAGCTTCAGCAGAGTAAAGGCTTAAAGATACATTTCAAATGAAAAAATGCACTGCTGAGTTTATATCTGATGGTAGTCGCAATAGCTTCAAGCAAACCACAAACTTGTTTTTTCACACACCGTGCTCTCACTTTGAGATAAACTGTCGCTTATAGTGAAGTTTCTACTCAAGGTGAGAATTCTATATGGTTGTTACTGCTCATTTAAATGGGTTAGGCTTTAGTTGCTCTTAGTCAGAACCCAAACCTTTTCCCTGAAGTTCATTTACATTGTAAGAACCACCTTTAGAGATGGGGTGAGGAAGTGTACTCTGAACATTCAGGGTGAGCTCAGAGTAACATGACTGAGGATAATTGGGCATTGGAATGGGATGATTCCTGGTTGGTGTCCTCTGGATGTATTATAGACATACTGCACCTTGATCAGACCCTGGATCAGACCAGGAGCTCACTGGAGGGGCTACGCATCCCTTTGTGGTTTGGTTTGGTTTGTAGTTTCCATTTTGCAACCGACCTACCTCTCTCTAACTACACCGTGTTTCAAATTATTATGCAAGTGATATTTTCTCACATTTTCTTAAATGGTCAATGCAAATGATGGTCAGTATAATTTTCAAGTCATGAACTATTACAGTATAAATCAGATTTTACTGAACTAACCCTAACCCACGAGAACAGTATATTTTTTTAAAAATTATAAAACTCAAATTACACTGTTCCAAATTATTATGCACAGCAGATTTTCTAAACATTTTATGGATTATAAAGAACAGCAAACGGTTATTCTTTGAATGTGCAGCATTAAGTGTTCACATGTACTAAAATCAAAAACATTTCAATCAAAAACATCTTAACATACAGAGTTGCATGTTAACATAATAGGGTTGAGGTCAGAGGTCAGAGGAGGATGGTGACCACACCATGAGTTTCTCCCCCTTTATGCCCACAGCAGCCAGTGACACAGTGGGATTCCTTGCAGCATCAGATGGTTCATTCTTTTTGAACCATGAAAGAAAGTGATCAGTCAGAAAGTCCATAAACTTTACTGAGGTCATTTTCACACCTTCATGGACTCTGAAGAGGCCGACCAATGATTCTCTCCCCATGATTTGAGCCCACAGCATGACTCCACCACCTCCTTGCTGATGTCACAGCCATGTTGGGACGTGGTGTCCATCCACCACCAATCCACTACTGCTCCATCTGGACCATCCAGGGTTGCACAGCAGTCATCAGTGAACAAGTCTGTTTGAAAATGAATCTTCATGTCCGGTTGGACCCACTGAGACCAGTTCTGCTTGTGAGCTCTGGTTAGGGGCTTAATAGTAGCTTCATGCACCACAAGCCTCTGGAGGATCCTCCAACTTGAGGTTCTAGATGTACCAGCAGCTTCAAATAATTGTTTGCTTCTTTGTAAGGGCATTTTAACAGCTGCTCTCTCAATTCGATGAATTTGTCTAACAGAAACTTTCCTCATTTTGTCTTTATCTGTACAAACCCAACTTTGTTCTGAATCAGCCACAAATCTCTTCACAGTACAATAATAACGCTTCAGTTTTTGTTAAATATCTAATGTTTCATACCTTGTCATACAGCACTACACTATCTGATGATTTTCATCAGCAGAGATCCTTTCTCTCCCATATTGCTTGAAACCTGTGGCCTGCTTAATAATGTGGAACATCCTTCTTACGTAGATTTCCTTTAATTGAGCTCACCAGACAAACTAATCAACCAGCTCTCTGAAATCAATTATAGTGATTCAAAGAGCCCTGATACACAATACCGTCTAGAAATTTAATAGCACAACAAAAAAAATGAAATCTTTATGACTTTTAAATCCAATTTGCATAATAATTTGGAACACGGTGTACATACCTACCTACCTCTACGTACCTCTTCTTACCTTCCTACTTCTACCTCTCTACCTCTACCTACCCATTTCTGCCTTCCTACCTCCATGTCTACTCTAATGGCCAAACAAATTCCTCTTTTCACACCATCCTACTTCTCTGATTATAAAGTGTTTTTTTTTTATCTCTCTCCACTTCCTCCCGCTGTGAATTCAGTTTTCTCTCCTTTTTCTTGAAGTCGCTCTTTCCTTTTCTTTGGTCTTCTGCCAAAGAAGACCAAACTTCTTGGTCCCCACTCCCCATTCTTCCAACTTTCTGCCATCCTCCTCATCTCATTCTCTCCAGCCTTTCCTTCTTTTTTCGACTGTCAGCCTCCTCCCTGCTACCCCACATAAACCTCTTTTCTTTTTTCCCCTCCTAATACACACTGTTATTGCTCTCTCTGGGTCCGGTATCCAGAATCCAACACAGAGAAAACTGGAAGAGTCAAGTTTGCTCCTTCGGCACACGAACAGGAGCATTTTGGGAGAGGAGATTAGTGGAAGGGAAAACAAAAACGCCTCTTGTCAATCTGACTTATAATTCCATTAAAAACTGCACAAGTGGTGGTTTACTTTGGGAAAATACACCTCATGGCTTATGGCTTGGTGTGTGTATGCAGTGCAGAAACATAAAAGCAATAGTTTAATTACAACACACATTGTTTTTGTATGTGTGCTTATATTTTTTGTAATGAATGTGTCGAGGTGGTTTGGGAGTTCCTTTAGCGCTGGCTGCCAGTTTCTGCTCCTGGTTTTTGGCACCTGCTGCGCACGTTTTGATTTAGACAAAAGACCACGGAAAGCTGGAGCTGGACCCTGCTGACTCCTGAATCTTTTTGACACACAAAAAAAAGATGCTTATGGAGTACACACACATTTATATATACAGGCACCCCTAACCCTTACCCCACCCCTAATTATTACACACCTAACCCAAAAACAGCCTTTCCCCTCATGGGAACCAGGATTTGTCCCCACAAGAATCAGTGGTCCCCACAACCCCACTGTGCTGCCTTTTGTAAGTTAAGCTGGACCAGCAAGGTTGAAAACCGCACTAGAACGCCCCCTGGTGGATATTTTGTTATGTTGTTTGGTGACGCTAATAAAGAAACTAGATCCAAGATGGTGGAACGCAACACCGAGCGGTTTTAAGGATAATAATTAAGCTGATTATTATCCTTGTACGTTGTGTTTCAGACAAGATTTGTTCGTAAGTATTGGTTAATTGTGAAAATAATAATTGTCTCTTTGTTTTATGTAACTGTGGCGTAAATAATTGTACGCTGGAGTCATTTATGAATAAGCTTTTTTATTTTAGCTCACAGCAAGAATGGCTAATTTGCGATGTTCGTTGGCTAATACTCAGTCTTGTATGTTTCAGTTTACATGGCCAAAGTGATGGCAGTGGTCAGAGGCCACTCTTCAATAAACAAGTAAAAAAGAAAGAAGTTTGGTTATTGGACCGTCATTGTCTGGCTGTCTAGCAGCTGAAAAATCGAAATCTCAAGGCGAGGACAGCACACCCACAATGTAGACAGAAATAGATCCCCACAAGGATATAAAAACCTGGCTCACACACACATTATGTCTTTCTATCTTAACAAGGACTTTGCATTGACTCCCATTCATTTTTCATTGATTTCTATTGCCTAACCCTGACCTTCACCCTAAACATTACCTTAGGTAAACATTACGTCTACATTCCTAACCCTAACCTAAACGTCCAAAATGGTTCTTACAATGTAACAAATACAAGCCTACACACACACTCATATAGTTGCAGAAACTTTGCTTCATTGAGGATGGCCAAAGCATGACCATGACCTTTGAACATCTCTTCACCTTTGCCTTAGAGTCCAGTGGATTGTGAGATATTCTTCAAAGGCATTTTAATTTAAAAATAGAAACTGTGAATTGTGTTGAACTGAACACCAGACCGTCAACATAAATGTTATTATTTTTATCTTCAGGTTTTTATGGGGAGGCCAGAAATATCAAATCAATAGTCCAGTGGAGCTAGAAATACAGGACCGCACCTTCCTGTAGAACACAACAGTGTTGGGTTATAAAACCCGACCGCATATATCTCTAGCTACCCAATTATGCAATTTAGCGGTCCGTGCAGCATCAAGCTAGCCAACCATGCTGCCCTTTGTTCGCCAAGGAGTTTTCCTTTTTTTTTTTTTTTCCCAAGACTTGACTCGGCATCCAACCCTTCGAACACTGGACGTTGTTTTCATGGCCATTATACTTTGGAAACTCTTTCTGTTTATTTAATCAAAAAATAAGTAAATAAATAAAACATTTGACTTTTGTAGTCCAAAAGCCCTGTCCAGATCCAGCCAGAACAAATACTTTGAGGACAATAACAATGTTTCCAACACATTTAGATATATCAGTGCCTCAAAAAAAGATTTTTTTTATATCCATACACTGACTTATACTTTTCAATAAATTTTTTTTTAATTTGCTTGGAGTGTTCTTTACTCTTCATGCTGTAATGATAGCCAGGAATACTGATGAACCAGTGAATGGATCTTTCAGATATAAATGTTGTTACGCTACAGTCACTTGAGACACACTCACTGCACTAAACTCACCTCAGATTGAGACTATGAGCACTGACTGTTGAATGAAGTCAGTTACTTTAAAGTGGATGAAAATTTATTCCATTTTATGTCAAATATTTGCACATGATTTTCATTATTTTGTGGAAATCAGTTTTTAATTTGACATTACAGAGTTTTTTTTGTAAATTCATTTGTAAAAGAAAATGGTTGGTCATGACTCATTTTCAAAATCAGTAAAAAAACCCCCGATAGAACAACATCTTAGGGGGTGAATACCTTTTATAGGTACTGTATCTGTACAGCGCTGTGAAAAAGTACTTCTCCCTCTTACAGTTTTTCTTTTACATTCTAATCACACATGTTCAGGTTATCGAAAAATTTCAGATGATTTCAGATGACCATTTTATTTCCTGAGGCTATCCAAACCGATCTGGACAGGTGTGAAACGAACGGGCAGGACCAGCACCTGGAAGGTCGCGCCGCAGCTTCTCTGTCACATTGAAGTCCGCTTGAATCTTCTTCTAGAAAAGAGAATTCATAATTCTGTCGATTATGGCTGAAATAGAAAAGCCGCCCGGGACCCCCACAGGTCCACCAGCACCGCTGAGAGTTGATGTGTTGTTCTGATTCTGAAATGCTGCCAGATGTAATGGCACACAGCAGCTATGTTCAACATTCACACTGTGAGGAAATAATTGGCTATGAAGTCAGGAAAAGACAGGCTGGGAATATTTTTTAAGGAATTTTTTTTTAAACTACAAAATGCACAATACTGATATTTTGGTGTCCAAAAAATAAGTCCCTTCTCAGGATATAAAACAAGATAGAAACTCAAGAGTACTGACTATTTACTGTCTTTCAGAGAACATCTTAGGTTTTTCCCTCCTTTTTGTTTTTCCTTTTTTCTTCCTTCCTCCCTCCTTCCAGGCTTTTTTCCTGTGAGTATGATGGGAGATGCAGCTGGATATTACGCCTCCCTCTACGCTCACATTCAGATACAGAAATGCTCTCTTCCTCTCCTCTCTCTCTCTTTCTCTCCCCCCCTTCATATCTGTTTAACTCTGCGGAGAGGTAAACAGAAGGGGAGATCTCATTGAGTTCCTGAACTGTTGCAGCGCTCCGTGCTGCCTCTCACTCTCTCTTGAATCTTGGTTATTCAGAGGCACCAGTGAGACAAAAATAATTTTTAAAAAAATCTTGGACTGGATTTGCAGCTCGGAAGCATTTACAGAAGGAGAGAAGGCAAGAATTAAAAAGAGCGACAGGGATCAGAGGAGTGCAACGTTTTGCACACAATGAGCGTCCAGCTGCCATGGAGAACACATGAGCAACTGCAGGAATATGAGTAATGCTGCCGAGTGAACTTTGTGGATATCACTGAATTCATTCCTTTAAACTTTGGGAGGGAGTTGACTGTCAAGACAGAAAAGGTAAGAAAATATTCATTGTGTTCGTTACACTGCTACTCATTGAAAAAAAAAAAAACCCACAAAATTAAATTGTCACTTTTATAAAGAAAAAAGAATTGGTTACACTGGTTTCCTGGATGTGCTGACTTAGTTTTTTTAGTTTTTTTTTTTAAAGTAATATAAAAGTGGAATGGTTTTCTTGAATCAACACTCTCTACCCTCAATGTTTCACCGATTCCTTAAACATGATGTGAATATCTTTATTTTAAGGTCAGTTTTAGAACCACTTTCTGCTGCAAAATTACATCATCCAACAAAAAAACACTTTCTTTTCATTTTTTGGTGTTCTGCACCGGCATATTACATGATGGGTCTGGTTGCCTTACAGTGTCAGAGGCAACTTTACACCAGAAAAGGGTTGTAAAACTGACTTTATTGAATAAACAGCAGGATTGGCTGTGATTGGCCAGGCTACTGGCATTTATAATGCAGATGCAAATTATCTTATGCTACAGTCTATTACAGCGCATAAAATCGTGACAGGCAGTGGTACCAGACAGGGATGCTCCAACACAACTTTGTCACTTCCGATACAATACTGAAATTCCCACATTGAGTATTGGCCGATATCGATATTGAGCTGATATGGTATCAGCACAAATCATACGTAACTTTGTTACTTGTTTGTAGTGTGGAATGTTAGAAAAGGCTGGATCAAGTGATGTTACTCAGAGTAATTGTCATGAGAAAAACTGACACGTTTATTATTAACCAATTGGTCTGAAGCAGGATAGAAACGCTGGACCGGACTAATTGCTGGGTCGGACTAAATGCTGGGCTGGAATGCTTGTTTATTGGTTGATATTGAACCAATTTCTAATTTCAATATCAGATCGAGAAATTCCTTCTAGGAGTCAGCAACAGTATGCCCAATTTTTTTCAGCTTCGTGTTGTTTATTATAAAACACAAAAAAATTTGTTATGACATTTTGTATATCAGTGCATCTAAATGTAGCTTTCCTGTGTGTGACCTTTGTTTTGTCCCAACACTGTGTTTAAAATGTCACGCTCCTGTTGCCTGAAGGTGGGACAGTGGAGACGGAAACTCTCTGAGAAACATGGCAGCTACCAGCCCTCCCTCCTGCCACCCTTTTCTCCTCTTCTTCCTTTCCTTCCTGGTCAGCCGGCCAGCGCTCACCCAGGACACTTCCTTCTCCACGGCGACAGTAACCGAGGGGGACCCTGCTTTGACCCCCACCAAACTGTCAAACCAGACAGCGCCCAGCTTGGAGGACGTAACCCAGGGCACTCCTCCGGAGACGGGGCTCTCCACCCCCACCAGCGGTGGCGACGCCGACGACGAGGACGTCCCGCCGGTTGGAGGGACCCGTTGCCAGGGTTACTACGACGTAATGGGCCAGTGGGACCCACCGTTTAACTGCAACGCTGGGGTCTTCCTATACTGCTGCGGCACCTGCTTTTACCGCTTCTGCTGCCAGTTCCGTCAGCAGAGGCTGGACCAGACCATCTGCTCCAACTACGACACACCCATCTGGGCCAACACCGGGAAGCCTGTGGCCACCATCACTGAAGGCCAGGGGGATTCAGACCGCGACCGGACGCACCTCATCGTTTACATCATTTGCGGCGTTGTCGCTGTCATGGTGTTGGTGGGCATCTTCACCAAACTGGCTCTGGAGAAGACCCGAGGAGGAAGTGGAGGAGGGGCGGGGATTCCTCAGACTGACCCCAACTCCAGGTGAGGAAATGTGCCTGAAAAGCTCCTGCTTGCTGTGTGTACAGTTCTGTTCAGAAGGTTACATGCACTCGTCTTAGGGGTGTGTGTCGCAAATATTTTAGGCATTCCTTCTTTGCCTTAGATGGAATGACAGTACAACATACAATACCAAGTTTAATAAGTTTAATTATCTACATAATAGTTTCTGAAATGTCCTTTAGCACGGTGCGTCTCGATATAGACTTTTTATAACTATCAACACCTTCTTGACAGAGAACTCAGAGAGTTAATTAACTTTATGGGATTTATGCCAGGTCTCTGGCTTTTCAGCGTAGTTTGCACATTTTCATAGGGGGATTTTGGGAATCCATTGAGCAACCCTTCCAAAAGCAATTTTTTGTACATGTAGATCATTGCCTTGTTGGAATACCCAAAGGTGTGCAAGTTGACCTCAGCTGTCACCCTGTTGGAGAACAGATTTATCAAAGGGTTTGGTTGGTTTGACACAGAGCAGCGTGAAAATGAACCACAACGTCTGAAAATGGAACAAATGTTGCAACTTTCAAGTCTAACAGAATATCAGGTGTGAAAACACCCCATGCTATCAGTTCCCAGTTGCAAAAACAATACCTTGTTGCTATGGTTACACATGTGTCCGAAAGTAGTAAAGTAAGAGTAAGAAATATTTCCAGCAACACAGCATCCAAAGCCAGAGGAAATGATTGTCCGGTCATGCAATGCCTCAACTGAAAAAAGGAACAAAAGTCTCCCAAAAGAATAAATCGGTATTAACGTAACAGAAGCTGCTCCAACACGAGCGGCGTGATTCCAGAAGTCTGTGTGTTTATGTGTGTTTGCCCTGGAGGTGTAACCACAATGTGAGTGAAAATGAATATTGATCATGAAACATGGAAATGCAGTGGAAAAGTTCTGTTAGGGGAAAGATAGATTTTCATTAGAGTTGGTAATGGCACTCATTGGTCATAAGCTGCCATCTTTAAATGAATGTCTACTTATTGCTCTGGATTTTTTTGTCTGCACATAAAAGGAACAAGATTTCTTTTTACCGTGGCTTAAACTTTTGCTTTTGCTCATTTTGTCTGTTTCTAATTGTGTCATTTTTCTCTCTTTTATTTTATTGTGCTTCTATTTTATTTTATTTTTTATTTTTTTTGGCTTCCTCTGTTTCTCTGATACGTCTTCGTGCCAGTTTCTCTCTCTTAGGTAATTTTTCTAGCTGGAAAACATAGAAAGAGAAATCGACATATAAACTTGCCAGCATGCGTAGCCACATGTAAACACACCCCACCCCCACAGCTGGGTTAAATATCTGCTCCAGAGATCAGCCTGCTTGCCTCAGGTAATCATTCCAGCGAGCAGCGCAGGCTAACATCTCCGGACCTCCATCCCAAACTATAAGACCGTCCTCAGCGGTCCTGCCTTATTTTCTCCTGGTCTCCTGCACATCTCTCCCCGCCTCCTTGTTTTTATCCCACCACATGTCATTTTATTTGTCCTAATCTTTAATGTGTTTACCATAAGTCTTCCAACATCCATATCTGTTAACACCCTTGGTAAGGATGTGTAAAAAGCCTTCAAATACATTTTTGTTTCACATAAGGCAACACAAATGTTGTACGTCTATTTCCAGTAGAGGTTTTTAAGCACTTGAGACCTGAACTTTGGTCAAATGAGACATAGTTTGAGCTTACAGGTTGGACTGGTGTGCAAAAAAAAAGATTTAGTATGAAATGTCATGGAAAAGCTCATCATTCCCACTGCTTATTATGGTGGAGGGTCTGTGCTGCTGTGGGCCTGTTTTTGTTCCAGCCATCAGAAACTAGACTGGAATGTGATCTTGCCTGAGTCCGTTCTGTGTTAGTATCCTCCACTTCCACAAATCATGATGAACGGAGATCATATAACAGCCAGGGAAACAAGAACAGTTCCACTCATTTATTTTTATAAATTAAATTATAAATTAAAAATCAGTGTTTGATTATGCAACTACAACAAAAAGATAAAGTTCTTGTAAGGCTTCTTGCAAGTCCTTAAATTGACTTTATTCCCTCATCAAAAACATACCTGGAGTGTTGCCTTAATTCTTTCACGCATGTTTGATAAATCCTTTAATCTCCATGGCAACCATTCAGCTGTGCAAAACACCTGGGTGGACCTAGCTCCACATTCTGCAGTTTCCAAGTTACCGCCTCTCAAGCAGCCCTCCCCTTTTCCTCCCTCACTCAGTCCCTTCAGACTAGCCAGCAGCAATTAGCAAACACCTAGTGGAACTGCACATCTGCTGAGCTCATCATACAAACTACTTCTCAGTGAATTGCTGGTAAAAATGTTGTCAAATGGTAAATAGAGGAGCCATGTTGTAATGACTTCCTGAAGGCGGAGTTTCAGACAGAGCAGGAGATTCTTAAAGAGACAGTTTTAAGTCAGTCTTTTAAGTCATGATTGAGCATTTTTTTAAGAACTGCACTTAATATAGTTACTTGATTGGGGTATATAATGACAGTATGTGCCTGGAAAATATAATATTGCCCCTGGTACTGGATCCTTCATTCTTCCCTCATCATCACCTTCCTCACCGACCCAGACACCTTTGCTGTTAGCATCCCCCAGTATGCAGCCCTGTTTCTATTTCTCCTACGAACCTGAATGGCACAAACACACCCAGACGAGCAGGATTAATACATCCTGCAGGGTGGCACCTCACTAAAATAGCAACAGTCTTGCTGCATAAATGGGCTGCCTCTGTGAGCCCGTCTCAGCAGATTACCTCCCCTCCCTGAGATTAAACATTTTTCTATGAGATTACGGCTCCTCCATTCCTGGAGTGCTCTTCCTCCGCGCTTGTTTCGTTATTAGCCTGCTGACATAAATCCCCCCGGTCCAGGAATGCACAGTCAGGAGCTTGTGTGGTGCACGCACTTTTTTAGGTGGTATCCGTGGCGATGAGCCCACCTTCTTCAAAGATTGATAATAAAGAGGCCAAACACATATGAATGTTTGTTTTGTTTTTTTTAATTTCATGACACTTTCTTCGTTCTGTCTTCCAACTGCGGAAAATGATTAACTCTGTAATCCTGATAGTTTCCCCAAAATCAACTTGGAAGTTAAAATCCCGGCGCCTGTCATCCTGAACCCATAAGTTCTAATTTATGTACACCGCCAGTACTTGTTCCAGCTGAGGGTCTTTGCTTGTTTGCACTCTGCCCCCCTCCCTCACGCTCACCCTCCCCAGGCCAGCGGTAAGGAACAGAAAGGGCCGCCCTTGGCCGCGTGTGTCGCGTCTCATGAAGGGCTCCATCTGCAGAGGGCCCTCAGCTTTGGTACTGAGAGAGTAAACAAACACCGGTGACCTTCATGATTTCACACAAACACGGCAACACGTGTTCTCGCGCTAATTCACAGTTTCATTAGGAACGAGAATGACATAGGAATGTCGTGGCATTTCAGTTCGGTGAGTGCAGCTCAGATTAATGCAGGAAGAGAGAGAGGACTGAGATCCACACAGCAGCGGAGACTGGAGCAGGTTAACACTGGACTGCCTGGCAAAACTAATCCTACTCGTGACATTAGAAACGACAAACTTCAATTCATTTTATAGGGATAGCATTCGTGGTTTTCTAGGTGGTTTTTTTTTTAGCTTCAGCCTCATTTACTCTGATGCACCTAAATGACATCCAGTGCAAACCGGTACTACACTGCAAACACAAAATCTTAACAAATATTTTTGCATAGTTTCTAGTGCAAATACAAAATGTGAAACAGAATAAAATTGTGGGAAATGGAGTAAATTGTCACAAGAGATGTAGCCAACCACCTGAGTATGTGGAAGCCTTTAGATTTAAATCAAAGGACATTCAAACATTAGACTGGCCCAAGTGGTCAACATTAGACTGAACAAAGTTCAGACCTAAACTCAATTGAGGATCTGTGAGTAATTCGATTCACATCTTCACTTCTTATAGTGCTTAAGATCCCAACTGCTTTTGAGTCAGCACAGAGACTACATTCACATTTATTTATTGCATGTTAATCTGTTGTTCACATGATCAATATCCTACCTCTGACTGTAAATAACTGTTATATAAATGTAAGGACACTGAGCCAGAGTTCTGTAGGGTCTGCTCTGATTGAAGGCAGGTAAACATGGAGATGTTATACTCAATGCAGGTTAAACTGCAGACAGGGTGAGCAACAAGTGGGCTCACCCTGTCTGTCCTCCACATTCATTAAGCTGACAGAGTAACTGTTCATATTTCAAGGGCATTTCTCTCACTTTGTTGGGACTTTTAAAAACTTTTTGGGTGTCTGCTTGGCTGCTAGTCCATTAGACCTAGTCAAGTTTGACATCCTTCACTGGCTGATTCCAGACAGTAGGTCATTTTTTAAAATCTCTACAGATAGCCCACTTAGATGGTTCTGTTAAATGATACTGAGTTTTGACTGCAGGTTATGAACCTTTGTGCACATTTAGCTTTACTGCTAAAATCAAGGTCTCATTTTCCAAAGTTAAAGAAAATAATCTGGCTCTGGGCTGCATCGAAATTTCAAAGGTTTTCTTTTTCTTCTTCCTCTTTTTTTGTTTTGCTTCTGCTCATCATTTTCAGTAAGTTTGGTAGAATCTGGTTTGGTAGACTTTCCATGCTCTTGCTGACAAGCAGACATGAAACAAACCTCTGATTCAGCAGAACTTACGTTAGTGAAGCGAAGCTGCAGCATCATGTCTGCTGCTGGCACAACTCGGGTACCCTGAGATGAACTGCTGGCTTAAAAACAACCCAAAGACAGTTGATTCATTCAAACAGGGTGGGATTATGGGTTCTGGATTAGATGTTTTACTGCTGTGTTGAATTTATGGCCGGTTAATTTAAGGCAAGAATGTTGAACACAGTTAGCAATAACATGAGCTAGCTACTTTGGAGCCATAAGGCTAATGCTAAGTGAGGTGAACAAACTGGTTCTCAAAAGCTATAAAAACTTAACATATAACATTGTAAAATGCTGTATCCCCTGCCTGTGTTGAATTTATGACCAGTCATTTTGTTAAGCTAAGAATGTTGGACATAGTTAGCAATAACATGAGCTAGCTACTTCGGAGCCATAAGGCTAATGCTAAGTGAGGTGAACAAACTGGTTCTCAAAAGCTGTAAACAAACCCACTGACATGTAGGTGATGATGCATTTATTGCAGAATTTAAGAAAAACAACTTTAACTAAAAAAATAACTAAATAACATTTTTTTTTAAATCTTCCAGTCTAAAATGTTTGAAAAGTTTCTTTCCTTTCTGCTAAACTTCCGCCTGCTGACAGGCTGCAGGGCTGAGCTGTCACTCTGCCGCCACAGCCCGGTCCACACGCATGCACGCTTCCATGCAGACGTGTTAAAGCGTACCTAATGTATGTGCCTGCGTCACTGTTTGGCACGATTCTTCCCAAAGTGAAGAGACAAACATGTTGACGGATTTCTGGTTGCATCAGAAGTGACAAACCACCCAAATCCCTCAAGCTGCGTCACCTTCTTCCTCCGTCTTACCTTCCAGGCTTTACTGGGCCCACACAAACCTAAATGTGGGTCAACATCCACAGTGACTGGAGGGTCTGGCTGTGTGCTGCTTATGCTTGTTTTTTTTTTTTTTTTTTGTGGTGGCTTTGTTTATTGGAGTAAAAGAAATGAAAAATAGGAAGGTGGGGGCGGGGAGCTTACGGCCTCAACTTGGTTTCTCAGACATAAAAAAGTGTTTCTGTATTTTACCCAAAGGTAAGATTTTGTCTGTTGCAGTCAATATGAAAATGGAAATTATGGTGCTCTGGTACACACCACTGGCTCCGTCTTATCATTTTCCCACACTTTGATTTGATCGTTGTTCTGTGGTTTCAGAAATACCCGCAGTCAAAAACGTCACCTGAATAATTAACATTGCATAAGAAAAAAGAGACGTTCTGTTAAAGAACAAATTATATAACATATTAATGTGGAGCAAACTCTCTACCTTTGTTTCTACAAATTGATTTTCAGACGTGTGTTTCTGTATTTGCAGTATTAGCTTGCAAACTTTATGTTTCTTTATATAATAGATCATCACATTTTTAAAGTGGCAGTTCATATGGATTAAACACCTATTTGTTTTTTTTTAATTATTATTATTTAGTTCTGGTGAGCATGGCATGAGATTCAAACTCTACTTAAATTGGAGGCCTAAAGTAAAACCTAGTCTAACTGCCAGCCTTCAGAAATCATCTAATGATGATAATAATAATAACAGAGACCAGATGTGTGTCCAGTAGTGAGTGAAACACAAATGCACGCCAAACTGTTCCAAACCTTTTGAAAACCTCTGATCATTTTAGTTGTAGCATTTCGTAGCATCTTCAGTTCTGAAAGTCACAGATTTTGTTTTAACACGTATTCAGACGCATAGTTGGCGTGAAATCATAACTAGAACACAACATTACAGCAACAACAAATATATTTACAGTGATTTCATTTAGACAAGCAAACGAGCAGTGCAAACACTTCCTGCCAGAAGTATTTTAAACCAGAGGTCACAGACAAATAAAGCAGCACCAGAGATATGTGTGTTTTACAGGGGCGGATCTACTGGGGTGGCCTGGGGTGGCAGCTCCCACCCCAAATGAGAACCTTGCTGCCACCCCAGCTGGCAACAATGAATTCAATAAATAGTTATGGCAAATTATATATATATATATATATACATACATACATACGGATGGATGTATATTACTGGACTGAACATTACGTGACGTATCGTGTGCCACACGCGTCATTACTGTCCATTGAGTCAGGAATATCGGTGGTCAGGAAAATACCACAATCAGAATGACGCAATGTTTAATTCAACCCTATGACAGCCATAGACAACAAGGTTCGTGGGTTTCAGATTTAACAGGTGAGGAAAAAGTTTTAATTTAGAGAAAACATTGAAAAAGTGAGCAGTGAGTTAGTTATGCTAGCCTGCTATTGACTTTGATAACCTTAGCATGTGCTGCGCTGTTCGGTGTGTTTTGGTTCCGTTAGCATTAAAATAGGACAACCACAAGTCATCAGTAGAGCAGGTGTTTAAATCAGCTAATCAACCACCGCTGTGTTCAGGCGAAAATATATTTATAATCATAATATGAACATCAAGCCTGACAGCATAATGTAACAGACTGAATGTTATGTTCAGGTGTTTTTTGCGTAGGGTACTTTTTTGTATGGGAATTTTTAGTTTTTTTGGTATTGATTCCACTGATAGGATTGAACATATCTCTGCTTTTTCTGCTCATTGAGCTGTTGTCTGTCGGTTGCCATGGCAGAATAGAAGTGGTTTAGTTTAGTTTTGTTCTTTATTGTGGCGCACTGCAGCCACTGCAATTCCTAAAAGTTAAACAAGCGACAAAAACTGAACTGATTCTCTCCTTCGTTCGTAAAACGTGGGGATATTTATAACAGTCATCAAACTACGGCTCCTACAACATATTTAAAATAAAATGATTGACCAATATTCAAAATTTGGCCTTTCTTGCATCTTGACAGAATTAACAGAATCCAAACTGTTTATAGATTTGTATCAGTGTAAACTAAATGTGAGAATGACACATTTTATATATATATATATATATACTGACATATGCTGCCACCCCTGAAAAATCCTTGCGCTCCTCTTGCCACCACATAGATATTTTTCTAGATCTGCCCATGGTGTTTTACCAGTGTGTTGTCGTGGTAATTTAAACATCAGTGACAGGGACGGTAGCCTGAACTGGTTTGTAGTAAACAGTAAAACGCAGACAGATGCTGAAATTACCAAAGGACATCACACACTAACATTGTAGACACTATTATACAAACACAGCTCTTAATCTTATTCTATTATTGTAGATACTGATACTAATTATTTAAAGCAATGTGAACTGCTAGTGTGTAAAAAAAAGAAAAAAGAACAAAAAGTGAAATCCTGTGAGGATGAGAGTTGTAACTAATCAGTGTTTGTGATCTAATCTGGTAATTGATTGTTATAGAACATTAGCAAAGACTCATCTCACTGAAACTGTAATGTGATCAGGAACCATGAAGAGAACATGGCTCAAATTCAGTTACATAATTTAATCCAGATTAATTAAGAGCAGTTGCTGATTTAATCGGCAGAGCATTGATGGACGGTGGAAGTATTTAACGCACAGCACATCAGTTTGGCTGCAACAAATGTAATTCTTCCTATTGAACACCGAATAAAGAACAGAGTCAGAGGAGAAGAGGGAGACAGTGTTTACATGTCAGTTATAAGAACTGGCTCTAAATTCAGACAACACAGATAAAAAACAAATCATATTCCCCACTAAAACGCTACAGCTAACATGAGCTACTTTATTTACAACTCTTTCAAGAGATAAATAAAAAATATATAACTTATTAAATGCTGGTAGATGAGATCTTCATTCAGTACGGATGGTAGCTGTATTATCACTTTGCAACGTGACGTCATGCATGCAAGACTGATCGCTAACGATGACTAGCATTGGTTTTAGCTCTTCTCAGCATTTCACGCTACCTCTTAAATGTGCTCGTGATATGCAACAGAAAAAGGGATGCAGTGCTTTGCTACTCGATAACAAGCTCCAAGGGTTTAGCATTTCACAGGTCAGTGAAAAGTTTTAATTCTAAAAAATAACGAAAGAGAGGGATGTAGGTCAGAGATGCTAGCTTGACTTTGAGAAACTTAATATGTAGATGTGTTGTGGAATTCAGTGTGTTTCGGTTCAGTAAAATCAAAACAAAACAAAAATAGTCGACCTCACATGTTGTCTCTGCTTAAATGAACCAATTAACCACCGCTGTCTTCTGATCCCAATCAGTATACTTACATATACTCCAGTGTTACTGAATTTGTGTAGGTCTCACAAATTCCACTGTTATCTACCACACCTTGCTGCAGCTCATTTTTTTTCTCAGTTGGGGGTTTTTGCTCAACTCCTTTGGAGGCATCATCTGAAATTCTAATGAAAAGTCTGTAAACACCATCCAGCCTGGAGACAGGTGCAGATTTTGTTGGAGATTAAACGTCTAAATCAGCAAGTTGTTTGAGCGGCGAGCCAAGAGAAGAGAGCATAGCTTGAAGGCAATGAGTCAAAGAGGGACGAGCAGCAGAGAGCGGGTAGAGATAAAACGACTTTTTAGATTGGATCCAGGTAGAAACAGATGCAACGTTTAAGTCTTTGTGGTGCAATCCAAATGTGGAGTAAGCAGTGAAACGGATCCTGATCAAGAACCTGAGAGAGCACTCAGTGGGTAGGAATGGGTTCATAATTACTCCGAGATCTGAATCAATTTAAATGAATGAATATAATTTCCTTAAACTTCTGTAAATAGAGCTAAGCTAAACATTATTCATGGAGCTCCCATCTATTCTGAACCCTAACCCACTCATCCTGATGATGGGATTGTTAACATTCACCTCATGCATCTATTACGAAAGAGTATTAAGGGGAAAAAATATCTTAAATTACAAGACATAGCAAGAAGAAATAGTACTGGAATTAAACCACAATATTAAAAGAATAGTTGTAAATCAGTCAAGTAAGACGAGAATACACTGAAAATGTTACTAGAAAACAGTTTTAACAATTTGAGATGAAAGTCATACAACAAAAAGTCACAATATTACAAGACCAAAATCATAATTATATAAGAAAAAAGTCTGAATGATACTAGAATATTCATAATATTTCCTGAAAAGTCGCATGACAAATATGAAATAGTACAAGAATAAAGTCATTCTGAAATGATTGTGCAAATTGCTGAGTCTTTCTTTCAACTTTAGGACTTTTTGTAACTTTATTCAGCTAATGCTATGACTTTCTTCTGACACTGCAGAGCATCATCACACCTGCAGACAGCTCACCAGCGAAGTGGCTGGGTGTGAACAAGCGCCCCCTGGCTGTAGCTGTCAGGTCAGTTGTGCTCTGTGTGTGTAACATCAGGGCTCCACATAACAGCTGTAGTAGTAAAACACAGGAGCATCTGTGGACATCGACTTTGAAGCTTTGCCGCAAATTCTCGATCGGATTTAGGTCTGGACTCTGTTCCATTCTAACATCATATGACGTTATTCAATTAATTAATTTCAACGCGTTAAAAGTTTACATATGTATATATATATTTATATGTACACACAGTTCCGACTGAAACTTTTGGATTTGCGTGTTTCCCGTACGTCTATAAATCGACGCACAAGCGACATCTGCTAACAACAGTGATGATGGTTAACAAACCTGCTTCACTAGGAGTTCATTTCTGCTGCACGCAATGATCTGATTGGACGCCGGAAAAGACTATTGTTATACTAAGAGGAGTTGGCCTAAAATAGCATCTCAATTCTTAACATGCTGCTGCAGCAGCACAGATGCCCACAACGCTAACGTTAGCATCCACAGTACACATTTCTAATATTTCTAACAGCTCCTGGAGCACATCAAGAGCCAGAGAGTCTAAATGTGGCCATATTGCACGGATGTCATGAAGCAAAAAGGCCTCTGGTCATGTTCAGCTGGATGAGATGTACGCACCAAAAAAAAAATAAAAATAAAATAAAATACTGAAGGACACATGTGGACACTGAAGGCGAACACGATCTAACAACCTACTGCATATTTCTCTGTTTTATGAGCTACTGTGCTTAGAAAATGTAACTGATTGCAACTGGACCTTTTGGGTCAAACCTAACTGAAAATCACCAATCAGCGTTAGCCTGGACAGGCTTTGTTAATGTGTTTTCTAAGGGCGAATCAAATACAGACATAATATGTTTAAGAAGATTCTTTGTTTTAAAATGACTTTTACAGGAGTTGCACGATGGGTTAACAATAGTTAGCCATGTTGCCCTGCAGGAATAAGATCTTGGATTTGAATCCTGCCATAGAAAATGGAGGGATTTCTTTAGGGAAAATGGAAAAAGGAATAAAATGAAGAAACTTAAACATTTTTCCATTCTCATTTTTTTCCCTTCAAACAATTTAGAGTGATTTAGTAATTAGGAATGGGGGGGAAATAGGCAACCCCATTGGTTAAACATTTTCACTTTGGATATTATTCAACAAACTAATAAACCAAAACAGTAATGTTGATGTTGAGGGTGGTGATGCCCTAAATACATTGTGTCGACATATTGATAAGAAGAAAATCAAATTCTTTGAAGTACTACAACTTGCAAGTTTGACAGTTATTTGATGCCTTTGTACAACTTTAAATCAAATAGCAGCTCTTTGTGTAGCTTCAGTTGTTCAGTTCAGTCACTAATCGCCCAGCAGAGGGAGAGCCAACGGCGTCTCAGCCAGGATGCCACGCAGCAGGAGTGGTGAGTCCAGAACCGCCGTCTGGAGGCATCACTAATCCCACCTTCAGTTTAAAGTTACCGTATGTCAGTGACGTGCGGTCAGGGGAGGCAGGTGAGGCAGTGCCTCACCAGCCATCATGGAAAGAAAGAAAATATATAATCATAAAGTAATTTAAATTGTTATATTCATCCGTGGTTTGTACTAAAAAATATTTATTTTTCATGTAGCTTCACCAATTTCGATTTTTATTTGTTCAAAATCGCTGAATTTTCTTATTTTCCCATTCAAATGCTTGGAAGCGATGCCGGTGAGGCAGCAGTGACTCTGCCTCACCTTGGATTGCGCAACCCCTGGCTCTGCTGGCTGCTAAGCGGAGATAGCATGTTGCTGTACGGCGTCAATAAAATGGTTTAAACACATTTAATATGTGAACTTATTTCCAATAATTTAGCTTATGTATATAATGTACAGTGCTTTTTGTCACCAACTGTGTTTGTGTAACGTGTTTCGTGTAATGAGCGATTATAAACGGCAGAGAACAGGTTCGAGGTGAGGCAGGCAGTTCTCTTGCCTCTCTTGTTCACCTCAACTGCCTAAAAGTGACAGCGAGCTAGGGCTAAACGATTCTGAAGCAAGTCAAGTGCAGCGATAGATTATAATAGAGATTTTTCCTCTCGCTATCTTGATTCGACATGGATGACTACATTACAACTGTTGTAATGTAGTCATCCATGTCAAATGTGTTTTGTGAGCTACAGTTTGTATGTGTAAGGATGCAGAAGTGAAACATAACCTGTAAACTGCTGTCAATCTATGCATCTATTTGCAAATCTGATTCTGATGACGTCAGTGCCTCACCAGCTATGAACCTCACCGCACGTCACTGCCGTATGTTTTCCAGGCATACAACACATACAGCACAATCAGCACAAAATGCTGTATGTGTCAAATATGACATCGGAATTTAACACTTTGAAATTGGGCCTTTGTCTCTTTAAAAACTTATGCTCTTTCTGAAACTCTGCCTTCAGGAAGTCCTCACAATATGGCTCCACTATTAACCCTTTAACAACATTTCTACCAACGATGCACTAAGAAGTAACTCCTATTATGAGCTCAGCTGATGAGCAGATCCACCAGGTGTTTGTTAATCGCTGCTGGCTAGTCTGAAGGAACCTGCATGAAAGAATCAAGGAAACGCTCCATGTATTTCTTTAATAACATCATTACATGATGGAAAGCTTAAAAGACTGATATTACATAATACTGCCTCTTTAACTACATTATGCATAGGTGTGTGTGTGTGTGTGCGCGTGTGTGTGTGTGTGTGTGTGTAGGGGTTCACGTTAAGAAACAAAATCAGCATTGATACAGTTATTGAGACTCCTATGAATTTCTTAAATAAATGTAGCTGAAGAATTTCTGTTTTAATTTAATTTTATTAAGTTTTCACATTTTTACAGTGTTCAGTGTCTAAGCGAATTTTTAATTGGTAATCTTTTACTACAAGGCTCATTTTTTAGCTAGAAGAGAAAAACAAGGGAACATAGTCAAATCTGTTAGAATGTAACTATCCATAATCAGACTAATAATTTAAAGGATTGAATCATCGTTAAATGTGACAATCTTTTGTTTATCTTGCCACCATGCATAGAGAGGATAATGGGAATGGCAAGGGTTTCCATAGCAACCATTTATTTTAGGGTATTTCTCTGTACATTTTCAAATAATGTTCTTTATTATTGTGAACGCTCAGGTCAATTCAATTCAAAAATACTTTATTGATCCCAAAGGAAACTTGTTGGTGAAGGAGGCAATGCAATCTGTATCTATGGGTAAAAAAGAAAGGAAAAAAAAAAAGTACTGAAATGTTTAGGAGAAGTCTTTGTTTTTTTATTTTCTGTATTTGCACAGTCATTTTTAATAAATAAATATATATTGGAAAGCAGGCAGCACAACTTTAGAGGAGCTCATTAAGCTGCTTTTCCTGGAAATAACTAAACAAATCCCCGCTGTCGTGTTTTTCTTTTTGTTTTTTTACAGTCTGCCTGCACAACCAGCTCATCCACTGCTCACTGTGTGACACCGTGTGAGGAATTAAACATGTCAGCCCTGAACATCTGGGGTTTCATGAAAATTCACCCACGTTATTGTTAGATTACAGAAAACACACATTGTGGCTAAAGTATTGTGTTTTTTTGATGGAGCTACTGCTGTTTATTCTGAACATCTGATCTCTGTCAAATCTGTCAGAACCGAGGTGGAAGTTCAGACAGTTAAGATAAAATCCATTAAGTTTCTTCAAAAAAAAACACAATATCTTTTTGTCTTTCTTAGAAAAGAAAAACAAAACACTGTTTTTCGTCTTTTTAAAAAAGGTAAACAATCTTCAAAATCAGGCTGTGCAACAAAAATAATCACTTTAATGAAAATAAACAAACGTATTGTTTTAATGTATACATCTACAGAGATTACATGCACTTCTGTTATTCCTGATTTAATATTTGCAAAATGGCTTAAAAGTTCAGACCCTGAGCATGTTTGTCTGTTAGTATTGAACTCCATAATCATCATGTTAATGTAATCAAGCTGAGCTCCATTTGGCTGCTTGTCTTTCCTTATATTCGACTCAGACGCAGGTTAGCTTTATTTTCAATCAACACATCATTCATGCATATGTGACACATTTTAATAACCCACTGTAATGTACTTTATCAGGACTTGATGTCCTGAATCAATGCAAAGCAGTAAGTTAACTGTTTTTTAGGAATTAGAAGCTGAAAAGTGTGGAATGCACTTGTTTTCAGTTTTCTTTTCTTGACTTAGTTCTTTATTGAAATCATTCATCCTGCAATTACAGCTGTATTTTTATTGTTATTACCAGCTTTCCCTATCTAAAACATGATATTTTTGCCCGTTTTAAGTTGAATAATAATAGAATTTTTCCTGAAACGCAAAACATATTTTTCTGGTAATTATGTTGAAAAACCCAGTCGACAAAATTAGGGAAAGTTTTGCACCATTAAAGAAGCAGAATTAGATAAAATTGACTTTTTTTGGGCTTTACGTCTTGTTATAATGTTACTCCCAGATGAAAAACACACCTGAAATGTTGCCTTGATTCTTTCTTGCATGTTTGAGGAATTATTTAATCTCCATGGCAACCATTCAGCTGTGCAAAGCCTGGTTGGACCTAGCACTGCCTAATGAGAGGTGCAGTTTCCAAACTTCTGAGATTCCTTCTCACAGAGCAGCCCTACCCCGAGACTCCGCAGTTCAACTCCTTCAGACTAGCCAGCAGCAATTAGCAAACACCTGGTGGAACTGTGCATCAGAAGAGTTCATTATAGGAGTCACTTCTCAGTGCAGCGCTGGCAGAAATGTTGTAAATGGATTGGTATGATGGAGTTTTAAAGAGAGACAGAGGCCAATTGCATATATATATATATATATATATATATATATATATATATATATATATATATATATATATATATATATATATATAAAACTGAAGTTAACATAGTTACTTGAGTGTGCTGTAAAATTGCTCAATGTTCCATGGAAAACACTTAATGCTGTCCCTTTAAGACAAAGTTTGCTTCATCATATGAGGTTTGCTTGATAAATTAAAAAGTTAGTAATGGGAATATTGCCTTAACAGTAACTATAACACGTCACCTAGTGATCCACATATGTTGGGGTTTTTTTGTTTGTTTTTTTCTTTCAGCCATATTCAGAACACCTCATTGTTTACAATGAATCACCCAGTCTGTCCTAGATCTTCATCTTTCCTCTTTGCATCAGGTGCACAAATGTTTCTCTAGCATTTTAGGATAATAAGGTTGTGGCTTAAAACAAAACTGAGCCACAGGACAGAGCTGAGTCCAGCGGAACAGCATCGGATTTTCCATTACAGATGAGTCAACAGACAAAGCGTTGGAAAAAAAGTTCTGCTCATTAGATGTAGTGACTGAACCCATTTGGACTGATCGTTGTTTCTGTGAGAGCGACTGCAGCTGATCTCTGTGACCCAACGCTGATTTTATAAATAACTAATCACGTTGTCAGGGGAAATAAAAGCCGGAGGAAAGGATTAATTTGTGACGCCTGTCAGTATGTCATTAAAGTCTCTCCTTTTCAGAGAACCATCCACAAGGAGGCCATTTTGTTGGCCTGTGCTAACAGCTAATGCAGTTAGCGGAGGATAATCAATAGCTTAATTTCCGACATGGTTCCATTTGAAGAGCAACATGAAGACAAACATCCAGGCGCTGCTGTTTGACGTTCTGATGGCATATTTAAGATATTTGACCAGGGGTTCCCAAAGTGGGGGTCAGGAACTCCAGGTGGTCGAGAGACACCAAGTTGGGGGACAAAAGATGGTTTTCAGATTCATCATGATGTGACCTCTGAGGTGTATAGAGAGCAAAAATGGGACAAAACTACCTGGATAACTACATCACAAGATAATTACATCTTAATTAATAAGAGGTATATCAAAATATTGAAGTATATCTTAATGGGATAATTACTGGTATGTATCCCATTTAAAAGGTTTATTTAAAAATACCTATTAAATTAAAAAGAAAATAAGTCCATTTTAAAATGCATATGATAATATCGCTCTGTATTTTTTTGTAAATAAACAAATATGGTATCACAAATAAATATTTGTTTATTTAAGACTTATCACCAAGCCACATACAGTTATATTTATTTACTTATCTTATTTAAGATTTAGCTAACCACGTATGTCGATTGAGAATAAATCTCCTTTTTGACAGTTTAGTTTAATGACAATATTACTGAAACGTTCATTTTAAAACACACTGATGTTTTCAAGCATTTATTTCTCCTGATAATTTCTTTTTTCTTCAACTAGAATAGCAGATGATTATAATATTACATCATGAAATGAAAAGATTTCAGACTTAGGTGGGGCTTTAATAGGACACCCGAAGATGCTGTCCTTTGAACTCGTGTTTTTAAAACCAGACTTTGACTCATTCTCCTTAATGCATTAAATCTGCCACATTAGTTGCGTTTCGTTTTGAAACACGGGTTTGACATGTTAGAGGAGTCACAGATCTCTGAAGCTGCATCCGTGAAGACTCACATTAGCAATCTGTGCCTGTATGGGAGGCAAATATTTGGACTGAAAACCTCCGGCTAGCATGACTCAGTGCTGGAAAGAGGCTGGAAGCGAAATGAAATGACCTAAATATGAAAAGACAACTGCAGAAGTAGAGTGACCCAGTACTAAGTCCCACTTGATGACATGTATTTCACCTTTTCCTGCTTTTAAAGCAAGTTTTTTTTTTTTTTTGGCATTACACTCTCTCCTTTATTACTTTCCCCACGGCAGGCACACACTCAAAACATATAAAGAAATACTTTTTCATGGTCTTGAACATTCACTAAAGACCAGCTCAAAGCACGACCGCGTAAGGTCGACCTATATTTTATGTGTTTGTGTATCCGAGTCGGAAACGCGCATGCATCCCAGGGCAACTAAAAGTTATTTAAAATTTAACATGTGATAGTCAACTTTGTTTTAGTTAGTTTGCATTGAGCAATCGGTGTCCTACCTGAAGTAGGCTGATAATAGTACATAATGCTGAAACGCTTGTTGTTGTTTGTTTATCAATCATTAATCAGGTTGCTACGCTCATCTGTGTCCACTGTGGCTGCTAAAACGTCCCACTGATAATTGACCACTTCATGCTTCATTTTCATAAGCTCATCATTTCACAATGTTTGGATTAGCCAGATGCAGTAGTAGTAGTAGAAAATGTACATGATTATTAAGTATTTCAACAACTGGCTAAGAGAAAAACACAAAAATTAAGGACACTTAATTGTTGTAAAACAAGCTTCTTCCATCCATCCATCCATTTTCTGTTCACCCTTTGTCCCTAATGGGGTCAGGAGGGTTGCTGGTTCCTCTCCAGCTACGTTCCAGGCGAGAGGCGGGTTCACCCTGGACAGGTCACCAGTCTGTCGCAGGGCAACACAGAAAACAGACAGGACAAACAGCCATTCACACACACACTCGGGAGAATTTAGAGAGACCAATTAACCTGACAGTCATGTTTTTGGACTGTGGGAGGAAGCCGGAGAACCCGGAGAGAACCCACCATGCACAGGGAGAACATGCAAACTCCATGCAGAAAGACCCCGGGCCGGGAATCGAACTCAGGACCTTCTTGCTGCAAGGCAACAGCTCTACCAACTGCGCCACTGTGCAGCCCCCAAAACAAGCTTCTTTTGTTTTCTAAATGCTGACCAATCAGCTTCCACTCCTTAATATAGACCAGCTGATTGGATATGCACCTTGTTGACGACGGTGCTGTCCTCTTTGTCTTTGATAAGAATTCAGTTTGCTTCACGGTCACTAGCTATGTTTCCATTCACTTGTAGAGCAAATTTTGAGCAAACTTTTGAAATGTCTCAAAAAAAAAAGAGAGAAAATGCTAATTAGGGTTGTTTCCATCTACTGGTTTGGAGCGAATAAACCAGGCTATGCAAGGTGTAATATCACCAGATGTTGACCTTGGAATAAACAGGAAGTAGAGGATACAGGTTAGCATGGAGTCCTCCTCTTCGAGTTGTTGAAGGTTTGTACTTTGAAATGTCTGAGGTTTGTGCCTCTACTAAAGTGCAGACCCACCAATGGATGGAAAAGTCAGAACTTATTCAGCAAATGTGTTTCCATCTCCTCTTTAGCACATTAACTCTTTTTCGGAAAAGCCAAAAACCACGTTGAGTGAGTGAAATTGAGGAGGTTATTCCACACTTCAACCTTTTCTAATGCGATGACTCAGAATCCACATTAGACTCAGCATTTGACGCTTGAGGTGAGGGCCTCATCTGCAGAGGTGAATTTTTATATTCAGGGTTTTATAACTAAGCAAAAAAGTAAACAAACAGAAATATTAAAATTGGTTTGGTGTAGTTTACATCACTTTTATAAATCATTCATATCCCTTGAATATTTCCTCATTTTTCCCACATGTTTCCTGAGTCCCCCTTGTGCTGCTGACAAACTGCAAACCAGGGATGTCCAACGTGCGGCCAGAGGGCCATTTGCAGCACCTGGACTTATTTTGTGTGGCCCATGACTGCAGTTAAAACATTATACGAATTAGCCAACTAACACAGGGCAGCATTACAGTGGAAAATATTGGTACGACACAAATGTTTGCTGCTTAATAACCACACTTGGTTGCGTTCTCTATAATTTCACAGAACTGTGCATCCCATTCATTTGCAGCAAATAGCAGAAAATCACCAATACCACTTGCCCATTCTTTCAGTTACCCTCTGTCTCTTCCTCTGTGCTCATGATTTCCACTCTGTTTCTTTCTTATGTCAGCCTATAAAGCACTTAACATTCATAAGTTGCTGCTCTTACACATATTTCTCCATCCTTCCCAGCTGTGACAGGATCAGATGCCGTCTGAAACTGTCTTCAAAGCCATGCTGTTTTATCTTTTATTTTATTTAATTATTTTTTTTATGTGTGCACACATTTAAACTTCTGACCTTGATTAAATAAGCATATCAATACACTTGATCATTTTGTTCTGTTAGCTGAACACACAAGCTAGTGTGCTGATTAAACAGAGACATAAAAATTCAGCAGATCTTGTAAGTCTCAAATGACCTGGACACTTAAGTGTCTCTGTGAGCATCCATGAGTGCTGCGCATGTGTTTATCCGTCCATCAGTGGGGTTCATTAATGCTAAAAGCCAGAGCTTTACTCCCTCACCTGTTTGTTCCATTGTTCATTAACCTCGGTTCCTTTGGCATGAGGCCATTTGGCCATCTGGGATGTACCACTGCCTCAAAGTCACCAGCCTCATAGTAAAAAGCTAACCTGAGCTCCTTATTATACAGTATGTTGGTGTCACATTGAATTACAGTAAACTCTGTCAAAAGACCATGTCAGTTCTTCTAATGTCTGACGCTTGCAGAAATTGTCAGCCAACCATTTTTCTTGATAAAATTTACGAGTCGCAGGTGAGCAGCTTAGGCAGGTTAGCCTAACCAAGGCTACCGCTAGCACAATAGAGTTAGCTTTAGTTAACAATAGCCAAGGCTAACAATAGCCTATTTAAGGTTAACATATGCATATCCAAGGCTAATGCAAGCCTATGCTATTCTTGTTGTCATGTCGAATTACAGTGAACTCAATGAAAAGAACACGTCAGTGCTTCAGATGTTTGGCGTTTACAGATAAGCCAAACATTTTTCTTGATAAAGTTTTCTTTAAAGAAAAAGGTTACGAGTTCCAGGTGACCAGCCTGTGCTTGCAAGGTGTCAGCCTAACCAAGGCTAACGTTAGCAAATCCCAGGCTAACACTAGTCTATCTAAGGTTAACACTAGCCTAGCCAATGCTAACACTAGCCTATCCAAGGTTAACACTAGCCTATCCAAGGTTAACACTAGCCTATCCAAGGTTAACACTAGCCTAGCCAAGGCTAACATTAGCCTATCCAAGATTAACACTAGTCTAGCCTTGGACTAGTGTTAAAAGCCTTTGACATGCAAGGTGACACATATATGCATATAAAAACCTAACAATAGCCTTTCCAAGGCTAACATTAGCCTATCCAGGGCTAACAATAGCCTATCCAAAGCTATCACTAGCCTATTAAAGGCCAACATATCCAAGGCTAACGCTAGCCTATACTTGCTAATGGACAGGAGAGCAGTTCAGAGCATGACCAATCTAGACATGCTAGTCACTAGTCCTTCTCATTTCTCATTTGCTGGCCGTTCAGTTACTGATTATATAATTAATCAGCTCTACAACTAGCTTTGGAATGGATGTAACCTACTGCCATGAGGAAGTATTGGTGGTGTGCAATAGTCCTAATTTTGGCCCTTAAACTGCAGCATACTACAACAATCTCTTTCCACGGATCACTTGCAGGTATATATGTAAATCTGTATTATTGTTGAAATGCGGGTGAAGGCCACACAAAATCATTCTTATGGTCTGAAGTGGGCCCGTCACCCGCACTTTGAACGCAGCTGCCCTAAAGGAAAGAGGGAACTGTAACAAACATCACTACCTTCTGGCATCCCAGCAACATTCTACAGAGACATTGTGTTGATGTTCTGAATTTCACGTCCTCTTCCTAAACTTTTTGAACCGCTGCCATCAGGAAAACAGTAATGCAACATCAAAAACAGAAGCACCAGACTGCTGCAAAGCTTTCTGCCTCAAGCTGTTTGAATGCTAAGATTATGCGCTGTGTTTAACTGATCTTATCTCTGATTTTTATACATTCTTTTTATCTTTTTATAATTTTTTTACTGTTATTATGCTGAATGTCCCATAGGAATGCTGTCTGATCTGCTGTGCACTGTTAGTTATATAATAAATAGTCAAGAAAGGTTCTGGTTTGAGTGAAGTAAAGACCTGAATATGTTTACACTGCTGTGATGTTTTTCACTTTGTTCTGTCCTCATTTTCCCATGAAAAATGTTGCCATGAAAACACATAAAAATGTTATATTCGACATTAGTTAGCATGTATTTTACTGATAAAATTTTATCAAGACCGGAATTAAGGTTGCTGCAGAAACAGGTGAAGAAGTTACATTAAAAAATGACGCCGCGTAGATAGGAAAAAAAGGGAGTACATTTCTGAGAAAAAAAACACTTAGAAATTTTGAGATTTCTAGAAAAAGTATCTTGGAAATTTCATAGTCAGAAAAACATTTGCAAGATAAAAAAAATCTAATTCTGAGGTTAATCTCTCAAATTTTCTAGAAAAAAAAAATTTGAGTTTGAAAAGTCAAACATTTGTAAGAAAAAAACTCAGAAATTTCCAAGGTGCTCATGCCGCATGCCGCCCTGCGCGGCTGCCAATGTCGTTCATATCAGAAACCGTGTATATTACTATATGTTTTTACTTGTGTGTGTGTGTGTGTCTTAACAGAACAGTACCAGCTGAATAACGCAGCCTGTGGCGCATTTGGACAGGGCCTTCCACAGCCTCATAATAACCACAGCACACTGGGACTCAACAAGTACGCCTCCCTCAAAGCTGTGGGTACGTGGCAAACACCCTCACACTCTCCAAATGATGCTGACTGCAACTGACACAGTAACCTTTACAGTAGTCTTGAGACAGCAGTACAGGACGTGCATAAAGAAGAGGCTGCCTTTCCCTCTGGACAAACCAGGCATTGATCTTAAAGACTCAACTCTACATGTTCCCCATGGCATCGTTTTTCTACTAATTATCAACGACAGGGATCTAAAATCTTGCTGTTTTTCAAGTAGATACTCCCCTTTTGGCGAGCATAGTAATTATTCTGTAGAAGAGGTCGCACCATTTTCTGATTTAGCCAGTCTTGGCAAAGGTTTTGCTGCTGCAGTTGTAGAGAAAATGTGGTTTTACAAAGGAGTGCTGAATGTAAATGTTTTAAAAAATGTTTTCTAAACTACTGAAAGTCTGTTGAAACCAGAGGTTTACATACACTGAATAAAAATGACGCTTTGTTTTTTCTCACTCCCTGAAGTTAAATCAGATCGAACTTCTGTTAAACTGTTACCAAAATAATATCAGTTTACTAAATGCCAGAAAACAGTGAGACACCCAATTCACAAATAGAAAAGTCAGCTGCCAATCTAGATCATATCTAAAGTTATTAGAAAGAAAATACAGCTTGAGAAGCTGAAATACCTTGTCAAACTGCTACTATCACGCTATTGGCTGGCATTTGCAAAGCAGCCTATCCAGGAGCGCCATTTGTTTTGCTTGCCTCTGATAGGCTGTACACCCAAAAGTTGAACTCTAATAAAAGAAATGAATGTTAGCTTCTGCGGTAGCGGGAAGAAAGTTTCCACTGCGTGTATTCACTCATATTAAGGCACGTTTGGTGCTTGGACTACTAAAATAGGAAGTTATTAGCATTTTTTGAGGCACTATTGAGTTTTTGTGAATTTCAGCCGTTCGTCGGTGGCTGTGGTCCATAACTCCACCGCGAATACTGTAGAGGTTCACGGATTTACCACAAGGTCAGGCGATGCAAAGCTCAGAGAAATTACATAAAAGGGGAGTTCAGATGTTTTACATCGAAATATTTATTTCCGTAGCTATGTACTTTTTTTATGTAGCCAAATATTTTAGTGCATATTTAAAAATATCAACAGGAAAATGGAAGCAGCAGGGCTTTACCACCACAATGATAAAACAGCTGTAATTAGAGGCTAACTGGTGTCCGAATTAAAGCGCTTCTACAACATTTTAGCTTTTTTTTTTCTCGAAAGGATGAGCCTTTAGATTCAAGTTATGACACGAGACTCTTCAAAATCTGATAAAAAAAAATTGTCCCATTCAAGCAATAATCTAACAAAGTAGTAAAAGATGGTACAGAGATGAAATAAAGCAGGTATTGTAATTAGACATAGTCTTGATTCAGGGTTGATTGTAGAGTCTGGTTCATTTAAATTATCTATCTCTCCTGCTTTACAATGACAAATATTCACAGACAATTTTTAAACTTATGATGGGGGGATTTATGAAACTGTACGATACGCATTTTTCGTCTCCATTGCACTTTTCAGGAAGTCTGTCTTTCTTAGGCTGCCATATGCTGCCAAGGTCTCAGCAGATGAGTAAAGCTGCTGGCTCACCTTCAGGGCGTACGCCAGTTTAAAACAGTTGAAAATCCTCTGATCTTCTTCAAACCATTCCTCTCATCTTGACCTTCTTTTTCTTTTCTATTCTTTTTTTTATTATTCCAATCCAGACTTCTTTATTTTCTGAAAAAAACAAAATCAAACTCTGCTAGAGGAACTAAGCTTTCATCTCCCCCTAAACAAATGATTTGAAAAGCAGGTAAAGACAAATCCAAAAACTTCTCAAAAACCTAATTTTTGTGTCGGCAAACGAAAGTTTCCTCTCGTTTCTATAAAGAAACATACTGAGGGCGAGGAACCTAAACGCATCACGGATTAAGTGTGATTCAGAGATGGGTGTTCTTCCCAAGACATACTGCGCTTTCACATGGACGCTACGTTTAGGGCTGTTTCCATATGACTCAGTGCTGAAACACACTGTGACAGATTCAACATGACTCCAAAGAATAAACAAGTTTAAAGAGGCCAAATAGAAGAAAAAAAAAGTTTTCCACTGTTGGCCTAATTATCAAATGAAAATTAGTTTGTTTCATTTGTTGCAGTTATTTAAGAAAATGGCAAGACTGCAAGAATGTTCTTTCTGTGGGAAAAGTATATATATATATATATATATATATATATATATATATATATATATATATACATATATATACACAACATTCTTTATCCCCATAAGGAAAAAAAAATTAAAAATGTACCCAAAAATATAACCTTGATAGTGATGTGGTGGTTTACCCTGAACTTTTGGGGTGGAGTCACACAGAGGTATGAGGTAGCATTTATGCTAAACAAATAATTATGAATGTAATAATTCTTCAATAGAGAACAAATGTGAGGAAAAATGACATTGTGAAAGTTTGTTTCTTTACATATTTAGGACTATTGTCTGTGGATGTGGAGTCCCTGCCCAGAAGCTAATGCTATTTTTAGCATGCTAACATTTGGGAAGATAAAACCCTACAGTTTGCATCGCTTAGGCTCTGATGATGATGAACTTAAACAGTTTCATAATGTTTTGACTAGAAACTTTTTCAATGAGGAGTTGACCTGAAAGTGAAATACTTCTTGTGTTTCCCTATGCAGCAGAAACCGCTTCCCGTAGCTACTATAAGAGCTTTCCTGTCATGGACTTCTCCAGTTACCAACCCGTAGCGCCTCCTGCCTTCCAGCCCTCGCAGCCTAAGGAGAAGTCCTACATCCACCAGCCTCTGCCTGGGCACCGCGACCTCCACACCCCTCTGTCCATCTCCATCCCGTCCAACCACCTGGAGCACTCGCGCCTCCCCAAGACCACCACGCACCCGTTCATCTCCAACTCGGCCTTCAAATCCTGGGAACCGGCCGGCCGCCACGTCCACAGGCAGACCTCCGCTCCGGCCCACACATCCTCCTCTCTGCACAGCTCCACCCGGAGACACGGCTATTCAACGCGGCGGCAGCAGAGCATAGAGAACCTGCAAGAAGTGGTTAATCAGTCCTACGGAGGTATGTACGGAGGAGGAGGAGGAGGAGGGCAGGGTCGCCACACGCACAGCCAGCACACTTCTCAACCCTCATACTACAACCATACCAGGCCAAAGAGCTACTCCACCCACAGCGCCACCGAGGTGACTGTCTGAGTGTTTCAGTGAGAGTGACCTACCGCAATGCTAAACTCAAGAAAAACTTTGGAGCGAGCCAGGTACTGCACTTCCTTACAGTCCAACATGACCGGGGGTTAAGCAAGGACACGCCTTCCAATGTACATGATAAAAGCAAGAGCTCAGATTTTCAATGTGTGGAAAAACACCAGGAGACAGACTCATTGCTGCACATGAAGGACTCACTCTAGAAGATGGGTTAAAAACACGCTCAGGCTCCTCTCTGCTGCATAGGGCTTGTACATGTTTAACCGCTGCAGTTTGGCTATATCACAGAATTACGGTTGATCAAGCCCTGTAGAGATCCTGTCTGGATGAAACTAATGTTTCTCTGTCTATATTTTAGAACTCGGAGCTTGGTTTTGTCCACAAACATGGTTTTATTTGTAATGTTTTGGTTTTAATATGGATGTTGGAGGAGAAAATTCCAAACTTGTGTTAGCCTAGTAAAGGTTCTGTTAGCTAGCCTGAATATGACACCAAAAAACGACTAGTCACACTGTCATTAGTTCCTTTACTCCAAAAAAAGCCACATTTTAGGGAACGTATATTATGGTTTCTTGCCTGGAGTAAAGATAGTGAATCAGTAACACTGCTGAGCAATATGGCAGAGTTGGGAGTAGATGGAGTTAGCTGCCTGGCTAACCAGTTGATCATATTAAGTCTGGGGTGAAACAATGAGTGCTCATTTTACCAGAGTCTGGTACGGCCCAGAACAGAAACACCCAGTATATTTTCATAACACAAGAGGAAGAGGCTAATTTTAGCATTTTTCATTGTTTTTTTACTAAAATGTTCTAATTCCATCAACATAAACCTTGATACAGAAACATGTAGCTCATCCAATAGGAGAATCATATAAAATTAAAAATGGGTTTACTATAATTGCTTTTTGTTTCTGTATTTATAATAATGCGATCAGGTTGTCAAGCAAATCATTTGAAAAGCTAGCATACAAGCTAATATTGCTACTAGTCATTTTGCTAACTTTTTTGTCCAAAGAAATTCAAACTATTGGAGAAACTGGAAAGCTTTGTCATTAGTAGTAGTTCTCAAAGACAATTTTCATTCTTAAAACCAAATGTTGTCTCAAGGTAGTTGAAGTAAATAAATGTTTTTTTCAGAAATAGTTACATAGTAAATTATAATTAGCCTCTGTACAAACTGGGATTATGTATATAAAACTGCTCCTTTGAGTTTTATAATTCAAACATGGTGTTTATTTTGGGCATTTTCAATAAATATAGGGAGCAATAGAATTAAGAAATGATGCAGTGCCTTGCAAAAGTATTTATTCCACCTGAATTATGAATTATGTCATATTTAGTCACTTAATCACAGCCTTCAGTGTAATTTACGTGGTTTTATGTTATATATATGTTTTTTTTACAAATAAGAATATAAAAAGTGAGTTTTTAGCCACTTTACACAGACACCCAAAAATAAAATCCTGTGCAATCAACTCCCCTGAGAAATCTTCTTTTGTTTCCAATTTAATCTCAGAATAAATTCACAAAAAAAAAAAAAAAAAGTTTTCTGTTTCCAGGTGAACAAGACCGGTAGAAACGCCCCAGAAGACCTGCAGCTGTAGCTGCAGCCAGGTTACAACAGGAGACGACTCAAAACTTCAGAGTGCGAATACTTCTGCAAGGCATTGAAGTGACGACTCCCTTTAACCAGTAAGGTTCCTTTTCATATATCTTTAGTTGCACTGTTAAAAAACACAAAAACAGTAATAAAATGGTCAAATACACATTGATTCTTTAACTTAAATGCAAATTTTCACTTCATTCATGACTTTGAGTAAAGAAAAGTAAAAAATCAGTGTGAAAGATAACGTTTCAGTCAGTAAAAGGAGCATTTTCCAAAATGTTCGACTTGTCTAGTAAATAAAAAGAGCGTCCTGGAGCGATCGGAAGAAGTTTAGATTCTTTAGTTACGATTAAGAAGTTTGAAAATCTGTTCGTCCAATGAGGACAGTTTTTTTAAACTGTGTTGCTTATGGTTTAGGAAGATTAAAAAATACGTCTCGGTTTAATGTACAACTGAAGAGTTTCACTCACTGTTCTCTCGGTCTACCTCCATCCGTTGCCGCTTTTCCTGGATTTTCCACGACGAAACACACTTTACATTCTTTGCCAAGCGAACATGGACAGCTTCCCCTGGGTCACATTAACTCGATGGTGAGGACAATTCCACCGTCATGTCAGCTTCTATCAGCCTCCATCCCAACAGGAGAGGGGGTGTGGGAACAGCAAAGGAGCCAGAGGCTAAGACTCTTTAGAAAAAGGAGATAAAGGAGGTAGAGAGTAGAGGAAAATAGAAAAACAAAACATACATTGCTATGTGTTTTCCTTCCTCGGAGGGGGAAAGGAAGTCAGTGTAGATCTGGGTCTTTCACTCCTGAACTGTCTGAGTCATAACTCCCAGTGTGTAGATGCCTGTGTGTGATTTCTGACCCCCGGGTTATTATTGCAGGGGAATTTATTGAGGCACTTCCAGGCCTGGAGGATTTGACATCTTTTATTTGACATGGCCTGGATTTCAAAGGCCGTTGTACACAGCTGCAGCTGTTGCTAGGTTCACGCAGCAGCTAATGGAATCCCTCGACTGGACTTCACAGCGGACGAAACCCGCAGGAACCGTTGGAGTGTTTCTGCGCATCCACCTAGGAATGCTTCCCATTAGATTCGGTAATGAGATTTCTGTTGTTTTTCTGGCAGATTTTCATTTTGTTTTTTGTTTTATTTTGTAAAACGATGATGCTTTGGCGTGGGTTCTGAGCTTCTGGAATCAGGTGAGAACAATTCAGGTGAGACGTGACATGACAAAAGAATCTGAATTGTTAATTATCAACTCCTGGTTAAGACGTTGAAAGAGGATTAGAATAATCTCACTGAAATATTTAGAAGAAAAAAAAAATCCAACCGTTGATTTAAATTCATTTATTTATTTCAAGAAATTGTCACTTTTAGAAATATCCCTTGGGGTCACTAAGTCTTCACAACAACCAAACAATGCCAACCAACCTACCATCACAAACATAAACAGAGTTTACTAGAAAAGTGAACTGGGACTGGGTGCCAGCATGGACACTGTTTTGTTCTAAGATGAGCCAACTGGATTTACAAGTACTTTATAACTATAGTGTAGCAGGTAATCGAAGATGTTAGCAAAATCCAACTTGGTAAAGATGCTCCCAGGGGCTTGCTTTTTAACAAACAAAAACCAAAAAAAAAAAAACTGTTAGCAACTTAACAAAATAAACAAGGCAGCCATTTTTCAAGACGAAAAACTGCTAAACGCAAAGATACTAGCAGAAGCTAACGCTAAACTGCCAAACCCTCAAAAATATTAGTGGTAGATAAAGTTGATCTCTTAAATACATAAAAAAAATAATTGATAGCTCCCGCTAACCATTCAGACGACTGTCATTCTGTCTGTGTCACACATCTTCATCAACGGGAGTCACATATGACTTGTGAGAAATATTAAAGGACATAATCTGACTTTAATAACATGCATCCAAACGATGTCTCAACATTCTGATGGTTAAAAAAGGGAAACATTTTTAGCAATCCTTATTGGCCTAAACCCAGAAATGATTCGCCTGATTTATTAGTAAAAACCCAGCGCACGTTTCAACGTGGATCCATTCTTGTCCAAACTGAAATCCAGATCCTGTGTTTCATTCCACACATCGTCCAATCAGAAGCTCACCTTTATCTTCACGGTTCAAAACGGCTTACTGCAGGTATTTTCAAAAACTCCTATAATCCAGTATTTATTTATTGTTTATTTGGTTGCTTTTTACGACTAGATGTAATCACTGGAGTATTAATAAGTGGTGTGACAGAAAATAAATCAAACTCCACTTTATCTTTCTCTGCACCCCGTTTTTCTGAGCATCGATGCAGGAGTTCTCACTGTCTGTGTTTGCTGGTCGTTATTAACGCTCTAAAAATGCTCCCTGGTCTTGGCATCCTTCCCAGTTTCAGGGAGAAAATGTTTTCTATCACTGTAAAAAAACAAAAAACAACAAAAAAACCTTTTTGTATCTGCTTTGGTAAACTATTTGACCTGTTGTGTGTTTATAAAAACATCTTAATATGTGTGTAGACGATCTCTTATGCACACTGTTCTTTGTTGTTTGAGGAAGTGCATCAAATTAGAACAATCCTGCTGTCTATTTATAATCACTGTTTATGTAAAGGTATTCCTTCGTTTATAAGGGCTGTAAACAAGTAGCTGTAACTGCAGTAACATTATTCCATGTCAGGCTCAGAATGACTGTTCATTGATGAGTGGTGCAACTTTCGTTATGTGCAATTTTGTGAAATATTTATAGAACAGAGGAAAACGGGACAAATGTAAACGGTATCCTTAAAGTTGCTGTTCAAAATATAACAGACGATATCTGCATCGTTTTTGTGAACTTTCAGGCTTTACCATGTGAAAGCTTGCTTCCAAGACTTTGAAACTAAACTACAGTAGCGTAATTAAAAAATATATGTACATGACAGATAAATGTTATTTATGCCTATATAAATGCAAAACATCAATACAGCACATTGGTGTGACAATATGCAGAAAAGGGTGTACATATATTGTATTCATCTGTACTTCTTACAACTAATTTATACCCAAAATGTTCTTTATAACTTTGTTTAGAAATGGATGCCACTTTTAAAGATGAAATAGTAAAGACTGTATAACATATGTGAGGCTTTGTCTATTTTATTTTTATGTTAAATGTTTTTAAAAGGTTTTGTTGAGAGGTTATTACTCGTTAATATCGTGCTTTCTATTGCATTATGTACTATGATGCGCTGAAATACGCATTTACAATATAATCCCTGATGCAAGTCAACACGTTCCTACATTTTAAATTTGACTATGTGGAGCCATCTTGTGGTTGTTCTTCGTACTGCATGGACACAAAATTCACGTAATGCCGTGAAACTGGATGTTTTTCTCAACATAAAAGGAAGACAGAGAGCTTTTAGCAGAGACTTTAATAGTTCAGAATCAGAGCTTCATTTTCAAAGATTTAACAAAACCCATATTGTGAAAGAAGTACTTTAGCATCATTTTAGAATAATATGTTTCACTTACACAACTTCACACTTAAAATTGGGATTAATAACATTTAAATAAGGTAAAACATGCAAATTAAAGCCTGTTTTTTTGCCCTTACAGCCTTCTATAGGTATTGTATACTCAATCTTTAATCCTTTTTTTTCATTTACAGTGACCTGCACACAATTTATAGTCATAATCAAAAAATTAAATCTATCTATCTAAATTTAAACAAGAGTCCAAAGGAAAAAACTACTTCAGATGAACTTGATGTTGTCTCAACACCCTTGATAAGGCCTCTTTTTACAAACACCTGATTCTGGTTCTTAGTGCATAAAAACAGTCAGTGCCAATAATAACAGTCCAAATGTAGCAAATCAGAGGTATGTAGCTGATTGGTCCAGGAGTTTTCAGAAAAAACAAAAACAATGTTACTAAATGACATGAGTTTCAAATACGATATTTGTTTTATAAAGTGCTTTTAATATGCATTTTAAAGATACCTTAAAATTGGTAAAAACGGGTTTCTTAGACAATGTTATAAAAAGCCAGCAGAGCAGTTTTGACCAAGCTATTTTCTCCAGTTAGGGTAACCCTTGCATTTGACCTTTAGGAATAAAATGAAAATAATACCACAAGCTAAGCAGTAAAGAGCTTCATAGATTCTTAATTTATACTTATCAGCAGCTAAAACAAACGGTCCCCATAAACTCTAAAGGGAAACCATTAGATAGTCGATTTTTTAAAATGTTTCTTCGCAATGTGTTTAAGTAGACCGACGGCTAGATATGTAGCTAGATACGTAGCTAGTTGTGTAGCTATGCTAGCTAGGTTTTTTTTTTTTACATTTTATTTTAGCTAGACATCTATGTTGAAGACAGTTGTCAGCTGTCACCATTTAGAGACACAGAAAAAGACCAACATTTAGTAAGAACAGAAGCTTTTGATGTTAAAACCTCTACCTAGCAGAGCACCTTAAGGAAATGGTCGACAAACCTCACCTTTAATGGGACGATTTCAAAACTATTCTACAGCAGGAAACTGATTTTTGGCTGAACAAGTTTATGAACAAAAGCTAACTTAGAGTGAATTATTATTTTTTTTGTCCACAGGCTTAGTTTGCTGGTATTCCTTGCGATGTGTTTACATGCAGAAACAAACCTTGAAGGTGATTTTTTTTTTGAAAACAGTAAGAGTAAGGGCCCTGGTGATAGCAGCTTAGCTGTAAATGTGACTGGTAGCAGAGGTTGCTGGCACAAAGGTTATCAAGTGCATTCTTCTGTATGCATAGCTTTATTTATCGCTGTCCAGTGATGTTTCCTCCTGGATTTATGGCCAAGGAGTCCAAGAGCGGGCGGAGGTCCTGGCCAAGCGGACTGCAAAATGAACGCAGGGAGAGGGACACTGAAGTCAAAACGTATCGACAAATCCAAACAAATCATTCGATTAGAGAAATATACAGTGCCTCTTCACTTTTTTCAGTTCACAAAATGCTAACTTTAATGTATTTTACTGGGATTTTCTGTGACAAGTCAATGATAGCTCTGGAGGAGGTAGAGAGCTCAGGTAGAACAATCCGTTTAAAGTTGGAGTTTGTTAAAAAAGGACCAGAAGTTCCACTGTTGCCTTTTGCTTCAGTACATTGTTTGAGACGAGGAAAATCACCACTTCACCACTTTAATCCTCTACTTTCATTTTGCGCTTTTCTATCACAGTGCGTTCATGTGCCAGAATGGCCCAAAGTCCAGACCCAAATCTGATTCAGCATCTGTGACAAGATTCAAAAGCTTACCGTTCACAGACGCTCTCCAACAGCAAAGAATGCTAAGAAGTTGCGACAGCAATATCTGACAAAAGTAGACATGGTTTACCCAGAGAGGTGGAGGTGAAAACTTACCTGGAGAGTATTTCGGATGGAAGGTCTGTGATGTACGACGGGATCGTTTTGCCGGTGAGGAACTGAGCCACGTCGTTGCTGAAGGTGTTGCAGTTGTGCTCAAACAGGTTGTACTTGTCACCTCTTCGCAGCGGGAGAACAGAGAGGAGAAACGAGTCTCATATTTTGGGGAAATTGTAGCATGAGAGAAAGGCGAGAAAGTAAAAATTAGTTATTTAATTAATAAATTAAAACAAAAATTATTTTTCAAAACAGCTTTACTAAAAGTCATCCAGTAAAATTACTTGTTTGTCCATAACAATGGTGTCCTATTAGAATACATGCCTCTTAGTAAATATGTTACACGGTAGAGTTTCTGCAAAGATTGATAATCGGCCAAAAAAAACACATGAAAGTTGGACTCATGAAACCCCAGAGCACGATGACGCCCCGCCGGGTTTCCTTTGGTGACTGGCAGGGTTGTTTTGTGAAAAACGCAGCATTTGGAATCTTAGCCTAAAACGTCCAGCGTCGTCACTTCAGATCAAAATACATTCTCGCACGAGGCTTCATGAGATTTCAGGGAAGTCTGGTTGTTTTCTTTGAGAGGAATGAAATCTGCAACCCTCATTAAGTCTAGATTAATGGAGAATCCAGTAGATTATTGTTATTCCTGCAGCTCCTTCAACGTAGCGTTTAGCCACTTTACCACATTCAGTCTCGTCTTTTCATCAAGGTTGGAGAAATTATTTCTTTTGTCCCCTATTTTCTCCTGCCTTCACTCTGCCATGGTGTGATAATGCAGATAATGCTGTGGAGTAATGTTGTACCCTTCTCCTGACTGATACCTTTGAAATCTGCGCCTTTGGCTAAAAGATTCAAATGAGAAGATTTGCGGGACAGATTGGCAGATGTAAACCAAGAAAGCTGCTTCAACAAGACGGATTGAAGGACGTCCAATCAGGTTATCAAAACGTAGGTTTTTTCTATGTCGTTTTCCTATTTTAACCAGATTGAGGTCCACTGTGTGTACTTAAATGTCTGCCGCTACGTCTTTACCTGTACTCTGACTCAGCCAGCGAGTCCAGATACTCCTGAAACAAATCTTCATTCACCTCGGTGTAACCCAAATCCACTATTGAGTTCGGCTGGCCCAGTACAGTGCCACACTGAGAGAAAAGAGAACACACATTTCAAACGTTTAGTGGACGCCATGCTGGGAAGCAAACACAAGTTGATCGATCCACTACTGAAAATATGGAGATGATTCTTACAGGTTGGCAGTGGGCGATTCCTCCTCCACCAAAGAAAAACTCTTTTCCGTGGACAACAACACCTGTGTGCCTGGGGGGTAAAAAAAGAAGAGGCAAAAAAAAACAAAAACACGTCTTGTTACCAAAATAAAAGCTGGATAACAAGCTGTCATTCAAGAAATATACTCACCATATGCCGTCTACCTGTCTCCCTGAGAAGATGAACACATACAGTATGTCAGCAATGTATAAGGTTATAGCTTTAGGCTCATTCTCGATAGCTTTCAGCGTAATTCATAACAAGGAAGAAAGTCACAAACGTACCTAGGAATAGAGAACTCAGCTCGCGAGCCATTCCCCTGGACAGGTCGTAAACGTACAGTTGCACCGGGAAAGAAGAGTTGTTTTGGGCCATGGTGAAACAAGGAGTCTTTTCCAACTGAAACCAACGGCGAAGTTGCCTGACTGACTCGACAAAAGTTGAATTACGGCTAGCTAACTAGCAACAGAAAACAAAAAGTTGGAAACAGTGTTATAGAAATAACGACGAGGTAAAGACTTATCTTTGGAAAAAAAAGGGAAATTCAGTCAAGTCCAGCCTGAGGTTGATGGGCGAAGACAGTTAGTGCTGTCTCACTGTCTTAATGTAATCATGACGTGACTGTCAAAAAGTGCCTCCGCATTCCGTACGATAAACTCCACCCCCTTCATGGTGATTGGTCAATATATTGACTCCTCAGCAGAGCTGCCAATGAGAACCGAGTCCACTTTAACGTGAATGGAAGGCTGACAGTGCCAAAACATGATACCCTCCAGCCCCCTCACAACCCTTCAGCTTAAAGAAGATTTGCTTCAATTGTTCCTGAATTCAGATGTTCTTTATAAAGTAAAGAACATCTTTATAAAGTAAAGAAAGTAAAGAACATCTGATCATTTAGCTAATAAAGGCATTGAGGGGAATGAGGACCAGATCGTCTAGCTAAATTGTCTTTGGTAGAAGTTAGAATTATGGAAATTGCCTTTAGTAAATCTGAAATGAAATTTATAATCAAGTACCAAGTTAAATCTGGATGACAGCGGCTTTTGGAGGGGGGAAGTAAAGATCAACATTTGTTTCCCTCTACTTTCTGCTATGAAGACAGAATAGAAACAATTGAAGGAAGTTGAAAAGAACAAGCAGTGGTGACCAAGTTATAGCTACAACATGTAAGGTTGTAGCCAACATGGAGGGTAATAATTAATAGGAAAATGTGGCATGGACATGGAGACAGTAAAACATAAAATTTTATGTGAACAACATAGCGTGTGTGGAGAGTGATTTAAAACAAGAATTAAAGAAACATTAAGAGCGTTGGTTGAACATAAAAAGATAAAGAAAGTATTTATTACATTGCTAACGGAAATGGGAATACATATTTAAGAATATAGTTTAATTAGGTAAGACAGATACTCTGGGTCACACTCCAGCACAGTAGATGGCGATAATACATCTTAACTTTGGTTGCCACCTGCCAAAAAAAATAAATGAATAAATAAAATCCAAGAAGAAGATGTTTTGGCACCACCCCGCTTCCATACTGGCGCGTTCACGTACCTGGGCTCCCATTGAAATTAGCCTGGAGTGGTAAGTTGTGGAGCGCGGTAAGTGATGAGTACCACTGAGTATCTCTTATTCTTGTGTTTATTTTAGTTTATACGCATCACTAGGGAGACGGAAGCGTCATTAAAGCAGTTGGAAGTTATCAGTTTATTAACATAGAATGGGTAAGTTAAGCTAGCTAGCTAGCGTTATTGTTAGGCTTAAGTTGGTTTTATTTTAGTGGTAATAATGGCACTAAGTAAATCTTAGCTGATTTCTAACTTGCGTGTAGTTTCAACGTGCGTATTTGACAATTTCGCTTTAACACTTTGCTGCACAACAGTTGACGCATTGGAAGGGCTTTGTGAATACGAAGTTTCTACGTAAACGACGTGGCTTAGGTACGAAGCATGGATTCACGTCTTGTTGAAATGACTTCTTCCTGGTGCAGAGCTGAAAGTCGGCCAGATGGCGGAGTGGAACGCTTTCTACCAGAATGAGGACGAGGAGCAAGAACAAGAGGAAGCGGAGCTGTCTGGAGGTAAAACCGGGTCACGTCCATGTCTGAGTCAGCTGCCTGCCATCACTCTGATATGTCCAGGTCCATACCTGAGTACAGTGATAAAAAAACCCCAACAGATTGACATACAGCAATATAGTGGAAATGGTCGTCAGAAAATGGGTCACTATTATGGTCATAAAGTTCTGCAATAATTCCTCAGGTATCTGGGAACTACACCGTTACACCATCACTTACGTCAAATTCTGATTTGAATGTTGCAGCTGAAGTCGAGATTCAATAGACCAGACAACATTATTCCAACTTTGTTATGGTCAAATATTGCTAAGTTGTGAATTTCATCTCTTTAGCTGATGGAGAGACACCCAGTGTTCTCTGCTGCTGTAGTCCATATTTAGTTTCAGAGAGATGATATTCTGTGCACCTTGCTTGTGAAAAACACTTCTTCTTCTTTTATATACCTCCAGATTGGTCATATGTGTGCTGTGCCATACAGTAGCACATTTGACATCCCCCAACATATAGCTCTAACCTAAAGTGCAGTCTTTTATACAGGCACACACTTTCCATATTTCCTTCCGTCCCTCTCTTGGAAAATAAGTTTCCACAATCACAAAGTCATGGTGACATCACAAAAAGCTAATAATCAATCTGGCATTATTATTATTTATTTTTTCTCTTAAGTTTCTCTTTTTAAAGTGTTTATTTTATGATGAAGGCATCCTGGAGTTCAGAAAAGTTGAAGGTAAAACACTGCAAACCAAAGCAAGTGTCTATCTTTAACAGGAGATTACAAAGTCTCAGGCAGAGACAGCCTGGTCTTCTTGGTCGACGCCTCCAAGGAAATGTTCATCAAAGGCGAAGATGGACAACCCTCTAACTTTGACATGACCATGCAGGTAAGAAGTTCTGTTGATTTTTAAAAAAAACATTTTTAATCCTGTTGACATTCTCTTACTTCTGCATTCCTTTAAAACAACCAAAAAAAAACCTCACATCATTATGTGTTTTCAGTGAAACATTCTTGAAATCTTTTTAAATCTTCAAGTTGCTGGGACGAATTCTCGTGTTGCTCGCAGGTCGTGCGGAGTGTGTACACCAGCAAGATCATCAGCAGCCACCGGGACCTGGTGGCTCTGGTGTTCTACGGCACAGAGCAGAGCAAGAACCCCAGGAACTCGTTCAAACACGTCTACGTGTACCAGGATCTCGACGAACCAGGTCAGAGGCCACGCGGCGGCGAAGGGGGAAAGTTGCGGCGTGAGAGTTCAAATCTCTGCCCCTTCAGGTGCGAAGCGGGTCCAGGACGTGGATGCTCTGCGGGGTGAGAAAGGCGCGCAGCTCGCAGCGCAGGTCCTCGGGAGCGGGGAGACGTCTCTGGGCGACGCCCTGTGGTGCTGCGCCAACCTCTACAGCGACATCAAGCTGCGCCTCTCGCACAAACGCCTCATGATCTTCACCTGCAGGGATGATCCACACGGGGGCGACAGCGCCAGGGACCGACAGGCCCGCACCAAAGCCGGCGACCTGAAGGAGACAGGTCAGTTTGGAGAAAAAGCTGCCTCTGTTTATATGATTAAAAAAATGTCTTCTGTCCAGAATGTACATTAGGTTGCCTGCTTCCTTTAAAGGAAATAATCACAGATCCATCAAATTGATGCCTAACTTTTATTTTATGTTCCTCTTCTGACAGATATTGGTTTACTTACAGGTATAAATCCCAAATAACCTTGTTGTATAAGATGTTGCCTTTGACTTAGCCATGGATTTTCCATTTCTCAACTTGAATTTTCATGTGTATTTTGACTTACTGTCACGTTGCAGGTCCTCACATATCCCTCCGATGATCCTTTGGTAGAATTCATGGTAGATTCAAATTTATAGCATCTAGGTGTCTAGATATGTTAGGAAAACCCACGTAAGCACGTGCAGCTTGTAAATCAAAACTTCGCAGCAGCATCTGACACACAAACGGTTTGCAGCTTCTAGTTTGATCAGCCTGTGTCTGATCTGTCCCGACTCCACCGGGTGTCCTCAGGTGTCCTTATCGATTTGATGCACCTGATGAAACCGGGCGGCTTCGACGTGTCGCTCTTCTTCCGGGACATCGTGAGCCCGCCCGAGGACGACGGCGAGCTCGGCCTGCAGCTGGCGCCATGCGACAAACTGGAGGACCTTCAGAAACGGGTCCGGGCCCGAGAGACCAAAAAGAGAGCATTGGCCAGGTAACAGAAAGAAAAAAAAGAAGGTTTTTTTTTGTTTGTTTGTTTCTACACAGAAAAAACATCTGTTTCCATTTTGCCATTTACTTGTACTAGATCAAATAGTAGCAGACAGAAGTACATAATCTGCAATTCAAACCAGATATTTACAGACGCTGTAAAAAAAAAAATATGACAAGCTTTTTGTATTTAAAGCTGTTGACATTAAATTAGATTTGTTTTGTTCCTTTTGCATGAGAGCAGTTGTTACTTTCTGCTAAATTCCACAATAATGACAACTTTTTGTCATTCATTAAGCCAAAACTGTACAAATAATTATAGTCATTTTGCATTTAAGGTTTAAAAAAAAAGTATATACATTTTTTGTAAACCCAAAACTCAAGCAGCATAGTTTTAGCTTCAAATTCTACATATATATGTATAAAAAAAAAACAAACACAAAGACATTTATTAAACAGCATTTGCTGTCCAATTATTAACTGATTAATCCGAAAAATAATCAACAGGTCAATACATTGTATTGATAAGTCGAGCAGAAAGGCTTGAGCTTTTAACATGTTGATTAGAAGTTGGAAGTTGTTGGGGTTTTTTTGTCTTTTTTTTAAGCAATAAAATGTTTTTCTTATTTAATAAAGAAATTGAATTATTTATTTGCTTCTTTTAATCTATTTCTAACATAGTGTATAAAAGGTATAATTGTCAGAATAAATGATAAATTAATCGATTAGTAAAATAATTTTTGGTGTGTAAACATCCAGAATCTCCCAATACGACAAAAGCAATATTTCCACTCAACCTTGTCAAAGTCCATTTCTCCTTGTTTATTGGCCTTTTGCTTCGTCCCCCAGACCCCCTGCTGTTAAGCTCTGTGTTCACACCCTGCCCTTCTCTGTGCTGTGTCGTGTTCAGGTTAAGCTTGACTCTCGGTGAGGGTCTAAACGTGGCGGTGGGCGTGTACGCAACCGCGGTGACGGCTCGGAAACCCGCCTCCGTCAGACTGTACCGGGAAACCAACGAACCGGTGCGCAGCAAAACCCGCACCTTCCACACTCAGACCGGCAGCCTGCTGCTGCCCAGCGAGATAAAGAAGGCCCAGGTACATGGCAGCTGGGTTTAAATATGAATGGACTTTTTAAAATGAAACTATTAACATTGTTTAGCTGTAAAGCTTGGGACCTTTTCTGAAGCCTGATGGGCCTTTTGAGGGCCAAAGCCTGGTACCAAAAAATACATTGTTCTTTACTTCACATGTTGTGTGCATTAGTAACATTTTCGGGCTATTTGTAATTTAGAATAATAATAAAAGAAACAAAGCTATGGCAGAAAGTAAAATGTTATTTCAGCCCCCAAAAAAACTCAATATAAATAATGATCTTATTTTAGGGGTAAAGATGCAGTTAGTCAACGTGGGGCGTGGTGCTGCTCAGTCGCCATTGTATCGAACTCAGCTCAGGTGGCATAGTGGCATGCTATGTATCTTTAATTGTATTCTAAAAACAAAAGTTCTACAACTCACCCTAAGAAACTGAGAAACATTCTTGCAGTCATCAGTTCCTTCCCATGTTTACTTCCCGTTGGTATCTTCATCTTCTTTTAAACCACTTCAACACAATCCTTTGGTAAGCTAAATGCAAATGACGGACCGCTAGACGGCGTCAGCTGACCACAGTTTGAGAGACACAGGTGTAGAGGTATGGTGTAGGTTAAGTTTTGGTTAATGGTTAGGGTAAATGTCCGGGCTACAGAGTGCTAATACGGGTAAAAATACTAACTTGTGTGTGTTGTAGGTGTACGGTAGGAAACAAATAGTGATGGAGAAGGACGAAGTGGATGCCATCAAGAAGTTTCACGACCCCGGACTGTTCCTGATCGGATTTAAGCCGATGGAAAAACTCAAACTGCATCATCACATCCGACCTTCTGTCTTCATCTACCCTGAGGAGAACGAAGTGAAAGGTAGAAGTGTGGATCTGCTCTGATATTTTACGTAGTTTAAAAGCTCCTCTTGTCTTCTGGCTGCATGTAAGGGAGTAGAATTGGCTCCTTCAGACTAGCCAGCAACAATTAGCAAACACCTGGTGGAACTGCTCATCAACTGAGGTCACTTCTCAGTGAAACGCTGGTAAAAATGATGTTACAGATTCAATAGAGCAGCCATGTTTTGATGACTTCCTGAAGGCGGAGTTTCAGGAGAACAGGAGCTTCTTAAAGAGACAGAGGCTCAATTTCAAGACGTTTCATTAGTCATATATACTAAATTTAGCGTTTTTATAACAACCAAAGTTACCATAGTTACTTGATTGTGTTTTAAAATGCCACTACGTGTCTTGAATATACATAACACTGCCCCTTTAAAACTGTTTTGTTTTATTTTTTTGTGTGTTTGTTGTTGTTTTGCTGCACCAGGAAGTGCCTGTCTGTTCTCTGCCCTGTTGAAGAAGTGCGTCGAGAGAAACGTGTTTGCTCTGTGTCGCTCCGTCTTCCGTCGAAACTACCCACCCAGGTTTGTTGCCTTAATGCCTCAGATGGAAGAGGTCGGCGAAGGGAAGGTGCAGATCACACCTCCAGGTAAACAACCGTTGGCACTCTCGTGTTTGCTGTGACCCTTGGTGGTTTTAATGTTGCAAGAAGCCAAAAGATTAAACCTATATCAGGAAGTTGAAGTCATAAACAGTCTCTGTTGCAACAAGTGTTCATGTTAAGGTTTTTTGTTATTTTATGTCTACGATGGATGTATGTAGATCTACTCTCTGCTCCCTTCGTTAGGTTTCAATGTCATCTACCTGCCGTATGCCGACGACCTGCGAACTCTCGATCCTCCTCGATGTCCGCCGGCGTCACAAACACAAGTTAACAAGATGAAGGAGATCATCCAGAAGCTCCGCTTCAAATACAGGTCAGTTTACGGGGGGGAGTTCATTCATTTATTTATTTATTTTGGTCTGTTTGCAGTGCCTTTGTCACGCCGTCGTATAGATGTGATGACGTCACGTTATGTATTGTAGTCCTGTCTGTAAGCTGCCTCCTTCCTCCTCCATGTCATGCAGGAGTGATGCTTTCGAGAACCCGGTGCTCCAGCAGCACTTCAGGAACCTGGAGGCCCTGGCTCTGGACATGATGGCTCCAGAGGACATCGAGGATCTCATCAGTAAGAAGCCGATTACTTTACTTTCTGTTCCCCACAATCAGTACTTCTGTCTCCACTCCCTAACCTTCTTCCACCTCAGTGCCAAAAGTGGACCAGATCGACCAGCGACTCGGCCCTCTGGTGGATGAGTTTAAGGATCTGGTCTACCCTGCCGGGTACAACCCAGAGAGCAAACCGGCTCCCAAACGGAAAACGGGTCAGACTTTCGATTCTGTTTTCCGCCGCCGTACTTCAGATCAGATATCGTTTCCATCCTTATCGTGTCATTCTGCTTGCGTGCAGCCGACGCCGGGGCCGGAGCCGAGAAGAAGCCCAAAGTGGGGGCGACGGCGGACGAGCTGAAGGCCCACATGCAGGACGGTACTCTGGGAAAGCTGACCGTGCCGGTGCTGAAGGAGGCCTGCAAGCAGTTTGGAATCAAAACCACCGGGACCAAGAAGCAGGATCTGATCGACGCTCTGAGCGAGCGACTGGGTTCATGAGGACGTTTTCAGACATTCAGGGAGGGTTTTTTTAATGCACTGGATTAGAGAAGTAGTGAAAGTTAAGTGGAAGAATAACCTGAACATCTTCACTTGTATTGTGGAAATCCCAGATCTTCATTTCCAGGTGGAATCATTGGCGCACGTCTGTAATTAAACTGACAACAAGTGATGATTATTGATAACGTGTTGCATTAAAATGTTTCTTCATAAAAGCAACTCTTATTTTTGTATTATTTCAAACTGAAAGAGATTTTTTTTTTGATCAGTCTTATTATTTTTTTTTTACATAAACCACAGAAAACACTGACAAAGACAAACACTACTGCCCCAACATGGATCCACCTTTTATTCAGTTTTACAATTTCATTTACATCAGTCGATGTAAAGCACAGGTTTGTGCAAAAATGAAAGGGCAAACATTTGACCTTTACATAAATTTATCTGCTGAAATGCTTTCTATGTAAGATATAAATGGCCGCCAGTCAAACTGAAAGTTCTCATTCAGCATTTCCAGTTCTGCTGGAAACGAAGGCGCGCCCTTCCAAAGGGAGGCCCGTCAGACACACCTGGAGGCGTTCAGGCGTCTCCGTTCAGGTCAATAAAAAGTGCTGATCGTGTTGAGGGAGCGTCTCCACGCTCAGCAGCAGGAAAACGTCCCGCGTGTGAGCTGTCAGAACCAGACGACGTTCCTCTGGAAGGTTTACAACACACACACACACACACACACACACACAAGGTAATGACTTCAGATCCGTTTTACTGTTCAGAAAGGCAAACATGGACTTTGTGCTTGATTGATCTTTGCTTATTGAAACCGTACGTTTCCGGATTGTTTCAAAAATAAAGATGTGAGGTTTGTGATGTTTGTGCGTGTGTGTGTGTGTGCTGCTTTTATACAGATTGATGCTGAAATGGAGTGTCAGTGTGAAAATAACGCCGAGGCTCCCCCTGCTGGTAGGAAACTTTAATGTTTATAAGAGAAAAACAAAGCCATTATTTGTGTTAAACATGTGACAAAGTAGAAATTGATTTTACCTCAGAAGGCCTTTTGGTCTAAATTTGGAATGCTGTGTGACTTGTGATACATGTGAAGACACACACACACACCCTTACACCCTTACATAATAAGTGGGAAACAGTGCTGTGATAATAACCCTTCCTTGTTTTGTTTAGGCTGGTTCATGGGAGGCAGCAACGTCCAGATGGGAGCCTTCGCTGTGGTGGGCTACCTTCTGTACAGATTTTCACAAAGTCAGTTGCCACGACGATCTCGCATACTCACAATCTCATTTTAAACAACAAAAATAAATAAATAAATACTCAAGAATAGCCGCGTTGTTCTGCTAATGTGTCTTTCACTGAAGTATGGAGCTCGGACACAGAGCCTGTGATTGTAGTGGTCTGATCAATGTCCAAATTGAAATCATATCAAGAGGTTATGACACGACCTTACACAAACTAAATGTGGTTAAAAACCATGCAAAGAGTGAAACAAAAAATTTAGTAGAAGTTTAAAGTTTTAATTAAATCATATTTGCCTGTTATGGCCTTTACCATCAAATGTATCAAAGTTTGTGATTGTAAGGTCACCAAATGTGACAAAACGTTTTTAAGTACTGTCACAATTCCCCTTATTTTCTATTTTATGATACAAGGATTGATAATATATTAAGACAACAGACTAAGGTGACCATTATATGGAATTCTGTGAGTCGTTTATATCCAGACGTTTTAAGCCGTTTGTTTTTCCTGCAGCTCTCCCAGCGCTGATCCGTTGGCCAATCCGTTTCTTCTGCTACATAACCGGTGAGTTTTTTTTTTGTTTTTTTTTACCCCCTCTGACATCTTGATGCTTCACCACAAAGTTTGGCCGGAACCGAAATCACAAGACAAACGTTTTGTTGGTCCTGCCTCAGGTCTGTCAGCTCTTTGGGGCTGGGTGAACCGCCTGGTTGGAACCTTCCGCGGTACGAATTATCAGTCTTACAACCACTGACGAGTTTCTGTACGACAATTTAAAGCAGCCTAAATAAAACTCTTTTACTTTTCTCCTTTTTGTCTCAGGAATCAAGAACCTGTTGAAATGGGTTTCTGGGGTTTGTCGGTTTCTAGTCGGTGAGCACCTCTTCCTGTTCTGTAGGATGATATTTCAGTATTTCATAAATTCAAATCAAAATGTCCTGCAGCTATTCCAGCAACAGAAACACAAAAGACTGTAAGTATAACTTAGGCTGACGTCTTAATTTGATGCGACTTCGGTGTTTTCCTCTAAATTCAAGTGGATGGTTCCCATCATCAGACCCATCACAGGTCATTATACTCGACTTTATTGTTTTAAATTGTGTGGTAATTTCCCAAGGGTTCTCCTTACCTCCGACAATCCTCCTCATTTAGGGGGAACATGCATTTATACTTTGAAAAATATGTCTACTTTAATGTTTTTAAAAAGGTTTCTAAATTTCTGATAACGCGTTGCCAATTTACTGACAGAAAACAGAAATGTGTCGTTCCAAAATAGCAAACTTTGTCAGAACACTATTCACACTTCCAACCGGATTGACAGGAGTTACCGTACTTCTATCATTGCAAATATATAAATTAAGAAAATGTTTTACGTCAGTGAGTGTGTTTGCAATCGCTCCTCCAGCCCTTTCATTTCCTGAAAAGCTCTAATTATAGGATCTACTAACAATCTTGCATGAATGTGACCCTGGGTGAGCTCTTCCTTCTGCCCCCAACAACCCACCTACCCAAAACTCCCTCCCAGATTCCCCCAGTCAGTTTTTTTTTGTTCTGGTTCTCATAGCCTCCTGAATATGTGGGGTTATGACAATACACTGACAATAAAATACACTCTTTTATGTATATATGTGCGTTACAAGATGGCAGATTTTGAAAGAGTATTCTAATCTTAAATTTGGCCTTCATGAAACAATCTAATGGTTGCTGTTATGACTGAACATTTAAATTAAGACATTTTTGAGCTTTCCTCATTCTTTCATGATTACCAATAAATAAAAGTGATTTAAAACATTATGTGCATGAACTCCTCAAACAGTGTGGGTAGAAATTTCAACAACTGAAATTTGAAAACAGAAAAAAAACCTATGTTTTCCAAAAATTAAACTTTAAAAAACTTCTCAATAATAAAAAAAAAAATGCTGAATTTATTTTTTTTATGTATTTTTCAATTTGAGACCGTTTTAAGAATTGCATTCTTTTCAAATCTAAAATTCAAAATGTGCAGTTTATGTTTCACATTTCGGGGGGCTTATGGAGGGAAAGACTTAAGTATTGGACTCTTTCAACAAAACTGAAAAAATCAAAGACAGGGCCCCTGTGTCTCAAACACAGAAATAGGGGCCCGTAATATTAACTTCACCAGCCTTACATACAACCTCACACAGCAGCATGCTTTGCATTACATACTTCAGTTTCACAAGAACTGTGGAGGTGCTTTAGTATTTACAAAGATTTCTCTAAGGTTTTTAATATTTGCTGCCTATTTTTAACCAAATATTTAAGTCACAAAAAATAATTTTTTTTAAGAGCTTTCCAACAACATTGTTTAAGCATTTACACTAAAACTTCTCACGTCTACAGGATCGTCTGAAGATGGACCACAAATCCGTGGCACTTCAAGGAAGTCAGATTTGAGGTTGATCTTCTTGGGGCCAAACATTGCGGACCGATACGTCATGGCAGACGATTTGTTAGCATTAGGTAGCAACAAGACGAGACCATTCAGTGACGTGACGAAGAATGGCATCAAGCAGACCACAGTACTGGATGGCAGAGAGATTACAGTAATCAACACCCCCGATGTTTTAGGGTCGTCGATGGGGAACGCCAGCCGCGCCAGGGAGGCCCTAAGGAGCCTCCAGCTCACTACTCCTGGTCCACATGCCTTTCTGCTGGTAATCAAGGCTCAAGGCTCCGGCGAGTCGGTTGTCCAGGACCTCACCCGAGCCGTTCGAGGAACCCGTGAGCTGTTTGGAGAGGGAGTCACGGGATACATTATCCCGGTGATCTCTTATGTAGACGGCAGACAAAGCTTCACCGTGCCAGAGCTGCTAGAGGGGCTGGAAAAGGCCTGCTCTTTATGTGGTCAGAGTCCAGAGCTTGTGGACATCAGCGCATACATTCCACCTAAAGGGAAGCATTCCAGTAGAAGGTCTAAAGACTGTGCTTACAGAGATCTGGTTGAGCGTGTGCAGGATGTGAAGGAGAGCAGGGGCCATTTTGTCCATGAGGTGTACAAGAGGGAGGACGAGCTGAGGGAGAAGCTGCTGGATGACATGTCCTCCGCACTGGCTCAACAACTGGCCCACAGGTAGATAGGAGAACTGCACAGTGAGAGGTATATGTATATATATATATATATATATATATATATATATATATATATATATATATATATATATATATATATATATAGATATAGATATATAGATATATATATATATATATATATATATATATATATATATATATATATATATATATATATATATATATATAGATATAGATATACACATAGATTTTTTTCCCATTTGCCCTGCGGTTTTGCGTTTCCATTGAAAATGTGTGCAAAACTTTGTTGATATTCTGATAATGTTGAAAAAGCACATTTGTAAAAGCGGTGTTTACATGAAATAGCAAATGCTGTTATAAACACATGGAAATGAGTTTGTACACTCAATAAGTTATTAAAACACATCCTCCAACTACCTGTTGTCGTCTTCTTCTTCGTGGTTTGCTCCTGTGGTAACATCCGGTTGTTGATCATGTGACTCCAGTGATGCCAGGAAATTGCCTTCATTTCCATCGCGCCAAAACGTTTTTATCAAAAAAATCTATATTTAGTAATTGCAGCGTTTCCTTTAAAGCTGCAGTATGTAGTTTTTATAAAATGTTCCCTTTAGCTACTATGGTATCTGCAGAAATTCATCACTCCCAACCGAAACTAACCAATCAGCGCCAGGAGGCGGGTCCTGGCGCTGATTGGTGGTTTCTAGTTGCCACTGGGAGAAGGCAGAGGAGCAATTTTTTTTTCATATTATCATGCTAAACTTTCATGACATAGTGACAGGTTCAACAAATATGTAAAAAAAATATATTTTTACAAAAATTGCATACTGCAGTTTTAAGCAAATTTATTTTCAAAAGCTCAAATTTCATTTGAGCTTCATTTCATTTCCATTGAAGGAGAGTTGTACTCTACCAGCTTAGCTGCAAAAATCACATGTTTGGAGGCATATATGTTTGTGTCTGTTTTTGTGTTTTTTAATAAGAGGAACATCTTTATCAAATCAGCTGATATCTGACACAATGAAATTCACAACCAAGAGCAATACTACGAGATGGAATCATAACAACATATTACATTTGTGGTTCTTGAGACGAGTGATATATTTTTATCTGGGCTGGAGGAGTATCACAACAAAAGAACAAACAAAAAGTCATTTGTGCCCCTGAGGATTTTTCTTGTTCAAGTAAGGTAATATAGCTTTATTAATCCCCATAGGGGAAATGTTAGTTGACAAAGAAAGAGAAATGGGGCGCCCCCCTGTGGTGTGCATTGTGTTAACACTGTGACAACATATTTCCAATTCAGGATTATGCCAAACTAAAGGGCTATTTTGGTCTTTTTCTTTTAAGTCTGTACTGCATGTAATTATAATCTCCAGGTCTAATGTCTACATATGTGGACTTCTTAGACTTTAACTGAAAAACTGACTATTCAAAGCACAAGATTAGAAAAATATTTTTTCTATTTTGTAAAAGAATCAGTGCTTTTTTGGTTTTAGAATTAGAAGCAAAAAATATATAATATCACTGGTCAAACCTGGATTAAATAATTCTTCTAGTGATTATTGTTGCATCTGAGCACAGTTTGTTATTAAAAAGCAGTGTGTGAAGAGGGGGTTCCTAGTTTTCCATCCATCTTCTATTCACCCTTTGTCCCTAATGGGGTCAGGAGGGTTGCTGGTCCCTTTCCCCAGCTAACGTTCCGGCCGAGAGGCGGGGTCACCCTGGACAGGTCGCCAGTCTGTCACAGGGCAACACAGAAAACAGACAGGACAAACAACCATTCACACACACACTCACACCTAGGAAGAATTTAGAGATTGATCCAATTAACCTGACAGTCATGTTTTTGGACTGTGGGAGGAAGCCGGAGAACCCGGAGAGAACCCACGCATGCACAGGGAGAACATGCAAACTCCATGCAGAAAGACCCCGGGCCGGGAATCGAACCCAGGACCTTCTTGCTGCAAGGTAACAGCTCTACCAACTGCTCCACTGTGCAGCCCGCCTCTGGTTCCTAGTTTTAAGTTCTCAAAATAATCAATACAACTTGCTGACCCATATCTGGATTCATATTAACTGAAGAGGCCTAAGAGGTGACACCACAGGTAAAATGTAAAATGCTTATATCCTTTTAACAGATGCCCAATACATAAAAAAAAATCTTAAATTATCAGTTTGCAGACAAAGGTTTGATAGGTTGTATGGTGGAGGCAGAGAAAGCCTCGCCCAGGGCGCCAGAAATGGAACATCCGCCACTGTTCCTGTGACATTAAAACATTTCTTACCTGTATAATTTTAATTTTAATCACCGTAAACAGAACCCAGGGTGTGCCTCCTCACAGACTAGACTCAAAGTGGAACATTTTAAGGTTTTTTTTGTTAGTTTTTTTTTTCAGGGGAGGAACTTCTCCTGCGCTTTCTGACGCAGCCAGGGAAACGCTTCTGCGCATGCGCATTATATTCACGGACGGAGAAACAGACCTCACAACAGAAAAAAAAGTGTTAAAGACAAAGGACCGGACAGCCTTTTGGGAAAGCAAAAACCAGATCAGTTAGTTTTTTAGACCGCCTTGTAGAGGTTCGGGTGTCTCACCACCGGTCGGAACCGGGTGGGTAAGTGTTCGTTGTGAAATAATGAAGTTAGAGGAAGGCGTTGTGTTTGTGTTGGCTGTAGAGACGGAGTTACGTAGAAAACATCCACAGGACTAACGGCCAAAAAAAATTTGAAAATGCTCCCAACATGGATTCAACACTAAAGTATGAGTGTGTTTTTAGTGTCTAAGAGCAGCTGTCCTTGGTTAGTGTGAGTGTTTGCTTTCTTATTGCTGTGACCTGTGTTTGGCTGCTGTCACATTTAGCTAGTTCTCTCCGAACAGCTTGCTTCCTCTATTCAGAACTAGCTGCTGGAGATGTTTACTTTCTGCCTATTTTGAGGTCCACTGGCCGAAAAGAAGAGTAAAGCCTATTATTATTGTATTTTAACCATTTACATACAACTTCAATAGATTCGGCACAGCTTTAAAGAACATTGTTTGCATCTGATAATAATTTGTTCCCACTTTCTTCGTTTTTAACATTTTAGCAGTTGTGCTTTGCTGTGAAAAAATGTATTTGTCCCCTACAAATGTCTTCTTTTTAGCTTTATAGCTTTATATTTATAGCCACCTGAATGTTTCAGATCATTAAAGATGTATCAATATTTGAGACAACAAGGAGTACATTTATGTCCAAGCTAACACGGCCCTATATGAAAACAACGACCCTTTGACGACGGCTTTGATACAAATTCGATTCAGTTAAAAAATATTTCATTATCCCAAAAGGAAATGAAATGTTGCAATCATATGATCTAAGTATCTTCAAAGAGCGGTTGTTTACAGTGATGCTGTGAGCAGGAAGAATGTGCAGTTGCAGTCCGTCTCGCAACAAATTTGAAAAATTTGAAGAGGCTTCTGACTGAAGACTGTTGGTCGTGTGACCATCATGACATGCTAACAACAAAGACAATGTACCACAAAATGATGCCCTGGATGACATCATCAGTCTGGACATTATTAAATTATAGCATAACTTGAAAAGTGATAAATCACTTTATAAATCACTTTTATAGATATAATTTATAGATCGGTCCAGATTTCCTTCATTTTCTAGGATCAACTTGTACTTGCACGTGAGACCGATCTTATCTACTTGCGCAAACATCTGAAATTCAGTAGCTGCCCCTATTTTGCTCTGACATGAGAGAGTCACCCCACTTTTGATAACATAGCAACTCCGTCGCTGTACTTAGCAACTTTTCAGCCAAAAAAAAAAACAAAATTAAACAACTTTTTAACGGTCGGTAATCGGACAAAATACTGCAATCGGTGCACCCCTAAAAATGTGTTTAATCGAGACCTTTTTAAGGGTGACAAAAACGGAAAAAATATTAGATTACAATCATTGTAGCTCAATAAAGCGGAGTACTTTTTTCGTTCAATATTCTAAACTGGTCGTAACATCTGTTTCCAGAGCAACACGAGAGACGCTTCATGTTCAGCTTTCTGGTGATGGAAAGTCCTGCAAAACGGCAGGCCTGCTGACTGGAGGGACACAACGGTCAAGGCACACACACTCACAGGATGGAGGAAGTGGAAACGCACAAGAGAGGGATGACAACTTGATTCATGATTTTTATCGGAGGATCCCATTTTCTTCAAACTTTTTAGTTTTCCACCCCTCTCTAAATTCTGTCCTGAATTCTACTTTCTACGTCCTCTCCTGTTGAGAGAGGTGGTGTTTATTTACCTTCCACCTTCCTCTGAGAGCCTACATAGCAACACAGACTCCTCTCTTCCCGGAGGTCGAGGGGGCTGCCATGGGAACGGCTGTCCTGCCTTCAATGTAGCGTCCTGAGGGCAGTAGTGGTGGAGCTGGAGGAGGAGGACGTGGCGGTGGCGGCGGCGGCGGTGGTGAACGTCCAGGGATGGGCAGTACTCCGCATCCAGCCAGCGAGTGGAAGGAGAAGGGCCGAGGCGGGCTGCAGGAGCTGGGCTGCATGCCCTGGAAGGTCAGCAAGCAGAAAGCTGCCGGAGGAGGGGGGGATGCGGTTTCAGGAGCAGCAGAGAGGAGGAGGAAGGATCCGAGGGACGGTCAGCTGCAGCAGGATCTCTCCTCGTCGTCGTCCTCCCTCTCCCCGCCGGCTCCCCAGCAGACTTCTCCTACGACTCCGGCCATATATCACGAGAAGCAGCGGAGGGAGCTGTGCGCATTGCATGCGCTCAACAACGTCTTCCAGGATGGGACGGCCTTTAGTCGGGACACCCTGCAGGAGATATTCCAAAGGTGAGAGAGCTGGCTTACTAAAATGCACCAGGAATCACCTTTGTCTTGCAAAAATATTTATACTTCTTGAACTTTTCTACCTTTCGCCTCTGGGTTTGATGAGGTACACCCACACAAGGTACCACATAATTGTGAGGTGAAAGGAAAATGATACATGATTTTAGAAATTATTCTGACAACACAATAATATGGGTGATGAAAGTGTGGGATGGAATTGTATTCAAGCCCCCTGAGTCAATACTCTCCCTGTCTCTGCAATTAGAGCTGCGAAATCTTTGAGGTATAACTGAATGCATCGAATATTTCAGCAAAATCTTTAACATGTGGATACAACAACCCTGCTTGGCACAGATGTTCCCATGGTCTTGCTATGTATTTTGTAACAAAAAACGTTCGCCAGTGAAAAATTGAAGGGGGCAATTTTACGAGATGGAAAAACTGCTAAACACAGAAAGATAATAAGAATCTAAACTAAAGGTTAAGCTTTTCTTCTTTGGGTTAAAACAGTGAAAATCAGGGTTCTAAGTTTTACACTGGTACTCAGTTGGTTGTGTTTCTGGTATTTGACTGGGCCTTCATACAAAGGATTTTTTTCATATCTCTTGTCATATCTGACATATCTTGTGAGCATATCATATCTAGAGCAGGGCTTTGCAACCTTTACAACCTTAAGAACCGCTGTGGACTCACGACGGGCAAATGAAACTGGTTTAGACACTTATGATTAGCAAAAATTAGAAGGCCATGTCTTCTTAGTTAGGCACAACTTTGTGTTGATGGCATCAAATCCCAGTAAAAACCATCGATGTTAGCAAGTAAACATGAGAGACTGTGGTTAATTTCTCGTTTTCAACACGTTGCAGGCTATGTCCCAGCACTATGGTGACGCCTCACAAAAAGAGCATGCTGGGAAACGGGAACTATGATGTAAACGTCATCATGGCGGCATTGCAGACCCGAGGGTTTGAGGCAGTCTGGTGGGATAAAAGAAGGTACGTAAGTCATTTACATTTAAGTCCTAACATACAAAACGCTGCGCATTACAAATATTAAATGATTTATCAAACGACGACAGAGCCACGATGATATGAACAGTCACAGACACTTTCTGCTTTCAATTTAGCCATTTCTGAAGTTTGTCAAAACGTTTCAATGGATGTCATGCTTCTCTAGGAATAGTTGGACAATAGTTCTGATACAGTCCAGGTTTGCATACCAGTTTGTCAAGTCGTGTGAGGAATTGATATGCAAGCTGTAGTATGTTGGATAAGCCACTTTCTGGACCCAAACACTGTCGATACATCGGCTGATTGATCTCAGAGACCAACAGGACGAGTTTCTCTGCTCAGGTCAGAATTGATCAGATGACACAGGACTCTATGGACTTGGACCCAGACGCACTAAGTGGAAAATATTGCAAAACACACTGGACAACAATTTAGACTGGACTTTTTGTCCAGTCTAAATTATAGGATTTATAAGCACGGTGTCTTAAGTTTAATTGCCACAAAAGAAAATGAAAATAGAAAAAAGACATATCAATTGATAACTAATTTAATAACTTGGGTTAACATTTTTATGCTTCTCACTCAGTAAATCTAAAAAAATTACTTTTCAGTTTATTTATGTAGCGCCAGTACACAACAAATGTTTTTGTCCCGGATATTGATTTCAACAGTATGTATAAATATGTATTTTTCTCCATTAAGAGAGTGAAAGTCCTGTCTCAGATTAATTGTTTCACAAACGATTAATTGTTGCACAAATGATTAATCGTTTCATAAAGAGAGTTACTCACATTGAAAAGGAAGGTTATTTTTAGCATTACTTACAATCATTTTAGTAATCGATTATTTTGTCAATTATTCTGATGGTGAATTTTTTAAGAGTGGCACATTCTGCAGATTTTTTCAACAATGTAGAACCTTTTTTTAACAACAAAATGCATTAAAGATACAAATAAAGAATGAATTCAATTCCAGTTCAGTTGTAGCTGAAAAATAAAAAAAAAACTTTTAAAATCAGCACTTGAAAAACTCAAAAACGTTCTGCTTGACTTGGCATCAGCAGAGTGTAAGACTGAGCTGCTGACTATTTTGGGAACAACTAGTTGGTGAAGATGAAATGTTTTACAGAATTTGAACCAGGTGAAGCCAAAACAGCCACTTGAGAAGTTCTGGGTAACAGATTAACAGATAAATATATGTCTTTTTATCTTAAATTCAAAATATTTATATTTTTTGTACAGTTTTGCATTAATTACTGCTCTCTCTGTGTTGTCTTTACATCAAATTGGCTCTTTTTGAGTCTGCACGCGATGAAATGAGTTATTTCAATAACTCATCTGATTAATCGTTTCATCCCTGTTATGATTCTACTTCTGAATAATATAGAACAACTACCAGAATGACTCTTTTGGGACTCTATAATAGTTATTTTTGGGATAAAATCTCCAAACAGGCCACTTGTGCTGGTTGACGGTTCGCTTTCTGAGCTGTTGGCGAAACAGCAGTTGCGTGTTTCCCTTTGAATTATAAATATCCTGCTGCACCAAACCAAATAAATCTAACTGGTTTGTTGAAAATAAGTCAAACATTGACATGAATAATGAAAATAGCCAAGCCTCCAAAAATTCACAAGCCATAAATATGTGCTGTGCCACACATGATGATCTTAACCAGTGGCTTGAACAGACGTTCTTCTGGTCTCTCTCCAGTAACTCCAGTTTGTTTTGAATGCACCTTTAGTCATCGCAGCAGGATGTGGATACATGCATCAAACGTGTTGTTTCTTGGATTGACATCACTGTCTAAAACTAGACCTACAAAAACCCTCATCTCTGTTTGAGTCCTATTTTAGATCCAGTAGTGAAACTGCGTCACTCTGTAATTGAGATTTTTTTGTTTTTTGTGTGTGTGTATTTGTAGTGCATGTTCTGCTGTTGTCTTAGTTTATTTCCCATAAGGGGTCTGGGCAGAGGCCCCAGAGCCAAAACATAAACACTTTTACTCAGGTCCACGTGTTTGGTTGATTTTTTTTTTTTCTTTTTTTTGAATTTTCTCATATTTGTTTCTAATCTTGACTCTTGAAAACAGGAAACTCCTCAACCAACTCAAACTTCTGCATTCTTTACTAAAATCCTAAATGTAATCAGGAGGTCTGCCCTTCACAGAGGCTCTGCTTCCTCTGCTAAAACTACGTCAGTCTTCAAAGATCCTTCAGTTAGCCTTTTTTTATTATCAGTATTTGTGCTTTCTTCATTATCAGTCTCACAGGACTTGCTAATGGCATCAGGAGTCTCTGCCTTTTTCTGTGAAAATGAGTTCCGGCCTTCCTAGCCTGTGCTAAAAACCGGAACAAAATCACTGCCATTAATCAGTTGACAACAGAAACACGACTCTCTTTCTGTTACTTTTTTATGCAGCACAAAGCTTCTTTTGCATATTTGTTGTAGTTTCATTTTTACGCCGAGTTGAAAAAGATGGATCTAAATGAGGGGATGTAAGCGCCACTAAAAATCTTTGAAGAGGATTTTGAATATTTTGGGAAGAATCCAAAAATCGGTATGTTTACTGAACGCTCTGCTCCAGCTGAACTCAGCAGCTTACAAAAGTATTCACACCCTTGGGAAAATGTTCCGTATTTTGTCACATTGCCAACACAAATATATTTATTTGGAATTTAATGTGAAATACCAACACAAAGTGGTGTACAGTTGTGAAGTAGATAGAAAATTCTACATGATTCAAAATATTTTTGTGGTGGTCAGAAGTATTTAGCCCCCGTGAGACAATACTTTGTGGATCCACCTGTTGCTGAGTTTGAAATGAAGATTTCATTCATTTAATTTTAGTTTTCAAAGTAATTTAAAGCAGGTCATAATGTTTTTGGCTTGTTGAGTTAAATGTTAACCGATCAAAAGACAGTTTTGTTCCTTTGTGAAAATAGGCATAAAGATAAAAAAAACACAGGATTTGAGTTCCTAACTTGCAGCATTATAGGTGGACTGGATTCATACTTTTTAAATCATCTTAATCATCAACTTGGAGACAAGTGAAAGACCAGACTCAAGGCGATAGATTTGAGGCTTGACTTGGACTTGGGGAAAGAAACTTAAAACATGACTTAAACTTGGACTGGAAAAATGATCTTTGGCCAAAGTTAAGATCTCGGATCTCATTTAAAAAAAAAACCTTTGAAGTTGTAAAAATCTTTGCGACAGGAAATGTCGGAACGTTTTAAACTTCAAGAAGATTTCTATTGCTGTTGTTCAGAATTACAAATGACTTCGTCAAGTAAGACACCGCAGCACAGCCTCCAAATGGTTTGTTGTCCATTTTGTTTCATGATGTTCTTTGGAATTTGCTTAAATTGCTTTCTTTTTTTCCTCCCCCAGGGATGTAGGCAGCATCGAGCTGTCCAACGTGGAGGGCTTTATCCTGAACGTGCCGTCCAATCTGCGCTGGGGGCCTCTCCGGCTGCCACTAAAACGCCAGCACTGGATTGGCGTCAGGGAGGTGGGAGGTGTCTACTACAACCTGGACTCTAAGCTACGCAACCCTCAGCCTATTGGCAGTCCTGATGAGCTCAGGTAAGAGACCAGGGGTTCTGAGAATGTGTTCTGAACAACATCCTGCCACGCCCATCATGCACTGCAAAACAAAATCTTTCTCAACCATTGTAATTATTGCCATCATAATAATATCATATTTAAAATAATAATGTATTAATAAATTAAATCAATTTAGCAATAATTAAAAAAAAAATCCTGAAAGAAAGAGGAATCTCTTGTGTGTCCCTCTCTTAGACAAGCAGGAAAAACGCAGGATTTTCTTTTTTCTTACTGTTGTAGACAGAAAACGTATCACAGCATTATTTTACATGCAGTTATTCTCTACTGAAACAACATTAAACTGCTTTTAACTCATGTAAAGCACATGAAATTCAACAAAGATGCATAAAAAAAAAATCTGAGTCACTATTAACATTTTTCACAACAGCTGGAGCGTTTCTCAAAATAATTAGTACAAACTGTAAAACCTACCTGCATTCCTGGAAAAATGAAGTAGGTTTTAAATTGGTTATCGTATTATGGTTTTATGATATAAAACACTTTCAAGTCCCTTGTTGCTGAAATGTGCTACACCAATAAACATGACTTGATTTGACACTTGCTCAAAATGAATAGTTCATTCCTCAAAAGCATATTCATGTCAGTTTTTATGAAAAAGATTCATTTGCTAGAAAATCTCAGAAATCTTCCGATTGACCTCAGTAATTTTCTAGAAAAAACCCCTGAAATTTGTGACATTAGTCTGTTTCTTCTAGTAGATTTCCAACTTTTCAAACTCAGAAATGTGCTAGTTTTGTCTGGAAACTTTCTAAGATTAATCTCAAAATGTCTGACATTTTTGACAAAAATTGACTCCTTCTCGTCTTTTTCTGGCCTTTATACACCAATTGCACATTTCAGATATTATCCTACACTCTCCAAAAACATACTTCTGTTCAGCACATTTTTACTTAGCCTCTCGAAAACTTGATGCTCGTTTGTTTTTATTCAATTATTATTATTTTTTTTATTATCACAATTGACTGTTTTGTTTCCTTCATCACAAACTCAGGAAGTTTCTCCGTCAGCAGCTGCGAGGGAAGAACTGTGAACTCCTGCTGGTTGTCTCAGAAGAGGTGGAGGTCCACCAAACATGGCGCTCTGATGGCTGAGGGTTCAACCAGCCAATCCCATCAGCCAAGCGGGCCTGTCGCAGGACGAGCTGGAGACGAAGTAGCGTTGTGCACCGCCAAGCGCATTGATGCATCCTTGCAGTTGTACTTCCTTCCCACCACGCTTGTTTTTTTTTCTTCTTCTTCCTTTTCTTTGGGTTTTGTTTACACGGCCGTTGCTGAACACTTAGCTGATCCGACACACAAACTAATGAAGGAGGCAAACATTTTACAGAGCGAATCAATATATATATATATATATATATATATATATATATATATATATATATATATATATATATATATATATATTGATTTCTGTCTTTCCCTTTTTATTTTCTCCAATTTCTAAAGTTGTGAGAGATTTGGACCTAAGGAAAATGCAGATTTTTATGTTTACTATTTTTTTTCCTCCTCTTTTTTTAATGTTTTATTTTACTCCATATTTTCCCACCTTTCTCACCAAAGTGCACCCTGGCTTCTATTCCCCTCATCTCGATCTCATCGAATCCCAGCTCAGAGTGAGAGGTTTACCACATCGCCAACTGTATGTGCATTTCAGCAATTCCCTACACTTCTGGCACCGACTCACCCTTTACTGTAGAATCTTTGCCAATGCAACACTTTTTATATTATGGCAACAAAGCAATGCAACACTCAGGCCAAGTACTCCCTCTAGTGCAGGGGTCACCAACCTTTTTGATGCTGGGAGCTACTTCACGGGTCCAGAGTAACACGAAGGGCTACTTGTTTGATACAACTGTAAATATTCTTGGCTCAGCCTTTATAACAATAATTCATATATCTATATATGATTACATGCTGCCTGATCATATTAATATTAGGGACTACTCACAATAGTTGTCAGTAAGGACAGATACGGTTAATTGGTTAGTTCACAGAGTTTCAAGTTTGATTCCCTTTTGGAGCGTTTCTGTGAGATGCTAAATTTCCCCCAAGTGACTGAGAGTTCAGATTGTTGCAGTAACACCTGCAGCTGCACAGCTGGACACACTGAGTACCTTGAAAATTTCCTTTAAATAAAAAAGGAAAGAATAGTTTTGTTTTATTATCCAACCCTCTTTACCAGTAGCAAAATTGTGGAGAAAAAAAAGATCTTTTGTGTACAGTCTGTGAGGAGTTAGGTGGGACACGCCAAAGCCTAAATCTGATTGGTCAGTTTGCTTTTGAGATCCGACAGATCGGAGGGTAGCACAAAACTGTCACTGCACCTGACCTGCAAGAACACAACCACCTCCCCAATGCGCAAAAATCAGCACAAATCTAAACCACAGGAGCAGCGGACATTTTTTTTTCAGCCGATGCTAAATAATAAAGACATGGAAGTGAAGCCTGCCCTTGTGGTTCACGGAAAGAGGAGAGTGTTGATCGCAGGTTCAGGTGGAGTCAGACGTCCAGAGGACGAGAAGGTGAAGCAACAATATTTGCTTAATTTCTACTCTACTTTGGATGGATTAAATTCGATTAGAGTAAATGGTTTAACCTGCAGACTTAGCGTGAGGAAGAGCGGTCGACAGGTGACCATCAGCTCTGCAGTTCGGGAAACATCAAAGAGCCTCATACACTGACGACCTGCCAGAACCGCACATGGTAAAAAGCTCCGCCGGGATCCAAGCCGCTCTTAGAACTACGGGAGGTTCAAACTGCTCATTCATTTTTATCTTACAGAAAAGCCCCAAGCCACCAAATAAACAAAAATAAACTGACCAATAAGATTTAGGTTTTGGGTGGCCTTTGACACCCAGAGACTGACACAGATGTGCGCTACGTACAAGATGCTTTGGCACAAAAGTTCTTTTTTTTAATTTAAAGGCAGATCTCAAGGTTCACAGAGTCTGTACAGCTGCAGGCGCTGCTGCCCTCCGATAAAATCCTGCAGGCGTCTGCGCAGTTCTGAACTTTAACCATAGGAAAGAGTTTTATACATAAAGCAATTTATTTTAAACATTTTTATCATTTTCTTTTTTAAAACTCTAAATATAAACAAATGTTATTACTTCATTGTAAAAACATTAAATTAAATAATTTCGTTGGCAGTGCTGCCTAATGACAATGGCTATTTTTAGAACTTGCTTGGCGGGCCACTGACAAGGTCCCCGTGGGCGACCAGGGGCCCGCGGGCCCCTCGTTGGTGACCCCTGCTCTAGTGGATATTTGCTCCAGCTTGCTTATATTGATGATCATCTAGTTATGTGTTTTTAAATTTCTTCTCACTGTATAGACGCTTCTGTAAAGGAAAGAAATATGTTATTTGTCTAAGACGTATTGCACTACACACAAACATCACCCGTCAGTAAAGAATTATATATTTTGGGTTTGATGCCAAACCTTCTTCCTCTACGGATCAAATGCAGCAAAATGCATCCACTAATACAGGAGGATAACTTTCATGCTGTGAGTCATGCTGACTTCAGATTTAAAGTTTACGTGCAAAATCTTTTACTGAGTGAATTTATTTGCCCCTACTGACGGAATGATCGACAGTAAAAATCATGACTTTACACTAAAGGTCTAGACGCTAGCTCTTTACCACTGAAATGTATCCCTTTGTCCTGATTCGTTGTTGCTAGAGTTTTGTTTTTAGGTTTTTGCCTCAGTGACTTTTCCAAAGGGTCCCAGTCACAGCAGCCCTCTGTAGCACAGGAACTCAGCAGATAAAGGGCTTTTTCTCATCTTCCTGTAGTTTTTTTATTTTATTTTTTCGTATATGAAAAGCAGCCAAACACAGCTTTAAAAGGAAATCACTGACTGTCCCAGCAAGTTATTGACTGTAATCGGAGGAATCTCGGTTAAAGGAAGTTGTTTTTAAAGCGCATTTGAGCGAAGAAAGTTATTTGCTTGTAAACCTAAAAGGACCTGGGGCCTCGTGCATAAAGCGTGCGTGCGCACAAAAAATGTGCGGCGCCATACTTTACGCGCATGTCGGCATGTCTAAAGATTAACTTTGCATCAAAAGCTTGCGTAAACATACGCACACTTTTTCGGGGGCGTGAAAATGGGCGGCAGCCACGCAAACTTTTTCTGTAGACAATATCAAACTACAAAGCGTCAAAACTCACCTAAATACACTGAAATCCGATGACATTCGGTGTCATCTAGACCAAGAAGCATCAAACCCGATGTTTTTCAGAATTTTCATATTTTATTGTTTAAACGTAAACGATAAAACTGAACCACATTTATCCTCAGACAATAAGCTAACATGCACACAAAATAGAGAAAATAAAAATAAAAGTTTGTGAAAACCTCACTCAAATGTAAATAGTACTCTTTCTCAGTTTTTGTCTCATAGAGATGTAACGCATTGGTCCGTGCGCCGAAGCGCATAAAATGCATGTATGGGGTCATTTCATTCTCACTAAAAGTAGAAAACATGGTTGGATCAGCAGATTAACTCAAACCTGTTGATGATAATTAATCAACAGGTTTGATTATTTTTAAGGTGATCAAGGTGTGTGTGCAATCAATAAGCACCACAAAGGTTGCCGCGTAAATGTGGAGCTTTGGCTCTGATGGAGAACATCGTCAATGGAAGGATTCAGAGGGAGCGATTGATCAGAGATCATATTGATCTGCAGGGAAATGTTGATGATGGTTTATGAGCGTTTAGATTAATTCAGACTGATCATCCTGGAGCTCTGAGCAAAACTTAAAGAGCAGTGCCGTACCGGTCCGACTGCAGTCATCCTTCAGTCGAGTCGCCGGCCTTGTGAATGCGCCGGCCTTATGGACATGAATCATTCTATTATTCAGCATAAACGTCCACATTCCCCACTCACAGGACTCTCTGGCTCGCTGTCTGTCTTTAAATCCCGGCTGAACGCGTTACTGTTCAAACAGGCATTTGCAGGATGTCTTTATTTTTTTTTTTTATTTGAATGTTTTTGTTTTTCTTTAAAATGTATTTTTTATTTTTGTGAGGTGACATTCTGTGTCCTCAAAGTACATTTTAAATAAAAAATATTATAGTAATTAGAAATACTTATACCGCTTCGATCAGGACGTTGCCAAGGTTACTGCTTCCTGTTGTGGCAGACTTCCAGGTATTTATACTAATTTACATATGTATTTACAACAGCTCCGCTCTTTTTTCCGCAAATTAGGATTTATGAAGGAAAGGTGCGCACGGCTTTATGCGTCCGATTTGTTTTGTGCGCCGCACTTTTCAAAATTTTTCCGTACGCCAAGTGTTAGTGTGAAAACTACGCACTCTTTTATGCATGAGGCCCCTGGAGAGCAAAAAAAAAAAGGTTTTTGGAGGTACTAGTCTAGAAAGTTGGATGAAAAGTGAAAGTTGTTGGCGATCTGGTGTCGTGTCTAAAGAAGGAAAGCTTTTCGGTTGTTTGTGAGGCGATTAAAAGTTCACGTCTAGTTAAAGTCTTCGTATTATAAATGTTAGTGATTGAATTGGCCTTAACTTGTTTACATGGAAAAAATATGTAGATTTTAGAGTTTGGTGCCATATCAAAAAATCCAAAGGAGCAGTTTGTTATATTTGGGAGGAGAAATGGTAGATGCCCTTCCATTTTTGCAGAGCAACTACTCCCATGTTGAGTTTTCACTTTTTTCTGCCAAGGAATTTGTTACACTTCTTTTTTTTTTCTTTTTTTTTTTTTAATAAGCAATCCAAGTATAGAAGTTGTGCATGTGTTATTTCATATTTGAAGCAACATCCTCATGTTCAAGGCCTGTCTGTAATCCTGTGATGTCACATTGTATCCATGAGAAACTGCGTTTAACTGTCAGATATTTTTATTAACTGAACACCGACACAGTGACCTGTGTTGAACATTTGCATTCATATGCCTTTGCTTTATTGCCATGACAATCCATTAAGTCCTTCCCCCTGGAGGAATCCTGATTATCAGTGTACTTTATTTTTTCAGAAAAAATAAATAAAATCCTCATATTTGGCATTTCATGTGTTATTGTGTTTAAAATGGTAATAAATTTGTACATTTATTTTACCTCTTAGGATCTGTGGTGCTTTTAAAGGAAAGGATGTATGGATCCACTGCTATTTTGTTTTTTAAAATTGAGTTTGTGGTTGTTGAATGACGTGAAAAATGTTCAATGGGTGTGAATACTGTGAATACTTTTACAAGTGGCTATATTCCCATTGATAAATGTTAGCATATTGATGCTCTGCTGCTTTAAGGGAGCTAAAGGATGAGAGTACTACGACCGTTTGGTATCCAGTAAGTAACGAGGATGATGAGGCAGCCAGTGGCGCGCGCCGACTCATCCTTCACGGGGAACGCGCTTTCATGGCACGAGCGCGCGCGAAGCGGTGTGCAGATGTGTCGCAGATTTTGTAAAGTCACTGGACGAGTGCTGAGGAAGTCGCTCCAGATAAACCGGCCTCTGAAAGTGGCAGCAAACCGAAGCGGCGACAGAGAAGAGCGGAGGACGGAGCCGAGGCACGCGCCCTCAATAGCAGTTACCGTTAGCTTAGTTTGTGAGGGAGAAGGACGTTAGTTTGACAGTTAAATCCCCACGGAGGATTGGTGCGCACAAGAGATGGAGCTCTCTGCCATTGGAGAGCAAGTGTTTGCCGTGGAATCAATTCTGAAGAAAAGACTTCGAAAGGTAAGGGTTCAAAAGTGGGACGTAAATTATTAATGACGTGTTTAGCAGCGGGGAAATGTCAGCGTGCGTTGCGGTGTCGTGTTTATTTTGGGAGGAAGGATGCTACTTAATGCCTTAATGAGACATTAGAAATACAGTTGTCTTTTAACCTGGTTAGCTAATTAAGAGGCTTTTTAAGGGGTCAGGCGTCCCCTGAATCTAACAGTTGTAACTGCGCAGCATCTTCTGGCGTAAGCTGTTTGACTCATTAAGCCCTACGAGGAAACATTCAGGCAAACTGTTATTATGGGCCTGCCTGCCTGCTGAGTAGGTCTCATGCCATGTTGTTGACATTAACAGGTGCGTACCTAGAACTTAAGGGTTCTGGAGCACAAAAGAGGAACCAGAGAGACTGATTTCGGCTTTATTTCTGAGCATTGTACTGGGTGTAGAGGTAAACTAAAATGTGAGCACAGATTTAAATTTAGCAACATTTATTAATAATAATAATAATAATAATAATAATAATAATAATTAATAATAATCTGTCTATTATGATTTACACTGGACTTTAAACAAAATTTTACTCCACCAAAGGTTACAGCTTTAAAGCTGGAAAAATGATCTGTCAAACAATTACTACAGTTTAAAGTCTGTATAAAGAGATCCTAAATGCGCAGAGTTTTCTCTGGCTTCACTGGTAATGACTGAGATCAAAACAGTGCAGTTTCAATGTGAGTCTTTGGGCATTTCTGGCCACTTCAAGGTAAAGAGGGAATTGCAGGCGCCACATTAAAGTAATACTGCAATGAAATCTGTGTTGTCGCTTAGCCACCAAAACCTGATTCCTCTACTACTTATTTTATGAATTATAATTCATGTTTTGGGGAGTTTTTGTAAGAAATGTCAGACACTTCAAACGTCACATTTAAAGAGCTGAAGTTGTGACTGTAATTGAATGGTGATTTTAGCAAGTCTAGCTAGTATAAGGCAAATCTGGAAAAATAATGGGAAAAAATTTTTTATTAAGATTTATTAGCAGTTAATTGGTGTATGTTTTTGCATAAATATGTTTAGATGGCTGTAAGTTTTTGCAGTTCACAAGAGCCAACGGTCTGTTTCGATTTACAGACATCATTCACACTCTGTTGTTTAAATATAAAACCGCTGACGTTCATGGTGATTTCATACAGTAACCAAACAACAAACATAACAGAGTTTCAGATGGTAGCTTGATGGGTAAGAGCTATGTTAAACTTATTTACCAATGTGCTCAGTATCATGTGATATTACACGAGTTTGCAATATAAACATGTTTTTTTTATATACTCAATTTTCTACTTAGGTTAAAGTTCAATATTGAGATGGATTTATCAGACCCAATATAGCTACTCCTGATTATAATGCACCTTCATATCCTCGTGGGATCCAGATGAAGTTTGGGAAAGTGGTGACTTCATCCGCTGAGAATACTTTGAGAGGTCACACCAGGATGACTTCACCAAGAAATGACGGACTCTGAGTGCTTCGGTTGGCATATTAATACTATTATTCGTTAACACGTCATGTGATGAAAGAGCGTCGTCTCATTAACTCACTGTGGATCCAACAGAAGATAAAAAATAAGGCATTTCAAGTTGCCACAGGAAGAATCTTAAAAGTGAAGGTTGGGTGGAATATTTTGATCAGAGGTAAACTGGCTGTATTGCACAAAGCTTGCTGGCACCTTTCACTCAATCGTTAATATGTTTCATGAACTGCAAAGCAATGATGCAGAACTACCAAAGAATTATCATAAAAACAGTGCAGCTCTAACAGCCGTGTTATTTCCTGCTCCTTTGATGCTGGTCTGGAACCTTTTCTCCACAGGGTAATGTGGAGTACCTGCTGAAGTGGAAAGGATGGCCTCCAAAGTGAGTATGTAGACATGGAATAATTCATCTAAAGAGAGCCGCAGCTTTATATAAAAAAATCTAATCATGTGGAATAAAGTAACACAACTACATAGGATAGAATAAAAATATCCTATCCAGTTCCACAGTGGGCAGCATGTTGAGGTTAAATGAGACAAAGGTGGAAAAATACAGTACAGTACTGTACTATATATGAAAGAACTGAAAAATACTGAAGTGTACACTTTACAAAATAAGAAAACTAATACTGTAAAACTACTAAAAATGGCAAAAATGATTTAAAAAAATTGCCACTGAGGAGGGCAATTTTGAAAAAAATGTGTAAGATGTGCATAGAAAGCAGTTTTACAGAAGATTTAAAAGAACATTGCAAATAACAACAGAGTGTAAACACTGAGTTTGTTCCCAGAAGTTATTGCAATAGACAATAACATTGTTGCTTTGATGCCATTTTCAAGTAATATATCAATAATGGCATAATAATGCATTCTCCCCCCTTCTCAAAGACCAAGAAACTCTAATTTAGTTTAAAAAAAAAAAAAAAAAAACTAACACTGGAACTGGAAGACCAAGAACAATAAATAAAACACAACGGAAACCATAAATAAAATGGATCATGATGTCTCTGTTCACAAAATTGATATGCAAAAAAATATTAATCATCAGAACGGAAATGATCTGGCTCAATTTAATTGATCCTGTGATTAATGGTTCTGCAACACAACAGCTTTATTCAGATTTGAATTAAAGTTGGAGTTTGGAGTTTGAAAGCCATTTCATAAAACCCCCTCATCCCCCTCAAAATTGTCAAATTATGAAAATGTTCCTGTGGTATCAAGATTTTTTACAATGATACTAGAAAAAAATTTTATATCAGCTTGTTAAATTTTAATACAGTGAAAATGTGAGATGCTCCAGAGATGCTGAGTAAAAATAATAACATCCTCACTGATTTAAAAATATGGCATAAATTGATATTTCCAGTTTAATCTATTGCCGTTCTAACTCACCAGATGTTCTGTTGTCCTGCTTATTTCATTTGTGGCTGGAAGCTCAGCCTGATCAAACATTAAGCTGATATGGAAGTTCGCTCCAATCAATTATGCATGCATTCAGAGGTTTCTGTGAAGGATTTCCAAAACAATACTTTAGATGAGCTGCTCACATCAAATTCAGACATGTTCTGTTCGGTTTTAAAATTTAACTTGTTTGGATTTCAGGGTTTTGTGGGGTTTTTTTCTTCATACAGTATGAAAAATAAAAATAAATTCCATTAATTTTAAAAGAGTTTGAAGAAGCAAACTCCTTTTCATTTTTTCACTAAGTTCTCTTTCAATCAAAACTTCTCAGCTCAGATTAGCTCAGTTTTGTTTTGTTTTGTTTTTGTATTATTTCTGTCTTTGTTTTATTGTGATCTGCTTTGATGAAGTTGGAGTCGCTTTAACTAAATGAAAAAGACAAAGAGAGATGGAGAGCATGGGAACAATGAGCATCTCTTTCTCACATTGGCTCACAGGTACAGCACCTGGGAGCCTGAGGAGCACATCCTGGACCGGCGCCTGGTGCAGGCGTTCGAGGACAAGTGAGACCCTCCTTCAAACGGAACACAGACAACATGAGCCAGTCTGACGTTGCTCTGGTGTTGTCAGGTTTTTAGCATTTCTCATTTCTCACTGAAATCGTCACAGTGGGCAAATTCAGATGTAGGTTCACACCAAGAGAAAAAGCATTAAAAAAGTCACAAAAAGAAAAACCCAACAACAACAACAAAAACCCCCCAAATTTATTAACATTACACTATAGACATGAGGTTGTATATCTGTCCGCAACGTTGTAACGGTGTGAATTACCCAGACTGAAGCGTCTTGTGGTGCAACTATTCATTTATAGCTATCTGGTCCTGTCTGCTTTTTGTGTGTTTTGGTTTCTGTTAATGTTTTGAAATGTAAAAATAAAAATAAAAAACAACTAAATAACACACTATACGTTAAGGACAAGATTATAAATTAAACATCCTGTGTAGTTATCAGAAATAGCATACTTTGATCCAATCAATGTGCAGCTAATAAGGATCAATTTTGGAAAAATGTACATAATGGACATTAAACAGACTATTTACAATTTATGAAAACAGAAAAAAAGTCTGTGTGAATACAGCAGAAATGTGGCTTGACATGGGTAAAAGTGCCCAAAAAAACCAGCAGGGGTGCAAACACTTGTTGATGTTGTTGGGAGCAGTGATGGTTCTGGAGGCTAACAGCTCCTGGGGGAAGGATCTATGTTAACGCTCCTTAGTGCACTTAGGATGCAGGCATGCTAGGGAGCTTCACTGACATTTATTTACAATACGAGGGATGACGCAGCAAAAACACATCCAGAGAATCTAAATTCAGATAACCCATTCATTTTTTGTTCACTTTCCCAGAGAAGAGAAAGAGAGAGTCATTGGCCACAGGAGGAAAGGATCCAAGTCAAAACGACTCCTGCTACAGGTAACGTGACCGACACCTCTACAGATCTCCAGAAACTTTTCAAGGCACTTCATTTTTTTCCACATGGCACACGAACTTTGGACACTCCTGCTCCTTTCTATACCAGCTTCACAGTTTCCCTGTTGCTTTTGTAGAAAAACCTCCCCACATTATGATGGTGCCAAAGCTCTTCTAGCTCATTTTATCATTTCAGGACACCATTTACACCATGGACCTCCGCAGCGCTCACAAGATTCCCGCCAAGCCTCCTCCTCGCCTGCGTCTCTCTCTGACGCGCTCCCTGGTTCCTGACGACGAGGAGGATGAGGATGAGGATGAGGATGACGCCTGGGTTCCTTCTCGAACACATCGTAAGAGCAAGCAGGGCAGACGACTTAGCTTAAACGTCCAGAGTCCCTCACAAGACGCCTGGGAGGAGGAGGAGGAAGAAGAGGAAGAGGAGGAGAACAGTGCAGAGGATAGTGAACACAGAGAGGAAGAGGAGGCTGAGATGGGAGAAGGTGTTTTTAACGGTATGTGTGTCACTTGGTCAGAGAGTTTCATCCAACCAGTCTTGTCCCAGTTTGGCTTGTTTTCTGGGCACACGGCCAACGCCTTCCGTCATCCTGAGCTGATTATAGAACCAATCCTCCAGAGGCTCATTAAAGCTGCAAGATGTAACTTTTATTTTAAAAAAATATGTTCAAACTGTTTTGGCAGAGTAATATGAGGCAGATCATCTGTGAAAAGAGCAATCTCCTCCTCCTCACAAAGCTATTATTGCTGTCTGAAGAAATTCACCGCTCCCAACCAAAAACAACCAATCACAGCCAGGAGGCGGGGCTTAGTGCTGTCAATCAACCTCTCTGCTAAATGTGCTGGTGGTGGAGAAACATCTCATCATTCCAGGAAAACAGTTTATCCACCGTCATGCTGACTAGCCTTAGCATTCCTAACAGGCTATGTTAGATCGACAGCACTAAATCCCGCCTCCTGACTCTGATTGGTTGTTTCTAGTTAGCGCTGGGAAAAGGCAGAGGAGCTCCATTTTTTCCACAGATTTTCTCAGTCACGACACAGTGACAGTTTCAACAAATTTATTTAATAAAAATTACATACTGCTGCTTTAAAGAAACGTTTTTCTATTCACATTTAAATAAAACCTTCATTTATGAGTTTTCCTCGCGTTGCGTAGCTTTCACTGTTATCATATGCTGCATGTTAACTACAAATGACACAAATAAACGAGTTTCATTCCTCTTCATTGACCCTTCACCTTTCCTTTAGGACACAGGGGCCCAGATAACTGGAGCACAGCAGTGGGGTCCGGCGGCGCTGCTGCGTCAGACAAACTGTGGCGACCCATGGTGGCCCCAGGAGAGGTGACGGTCACAGACGTCACCCTCAACGCCCTCACAGTGACCTTCAGGGAGTCCAGAGCGGCCAGAGGATTCTTCCGGGACTGGGGCCTGGAGGTGTGGGAGCAGGTGGGTGATGGGGCCCCTGCCAGCTGCTGGAGGCACTGACTCTGACACGCTGCTGGAGCCGCTTGGTTAATACGCAGAGTCAGCAGTGCCTTACAAAAGTATTCACACCCCTTGCACTTGTCCACTTTTCGTCATGTCACAACCGTAGACGTCTCTGTGTAATATGTGGATTTAATGAGACAGACCAACACACAGGGTAGACGTAGAAAATCAAAAGAGAATGAGGTCTGGTTATCAACATTTTTTACAATTAAAAGTCTAAATTTAAGTGTGGCATCCATTTTGAGTTCACTACAACAGTGACTGAATTACAGTGTTGCCAGATTAGACGGGTTTCCTTTTTTGGGGCTGGATAGAGCAGCTGTTCAAGTCTGAGCTGCTTCGCGCAACATTTAGCAGGTTTTTAGAAATTGTTCAGGGGAAAACTCTGTAAATGTAGCTGTCAGTGTGTAGCAGAAAAGCACAAAACTTATAGAACTGCTGTGTCCTCACACTCATTTTGTCAGTTCATTTATTATGAAACGTAACATCACGTCATATTATGTGATATAGGTTCTGGTAGAGAACACTTTTCAGATTTTGACAAGTAAGAGTGTTGAAACCATGATTTACTTTCCCTTCACAGTTATGCTCCACTCTGTGTTGGTCTCTCTTGTAAAATGGCAATAAAGCACAAGGGTTACGGTTCAAACATGACCAAAAGCTGCAAATCTTCAAAATGTATGAATATTTTTGCAACGTATGGTTGATCTGGTCACTTTAAGTGGAATACATCGGAGTTCAAACCCATCATGTACTTGTAGCTGACAGGAAGGAAATGACACAAGCACAGACAGCTGAGGGCAGCTGGTGATTGGCTTAAAGGTTTTCTTCATTCCAGTGAATCATAACACACATAAAAAAAAAATAAAAAAATAAAAAACATTTTAAATAACATTTCTGTTTAGGCTGGTGGACAGTTATTTCCAGCAATGAAACCTGTTTACTTATGAAAACATACAGACTTCTTGACCAGATTAAATAGTTTTATTGTTTTTGCTCAATCAAGAAAAACATTGGTTTCCAAAAGGGTTGCTTCATTTAGCTTGTGACATTTTCTTTCTGTCATGGAGGGTTCTCCATCCATCCATCCATCCATCCATCCATCCATCCATCCATCCATCCATCCATCCATCCATCCATCCATCCATCCATCCATCCATCCATCCATCCATCCATCCATCCATCCATCCATCCATCCATCCATCCATCCATCCATCCATCCATCCATCCATTTTTTTTATCCCATCGGGGTCAGGAGGGTGCTGATGCCTATCGACACAGACCGACACAGAATGGTGGGGCTGCCACTAACTATCACTTTGGCTATTGATTATTCTGATGATTAATCGATTAATCCGACTAAACCATCGCCAGATTTAAGGATTTTTTCTACAATATCAAAAATGCATTAAAAGATGCAAGTAAACAAATAATTCAGTTCCTTTTCTAAATGAGACATTAAAAATTTTATCGCTTAAAATGCATTCTTTTAGATCATTTGTAACGTTGGATCCATCTGCAGCAAGACGATATTTCTAACATTGACATGTTAAAAGCTCAGCCATTTCTGCTTCCCTTAATATCAGTGCAGCGTAAAACTGATCTGTTGACGAGTTTTTGGATGAAATGATTATTTAAAATGTGCTCAATAGATTTTATTTCAAAACACTTGGATCAGACAAAGGTAAGACTACGCTACTGGAGGAGTTCTGCGTAGAACATATTTATAGACAAAAAAACATTTTTTTTTAATCTTAAATATAAAATGTATATATTCTTTAACGTAATTACTGCTCTGAATATGTTGGTCTTTCAGCAATTGGCCTCTGCTTGAGTCTGAATGCTCTAGTTAACAATTAATTGATTAATAAAGTAGTTGACAATTATTACCAATTTATCGCTTCAGTCCTACGGAACTGTGTGGATTTGAAATCAGCCCCACTTACTTTGCTACCTATAAATAAACTCAGAAGGCACTTTGAGTTCACAGTCATGCACATGTGGAAATCTCTGCATGAACTCAGCTTTTCAAGATTTGTTCCAGAACAATCTACGTATACACTACTTAGTGTTGGTCTATTGTATAAAAAACTATTAAAATACACTGATGTTTATGACTGTAATGTGACAAAGTGTTAAAGAGTTCCAGGGTTGTGAGGCTGCACATTTAATGACCCAGTAGCTTTAGCCAGACTCTGTGAACACAGGATCTGAAGTGATGTCCTGATGATGATGATGATGATGATGATGATGATGATGATGATGATGATGATGATGATGATGGTGATGATGATGATGATGATGATGATGGATTTTTTATCAGTGAAAATGAAAGTGCCTACCGCTGCACTGTTTGTTTCGATGTAACTGTGGAGCTTTTAAGAATAATATCTCTCCACATGACTAATTACTACCAGTGTTTTATTTTTCTCCTCTCCACTGATGTAAGACAGAAACTGTTGCCTTGGAGACCGCCTGGTTGGACCGTAAGCAGAAACACATTTTTCTAGTCATTTTTCTACATTGACCTGAATGTATATTTATTGTGTATGGGTCCTGCATATAACTGCACATGATTGTTTTCTACAGGTTTGTTATAACCAGATCCCATGTACAGAGTAACTGTACTGATGTGATAGAACAAGCGCCCCCTGCAGGGCTTCATGTTGCCTCCTGTTGTCGTTGCGCCGCACCTGTCCACCAGAAGCTAGCACTGTACCGCGATGTGAATCCGCACATTACCTGCTCCACTCTATCAAGTGTTGTCGTGTTTCGACTGCTTGTTGGGTAACATGAAAATAAATGTTGCACATGTTTACTATGACTTTGGCGGCCATCTTTTATCGAGGTGGAGCGAGTGAGCAGCTATATGTGATCTGAAATACCGAAAATGGAAAGATCCACTGCGTGTTCTTTGACGCACTTTCGAGCAAGTTAACCAGCTAGAAGGATTAGGTACTTATCATGAGACCCACTGATAAGTTACTTGCTTATCAGAGTTAATTTATGAGTTTATTGGGAAGTTATAAGTTATTTACTTATCAGTAAGCAGCACCAAAATGTATCCATGTGTTTCTCATTAAAAATAAAAGCAACGAGAAATTGTTTTCGAAATTTCAGTTATAAATGCAAAAAAAAAAAAAAATCGACTTGTCAAACTCAGAAATTTCCTACTATTTTTCTACAACATTTCTGAGATTAATCTCAAAATTTTCTTGTTTTTTGGCAAAAATACTTTTTTCCACCCATCTACTGTGGCACAAATACTCTGTTGAATTGAACAGCTCGTTGGACGTCACCATGGTGTCGTCATCACTTCAACAGTCAGGAGCTCCAAACTGAGAATCTGAGGTTGAAACTTCCCTTAAAAGTTTCCTAACTTTCACACATTTGATGTATTAACTTGAAAAAATGTCAATTTCTGTACTTTCTACTTAATTCAAAACTGTTTCAGCTTTTTTTTTTTTTTTTTTTAGAAATGATCAGACCGTAAAGGAAACAGGAAACTATTCTAGATCATGGTTTTTCGATATTTGCAATTTGCATTGCATTTATAAATTTCTGAATAAATTACTTATCTAGCTGACAAATCGATTTGATAGATGTGGCAAAGAAGAAAGCAATTTTTTTTCCAATAGTACAAACATACTTTATTGTACAATTAATTTATTGGCAAAAAAACAATCAGACCACCAAAATAACTTAAAAAAAATTGAGCAACAGTTATTTTTGCTTTCTCTCAGCAAGCACCAAAATTGTTAAGAGGAAGAAAAGGAGACAAAAGAAAAGTGGTCAGCGATTCCATTTGAATACTAAACAAATTTAAATATCTTATTTCCAGTCTCTTTTTAGGAAAAGAAATTGACAAAAATTTGTTCAGTTGCCATCTGTTTGTACAGTGATTCAATATGTATACAACTTTATTCATGTACATAAAACATCTCATCAAAAGGATGGTAGAATGAACTCCACAGCCTCTCCAGGGCAAATCCAATAACTGTCTGCAGTGTCTTTTTCATCACCATCACACCTTTAATAGAAAACAAAAAAAAAAATTATCTAATAATTCCTGTAGCTTCAAGTTTTATTTCCAAAAAAATTAAATTAAATAATATATCTATATATAAAAGACAGTTCATCCATGTTTTTTTTTCTTCTTATTTATAAAATAAGTCTCGAGATATATTGCAACCTGGTTTTGATGTGTTCCTTTCCCCATACCCAACAAACCCGACTTTCAGAGAAAAAACAAATAGTAAGCATGTGAATATCGTGTCTTCAGTCCTTTCTGTAAAAAGCTAAACAACCAAATGTTCGGTCTTTCAGATCGATCCCTTGTTTTGGCTCCGTTTTGTGCAGGTTTACCCCGGAAGTTGTTGTTTTTGTTTTTTTGTTTAGTTTATTCTTTTTTTTTTTTGTCTACAATAACGTGGGTGCGATAGCCCCTACCTCTCCAAAACCTTGTCAAAAAATACACTAAAAAAAAAAGGCGCATTGGTGCTTGTGACCTACAACAACCCATACTGTACACTTTAGAAAAAAGAAAAAAAAGTTAATACTGTACAGTAGCTTAGGAGCATTTCTGTCTTTTTGTTCCAGACAGCACATATTCCATGAAGAAGGGGGGAGGGGGGAAAGAAAAGGAGCAAAAACATGTCGTTTGCACAGATTTGTTTTTAAATATGTACACTTTTTTTTTTGACATTTCTTTACAAAGAAAAACAAGAAAATGCATCAAAGTCCACAATTTCCTATTTTTACAGTACTAACAAATCAAACCTTGCTGCTGCAAATGGGAAACGAAATAGGCAAAATAATTGAAAGGAAAACCGTTAAGGTAGAGGGCGAAGGCGGAACTTGCTCAATCTTTCATATGTCACAGAAAAACAGCGCTGGAAAAATATTTACAACCTTATTGAGGAAAAAAAAAAAAGAACAAAGAAAAACGGCAATATGCCTTTTAATTCCTCCACATTTTGTAGGGGATCGATAAAAGGGACTGGAGGGATGCATATTCACAAAAAGGCTGAGAAGTGGGCGCAATCCGTCAGGTACATGTGGCCAAAATCTGCCAAAACACGGTAAATGTTTAACAAAAACCTGTAATAGAAACCCCTGATTCTCTCTCTCATACACACACCTACAAAATAAAACTCGTGTGCGTACACACACACACACACACACATTTCCTCCCGCCTGCTCAAAGTAAATAAATATCTGGAATTTGCTGCAGTCACGTACAAAGCTGTGTTCACCATTCTGAAGAAGACCACTGTAACGGAAGATATGTTCGTGTTCCTTTCACAATTCATCGACGGAACGAAAATACAAAATAATCAGACTGGAAAATACAATCATGACAGGGGATTTCAGGGGAAAACAATATATATATATATGTATATATGTATATTTATAAAAAAGGTACATCACTCACTTTAACTTTTTTATAACCACATTTGAAATCTTAAAAATCTTCTTAAAAAGGCAAAATACTCAGTCCCCGAAAATATTGTCATATTTAAGGAAGAAATATCTCCACCAGAAACTCTACCCTTCTGCCTTTTTGTACACAGTTGGCAAAAATATATAGATATATATATATATATATATTAACAGCAATAACTTACCATTGTTTTTAATTTATTCATTTATTGATTTCTAAGATTAAAGTCGCATCTCCCATAGGAAGGAAGCTTTAGTTCGTATTTATACATCACAAAAATGTTTAAATAAAAAATAAAAACTTCTAAAAGCCCCGGCTCGCTGAATGGCAGTTTGTCGTCTGGGGCAACAAGTCAGAGCAAAAAGTGGAGGCGAGGCTACATGAGATTGTGGTTGAGCTCCTGGCTGTTGCTGCTGCCGTTGTTATTGTTTCCCCCCAGCATGTCCGGTTGCGTGCCTTGCCCTCCGTGAATCCCTGCCATCCCGCTCAGCTGGGATATGATGGAGTTCTGGTCACTGAACTGACTGGGATCCACGGAGCCCCCTGGTGGCTGCTGCTGCTGGGACAACGCTGGCTGTTGGACCTGTGGCGGTTGGGGCGGAGCCATGCTGGGGTGGTGCTGGGCGAGGTGGCCCGGGTGCGGCGACCCGCTCTGCGTCTGCGGGGAGATGCGGTGAGGCGAGGGCTGCGGCTGGGAGGAGGGCTGCATGCGTGGGGACGGGCTGGAGTGTGGCGGCTGCGACTGCGGCCGGGGGGAGGGCTGAGGGGAGCGGACCTGGCTGCCCAGTGAGCCTGCCGGGCCGAGGCCACCTTGGCCCGGGATGTGGGGGGACTGGGCCATCTGGGGGCTCATGGGGCTGCTGTGCTGGGCGGGCGAGCCGCCCCCCAGATGTGATGGCTGCAGCAGCCTCTGCTGGAAGTTCTGGTGAACCATGCCTTGGGACATCTGTGTCACTCCGACTCCACCCTGCTGCTGCCCCGGCCCTGAGGTACCCTGTCCGGGCTGCAGGGGGGGCCCAGAACCCCCCCCACTCAGGTCAGGTCCTTGGTGACCACCCATGGGGTTCTGCTGCATCTGATGCAGCCTCTGCTGCAGCGCAGCAGCTACTTGTGATATGGGGTACCCTTGCTGTCCCCCCTGTGGTCCTTGTTGCTGCTGCTGCTGGACCCCCACAGCGCCCCCTGCAGGCTGCGGCTGAGAGGACGGAGGCATCCCTGCCTGTCCTTGTCCAGGTTGCATGAAGCTCTGCTGCACTTGCTGCTGTTGCTGAAACTGCCCATGGTTCGCCATTTGCTGCTGCTGTAGTTGCTGCTGCTGCTGTAGCTGCTGTTGTTGCTGCTGCAGTTGTTGTTGCTGCTGCAGTTGTTGTTGCTGCTGCAGTTGTTGTTGTTGCTGCTGCAGTTGTTGTTGCTGCTGCTGTTGCTGTAGCTGCTGCTGTTGCAGCTGTCTCCTCATTAGCAATTCTCTGAACTGAGGATTCAAATTTGCCAGGTTGCCTGGTTGTCCAGCTTGCATTGCTCCCTGTTGCTGCTGTTGTAGAGCAGCCATCTGTTGTTGCAACATGGGACGCTGCTGCTGCTGCTGCTGCTGTTGTTGCTGCTGCAGCTGCTGCAGCTGAGCCATGGTGGGCATGCTGCCTCCCCCGGCTCCACCCTGAGCGATATTCATCCCCATCTGGTTAACGTTAACTTGTTGTTGCCCATCCAAGTTGCCAAGCGGGTTGGCTCCAGGTCCCCCTACATTAGGCAAGCCTCCAGCAGAGCCTGGAAACCTTACACCTCCAGCGGCCCCTGCTGGCGGCCCCCCAGGGCCTCCCTGAGAACCGTGGTACCGGGCCGTTCTCTGGCGTATGAAGGCAGCCATCAGAGTTGGGTTGGAGCGCAGGATGTTGAGGACTTGTTGCTGCTGCTGGGGTGAGGTTGGGGAGCGGAGGGTACGCAGTAGCTCCTGCACTGCTCCCTGGGGCAAGTTACCCGTTCCCCCTCCTTGCATCAGCCCAGGGGCCCCTGCTGCCCCTTCCGACACACCCAACACCTGCATCAAACCTCGGTTTCCTGCTTGGGTCTGCTGTGGATTCATTTGTGGCTGCTGCTGCTGAGTGATGGCAGCCTGCTGCTGGGGGGGCATAGACCCCATCATAGCTGTCCTTGCTTGTGGGTTCATGGTCGGTCCCCTGGGGCCCCCCCACTGCTGGTTTGTTGACTGAAGTGGTTGTTGAATTTGAGAGGTCAGCTGGGATTGTGTGCCAGCTACCATCCCATGTTGCTGCGATTCTAACATAGTCCTGCCAACCACTCCCTGAGTCTGGGGGGCCATGCCCTGGGCCCCAATGTGGGGCATTACCATCTGTGCCGGGCTGTTCTGGTGGTGAGGGTGTTGGGGGATCATGCCACCCTGCCCCAAGCCACGAATCTGCGCCTGGGCCTGAGCCATCCGACTCTGGGTCTCTGCTAGCCGTTGGATCTTCAGGGCCGTCTCTACTGCAGCTAGAGGAGGCCCCTGCGGCTGGCTTTGTACAGGCATGGACCCCTGCCCCTGGTTGGGCTGCTGCTGCTGAGGTGGGGTGGCTGGACCCAACCCAGGTTTCCCTAGCGACTGATGGAGAGACGCCGGCCCCGGTGGTCTGGGATTGTATGGAGGTAAACCTCCAGGGTGCTGCAGCTGCTGCACGTTGGGCGTCTGCTGCTGCTGAGGAGACATCATCATCCCTTCTGCCTGGAACTGCTGGTGGTGATGCTGAGAGGTCATCGCACCGCCTGGCTGCTGACCCGGAGTGACCATCCCACCCATCTGAACTCCTGGTGGCTGAGGAAGTGGGGGCATGCTGCCGGGGGTGGGGGTCTGTGGGGTTGGAGGTTGTGTACCAACGGATGTTGGGGTGGCTGGACCGGTTGCTCCGTTGTTGCCACTGGGAGACGGCAGCCCATTCCCCCCAGGTGGGCCGCCCGGAGGGGCCTGGCCGACCCTCTGCATGCTGGCCATTCTCCTCCTCAGCATCTGGGCTTGCTGCAGCCGGTGCTGTAGCTGCTGCTGCCGCAGCTTGTGCTTGATGTTCAGGCAGAATGGCACTGGACACTTGTTCTCCTGACAGTGCTTGGCGTGGTAGCAGCACAATGCAATGAGCTGCTTGCAGATGGGGCAGCCGCCGTTGGTTTTCCTCTTGCAGCCTTTCGTGTGTTGGACGACCCGTTTCATCTTCTGGCAGGATGGCAGGGAGCAGTTGGCGTTGCGACACTGGCAGGCGTGGACCAGGGACTGGATGCAACGCTGGATGCTGAGGCGGCGCGAGTCTCCCGGGCTCTGGGTGGTGGCAGCGGCCTGGTTACTGCTCTCATCGTCCAAGCCCAAGCCTAGCTTCTCCATCTTGTGCTCGTGGCCCTTAGTGTTGTAGCAGGTGATGCACAAGTCGTAATCCTGTAGCAAACACCACAGACAGAACAATTAAGATGAAAGTTGTAGAATAGGAAAGTTAGAATTTATCGACATTTTATCATGGAGATATTTAATGCGTTCCCAGACTTAGATATAAGAAGTAAAGAATAGCTGACATTTAAACTATGGGATAAGAGATATAGTCTGGAAACAGAAATGTATACACTTGTCAGTACACCTTCCAACTTCAACAGGTCCGACCCTCCACCCCGACACTCACCTCACAGACAGTGCAGTGGAAGCGGGTCTCCACATGGTGCTTGCACTCGTTGCACGTGTAAACAAAGCGGTCCTGGCTTTGGTTGTGCAACTCCACCAGCATGCACATGGAGCTCCACTTGGCCCTCCTCAATGAGCTGAATTCAAGGTGTTTGTCCCGGGCCAGTGTCAGAAACGCATCCCGACCGTCCATCAGGTCGCATGCCATCAGGGGATCCGGGTCCACGATCGGGGGCAAGGCGTTCGCCATGGGACCCGCGATCAGCCGGATCACAAAGAACACCTGGCAGCAGGAAGAGATGAGGGATGGGTGATTAGCAGGCTTTAAAAAAAACCCAGACAAACAAAGGAGTTCACTTAAATCTGCAGTAATATTGTTTTTCTGTTTTGTCACCATTGTAACATTATGAGGCAGGTAATCTGAAAAGATTGAGCTCCACCGATCAATCATAGCCAGATTGTCAATTTGACTGACAACCAATCAATTCTCAATCAGATTAACAATTGAGCAGCATTGGGTAACAATGATGCTCAATGTGCTAATAGCAGAGAAAAAAACTTACCATTCCAGGAAAACCATTTATGCAAAGACTATGCTAACTAGTCTTGGCATTCCTGGCAGTCTATATTGTGGTGAACCAGGTGTAGCGTAGCACAGAGCTAGGGTAAGGGGGTTAGCACAAGCATGATTGACAGCGCTATAAGACCCTCCCCCTGGCTCTGATTGGTTGTTTTTCTGATTTATTTCTGCAGTTTACACTGCAAGAGTGCAGAGCTCAAGTTTTTCACAGATCATTTATATACTTATACTGTCACAACATAATGCTAATTTTGACAAATATGTAAAGCACATTTTTCATAGTTGTTTACTGCCATGTTAAAATTATTCAGTAAAGGTGCCGAGAGATTTGGGCTGGTGTTTGTGATTGGACGGTACCAGCCCAATCCAGAGTGATTCAAATAGTATATTCCGCTTTACCTTTGAATAACCAGAACATTTTAAAGATATTTTAATGAAGATGCTGTCCCAAACCTGCACATGGTTCAGCTAAAATATTGTCCCGGGCCAGTGTATGGAATAAAATGTGTATACATTTTATTTTATGTATACACATTTTGGTTTTATTGTGTTTGTGTCGCCAGGTCGTTGTTTCTAAATGAGAATTCATTCTTAATAACTCACCTGGTTAAATAAAGACTAATAACAAATCTTTTGGCCCATATTTCTTATTGAAAATAATGGATTAAAAATGTTTGTGTTTTAGAGAGATCAGAGTTAGGGTTATGGATCCTGCGTGTGCCTCCATACCTCTTTGTGTTTCTCCATCGTGGCGTAAAGTTTCTGCGACAGATCGTTGGAAACGTTGGGCATCCCTGGTTTCTTCTTATTCGAGCGACTCAAGCTGCTTTTGTTCTTGCTCGTCTTTTTGTTGTTCTTCTTCTTTGCGTTTTTGCTGTCGCTTTTTGCATCCTGCACAAAGGAGGAAGAAAAAGGAGAAAACCCGTGATTGTTTCATCGATGCGTTCTGGAACCAGTTCATGACTCCTCTTCCCAGAAACACAGTCTGAATCAAAGAGCAGAGAGAAGTGACTCAGCCTTACATCAATGCTCTCATTAGAAGTACTGCTCTCCTCCTTCTTCCTCTCCTCCTCCTCCTGCTCCAGCTCCTTGATACTCTCCTCCAACACGTTGGGCCAAAAGTCGCCCTCAAAATAAGGCAGTTCCTTGGCACTGGTTAAACGATCCTCCGTCGCCTGCTTGAAAATATCCTTTGACGCAAGAAACAAAGCAAAGTTAATGTTCTGCAAAACTGATTTTAATCTGACATCCTAAACATTGTCCAGTAAAACTCAGAGGAAAAGGAAACGTAGAAACTAAAACAGGTTCTAGTGGTGTGTACCTTGTAGTCGTGCACTATGCGCTCTGCTACGGCTTTGTCGAGCATCTTCTTGTACCACTCCTGCAGTCGCTTGGGCTTTGGGATCTTCTGATCCAGAGGATGGCAGTGGAAGATGTAGTCGTCGCCCTCGCTAGGCGGGCAAGCCCAGATGTGACCGGTGGTGTAACTGGGCAAAACAGAAACCCAACACGGGTCAAAACCAGTGGCTCCTTACTCACTTCAAGATTCCACGCTGTGACACACTTAAAGCTTTAGATTTGAGAACGTTTTAGATATTGGAGGGGAAAAAAAAAAAAAAGACAAAAAAAGATTCTGATTGAATCAAAATCTATTGATACTGATTTAGAGAATCTGAACTGAATAATCATATTAGGGGCAAAAAGAGAGTTTATAAAGAGTTTTTAATGACTTGGTGTTTATCTGTGTGTTTTATACCAATAAACTCACAAACCAAAACAATCAATGGAACTGAAATTTTGAATTTTTTTTATCTTTCAGATTGGAAAGAAATGACAAAAAGTGAGCAACTTACATTGCATTCTTTAAACTCTGTGTACCAACAAAGTTTGTGTTCAAAGAAAGGGACATCCAAGAGCTCATAAATAAGTTGTACTTTGCGGCACTCACCCTAACTTCTTGACGTACTCCAAGTAGCTGATGAGGATTTCATGGTAAACTGCTGTTCTTAGGCAGCGAGGCCGAAAGAAGTGAACACTGTCCAGGTAGGAGATGTAGACTCGCCTGGGAGGAAACCAGGATGAAGACTTGATTCAAACTCCTTCACCTGATTTTAAGTCGGGTTAAAATCACAAGAGGTGGAAAAGGTGCGGCAAGGTGGGTTTCTGTACCTCTGGTTGGGCTGAGGGCAGTCGGAGCCGTACTCCTGAACATGCATACCAAAGAAGCAGACGTCCACACCGTCGATGTCCTCAAAGGCAAAAAGAGCTTTGGTCCTGTAAGGGAACGACTCGGACATCTCTCCACTGTCCACAAACCTGAGAGCAGAAAGATCAAGAAATCATGACTGTGACACATAAACCAACACATTCTGAGGTAGAAAGGCACCAAAAGGTTAAGAAAAATTGAGCAACATCCATGCATTTGCATTTAAGGCGACAACTTTTAGCTTAGAAACACTCAAGGAATCTGAAGGTTAACTCCTTCAGTTTAGCAATCACTGTAAAACAACCTACTTGTAGATGACAAACCATGTTCACAAGTCTTTTTGTTGTTGTTTTTTTTTTTTTGTTTGTTTTTTTTACCTGGACTTCATTCCTGGTTTGACTTCCACCACTTTGTCAGAGACATGGACGACCCGGATGAAGACCTCTCCGGATTCCGGATAGGCCTGGCGCTTCAGGAAGTCGTTCACTCTCGACTCCAGGAAGGTTCCCAGCTTGGTCTGGGGCAACCCTGTAGGACAAACAGCAGAGAACGGTCAAGAGAAGCACCATCACTTCTAACTACGATGACACTGAAGGACAATTCTCCTCTCATTCACCATGTGTATGCAGACTGTTACCCAGTATGCATCACCAGTTGGCTGGAAGGTCAGAATGTAAGAAAAACTGCAATCTGGACTCAATCTATTATTACTATTGTTACAGCCTATAGGTAACACTCAAGGTCCCAACACATTTTTCATGTCAAAGCTTCATGTTTTCCCACTCACATTTATTGCCTTGGTCCCTTTTAGTCATAATTTAAATAAATAAATAAGCTTGCAAACAAATTTATGGAGGTATTTTTATGATGATCCAGCTTTAAACATGGAATTTGGAAATCTGGAGCAGGAAATGGAAGAACACGCAGACAAAAAGAAGGATGAATGACGTGATGGTGAATGGATAGCTGGATTGAAAGATGATTGATAACCATCATCAGGATGGAAAAAGATGACTTCATTAGCAAACAAATGGATGGACAGACAGAAGGACCAATGGGCAAAAGGAAGAATGAACTGATGAGCTACAAGACAAAATGTTGCAAGAATGAAGGGATGGATGATGGACAGACAGATGGACAAAATGATGGATGAATGGACCTTCAGACAATTAGATATGGAATCAGGTTTGGAAATATAAATATTATTTATATTCTTTTAGCTATTCTGACTTTGAAGATACTTAAATTCCAGACTTCTATAAGATGTAAAAGAACTCTGCACTTAATAAAGTCTAATTAATTAATAATTAAACGAGCTTAATGCGCTGTTTGATAACTACGACTAACTGGAATACATGTATGTATGATTGAACAGAAATTATTTTTTGTAAAGTCCCACAGGACGTCCTTTTTTGTGAATTGGTGGTGTATAAATGAACCCGAACTGAGTTCACTTCTGCCTCACCATAAATTTGGTTCACCATCAATGCATCACAACAGGAGCAACATCATCATGCATTACTCACTTTTGGCAGAATACTTGTTCTCTTTCCTCGTCTTGTTTGTCTTCTTTAAACAGCTGTCACAAACAAACCTACGAAGCACAGAGCAAGCAAGAAAACAAAAACCCAGGTCAGGTAAAAATCAATAAAAGAAGCAATTTGTAAACTAATTAGCTATTCCATACAAAAACTATGTTGCTTACCCTGCTGGCCAGATTGTGTCATTGTGCAAAACGCAGATCTGATGCATCCTGCGTCCGCAGTCCATACATTCAACTAGCCTGGACAGAGAGAGAGACATGTTAGGTTCAGGTCGCCATAGCGCTGTGGCGACTAATGGCTCTCGACTTACAGCTCAGGGTCCAGTGTGTCGTTTTTCTTTTTCTCAAACTGTTCCTTGTTTATGGATCTGGAATGAGATCAGTGTGACAGGTTTAAACCTCAGCGATGGGATGATTAAGACGCAGCAGAGATGCTCCGGAACGTTGGCAAGAAAAACAGAAATACTCACGTTTGCGGCTGAGTGGGGTCGTCGCCCAGGGAAACGGTCTCTCCCTGGATCTCGTTGAAGCACTTCTCGCAGTAGTGGTACCTGTCAGCAACAAGCCCAAATTTTGGTGAACTACACCATTCCCCCACAGCACAGTCAACCACAGACAGCGCATGGGAGAGGGCGAGGGGGGCGGCCACCGAACAAGGCGGGGAGGAGGACAGCAGGACGGCGGGGGAGTCGTCGTCAACATAGCCAGGCATGATTTCAACGGGGAGGAGAGACGGGTGAGGGGAGGGGTTGGGGAAGGACAAGCCAGTGTTGATGTCACAGTGAGTGGGAGAGAAGACAGGACAACGAGACGGAACAGGACGAGACGAACACCAAGGACAGCAGAGAGGCGAGGCAAAGCACAAATTAGCAATTTGGACATGAGAGGATGAGCAACAGGTAGCATCGCAGCTAACGAAGCAGGAGCAGAGTTAACAGCCGCTGTACAAGGGGAGGTGTGGGAGGGGGGAGGGACATGTAGATTACACAGAACAACAGGGGAAGCACAGGAGAAGGCTCAGCTCTTCATTCAAACAGCTCATCTTAAAGTCGGTGCTTTTACAGTGAACTGGTTTACTTTGGTTAGCAAAGGTCAGAGGTGAAGGATGAAAATGAAGGTAGAGACCAAGATGTTCAAATAATAGCTTTAAACTGCATCATTTCTCCTCTCGACTGGCAATGAACACTTCAAAACTCAAAAATCCAATCTTTTAGTGTTCACTGGAAGTACCACCTAGTTGCTACTAGATTATGTTAACAACACTCTTCAGTGGGAATGTCGTTACTTTTATAACCTACCTGTAATTCCTACCTGTCAGGAATTACAGGAAGGTTAAGAAATGGAGAACATGAAGTGAAATGTTTAGGGAAACCATAAATCAGATCAACATATACATATAACATTCATATAGTTGATTATTAGTAGTAATGCTACCAGTCAAAATACCAAGTTGAAACCTGATCTTGTGTTATTCAGTAATCATCTCCTCTACATACCTGTTTTGGTAGCTGAAGTAAACGGCGTCTCTGGGGATGGTGCACAGCTGCTTCCCATAGCAGCACAGTGTCTGCGGAGAAAACTCCAGCTGATGGACACAAGACAAGAGGACAGCGGACAGGTCAATCTGATGGCTCTCTACAACTTGAAGTTTGAAGAAAAACATTGTCAGGGATCAAGAAGACACCTTCAACTAAAAATGCTGTCATTTTAAAAAGCATTTAGCGAATGCACTCAGTAATAATAAGTAAAATAGGAAGAAGACTAATCCAAACATCAACTTTGAATAGTCTGACATTAGTGCTAATATGTCTAATATTAAGTCGTTAAACGTAGACCACTCCTCATACACACAGTAGGTTTAGGTATTTGTCTGTAAAAACAAAAATAGACCCTCCAATAAAAAGTGAACATGATATTGCAGTAGTACGGCCCTGACTAAAATTAGTTATGAACCAACGTCACAGGCAAAGCAGACTTCATTTTTGCATTTGAGAGCCGGATCAGGTTTCATTAGCGGAGGAAACGACTTGTCCACACAGATTCACAGAAAACAAACACTTCTAAAACAATTAGAAAACTGGATGCAAAGAAATGGATGAATGGTTAAATTAAACAATGTTTTGTATATGCAAGAACTGGTTGGTGTCACAGAGGTTTGACTGGGCATTTCATTTTATTCTGCTTATTTCCTGCCGTTTTTATCGTTTGTTTGTCCAAACTGTGTCTCCTTTCGCTTTTGTGTGACCAAAAGGTCTAAACCTTTTGTCACATGGGACAAAATCATCAAGTCAAAAAAATAACTTTAGTTTTTAAAGGACTAAAACCACAAAACAAACATAGTATATATATACACATCTTTTTATTTAAGTGGCTCAACAAACTGAGCATACAACAATTTTAAAGAAACAAGTAAAGAAGTCAGTTTTTTGTTGTTTGTCTTGCTTTGTTTAAATCACTGTAAATCCAAACCTTAAAAAGGATTTTGCACATTAATGAAAATGCTTTTGGGTTTGGACAAAACATAAAAGAATAAGTTCAGCTTATCCTCAGCAATAAAAGCAGAATTTGGGTCCCACTTTTTATTTTTATTTTCAATATCAATCCAGGTATAATCAATTAGTAAAAAGAAGGTTTTCGTTCTCTAAAACCTTTTCCTCTAAGTACAGGTCAGTTGACATTATTAACTCAAACTTCAAAGAGAAAGCAAAGCGTGTTTTTGATGCAAGTACTTTGCCATATTTCATGCTGAAAGAAGAACTGTGTGTCTACACACCTTCCTGCCGCAGCAGTAGCCCAGGCCCTGCATAACGGGGTCGATCTCCTGCTCAAACACCTCGGCCAGCTTGGAGCAGTACTTGTAGACGCGGGACGTTTTGCGATTGTACAGCCAGGCATTGTTGAACATCAGCCAGATGTCGTCCACGTACTGCCACGGGTCCTGGTACTGACCTGCAGCGACACAAACGCCGCGAAGGCGGAGCGAATCCCCGGCTGGTCAGTTACTGTGTGATCACTGATGGATCCAGAGTTTTAAATGACTCTCTGGTCAGTAGAAGAACTTTACATTAAAATATAAAGAGAGGGGATTACTTATTGGTTAAGTAACTTTTACGTTTTGTTGTCACTTGACAGGACATGCTGAGTCGTGCATTAGTCATGAATTTTTTTCCACAATCTGTCACATTACAGCCTCAAACTTTAATGTATTTTATGTGACAGACCAACACAAAATGTCTCATAAAAAAAAAACTAAAAAAAAGTTTTTGTTTTTTTTCTTTAAAAAAAAAAAATCAACAAATAAATGTGGCATGAATTTCAGTCCACCTGATTTAGCTCTGGACTTTAATTAGGCCATTCTAACACTTGACAATGCTTTGTTCCAAACCAATCCTATGGGCATTAACTGTATGCTCTGGTCACCATCCACCAGTCAGGAGCTTCATTTACTGACCAACGTCTGACTACACAAAACTTTATTTACGGGTACCAGAGCAGAGCGGGGTGGAAGTTATTGAATATTTTAAAAGCAAATTCAGATTTTCCATCTTACTTCACAGTTCTCAGAGGCAGCTTGCATCGATTTATCACTTCACATCCAAGTAATATAGAGATGCGTATAATTTTTGCGGCGTGGAAAACGCAGACAGGATTTAACAGACAAAATGGAATCCACAACATTTATGTTCAGTGGTGGCGAACATGGAAGCTAAGCGCCAAAACGCTGGCAGTCATCACTTCACTGGAGATGAAAGAAATAAAAATGAACAAAAGGTCTTGTTCTTCAGGGAAGTGTGCATGAGCTTTTACTATTTACTGTTTTGTTTTTTAGCATTCTGATCAACTCGAAAATATTTTAATAAGGGATACTCTCTTTTACTTTAAGAACAAGATTCTTAGTTTTGCTCATAATGATCAAAATAGAAAAAAAAATGAAGGAGAAACTAACAGCTTGTAAAACCACAGCAGTTTGTTTCATTTGTGATACAGAAAAGAAGAAAATGTTGACCTCTACTCATCGATATGTTCCATCTTTTTTCTGTTCACACTGTAATCAAGTATTCCTTGAGCTAGGAAATATGGTTAAATTGGGAAAAAATGGAATTCTGAAAATAAATATAGTGAAGTTTGTAGCTCAAAGTGTAGAAAGAGACTACACTTCTGCTGGATACCTCTTCCAGCAGAGATACCTCTGCTGGAAGAGGTATCTCTTCCAGCAGACAGACACTCACCTGTATCTAACTTTCTCTTGATAGTCGACAGGTCCATCGGGTTCTTCACTATGTCAAAGTAGTCCTGTCCAAATGTTTCAGAGGAAACATCATTAGACACATGCAACACAGTCCAGACAGAAGCTTTGTTTCCATTACAAACGTTTGCAAAACTTTGTCAATATTCCACTAATTTCAAAAATACACAATTTTGCACCTGCCGTGTTTCCATTTAATAAGAATCACGATTAAAATCAATGAATAAATTTTTTCCTGTGATAAGTCATTAAGAAACATGATCCTACAACTACTTATTGTTGTTTTGTTTTCTTCACCAGCAGTGAAATCCATTTTTTGTCTTGTGTTGCGAGAAAAAAAAAATCTTTCTATTGTAGCTTAGATGCTGAAAAAAACCTCACAGTAACGGCAAAACTTTTGACTTTCCATTAAGCAAATGAATTCTTGTGATTCCAAGTAGTGCAGCTCTGTGGTTAATAGGGGAAAAGGATGTGCAATACTGCATATTTAGATATCAATCCAATATCAAGTAAATACAACTCTCGCTGATACCGATACTTTTTATTCAAGTTTGATATTGATATATAATCAAACTACTGGCGTTTTTGTTGTTCCTTTTTTCTTTGAATTATTTTATTCAAATAATTCAAAGAATAAATTCTGGCACAGAATTTGGACAAAGTCTATACATGCATCTACAAAATAATTTAATCACATATTAACATGGTTTTTTGTGCATTTTTCCTAAACAAAGTGGAAAAATGATCATTTGAGAGAAATCCAAAACAAAATTATTTCTGAGGTATAGTTGAGAATGCAAAGCCTAAATAAAATTTCAAGATGGAATTTTGAACTTACTATCAATCTTAGCACGCTAATGCTAACACCAACTTGGTATTGATGTTATTGATATTTTGGATGGATCCGCCCACCTCTAGAGGAAACGCGGCTATAGTAGCAACATGGAACTGGTAGTTATGGTAGTTATGAGAGAGAGCGGGTTGAGGACATTGGATATTGTTCTGACTCAGTATACGTACGGGTATGCAGAGCAGCTTTGGGTCCACAGGCATTCTGAATGGGAGGGATTCTGGGTCTTGTCGGTAGAGAGACTCCAGCGTGGGCATGAGGGCCTGACGAAGCTCCTCCGGCTTGAAGACTATGAAATTATGGAGAGGGGGGAAAAAAGTGAAATTTAACTCAACTAGTCTGTGACGTAGTATTTTCAGCTCTGTAAAACAACGCCTTACTCTTCTTCTTCACAGGAGCCTGTGGAGCAGCTGCCTCCGAACTCTCCTCCTCCTTCACCTCTGGCTTCTTCTCTTCGGTCTTCATGGCCGCCGACGGCCTGGACGTGTCCATGGGGACTCCCTTCCCTCCGTCTCTGGAACACTCCTCCTTCTTAGGTTCTAGTTTGACGGGTTTTTCCTCCGCTTTGTGGTTGCTCAGCTTCCCCCCTTTGGAGCAACTGCCTGTGTCGCTCTCCTCCTCCTCATCCTCGTGCTTCACCTCCGCCTTGGGCTCCATCTTGGTGGCGGAGGCGTCCAGCGGCGGCTGCTGGGACGCTGCGTCCAGACTGCCGACGGAGGCCGGCGTCATGGCCTGGCTGTCTCCTGGGAACGAGCCCTTCTGGGACAGCTGCAGGGACCATTACAGACAAACTCCAGTTAATAAGATTAAATTAACAGAAAATATTTGCAATCAGTGGCCTATTTTTTCCCAATCATACCTTCTGTGAGTTGTAGGACAAAGTATGAGGGCTGGTTATGGGGATTTTTGTTTGCTTTATGGGAGCGTAGTCAAAATATTGGCAGAATAAAGACAGAATTTTACCAGAACGTCTTAAAATTATAAAGAAAAAAAAGTTGTTTTAATAAGAAAAACAGCTTCTACAGGTACTAAGATCTATTGTGGCCCATTTGATTATTTCTTCTAAATGAACCCGGTCGTTTGCTCAATCGTTTTAAAGTCCTGTTGCTGTGAATAATTTGATGCTGAAATGAAAATACATCATCTTTTAGCACATCTGAAAATCCATTACCAAGCAACAACGTTACAAGTTTATCGACATTCCTCATTTCTTTTTTTGCGTAGGAGTTACTAATAAAATGCTTATAAAATTATTAGTTCATTTTTCTGGTATTACAATGTTATTTTTGTAAAGTCTTAGCCTGGACCTGATATTCCAATGTCGAGTTGACCTGAATTCAAAGGTCAACTCTACTGCTGCTGTGAAACATACTTATAACACAAGACGGACACCCTGGGCGAGTTTACGACCGTCAAAAACTCTAGGATGATAGATTATAGGGCTGAAACGATTCCTCGAGTGATTCGAGTACCTCGATTATTAAAATTCCTCGAGAAAATTTGTCTGCCTCGAAGCTTCATTAATTTATGTTTTATTATTTAATGCACCGTGTTGTGGATGAGTTATTATTAGCAATGTGCAGAGCTCTCACTTCTGCCTGAATTGTTGACGAACGCTAAGTGTTAGCAGCATAACGTCCAGTTTTCACGTTCGGCCCGGGAGGATTTTATAGATTGATAATAATGTCTGGGTCTTTGTCATTTTTTGGGGGACCAATAAGCATCTTTAAAATGACGGGAGCCATGCCTGGAGTACGGCAGCTTTTCTCCTCCGGGAGCTGCTGGTTCAGAGCGAACAGCAGGGAAGAGCGCTGAAGATGTATTTATACAGGTGAGCGGATAGACTGAATGCTACAGGCGGCTGTGCATTAGATGATAAACGTAAGTGTAGCTTTATGGACGAACCGAAAAATTTATTTCATATCATCCCAGTCTCAACAAATGTGTGGCGGAGCTCATCATGGCGACACGTAGCTGGTAGATGTTTCTGTGTCTGATGAACGAAGGTGTCATATCCCGTCACCAACATGAACACAAAAGTTAGAAATGTCTGGGCAAGATGAGAGTTCATCTATTAAATTGACTGAAGATGAAAACATGAACTAAAAGCTGGAGTATAGACATTTCTTCATTAGCATATTTGTGAGCTTGCCTCTTTATTAGTAAATTGAATATAACTTCAGATTAACTTAGAAACGAGCTGTTATTGTTACAGGTTCATTTTCTAAGCTACAGAAAAGTTATTGTTAGGGAAGCTCAAATGTGAAAAATTGGACTGATGTTGATATGCGATAGTAAAACTGCTGTTATGTTGGATTTATCAATGTTTTATTTTAGCTGTTTTTTATCCAAGTACTCAATTAATCGTAAGAATAATCGATAGATTACTCGATAACTAAAAGATGTGTTTACAACAGCCCTAATTGATTGTCTCAGAAATTACTGAGATAAACAATAATATTGGCATTTTGACATCAACTAATATAATAACGGCAATATAATGCGAGTTCATCCTCTCAGAGATCAACTAACTTTTGTTGTAATTTTGTACAGAACACTAAACACTGAAACTGGAAGATATTTTAAATATCCAAAACTAAATATAACAACAAAGAACAATAAATAAAGTGGAAATTAAAACCACACATGACCAAAACCATTAAAAAAATTATTACGTTTCTGTAAACAAAATTGCCCTTTAAAAAATATTCATCAGAATGGAAAATATGGAGCTCATTTCACATTTGTAAAAAAAAAAAAAAGATCCTGATTTTGCAAAAATTAAATCTATAATAGCCAAAATTTCAATAAATCGATTTCATCGATTTCATTGATTTATCGATGAAATTGATAAATCGAATCTATTATTGGAGTAGAGTCCAATAATAATGGCTCTATTAGCCAATAAATGGCTAAAAGAGCCATTAACAATAGAGCCATTGTTATTGGCTCTATTAGCTGTAGTTTAAAACCAAACAGAAATCGATTTATGACCCAGCCCTGCTTTATGATTGTACTGAACAGATTTATACTTGAAATAAAAAGACAAACGTCTTGCAAATAAAACTTAAACTAATAAGATAAATTATTTCCTTTAGAGCAGGAAGAGCTGCAGCTCTGACTAACCGGAGTGCGGGGCAGCTGAGCGGCATGCGGCGTGGAGCTGGGGGCTAGTCCGGGATGAGACGGAGTGGTTGAACCCGAAGGCCCCATGTGTTGCTGCTGGAGCGGCTTGTTGGAGCCAGGCCCCTGGCTGAGCTGATTCTGCTGAAGGGCCAGTGGGGGCCCCGCCAGCTGAGGAGCGTTGGGGGTGTGTGGCTGCGGCGTCTGGGAGCCCGCTAGTCTGGGGGGCGTCTGGTGGGGTGTTGGGGAGCGACTGTGTGCCGGGGAGGGGGAGCTGCCACGCATGGGTCCCAGGTGGGGGATGGAGTTGGCTTGCTGGTTGGAGTTAGATGAGGTTACGGATGGAGCGGAGGTGCCAAGAGATGCGTTGGGACCGCCGCCTCCCACGCTCTGGGGACCCATGGGCCCCACAGTGGGGACCCCACTGGGACCCCCCACTGAACCGGGCTGTGCCATAGGACTGGCCACGGAGAGAGATGGAGGAGTTCCCATCTGGGCCTACAGGGAGGAGGAGGAGGAGGAGGAGGAGGACAGGGTTCACCAACTCATATTTAAAACGTTTTAAGATTTTTTTTAAGACCACGATGAATGAAATCTAAGAGCTGTGATATACAAAAAAAAATAACATATTTTATACTATAGTGTCAATGAAGCATCATATGGCCTGGCAACAGAAATGAACCATTGGCGAAGAAAAAACTTGCCAATAATCTGCACCCACGATGGATGCAAACAAGCTAACTAGCGGTAGCCTCACCCGGCTCAAGTTACAGAACAGGATGAAAATGTCTGAATGAGACTCAGGGTTTTGTGTGACAGAAAAGTCTTGCGAAAAAAATAAACTACATGTAGTATAAGTCATTTTTTTGCCAAAAGTTTTTTTTTTCCTAAAACATCTTTGGGAGTTGGTGATTTCTTTCTTTCTTTTTTTTAATGAAGAGATTATTGAAAATGTTTGTCATATTCTCAGCATATACTCAGTTAAAGAAAAGCTAATGTCTGGTTTGAGCGTCTGATTTTAAAAACCTAAGAAACCACAAACATGATTAAAAAAATCTTAGCCATTGCAGGTGTGCTTGCACAGTGTTTGGTCCTGAGCCACAAGACAGGAGTAACACACCTGTGAAACTGATTTTACTCACCACCATTCAGATTTCAGATGGAGAGTGTCACAAAACCTCTCAATAATGTCAAGACCAAACATGAGTTCGGAGTAAATAAACATGGCAGACAGGGAAGAATTAAAGGAATGTGAGTCTTCCTACCTGTACCATCCCGCCCTGAGCTCCAGGCTGGGACAGTCCAGGCTGAGGTGCTCCAACTCCAGGTCCAGACCCAGGAAACTGTCCATGGGACAAATACTGGGTCGGCATTGTGTTGACGTTGGGCTGTCCCACTCTGGGCCCAACCATTCCAAGCTACATGAATAAATGTGTAAATAAACAACAACAAAAAAAAACTTTTTTTAATTGTCTTTGATTAAAACGTCATCTCTATGGAGATGTCCAAGAAACAATAAATGGCTCTATTAGCCGTAGCTTAAAACCAAACAGAGCAAAGTGCTGACCTGGTTGCCAGATGCTCCCATAGGAAGGGGCGGTGTTGACCTCTGACCCATAGTTGGCATCCCCATCTGATTGAACTGGTTCATACCTGACAAAAACACTCACATAATGTTAGGAACAAAAATTGTTTAATGGAAAATTGACATTTTGTGTGCAAATAAATCATATCTGAGCAGATAAAACAATCCTTTGAGGAAGTTCTCTACCTGGGTTTTGCATCCTGTTGATCTGATTGGGTACAGGCGGCCGCACCATGGATGGATCAGACAGAGGACCATCTGCAGAAAGGAGATAGACAGTGACACCCATAAGTGCAAAATGGGAGAAAGTAGAACTGCAGAGTTGGTTTACTGAGGCGCAGGTTTCAGAAGTTAGAAAAAGGAAAACAGATGTGACGACAAATTATTTACATTCCAAACCCAAGATTTCTATGCAACTCATAGGAGTGAAAACAGAAATAAAAGGTTAGGCACTGGCATGAGAATCTAGATGTCCACTTACTCTGAGGCAGCCCGGTTGGTGACTGACCCATGCCGGGCCCGGCTGTGCCCTGTTTCTGCAGCCGAGTCCGTCTTTTTTCCTCCAGCTCCTTCTGGATCTTATAGATCTTCTCCGCCAGCAGGTGATAGTACTCAGCCTGGGAAAAAAAAAAAAAAAAGAAGAAAAAATCAGAACGGCAGAACCACCAATGAAGAAGACTGAAGTCGGCATATTCCATTTATATATATTTTTTTGTATAATTAGTGAGGTTGAGAAGAGAGCAGCTTACTCTGCTGTTGGCCGACTCGTACATGTCTCCCTCTACCTTCCGGGCGTAGGCCACCAGGTTCTCCATCCGACGGTCTTTCAGCGCGGCAGGATCCGGAGTCGGAAAGATGGCCTGGACACTGTGAGCGAACAAGCAGACGAGAAGAGGCTAATGGACGAGGGAACAGCAGAGTCTGTGACTGACTAACGGAACGCTGTGGATAGTTGTCATGTGGAAGGAAATGGATACATGGGTTTCAAAGTTTCACAATTAAAACTCTGAATTTAAAGTGTGGCATGCATTTGTATTCAAGCCCTAAACTCTAGTTTCCCTGAATAAAATGTAGTGCAATCAACTGATTTCAGAAGTTATCCAATTAGTGAATAAAATCCACTTATGAGTAACTCAAACCGCATCAACAAGCCAAGGAACACAGACAAGTTAGAAATAAAGTTTAAATTGAAGCTAGAACGGTTCAATCAATCATCTCAAAATGGAAGGGGGTTGAAGAAAGCAGCATCATAAAGATGCTGCTTTTTTTCCCCTTTGGTAGAAATGTGCAAGTTGGCTACAGTACTCAAATGGATGGAGCTAAATAGAAGGAAAAGTAATTTAAGCGACAATGCAATGGTTTAGATAACAGCACAATCATGTGTTTAAATATCCTAGTCAAAGTCCAAACCTGAATCCAGATAAGAAACTGTGGAAAGGCTTTTAAAAGAAAGTTACTCAGCGACTAAAAAGAGCAAAAATAAATAAATGGGATAAAATTATAGTGTGCAGAGCTGCTGGAGACGCTGAAAGGAGCTTCCACAAAGTGTTGACTCAGGGAGTTGAATGCAAATAAATCCCACACTTATCAGACTTTTCTTACCAAACAACTCAGAAAAATCAGACGTCATTTCCAATCCCCTCCACAGTGATGTGCCACTTTAATTTGGTGTATTTACATGAAATCCTAATAAAATAAGCTGACGTTTGTGCTTTTAACGTGACAAAACGTAGAAAATCTCAAAGGGTTTTCGAAGTGGTGACACAAGTCGAAGTGTGTCGTGTTTTGCTGGTGACGCTTACAGCTTGTGCACCAAGTGGTTCCGGAGGTCCTGTGTGATGTCTTCATGCCAGCCTTTCTTTATGCCGGTGGCGGAGGGAGGGGCTGCTGTGGGCATGGATCCAACTCCCACAGCATCATTCATCAAACTGGAAATAATATTAAAAACACAAAATGGAGTATCATTAAACTGATTTTGATCTTGATATTTTAAGTCAAACTTCTCATCACACATCATGGTGCCATTTCTTACCTTTGGTTATTCACATTAAGATGCATCATGGTGTCCTGTAGTAAACTGGCTTGTTGACTCTGAGTGGGGCCGCCCACGCCGCCGTTGACCCCGATCGGATTAACACCTAGACAAATAAGAGATCGGCTTTATACAACTTCTTCTTTCCTAACAGAACGCTCTCTTATTGGGTGACTTTTGTCTGCAGTTTTACTCTTAATAATTCAGTTCCATCTAAATTTTCTGGATTTTGGCAATAAGACATTACCCAGGTTGGGGTGGGCAATACGGACTTACAGTTTTATCACAATATTTTGCCGTACTATTGCGGTAACAATAAAAGTGACAACATTAAGTATTTATTTCCTCATTTTTAGGTTACTGTATGGCATTAAGTATGTTTTCATTGTACATATAATTGCACAGTTTGACATTTCAAAAATAAATTTGCTTAATAGGAATTTTGAAAACATTGCTGTTTTTCATAAAACGTGTTAGCGTTAGGGTGAGGTGGTGTTTGTTTTTGGCTGCATTAAAAGTGGTTTATTTTGTTGAACTGTGACAGAAACACTTTCTTCACGAGTCACATGATCAGCAACCAGATGTTGGTGCAAACCATGAAGACGACGACAGGAAGTAGTTTGAGGATGAGCGTCGGCATGTTTTTTAGTGACACAAAGAAGCATGATTTGTATCACACATTATTTTCAAATTTACTGAATGTTTATTGACATTTTTGTTTCAGTGGAGAAAAGAGTAAAAATGACAAAAGTGACAGTTTTGGGGGGTTTTAAACATCATTAATTGGAATTTATCACGATAAATTATGAACGATGCAATTATCGCATCGTTCATAATGATGCACCATGCATCATTATGATCCAATTACATCCAAGTAATTGGAAAACATCCAACTAGTTGGATGTTTTCTGTTAGCTTAGCTTGTTTTGTTTAACTTACTCATTGGGTTCAGAGGCCTCATGCCAGCCTGACCTTGGCTGGACACGTTGGGTGGACCAGTCTGACCCTGGATCTGGTTTCCCTGGTAGGTGAGACCCAGGGCGGCGTAGGCTCTCTCTATTGAACTGGGGTCAATCTGGCTGGGTGGGTTGATGTTGGGAGTACTGGGCTGACCACCGGGAACCGAACCTAGTGAGCTTCCCAGTCCTGAACCTGCTGCATTCAGCAGAGCTGAGGACAGCAAGAATAATATTGGATCAGTGATTATTTATCTCCTCTGCTCGAAAGTATCAACAACAGTGATTTCAACAAATACATTTAAAACGTCAATGCAAAAGCTTCTAAAAGAGCAGAGTTTACAAGTGAGGTGAAAATGAGGTTGTTGGTTCTAATCCATTACCAAGCAAAGCTGGACAATCTTAGAATTAAAATGTCTACGAGCTACTGGAGTAGTCGAAGCTAATAAAATTGTAGAAAATAAAGCAGATGTACAGTATTTGGGAACAAAATAAGAACCAGTGTGGATGTGTCGGTTTGGTCAGATACAGACACTCACACTGCGGGTTCCTCTTGTCCCCGGCGTTCTTCAGTGGCAGACAAACAGGACAGTCGTGGCGCGTGCAGTTCTTCCAGTGGGAGATGATCTGTCTGGAGGACGCACAGTGAGCCACTGCAAAAGGAAAGAGGGGATAGGGCAGACACAGAGCACAAAATGTGAAAATGAAATATGAGCACATGAAGGACAGTAAAATTTTCAGTGCACCAATTTCAGTTTTCTGACCATTCATCAATCTTTAAAAAAAACCTGAGCTGCCCAGTCTGATTTTGACCTGATATTTTGACTAAAATTCTCTAAGTTAACAACAAGGCCCTGATTTCAGTAAATCAATAATGTGAAGAAATAACCTCTCTGTCTGTCAGCAGACCAAAAGGAAGCAGTGGCTGATTCTCAGACCTTTGCAGATGTAGATAAGATCAGAAACTTATGTAAATATCAGCCGATCGCCCAATATTAAGAAAATCAGAACTGATTTATTAGCACCCAGCGTCTTAGCGCTGTCAATCAGGCTCATGTACACGTTACTCACACCAGCCCACCTTTCTCTCTGCTACACTAAAGCTGAATTTTAATAGCAGAGTTTGCCATGAATGCTAAGGCTAGTTAGCATTTTCTGGAATGGTAAGTTGCTTCTCTGCTATTAGCACATTTAGTAGTGCATGCATGAGTTGATTGGCAGCTCTAAGCCCCTCCTCCTGGCTCTGACAGCAATAGCAGTTCAGGGGGTCTCATACCACACTGTCAGGATATAATGTCAGTTTAAGAAAATATGTTTAAAAAAAAATAGACCTTTTCTTGTTTTTTTTTTTTTACAAAGTCATATACTGTAGCTATAAGAGCTGAACTTCAGCAGAGTCAAACATACTTCCAGAGAAACGCAGTCATCATATTAAATCTGTCTGACATAAGGTAGCAGGTTTACAGCGCCGTAACTCTCACCTTGACAGGACTTGCCGGCCTGGCAGTGGGTCATGTGGTTCAGGACGTTCTTCATGGTGCGACAGTGGGGCAGGTTGCATTGCCGGACTTCTCCGTTGGCCTGCTCCCGCCGCTGGCACTTGTGCGCGTGAAGCAGGAGGACCAGCTGCTGCTGGATCAGCTTGCGCTTCTCGGGGTCGGCTGTGGGTGGCGCTCCGGCCGCAGCGGACGCCGTGGAGGCCTGTGCGTTGTACCCTGCTAGGCCCGCCTGCGCGCTGGGGACCATCCCTGGTGCTCCTCCCACCGGTGCGCCCGTTGGACCGCCCACACCCGTCTGCGACTGCTTGGTGGCCCGAAATGGGAAAGCAGCAGAAGAGGGGGGCAAAAAAAAAAGTTGTTTGTCATGAAAAGTCTTCTGAAGAAGCGGTAAAAACAATGACTGTGTTCGGCTCGTCATAATTAAATCTGAGTGCATGCCTTACCATGGCACCCATTCCTTGCATTTGCTGGGTCTTCTTGTCCACATTGAACTGGCCCAGGTTGTTGGCCATGGGCCCTTTGTTCTGGAGCTGAGGGCCCAGCCCTGCAGCTCCCAGACCCTGACCTCCTTGATATGGACCTCCAAACGAGCCGCCTGGGTTTCCCATCATGCCCGGCTGCAACAGAACGCATCAAAAGAAAAAGAGTGAAATTATCTGTCTGTGAACTACAACTTTTTCATCAATATAAATAATTATTGACTTCAACAAGAACTTACACCATGCTGGAAAGTAACTTGTAAGTCTTATTTCAAGTCTACCAAGATATCTGAACAAAAAGACCAAAAGTACTTTGTAAGATGTGGAGTTTTTGGGATTGTCATCATCACTAAAATTGTACAGACGTACAACTTAAGCTACAGAAGAATCTTGTTATAATATTTTGCAACCAAGTTATCAGAGATAATCCAAACAACTTCCGTTTTATGCTTTACTTTCTTTCTAGTCTTTCCTTTAAAGTCCAGTAAAGAATGTTGTGTGTAATAACTGCTTATATAAATAATTAAACTTGCTTATTTCTACTCAATCATTAAAACTCCATATGATGCAATAGTTGCACCAGCAACCCTCCCAATCCCACTAAGGGACAATGGTGAACAGAAAATGAATGGATGAATGAATGGATGGATGGATGAATGAATGGATGGATGGATGAATGGATGGATGGATGGATGCAATAGTTGCATATGAACCATTTGTGAAGATTTAGATTTAAATGTCTTCCAGCTGTAATGAGCCCAGTCAGGGATAAAGGAAAATGATTCCTTGGGATAAATCTCCAAACAAGCTTAAGATGCTAAATACAATTTGCGTCAGGCATGGGAAGTATGAATTTGAAGTTTTAATCACAATAGTTTGGTGAATGTATTGCAAAGACAGTCTTTTTAGAGACAAATGTTTCACTGCCTTCAGACTAGGAGCTTAGAAACCAAAGTTACAGAAACAGAGGTGGGACCAAGTCACTGTAGTGCAAGTCCTAAAGTTTTCATTTAAGGTTTTTAATGAGTTATTTGACCAATTATGTAATTTAATCAGAGAAACAATAGTTGGGGTTTTTTTGTAATGAATTGAAAAGGGGTTATTTTGTTTACCAGAACAACTAGGAAAAAGAAATTAACTTTAGAATCATTTGAAATTCAGAGCTGTTGTTGCTTTTTACTGTACATATCAACCAAAATAATGAAAACCTCCAATAAATTTAGAAAATTATTAACTAATTGACCTAAAAATGTTTTTAAAAAATCTGATTTCTACAAAAAAATATACCCATGTTAACCAACTACAATAGCAGTAGAATATATGAGTAACATCAGACTATTAAATTAACTCAAATTATGTATAAAGATGGTATTTGTAAAGATATGGTCCACCAGTGTCCGTGCTGATTTTTTTAAAAAAAAACTATTTTACTATGAAGTTAAAATGATTAGAAACCTGAAAATAAAGACTGGAATCAGAAAAACAGAAAGTAACAAACATGCCAAGTGCAACAGCGACTGTCATTTGTGCTTTGAAAGTTTTTAATTTAATTTTTTCATTTAGCACAATTTCTTTTAATAAAACAAAATCATCTGTAAGGTTTTGCATAATTATTCCAAAAAATTGTTTTTTAAAATAATGTTTAAAACTTGGTTTATGTGTTTTTAAAATGTTGGCAATTCTTTGTTTTGATGCATTTATTTAAGGCCACTGATAACCAATCAGAGCTGATCAATGGACAAATACTGACTGGTGCATTACTAATAATAATAATAGTGTATTGGATTTCATAAACTTTTACTGCGGCTCCTCTTACATATGTTCCTGTAGCACGGCTCACTACGCAGTCGTTCTACTTGATGTTTTAGATCCGTCTCTAACAGTAAATGTACATCGGAGGATTCACATTCAGAACCATGATGTGTTCATGCAAAGTACTTAAATGATCCAAAAGCTTCCTTGTAGCATCACCTGATTGGATAGCATATTAAATATTGTTAGACTAACGTTTTCCTAATATTAAGACACATTTTCTATCTGTAGACCGATTAGCTACAACCAAAGTTCAGGTTTCGCCCCCCAACATGTAACATGAGCATCTTCAGCTGGATGTGACTGAACTCCATCAGCTCTCCATGTGAACAGGCTCTGGGCCCCTACCTTGTTCATGGCTCCATGCTGTTGGCCCCTCATGACTCCTGGCCCCGCGGCTCCCTGCTGCTGCAGCGTGTCGGCCAACATGTTGCCGCTGCCGGCCATCCCCTGGTTCCCGAAGCCCATCCTGGGGGAGCCGTTCATCACCTGGCTTCCCATCATGCCCGGCTGCTGCTGCTGGCCGTTATTGGCTTTCTGCTGCACGCCCATCATGCCCCTGTTACCCATCATCCCCGACTGCTGCTGCTGCATCATGTTGGCCTGCTGCTGGGAGAGATGCTGCTGCTGCCCCCCCATCATCTGCTGAGGCCCCTGACCTGAGGATACCTTTATGTTGGCTAGGTGCTGCCCCATCACTCCGGGGCCTCCAGGACCACCCATGGCTCCCGGATGTCCTTGTTGACTGGAGGTGGTTGTACGCAAAAGCTCTGACAGTTGCTTGTGCTTGGCCACTGCGTCTTGGCCCCCGCCTACCCCGCCAGGTTCCCCCCCGGGACCGGGGCCAAAGCCCAGCCCCATTGCCCCTGCTGCTCCACCCGCAGGTCCTCTTCCCAAGCTGCTGTTCAGCTGGTTCAGGTCCCCATCGTTGACAAGAACCGGTTCGCTGGGGATGATCAGCTCATCCGGGAGATCGTGCTCCAAGTCCAACAGCGTCCCGAAATCTGAAAATAGGAAGAACAAAACAAAAACAAAAACAAAAAATATCAAAGATTAGACAAGGTGACAGGGTTTCCCCTGGTTTATTATAAGCCTGGTGGGCCAGCAGGCTTCATTTGTGTCCCCACCAGGCTATGTATTACTTGTTTATTCAAGTCATTTTAAAATGTTTGCATTTTTTAAGGTTTTATAACAAATAATTATCAAGTAATATTTTCAAATTTCCTGTCAACTTTAAACATTTTTTAACTCAAAAACACGACGTGCTGCTGGATGAGAGACTGTCCTAACACTCAACCACCGGGCTTAGCAAGATTTCAGGGGGAAACTTTGGGTGTCATTATTAAAACACACACACAAAAAAATAATCACCACAGTCATGCTAATATATAATAAATAGTCAAATTTCCAGAAGGATAAAGTGAAAAATGCAGTAAACCATTAAGACCAAATTAATAAATCACATTCATTCAGGAATACATACAAACGCAACCACTAGTGATGCACTGATTAGGCCTTTCGCAATAAGCAAACAATTTATTAACCACACAATAAATTAAAGCAAGCTTAATAAATTCAATTTGCCTGATTTATCATTTTTCTCTCTTTCTACCAGAATCTGGATGATAAAAGTCTTCAGTCTGGTGCTTCGGTGTCAATCAGCAGGTTTTTTAGAGGAACTATTTAAAGAGACTATAATTCATTTTATTTGTCGCTTCTGATTTGTTTATTTATTTTGGATATTTAAAACGTCTTCCAGTTTCCAGTGTTTAATGTACATTAGAATTTAAAGTTTATTGTTATTTGAGATTGTGTTTAGCATTATTATGTCATCAACATTATTATATTACTTAAAAACGACCTCAAACAACAATATCATAGTTTAGAGCATTTACTAGACAATTTATCGTATAGCTAGCCTAGCACCAAACCTTTTGACAGATGTACAAACCCACTTTTTCTCAAAACAAAACAAGAATCATAGGAAATGAAAATGCATTTTATTTTCATTACAGTAGAGATTTTAAATCAGTTCTCACAGAGAGTGAAAACATATGAAAACTGATGGGAGTCTTTGCAAATCCAGCTCTTTGCTGTTTCTTAACACCCGTCAAGTTTCTAGAAGCTAAGAATGACGTGCAACACCAATTTCTAAATTAGTGTTTTTATTTAAAGGATTTTCTGAATTTTGCTCATGATTTCCGCAGATGTAAAAAACCACGTAACCATGACAGCACACCTCACCTTCCAAGAAAGAAATCAACAATCAAAGTGAAATTTAGATGTAAAAAACTGTGTATTTTTTGCAATTTACATGTTGCACATTTTAGCTCTAGACTGCACACTTCAATGTAGTTATTGCAAAAGCATTCAGTCTACATATTTTGTTACGTTAGATCCATAAATAGCAACATACGTTTGGTGAGATTTATTTTAAACGCATTATTGCACAATTGTAAGAGAGAAAGAAAAATAATAGCTTTGTGACTTTTAAAAAATAAAAATCGGAAAAGTGTGGCATGCATTTGCAATCATCTGCAGTTGGTTGATGTTGCAGATGCTAATGTTTTGGGGTTTGGCTCCAACACTTTTTCACATCAGACACAAACTTTTCAGCATTCTTCTTTGCAAAATAGACTCAAGCTCAGTCTGAAAGGACTGAGACCATCTCTTCAAACATTCCTTCCAAGTCTCGATTCTCAAATTCTCAGTTGTGCTTTGACTGGGCCATTCTAATACAATAATACATTTTAATCCAAATCATTTCGTCACAGCTCCGTCTGTAACATTAGAGTCAGTGTGATAATAGACAAGTTAAAAAAAAAATAAAAAATCCACCCCAGAACAGTTCTCAGATCAGTGTCTGAAGAGCACTTTTTCCAAATATATTCTCAACTGATTTTAGGTCTGAACTTTGACTGGGACGTTTTAACGTAAAGTTGTTATGATCTAAATTATTACACTGTAACTCTGCCTGTATCCCAACTGCACTGAATGAACAAATTAAAAAGTTGTTTTTGCATGTTAGACCAAGCTTGTGAAGATGCTGGTGGCTTTAAGTGTGATGTAATGATGCAAAATTATCAAGTAAATGTGTAGTTAAGTACATTTGTGTCTGTGTTTTAAGAAGGAATAAACATTTTAAATCAATTCAGTACTGTTTTTCCCAAATCAAATCGGTATCGGTCAATACTAAACCTCTGATATCGGTATTGGTATCGGAACTAAAAAAATAAAACATAAAAAGTAGATCAGTGCATCCTTAGTTTTCTCCCAGGATTGTCCTGAATTTAGCCAACCCTGTTTTGTGTAAAGGAAACCAGGTGCACTGGATTTTATACAGGGGGTTTTGTGTAAAGATGACCACACTCTCCAGCTTAATATATGAAATAAAACATAGGTAATGCACTGTTTGCTTTCCATTTCACCGCTATGCGCTACTTTGTTGTTGGTCTTTCTCGTAAAAAGGGTACAGTTGTAGGTTGACTTTTGCAAACCACTGTTCTGCATGCCACTGTCACATACAGTAGGGACAATACATTGCATCCTTGCAATCTTAAGATTTTCTTAAAGACTGCAGTTCCTTCCCAAAATACCATAGAGAGCTACGTGACATGTGTGAAGCATTCTGGATGGTTAACCTGTCAACCTGACGATAAGTTGGTGACAATCGTGCCTGATCATGTTAGAAAGGGCTGAAGTGAAAAACCATAAAAATTAATCACGAGCTGTTTATTGCTAACAACTATCCTTGAATTGGAGCAATGTTTCAAGCGTGGCGATCTAGATTTCTCCTAGGCCATTATTCCAGTTGTTCCCACAAACCATCAACCAATTAAAAATAATCAAAAAGCAGGATAGAAAAGACAATTTCAGCTTAACAACAACTGAAGCCCAAATGTACATCTCATACACCGAGAAGTACCATTTTAAACACTCTACTTTCACATTCTAACATTTCAACATCTCATCATAGGTGAGACAGAGAGCAGTGCCTTTAATAATGCCTTGTATAATATATCAGCCTTTCCAGACAAGTGCTTATGTGACACAACGATAAAGCTCCCAAAACTTTAGCATAAGTTCCCCTGGGACAGAGCTTTTAATCAACCAAAGCGAAGTAGCCATTAGGCACGACATCGTCAGCTGTGGAGCCGTATAAGCGCTTGGAGTTAGCCCCGTGGCTAACGCAGCTTCCTCCGGCTAAAATGGCTGTTAGCAAGGGAGCTAACAGGGGAGCCCTTCCTCACGTCCGACATACACACTCTCATAGCAAGCTAACGTTAGCGAGCCGCGACAAAAACAGCCAAATAATGGCGCCTCGCCGCCCTCTTTCAGTCCCAAACGCCGCCGAAAAACATTTATGTAAACCAATATCACGGCAGCGGTGGATAGGTTAAATCAAAACTTACCATTTCCATCGCTGGCGGAGGCGGAAAGTGCCGGAGAGGAGAGTTTAGGCCTCTTGGCTGAAGGCGGGCCAGAGTCCAGAACGTTCTCGGCCATATTTTTTCGAAATAAAAATATATAAAGTATCCACAATTGCAGACGTTTTCACGCCTTTAGAAGCCCATTCCTTCTCGTTGCCAATATTGCGACTTTTCCCCCTCCGTTTGGGGTACTAAGAGGGGGAAAGTCCCGTGTACAAATTACTCCGCTTTCCCTGGGTTCGCCTCTCGATTTCAGCCTCGGCGCATATCAACCCCCCTCCCCTCCCTCGTCGGATTTTTTGTTCTTTATAAATTTCTGCCAGCGGAGGAGGAGGGGGTCCGTGAAAGTAAAGAGGGGGACACACGCATCTGTTTCTCTCTAGTAAACTTAAAGCGGCTCTTCTGGTGTAAATAAACCGTCCCCGGGTGTCGCCTCCATGGTTGCATCCGTCATTTCAGCCCCCTTTCCTGCGGAGTCAGGATGAAGATAATGTCGGGCAGAAAGGCTCGCTTGGCTGCGAAGTGACGGTGTTGCTGCTGGTGGCAGCGGGGTGAGGATGATGGGATGCAAATCAAATGTATAAAACTGACAAATGCACAGCAATAATGGACAAAAGTATTTTCATTAATATTTTCGCCATAGTTGTTACAGGTAAACAAAAAAAAGTCTATTAATGCAGAAACAAACTTGCATATCCTCGTTTTTAAGTGACCATAATGCAAAGAAATTTGAATTATTCCAGACAACAGTTATCTTTGGCAGAAGCTGACTGGTTTAATGTTTTGTTGTTGTTTTTTTTATTAGTAATAGACTCAAGCAAACTTTGTGCCCACAACACCAGAGACGATGTTCCAACTCTACAAATCTATAGTCCACAGTTCCCACTGAACTTAGTCACATTTTTGTTTCAACCAAGTTTAATGTTTTTAGGTGGAATTTTATAAAATACAGCAACACAAAGTAGCCTATGATTATACTGGGAAGAAAGTTATACTTTTTTTTTTTTTTCTCAATAACCCCCCCTCTGAAAACCATTGTCTGCTCATATGATTTCAGGTTTTTAATACAAATTTACATTTCTATTTACCCCTGGTTAATTCATTCTGCAACCACCTTTTACCACAATTACCGTTGAAAGTTGTTTGGGATGCACACTAAGACTAAACTTTGACTGGGCCATACTGAAAATGTACATACTTGGATTTAAACTGTTCATCTGTTGTAGAAAAGCAAACATCTTAAGTACTTTGAGACATCTTAATGTTATTCTTCTGTTGTCCGGAATTTGATTCAATATGTCTTCTCATTGATTCTAAGTTAGAATTAATAGTTTTGTTGGTCTGTCACATGAAATCCCAGTAAAAGTTTGGGATTATAACATGACAAAATGTCAAGGAATTCTGCAAGTGTGAATATTTTTGTAAAGCATTTCATGCATAATTTATTTTAAAGATGTATCTTAAAACCTTTCATGAATGATGCTCAGTAATATATTTTTTTCTTATTTTATAGGTGCCATCACTTCCAAAATAAAATTGAACCAACCCATAAGTGATGTCAAGAATTGTCTATGCATTTAAAAAAAAACAACAACTCTCAAAGTTGAAATTTTAAAATCTAAGTTCAAACAGCAGTTATTATCCCTCACATATACTATTTACTCTTGATCTCATAGCCTTTATTGCCCCACTCAGCTATATTTTACAACAGGGATACGTTTACAGTATAATGATTCATAACATCAAATAAAACAACATGTCATGAGAATAGTGTCTCACATTTCACCAAAACAGAATGTGAGTGTGTTATGTGTTACGATGATAATAAAATCAAACTTTTGCTGTGTGTGCAAGATAATGTAAAAAAAAAAAAAAAAAAAAAAAAAAAAAATATTTAAGAGCACTTATTAAAAATATATTAAATCAAATTGCCACACATTTCATATTTTTGCCCGTGTAATCAAATGTGATCAATGCTATCCATTCAAAATAAGCAGCGTTTAAGAAACAGCTAGTAACATTCATCCACTAAGCAGGTATATTTTCATGTGTGGGAATATTTTTTTGAATCTTGAATGTATATACATAGGAAGTAAGATAACATCAGTTATCTTACTGACAACTGCACTCAGTTATCTTAACAGCTCTGTTAGGAATATCAGCAGCCACATAGGTGATGGCGCTGTAGCTTGATGTGATATGGACAAGAGAGCTGTTAAATAAAAAACCAGAATGATGTTTTGGCATTGAACATCCTTGTTTGTTCACAATGTCAGGCAGGCTCATAGTTTCAAATTTAAAATTTAACATTTTTTATTAACCCCAAAAGGGGAATTAAGTGATTTTGTAACTTGCTTTAGCCAAGTTTCCTCTAAGAGTTATCGGAGATGGTGATGCCTGTGGAGGGATCTCCTAAAGCAGTCAGTGTCTCAGGATCAAGCAGTCTCTGACTGAAGACACTCTGTTGTCATATAATCTCATAAAGAGGACGCTCAGGGTTGTCACTAATCTCCTTCATATTATTAATAATCCTTTGCTGCATGGTCTCAAGAAGGTCGACGGTTGTCCCCAGAACAGAACCATCCATCTTTGTCAGCTTGTTGAGCCTTTTTAAGTCCCTGGCTCTGATGCTGCTACCCCAACGGATCATGAGCAATGGATTTATGGAAGATATGCACCATTGTGCTCCGAACACTGAAGGAGCAAAGCGTCCTCAAAAAGTACACTCTGCTCCATACTTTCTTCTTGACTGCTTCACTGTTGAGTCACAAGACACCTTGGTTCATTAGTCAATGATCAATATTCACGTGATTGTAATTACAACCATATTTCTTGACTGAAAAGATTATTTAGACTGACTGTTGCCAACTGATGGTAAATGGTAAACGACATATCAACAGAATCAAACCGGCAACCTACCGATTAGAGGATGTACTCCTACTAACATTGCCACAATCATTCCGCATTGATTTAAGTGGCAGTGGAGAGCATGGCTGACTGATAGAGTGTACTCAGACTTCCAGTGAGAGAGAATATATCTGCAGAATATATTACTACTCTGCCATACTAAAATATATGATAGAATATATTAATAAAACTGCCCATTAAAGAACAGGTAAAATTTCAAATAAAAATACAAATGCACGTAACATTGTTCAGATTTTTGGTTGCATCCTTTTCTGCCACTTCACATTTATTCAATAAAAAGCTTTCAGTAACAGCAGGTGGCAGTATTGAGACAAATTAAGTTTAGTTAAATTATCAGAAGTGTTGAAGGGGGGAAGAAATGCTATTTACTTATATTGCAGTTTCTTCGGTGAACTAACATGTTTAGAATGATTTAATTAATTATTATTTTCATTTAAGTTTATTTTTCATTTTATTTTGTGTAGATGTCAGAATTCTGCTATACACTCCTTACCAGTTGGTGGCAGTAATGCACCATTAAGTTGTTTACCAACCGCCAATAACTGTCACAAGAAGAAGAAGAAGAAGAAGCTGTCACTACTGTACATATATTGTGCTTCCAAAGATGTCGAACAGCTCATGTCTGAACATGTTACAGTTTTATACATCTTTAAATCAAATGTTTGGACATTACTAGACACATGAAGTAGTAATTGAAGGTAATATCGAATTACGTGTTGTATTATTCACGGACAGATGATGAAGTGTTCATACGGTTAGCAGCTAGCTTTGATTTACATTTTGTCATATTTTTGGTTCGATGTGAGTGACGAGCCTGTAGAAAGCTGTTAAAGCTAAGATACTTCGTTGTTTTAGTATTTATTTATGAAAGCTTAGCTTACAGTGTTTAGAAAACCAATTCTTTAATGCTTTGTCTGTAAAATAAAATTTTCGCTGTGATATTACGGGACATATAAGCCTTGCGTTTGAAAATGGATTTTTGTAGCATGGCTTTTCGTTCACTAGAAACAGACCACATGTGGAAAGACCCAGAAACCCACCACTGAACGCAGGCTTGTGCGTGAAGCTCTGAGAAGCTGATGGTCCCATTTTTAAGATGCCCTACCACTGCGTGGCCTACGGATGTGGCAAAACAGTCGAAGATGGGGTGACTTTGTTTAGGTTCCCAAAGGATCCAGATGAGTTCCGCAAGTGGGAGAAGCAGGTTCAGAGGACCCGCGTGAAGTGGGTGGCCACAAGCTTCTCTCACCTCTGCAGCGAGCACTTTGGCAAAGAGTACTTTGAGGACAAGATGCCTTCAGGGACAGTTAAGCTGAGGCCGGGAGCAGCTCCCACAGTGTTCGTCCGACCACACTGCTCCTCCTGCGGGGGAGTGGGCTGCAAACAGTGCCTGCCTTCCATCCAGCGCCGCGCCTCTGTAGCAGAAACAACGGAGCGCAAGAATAATGTAAGTAAGCTGATCGATTTGTGGGGTTTTCTCGGTGGTTCAACATAAACCTCCGCTCCGTTTCTTTACAGGGAGAACAAAAAGGAAAGGAGGATGACGATAAGAACATTCGCACAGAAGACTGTTTGCCAAAAGTACGGGTGATCAGGAGGGAAAAAGCAAGAAGTGATGGACCATGTGAGGAACAGATATTTGAAAATAATAATTGTAAATGTTTTGCAAAAGAAAAAAAACCTAGGCTCTGATTACATTCTCCACTTCGCAGTGATTTGTGAGATGTGTGGAACAACCGGCACTTTCAGCACCTTCTTTTCAAAATCAAAGCGTTTTTGCAGCTTATCCTGTTCACGCTCTTATTCATCCAACTCCAAGAGGTCGTCCATACTGGCACGTCTGCAGGTCAGAATGAAATGCATCCTCTTGGCACATGCTGCATTTTAGATAGGGTCTTCTTTTCAATTCTGTCTTAACGAATTGCCAAACTTCAGAGAACATTTACAGTTCTTAATGCACACTTTGGTACACATTATGTATTCTGCCTTTGCAAATTCCTGCTTTAGACTCAATCTGAGTGTCTTCCAGGAGGGTTTTAAGATTCAGCTTGATACCTTGGCATTGATCCGTTCAAATCTTTTTGTCAAATTAAAAAGTTGTTCCTGGTGTTTTGTTAGACATGTTTCCGATATAGTCAGATCTAGGGACCCATCTACACATTAATCAGCTTAAAGGTTTTGATCTGAAAGAGTCATTTGTTAAAATAAAATAAAAAAATAAAAAAAGGTATTTCTTGAGTAATTTTACAGGAAGAGAAATGGAATATTGTCTAATGTCAAAGAGCAATACATTTATGAGAAACAGGTTAAATTTTCCACAATTGAAGGCATAAATTAAAATTTGGACATTGAAAAATAAGAAATTAGTAAGAAAACAAAATTCTTAATTTTATCCACCCAGGAAATGTCATCCTGCTACAGAAAAATAGCCAGGATCTACTAACACTTTAGAAAATGTCCAGATGTGAATCTCCTGAATGTCCCTCTAAAATCCTTGACAACTTCTGGTATTTTTATTTTATCCTTCTGTTTTAATCCTCTCAGAAATTTTTTCTTTTCTTTCATGCAAATTTTTAAGATTTTACAACCGTCAAGAATATTTTAGTTTTACTAGTGAAAATATAGTAAATGATATTTACTCATTTAAAATTAGCAATTGGTTTCCACTCTTTAATATACAGGAACATTCTCTATTTTTTTCCTTTTTAAAATGTGTGAAGTTAATCTAGAAATGTTTGTCTTTTTTCGGCAGAAATGTACTACTTCGTTCGTAAGTTATTATTATTATTATTATTATTATTATTATTATTATTATTTTAATCCACAACTACCCTAATCTTCCATCGGAAATCCGTCACCAACCTTTCAACGCTCCTAGTTATTAAGTCTTATCGTTAAGTGACCAGTAGGTGGCAGCACTGAACTACTTTGCGGCTTCCAACTTCGGGGGAAATAAGTAAAGAAGAAGAAGAGCGCGCTAGACTTTAAATGCTACTGTTGTTGTTATGAGCCAGCGTGTGTTGGGCTCAGCTCGCATTCGTCTTGTTCCTCACGGAAATGCCCAAAACCTGTTGCGTGGATTCCTGCTTGAGCAGGCGGTCTGACTTCATCTACCATCGGTTTCCTGTCGGCGACCCGGAGCGATTGAGACAATGGCTGTTTACGCTGGGCATGGACCCGAACACCCCGGTCCACGTCGTCAGCAAGATCTTTGTGTGCCAGAAACACTTCCAGCCGGACGATTACCTAGAAACGGACTCCTGTGTGAGACGCCGAGGCCCCATGCTCAAAATCACCGCGGTCCCGACCGAATGCGTCGACGACCTGTTAGGCGTTCCATTCAGGCGCAAGGTGGTGAGTTCCCGCGGTCACCACGGTGGACGGGATGTTGGAAACCAGCGACCTAACACTGAACCAGCGTCGGTCCACCGTTTGATGGGGACATAAATATCTGAGGAAAATTCAGATGTTTATATTTGATATCGGAAAATAATTCAAATATCTATTCACTCCTAAAAAAGTTTGGAAAAGTATTACACTTCTATATGATTTGGAGTTTGGACAACTATGCAAAAATACATTTGACTGGAAAAATTTTTTTACATTTCCTGACATCATACCTGATTTCATTTTCTAAAAGGAGATCAATCCATTAAAAGAACTGAGTTTTTGACTACACCTATTTAAGTTCATATTTACTTTTGATGGCCTTTAGCTTCATGTTGGCAGAAATGCAGCAGTCTGTTTGTTTTGTTTTGTTTTTGAGCCAAAAACAAAACAATAATTCTAATTTTGAATCTAAGCATAACAAAACATGAAAGAGGAAAAACAAAGTGTTATTGATTCTTTTATTGGAGATAGATGTAAGAATACAACAGAAAAGTATTGTATCTTGATCATACATGGTCCCACCCTGGCATACTTGTAGTATGTAATACCACTAAACAATAAATTTTCTTCTTCTGTAATTTCAGTAGTGAGAGCAGAGAAACTGATCTAACTTTATATATAATGCGCTTTCATCTCTTTAGGGCCGACCACCCTCAAAAAAAGCCACAGTTCTGAACAGAATGAACAAAGCCTCCGCTACTGCAGGAGCAGAAGGTAACACACACACCTGGCTATAAGGGGTCAAAACTAACAACTTGCAATAAAATGCAGCTTTAGTATACAAATGTAATAATTATAAGCTATTGGTTAGATTGTCACAGATATGTTACTTTTGATCCTGTGATATGGACTTAAAGTTTAGTTTTCTTGTGATATTTTTTGGTGCCTAATGCTGGGTTGCAGAATAACATGCGAAATTCAGATGGGGGTCAGGAAGTTTATTTCTCCAATTCAAAACAGAGCAGGATGGATCACAGCGAGTACCTAATGCCCTACATGGGCTGACGCAGACGAGGCATCTTGGGGGAAAAATACACGCATGTTTAGGATATGATCCATATTGCCTCAGGGAAAATAAAGAGACTTGTCGTATAATCTTGAGGATTTCTTTGATCAGGTTGGGTCAACCATTTTGGGTCATTCTTTTGATCCTAAATGGTTGAAACTAAATAACGGCATGCTTCCAGGCTTTTGTAAACATTTCTTTGGCTCGTCGTATAATATGAAGTCTGCAGCACCAGATAGTTGGTTATGTCCATCGCCTCAACTCCGGGTAAATCCTCAAGATTATATAACGAGTCTTTTTTACAGAGACAATATGGACCGTATTGTAAATAAACGCGTATATGCCTCGTCTGTTCCAGCCTATTTGGGGGATTAGCGTTCTCGCTGTGATCCGTTTTGAACCGGAGAAATCCACTTCCTGACTTGGCCTTATTGTTTTTGTTTTTTTTCTTTTTCTAGCATCTCTCATACACGATGTTTCTCTTGATAACTCAAGCATACACGTAGCTTTCTGCTCTGCTCACTCTGCAGCACATTCAGTGTTTGACTGGGGCTCCTACCTGACGACTGAAGCAGCGCTGGCTGCTCCCGTCTCCAGCTTCGCACACGTGAGTTTACCTTACCACGTCCCGCAAGTTACACACATTATGTCCTGTGTTGCTTTTAAGAACTGATTGGTTAAATATAGAGAACGTCTTCAGGTTGAAAATACTGCTCTGACTACGTGTTGCTGCAGAGACGAGAAAAATGACCAGAAACGGATTATGGGTAGTTGTGAACTCGTGTTGTGCATGAAGAAGGCGGCTCATGATCTTCCCCTCTGCAGGCTCCACTCAGCTCTGACTGGGATGATGTGGTCGTCGGGATGAAGGTGGAGGTCCTTAACACCAATGCTGTCCTGTCCAATAAAGTCTACTGGATTGCTACTGTTCTTCAGGTCGCAGGTTTATAAAGATTTTCTGCTTGTTTTCAATTAATGTGCCGTCAAACCACGAGAGTTGTACTTTTTAATACCTGCTAACAAATGTGTTTTTGTCAATTATAAAGTTTGGTGTTAGATGATGATGATGATGAAACTCCTTACGTTTATCATCTCTGTATAACCAATGTACACTTGTTTGCAAAAAGAATTCACACCCTTTGAACTTTTCCAGATTTTGACACATTACAACCACAAACATGAATATATTTCAGTGGAACTTTATATGAAAGACCAACACAAAGGTGGTGTTTCGTGCTTTTAACTCCGTCCTCCGCTCGTCTGTCTGCAGGCTACAAAGCTCTGCTTCGATACGAAGGCTACGAACACGACAGCAGCCATGACTTCTGGTGCAGCGTAGTGTCGGGGGAGCTGAACCCGATCGGGTGGTGCTCCATGACCAGCAAGCTGCTGGTGCCGCCGCGAGGTGAGCTCCTTTTTTTTTTTTCTTTTTTCCAGATTTGAATCTTAGCTAACCGTAAAAGGACGCGTGAGAAAACTGCGTTCGCTACCGGTGGAAAAAACCCCCCAAAAAAACACACACACACAAAAAAAAAAAACCCTCGTCCGTTTTGCAGATGCGAAGAATATCTCCGACTGGAAATTGTATTTGATGAAGAAGCTGGTGGGCTCCACCACTCTGCCCGTTGACTTCTACGCGAAGGTAGACGTTTCGCTGTTTTTGACGCGTTTCCTGTTGTCGGAAGACGAAACTGAGTTTGTTTTGGCTTCGTCAGCTGGCGGAGAGCATGAAGTCCTCGTTCAGGGTCGGCACACGCGTGGAGGTGGTGGACCCCAAACACGTGAGCCGCACCCGCCTGGCCGTCGTTGACGCCGTCATCGGCGGCCGTCTCCGGCTGGTGTACGCGGACCGGAGCGACGTCCCCGACAACGTGGTCTTCGACTTCTGGTGCCACATGTGGAGTCCTCTTGTCCACCCGCTGGGCTGGTCCAAGACCGTGGGTCACACCATTAAAGCATATGGTGAGTTCATAAGCGTTGTTGTTGTTGTTTTTTTTTCACACCGAGTGTTGAGCCTTTTCTAAAGACGTCATGTGTTTTAAAGTTGATTTTTTTCGTTCTTTTTACATGTTCATGGGGAGCTGAATTTGTATTATTATTATTATTATTGCTACATATTAATTAATTCTTGTCATAATGGAGAGTTTAACAGACCATAATGGCATACCACTGCTCTGCTGTGGCAGTTTCTGCTATGATTGCCATTTCTTATTTTCCACTTTGTTGTGTATTGTGTGTAAAGTTAGAAACAACTCAGTCCTGGGAACATTATAAAAACTGTTAATTTGACTTGTGGGTAATAGCTTAGAATAATGAGGGTTTCTGTTTTTCTTTTTACTGTCAGTTACTCAGTCTTCTTGTTTATAGGAAACAACATGGAAACTTCAAGCAACCCAAAGGGAAACAGTGAAAATATGTTCCAGGGCCTCTTTAAAAAGGTAAGCTGTATCTCTATTGCAAAAATGTTTGACTGCATTCTCACATTCTGTAAAGAACTTTGGGAAAAATAAATAAGAAAAATACTATAACCTAGCATCACAAAAAATATATTGTGAATGATATTTACCTGTTAAACTCATCATGGATCAGGTAAATATTTTATTAAAATAAATAAGGTTATCAGATTTCTAAAGCATAGCAGGTGTTTAACTTGAAAAGGATTTTTGCTGGTGTGCTTTAACAAAATTCAGTTTGCAACATTCTTTATTTATGCTAAATTAAAAGTTTTGTGTATTTTCAGAAATGAGTTTTGAAAGCACTTGGCAAAGTATGATAAATCCAAAGCAGATTGGGGTTCAACAAAGTCTGCTTATGAGACTTTGATTAGATAAATGTGATCCTTTTAAGATTAAAGCGAACTCGGAAAACCTTCTTATTAAAGGACCGTCACGTTGTGTTCCCTTCTTTTCCCGTTGTAAGAAAGTTCAAATTTATGTGTAACAATTTTGCCCTAATTATGAATAAAATATCTGACTCAACCACCTGTGCTGGGGAAACTTGGAGATCCCACTTTAAAATGTTTGTGCTGCTTTAACTCACCACTAGTTGGCGGTGTTTTCCTGCCTTTGGTTAGGTTTCTAGGATCCTCCGTCCCCCATCAACTTGCGTGTTCTAAAGGATTACTTGCTTGCTTGGATGATTTCAGCTGTTCTAATTTCAAATTGTCAGACGTAAAAGAATCTTAAATTCCTGTTTGTATGAATTGAAATTGTTTTTGTGGGACCTGCAGCCCAGGATCGTCTACATGGGGGAGGGATTCTTTGAGGAGGGAATGAAGCTGGAAGCCATTGATCCTCTAAATCTGGGAAACATCTGTGTCGCCACTGTTCACAAGGTAACAAAGCTTTATTAGTTTTTCTGTTTGGGGGAGGCTCTCGCGTCTGATTGGTCAGCTCTGCCTTCATCAGAATCGATACCTCTGCTTTGTACCTGGTCATCTGCAGGTGCTGCTGGATGGTTACCTCATGGTGGGCATCGACGGGACGGAGCTGAACAACGGCGCCGACTGGTTCTGCTACCACGCCTCCTCCCACGCCATACTGCCCATCAACTTCTGTAAAAGGAACGACATCACCCTCACCGTGCCCCGAGGTGATGGTCTGCTGCCTCATCAGCGCTCCAAACGAGTCGTTCACCTGCGGATTGTGATTCATCAGCTTGTGGTTTTGTCAAGAAACGTGATCCGTGTCTGTGTCCTGGCAGGTTCTGATCCTCAGACTTTCACCTGGGACAAATATCTGCAGGAGACTAAAGCAACGGCTGCACCAGCACGACTGTTTAACACTGTGAGTTCTGCTTTGGGAGGCAGAAGTCTGAATTTGGTCTTTGTTATATGACGATTTGAACAGAGACAAACTAAACCACCCAGGATTACATACTACCATATAAACTTCAGTTTATTGCAGGTTTTACATGTTTCACTGTTTTTAAACGGGCAGTATTATGTAAAATTAACTTTTTTATTATTATTATTTAGTTTTTTACTTTATTATGTTGCATTATTCCCTCATCAAAAACATACCTGGAGTGTTGCCTTGATTCTTTCATGCATGTTTGAGAAATCCTTTCATTTCCATGGCAACCATTAATCTGTGCAAAAGTCCTGGTTGGACTTAGCCCCACCTTCTCTGAGCTGCAGTTTCCAAGTTTCCGCAGAGCAGCCCTCCCCTGTTTTGTCTGCTACTCGGCTCCTTCAGACTAGCCAGCAGCAATTAGCAAACACCTGGTGGAACTGTTCATCTGCTGAGCTCATTATAGGAGCTACTGCTCAGTGAAACACTGGTAAAAAAAAACGTTGTCAAAGGGTCAATTGAGGAGCCATGTTGTGATGACTTCCTGAAGGTGGAGTTTCATATAAAAGCAGGAGCTTCTTAAAGAGACAGAGACCCGATGTAAAGGTGCTAAAATACAAAGTCAGATTTCTTCTGAGTTATGTTTGACATGCAACATTTTTATAACAACTGGTAACATAGTTACATGATTGTGCTATAAAATAGGCCTAGAAAATATATAATATTGCCTTTTTAACACACTTGATTCAGATGATTACAGTTCAGTGAAAGCCTGTTAGTCAGCCAGCAATTGTAATGAGGCTTGTTGAATCAGGACGGCTAAAACATTCAGTTACTAGAGACATTCCTCATAACTATTCGGAGCTGATACTGCAGTAAAATGCTTAGAGGAGGTGTGTAAAAATCCTCTGCCCAGTTTCCTGGTCTCCACTGAAGAGAAACATCCCCACAGCCTCATGCTGCCACCACTGTGTTTTACCAGATGTGCAGCTTAGATTCAATAACAGTTGAACAGCTGTCGTCAGTAATGAGCAGTTTTAAGTTTATTGTTCCCCATTTAGGCTGCAGATCCTGGTAGCTATGTTTTCTTATTAGGCCACTTCTGAATCCAGTTTGTTGTGCTGGACTTTATTTTGGGGTGTCAGAGTAACTGGAGGCAGACTAAAAATGTATACAAGTCATTATTTTTCTTCCCATTTGACAATTTGTCACTTAAAATTCCAATAGGTTTGAGGAAAAGTTTTACTGGTGTAAATACTATAAACCATCACATGGTGTGTTTTTTGTTTGTTTGTTTCTGGTTGTTTTTCCTCAGGACAACCCAGGTCACAGTTTCTCCCCCAACATGAAGCTGGAGGCCGTGGACCTGATGGAGCCGCGGCTGGTGTGCGTTGCCACGGTGAAGCGCTGCGTGGGCCGCCTTCTGCTGATCCACTTCGACGGCTGGGAGGATGAGTTCGACCAGTGGGTAGACCACCAGTCTCCGGACATCTACCCCGTCGGATGGTGCGAGCTGGTGGGCTACCAGCTGCAGCCGCCTCCAGGACTTGGTGAAAACATCTGGAGAGCTTTTCTTTTTTTTTTTTTTTTAAGCTTTTATTCTTAACCCAATCTCAGCGGTGTGTTGGATAATGGAATGACAAAAGGTTTCTTTTTTGTTTTCCAGCACATTTGACTGAAAACCACTCGGCGCAGTACAAGAAGCCCAAACCCATCGTGCACGGCAGAAAGAGTACGTGAAACGTTTCCCCACTACACGCCAGGGTCACAATAGTTTTGGATTTTTTTCATTAGATTTATTAGATTACCCAATCGATAAATCTAATAGTGTGTTTTCTAGTAATTATTAGTTAGTAATCTGCTTTATGTTCCTTTATTTCATTCTATTCCCTGCTTCAGGAAGACGGTACGGTAGGAAGCGGATGATCCAGGAACACGCGAGCGACGCCTCTAACGAGCTGCCAGAAAGTTCTCAGAGTAGTCAGCCGGAGACCCCAGCCATCAAAACTGAAGCGGAGGAACAAGAGAGTGAGTGACTGGCTCTCAGATCGGTCGCTTCTACATTTCAAACAAGCGGCTGAATGAGGTTTGTCTCTGCAGTCGTCCCTGTCCAGGTGAAAGTGGAGGAGATGGAGACTCCTATCGAGAGTCCTCACAAGACTCAGCAAGCCTCACTGAGACCCGTAAAGCAGGAGAAGACGGAGCAGCAGACGGAGTCGATGCCACCCGGCCGAGAGGAGGTTGGATCTCCGAAGAGTAACTTCAGAGAAACTACCGTTCAGAGTGAAAACAAAAACACGGATCAAGAAGGCTTGAAGGCCGGGAGTCGAGGAAACGACAGCAGCCAGGATGAGATGTGGGAGAGCAACACTGACCAGGACCAGGCCGGAGAAACTGAGGACATAGACGTATGAGAGGGAGAGGCTTTCACAGACAATAAAAACCTCCCAAGTTGAGGACAAAATATTAGTTTTGACAAATATGTCAATGTCAATCGCATCGTGTAGAGTTTAGGAACTATCTCCCTTTGACCTTGTAAAAAGCATGATGGATAACTTTGGCTGTAATGTTAGTTCTTTTTATTTACTTCTGTTTTACTTTGTCATCTGCAGATCACTTTTGTTTAAATTTCCTATCAGTTACAAATAAACCAGCTGATTTGCTGTCGTCTTTTGTGGAAGTAATACCAGATAAGTTTGTTTATGGGTCTGGAGCAAAAGCCGCAAAGTCAAGATGGAGTCATTTAGCTTATCCAGACAGAAACAAGCTAAGGTTATGAGCATATTAGATTAGAGTTTAATGACAATTAGTTAAAAGTTTCAAACCCTTGTCAGGATATTAATACAGAATTTTATTTTGAAACAAAGAACTATCTGACATGAGTGGGGGATTTTCAACTTGTGGGAAACTGGATTAAAAATGCATACGGTTTGATTTTGGCACCAAATTTCCACCAAAAACATCTAGATTGACCATATTGCTTATATTTAAAATAGAACATATGGTACCTTAAATTATATAGAATATACTTTATTGTCTCCAAAGGGAAATATGTCTTTTGCAAAGTGCTATCTAGTTATAGGGAAAAAAAACACAATGAAAACCAACACAGCAAATAGATGGTGCAATGCAAGTACGTACTAAAGTAATATGTGGTGTCACCTAGAACACTTTATTTTATAATGTACAGACGGAGGCAAAAATGCAGCATCATCACCTGCTAAGTTTCAAAGATGCATTCAATTAAATGTGCTTGTTGCAAGCTGCCTGAAAGTGTCCCGCATGCGCAGTAGAGAACATAGACGTACATTTGTCTATGGATGGCAATGGTGGAGCACAGCTTATGATTTTACAATTAATCCTCATCATCGGATGTCCACCATGGTGGGTTTTTTTAATGTGTGATGGGATCTAGATTGTCTGTTCAACTTGTTGAATATTAATTAAACTGCATAAAAATTAAATGGAACAGAATAACCCATGTTGATGTCATTTAAATAGAATACGACAGAATATTTTTGACGCAGTCAGTTAAAATGTGCGACAACAAAAAAGTCTAGCCCACCTTTTGGTTTGCACTTGCCCTGGACTTTTGTCCATTATCCTGGCGGCAAAGAACACTGACAGGGAACCTGCATGGCCTATTTTTCGTGCCAGTGGCGTTGTGTGGAAGACATGCCTTGAACACGTAGACATCTTTCACCTTTCGACCCTTCACCTCAGGGGGATTAGCGCAAGTGGCTCTCACCTTGAGATTAACCTTCTCAATCCACCTAGATGAAAGAGATGAACGGATAATGTCCAAGTTCTCCATTAGCAATGCCAAAATGTCTGCTGGTGGGATATCTTTAAGTCAAAGAAGCTGCTTACAGGCGTAGTGGCAGTAGAGGGCAGTCGCACATCAGAGGGTTGTCGGCCAGGTTGATGACTTCCAGGGACGCAAGTTGGTGGAAGTCGGGCACGTCTTCCAACTTATTACCTTCCAGAAACAGACTCCTTAACCCTGGACCCACACCAACTAGGGAGTTCTCAGACATCTGCGGTTTGGAAAACATCATCAGAAAGCATTTTTGTGCACTTGGTTAAGCTCTTGAGGGGAGAAGCTCACCTTCTCCAGCCCCATCTTATCCAGATACAATTCTTTCAGAGATCCCTCCAGCGGTTTAAAAGCGTTTGGGCCCACCCAACGGATCAAATTACCGGATAACCTGAGGTCCTTGATGTTCCTTGTCTTGCTCAGTGCCTCAGTGGGCACCTCCTTCAGCTTGTTTCCCCCCAGGTGGAGCTTTTCTAGACCACTGGCCTGATCCAAAGCCCTGGGTGAAATGTTCCCGATGTTGTTTCCAGTGAGGTAAAGAGCTCTGAGACCCACAGCTCCAGTCAGAATACCAGCCTCCAACTTGGTGATAGCATTGTTCTCCAAGTGAAGTGCTAGCAGACTAGGCACCAATTTAAAGGCTCCTTTGGGGAAGACAGCAAAGCGGTTCTTCTCCAGGTGGAGGTAAGTCAGCTGTGGTAGACCTGTGGATTCAGAAGATGAACCAAACTTGTAATTATTGAAAGAATAAACCTTATGGATTTTTTTTTCCTCATAAAAAGCACCTTTAAAGGCTTCAGGACTGAGGGACGTGAGGTCGTTTTCGGATAGGTAGAGGTATGTCAGTCCCTTCATACCGCTGAAAGCCCCGTCCTCCACATCCACAATCTTGCAGCGCTGCAAGTGCAGTGATACCACCTGGGCCACACCGGGGAAACTGTTGCTGGGAATGTAGTGGAAGTTATTGCCTCGCATGTCAAGAAGATGTGTCTCGGGAGAGAAACCTTGAGGCACTTTGGTGTGGCCGCGGTTCTCACAGGAAGAGTGGTGTGTCTCTGCCTGCAGGCAAACAATATTGGAAGTATTATTGGTAACGACTCAAGGACCCACACAGACACACACAACTACTTGTTTAATCTATCCATAAGCGGATTTTCTGTTGGACTCATGACAGGTAGGGTAGGTTACCAGTTTATGCAAAACTAAGCGTAAATGTCTCAAACCAGGAAGGTGGTGGAGGGATGATGCTTTTGACTCATTTTGAAGCCCTCCTGATCTGGGAAACAAACAAGCATGGAGTTAGCCATGAACTCTATACGTAAATCAAAGTGTTGTAGAGACAACTGTGAAGCTGTCTGTCTGATAGTTAGAGGTTGGTCCAAACTTAAGGGACACCCTAAGTTCCACACCTAAATCACATCAGTGTAGCCAAAGTGCAACTGAAGTGACTGAAACATAAACAGCTGAAGGTGTTTCTCGAGTCCTTTATAATCGACGACACCTCAAAGAAGTCCACAATGAAGTAAGACAGGACAATGGCTTTAAGGTATTGCTGCTGAACTTGGTTCAAGGTCAAGATGATCTAGTTTTCATAAAAACCTTAGAAATATAAGAATGTGCATTCTTTCTCTGTATAACTTGTACTTGCTCTCTAGTATACTGAATCACAGGAGAGGGCAAGACAAATTTGAAAACGAAAAAGACAAAGTAAAACTTGAAACCATTCATTAATCCATCCAATCCCCTTAAGTAGCCCAATCACCTCACAGACACAGTTGGCAGGACATTTGATCTTGTTTTCTGGCTCTTGGGTGGATGGTGGAGTTATCCTGGTTGCTTCCTCAAACTCTGCCTTCAGCATGACTTCCTGGCTCTGGCAACGCAGCTCTTTAGGGTAGACAGCCTCCAGGCTCTCCCCTGAAAGATGGGCTGGTCCTCTGCATGTCCCCAACAGCTTCACTTTGCGATAGATTGCCCACTCTCTGGAAAGTAGTCAAAAAAATAATAATAAACATCCCTGTGGCTGATTAAAAACCAGTCAGTGAGTTTTGCTGTACCTGAGTGGAAGCAAGTAGCAATTGCAGTTGATGGGGTTCCCAGCCAGACTGAGACGTGCCAGCTTGGGTGAGCCTTCAGAAAAGGGCTGAAGGACACGCAGCTGGTTATGGCTGATGTCCAGGTGTACAAGGTTGGGAGATTTTGATACAGCGGTGTTGACCAGGTCCTGCAGGGACATGTGGTCCAGGAAGAGGTGTGTCAGCTTTGCCATGGACACTGCGTTCTCTCCCAGATACGTCATGGGGTTATAGCTCAGGTCCAGACGAGTCACCTCTGACAGCCTGGACACAGAAAGGAAGAGATGTGGAGGAGAAGAGGGAAACATGAGGATTTAAACATGTATGTTACTGCAGTGGATCTGCTGTCTGATATCTTCTTTGGAGAATTGTTTAAGCTCACTCCCCACTGAAACCAGAGGTCATCTCTCCGAGCATCCTCACCTTGTCATGGTTTCAGTTGGAAAAAACCGCAGCTCGTTGTGGTCTAGGCTGAGTCGGTTGAGCGTGAACAAGCCAGCAAACGCCTCAGTGTCCAGGTAATTCAGAGAATTGTGACTGAGACGAAGCCACTTGATGTTCTGCAAGCCCTTGAAGGATGAACATTTGCCTGTATCAACGATAACGACTACAAGAGGCACTTGTGCCATTTTCTGATTGGTGTGTGCGCAGTTTTCCCTTTCGGGAAGTTTTTGTGGTTGTGTACCTGGAAGGCCAGGTTGGGCATGTAGACCAGCTGGTTGTGGGTGATAGAGAGAAGGTTGAGGAAGCCCAGCTGAGAGAACGCTCCAGGCTGGATCTCTTCCACACGGTTATGGTCAATGAACAGCTGCTTCAGCGAGGAAAGGCCATCAAAAGACTCCTGGACTCAAAAGACATAAACCATAGTTTTACCCACATTGCCCTAAAAACACAAGTGTTATTTTGAATCTGATCTGACTATTGATCAACTGGATTAATTGGAAGTGAACTGGAGTTTCTTTGAAAGTGGATCTAAATTGGACTTGTCTAATCAATGGCATTTGTTGAAGAGTGGTGGTGAGCGTCTGGCATGCAGAATGGCAGGAACTCAAATTGGGACAGCGTAGGTCATAGCTGTATCTGTGACTTTCTGATCACCTGGTAGAGGATGTCTATGTTGTTGTTGGCCAGGTTAAGGAAGACCAGGCGGCCAAGGCCACGGAAAGCCCCCTCCTTAACTCTGCGGATGTTACACCTCGGCAGTGAAAGGTGAGTCAGATAGGGAGTGTGTTTAAAAGCTCCCGAGGGAAGTTCTTGGATGTCATTGCCTTGGAGATCCAGCTTCACGGTTATCTAGAACAAAACACACCGCAGCTGTAGCCTTACAGTTCAGTGACAAACTGTATGTGCAGAAATCCTGATGGGTGTGTGTGTGTGTGTGTGTGTGAGGACAAACCTCATCAACAGTGGGAGGAACTTGGGTCAGGTTTTTGTTCACACAGGCCACTCTGAGCTGGATCTGGTCACAAATGCACTGCTGTGGACATTTTGCTGTGTGACTCGGAGGGATGCGAAGCAGCAACAAGCTGAGCAACAGAGCCCAGAAAGGGTTCGGCAACTCCAGAAGGGGCATCTGTAAAGAAAGAGGATTTATAAGAGGATTACTTCAATACTCAGGAACAACTCACTTTTAAGCATGAAAAGGTGTGAAAACTGTGATCACATCAAAACTGAAATCTTTGGCCTGTTTGAAAAACGCTGTGAAGAGGAAAACTGACAAAGCACCATAGTTAAAAAAACCTTCCCAACAGTGAAACGTGGTGGTTGACTTCCTTCAGCAAGGACAGGGAACCTGATAGGATAAATACAGAGCAGTTTAGGTGTTTTGTCATAAACTCTAGAAGACACAGGTGGAGGGGTCACCATTCGCCTCTATCAATGACTACCTGACAAACAGACCACAGTTTGTGACATGGAAGGACTGGGTCTCTAACCAGCAAGGTGTACCACAGGGGGCTGTTCTCTCACCGTTCCTTTCCACTGTGTACACCTCAGACGTCCAGTGGTTCTTGAAGAAGCTTGGGTCCTTTAGTGTGGGTGCAGTAAGATGGTGCAGGTCTTTTGTAAGTCTGTTGAGGAGAGTGTCATCTCCTCTGCTTTTGAAAAGCACATTCCTTCCATTTAATGATTCTGCATTTGTTCATGTCGGTCTGACGTAAAATCCCAATAAATGACATTGACGGGTTGTTTTTGGTCTGTGTTGCCCTGTGATGGACCGGCGACCTCTCCAGGGTGACCCCACCTCTCACCCGAAATGTCTCGCTGGAGATAGGCACCAGCACCCCTGCCGACCCCGCCAGGGACAAAGGTGTAGGAAAACGGATGGATTTATTGTTTTGTGGAACACAATGCCAGCGATTTTGAGCTGTACAAATATTTTTGCAAGTCTCTGATTTGAGACGTACAGAAGAGGATTAGAGCCACTGATACAAAAAAAATTAATAAATTAGAAGAAAAGAGACTTTTTCCTCAAAAGTCGGATTTTAATCTGCAGAGATCAAGTCAGAATTCTGAGAAAGAAATATGGATTTGGAGGAAGAAATGTCAGATTTTTACAAAAGAGGCCCCAACCCTCATCTGTGGTGAAGAGTCATATGAAAAGTAGTGAAACCCTTAAGAGGTCTGAGCTTTTAAATATGAAAATGCCATATAATTCCTGCCTTTATGCCACTTGGCCCTGCTCTAGTTCCCACTGGAATGCCCTAACGCCACATTCCCATGTTGGATCAACAGCCTTGATCCACAGGAGCCGAGTCCAAAAGCTTAACAGTTTCAGGTTCAGAGACTTGGAGAACTAAAACATTAGCTAGTGCCTCAATCTTACACCAGCAGGACCATGAAGAAAAGCCAAACAGCAAAGACATAAATGTAGAATTGTTTTAAGTATCTAAAAACTTGGTTAGAAAAAAAAATCCTGTTTAAAAGTAGGCCATTTGTCTAAATGAAATGTTATGGGTTTGTCCCTTAAAGTAAAGGAAAACACTGAGGGACTCGGAAACTAGAGGCAGAGGAATGTTTGTTCGGACCCTTACTGGGGTCCAAACTGCAGTGGAAGCTGCGTACAAAGACGCAGTGTCTATTCCTGCTGATGTCGTGCCAAAAATGTATTCCCTCTGCACAAGAAAAAGAGTCCTTTCAGCCAGCAGGGTGTGAAAACTATTTTACACAGATTTTACACGTTCCCATGCATTAAAAGCCAGGAGGTAAAAGTCTCCATTGACTGGTTCATCTTAACGCATGCCAGCAAAACTAGGACCAAAAGAAACTGAAGAAAATAAAAGCATACATCACTGGTTAATGTAGCACACCTTTTGCATTGTCAATTGTTACAAAAAAAATTAAAATTACAGAAAGTTCTTAAATCCACAGATGATTCTAATCATCGGTACACTGACCTCTACTTCGCTGCAGCTCGCAAAGACTCCACTTCTCTTTACCCGGCTGTGCCTCATCCAAAACCAACTCTGCTTATCCGACCCGCCGGCCACCTCCCACTCCAAGGTGGTCATTTTCACCCAACTGTTGCTTCCAGGAACTACACCGCTTTCATAATTTAAACAAGTGCAACAAAAACCCCCCCAAAAAAAACAAGCTTCTTGGATGCTTTGGTAGCAGAAAAAGAGTAACAGTAAACACACAGATTCCAGTTTGTTCCATATATTTATTATATTCAATATAAATGAACACCAGGTAAACAAAGCTATCTTGACAGAAAAGTTTTTTTTTTCCCTTTCCCCCATTTTCATTTCTACAGCTTGTTATTATACAAAATTATATATAACATTATATTCTCTTCCCTTTTCACAGCAGAGATCCATCTAGTCAACAAGCAGATACATCTATGAGGTAAGACAGGATAGTCAAATATGTGCAGCTCTAAGTGGTAAGGATATGTGATATGGTGTTTGGTGGAAAGACAACATTGCACATTCATGCTGCTCACATGACCCATGTTTGACGAGCAGATCCCTCCGATTCAGCTGGACGCTTGACTCAGCAGGATGTCGACCACATTCCAAGGACCGATATGCTGCTTTATATGGCAGATATGAAATAATGTTGGCATTTTTTTCTAATTTAGTCAGAAAATTGTTATTTTCTTTGCCTCTATAGATCTGGTGGTGGGAATGTTTTTTGTCAAAAATAGATATGGTAAAAATGAGCTGCTTTGTTGATTATTGGCCAATTGCAGCGCCCAAATAAATGACAAATATTGGCCAGCAAATTAGGCTTCCTCTAATCTTGACAAAAATTCTTGTCAAGATTAGAGGAATCTTGATTAGAGGGCACATTTTGACAATGTGCCCTTTTCTTTCGGCGTCATGATTATGCGCCACTTTATATTGGTCCATAAAATATGCTGTGGTTTGATTGCAAAGAGATGTGAATGCACATTTAAGCAAAACAATGTAAACTGATTTTTTTGACATCCCTAATTCACACTTTGTGGCACTAAGTTGTTTTTTTTTACAACAATAAAACATGTCTGCCACCTTGCAGCTAATTTATTGTCTTCCTAGTATTTGCTTTCCAACTTGACATCATGTCATCCACTTCAACTGCCTATGTGTGGTCTGAATTTTTAGAATTTGGACGTTTTATTTCTAAAAAAATAGATATGTCACAATCAAAAAGTAGAAAAATAGAGATTAAGACGTTGCATCTTATAAAATGTACAAATCAGGAAGCATAAATAGTGGCTTTACTTGTGCCTTTGTTCAAGTGGGAAGTATCCCTGTTAGTTACATATCCAGAGGAATAAAGAACAGTGTGTGTTTATGTCCCAGTGTTGGTGTTGACTTTAATCAGTCAGTGGTACTTGTGGCTTTTCTTCTCCAGAGCAGAGCTCAGCCTGTCTCTGGCGCTGCTGCAGGACTTCAGAGCGTCGACGTTTCTGCGCAGAGCAAAAACACAGCATGAGACTAAAGTCCCACTTCTTCAACGAGCGCATTCATCAAGACAAGTGAGTCAGATTAGAATTAAGACTGTAAATAGAACTCCACCGATTTCTGCACGATTCCTCAGAGGGCAGAGAGCAAGCAGAGCGAAATGCCTCCTAGTTTAGCCAAAACAGGCTGGTGATGGTAGAAGATTACCTGGACAGCAGAGTGTGGAAAACAGAGGCGTGGTGCTGAGTGAAATACTCCTGCTGGACAGCATGTTCCAAACACAGCAGCTGACCTGGGACCAGTGGTACCTTCTTCATTTTGCCCTCTCCCTAAAAAAAAATAAATAAAAAAAAAAAATAAAAAAAATAAAATAATGTAGTATTGGAGATAGACCAAGATTTTTTTTTTTTTAATTAGGAGAATAAAGTCATGATATTAGTAAAATAACGAGGCAATATTACCAAGAGAATTTTCTTAAATTGTGAAACAAATTTTTTTTTAATGAGATAAAAATCTGATGCGACTCTGTGGTTCTTTTGAAATGAACTCTGTCATTTGCATGATTCTTCTTAAAGTCCTGCTACTGATAATAATTTGATGCTGATGTGTTAAAAGATTACGAATTTCCTTATTTGTAAAACTGATACCAAAGCTCATATCCACAAGATGCTCAACATTCCTCATTTTACTTTTAATTATTCTTCAGTGAGAAATTCTAAAAATATTTTTTTATTTATTACTGTTTTATTGTCCTAAAATACAACCTTATCCTGGTAACATAAAGTTACCAGGATTATTACGACTTTATTCTGGTAAAATTATAGCTTCATTACCACTTTGTTGTCACTGTTGCATCTTTCTTACTTGGTTAGGACTTTGTCACTTTATTACAATTTTACTCCATTCTCTGTTTAATTATGACTATTTTTGTAATACTATAATTATAGCCAAAATGAAAAAATAATAATAATTATCCTTGCCCTAATAAGCTGCTGTATGAAAATCTCCAATTGACTAAAAAGGGGGGAAAAAAGCAGCTAAAATACAAAGTAGAACACAGACAAATTTTGGTTTTGATGGATTAATAATTAGCATTTTTGTTTGGATAATCTATCTACCGATTGGCGATAGCAGTGCTTTTATATGAGGGTTTTTGTTTCTTTTTTTTTGCAATCCTTCAGAGATGTAGGAGCCTGAAGGCTGTCAAGCTGTACTCCACCTTCAGGACTCCCATCAGGACCAGCAGGGTGGTGAGGAAGCAGTGAGACTGGAGGGCCGAAGCAGAGAGAACCTTCTTCAAAACACCATCTGTTAAAAAAAAAGGAATGATGGTTACAAGCAACATAGTAAAACCGGAAAAGAGCTTCACTCTGCAGTTAAAATCCTATTACTTCCAGTCAAACCAGGTATTTCTAAATGCTTCATGAAAAGATATAACCTATTTATCCACATTGTCTCAAGTGTAAAAAAATAGAACATTTAAAAGGGGCCTGCTAAAGTGTGCGTGTCGGTTGGAATCCAACGTTCTGATGCTAAAAAATAGCACCAATACAAAGCTTAGCTTAATTGGTGTAAATAGTAAGTGGGGTATAGCCAGCATGTTGATTTCCATTGATTTACTCCATTCAGTAGGCTACATTTGGTCAAAAATGAGTTAAAATGCTTATTTTAGCTGGAACGCTAATGCTAGCAAGTGGGCTACCATTAGCATGTTGAAACTATTCATGGGATGTGTGTTATCACTAGCATGTTGACTAACTTTAGCTTACAAAACTCAATATGCAAATATTATTATATGTTAAAATTAGCCAAAATGCTAAGGTTATCTTAGTCAGTAGCATGTGGTGCTATCACCAGCATGTCGACTTACTCCATTCAGTAAGATAAACATAGCTGTTAAATCAAAAATTTACTAAAATGCTTATTTTACTTATAAGGCTAATGTTAGCATAAAGCCTATTACTAGTATGATACTGTTGGGTGTAGATTGTGTAAACAAATATTTGACCCAAATCATACATTTTAAAAAGGCAATACTAACAAAAATATTAAGGAAATATGGTAACACTTTATTTGACGCATAAGACTGACACGACCCTGTCATAAACATGGCATAACACCTGTTATGAACATGAAGGAGTCTTTATGAATGTGTATGACTGCTGTCCTAAAGTGTCATTCGGTAAATAATGACATTTTTAATGCAGAGTTCCTCTGAAAGTTGCCTTGAAAGCCCATTAAAAGTGCCAACTTTGCATTAGAATGTCATTATTTTCAAAATAATTAAATAAAATGTTACTGATAATATTTAGCAAATACAGAATTTTGCTGATCCCAAAAGAGCCGAAACAGGAAAAACTCTGTTTGGAGGCAAAAACAAAGATGTCTTTTCATACAGGTTGCAGCTCCATGCATCAATGCACAAGTGCTTTTACCAATGACTTCAAAAACAGCTGCGTTAGCCTCAGCGTCCTGGCTGTGCAGGGAGCCAATCTTCAGAAAGAGCTCTGCAGCTTTGTTTGGTTCAGACACATTAACCTAGAGAACAGAGATGGATATTTAAAAACCTATTTTGCCAACATGTTATGCATAAATAAAGAGTGAAGACTTTAATGAGGAGAAAGAAAACAAACTCACCCCTTGCTGAAGATTCATCTTCATATGGGACAAATTTTCTGCTGAGGGGTTACTGAGGAATGACAGGATTTCTGCCTGAGAGTTTGGAAAAATAAACGCTTTTAACTCCAGACGTCCAAAATGATTTAATAAGAAAAAGAAACTGGCATCCTAATATTGGACATATTGGTTATGCATGTGACTTGCTGTACTTGGCTCTGAGGTTTTTCTGGGCTTTCTCCTCCGTTCATTCCGTTTTCTTTCACAATTTCCTCATAACATTCATCACTGCCATCGCTGTCGCTGGTATCGCTGTCTTCATCTTCCTCATCATCTGGCTCACCCTCATCCTCACTGCAGCAGAATAGAGAAGAGAGTGATTCCTCATTTAGTAAAAAAAACAAACAAAAAAAACAATAGATGGATGGATTATCCTATTAATTATTCTGATGACTAAGAGAATTGGCACATTCTTTAGATTTTTCATTCAACTTTCCTGTTAAGCAAAAGATGCTAAATGTATACATTACTGTACAGTTTTGGTTTCATTACTGCTCTGATGGTGTTCTTACAACAATGGGCCTTTTTGAGTCTGTATCCTCCAGTTAACAACAAATCAATAATTAAACTAAAGATTACTTCAATAACTGATTCATCACAATTAATCTGACTGATCATGACTTTTACTTTAGGACATTTAATTCTACAATTCACTTGCTCATGGATTTAAAGCTACAGAAGCAAGAGTAGCATCATTCCCCATGACAACCACGTGTTGGACAGATGCGTTACCTGAGTGAGGCCAGCAGGTCTCCTTTGTCCACATTGTCCAGAACTTCCCTCAGGACATCACAGCCGTCCTCACCCAGACAGTTACCTGTTAAAATGCAATTTTGACCTTTATTCATATTAACCTGCCTGGTACCACACAAATTTAAAAGCTTCATAATCATACATATGAAGACATAAGTTTTATCTAAAATGTTACCATGTGGCAGAGCCACAGGAAGTGCAGTATATTGGCGTGCACTCGTACCGTTCAGATTGACTTTCTCCATATGAGGTTTGTCCATGACAGCCTGAGCGACCACAAGAGCCGCCCCCGCTGTGATCTCGCCGAATGACAAGTTGAGTTCCTGAAGACACACAAGAGCGCCATGAAGCACCAGTAAAAGGTTCCTTCACAGAGAACCCAGATGTTTCGCTCACCTTCAGGACCGGCAGTCCTTCTGTCAAAACTGCAGCGAGAGCGATGGCTCCTTCGGACCGGACCAGACAGTCGCCGAAGTTGATCACCTGGATGTTCCTGAGGTGCCTCAGAGCCTGCAGAGTCAGCATGGTGGGCGTGGCTTAAACACACGGGGTACAAAATGGATTCCTCTGATGGGGAGGTTTTTCTATAAGGAGGATGTCTCACCTGGGCCATGGCCAGCGTTCCTCTCTTGGTGAAGGTGTTGTCATTGAAGTTGAGGACTCGGAGCTCGGGGTTGTGACGGATGGCTGAAGCCAGCGCCATCACACCGCCGTAGTTTATTCCATTCTGAGGCATGTGGATCTCCTCTAGGCTGCCCATCAGCTTAGATTCAAAAATACATATTATAAACCATAGCACGGCTATTAGCATTGGTAAAATTAAACCTGTAGCCACGTTAGCATATTAAGATTTTAACCTAGTATATCCTGTAATAACAACCAGGCCTGTCACAATAAAAAATTTTGCTCAATAATAAATTGTCCCAGAAATTTTTGTTATAAATGATAATCTTGTTATTTTGAGATATTTTTTCAACAAATACAATAATAATAATAATAATAATAATAATAATAATAATAATAATAATAATAACAGCTTATTATTTGGTTTTTGAAGTATATCCACTCAAAGGTAAAACCCCACCCAACAACTTTCACTTGTAAAACAACATTCAACACTGGAACTGCACAACATTTAAATATACAAAATAAAACAAACAATAAATAACAAGAATTAAAATCGCATTTTAACTGGAAAGTATTTTAAATATCCAAATTAACTAAATAATACAACTGAAATAACAACAATAATTAAAATGGACTACGGAATCTTGTTAAACAAAATTGCATAAAAAAAACAAAAACAATCATTCTGCTTAGACAGAGAAAACGGGCAGAAGTGGCAGGAAGTGGAGCCCAACTACTTTGTGCTGAGTGTCAAATGTTTGCATCATTTCTCAAATTGGCGGCTTTTCTGGGATATTAAAGGGGAGCATCTCTTCACTGGCTGTTGTCCAAATGGAAATGATCATGTTCATCTTAATTAATTATGTTATTAACTGATTTATCGCTTATAGTGACATGCTTATAAACAATTTATTTAAAATGTTAGCAGTAAATGTGAAAAACACTTATAAGGAAAAACTATTATAAGGAAACACAGAGCTCAGTTAGTGTACCTGGAAGGCCTTGGCCAGGGCACTCGCCCCATCGTTCTCCAGACGGTTTCTCCCTGCAACGAACACTTTCAGCCTCAGAGCGGATCCAACGGCTGTTGACTTCTTGTGGCACTCAATAAGAGCTTCAGCCAGGATCTGTTGGTATAAAAATAATAATAATAAAAAAATCCCTTTAGTTTCTGTTTGGTTGTTGAAAGACGCTGTCGTTTGCACGGACTCACCTTCCCCCCTCCTATTCCCATGCCACAGTTGTTGAGTCTCAGTTCCCTCAGCGTGTGGCAGGACGGACTCTTCAGCAGCTGCTCGATGCCTTTGACGCCGTCAGGCCCAAAGGCGTTATCGCTCAGGTCCAACTCAGTCAGCTGGGCACCAGCGCTCATCAGTGCACCGCTCAAACACATCTGATAAACGCATGTTCGGATTATAAAATAAAAGCAGGAGCTTTAAGTGATGGGGGAGGGGAGGAGTGAAGAAAGGGTGAAGCTATTCTCACCAGAGCAGTGGGGATTTCAGAGCGGAGCCTTCCTGTGAACATGTCACTCCAGTAGCATCTCTGAAAAGAGACAATGATTAACAAAATCAACACAAGTCTGGGCCTAATCAGGAAGAAAGCGCCTCTTTAGGATAATGAGTGAAACCCGTTATGAACAGGAAGGCAACAAAAAGTCAGCTGGATGAGTTTTGTTTGACAGGCCATGATCGCTTGGTCAAAAACTAAACACTTATTATTCTCCCCCCAATCAGTGAACACATCACTACCACTTCACACTGACACCAACACTCTTCCGTAAAGACGTTGCTATAAAAACATGACTCAAAGTTGTCCAGATTAAATTAGGTGTTTAAAATCTTGTCAGAGAAAAAAAACCAAAAAACTTTTTCTTTTTTTTTTAAATATGACTATTTTACAGAGAGCTGTAAAAGCCTTTTGCGCTTTCAACATTACAAATGTTAGGTAACTGTCACAGTTAAAGAAATAAATCTCTTTACAGTCTCTTTAAAATTAGAGTCTTGGTGTTTGGCAAACCGACAGACAAATCCAAGTGAAATCTGTTGTGTGTTTTCCTTTGACAGTGAAATATGAAGCGAAGCGTACCTGAAGCTGGTCTTTGCTTTCAAGAGCTTTAGCAATGGCTTTGGCAGCTTCCACTCCCACAGTGTTGCCCTCCAGGCGCAGGGCTCTCAGAACCGGGTACTGCTCTATCTTACCGAGCAGCTCTGCCACTGAAAACACAGACAGTTAAAGTTATTAAAAATAAATAAATATAGACAGCAGCTCGTCAGATCAGAGGAAGTGAAGCAGAAATCGAACGGTCCCAAAAATAAATAAAAAAGATAGAAAAAAAAAAAAGGTTACGTCTTCTGACCTGACTCCGAGTCGTCGAGCTTCAGTCCCAGACCTTTAAGGCTCAACTCTCCATCACCAACGTGAGTTTTTGAGAGAGCATCCGCCAGCTGAGCGATGTCATCTGAGGCCATGTTCTATACCTGCTGAAAAGTCAAAGTAGGGGGAGTGAAGAGAAGCTCCAGCTACGTAAAACCGCGTCAGGTGATGCTAACATTTATGAGTTAGTCATGGCGAAACTGGACCCAGAATAAGTCTAGAAGCTAGCTGTAATAGCTTTACCGGTGCTAACTACCGGTAAGTGCGCAGCTTAAAAACAAATCCATTTGGATAGACTTGCCGAAGTCGGTTTTTCTGTCTCAGCGTTAACAATAATATAAAGTCCCGTCAGAAAACCTGTGAACAACACCACTGATTAAACTCACCTTTTAAAGACTTATCAATTAAGTTGAATATAGAAACACACGCGCTGCTTCCGCGCGGCGCGCCAGTTGCTAAACCTTCTGACGTCACGCTGCCGCAGTTCGGGTGTTTTCGTCAGCGTCGTTGTCAAGCAGCTCAAACAACAGGTACGTTTGCGCCATCTGCTGGCTCTCTTGTAAAACTGCGGCATGGTTTTCTTTCAGTCGCAGGTGCTTTCCTCCCACTTCTTCTTTGGGGTTTTAAGGGAACTTGGCCTTGAATTTGTTGCATTGTCACCATCTTCAGGATAAGACATTCATCACACTTCTGCTACATATTTTCTAAAGTCACATAATACGGCCAGTATCAGTAAAGACACGAAAAATATTTTCTTTTCCTTCAACTTTGTTTAACTGAAATAAAATATTCTTTACACTTGGTTTTCCTGTACTCTGGCTTGACCCTCCATATAAAATCAGTTTAAACAACCTGGAAAGACCTAATTTTTAAAACTTTGAGAGGTTTTGCTGCCATCTTCTGGTAACAACCGGATCTGGAAACTTGTTGCGATTTAAGCACTGGCTGAAGCAGCTAGCCGCTAGCTACGTGAGGAAGCCAGTCCAGTTTGTATCTGAAGCAGAGAAACTGGTGTTAGGTCCACTGTCCAATGACACGGATACTCACCGTACAAAAATGCGCCTGGTTATTGACTGATATTCGGTTGCCCAGATTCCCCAACCTTTGTCTCCAACGCACCGGGGGAGCTAACCCTGATCCGAAAAGCGCAATAACTTCTCGGTGAGTTGCCATGCTAGGCTGTGTAAGGGCTTTGGCTAAATTATCCAACTAACTTACTTGAACGCTAGTTAAATCCCGCGGGATAACTCTTCAGCTGTGCTAGATAATACACTAGCTACAGAGCGGCTGGAGTTGAACGCGATAAATAGCCTTTACTGCTTTCTTCATTAAAGCTAAATCTTGAGTTAGCCAAAATTAGCAATTAGCATTAGCTGGCTAACAACCCCCGCCAGGTAAACTCAGGTAGGGGTGCTTATGGTAACTGAATTAGCTACATTCTCAAGTCATATTGTTTATTTATAGTCAGCGTAAAATGTAAGTTAGCAGATAACATGTATGTGTGTAATGTGCTGACTTACATTGGCAAATGTTGCTAAAATGCTGCCATTAAAAATCATCTGCCTTCAGTTGTTGTATATATTTTTAAAGAACTAGTAGTATACATGTGGTGATTCATATGGTTAATGTAGCTAAGCTCATTAACATCATAATTAGGTGAAGACGGGTACTAGGATTGGTTAGCCTATCTATTTACAGGCCTTCTATCATCTCAGAATAAAAGTTAAGTGTTTCCAAATCACATTTGTGTCAAAACTGAAAAAATTGTGCACATTTTGTGGAGTTTTCAGCCGTTTGGAGTCAGTCGTGTTTCTATCCTCAGATGATGGATCCGGAACGACAGAGGCGACGAGAGGAGATCCAGAGGGCAATGAGCTTTATCCAGTAGGAGGCATAAAACCGACCCAAAGTTTCACACCATAGCCAAACCACACTCTAAATGCATCGAAATCCTAATGTGCTTTCACTTTCCCGTCCACCAGGTCGTCGTTGCCCTTTCCTGAACCAGAGAGTTACGAGGTCAGACTTGACTTATCCTTATTTTTCACTTCCACCTTGGTCTATTTAATACTTATTGCACTTTTGTTCTCTGCCTACTTTCCCGTTAGGCCTTCCTGATGCAGTTGGTGTGCAACTTGCTCGACGAGGGGAACTGCTGCTTTCGAGACGGCGACTGGCGTCAGGCGGCTCAGCAGTACGGGGAGGGGGTCAGCGTTGCCCGCTACGCGCAGGCCGAAGCCGTCATCATCCCGCATGAGCTGCTGGAGAGCCTCTACGTTAATCGAGCCGCCGCCTTCTACCAGATGGTGAAGTCGAATATGAATGAGCAGAGAGGATTATCTACAAAAATGTATTCTGAATGTGAAGATCTGATAGTCTATTTTTTTTCTTTTTTTTCACCTTTTCAGAGGGAGTATGAGCGGGGCATTCAGGACTGTGAGAGCGCACTGTGTGTGTCGGAGGGCAGCCGCAGGGCTTTGTACCGAAAGGCGCTCTGCTTCAGGGAGTTGGGGCGGCTCAGAGAGGCGTACGAGAGTGGAACCAAATGTCTGCTTACAGCACCACATGTATGTATTCGATATTTTGTTACGGTTTCCGGCAAATGTATTCGGTAAGGGTGCACCGATAAATCTGCCCGGATTTCCTTAATTTTGGGAGATCAGTCATCGACCGATAGAGAATTGGCCCCTTTTTTCTGCAGCCTAAGCATTGCTGATTTATTTCAAGACTTTATGGCTGGGGTGTCCAAAGTAGGGCGGCCCGGGTGACATTCCCTCGTAACGAGTTTGACCACAGTTCAAGAATGTCCTAAATTTGGTTTCCCAGTTTGGGCAACTGATGCACATGTAAAATCAAAGTTGGGGTGAAATTTTCCCTGACAAAAGACAAAATTAAAATCTGAAAATGTGAGGTGCAGCACAAAGTATTCATCCAGTTTTTTCCTTTTAGTTTAATTTGATTTATTAGTAATCGAGGCCAAAAAAAAAATAGGCCTGTATGTCACAATAAAAAATATAATTGTCCCAGTAATTACTGCGATAAATGATTAAATTTAAATTTGAGATAATTTTCCAGTCATTTATTGCATGACGATACATGTTTGTTCTCTCAAAGATCAATAAACAATTTTTTTTTTTTTTAAAGAACACCTAACACTGGAACTGGAAGATATTCTTTCTATCCAAAATAAAACACGACAACCAAAAACAACAAGTGGGAAATAGAAACCACACACAACAAAAACCATAAATAAAATGGGTTATGACGTCTCTGTAAACAAATGTGCCCTTCAAAAAGGAATCTCAATCGTCAGAATAGAAACGATCAAGCTCATTTTAATTCATCATGCCATTAATTGATTAGTTTCTTATTGCGGCTGGCTCACCAAAAGCATTCAATTGCTTTAGCTAAAATGCAAACATTTAATCAATCAAGTTCATTTGCATAGCACGTTTCAGCAATAAAGCAGTGCAAAGTAGTTTACGTTATAAAAACACAAAAATAAAAAGTCATAAAAACAACATACAGGCGCCAATTGACGCCAATGCTGTCTGCCGTCATCAAAATCATCAATACATATCAATATGTTGGTCAGTGTTCCATTTCTGATGGTACCAGAACAACTCTAAACAGGCGTGTTTTTATCCTTGATCTAAAGGAACTCTGTTTTCTGTCCGCTCTGCAGTTTTCTGGAAGTTTGTTCCAGATTCGTGGCGCACAGAAGCTGAATTAGCTTTGCTAAATAAAAGCAGGAGTGAGCAAAATCCTGTTGTTGTTGCTAAAAAGACACAAAAAGAATCTAGAAAAGATGATAAACCTGGAAATGTTAGGATATGGTCTACAGAAATCTGACTGCTTTACTTATTACTTTAGATTATTGTGTGCCTTAGTTTGCTTAACAGGTAAATAAAATCATAAAGTGGATTTCACTATGAATAAAAAGAAGATTATTTTTGGCCCCTCTGCCAAAAGGTTTGAACGTATCAGCTTTATGTTATTCTCCTAGTAGAAAGCCTGGACACCCGTTCCAAACAGTATCTTTCTGCCTGCTGCTGCAGGATGTGCTGGTCATCGACCTGGCCCAGGATCTGGCCTGCAAGCTGGGCCTGAAGGGCCGTAAAGCCTACGTCAGCCCCCAGACCGAATCAGCCGCCATAGAAGGGGAGAGTCTCGGGGAGACTTCCCCGCCCACTGGAGAAGTAGGTGCTACTCGCTCCCAAAACCCTACATCTGTCCCGCGGCGACTTAAACCCGACGTTTTCCCGCTCTTTAGATGTCCTCCAACGGGCTGGAGTCCCTGGGCGACATGGGACCAGGTATGACGCGCCCGCACGATCCCAGTCCTGCTCCCAACGTTCCCGTCAAACGCTTTCCCTTGTCTCCGGACTTAGCGGACCTGTCCAACGCGCAGTGCATCCCCGCCCCTCTGGCCACGCCCATCCCGGTGAGCGACGACCCCACAACCACGGTGGTGACCTCGTGCACGGAGCTGTCGGAGAGCCCCAGCAGCCAGACGCTGCCGCCCATGCCGTACTCCGTCCCGGTGTCGGAGCACATGGACGAGTGCAGCAGCGTCATGAAGGACGGTCTGGACAGCATCTTGGACTGCATGCCAAAAAAAGTTAGTGAGGTGAGGACACAAAGAAAACCAGATCCTCATCGAGTGCTGGTGACATTTTCTCAGGGTCGCCCCACCCAACAGAAAACCTGCTAAGCCCAGTCAGTCATTCATGTTTTTGAGTTAAGGACAAAATACAATTAAAATAAACATCAATTCTTACACTTCAGTTGTTTCTTTCTATTTAAAGTGTCCAAAATCTTTTAATCCTTTATTCTTGACTTGCCACTTTATTTGCTGAAGTTGTTGTCCCGCCTGACGCTTTCGATGTGAACCAATCATTAGCCTGGTGGGGGGGCAAGTAAATCCTGGTGGCCCGCCAGAGGAAAGCCTTTTAATGCCACACTAAGTGAATGTTAAGATCACCTTCTTTTTGGCTAATGAGGTCATCAGTTTTGTTGCTTACGTCCGTCTCCGTCCCCCAGAGTCCAGTTCAAGGTGCCATCCCCACCAACCTTCCCAACACGGCCGTCGGTCTTCGGCCTCCGTACTCGCCCGGCCTCCCGGCTCCGTCGCCCCAGCTTCCGCCAGCCTTCTTCAGCTCCCCCGTCAGCGACATGCCCCCCTTGGAGTCGTACCCACCAGTGCGGGACCAGGGCTCCACCCAAGCGCAGGACGCACTGGGAAGCTTTTCTACAGGGACCGCAGATGGTGAAGGGAAAGGAGTCGCTGCTGGTGGGCTGGACTCGCTGTCAGAGTACACACTACCTGGTGAGCCATGCAGGGCTTTAAGGGGCCGGGGTTTAAATCCATTTGATTCATTGATCAAATTCTTGGTTTTTGAAGATTTTATTTTAGGAAGTTCTGTGTGGGTTTTTTTCCACACCAATGGACCCCTTGGTTCTCCATAGTTCAGAGAGAGGTCATTGTGCCCAAGGCCGCCATTTTGTTTTACGGCTTCTATTTGTTTGGACTTTGAATTCAGGTCAGCTCTGCGTCTGAATATTTTCATTTTTTTTATATTCTAGTTAATTATGTTATTTTATAAGGTAAAGCATTTTGAACCTCCTTGTTACTAAAATGTACTATAAAGTTATCAAAATAAAGACGTACCAATACTCAAATAAACTTGTTACATTACCCAAATAAAGACAATATTCCTATTGTATTTTTAGCACAGTAAATTGAGCAGGCATAGAAATACCACAGCATGTTTTTGAATGACCGATTTTTGATCTTTTCCGAGTTGGTGAGCGACACATTTCATTAATATGAGATAAGGAGCAGGATTAAATAAATGTTCACTTCTTCCTACTGCTCTTTAAACAGGAAAGAAGTGGTAGGCAAATTATTTAGTCTTTGATTCTGGATGTTATCTCTTGTCCTGCCGGTTACTTGCTGTATTTTTTTGTCTGTTTTGTTTTTATAAACCCGTTTGAAATAAATAAACCAACATTAAATAATGTGACAAACGTGCAGAAGTTTAGGCGATTGCCCTACTTTGACAAGATGCCGAGAAGCGAGTGACGCTCCCAGTTGCTGTGGCGGATGGATTTGATTGCTGCTGCCATCAGAGGTGAGTCAGCATCGCTGCAACACACCGTCTGACATCAGTGTCCTTGTTTCCGTCGTCAGGGGGACGAGTGTGTCACAGCTTCATCCCTGGAATGCGCAACCACAGCGCTGGGCACACGGTGAGTAAAACGCTCATTTCTGTTCCACTTTTTAAAATTTTATTTTAGGGTTTTCGTTGTGGTTATAAGTACGTCTAACTCTTTGGTCCGTTTCTCCTTTCAGAATGGTCCGGGGGGAACCAACCTCTCTCTTCTCTCCAGGAATCCTCTGGCTGCCACTCACGAGTTTCGCCAGGCTTGTCATGCCTGCTACAGCCGAATAGGTGGGATCCTTAAATATCACCGGTTTAAACTCAAGTTTGGATACTTTGCTCTCTGTTCATAACCAGACGTGGGCAGAGGACCCAAAAGTCTTACTCAAGTAAGAGTAGCACGACTACAACATAAATTTACTCAAGATAAAGTAAAAAAAAAAAACGTCCAAAAATTTGGGAAAAGGTAACTAAAGTGCTGAGTAACTTATCAAAATATAAAGTTATGTGGAATTTTTGGTATTTAAAGACCAAAATGTTTCCTTTAAATAGCATAATAACAAATTGACAAATTCAGGACAAAGAAACAGTCTTCAAAGTCAGTTTCTTTCAATGTAAAACTTTTGAAACCTTAACAGAAGCTGCAGGTGTGTGTCTGGTGAACTTACTCATAGTAGGAAGAGGATCCAGAGATTTTACTGCAACTAAGAGTAGCGATACTTCCTAATACAATTACTCAAATAAGAATGCTGGTAAAAGTAAAATTTTTCCAAAAAGTTCTTCAAGTAAATATATCTGAGTGAATGTCTTCAGTTACAACCCAAATCGTTTAGGTTGATAAATCGGGATGAAAAATCCATTTTTAGAAATCTGAATTCTTTATTTTTTTCTTCACCAGTGTACTCTTTGTATTTCTGTGGTACAGAGGGATGTCGGCACGCCAAGCATGTTTTATAGCTTCTGTCTACTTACGCTTTCAATTCAAGTCAGCGCTACGGAAAAATATAAGGCTCATATTTTTTTCTTATAAGAATACAGTTGTATTGATAAGAAAATCAAGTCATATGGCAATAAAAATGAAATGCTGTGGAGGGGAAAAACATTTATTTCGTAAACTTGAACTGGGGGAGCTAAAATTCTGGTTAACGATTAATCAGTCACTAAATTAGTCGATGATTATTTCAATAATTGATTCATCACGATTAATCTGATAAATCATTTCAGCTCTATTACAGTTATGACAACTAATAATCTTCCATAGGGCTCAATAAAGGCCTAAGGGAGATTATTTGAGTTGAGTTAAAACAATCAGATGTAGGTTAGAGGTAAAAACTCTGCACCCGTCTACAGGTCCTCGAGTGATGGACTACAAGTACCAGCCGGAGGCAGCTCACCGCTGCAAGAGGGACGTGCTGCTGTGTCGCCTCAGAAACACAGACGACCCCACCTGGAAGAGGATCCGCCCCAGGCCCGCTCGCAATAACTTCCTGGGGGCGTTTGTTCTCTGCAAAGGTATCTAAATCTGCTTTTCAAGTCGACTGTTGCATCGGTTTCGGCCCACGGTGGGGAATCTTCAACTTCTACCGCGTCCGACAGAGGTGCAGGAGCGCCAGGAGTGCCAGTACGGCGAGAACTGCACGTTCGCGTACTGCCAGGAAGAGATCGACGTGTGGACGCAGGAGAGGAAGGGAGCGCTGAGCCGAGAGCTGCTGTTCGACCCGCTGGGCAGCACGGAGAGGCGCGCGCTCAGCGTCACCAGGCTGCTGCAGCTGCACATGGGCATGTTCATGTTCCTCTGTGAGGTGAGGAGGGGCGGGGCAAAGTGGGGAGGGGCGGGGCTTAGTGTAACATGTTTATGTCAAACTTTAACTTTTTAACACAGGGGTTCCCAAACTCTTTCATGCCACGACCCCCTCTAAGAGCATTGACCTCTGGTCAGGGACCCCCTTTGGAGACCTACAGACAATGCTACAAATTATGAAACATTGACTTCTTGAAGATGTATTTATCTTGTATTTTCTTAAATACAAATTAAAAAAACATCAACTTTTAGTATGTTTGTTTTTTTGTTTTTCTTTCATTATTCCATAATAATTCTATTTATTTAGCATAAATGCTTCCTGGCACCGCCTGACTTCGGATGGCCATGAACTCTGTGGTGGAACATTTTATTATCCGGTGATATTATGACATATTACCAGATAATATTTCATGTGTTGATATTAACCACATCACATTTCCTGTTATTCCCACAGTTCTTGTGTTTTTGTTAGTTTTTTTTTGTTTGTTTGAAGTCGTTCTTTCTCTTGTCAGAAACCTTTCCATTTTCTGCTTGCTAAGCTAGAAAGAGCAAAACGGCTTGATGAATTGTTCTGGCATCGGAAATAACATCAAAATGAGTTATTTTAACTTATATTTTATATATGTAAATGTAAAAAAAAAGATTTCAGTTACAAAAAAAAGATAATGAATAATGTATGGAATTTATTTTGGTTAATTTTTTTACATTTGTATATATTTTTTTCCTCATCTTCTCTCCAACACAGCGCCCCCTGGCGGCCTCCACTTTGTCGAACACCGCCTTAATATATCAGTTTCATTTTTTCTTGTGCAGGAATGTTTCGACAGTAAGCCTCGGATCATCAGTAAACGCAGCAAAGAGAACCTGGCGGTCTGCTCAAACCTCACAGCACGGCACCCATTTGACGATAACAAGTGAGCGAACGTATAAATCTACTTCTTCCTTGAAACAACTCCAAATAATCTGACAAAATATGCAATTCAAATGGTTTTTTGGAGCGTCTTGCTCTGAATGACTGTGAATGGGACCTGCAGGTGCCTGGTCCATGTGGTGAGGTCAGCCAACGTGCGTTACAGTAAGGTTCGGCCCCTGCACCCGCTCTGCCAGTTCGACATCTGCCGCCACGAGGTTCGCTACGGCTGCCAGCGCGAGGACAGCTGCTCCTTCGCTCACTCTGTCATCGAGCTCAAATGCTGGGTTCTGCAGCAGGACACTGGTACGCAGCAACACAGGAAGACGTCAGCCTGTCCGTCATCCATCCATCTCACTCTTTCTTGCTCTATCCACACCTTCCTCTCTCTCTCTCTCATTCTATCTTGCTCTCGCCTCATCCATCCATCTCTTTCTTCCTCGCTTTCTTTTGTCTCTTTTGTTTGATTCTGTTTTCTTTCTTTATTCCTTTTTTTGGCTTCCTTTCTTTTCTTTCATCTTGTCTTTTTTTTTCTTTCTCATATTTCCCTTTTTTTCTTCCTATTGTCTTTTTTCTTTCATTTCCTTTGTTGCCTTCTTTCCTTTCTGTTTTTCTTTCTTTTTCCTTTATTTCTTCGTTTTTACTATCTGTCCTTTTTTCCTTTTCCTTTCTCTTTCATCTTGTCCTTTTTCTTTCTCTCTTTGTCCTTTCTTTGTTCCCTTTTCTCTTGTCTTTTTTTTAACTTTTTATTTTTTTATTTATTTGTCATGAAAAATGTATTAACTCTTTGTTCTAACGTGCCGTCCTGTTAAATAACGTTGCGTTTTTGTTTCTTTTGCTGTGTGTGGTGTTTGTCTCCAGGTATTACTCATGAAGAGATGGTGCAGGAGTCCAAACGACACTGGCAGAGGCTGGAGCAGAACTCCCAGAAGCAGCACAAGGTGTGGTTTAGTTTCAGACAGGGATGGTTTTTAATCATGTTCCAACTCTAGTTAAGTGTGGGGGGGGGAAGAATAATTTGAGGATGGTTGAACGTTTAGGCTTGTTAAACTTGAACAAAATTCTAATAAGTGTCGAGTGAATCAGGTCTGTAACATGTGTAAGAACTCTTGTCTGTAGTAAAAGTATGAAACCTCTCCGCCTCTTTCAGCCAATGCACATATCCCATCCGGGCAGCAGCCTACCAGCAGGGGGCATGGCGGGCCTCGGGGGCGGAGAGGGCGTGGTAGCCGGCGGAGTGGGTCCAGTGGGAGGTGTTGGGGTGGGGGGGCTGACAGGAAGGGGCCGCCCCCTCAACCTGAAAATGAAGTTCGTCTGCGGCCAGTGCTGGCGAGAAGGTCAGGTCAACGAGCCCGACAAGAACCTCAAGTACTGCACAGCCAAAGCCCGGCACAGGTAGGATCTGGAGTCCAGACCTGTCCGCTTCCTGACCCGCGTTGTCTTCTGACCTCGTCTTCCGTTCGTCTGCAGCTGGACGAAGGAGCGCAGAGTGCTGCTGGTGAAATCCTTCGAGAAGAAGAAGTGGGTCGTGGTGCGACCTCTGCCCTTCTCGCGCTCGTACCCACAGCAATACGACGTGAGTCCTTCCACAGTCCATGAAAAAAAAAAGAAGCATTTGCCCGAAGGCAACCAGGCGATCTGTAAAACTGAACAAAGAAAGAAAGCGTTTTAAAAGTAGTTGTGATCCTGTTGATGTAAAGTGACGTGTTGTCTGTGTGGAACAGATGTGTGTGCATGTGATGAAGCAGAAGAAGTGCCACTATATTGGGAACTGCTCCTTCGCACACAGCCTGGAGGAGAGAGACGTGTGGACGTACATGAAGAACAACAACTGTGAGTTCCCACTTCCTCTTTACACTCTGTGATAAAGAAAGGTAAGCTATGAAGAATGACAGAGTATTAAAGCCGTAAGATAAAAAAAATATATACCATGGTCACAGAGGAGTAAATTTCTGCCAAAAAAACTGAACATTTCAAAGGGTAATGGTACATTTTTAAGACAAAATTTACTGTTTTTCATTATAAAAGCCATAGATTTACGATATAAAACCGATTGAATCGTTATGAATCTGGAATACGCATCAGTGCAGTGTAGGGCTGATTTGGGATGAACGAAAAGTTTCTCTTTATCTGATGATCTTACCTTCAGATCCGTGTCTTTACTATCAGAGTTGTCATTTTTTACCTGAAGGTTGCTCTTCAGGTTCTTTGAAATAAATATGAGCTTAAACCTTTCTTTGTTTTGAAGTTATTGCTCGTTTTTGTCTCCCCTTTTTTATTTTTCCAGTGAGAGACATGCAACAGATGTATGAACTGTGGCTGCAGCTCACCAATCAGAACCGACGGACGGAAAACTCCGCTGTAACTCCGCCCCCCGACGACAAGCAGGTCACCATAACAGCAGATTACACAGAAAACCTGGTAAGTGGGTAAAGACCCCCCAGAACTAGAAATGCTGCAAGCAGGTTTATTTTTTATTTCTGATTTTAAAAATAACAGCCGATGCTAATTGGTGCCTGTCATGAAAATTCATTAGAGAGCATCCTACCCCGAGTGTCAACATGCTAGACACTTTACATGCTAGTGACTAGCCCTCATGCTAATGTTAGCCTTACAGCTAAAGAAAAGACTTTTTGCTTATTTTTAAGATGTTAGCTACATTTAGCTTACTCAATGGAGTAAGTTGAGTTTAAGTTAATATACTAGTAACAGCATTTAAGCTAACCTTAACGTTTTAGCAAATTTTAGCTTACACAATATTCCTTGTATACTGAGTAAGGAGTAAGTCCATGTTAGTCAACATGTAAGATGCTGGTTACTACATTTTAGCTAACCTTAGCATTGATGCTAATTTTTTAGCATCAGAATGCCTGACACTTCAGCAGGTCCTTCTTTAAATTTCTTCAGAAATGTCCTAGCTTATTTAATTTTTTTTCTTTTGATTACAGAACCAACATTACACTTTGTCTAAGGTTTTAGAACAAAGTACAAAAATAAAATAAAATAAAACTTTATCAAGCAAAACCACCATATCATACTGCTGTTCACATGATGTACTTTGTTAATTTATATTATTTTGATATATATATTTTTTTGTTTTATCTACCTACTTTTCCACTCTAATTTTGTTGTCGAGAGAAATTAACAAAATTGTTTCCTTTATATAAGGGAATAGTGGATAGTAATAAATACAGTGAGCTTTAGTATTAATACTAAAAGCTGCTAAACCTGCTAGCTTCTCTTGGTTAAATTTTTGTTTTATCAGAGAGGTGATTTATTTATTTATTTATTTATTTTTAAAAGTTGGTTTTATTGCATGATTGTAGGGAGGCCAGCATCTGTCAGACGGCGATGACCTCTGATGGTCGCTCGTTTTGGAAACGCATCTGATCATCGCTGAGCCACAGACGGAGATGGAGGCGAGCCGACCGCGACCAGGCGCGGCCGAACCGCCCATCACCCTGCCAGTCGGACCACCTGTGAGACGGCGGCCAGGCGGGCGCACATGACGTTCGAACCCCATGACCACATATTCACGCACTCAGACATTTACACGCAACACACAAACCCACAGGCACCAGTTAACACGAAGAGAAGGCTTCCGAAGCGAGACCTAAAAGTCGGGCTTTAACGTTTTTGTTTTGTTGTTGTTGTTGTTTTTGTTTGTTTTTGTCTTTCTGCAGGAATCCCACAGCCTAGTTTTCCTCTAACACAGTCCACTTCCCTAATATTTAGAGTTCGTGTCCCCCTGGCAACTCTTTTTTTCTTCTTCTTCTTAGCACTGACACGATTCACATTCGGCTGCGCTGGTCGCAGTCCGTCAATCTGCTTTGTTTTTAACGCTGAAACTCCCAGTGCTTCCTAATGCAAGTTGAAACTGTAAACCACTGGCAAAAAGAGATATCATGTGGACACGCCTCTCCAAACTGAAATGACCAAATCCTGCTCTCTTTCCTCTACAGGAATCTAAACGGAGAGATCAAACTAAATTAAGATTTTAAAAACTTTTTTTTTTTTTTTTAGCAGTTTTCTTTCCCAAGGGGATTTGCGCTTCCTTGTTAATATCTGCCATATTGGTGGAAAAGTCTGAATGTAACGCCTGCACAGGCCTTCAAAGACAAGGAAGCGAGTCGTTTAGGATGTTAATGTTGTAGGATGTATGTGCGCACACGCCCAGAACATTTCAGTTTCACATCGGCTGCTCCCTGCGTCGGATCACACAGAGATTCATGTTCCCCTCAGATATACGCAAGAGAGATTAAAATGAATCTTTGGCAATGAAAGGTAAAAAAGAAGAAATTTCGTTCCTTGTTCCTATAAACCGACTGAAGTTTGTGTAGGAGGAACACAGAAAACCTGATCCAGTTTTAAGCATATTAAGCACCCAATCGCTGAGCTGTTTCTCCAAATAAAGACAGCTTAAATGTTTTCTACGGCTTCCTGGTTCAAGTGTTCAGTTGGAAACTCCTGCAGCCTTCAGTTTGGAAACCTAATGTTTGTCGTCTGATCCCCATAAGCCCCAAATATTTTCTCCCCATTCGGTCAGAGAGGGCCTGAGACATGGAGAGGATTCACGCCGCATACCGTGCCTAAAAACACGCAACACACACACACACACACACACACACATAAAACGCACACGAAAACAGGCAGGAAATGTGTTGCCATCTTATTCTAGCCTTGTAATGTAGACATGATGAGAGTATGTCTTTATTCAGCTACATGCATATTATACATATAATACATATAATATACATACTACTAATAATAAATGATAACTTAGCAGTTAAGCTTAATAAATATGTAACCTGGAAAACTTGTATTGATTACATAGATAAACTTCTTGTTATTGAGGTTTTGCTATATGACTTGTATCGCCGAAATAGATGACTACAGTGTTTTTGTTTTATTTTTGGTTTTATTTTGAAAAGATTTTTTTTTTCCTTAACTGTGGGTTGTTCCAGACGGGGCTAGTTAATTGAAAATAAAGGTAAAGATGATCTAGAGAGCCAGAGATGAGGCGACCTTATTAATATATAAATACGGTAAAAGCAGCATTGATTATTGAAGACGTTTCCATCTAATTGTCAACTGAAACTCGGTGGAGCTTTATTTCACGGGTTTAAGGAAGTTGATGCATGAAAACCGTGGAGTGGAATGTGATTATGTAAAACAAACAAACAAACAAAACAAAAAAAAAGGAAACACGACGGACTTGCACAGCTGCAGATAACGTGACTCGACTGCTTTCCGTAATCCCGCCTCCGTCTGGAACAGCCCAGGTATTAGCTTCCTTGAGGGGATCGTATTACTATCACTCCTAGTATTATGATGAATATGATGACTATAATTATTGCTATTCCTATTTCTCTTCTATATGCTATTGATATATGTATGTTAATTGCAATGTATACCTTTCTCTTTATATATGTATCTATGTACGAATATAATAATTGACGGTAATTACGCCTCTGCGCGCTGCTGCAGACAGCTCTGTTCTACAGTTTGATCAGTCAAGGACAGATCTGGACACAAAGGAGCTCAAAGAGGCTTGTATACTCCCATATAGCGCCTTATTCGTTATACTACACCTATAAGATACATACATACATACCCCTATTGTATAATCCTACTTACTATATACAGTATATGATACCTGATAACCTATGATAATACTTAGACATCCTTTATAAGATGTTTTAGATAAGAAACGGTGGCCTGTCTCCTTTTTTTCCTTCTCTTTTTTTTTTTTTTTCCCTGTGGCTGTGAAAAGTGCTGTGATCAGAAAATCGGTTTTATCTTTCGAAGATAAAAAGCTCCGAGCCGCACTCTCAACGCTCTTTATCTTTAACTTCAGTTCGACACACATCCGTTTCACCATGAGTCCCAACCAGAGCGGTGAGCAGGAACATGTCGGTCATTTTGAAAATCCCAGCGGTTTAAATAAAATGTAAAGCGTGATGGTTACAGGATTCCTTTTTTTTTTTTTTTGACATATGTGTGACTTCAAGCCTCTTTTCACAAGCTAAAAAATAAACAATAATAATGATAATAAAAAAGCATTAAAGGTGAGCGTTCTCTGTTGGCAAAACCCCAGAAATGATTATGTAACACTTGACAGACATCAGTTCTGCTCCCTATGTGTCGTCTAGAAGGGATGTGAATCATGACAAAACCTTTTTAAGGAGTGTTGTTCGGTTTCCAAGTAATTCCGAATATCGCTGACATAATCTAACTGACATAATAAATTCGTACCTTTCTAAAAAAAATTTTTTACACGTTTGTTAAAACTGTAACTATGTTGTGACAGTATAGTGTGAGATGGTTAATCTGTGAAAAAAATCTAGATCCCGTGCCTTCTCCCAGTGCAAATTCGAAACAGCCAATCAGAGCCAGGAGGCGGGTCTTTGCGCTGTCAATCTTGCCTTTGTGTGCTTTTCCCCGTCAATGCTGAGACTAGTTAGCATGGCCACCGATGATGGTGCACATTTTTTCCTGGTACAGAGTTGGCATTATCACATTTCACAGCGGGTTCACAAGGTTGATTGACAGCAGTAAGACCCTCCCCCTGGCTCTGATTGGTTGTTTTTGGTGCATTTCTTCAAACTGTAAAAGTAGCTCAAAGAGATCAACATTTTCACAGGTTTTCTGTCTCTCATAATGTCACGACACGGTGACAGTTTTAACAAATATGTAAAAAAAAAAAAAACCAAACATGCTCTATGAAAGTTAGATACTGCATCATTAAGTTAAAATATACTCTTTGGGCTAAATTTTTCCTAAATAATTTGAAGGTCTGTTTTAGCAAGAAGAGTTTCATTCTGATGCTCCTGAAGTTCATGATGCCGCGTCGCGGTCAAATGACACTGTCCTCAGCTAACAAACGGTCTTCTCTGGAAACGTTCATGTTTCAAACAAACGATCATGGCCTGTTTTCCCTCCTTTGGTTGAATGCAGCTACTAAAGAAGTTCACCATCAGCTGGTCATCAGCATATTGAAGTTGTTTTCTGGAACTTCACAGAAGACGACAGGGATGTGGGAAGGGGAAGGAAGGTCTGTTTTTGTACTGGTTTTATTTTCACCTTTTGTTTTTTTGTTACAGTTTTATGTGTTCGGTTGTTTCCTCAAATCTTCCTCTCCTCCTCCCTTGTTGGAAGATCATGATCACACAAGTGGACCAAAATCTTTTGAAAGCGTTCAATAAAATGTTTTAGAAAAAAAAAAATATGACTGTGCTTTTTTTTCTTCTTTTTATGCAAAACTATTCACACCTTTGGAAGTTCATTTAGTCACTTTGGAATTGCAATGTTTGTGTCTAATTCAGATTTTGTGGCAGTGAAAAGTGAATTACATAGTTTTGAGCTTATTTTGTATAAATCTTTGGAGTCTGGTACTGTTGACAGAGTCTTCCTGAGCAGTGGGTTTCTGCAGCTCATCCAGAGATACCTGGGGGAGCTCTTGGCTGCGTCTCGTCTAGCTCGTTGTGTCATGTTTAAATTACAGTAGTGCTTCCTGAGACATTTAAATCCTTGGATATTGTTTTATAACCCAACCCCACAATTTTATGCTGACTCGTCTGGTGTGTTCTCTAGTTTGTCGTGGCTTTTGGCAATTCATGGATCTTCTTTTGGGCTACTGTAAGGCAACTGGTTATATTGGATTTTATTCAGGGATATTGCTGTAAAGATGGCTGAAAAGAAAGCCACACTTTTCAGATTATTTAAAACATTATGAGCCATATATACTTCCACTGCACAAATGCTAATAAAAGGCGTATACATTTGTAATGTGATTTAGTTTTTCTTGTTTAGGATGACATCTACTCTAAATACAGTAGCTATGAGAAAAAAAATTGAGCTTTTTCGCACGTGTCTGTAGAACATCCTACTAAACGTTTCTGCACGTGTAGGCTTAAGTCCACTGAACCTGCTCTGCAAGATACAGGTATGATTATTGCCTGCAGTATGTTTTCGATCAAAACACATAGCGAACACCATAACTTTTATGACTGTTTTAATCAGCAGAATCCAAGTGGATGCTTTGATCAATAAAAAGTTATCTTGATCATTTCATTTGCCTCAATTTGAACTAAATCCACGTATTTTTTGTAGTTACAGCTGGGGCAACGTAGCCTACACTTATAGTGTCCCATCACACTTAACTGAATTAACTAGTACAATTTTAAGATTGTTTTAAAACTCATTAAGAAATTCTGTGGATACCTGGGTGGTATTACGTCTCCTTCTGGCCTAATTTACAGGTCAATAGAAGATTTTTATCACACTGTGAAGCAATTGGAGTTTACACGGGTTTTTTTTACTCTTAAGTAATATAACTGCGTCTCGTGATTGGCTGTTAAAGTCGCGATGAACAACACCGCCAGCCAGTCGGTGTTCGCTCCGCTTATTTCCCAGGTAACACGCGTTGCTGATTGGCTGCTGGTGGCAAACGGAGGCGGGACTTCGTTAAGTAACTTGTTGTCCAGAGTTCACAGCGAGGGACCCGTTAAAGTTACAATCCCAGCGGATTGCGGGTTAGTCCGTGTAGCTGCGGGACTCTGAGCTGTCTCCTCGCTTTCATTTTAATACCCTGCAAGCTTAAATTGTCGCCCTGAAACGTTTTATTTATTATTATTTTTATTTAATTCCAGTTTAAAGGAGAAAAAAACATGACTACAGAAATCCCCGAGATTTTCAGGGCTCTCCTTGAGCACCCGTTCACTCTCCCGAACTTTGATGATAATGGTAAGTCAAGTTGCACATTTGAGCAATGATTTAGCTCGAGTGAAAACGTTGCTCGGCTTGTTTCTGCTTGGAATTCGGATCACATCTGAGGGATAGTGAGAAATTGCAAACATTTTTTGAGTCACAGTGTGTTTGTTGTGTAATTTCGTGTCAGCTGGGCTACAAGAATCTGAACTCCTGGCTCCAGAAAGGAGTCCGAAGGTTTGAAGTTTCAGCACAGTGGGGGGGATTTGGTTCACATGAACAATCCAAGGTGTGGCACATCCTTTTAATACGCAGATCGAGTGGCTTTTACATGGAAATCGGACGTGGTCACCACTTTGCGATTGTGTAACTCCCGTGTAGGAGTGTGCTTCAGTGCATGGGATTCATTTAATCATTAGTAAGTTACAGTTGCCTCCATTTAATGCTGTCAGTTTGGTGGCCAAAATTGATTTGCTGCAATAAATATAATTTTTTAGAGTTACTTAATTCTCTGATGTGATTGACTGACTATAGAGTGTTCCGTGACTGACCCGGGTTACAATCAGTGTGCTTTTATGCTGCTGTTGTCATTTTGATTCAAAATAATGTTTTGTATAATACTTTCTACTGTGTTTTATTTCACACAAGAATTATTTCATGTTTGAAATATTTTCATTTTTCACTTTTTGAAATGGTTTTAGAACAATTTGTAGAACATTTGTGACAATTTGTAGAAAGCATTTTTAGAACCAAAACGACGACAACAGCAATTTCACAACAGCAATGTTGAAATGTCAATAATGGACATTATCAACATCCATTATGTGTGTGTGGGTGTGTGTGTGTGTGTGTGTGGGCATGGGGAGGTGGTGCGAAAGAGCACATTTCTTAAAACTAGCTAGCCAATCAAGCTAGCTAATGTTGCTGTGTGTATTCTATGATGCTATGTGTATCACGTATGTGAGTGTATGTATGTGTGTGCATTTATTTATCCATCCATCCATCGTCTGCTTATCTGGGGTCGGGTTGTGGGGTCAGCAGCCTAAGTAAGGAGGCCCAGACTTCCCTCTCCACAGCCACTTGTTCCAGCTCCTCCAGGGGAATCCCAAGGCGTTCCTAGGCTAGCTGAGAAACATAATCCCTGCAGTGTGTCCTGAGTCTTCCTCTGGGCCTTCTCCCAGTGGGACGTGACCGGAACATCTCACCAGGGAGACGTTCCGGAGGCATCCTAACCAGATACCCAGGTCACCTCATCTGGCCCCTCTCGACATTCTCCCCAACCCGGGGAAGGCACTCTATTCTTTTCCAGCTCATTTGTTTATACAGCTATGATTTTTTTTTTTTTTTTATGGAGATGATAAAGGAAAAATCCTTGGACACATTGATCAACAGGTTTTGCATGTCATTCAACACTTTCTCTCTCTTGGGTTCCTCATCCAGGGTGTCAGACACACACAGAGACACACACACACACAAATAATACACGTGGACAATAAAGTGTAGGGGGTAATGTTAGCTAGTTGATTATTTAACTAGCGTTAGCTAACTTCAAAGAAAGCTAATAAGGTTGATTTGTGACAATAACACTGTCACAGTACTGATGATCAACTATCTTTTACAGTCAACTATGTTTTACTAGCTGACTAATGTTGGTAGTCTCGCTCCTAGGGATGCAAACAGTTAATGAACTCTCAATGAACTGTTGGTTAGTGGTTTATTACATTAAAATCAGCTACATTTAAAAATTAAAAAACAATGTCAGCTACGCCTTCTTTTACAGCTGTAGTTTGGCTGCCATCCAGAAGAGGGCACCGCTGGTCATCATTAAGCAGAGCCAGTTGATACAGAAACAAAGATGGTAGGGCTATTGCAGGACGGGAAAGAGAGATGGTCCAAACATTTTATGAGGCTCTGTTTTGAAATATAATAACTCGACAACCTCCTTAAGTTTCAGGATGTGTTTTTTTAATCTAGCATATTATGAAAAATGTTACCCTTTAAGTTATCCAAAGATGGCCGAGCCTCTTCTTGTAAGAGAAAATTCTTTTTGTTTTGTTTTTTTAAACAGCAGCTAAAGATCCATCAACTTTAAATTAATTCATTAATCAATCAATCTACTTGCATCCCTACTTGCTACTTTAGATACTTTGAATTCCAAACCAACTAAATGTTGAGCAGCAGACTGATCGATTTGTCAATTGGACAAATGGATGTTAGCTTTTAGCCTCTTCTGATGACTGATGATGAGCGCTAGTGCCATGGTTGAGCTACACCTCACGCCTACATCTGTCGCCTTTGTAATTGTAAACGAGTTATTGGATTAACAAACTTATTCGTGTCTGATTTTAATGCAAATTATAATCCCGTCTGTTTCATGGAAGCACCGCAATTGCGAAATTAGTTTTTACAACATTAAAATATCGAAAAAGCTTTGCACACATTCGTAATGGAAACACAGTTACCGTGGGCAATATTGCTCCACAGTACGACTTGGAGCTGTCATAGCAGTGTTCGATAATGTTTCAGTCGCAAGTTTTTCTTGTTTTTTCCAGCTCTACTTTGCTTAAAGCCGTAAATAACCTCTCATGTTACCCGTTGGACGTTTTTCCTAACCAGAAAAAAAATGCGTACACCGCATTCCATGCGTACTGACTCGGTCATCTTGTTTCACATCAGTTGCTCAAGCAGTTTCTCCTCCCTGCCAGGACACTCATTATCTTCTATAAGTCAACAATTTAATAGTTTCTCTAAAATTTTCCAAAATAACCTCAGTCGTAGCAGACATAGTTAAATGTAAACCTCCCTGAGTGAGGGTGGCCACTGTCTGACGTTCTAGAACAGGACATAACACAATAATGTTGTCTCAGATAGAAGTGGGTGTTTTCTGTTTGCAGCTGCTCCTTTATTCCGTTCATCTAATTAGATCTTATTTGCCATAATCAAAGGCTGAAGACATTTTTCTAGTCAACAATTAGTCAAGACTGACACTGTGACGATAAAGAGTGTGGGAGAAGAAACACACTTGCGCAAAATTTATTTATTTTTTTGCAAATTTTCCAAAATGATTGGCCTTTTCTGCTTCATAAACATGGGATATGAAGCAGGAATGGCCATACAATATATTCTGTGTGAGTTATGTTTATTTGGTAGTCAAGTACAAAAAATAAGCAAGGGAAAATGTAGGAGAGATTTTTTAAAAATGGCAGAAGACCTTCTCCAGGGTTAATTTTATGTCCCATCTTAGCCACCAGCTTGGTTCTTTCTTTTACTCTATCCCATGATGCCTTTTGGTCAGGAGATTAGCGCTAAATTCCACTTTTGTTGTGTCGTAGGATGCCTCAAGCTGACCACAATAGTGAAACTAAATTGGAAATTCTAGCGAGAAAGACAAAAATTACCAGGAAGTGAGAAGTAATGTTCTGAATTGCATGGAAGAAGTCGCCTCAAAATTCTAAATCTCATGATCAAGAATGGCACCGCAGAAATTGCTTTTAGATAAGCATCAGAACCCGAAGCATGTCTCAATCACTTGTTTGTTTTTTTAGAGCAGCTAAAAAAATGACATAGTGCATAAATAACCTTGCGCAAACCCATGACTTCAACAGTTTGTCAGCACAAACAGTACCTTAAAGAAGTCACACGTGCTTCCTTTTTACATAAAGATTAGTTGGGGCCCCTTCTACTACCGCCATAAAAATCTTTTATAGCTCTAGGGTTGTGTGCTTGTTGTAGTAACTCGCAATGCTGGCCAAATATATAACCGTACATACTGTACATATGCATACCAAATAACTCCTGTCTGCTGCAGTGTTGTGGAAAAGTATCTGCTTTGCAGATTTCTTCTGTTTTTTGTTTCTGTTATTTCTTTAGACCATCAAACACTTAATCCATCTGTATGTCTTGTCTTCTGGACAAGACGTACAGACTCTTTGCCCTTGGTGTGTCTGCTCAGCTAGGCTGCAGGAGAAATTGACACCTGAAGGTGTCAGACAGGCATGCATAATTACGAGTTCTCCACCGCGGCCGCCCTTTTTGCACACCCTTGCATGTGAGAGACAGATACAGAGCCGCAGGGCTGGAAGGAGCCAGCAGATATGTAAGCGCGGCAAGTAGCACGTGTGTCCCCACGTGAGCGGACGCCGCAACACAAAGGCAGAGGCTCGTGGTCATGAGTTTGTTTCCATCTCCTCAATGGTTCTAGTTTACTCTTTTGCTGCCAGTTTGAGAATTGGGTTAATATGAGGTGAAATAAGCAACTGACGTATCATACAAGCCACCCCTAGGCAAAATTTACACTAAAACGTATAAGTTGGTGCGTTTATAGCTTGTTTGACGGAAATAAGTTGCAACAGCTGGTCCAATAGATATAATGTATGGTGTTTTAGCTAAATATGAATACGTTTAGCCGTGTGACAGGTCTTTTTAGTTTTTTTGCACAACTCCGTGAAACATATGTAACTCAGTTAACCAATAAAATTGCGGCTACTGCCCCAGGGCTCCGCCTACACATGCAATTCAATTAATATTAATGAGTTGCGGTCCAGTACGCCAATCGAAGCGATGCAGAGCAGAGATGTTAATAAGAAGGTGTGGTTTCCCCCTACACCAAAACCTGAATACAATTTTTTTTTCAGAGGAAGTGGGTTTAGAGAAGCGAACTTATTGCGATGCTTTGATGTTCGGGCAACTTTTCGGTGTTTTCGGGGTAATAAACCGTCTTATGTCACGGAGGAATAAATAATATCGCAGTGGAAAACAGGTTTAGTGGAAAACACCGCAGTCTGCTTCTTTCGCCGTGAACAACAACAACAAGAGAAGAGGGAAACATGTCGGTGGAGCCGATTCACATAAAGCTGGAAACAGCCGGAGAGCCTCCTAGCTCGTTCCCGGTGGTTCTGAAGAAAATAATGGAAATGCCCCCACCGAATATATTGGACGGGGACGACGGTAAGAGGACAACATTGGCGGAGCAGAGAGAGTGGACCTGTAAAAACTGACTTCTCAACCCTTTAAAAAGGGAGGGAGAAGCGCGAGAACGCCGTTTACTACAACGGGTTTTCCAATAAGAGTGACTTAAACAGATATAACGACAATAGCATAGTCTATATAAGCATGGCCTCTTTAAACGGTGGCCTCTGCTCCTTTGACAGAGCTCACAGTCTAGATGTTTCTAGACACGCCCCGTGTTTTGAATATAGCTTCGTTGACGCTGACGTTTTATTTCGCGTCTACATTAAATAATTTAATTTAGGTTCTAGATTTGTATCTATTGTATTTGGTGCAAGTGTAGCTTCCCGCGAGATCTTGCCACTCTCGTCTTGTTAAATGCCATCTGCAGAGCGATTGAGGACAGAGCACACTGTTCAGGCAAAACATTGTAGGTTAGCAAAAACATTGTGTTATTGTAGGTTTTCTACAGTAATACAGCTATGCATAAACCATAGCTGGTGGTTTGTGCTTGGTGGATGAAGAACTAGGACGTCCTGTACTGGGTTCAAGGGGGAGGGGCTTGCGTGGGTAGGGTGACGATGCTATCCGGATGCCCGGATAGCATCGCTAAAATATAAAAGCGATGCTAAAATATAAAAGTCCCAGTAAATCTTTGCTATATGTTCTTCGTCCTATTTTCAGCTAGTTTGCCACTCACTGCACTCAGATATTATTTTTAGAGTAGGTTACCACCCAGTGTGCCATGACCTAGGGGGCGCCACTAGCACTTTGGATGTCCTTAAGTGAATTAATTTTTATTGGCTATTTGACATAGGCCAATAACAAATTTTGCTGAACGATAAGTTATCCCAGAAGTTAGTAATATTATTTTGAAACAATTTTCAACTAATATAATGGTAATGGCATAATATTGCAAGAACACATTCTCAAAAATCAATAAACTTTAATTTCTAACAAATTCTTGACACTGGAAAATGGAAGACAGTTAGAACAACAGATAAAATAAATCATGACATGTCTGTAAACAAAATTGTCCTTCAAAAATAGGGCTGACTGAGTCCAAAGTACCAGACTGAAGACTTTTATTATTCAGTTTTTGGCACAAAGAGAGAAAATGATAAATCAGGCAAATGGAAATGATTGAGCTCGTTCTAATTTATCACGCAACTAATTGATTTATTGTGACAGGCCTAACTTGATAAATTGTTTTTAATGGCTTTGACCCAAAATGTTTTTTTTGGTTTTTTTTTATCTACAATGGCCCTAATAGGCTATTGTACTAACATGCTACACGCAATACCAGGTATTTGTTTATTTATTTATTGTTTTTAAAATGAAAATGAGTGACTATACTTATTCATTTCAGCCGCCTGGATTAGCCTTGTCGCTGTATCAGATGTCAAAATCTGGTGGACTGTGTTGAATTGAACATGGAGTTCAATTCAACTCAGGTTGGTTTTATCAGGTTAAAACCTGATATTTAAAAATGTCAGGTTTTAACATTCCTCTACTGATTGGTTCAAGCATCAAAGAGTCGGCCGTGGGCACTTCCCACAGTTCCTTCCACTCCACTTAATGAAAAAAAACCTGGTATTTTTTTGTATTTTTCAGTTTACAAAACCCCCCTCATTTTTATTATTTGCACCACAAATTTGAGTTGGCAGTCAAATGGTTAACCTGAGTGATTTTCTACCTGCACTCCCTATAGGTGATTAAACTAATCGTTTTGCCTTGGAGGCAAACGCGAAGTGGCCCTTTTGTTTCACTGGAGCAGAGACATGTTAACTCCTGTTGCAGGTCAAAACGCATATTTAAAGTGGGCTGTGCTTCTGTCAGTGACTCGGCATACTTGTCGCCTCCTCTTTGCATGTGAAAGCCACAACCCCACTGTTCACTTTCCCCGTCTTTCACACTTTTTTTGATCCGCTCAGGAATTGTTTTCATGTTAGGGAAAAAAACTTCCTTTGTTTTCTTTTTTTCTTTCTTTCTTTTTTAAGACGCCTTTTTCATAAAGAAGTGTAACCGAAACCGGCTGTTGCCTCTTTCAGACACGGATAAGGAGAAGTTGGGTCTGGAAAGCAGCGCCGACCTGGCCAGAGGGGAAAGCGACATGGGGCCTTCGGCCGCGCTGACCCCCGCTATCTGGGATAAAACCATTCCCTACGACGGCGAGAGCTTCCACCTGGAGTACATGGACCTGGAGGAATTCCTCATGGAGAACGGCATCCCGACGTCGCCCGACAGCACCACTTTAAAGGGAGAACCAGAAGTGAGCGTGGCTGGAACTGAGAAAGTAAAGAGCAAGCCCGTCACCCTGCTGCCCATTACGGAGCTGGACAGGTGCGAGGAGGAAGTGGTGATCATCACAAAGAGTGATTCGGACATTACCTGCGACGTCAGCACAGGTGAGTGGGGAACCTGCGCAGAAAGCAGGGAATCACATCTTTTAGTAAATGGAGGCAGTGTTTACCCAGTTTGGTTGTTGTCCAAATTACGATTCAGAAATTCTAGAAATAAAATGTACTGGGCAAATTCACAATTTGATTGTTTTCAGACGAGTTTTGATGAGTAGCATGTCTCAGTATTTGATCAGCAAACAGAGAAGTGGACTCACTTGTAAAAACGCAATAATATCCTGATATTAACCAACTTTGTTTTCCCCTTAATGCATCTTTTTAATATTGTTTATTTAAATAAAAATTGCTGTTATAATAATATAATTGGAGAATTCAGAAGTGATATGCCAAGTACTTCACCATTTACGAGTTCATTTTGTGCGTTTCTTCCCATTTTGTATTTTAACTTTTTTATTTATTTAATTTTTTAGTTTCTGTTTTTTTCATGTACACATCAGATATGTTAAAATGAAAATCTTCTTTAATATTTAGGTGGTCTGGTGGTTATAAATGGCTAAGAAACATGATATGCTGTGACCTGAGTGTGACACTGCTTTGAAACAAACCTGGAGTGAAAATAGTTTTGGCTGCATAGTGGAGCGGGTAGAGTTTACTGCAGTATTATCTATAGACTGTATACATGGACGCCATTATAGCACACAATAGGAACAGGAACATGGGAGGATTAAAATAAATATATATATGTATAATTCAAAAAAATATGTCAGTTTAGGTTATTTGTATTTTATTTCTCTGTTTTCATTTTGCTCGTCCGCTTAGAGGTGACCACCACGGAGGAAAGGGCGACTCCGGAGCCCATCGACCCAGAAGAAATCGAAGTGGACGTCAACTACGAGCCGGACCCCACAGACCTGGTGCTGTCCAGCGTTCCCGGAGGGGAACTGTTCAACCCGCGCAAACACAAGTTCAGTGAAGAGGAACTCAAGCCGCAGCCCATGATCAAAAAGGCCAAGAAGGTGTTTGTCCCTGAAGAGCAGAAGGTAAGACATGAATATGCATGTCAGTCCTTGTGATTTTTGCAAATTGTTTTCCGTATTGTATCTTTAAAGGACAAGAAGTGTCTGGTGGGTTTGACTGGGTCGCAGCAGATTGTAGTGGATTCAGATTCCTCTTGAATATTTGTAAAAACAGAACTCAGTATTTATTTCTTTAGCCTTCTTAGAAAGCAGACGGTGTAATAAGTAGTTAAAGTTATTCTATTAAAAACAGTCACCCCACTGTAGCTGGCAACTTTATTACTATTCTGCAACTTTTCAGACAAAAAAGAAAATTGGTATTGGCCAAAATTTGAATCTTCAATGTTGTCAACTATTTAACTGGGTGTCTCACTGAGGATTGGATTAAATATCTACACTAAAAATATGGTTTTTAGTACTAAAACTACGTCTTAGAAAAAGGTGTGAAAAGGGAAAAAAAAGATGTGTGGTTTCGATTTTCTGAGACGAGAAGGAGGAATATTATACTGAATAAAATGTTGACCTCTGTGTTACAATGATTCATTTAGAGAAAGTTAGAGTTGATATTGCTGAAGTGCTTTTGAATGAATAGACTGCAACATCAGTGCTTCTTGCAACTCACAGTGACTCAGCGGTTTCCTGAAATTGACATTCCCGGTCTCAGTCGCCCGGCTCGCCCCAGAAAACAGAGCTTTGCTTGTAAACACAAAGGAGACTGGCTGTCTGCCATCTTGCTTAAAGGCAGAATCAGATTCTAACGGATGTGTTCCGATAACGCCCCTGGACTCGGGTCTAATCCGCTCTCTGCCATCTCTTACTCCCAGGACGATAAGTACTGGCAGAGGAGGAAGAAGAACAACATGGCCGCCAAACGTTCGCGAGACGCCCGCAGACTGAAGGAGAACCAGATCACGGTCCGAGCGGCGTTCCTGGAGCGCGAGAACACGGCGCTGCGGCAGGAGGTGGCCGAGCTGCGGAAGGAGTGCGGCCGATACAAGAACGTCGTGGGTCGCTACGAATCCAAATATGGAGCAATGTAAGGGATCAGGAGGAGGAGACGTGTTTGAACGTGTCAGTGGGACGCATTCACAGTTGATGGCACAGTGTCCCACCGCAGTCCCGCTGAGTCTCGATTGTCAGTAGCAGATAGCAAATCATCCGTTCTGCTAAAAAAAAGCAACAACAAAAAAAACCAACTTTTTCTTCATGATTTTTATTGGGTTAAACTTGAAGGATGTCTGTGACAGTAGAGTAGGGTGGAGAGGGTGACCTGGTTGAATTTCTGATTTGTAGTTAATTGGTACAAACCAAGCCTCACCTGGTGAACTGAACTGTTTTAGAGCTACAGTCAGCAAGCAGCCGACTGCAGGCCGGCCTCGCAGATAGCCTGAATGTCATCTTGGTGTGCTTGAGGTGTTTTTGTTGAAATATCAAAATAAGTCGGGGTGCACCGATCGATCGACTGGCCTATCAATTCTTGCATGCCAAACTGATTTTATCTACAGATGTTAAATGAAAATCAGTTGGTTTGCTGTGAAAGAAAACGTAGAAATGTGAAAAATAAAAAATTAAAGGAGCTGATTTTTTTTTTTTTTTTTTTTTTCTGGCAACTTAGTAGTTTGAACAGCAATGCTCTCAACCTTTTAATTTGAGAGCACTACTGAATTTCTTGTATTGTTTCGCTTGTTTCTTATTTTTCAATAAAATAAGATTGGAATGTTGAGCATGTGTTATTACCTGGATAACACATGCTGGTTATAGAAAGAAAAAACTGGTGACTGGTCAAAAAACTATCAATCGGTGCATCCCAAAAAACAAAACTTTTTTTTTTTTGTAATTATTGTACAGTGAGTGAAAACTGCTAATTGGACTATGTCTGTCTTGAAATTAGACAGTAAAATGAAGTGACAGCTCAGTGGTGCACGTGTGAACTAAGCTTTCTTATGCTGGTCTCATAATCTGGCAAAAGGAGAGCTGACAAACCTATTGATGAGACACACCGACGTTCTCTGAGGGAGGCGGTAAATTAAAACCCAATTCTCCTGTTATTGGAACAGAGAGGCTACACAAAGAAAAGCTTTGATTGATGGACAAAGAAAAGTATTCTTTCTGCTTCCGCTGTGGCACCTGCTGCTGTTTGCCCGCTCATTCATCCCTGTTCTCTTCTCTTTCAAGTGCGCCGCCAGATGATGAGTAGACATCAGTTGATTTATTCATTTATTTTCTCTGATGAATAAATAAATCAAACCGTTGCCGGGGGTACGCAAGAACCGATCTGATGACGTCAAGGCGGAGTGGAAGAGCTTGTGAAGGCAGGATGTGACATTGCCATGGAGATGTAAAATATTAAGATATCATCTGTTGTTTTTTTTATTTTTTATTATTCTTTGTATTACTGCCTTTCTGAATGAGGTGAATGTAAGTGGATATTCAAGTGCTTCTTCAGCACACCTTGTTCGTTTGGTGCACTTTCCGTTTTGTACACCTGTAGCCTGAAAGAGATCACATCCATGAGTTGTTTTAGAAGAAATCCCAAGTTTTTAAGTCCTGTCCGGTGATGTTTAGGCAGTCAATGCCGTGGTTTTAGATTAGTTCAGGTAATTGGGTTTGCAGTTTTATTTTTCATACGTCTCTCATACCAAATTGTTTTGAAGAGCTGGGCCTGTCTTTGCCCACTAGAACGTCTGACTGTGACCCTTCCAGAGACTTGAGCTTCTTCAGGGGATTTCAGTGACACGGCAAAAAGAAAACCTAGCCATGCTCACTTCTTTTTATGTTTTCATTACCACTCCGGAGGCGAACTGCTTTCTAAAACCCTGCTTTGATGTCTGTCGTCTGTCCGTCTAGCACTTTCTCACCAGACTGGACTCCTGCTTTCATCCCTACTGGATGTCTGCTGCTTCAACTTATCCATTTTAGCCAGCTTCAGATGTTGTGTTGACTCTGTAAGCGTAGCTGGCAGGTTTAACTCTCCCGCAGTCTCTGCTGGACTTAGCTTAGGAAGAGTGCAGCAGATGTCACGGTCAGACGGAGGGGGTTTGTTCCATCAGTTCCCAAAACCACGAGCAAAGCAAACAAACAAAAAGAAAATCAGATAGAATTGCATGTGGGGACAGTGCAACTGCAACTCCACCGGGACCGTACAAAGCTCACGAGAGGTCCATTCAATGGCTCTTAGGACTGCGGGAGGGCTGGGAAAAAATATAAAGCCCTTTTAGGGAAAAACAAATATATGTATCATGTTGCAGATGTTTTAATGTTCATATTTACAGTTGTTTCATGCAAGTTAGAGAAAATAACCTCTAGCACATAGCAGCATAAGTTCATCTATTAAGCTAGCTATTTCAAAACGTATTTTTACTGCAGCACGTAAGCTAAATAGTCCGTTCTGTATCGCTGGTGTTCTGTGATACATACTGTGATGGGGCCTCTTTTCCACACATAAGGAATCTCTAAATCTAAAGTGTCTCTTTCGCCTAAAGCCATTTCAATGCAGGCTGCAGTCTCCCAGTTTACAGTCCCAGTTCTGACCTACCCTCAGGTTATCTAACTTTCCAGCTCTGACAATAAAAGGGAAAGGAGCTTTTCTTATTTAGCTCTTGTGCTTCCATTCTTTACTGTTTTGATCAGATAAGTTCAATACTATGTCCTTTTAATTTGAAGAGGGGTTTGAAATGTGAGGAGTATAATCCCTTTAAAAAATATATAACAGCATTTGTACGTTTATGATGTACAAGTGATTACTGAGAAAATATTTTAGATTTATTCAACTAAAAGTTTCATTATTTTCAGATGCATAATGAATTATATTTTCCAAATCAGGTTTTTTGTGGATAAAAAAAAAAGTGTTTGGCTTTTTTTTTTTTTTTATTGCCTTGTGCAATAATGGAGGCCGAATCTGCCTTTTCTTTAAAACAGGTCAAATTCTTAACTTACTGGTTTCCCTTTTTTTAAAAACATATGGCATTTTGAGTGACGCTGTCTTGTATATATTGTACGAAAAATTAAAGCCTTGTTGACACAGGTTTGGACTTTTTTTTCCTTTTTCTTCGGAATGGTTTTGCGCTAAAGTAAAGAAAATTAAAGTAAACCTACACTGCCCTCTACAGGTTGGAGCACCCCTTTGTGAAAATTTTTCAAAAAGTTTAAGGAGATTTTTTTGCCATTTTTTTAACCGTGTCATGAAAATTATTTTATTTTAAAATCAAATGTTTTGAGATATTAAAAAAATATATATATTACAACTTTCAACTCCCATTTTAGGCATTACTTATTATTATGTAAAAGCAGTGTGTAGGTGCAGTACAATTTCTTCTTTTTTAATTCGCTCATGTATGATTAAATAACCAACTTGGAAATTAGGTACATTTTATTTATGAGGGAGGGGGAATCCCATGTCAAATGGTTCCACTCCAGAACATGGTTTGTGTTCCAGTGTTCTAGTTTTGCTCATATTATGAATTCATTTCACTTGAAATGTTTGAAACTGGCATTGTAACACAGGGTAGGTAAACTAAGATTACTTCTAGAGAAGTAGTGCTGCTTTTCCAGCATGACATAATGTTACTATAGTAACAGAGTGATTAAATTTTTTTTTAACCATATCTTTAGCAGGGTTGCCAATAAATTATCTATACAAGTATTATGGTCTTTGTATAATCAGTATAATCTTTCTACAATCCCTCCAAAGTAATTTAAAGCCACTATTATTGTTTTTCTTTACTAGGGATGCACCAATGTGACAATTTGATTTGATAGGTATCCAACTTTACTTTTGCTGATGATCAATGTTTAGAGATGCACATCTTTCTCCAACCATATAACACTGAAAAAAACAGACATTGCCTCTCTGCTTCAGTTAAACACTCCACAATCCTCTGCTACGTCACCATCACGGTCACATGACCAAGCCCCTCCCCCTTCAGGAACACAAGAAGGAAATAAACGCCACCGATGTTAATATTGATATATCCTGGATCCCTAGTCTCTACTATATTCCATATATATTAATTATGTGGTTGTGAAATGACTCATGTTTCTGACAAGATTTTGAACATCTAGGATATTGAAGAAAGTATTCAGCAGTCTGAAAATCAGCCTCTTGATTTTTAGACTATCTTAGGGAAGGGACTTCTACAGGCACAAACACTCAAGCAAAAATAAATAAAATGCACAGAAAGAGAAAAGAAAAACTTTATTTAGAAAAAACAATGTTTCTTTTTGTGGATGCTTTAGAAAAACTGCAAAACTAAAAGCGCAGGCTTCGGTTTCTTCACCTCTTCTTAAAGCCGTACTTCTTCCTTTCATAAAACAGATCTGTTTTAGAGCTGCCCAAGTTCACGATCTTAGGACAGCCATCTCGCTGCACACAGAGTCAAAAATAGAAAAAGTTTAGGAAGTGTTTGGAGAAGCACACAGCAGACAGAAATCACAGCAGAGGAGACTCACGTCTTTCTCCTGGATGGTGCACTCTTTGCAGTAGTAAGCATCAGATACACCAGGGCCTCCGCAGATCACGCAGCGGCCCTGGTAGGAGCCGTAGTTACACTCGTCACAAATACGCACCAGCGTGCACGGCCTCACGTAGGAATCACAGATCACACACTTCCCATCACCTGGAAAAAAACGGGAAAAGAGCGAGACAGGTGAGGAACCGAGGGGCAGGGAAGGGACAGAAAGGGGAACTCTTAACTGTAGTGTACACTTCATGTTGTTCCTAGACGTTTCTCATGTCAGAATGCCAATTTTTCTCAAAATCCTCACTCTAGTTATGCCCAAAAGTAAAACGTAAGGTACGAATTTAAGATTTAAGGTCATTTTATGGAAGATATTTCTACAGAGGTAGTGGTAAGACTGCTTTTGAGTAAAAGTCACCAAATAAATACTATGAAATTGAGAATGCAAAAAGCATGGTTATTAAAAGATTAATATTTTCTTTTAGATCAAACATATTCCAAAATGAAATTTTAATTGGTTTGCTGTAATTCTGCTCTAATAACAATCAAAATGTCTCCATGTGTTTCAACCACCTGTGCTGGCAGAACATTTTTTGTCGGTTTTAAATTGTAGTTGGCCACAATTCGTTTATTTAACACATGTCATTCTATAACTACGTTACTTTATTTTTAAAAATATATATAGTTCACAAAGCTACGATATTGAACAGTGAATTAGTTTTTTGTACTTTGTTTTATTAGGTAAATATAACTAACTCAACACACTCCGGCTGAATCTGTTCTTATGTTTCCCCTCAAACAAAATGATTCTGCTAAACAGTAGCTTACAGGTGACTCAATATTTAATTTATACACTTGACCAAGAAATCAAAATAGTACTGCAGTAAAACCAGCTACAGTAGATATTCGTTATAATTCCTGAAACAGGGTTGTTGGTGTTAGCTAAATGGAGATGACCACACTTACATTTCTCGCAAAGTCTCCCGATAGCTGCGGAATTGAAACAAAGAGGTTAGTCAAACTATAACATTTATTAAAACTCACATTTCATAATTGTTCTATTTTTGCTCGTTAAACAAACCATAATAAAAGTCATTGTTAATGTGTCAGGGGAGAAAACATGCACGGAGAAACGTAAAGGCTAACATCACAGCTAACATTTTCATTGAAATCCATGCTCCAACAATTAGCTTAGCGGCTAATGCTATCTAGTGTAAAAGTGTAATAGAGATAGGCCTCTGGTGATGTAGAGCTGCTTTGTATGTTATTTATAAACGAACTAAGTCAGACCTACCGACACCGGCTTGTTTTCGACAAAAAATCAAATCTGGATGATGCTTGGCCATTTTAGGCTAACTTACACCGAGTGTGTTTCAACTACAACCTTTCACCCGAGTCCTGTGTTTCTGTTACCACATTACCGCCACTTAGCGGCTCCAATAAGGAAATGCAACTTTGGAAATCATTGCTAGAAATTAAATCAGTACATCATTATTTGTCCAAATAATAAAATGACACAAGAAGTTAAATAGTCACGTAAATGGATGTTAAGTAAGAGAAATATCCACAAAAATACCAAGCTTCTACAACAAATGCATTAAATAAAAAGTGGACACAATGATAAATGAAATATATTCGTTGACCTACAGCATTCCTATGGATTTACAAATTTTTTTGTTTGTACTTTTAGAAATCGTATATAATGTGATTTGATTTAAAAAAAAAAAAAAAAAAGCAAAACTAGAAAAAAGATGAAGATGACGAAAGACCTGTGAAAATGAAATTTGACCAAATAAAGTTTTTCCAATAGAAAGCAGCTGAAGGTACAGAAATAATATTTTGTTCAAACAGGGTATGAATAATATTATTATTGATCAAAAACAAGTTTGACATATGGTCGTGTCAGTTACAATCAAATGAGGGTAGGAACTAGGTACATTTACTCACTTACATTTGCTTGAATAACTTTTTTGGGAAAAAATACTTTTAGGAGTAGATTTACTGCACTGTGCCTTTTGCTTTTTATCTTTTACTTTAATGATATTACTTAAGTAATATTATAAGTCTTAGATGAGTAAAATGTTTGGACACTATCCAATACAAATAACTTAAATGAAAAGAGACAAACTCACCAGCTTTGTAGTTCTTATGCGCTGCTATATAACCCTGCTGAGCTGGTAAAACAGCTGCTGAGCCTGTTTTACCATTATTTTACCATTAGTAAAATACAGTATACACTACATATTGTCCTTGGAAGTATGTTACCCAGTTATAATATACTATTAAATATTATATTAAATTGTGAAAAAGTGTTTATTCTGCCTGAATTTGAATTTATTTATTGTAGTTTTTATTTATATTTGTCTTTAAAATGTCAGAATTTGGACACAACTTTATATTTTATGTGTGGTGAAATAATTTTAAAATATTAAATCATATATTATTTTATTTTACCAAATACTTGAGTAATTTCTTGGAAAGCTACTTATTTTTACTTTCACTTGAGTAAAAATATGTTAAGTACTAGTCGTACTTGAGTACTAAATTTGGCTACAATCCTGGTCCTGGAGGGCCGGTGTCCTGCAACTCTTAGATGTCTCCCTGGTCCAACACACCTGAATCCAACAGCTGAATCTCCTCCCAAGTGCAGTCAGGTTCTCCAGAGTCCTGCTAATGACCTCATTATTTGACTCAGATGTGTTGACGTAGAGATAGATCTAAAAGTTGCAGGACACCGGCCCTGGAGGACCAGGATTGCCCACCCCTGCACCACTACAGTTAAGGATTTCGCTTCATGAAGTCTACTACTACTAATTTGTAGTAATTGACTTTCTCCAGTAGTTGGCGGCACATTGAAGCGCCAACTCCTCCCAACCACAAAAGAAGAGAAAAGACTTTACAATCGCGTGACGTCACATTCGACCCTCACATCTTTGTCAGTGAACAAAATGGCAACCTACTGTCTGACTGTGGCCCGGCTCCAGGTAAGACTCTCAAAACTCAGCTTAAATCCCCTCAGCCGACAGCAGAGCGGGGTCAGCTGTTGTCTCCGAGCGGATAAACCTGGTAGGAGGCGTTAGCGAGCCCGCTGGAGGTCAGAGAAGTGTGGCGGGGAGCGAAGAAGCTGGCTCAGGTCATCGTGTCCCGAGGCTCTCTGAACGTTATCTATTTGACGACAGCTGCTTCAAAACTACCCGACTCCGCAAATCACTGTCATTCACTAATGTTATGAGGTGTTATCGTGGACACCCAAAGCTTTCAAACGGCTACGGTTGCTTTGGTTCTAACGCTCGGATTTGGTCGCGACTAGCAAGGTTAACAGCAAGGTTAGACCTCTCAGTGGGTCCTTTAAACACACAAGCTGCGGTTTTCAAAAATTGTTACTCAAATCTCTTTGCTTTACTTGAAGTTAGCGGAACGTCTTCTGTTTATTTTGCCTTTAAAAGGCTCCAGATTTCTGTGCTGCAAGCAGCTGATTTTCTACTGAATATTCTCCTCAGGTGACCAAAAGCCCGTAAATTAAAAAACAAAAAGCCATCATGTAATACCTCTCTAAATTTGACAAACAAATTTAGGGCGTTGGATTTACAGTTGGAGCTCTGCACACGAGTATATTATTACGATCCCACTCGATGTTAAATGAAAACTCCAAAATACAGCATAACTTATGACTAATAAAAAATAATTACTATTGTGTTATGTTATAAACATGCTGTGGGCTACGCAATCATTTGAAATACTGCTGAACTGAAACCTGTTCAGCAGACAGTTGGTAACATGAAAGGTCGTTGCTAAATACCCGAGTTCAAGCTTATTGATGAAAAATTGAGTGGAAGAAAAAAAATTTACGCAAGCGATAAAAAGGATGTTGGAAGATTGTTAGGTAAAGTTAATTTAAGAATTCCTGTTGACCGGCAACGCCACACATCCAGGACATAGACAACGACTGTCACATTTCTTGTGCTGAAGCCACTCCTAACCCAAGTAGGAAGATAACTGGACTGTTGATTTTCACCAAAGTCCTAAAAATCAGGCTGACGGCCTCCATGTCACGCCACATTGATGCAGTAATTGTGCAAAAGGAGCCCAACTGAATACAGAGTATATATATATTGGACATACTTTTCAGTCAGCTGACATTTCTGGATTGAAATCTTTTTATTGCTGGTCTGGTGTCATATCAACACCTTACCTTACATTTATGTCCATGTTTAAAAAGATATATCCATATTTTTTAGTCAATTCTGCACTGTTTTTCTGTATTGGATCAGTAACAGGCGATACTTAATATCAGTATTATCAGCTAAAGTCGAGAGCCATAATAACAAATCGTTTGTTGGTGGCGACCTCAATAGATTTCCAGCTGTGTGTTTGGACTCATCTTTTGATGTTTGCGATGTGTGTGTGTGTGTGTGTGTGTGTGTGTGTGTCTGTGTGTGTGTCTCCAGCTGGTCCTGGGTCATGGTGCACGGCGCCTGCATGTATCAGCCGCTTACAGAGCCAAGGCCAAGGTGGCCATGAGCCGCTTTGAGCCCACTTCCTTCATCAACTATGACAAGCTCCATAGCAACGTTGAAATTGTCCGAAAAAGGTCAGTGCCTATTGCTCTGGGTTTCCTCCAGCTCTGCCTCATCTGTGTTGATGGATATTCTACCAGGATTTTCTCTCCTCAGTCTGGCCGGAATATCCTCAAAGTTCACTCTGTCTGCAGGCTCAACCGTCCTCTCACTCTGTCAGAGAAGATCGTGTACGGCCACCTGGACGACCCCCACCACCAGGAGATCGACCGCGGTCGCACCTACCTGCGGCTGCGTCCCGACCGCGTGGCCATGCAGGATGCCACGGCCCAGATGGCCATGCTGCAGTTCATCAGCAGCGGCCTGCCGAGGGTGGCCGTTCCCTCCACCATCCACTGTGATCACCTGATCGAGGCCCAGATCGGCGGAGTCAAGGATTTGGCCAGGGCAAAGGTGAGGAAGCATCTAGTGGGGGATGTGAAACCGCGACGATCGAAACAGGAAGTTCTGCTTGTTCTGCAGTGGATTACTTGTGTTGGTCTACCACCGCAATATCTTTTGCAAGGCCTTGTAAACTAGGCCAGACTTCAGAAAGGCTTTACAGAGGTAATGCCTCTGTAAAGGGTGAAAAAAAAATTCTTTTTGGGTTGGGAATGCCCACTAATTTTTATCTTTTAATTATGTATTTATATATTGTAATAAATGCATGTTTGGCAAACATTGAAGTTCATATAAGAGTCTTAGACCCATATCAGGGGAGCTGTAATGGTGTTTTAGGATTTTTATTATTGTAAACAGTGTTCAAGTTAGGAATGTAGCATTTATCATATTGTTTTTATCAATTTTTGTGATAAATTTCTTATTGTAATAAGAAGTTTCATTTATAGTTGTCACAATAAATTCCAATTAATGATGTTTTAAAAGGACCCAAATGCTCCGTATTGTTGGGATTATCAGTTAATTTGAAAATATGAATAAATGCAGTTACTACGTGCAGTTTAGTGATGCAAATCATACTTCTTTATGTGACTGGTGTCCTAGAGAAACACATTACAATGTATTTCAAGAGCAGTATTTGTGGTTTGTGATTGCTGGGCCATTTAGTGAGAGCCATCAAGTTACCTAAAAAAAGAAGTAGCAAATAATTTTTGTTCTCACAATAGTTCCACAAAATATTGTGATAAAACTTTTAAGTTCATACCCCCGACATGTAGCTGCTGGCCAAGGGATGCATTGAACCTACCATCATCAGTCTGTACTGTGTTTTTATATAGGACTACATATTAACATACTGTAATTTAAGTTTGCCAAAGAACCTTTTAGTGGACGAGGCACCAAAGTGGTTTCCAGCCAAGGGGCCCACATCTTTGTAAATTCAGCCTGGCTTGTAATTTGTAACCCACAATTGAGTCACAGGTCTGTTTGTTCCTATAGGAAGTGAACCAGGAAGTCTACGACTTCTTGTCCAGCGCTGGAGCAAAATATGGAGTGGGCTTTTGGAAACCTGGCTCTGGAATCATCCATCAGGTACGGTGAGACAGGAACTTTGAGACCAATCTGCTCCAAGTATGGAGGTGGTTTAATCTACTACAGATGTAGCTCTATATTTCCGTAGGGATTGAAACAATTAATTGTGATGAATCGATTATTGAAATATTTGTCAATTAATTTAGTCATCAATTAATCATTAACTTGGCGATACAATCTAAAAAACATTTAGTGAAGAAACAGCACAGTTCTTTACAATTTGCATTTCAGATAAAAAAACATCTTCCATGTAAATTTCTTGCATAGTTTTAGTTTAAAATTTGGTTAAAATTCTGTTGTTAAAATCTTAACATAAAGCACCTTTTATTCTTCAGTTATTAATCGGTTAATCCAAAATATAATCACCAGATCAGCCTGTCACTGTTGATGTTGGGTCCAGCGGCCAGAGCTGAGCCTCAGACAGGTTGATGTTTGAAGGATTGTTTTAGCTGCAGATGCATCCTTTGCTTTAAATGATCCAGTCTTCACTTAAGGAATACTGGAGTATTGCATTTCAGGCAATAAGCTAATTTTCTTATTTAAAAAAATAATAATCTATTTATTTGCATCTCTCAATGTATTTCAAAATTTTTTCATCCAACTAATTGATTAATTGTCAGAATAATTTATAGAATCATCGATTGTTAAAATAAGCATTAGTTGCAGTGTTAATTTCCCCCAACAAGACGATCTGCATCTCCACAGATCATCCTGGAGAACTACGCCTACCCAGGAGTGATGCTTATCGGCACAGATTCCCACACGCCAAACGGCGGCGGGCTTGGCGCCATCTGCATCGGAGTGGGCGGAGCCGACGCTGTAGATGTCATGGCTGGAATCCCCTGGGAGCTCAAATGTCCCAAGGTTGGGCCGATTCCTTTTTTTTCTCTCTCTCTCATTCCTTACAGGTTGCCTTGCAGCAAGAAGGTCCTGGGTTCGATTCCCGGCTCAGGGTCTTTCTGCATGTTCTCCCTGTGCATGGTGGGTTCTCTCCGGGTTCTCCGGCTTCCTCCCACAGTCCAAAAACATGACTGTCAGGTTAATTGGTCTCTCTAAATTCTCCCTAGGTGTGAGTGTGTGTGAATGGTTGTGTGTCCTGTATGTCTCTATGCTGCCCTGCGATGGACTGTCCAGGGTGACCCCGCCTCTCGCCTGTTTATAGCTGGAGATAGACACCAGCAACCCTCCTGACGCTGGGGGCATGAGGGTGTAAAGAAAATGGATGGATGGATTCCTTCCAGGTAGTTGTTGTGATCTCTTCTTATTTGAACGCATTCCCCCGTTTTCACGCTTCCAGGTGATCGGCGTGCGGCTGACCGGCACCCTGTCCGGCTGGACGTCTCCCAAAGACGTCATCCTGAAGGTGGCAGGCATCCTGACGGTGAAGGGAGGCACCGGCGCCATCGTGGAGTACCACGGACCGGGAGTCGACTCCATTTCCTGCACCGGTCAGCACAATGAAGAAATCGTCTAAACCTATGAACATTATGACTCAGAAAGCACAACTGCAGAATCTTCTGCTGGTATTGTTTAGGAATGGCCACCATTTGCAACATGGGAGCAGAAATTGGAGCAACAACCTCTGTGTTTCCATACAACCACCGCATGAGGACCTACCTGGAGAAAACCGGCCGAGGAGGTGGGCTTACAGCTCATGTCTTTATGTAATAAAAGAGAGAGAGAGTCATCTGTCACTGAATCTGCAGAGCGGCGATCAAATGTGTGTGTTTTCGCTCAGAGATCGCTGCTGTGGCTGATCAGTACAAGGACTTGTTGGTACCAGATGAAGGCTGCGAGTACGACCAGATCATCGAGCTCAATTTGGACGAGGTAGGTCTTAACTCCTTACTGTCTGAATTTATTTATTGACCGTATATATGTGGAAAAAATAAATAGTTTTTGCTGCCAACCTGATTCTTAAATTTATAAATTGAACTCTAATAAACGTTTAGCACTGGAACTGGAAGACATTTTAAGTATCTAAAATAAAAGAAACAACAAGTAAAAGGAATTTTAAAGTTTCTGTGAGCAAAATTGTCCTTCGAAAAAAGTCTTTTATTATCCAGTTTTTGGTAGAAAGAGGAAAAAAATTAATCAGGCAAATGGAAACTATTGAGTTCTGTTTAATTTTTAAAAATCCAATTAATTAATTAAGTCATTGCTTATTGCGACAGGAATATATCAGATATTTAGCTAAATAATGGAGGGAGAAGAAATCCACATTAAACACAAAGTTCTGGTTTTAAACTTCACCAATTTTCCACTTTGAAAACAAACAGTTCTGCTGCATAATAAAACATAGTTATATACTAAAGGTCTGGCATCTCATGTGTTCAGTTTAATAATAAAATGACGTTTTCTCACCTGCAGTCCTTTTGCTGTTCCACCTGATAGAATGTCCTGACAATTCGTCACACATTAGGTGTTTTTCTTCCTAACTTGTGTGTTTTCTTGCTGTTTCATTCCAGCTCAAGCCTCACATCAACGGACCGTTCACCCCTGACCTGGCGCACACCGTCTCCGAGGTCGGCGCCGTGGCCAAGAAGAACGGCTGGCCACTGGAGGTCAAAGTCGGTGAGGACAGACGGAGACGTGGTGCTCTTCATGTATCCAGGCTTGACTTTTGTTGAGGATTTCTTCCCTGCTTTGCTTTAAAGGTCTGATCGGCAGCTGCACCAACTCCAGCTACGAGGACATGGGCCGGGCCGCCTCCCTGGCCAAACAGGCCCTGGACAAAGGCCTGAAGTGCAAAGCTCAGTTCACCATCACCCCTGGCTCCGAGCAGATCCGGGCCACCATTGAAAGAGATGGATATGTAAATGCTGCCTCAAACAGACTGCACATAACTTCTCGTTCTGAAGTGGTAAAATGATCAGTATTCTTTGTTGGGTTTTTTTATCTTTTAGTCAAAGATCCTCAGCGATGTTGGAGGTGTGGTTCTTGCCAATGCATGTGGACCCTGCATTGGACAGTGGGACAGGTAATTAGTTTTAAGTTGACATCAGGTGATGGGTTTTTTTCATTCTTATGAAAAAAAAAAAGATTTTTAACACTGAATATTGAAAAAGAAAAAGCTGTTGGGTCTTTTAGACGTGTACCGTCCAATTCTGTGCTACTTTGGGTTGGTCTATCACAGGGGACTGCAGCCTGCGGCTCCAGAGCCACATACAGCTCTTTGGGCCCTCTGATGTGGCCCTTCACAAGTTTGGCCCAATCTGCTGAAGAATTTATCAATATTTTAAAATGTAAAGGTAATTATGCTAAGAATGATAGCTTTAGAAGTTTTTCATAGGTGTTTTTATATAATTAATGGCAGAGCATCTTGCCAAAGAATAATGTTAATAGTGTTAGGAATATTCTTTTTTTTTTTTACTAAAGGGGCATATTTAGGTCAAACTGACTTTTTATTAGCTTATTACCATGATCTAATACAACTGAATGTTACCTAGTTACCTTCAGCCACATTTAAAATGATAATATGTGGCTGAGCATACATAACACTGCCCTGTTAAGTGAAGTTTTTATTAGTAAGTCTGTGTTTTTGTACCAAGGTCCTAGAGGTCACAAAAATTGAACATCTCATTGAAGGAAATGTGTTTAAACCCCAAAACAAAATTAATGACACCTGAAAGGAAACAAAAAATCTGAACAAATTTTCCATAGTGGGTATTATTAAAAACAAGCTATTTGTCTCAGTGAGTCATGTTGCTAAACAAATGCTGTTCAGCTGGACTGAAGGCAAACATGGCTATTAAAATTGTTGAGGTTGCTGACCCCTAGTCTATTACATACAATCATCGTAAGGATCTGGTCCTGTTGTCACTTCCTGTTGTAATAAATCAGCTTGGTCAAAGTTTGTATTGATATTCTGTATATCTGTTTATGTGCAGGCGGGATGTGAAGAAGGGAGAGAAGAACACCATCGTTACGTCCTTCAACAGGAACTTCACCGCCAGGAACGACGCCAACCCTGCAACTCATGCGTTTGTCACCTCTCCTGAGGTAAACCCAGACCGGTCCACACCTCCCAGCACACGCAGGTTCCCATTCCGTACCTACCGTCCTTCCTCCTGCCTGCCTCCCTCAGATCGTCACTGCCCTCGCCATCGCTGGGACGCTGGACTTCAACCCAGAGACAGATTTCCTCACGACCCCCACGGGAGAGAAGTTCAAGCTGGTGCCCCCCACCGGAGACGAATTACCGGCCAGGGACTTCGACCCAGGGCAGGACACCTACCAGCACCCTCCCAGCGACGGCACCAGCCTCACGGTGGACGTCAGTCCTCAGAGCAACCGGCTGCAGCTGCTGGAGCCTTTTGACAAGTGGAGCGGAAATGATCTGGAAAACATGGTGGTGCTCATCAAGGTGGGCGCACGCCAGTTTAGATGGGAACCCTCTCACGGCTGCTGGCATCGGAGGGTAACTCTCACCCATCTCTCTGTAGGTAAAGGGGAAATGCACCACAGACCACATCAGCGCCGCAGGCCCTTGGCTGAAGTTCCGCGGCCACCTGGATAACATCTCTAACAACATGCTGATCGGTGCCGTCAACAGCGAGAACGACGCCGTCAACAAGATCAAGAACCACCTGACGGGAGAGTACGGAGGAGTCCCTGATGTGGCACGACACTACAAGGTGAGAGTTCAAGATGTGACTGTTCAATAGGTTTGCACCGATTAATCAGCCACATCCATTTCCTTAATTTTTGATGATTTGTGATTAACCGATAATTACTTGCATGTGAACCTGATCTTATCTACTTCTGCAAAAGTCTGAAAAAAAATCCACTGCCTCCTGTTACTTTGGCATAAGAAAGGGCAGACTGGTAGACCCCCACCAGTTTACAGCAAATTACCTGACTTTTTCCAGCTTAAGGTTTTTGACATGGGAGGCAACATCACTCCCCCACCATTCATATCATATAGAACCTCCTATGGCAAAGATTTCGAGCTAGAACACGTAGGCGTGCACACATAGCGACACAAGAAAAGTTGAAAAATGTTCAACTTTTGTTTCCTTTGCCATTGCTAACACTGTTATTGCCAACACTGCAATCACTATTGCTGTTATCGCTGTCGCGTCCGATGTGTTGGGTTCACCTTGAGTCATTCGTCACTCCACGTGTCAAGCCCATTAGCAAATTTGTAGCTAAATTTAGCAACTTTTTAAACAAAAAAAATTGCAAATTCCTGGTTTCAAAAGCATTTTCTTTCATAACAAGCTGTAAAATCTTGAATTGAAAGTCAGTGAAACTCTGTTTTCTATTACTTCTCCTCTGCAGGCCAACGGCGTGTCGTGGGTCGTGGTTGGAGACGATAACTACGGCGAGGGCTCCAGCAGAGAACATGCAGCTCTGGAGCCCCGGCATCTGGGTGGAAGAGCCATTATTGTCAAGAGCTTTGCCAGAATCCACGGTGAGCCACAGAGTTCATGCTGCAAATAGCTATATGAACATGAAGCCAGCTGGGTCAGGTTGATTTAAATAGTCCAATTTTTTAACAAGTGTCCTTTAACAAGACAAAAGAGTTTAGTTTCTATCAAATATAGAATCCTACATAAAATATAGTCATATATAATGTAACACAAATACAGCTGGACGATGTATTTGCCAATTGGTAAAATGTTGCCTTTATAAAAATCAGTCGACTCCATCAAGTCACAGCTTTCTGTTCTTGTTAGCAAGCATGTAGCGACAGTTGAATAGAACCACTTCACCTTCAGAAGAACTGTGCTTCAAATATCTTCATTTCATTATAAAAAGTAGGTTTGCCTTTAATATGTAAATCAAATTTTGTCTACTATTTATTCTTGTGTATTCCATGTTTATATTGGGTTGTTTTATTTCGCTGGACTTTTCTAGGCAAGTTTGAAATCGCACTCAGACACCTTCATTGTGTTCTGTGACAAGAGACTGTTAAGGCTACCGTAAACTCAGTGCTAACTAGCTAGATAAATGTTTGCAACTATTATGGTAGGTAAGTGCAAATTTCTCCCCAGTTGGCTGGACAAAGTTCATACATTTCTGTGGAGATGCAGGTCTTAAATTCCATTCATAGTGGTCTGAAATGTGAGTTGGTGAAACCTGCAAAAAAAAACTGTGATAACGGTGCCCCAAAGAAGCACTGAACCACGGCTACTTACCATGGACAAGTAAAAAAATAAAAATAGGGGCAATATCTCTATCAATGTTTCCTTCCAAGACAGAGAGAGCCAAGCACTAAAGCAAATGGTGAAAGAGGACAGGAAGTTGGTGGCAGCAATAATTACAAATGACATAAATGGAGAATAGCAGCAATGAATAAAGTGAAAAACATTAAAATTGTGTCACTTAGTTTGATTGATTTTGATCTGAACTGAACAATTTATCCTCCATGTCTCAGAAACAAACCTGAAGAAGCAGGGCCTGCTTCCCCTCACCTTTAGCAACCAATCCGACTACGACAAAATCCGCCCCGACGACAAGCTCTCCATCAAGGGACTGAAATCTTTTGCACCAGGAAAAGTAAGAGCTAACCTCTGATATACTTTAGCTGTTCAGAAATAGGTTTTAAAGAAATATCTCCTCTGAGGGTCTTTTGTCTTGTCTCATTATTCTCAGCCCCTGACAGCGGTTGTGACGCACAGCGACGGTAGCCAGGAGACACTAGAGCTCAACCACAGCTTCAACGAGACCCAGATCCAGTGGTTCCAGGCGGGCTCAGCTCTGAACAGGATGAAGGAGCTGCAGCACTGAGCCGTGGAGGGAGGGAAACAGGGTGGTACAGCTCGGGAGGAAACAGAATGTCATAACTGTTTCATCATCAGGATTAGCTTGCAGCTTTCACTGAAGTACAATTACCTGTCAGGCTAATGATTTTGATGGAACAGTTGAACTTGGTCCTGTAATTATTATCTTTTAATCCTCATTCATCAACATTAAGCATATTTTTGAAATGATGTGGGGCTGCTGTGTGTTCATCGAGCAGAGAGTGTCGGTTGTAGACCCACACACACTCTTGACACGATAAGCTGTGACCTGACCCGGGACATAGTAAACGCTGACCCCTGGTCGCTATTGCAGTTGTGTAAACAAGTTTGCACAATGTTGAGCAGCTGCTCAGTCAGCTGAACACAGTCATTCTGCTTCTTTTGGGCTCATCTTTACAACGGTTTCTTCTATTTCTGGACTCAGTTAGCAAACCTACATACCCACAGCAGAACATTAAAGGAAAAAATAAACTTTCTCGTCTGAGACAAGATACTTTCTCGTGCGCAACTGATGCCATCTCCTGCGCTCAAGACACTGTCAAGTATTCACCGCATACCATCTCGTGCACACCAAATATTACCTGCTTCTCACGAGGTAGTATGTGATGCGCGCGACACCATGTCACGTGCGCCACATATTATCTGGTATAATAATGAGATAATGAGACATTAAGTGGTGCGCATGAGATGGTATCCGGTGCGGTCGAGAAAGTTTAGTTTTTCTTTTGTCCTTCAATGTCCCGGTTCGGGTTCGGTACAAACCTGTGTTGCATCACACGGACCTAAAATAAACTCTCACATTTAATGCTCGTTTTTTCTGCCCTCTGGTGTCCTAAAGGCGGTACTGCAGAGCATCGTAGCTGCAGCAGGCAGACCTGTTATATGTATATGAAAGGAACATAAAGATGACTCGTGAGACGTACTGAACGTCAGATTGCTGTATATCTAACAGAGTTAGACCAGTAGGGGTCGTTTTTATATTTATGTGCTAGAGTTGGTCTTCAACATAGCACAGCAGCGCTTCATTTGCTTTAATAAGCTGTGAAACTGTCGTAACTCTTCCCCGATGCTTCAACTGCTCCCATGATCACTTCTAATGAGGTCAAGCGCATGATGTTTTCTCTTCTGCTGTTATGTATTCATAATAATTTTCCTGCAGCAGCTCCAGGCCGTCGTCATTTCACGCACAGGGAAACCATGCAGCTTGTATTTTTCAGTGGTCTCTTTATGTGCAGATTTCATATATATTCTTTTTTTTTTTTTTTTAGCCCTGCTGAAATAATTTAACATATTATTTTGAGCAATGAGAATTTTAAGAAACTCATAAAACTGTTCTTGTTCTGAGCTTTTGTCTATATATAAGGATAATTCCCAGCAAAATGTACATTTGGGGAATGTTGGGGGTCAAAATAAAAAAAAATAAAAAATCTACATTTTGGATTTATTCTGCCATTCAGACGAAGGCTCTTCCTTGTAATCACTCCATGTAAAGTGCCCGACTCTGTGTGCAGTTCAGTGTTTGTTTTGCTCCCAGATGATCTTTTTTTCTGTATTACAGAAATGTCAGCAGATTGTAAAATAAAAATTCACTGATATCATTTCTTCAGCTGGTATTGTGGCTGTTTGTTAAAAATCTATATAATCTGAAAAAATGTAAGAAGTTGTTTTTTTTTTTTCTCCAGCAAAGCAAAGTACAGAAAGTACATTGCTTTGCTGACTTTTTTTTTCATACATGGCAAATTCAAAAGTATACACAGCATGCAGTCACAGTCTCAAGAACGTCTCCATATTGAAATTGTAGAAATGTATCAAGAGGAAGTTCTAACCAAGAACCACTAAATTCAAATGATTCTCCACGATTATCTTGCTAATCTGGATCAGGATCATAAATCAATATATGTATAATTTCTTTGAGCAATTTGGACTCTGGTCAATTCTGGTCTCTGCATCTAAATAGTGATTCTCTTTTAATTTTCAGATGATGAACTAAAAAAAAGGCCAAAACTACTGTTGGCGTCGTGTAATGTGGCCTGCTTTCTTTAGAAGTGCTTACATAGAACTTCAAGATAAACACTGTGTGCTTATATATCTGGATACTTTCATATTACAACAGTGTGAAATGTTAAATATTACTTAACTTCAAAAAGTACTCATCGAATGCACCTGCAGCTATTTAATATCATTTTAACAGTTTGTTATCTTATCAATACATTTTGCCACAACCGGCTCTTTGATGACATTTATGACCTTGATGGCTGAGATGAAAATGAGATTGACACCTCTGTAAATAAAAAATTGGAAAGAAGTGATTCAAAACTCGAACATTTTTGACTTAAAAAAAAAAAATTTCATTGTCATTTATTTATTTGTTTCAAACGGGTTATTAAAAACAAGAAAAGAAGCAACCAGTAGGAAAAGAGTAAAAACGTGCATACACGTAATCAATGCACGTTTGAACCTTTTCTTTTCAAACGTAAATCCGCAAGGTTTTTTTTCTCGAATGTATTTTAGATTTTAATTTTTGAGGTTTTTCCTAGCAAATTTAGGTATTTTTAAGCTCAGAAATGTCTGTTTTTTGTTTTGATTTTTTTTAGAAAATTTCTGAGACTAATCTCAAAATATCGGAGGTCTTTGGCGGAAAAGTACTCCTTTTTTCCTTTTTTGGCCATAATACCTACGCCGTCGTACCAGACAGCTGTGATTCTTTTTTTTTTTTTTTTTTTTTTAAGTAAAATATGAAGACGCATATGATCGCATGAAGCAGTCATGTTGTAAACAGTGTTGTCCTTTAAGCTCCACTGATTGTTTCCATCCATTCTGACAACAAAGAATTGACTGTGGTATAGTGAAGCCGGCTGTTGTTTGGAGCTCCCCCTCCCCACGCCCCGTCTCTGCTGCCTCCTCTTTCATTCGCTGCCTCTCTCTCTCTCTCTCTGTGTGTGTGTGTGTGTGTGTGTGTGTGTGTGTGGGTGTGTGTGCGTGTGTGTGTGTGTGTGTGTCGGAACCATCCATACCAAAATCCCCGCACTCATTCAGCTCATGTTCCCGCACCTTTTCGCCGGATCTAGTTACACAACTGCCTTATTTAAGAAGAAGAAACCTTTTGACGTCCGCGCGACGTTTTTAACGGTGAGTAATCGTTCATCTGTCTTTTTTTTCCTCTTGTTTTGTTTGTTTTTTATCCTTTCAACCGGTCACTTGTCTGAACATGATGGCACCCGGTTAAAATTCCGACATGACAATACAAATAGTGATATTTGTTCCTAGGCGGCACGTGAGAGTACGTCCTTCTACGGCAGAAATGAGGTTTTGTCCACAGGCATCCTCTTCCCTTCTTGTCTCCCGCTTCCACAGTGAGAATGTTCTGGAAACAGTCCGCCTGAAGGGCTCGTGTTGCCTATTAAATCATTTAGTCCCTGCTAATCTCAGTCTCCGTTAGATTGGACCACAAAACGGCCCGCTTGTCCCTTAAACGGCCAATTTAAAGTTTAAAGACAGTGTGTGTGTGTGGGTGTGTGTGTGTGTGTGTGTGTGTATGTTTAGAGGAGTTGACGTGTCCCTCATACTGATGCAGATGGCCACTGTGTCCTGGTTTCACTTGGCTGGTGCGTTTGGCCCTCTTTACCCTCCTTCAGTACTAAATTCTACAAATGAAACCCCTTTTAATGACATATTTTAGTGAGTCATGTGAAACATTCACTGCAGACTCGTTAAAGTCCAACTCCTGGCCTGCTGGCAGTCTTGTAAGTGGGCTAACTCAGCCAGTCAAGTTTTTGAATTATTTATTGTCCGATTTCCTCCAGCAGTCCTCAGATCCGTCCTTTCCTCTGTGACTCCAATACGTGCTCTCTATCACTGCATCTGCACCACCTACAGACGTCAGCCATCTTTAATTTACATGGACTGGAGCAGAAAGCCCCCCAAAACAAAACAGAGAAATATTCTTTACTGTCTCTCAGTGCGGAAAATCCAGGTGCCTAGGCAGCAAAGTGAAAGACGAATAGAAGCATACAAATTGACACAAAGGTTAAAACATATATATTAAAAACAGAACAATAAGAACAAAAGTGAATGAACTCACATTCTAAACCAATCAGAGCAGATTGAGCTTTAAATGGGCTCTGACAGTTTTTCGTAGAAAACAACTGGAATTGCTGAAATCAACACTAAAACCATTTTTTAAAAACATTTCAAGTTAAAGCTCACAAAGCCATTACCTAAAATGGTTTATAATTTTTTTTTCATGGCTGTAGGATTGTTGATATTTATTTCTTGGCATTTTGATTCTAATGCACAGACGCACACATAAGTGACTGAACATGGGCGCAAGACGAGCAGAAAGAAATCTAATCCATCCCTAACGCCAACTTGACAAAGTCTCTCCTAAATACTATTATTATAAAATAAATATTAATATTAAAGAGTTTGGATGCCACCTTACTTGGCTGGCCGTTAAGAGGTTGATCGGCTAAAGTCTTTCCTCTGCCTACATCCCCCACAATGCTGTGCAGTTCTGAATCAGAGTTCAGTGAAATTGATGAATACATTATTATTGATCACCTGTATTTTGTTGCTGACATGTTTTGGAATAGCTACTTTTTTCTCGCTATATTGACCAAAACTTTGTGGCAACAAAAGAAGTTTGACTTTAGTTTCAAACATAAGATATAGATAATGAGCACAAATGTCAAGTTTAGGGAAAACAAAATAAAGGACAAAATGAACCGTTTGTACATGCATGTGTATGTTCAGCTAATTAGTTTTTATCTGTTTAAAAAAGAACAAAGGCAGGTTGTGGTAATGCAAATATGCTTAGATAGTTTTATACTTCGGATGACTTTTTTTCCCCTTAAAGATGAAATAAAAATGATCACTTTAAAACTGTTTTTCTTCCTCTGATATATTAGGACCACTGCAGACAGAAGAAAGAAGTACATTTCTGCTTGAGACATTTGATCTAAAAAGTTTACATTGTCAAAAATGTTCTTGAAAAGCTTAGGAAATTTTAGATAAACCTCAATATTTTTCTAGGAAAAGTTAAATTTCTGAGTTTCAAAAGTCCACTTTTTTTGTTTTACTTTTTCAAAATTTCCTAAGTTTCAAAAAAATTTTTAAAAATTTGAAGTTTGGAGCTCAGTAATTTCCAAGTTTTTTTTTTTTTTTTTTTTTTTTCTAGAAAATGTATGAGATTAATCTCCAAACTTCAGAGTTTTTACTCCTATAATGACCCTCCCAATAAGCTGTTATAGATACCAAATTGGGTTTGATGAGCCACAAATATTTAAATATAAAAAGGGAAAACGAGGACGAAGAAATCTGCAAAACCTTTTCTCAAACACATGTCTTTCATGAAACACAACATCAGTTATTTTGCTCAGATATCTGATAATCTACCTCAGATTTGAAGCTGAAACACTTCATTTCTAATCTAAGGAATGTGTGAGTAAGACTTCAGGTCTCCTGCCTGGACATTGTAGTCCACCTCAGTAATGGCCCCAATCCAGCCACACTGAACTATATATAGACTGATGGGAAGAGGCACAAAGTGTGCTGCTTGGAGCCTTTGGGAATCACTCACACACACACACACACGCACACACACACACACACACACACACACACACACACACACACACACACACACACACTTACCTCATGAGTCTTTCTCAGGCTTTCAGCCTGCCTGTATATGGCCGCTGATGAAGCTGGTGACTCTTCCACCCGCAGCTGTGTTTTCATTACAAACAAGGTTTCGGTGTGAGCGCTGAACCTTTGTTCGACGATGCCCTGCAGTTATCAGTGTGTCCACAGATTGCCATAATAATGAGCCGACTAACGATACAGATCAATTCTCCCTGTTGTGACGGGATAATTTGGTTTGTGTCAAGTGGGTGACAGAGCTCATTTGTGCTCAGGAACGGCTGTTATGAAACGACCCAATGAGCAGCTAGTGTTGTGGAAGTAATACGTTTTATCTAATAATGTCTGATCAGAGGATCCTGAAGGGGATTGTTTTCACGTTGTATTTCATATCATACTGAGGTATTTTAGCTGCCACAAGCTATGACAGACTTTGCTTTATTCCAAAAGATCAATAATATCGATACCACGTCGGTATCGGATTGACACTAGTGTGGTAAGATCAATACTTTTTGTTTCTCTCAACTCTACATCAAAGATGACTTTGGTTGGATTTGCTCTCTAATGTATTTTTTTGCGGGAAAAAAATGCACACAAACTTTTTTCTATTGTTACTGTTTGTCACGTTAATGTGGCATTAAGTAATTGAAAGGAAAAACTACAACATGTCAGAAGTTTGGTGATATGTCAAAGTTTGACTAGAAAAATGTATCAGTATCAGTATTGGCCTTGTATTTACTTGTTATGGGATCGATGCCAAAATGTGCAGTCACACCTCTACTGGAAGCACAACTTTAAAACACTTTAGTGTTTTAGTGGTGATTTGAGGGGAATATTCATGATGACATAATGGGGAAAATAAAAACTGAAAAAGACAAAAAATCCCCAAAAAACTCAGGATGATCTTTTTTGAATTTGTTTTGCTGGAAGTTGTTCTACTTTTACTTGATTCATGACAGTTCCTAATGATAAAACATTTTTATGTGCTGTTATCCACACTGATTCATGCCAAGTGATGATGACTCATTTCATGACAGCAGCAGTGTGGGCTGGGAACTTCAGACATGATACTAGAGTGTTTAAGAGAGTGAGCAAAGCTCAAAGTCCTTATAACTGATTTTATTTCCACTCACCAATGTGGATTGATAACTCAGAGCTCAATCAGAATATGAAGCAAAAGAAAAAAAAAAACTTATTTCATGCCTTTCTTCCTGTCCAGGTACTAATTGATCAACAAATACATTGTACATACCTTGTTCTACTCTTCGTTCAGACTGTCTGGACCCGCTGCTATTGAAAAATGATTGCTTTCTGTAGGCTTCCTTGAGGTTCTAAATGTCACCCAATTGCTAAGGTTTGCCCTTGACGTACGTGTGTACCGTTCCAGTTCAACGCTACGAAGCTTATTGGAAATGACCTGCGCTGTCATCAACCATCCTCCTCCGTAAAGGGAGAAGAACCGCTCCAAACAAGATGGCTCTAAATGTTAATTCAATATTTGTCCAACGTGGACAGAACGCCTTCATTCACTTCCTTCGGTGCCATTTATAAAACTACAGGCAGACTACAATTCTAAAACAGCTCAGAAAAATCAACGTCATCCTTCAAAACCCTTTAGGTCCTCCAGACAGAACAAATGTACATGAGGGGCCGCAACAGGGTTTCTTGTTAATATTGGTTTGTGATGTCACTGGTTTTGTCATCACCAAACCTTCAGTGGAGGCAGCATGATGTTGTGGGTTGGCATCTCAATGTAAAGTGACCGAACTCTCCACAGAGTAGGGTTTGTCAGACCATCTCCAGAATTTGGAGCAGAGTGGAAGGAATGTCCTGCATTCCTGACCTCGGTCACATTGAACCCTGTGGCATGCTTTCACACTGCCTGACTTTTTAACAAATGTTCCACCCTTTATTTTTTCCTTCTCTGCTCCAGGGTGTCGTAGCTTCATCAGTCCACCTTGAAGAGCTCCTTTCTGGGCTTCCTCTCCCCGTCAGAAACCCTCGTGCCATGCGGGAGGTGTAACCCTCCACCCTTTTCTTCTTTGTGTGCCACGGAAACCCTAAGCCAAGCCAAGATGTCGGGCACCGACCCGTCATTGCCGACAGACCCCCAGCTGCCTTTGACGTCCCCCCGCACTCCCCTGCAGCTTTCTTTTCCTTTCCTCAGGGAAGGCAGCCGTGTTTGGGAGAGGGAGAGGAAACCACCTCAGCCTGGAGAGCTACCCAGCCCACTGCCAACAAAACGCACACGCACATACTCAGCGTGAGTAAAAACACATTACACAAGTTTGTCTTTTGTGTTTTTCCTCTTGATTGTTTTAAGAAAGAGCTTCAAACGACCATCGTATTAAGTCAGCCCGTCCATCTCTACGTCTTTCTCTCTCTGCAGGACAGTACGAGCCAGATCAGGTCCTGTATTTAAGGGCGTGTGTAAAAACTTTTCCAGATCTCAGGGTCATGGATTCATCCGTCCTACTCATGGAGGAGAGGACATCTTCGTTCACATTTCTGAGTGAGTGTTCCTCACCAAGCACACCATCCTTCATTTTAAGCAATCTCTGCTGACTCCTCTAGAGCTGGTGACCGTCGTTTTGGGGCAAACTATGTCGTGTCCTCGTTTCTCAACATTAGATTCTCATTTTCCGTGAGGTAACATTCCAGTTGCTTCATAATCCTGGAGCAAGAAAATAAAAAATTCAGAGAGTGAATCTATCTTTGTCACTTATTTACTTTCATGGATTTCAATGGACTTTGGGGAAATATTGTGCTCTGTCCTTTTTCTGCTCTTCCAATACCTGCATTTCCATTACCATTGTGGTCAAAACTAGGGCTGTTGTAAAAAAATATTTTAGTAATCGAGTACTCCTATAGAATAGTTTTACGATTAATCGAGTAATCAGATCTCTCTCTCTCCACTCTCTTTCACTCTCTCTCGTCCACCCGCAGCGCTCCTCCTACCGTTCGCTCCAAATCACTGAGGACTCGGTTCTGAGAGCTGAAAAACTGTCCTACTCCAAGCATCGCCCCACACAATTTAAGAATGCTTATTTCACCCCAAAACCTCTGAAAAGGCCAGACAATTCAGCATCATGGTGCTAGCACTTAGCAACAACTCAAAGGTGGAAGTGACAGCGCTGCCCACCAGATATAATGACCCGGCGGGAACACGGCACGCTAAATAATAAAACATAACTTAACGAAGCTTCGAGGCAGATACATTTTCCTTGAGGAATTTTAATAATCGAGGTGCTGGAATCACTCGAGGAATCGTTTCAGCTCTACTCAAAACTTTTCCAGTATTCAGCTAACTTTGAAAAAACACAATTTTGCGGTTGTGGTGATTCCATTAACTAAGAAAAGAAATAAAAATCACATGTCAATAAGTTTATTCACGCAATGAATCATTAAACTTGCCAGACCATCATCCTCCGACTTCTTCCCCTTGTTTCTCTGTGTTGCCCTGGGTGACCCCGCCTCTCGCCCGAAACGGTAGCTGGAGATAGACACCAGCACCTCCCGACCCCACAGGGGACAAGGGTGTTAGAAAATGGATTGATGGATGTTGGTTCCTAGAGAGGTGTAACAAATTTTCTGACTTATAAAAAAACAGGAAAGAATTGGTTGTAATTTTATAGTCTTTATCTGTGAAATTGTTCAACATTTGCAGGACTTGATAGAGGAAACTACCTGTTTCCTTTAATTGACAAATACATTCAAAGTATTGTAAATGTTTTTGCTTTTAAAATGAACAGATCTAATCAACATGGTGGGAAATGATAGTAAGCAACATTACATATGATTTAAGAGTTCAGGTCTCTCAAAGTGAGCTTGGGAATGTACTCTCATTTGAAACAGCACAGCTTCAGATCCATTCTCAGGTGAAAATGTCTATTCAAGTTGTGCCTTTGACTTTTCTGCAGGTCTTATTTTATCGTAATTTCTCTTCTCTGGACAGCATTGACGGGGAGTACGTGCCTATGGAAGGAGACGAGGTCACATACAAGGTGTGTCCGATCCCGCCCAAGAACCAGAAAGTCCAGGCTGTGGAAGTGGTCATCACCCACCTGAACCCGGGCACCAAGCACGAGACCTGGTCGGGTCAGATTATCAGCTCCTAGACGAGCGCTTCGGGCGTCACGGCGAGAACGTAATGGAGGATTAGGGTTTTTTAATTTTAGGTTTTATGTTTTTGTGGTGTGGCAGATAGGATCAGGCACGGGGCAATCTGAGCTTTCTGAGAGGTACAAGCGGAGCCACGGATGTTTTGGTATGGAGGGCGAAGTGCGCCGTTAGGCTTGAAATTAAGCATTGAATGTATCTGAATGTTTTTCTAGTGAAGGTTTATGGGGTCGTCTTTAGGATTGAAGTCTTTTACGTCAGAGCCTCGAGCTCGGAAAGTAACACCGCAAACGTTGCTCATTTCACCTTGATAGGATGTGTGTTAGTTGGTTTTGAGGATGTGGCGTCTCGGTTTATTTGGGACGTGTGAAAGAGGCCAAAATGAGCTCAGATCAAACGGGAAACGGTTTTGGCTCATTGACTGCCAGTGGGAACCATGTGACTTATAAATTCAAGGGACCAGCTTGATAGAGCTATTTTCTTTTACTTCCATGCTGGAAACTGGCGCACACTGTGCTGCCAAATCTAAAATAAATAAATAAATTAAACACACACAGTATATTTACCCTTCTGTTTTTTTCTGTTTACAGACTGCATGTTTTAGGGAGAAAAAACTAGTTATTTTCACGGATGCTCACAAGAATATATTCATAAGTCAAAACCTGTTTAAGGTTGTTCTTTATGCTGGTAAACCACCAACTGAGTGTACTCACACAAGCAGTTTGGTTTCACAGACATCCTGTTTGTTCTAAAGACGTTTTGGCCTCACCAGTTGTGTCGAGCTTGACAGTTTAGGAAAAGTTCTTTCAGTATTGTAGCACTTTCTGTTAGTAGATAAGGGTGGAAGTCCAGTTTTATTGTAGCCAGCTCCTATGACGGTCATACGTTTTCTGTGGTGGAGATGGTATAATGTTGTTAGTCTGCCACTGGAAAACAAGGCCAGAGGGTTTAGGTGGCGATGGTAACAGGTTCTGGGTAAGAGTAGGAGATGAATTGAAGGACTGAGCAGTGATGCAGCTACTTAGGGAATGTGAGGAAGGAATATAAAGATTCAAGTCAGCACATTGCAAACCATTGTTCACAACCTGAAA